>NC_083729.1:52891250-54137500 GCF_028564815.1 Eubalaena glacialis | reverse complement strand
CTACCCTTGTGCATACTGAGCAATAACAGAATAGGCAATACAAAATACAGCTCTTAGTAATGGTGATATCATCCTGGGATGTTCAACACTGCACTGAACAGCCATATGGAAAATGTCTATGGCCATTAATAGTCGCATAAAAGGAGTGTTCCTGATGCTAAAATACCTAGCCCTAGATTCATGTATTCATGGCAATCTCAAATAAATAAGACTTTTGAGACTAGGGGTTTGTGGCCACATAATAGAAAAGATGCTTGAGTTTTTCCCCCCAACAATGCTAGTGTTTTGCGTGACTTTGAAGATATGTGAGCAAGCTAACAATATGTTTTCTAAGAAGTCTAGTAGCCATTGTTAGGATAGCAGACTTCAAATCAACTTAAATTTAGACACAATAGATAAACTATTATTTAAATCATAATGAATAAAAACCACTGCTATGTACAGAGGCATTTATGCCGAATACAGAAGCACATTGGCATTCTTCTCCTATAAAATGCAACTATAAAAAAGATTAGCTATATATTTAAAGTGTCTTACTGGTCTGAAACGGATTACGTACATTAAATCTTCTATCAACTGTGTTGGCGTAAGAAATAAGGAATATATTTTCATCTTTGTGCCCTAGGTGTAGACATTCCAGTTCATACAGAGAATAAAAATCTGCAAATAAGAGAAATTCTTACTCTCTCTGTTATGAGAGGTTTTAGATTTCTTTTTATAATAACTGATGTTCTTTCAAAATTACAAGTGCAAAGTTACCTACTTCTTCCTAGTAATAGAACTAATAATATATGTAATCAGGAAAAATAAAAATTTTAGCTTGACCTTAATTTTAAAGCTTGATTCCTAGAGGCTAGCCATTTAAATGTAACACAGCTGATATTCATAAACATATAAGCATAATCTTACATACAGTTTTACGATGAGACATACTTGGGACACATATATATATGAAAACTATGGGAAAAGTTTCCTTCAGAGATAGATGATATGATGATATTTAGTGTTTTTTACCAATTGGATGGTAACTGCTTCTTTGATTATCTGGAAAAGATCTAGTGATCTTACCTAAATCTGCTACAATTATCAGCACAACAGACTAGTCCCATTTAAATCAATATTTTCCAATTAACATCAAAAGTACAAGGTTGATGTCCCACCCCTTCATATCAACAAAATACCTGTTAAAGGTTTAATTCGCAAAAGAGAGCGCCTTGCATTCTTACCAAATAAGCCCTTTGGATTCACTGCTAATGACCAGTAAAAAAAAAAAAAAAAAGTCACTGTATCTTTTTTTGATTACTGATCTTTGTAGTTAACTAAGGACTGACCAAACTGAAATTCCTTTCCCATATACACAGTTTTCTTTAGAGGATTCAAATATTACTGCAAACCTTTAAAGACAGATATTACAAACCTTTCAGGACTTGCTGCTAACCTGCAGTTTGATCCTGCTAAGTGAGGGTGGACTCCTATGCCAATTAATTGTAATGGGTCACTCACTATGTTTGCAGATTAAATATCAGACAAAAAACTTCGTCTGGATTATAATAATGTTGTGATTTTTTGGCTGGTTTTTCTTTTAAAAAATATTCTTGGTATCTAACAACTATGTGAAAACCATATTCTTATGTTACATAATTTATGATTGAAAAACTGAAAAACATATTTATAAATTCACTGTTAAGTGATTAGACTAACTAGATTGAAGAATCATTCCCAATTCTCTTTTTAGACTTTCTATTTATAAAATAGATTTCTTTCTTTCTTAAAAACAAAAAGGTATAATTAAACCTATATAGCATCCTTCTTCTGATAGGTTCAAAGTGCTTCATATCCTAATAGCAATTCCAAGGAGTGTGGGTAGCAGGATTGTTGCCCCTTATTCTTAGAGTGTACTGATCCTAAACTTTAGTATATCAAATGCAAACATGTCTTTCAGCTATCTATTATAATTACATGAGTATAACTAAATGTCATGGTGGATTTATTAAATGTATTTTTTTAAAAAAGCAACTATATTCTAATGTAAAGTAATAAGCAAAAGAGTCTGAAATAGACTAGCTTCTTAAATTCTATTTATGCATTTCTTGGGGAAAAAGTGTGAGAATTGAGTAATAAAGAAAAATAATAAAAAAGGAAATATTTTCTTGAAAAAAGTTATTACATTTTTCTCAGAGTTTGAGTTTAAATATATTATACAATCAAGGAAGCTCCTTTGGCTATATAATGGCTAGATTGTTGAACCTGTCAAACCCCTGAGTTGTACTTTGAAAAAAATTATTTGAAGTATATGTGGAAAATAATGAACAAAACAAATATCACACCTAAAATTTATATTAGTAAAATGTAACATGAAAATGTCAAAAGGAATAGGAAGCAAAGAAATAGAAATCACAGAGCTCAGAGCAATGAAATCTGTCTCCTATAGAAAACTAATTTCTGAAAACACCTGAAACAGGTTAAACAAATGTTTAAAGGCACAGAGATACAAATGAATAATGTAAACTACTTTCCCTAAAAAAGATCTAAATTCATTATGTACTTGCAGCAAGTTCTCATTAAAACACGCAATGGTAGTCTTGACAAAAATTAAGAAAAATTATAAGGTTTACAGTATCTGTGTTTGTAAGTTCCCTTTTAAGAGAAATTACAGCTCAAATATTTCCCGAAGATAAGTTAAGTAGAGTCTGTACATGGGGATCCACAAGATAATATTACCAAGAGTTGTCTTCAGTGTCTTAGAAATTGTTTCCTAGCTTTCCAGCCTAAAGCTATACTAATTTATATGAGGGAATGTTTGCTTAGAGTGATGTGATTCAAGGCAGAGCTGGGAGCTGAACTCTAATGAGAGGTCCCAGAGTATGGGAAGAGTAGGTATGTGTAAGAATTTGGTGTGTACACACCATAACAAAGGAAGGTATCAAAATGTAGGATTCAAGAATAGGAAGAAGATGATACAGGGACCCTCGAGTCCCAAAGTGGCAAATGTCATCTCTGTAACTGATCTGAGAAAGGGGAACCCTTTAACTTTCTCTGACCAATGATAATCAGTTCTGCTCTAAAGACCTTCAGAGAGTCAGTTTTTCCCCTTGTTTACCAAGAAACTCTTCATAGCAACCCCAATTTTTCATATTTAAGCTCATGTTTTTCTTAGTTGACACTCAGAAGATATGAAAAATAGACTGTCACTATTCCCTCCCTTCACTTATTCATTGAACAAACATTTACTTAATATTAATACTTGGTGCTGGGGATACAAGGTTCTTGTACTTTGAATAGCTCACAGTTGAGGGAGAGAGAGATGTATAATTAGATAATTATATGGGATAAATGTGGCAGTAGTAGTATGTGCAATATATTAGAAAAAGATACAGGAATGAGAATTAACTTTGCTGCTAGGAGCCATGACAGAGGTACTCACAGAAGTTATTTTCCTAACAAGGGAAGACAGGCATTTCAGGGAGAACAGCAAATGCTTGATACAGGAACTTTCTAAGCAACTTAGCTGAGTTAGACTGTAGAGTGAAAAATGGGAGAGAGGTGAGAAATGAGGCTAGAAAGGGAAGGGACAGGATTTGCAAGAACTTTATATGAGGCCATTTTGAGTAGTTTGGAACTTATTCTCTTGGGTAAGTGGGAGTTACCAGAAAGAATCTGAGCCTTCATATACTCAAATTACTACTTAAACTATTTCCCAGTTCTCTCTTTATATTTCATAAGCCTGTCTTTCCTTAAAAGTAGACCTTTGCTTTCAATCCTTTAACACTTCTCTGAATCCTCTGTAAGTTCTCTCTCTCAGCCCAGAACTAGATACAAACTAGATACCTCAAAAGGGGTTAACCTGTACAGAGTACACGGACATTGTCCCATGCAATTATACTTCTATTTAAGAACTCTAACATGAATTATTAAAATAGCTCTACTCATTCTTCCTGGTATTCATCAGAAGGTCCTAGATTAGCTGTATAGAAACGAAGTTTAGAAGGATAAGAGATAGAAATTGCTGAAGAAGTCCTATATCAGCAGTCTCCTAAGAGTAAGTAACTAAGCTCTTCGGTAAACTCTTGAAGATTTAAGGTCAGTGACTAATTTATTCAAGACTTGGGGTCACTCCTGGGTACCAACTTTTTTTTTTTTTTTCCACTCTTGGGAACTCTCAGTTAAACTAAGAACACAAAAAGCCGTGGGTATCTGCGGGTATATATATATCTCTCCCTGCCAGCAACTAGACTCTTAGTACCAAAGCATACATTATAAAGGCAAGATAATTTACAATGAATTTAAAAATGAGGGCATGGTAAATTAAGGCTCAAATTAAAGAGCATAAGGAAGTGAAAATAGTAGCAATCAGTTCACTAAATTAGATGCCAGATTTTTTTTTTTTTCTTAGTTAAACCTGCTTTTTATTTACCAGAAGTCTTTTGATCTCTCCAGAGTGAAAGGGATGCTGACACTGAAGTGGGGATGGCATTAGTCATGGTTCCCTTACCCACTCCACCGTGGACACCAATTAATTTGAATGTCACACAGGAGAAAAAAATTTTCTTTGCCTCCATATCACAAATGGAAAAACAGATTTAGAGAGATTAAATAATTTCTACTTTTAGTATCACTTAACTCATATTCAGTTGCTCCAGAGATGAAATTTGGTATTTTCCCTTTTAATTTTGTCAGCCAAGTTGGTCATACTACTTTTCCAAAATATGGACAGTACTACTAAATAACTCAAACCTGTATGTACAAGAGCTACCAGAAACGATAAAGAAAATGATCAAATTAAGAAAACTACCATATCATTGGAAAAGATATCAACCTGATTATAAAGTTGCATACTAAACTGAAAATCTGAAAAGCAATGGCAAGGTCTAACTTCTTTTGTGAAATGGGAGTTACCTGATATTTTACATTTTCTTTCTTAAATCATTTCAATATTAGCTATAAGGCCCACAGAGTAACAAATGTCAAAACTAGAGCAATAGTCCCAGGATGTACTATTCAGGTCATGGAACTGATGTTCTTCCCAACACATCTATATACGGCTTGACTTATCTGAAAAATGAGCAACAGTAGAATGTGCAAGAGAGTTTTTAAAGTGAGCTTAAACTATAACTGAGAAGAGGCTACAACAATATCTTCCATGCCACACATTCTTCTTACAATGTGGTGGGGTCTATGTCTCTGCTACTTAAACCTGGGTGTAGCTTTCTGTCTCCTCAGGTCAACAGTATGGCAAAAGTGACTTTTAAAGCTAGATCATAAGAATGCATAAGAGAGCTCACTTTACTCTCTTGGGACACTTGCTGTTAGACCCAGCCACCATGCTGTGAGGAAGCCCAAACTAGCCCAAGTAGAGAAACCATATGGAGAGGCCACATGTAGGTGTTCCAACAGACAGCATAGTTCCTAGCCGAAAACCAGCCCCTGAAAACATGCAACAGAAATAAAACATTCCCCCAGTGCCCTATCCTAAGCCCTAATTTATAGAATCTGTAAGCATAATAAAATGGTTATTTTATGCCAATAGGTTTTCAGTGTTTTATAATGTAGCAAAAGATAACCTGAAAGAGGAAGGGTAGGGAAACTATCTTTGGGACTGTTTGAAGCATAGTTTCATAAGCAGTAGGGTACAACTTTGGGTAAGTGGGAAACAAATGCAGTGAAGTAAGCAAATGTCTTCTCAGTGTGAACAGAATTGATAGTACTGAATTCGCCATTTATTCCACACCTAAGCACAAACAAATACCATCAACTGTAAAAGTGAACAGTTCTTTCTACATCTCTTCTTAAAACACACGTGCACACACACACACACACACCCCTTAGAGATACTGAAACACAACATTAGTTTAAATGAAACAGCTTTATGGTCAAGTATGTTTGGGTATGCTAAGAAAACAATCTATTAAAAACATCCTTTTTGGATACCAAAAATTTCCCTAGTTTAAAATATTTATCTAAACACGACATATTTTTAAAACAGAGAGAATAAAGGGAAAAAAACTCTGTAAGCCATTTGTTATACTACCCTTAGGGATAAATATTATTAATATTTTGATTATTTTCCTTCCTGAACTTTTCAATGCATATATAAAAACACAGTCTTTCAAAATGGAGTTCGTATGCCATATGCTATTTTATATCTTTCTTTTTGTACAAAATGACACTGTGAACATTTCCCTATGTCCTTTCAATATTCTTTCAAAACATTATTGAATAATTTTCAATAGCTACATAACAAGTATATATATTTGTTGTAATTTATTTGATCATTCCCCTAGTTTGAGTGATTGCCATTCCGTAACTTTTGCTATTATAAATAACTATGTGATGAAAACCTGCATATTGATCTTTGTTAGTGGAATTATTGGATAAAATGGAATGAGCATTTCTTGATGAAGTTTACTTGCTTTCCAGAAAGATGTGGCAAGTAACATGCTACCAGCAGTATTATCCAACTCGATGAAACATCACTAACATCATGTTTCTTAAAATCCAAGTTATATATTTTACAGATACAGTAAGATGTCACAGACATAGAATATGCGATGCTTTAGTAGTTAACTTATGATATTGAATTCACACTAATGTAATTCAGCTAAAAGTTTAAGTTTTATTTGGGAAATTAGAAGTGCAAGCAAAATTACTGGTGCCTTAAAAAGAGATGACCAATAAAATATTTGTTGAAAGTTTAAAGTAATAAACGAATAAATTGAATGAAAAAACAAACAGCTTTAAAAGTCAGGATACTTGAATTCTAAGCCTAGTTTGTCACTGTTTGCAACCCTAGGCAAATTTAAACACCCTTTCCTAACTCGTTTTCTTAACCTCTACAATGGATACAACAATAATATCTATTCCTACTTCACAAGGATTTCAGAAAAATAAACAAGAAGGAAATAAAACACAATGCTTTAAAAACATACTCTCGGGGCTTCCCTGGTGGCTCAGTGGTTGAGAATCTGCCTGCCAATGCAGGGGACATGGGTTCGAGCCCTGGTCTGGGAAGATCCCACATGTTGCAGAGCAACTAGGCCCGTGAGCCACAACTACTGAGCCTGCGCGTCTGGAGCTTGTGCTCCGCAACAGGAGAGGCCGCGACAGTGAGAGGCCCGCGCACCGCGATGAAGAGTGGCCCCCGCTCGCCGCAACTAGAGAAAGTCCTCGCACAGAAACGAAGACCCAACACTGCCAAAAATAAATAAATAAATAGCGTTCCCTTAAAAAAAAAAAAAAACACTGAAAAATAAAAAAACAAAACAAAACAAAAAAAACATACTCTCTGAAGTCAAACTGTCTAGGTTCAATTCTTGGCTCTGTTACTTATAGGCTGTGTGACCACGGGCAACTCATTAATTTGTATGTCAGTTTTCTCAACTATAAAACAGAGATTATACTTAACTCATATAATTGTTGTGGAGATTAAACAAGAAAATCCACTAGAAAGCACTTTGAATCCTGCTTGATACATGGTAAGTGCTCAATAAACATTAGATGACAATTATTAATATATGTAAAATTTACACATAGGTAAAATAATGGCTTTTTAAGATCTACTTGGCAGACAGATCATTTAAATCTCAGGTGTTCTAAATTTAAAATCAACACACTTGAAAAATATAGAGCTATAAATTTTCCATAATTTTTAGACCCTGAAAGAACTACGAAACAAAGTTTATCACAAATAAAATATAATATCAACAAAATAACTTTCTTTTTAAAGAGAATATTCTTTCTGTGGCTCTTTACTTAACTGGATCCTTCTCTCCCATCAAGTCTTAGTTCAAATGTCCCCTCCTCAAATCACTCCTACCTACTCAAATTATCCTCTACTATATCATGTAGTTTTCACACTCCGTAGTTAACTTATTTATTCATTATTACCAGTCTCTTCCCACCAAAATTTAAATTCCATGAGAGAAGAGGCTTTGTCTTTTCTTTTTGTTTTTTTTGGATCTTAGTTCCCTCACCAGCGTTCGAACCTGCACCCCCTGCAGTGGAAGCATGGAGTCCTAACCACTGGACCACTAGGGAAGTCCCCGAAGCTTAGTCTTTTCTATCTCTACAAAAATACTAATTTCTGACACTCAATAAATATTTGACTGAACCAACAAATTGATGATATAATAGATGGTTAGGCATTGAAAGAGTTGGTATAAAGACTACAAAATTTCTTCCTCAGAAAGAATGGCCATCTAGATTAGCATTTCTCAAAGATTTTTATCATGACCCACAATTAAAGATACATCTTATATCAAGATCCAGTAAGCACACATACCCACGTAACTAAAACAAGTCTCACACAAAAGTACTATGATGTGTGATAAATTCTGATATTTTCTATTTCAATTAAATATTCTATTCCTTTTCATTGAAAATAAAATTATTGTGGCCCACTACACTGATTTTATATCACATTACTGTGTAAAGACTTGAAGCCTGTATATTGTACAGCACAGAAAATATAGCCAATATTTCACAATAATTTTAAATGGAGCATAGTCTATAAAATATTGAATTACTACGTTGTACACCTGAAATTAATATTATATTGTAAACCAACTATACTTCACTTAAAGAAAAACAAAATAATAATAAAGAAAGAAAAAAAAAGACAAAGTCTGAAAAACAGTGGTCAAGTTCAGAGGTTATTCTCTGAAAGGCATTAAAAAAAGTATGCATGGGAAGGAAGAAATAAAACTGCCTTTGTTCATAGATGACATGATTATCTTATGTAGGAAATCTGAAAGAATTGAAGGAAAAAAAAAAAGAAGCCAAACCTCTCCTGGAACTAATAAGCAATTATAGCAAGGTTGTAAGATACAAGGTTAATATGCAAAAGTCAATTGCTTTCCTATATACCAGAAATGAACAAGTGGAATTTGAAATTAAAAACATAATCCTACTTACATTTGCACCCCCAAAATGAATGTCTGTGACATAGGACAAAAGCAACAAAATGGAGCAAAGATCATCTTTTCAACAAATGGTGCTGGAACAACTGGACATGCACATGCAAAAAAATAAATCTAGACACAGACCTTACACCTTTCACAAAATTTAACTCAAAATGGATCACAGACCTAAATGTAAAACACAATACTGTAAAACTTCTAGAAGATAACATAGGAGAAAACCTAAATGACCTTGAGTATGGTAATGGTATGGTATCTTTTTAGATATAACACCAAAGGCATGACCCATGAAAGAACTAATGGTTAAACTGGATTTCATTAAAATTTAAAACTTCTGCTCTGTGCTTTCCTGGTGGCATAATGGTTAAGAATCCGCCTGCCAATGCAGGGAACACGGGTTTGAGCCCTGGTCCGGGAAGATCCCACATGCCGCGGAGCAACTAAGCCCATGCGCCACAACTACTGAGCCTACGCTCTAGAGCTCACGTGTCACAACTACTGAGCCCGTGCACCTAGAGCCCATGCTCCACAACAAGAGAAGCCACCGCAGTAAGAAGCCCACGCACCGCAACAAAGAGTAGCCTCCGCTCGCCGCAACTAGAGAAAGCCTGCACATGGCAACAAAGACCCAATGCAGCCAAAAATTTTTAAAATATAATTAATTAATTTTTAAAAAACTGCAAAAAAAAAAACCTTCTGCTCTGTGAAAGACAATATAGAGAGAATAAGAAGACAAGCTACAGTCAGGGAGAAAATATTTGCAAAGATACATCTGATAAAAGACTGGTATCCAAAAGAAACAAAGAACTCTTTAAACTCAACAGTAAGAAAACAACCCGATTAAAAAATAGGCCAATGATCTTAAGAGACACCTCTCCAAAGAAGATTTACAGATGGCATATAAGTATATAAAAAGATGCTCCATATCATATATTATCAGCAAAATGCAAATTAAAACAATGAGACACCACTACACACCTATTAGAATGGCTAAAATCCAGAACACTGACAACACCCAATGCTGGCGAGAATGTAAAACACAAGAATTCTCATTCATTGCTGGTGGGAATGAAAAATGGTACAGCTACTTTGGAAGAGAGTTTGGTGATTTCTTACAAAAGTAAACATACTCTTACCGTAAGGTCCAGCAAACGCGTTCCTTGGTATTTACCCAAAGGAGCTGAAAACTTAAGTCCACATAAAAACCTTCATGTAGATGACTATAGCAGCTTTATTCATGATTGCCAAAACTTGGAAGCAACCAAGATGCATTTCAGTAGGTGAATGGATAAACTGTGGTACCTCCAGACAATGGAATATTGTTCAGCATTAAAAAGAAATGAGCTATCAAATCATGAAAAGACATGGAGGAACCTTAAATGCATATTACTAAGTGAAAAGAAGCCATATCAGGAAAGGCAACATACTACGGTTCCAAATATATGACATTCTGGAAAAGGCAAAATTATGAAGACAATAAAGTTATCAGGTTCCCAGAGGTTGGGGATGAAGGGAGAGATGAATGGGTGAAACACAAAGAATCCCTAGGGCAGTGAAAATACTCTGTATGATATTATAAAGATGGATACGTGTCATTATACATTTGTCTAAACTCATAGAATGTACACCAAGAGTGAACCATAATGTAAACTACAGACTTTGGGTAATAATGATGTGTCAATGTAGGTTCACAGTTTTAACAAATGTACCACCCTGGCAGGGCATGTTATTAAGAACGGAGGCTATGGTTGAGAGGGTATATGAGAAATCTCTGTACCTTCCCCTCAATTCTCCTGTGAACTTAAAACTGCTCTAAAAAAATAAAATCTTAATTAAAAAAAAAAAAGAGCATGCAGTTTTATGTATATGTAAAATTGGGAATAGGGCAGGGTTGTCATAATTTTCAGATTCATGAAGAGGTTCACGTCCCCCTAAATCTAAAGGCTTCTATTACTATATGTTCATTATTATCTGTGAGGCACTACACAAAAATATGTATAAAAATATGGCTTAACATAGGGATGGCAGTATATGATAGGAAAGAGGATTGACTCTGGAGTCTGATAAGTCTTGGGTTCAAATCCTGAATTCATCATTTATCAACTACAACCTTGTACATATTATCTTACCTATCAGCCTCAGTTTTCTTATCTAAAAAGGAGTTTGCATATCTACTTCATGAGGTTAGGTAAAATAAAAATTATGCAAAACATCCATTATAGTGCCTGGAATATATGCTAAGTATTGTGCTGGCCAAAAAGTTCATTTGGGTTTTTCATAACATCTTATGGAAAAACCCGAATGAACTTTTTGGCCAACCCAATATTTCAATAAATTGTAGGCACCATTATTATATTCTAATGTTTCCAACAAAATTAACTTCCATTGACAAAATACAATCCTAAACAAAGTACAACTAAATTACAAAGTGTAAATTAACAAAAAACAGATTATTCATGTATATGTGGAAATTATATTCCAGGATCCTACTTTTTCTAACAGCTAATACTGCTGTGTAGGAATAATTACAACCTGCTCCTCCAAGTATGGATTTAACAGTTCAACGAAAGTACCAAGTACCCACAGTATACAGTCTGTGGAAAAATAATTTATCAAAAATATAAATAAGTTACTCTTATTTACACCCCCAGGATTATAATGAACAATGTATGTTTTTTTAACCAATGTTCCTCACATCACTTAGCTGCCTGTTGCAGAGCAGTGTGGCTGCGTTGGTATTCTGCTTATTCCCTGCCTTTAAAGCTGCATCTCTTCTTGCTTGCTCAAGCAGAACTCTTGCTCTTTCTTTGAGCTCTTCTTGTCTGGATAACATTCGATGCTTAAAAACAAAGATACAGAATTAGAAGCCAAAACAAACAAGCAAAAAACCAAAAAACCCATGTAATCCATTTTTGTAAACGAATCAATAGTTATACAATCCATCAAAATAATAGCGGTCAGGAATAAGATTGTAGTTTTATGAGATTACCTATAGAAAATATTAATGTTGACTACAAACTGTGGAATGAATACATATATCTTGACTAAAAGGAACTATACCTTTACTGGCTAAAACTGGGTTAAATTTAATTACATTTTCATTAGAACACAGTCTCATAAGGTATAAGGTCCATACACATATTATATACATTCTTCAAATTTGCTAATCACAGTATAATCTGGCAAAGACATTTTTTCAAGTTCGCAGTTTTATTTTTATAGTTGTATAGAATTGATAACAAGGTGTCTTCCAAATTTGCATTTTGAAAGATTTTAATTATCTGTGGCAACAACTCTTTAAATTCTTGACAATTTAACGTTTATAGAAAATTCAAAGCTATCATATTTTATTTAAAGAAAAATAATACTGTTTTTCTCTATGGCTCACTTTCCTTACAACAATTAAACTTCAGAATTGGAACAGTATTTTCTTGGATTAATTTGTAATCTTACAATATATTTTTGGAGAAAAACAGGTAGAACATCAATGGAAATCAGCTCTTAAATGGTGGCATTAATCCAAAGCACAAATATTCATAGTGTGTATAGTTCAAATTCCTTTTCTCTACTAAAGTAGCCAACTTCTGACTTTAGATGTCTATGACTATGACTTTGATACTTAATTTCTTTTCATTCCTTTTCTTTGCATAGTTTTGGTTCAGTCATAATTATCATTCATGGTCAAGGAAGAGGTAATAAACAGCAACCTATTTATTTGGTGATAATGTAAAACTTAAAAAATTTAGTACATCATTTTTGGGTCTCTTTGTGACCTTTATATTTTGATACAGCAAATTTTAAACTTTTTTCTGTAATTTTAAGCAAAGATTTTTCTTGAAGTGTACAATTCAGTGATTTTTTTTTTAGCATATTCACAAGTTTGTGAACCATCAACACTATCTAATTCCAGAACATTTTCATCACCCAAGGTTTTAAGAGGATTAAACAAAAATTCTTAACTTAATAGATACAACTGAAATGTATAAGCGATAATGAAAGATTTTTAGCTCATACTGATAGGACATAATAGAACAGAGTTCATAACTGCATTTGAACTGGTTACAAATCAACGTATTCTCAAAAAACAGACAAAATTAATTAAATGAATGCTGAATTGGCAGTCAAGACTGTTAATCCTTCTTCCACTAATAATAAGCAATGCAACATTGAACAGGTCACTTAAAACCATTACATGATATTTAAGAACTCTGAAGTCAGACAGATCTAGTTCCATTACTTGAGTAACTTGTGAGCAAGCTACTCAATCTCTCTAAGCCTCAGTTTCCTTATTTATAATATGGGGATAAAAATAGATCAACTCTCATAAAGATATTGTAAAGATTAAGTGAAAGAGAGTAATGTAGTGAGCACCTGATAAATGTTAACTATTAATATATTTTTTAAAATCTCTCAATTTCCTCATCTTTTAAATGAAGGGAGATCATCTTTAAAATCCCACTCACTGGGAAGCAGCCGCATAGCACAGGGAGATCAGCTCAGTGCTTTGTGACCACCTAGAGGGGTGGGATGGGGAGGGTGGGAGGGAGGGAGATGCAAGAGGGAAGAGATATGGGAACATATGTATATGTATAACTGATTCACTTTGTTATAAAGCAGAAACTAACACACCATTGTAAAGCAATTATACTTCAATAAAGATGTTTAAAAAAAAAAAAAAAATCCCACTCACTGGGAAGCAGCCGCATAGCACAGGGAGATCAGCTTGGTGCTTTGTGACCACCTAGACGGGTGGGGTAGGGAGGGTGGGAGGGAGACGCAAGAGGGAGGAGATATGGGGATATATGTATATGTATAGCTGATTCACTTTGTTATAAAGCAGAAACTAACACACCATTGTAAAGCAATTATACTCCAATAAAGATGTTAAAAAAAAAAAAATCCCACTCACTGTAAACTTTTCAAATACTTAGAGTAGATCATCTTAAAAGTTCCCACTAGCTCTAAATTCTGTGATTATACAGTCCTTTAGGGATTCCAATTAGCTAAACAGACAGTGAAAAACTGCTTTGGTCTTAGGAGCACATAAACACAAAATTTTTTTCTGATTAAAAAGCATTTCATATTCATCATAGAAATTTTAGAAAATATATAAAAGTAAAAAGAAGAAAAATAAAAGCATCACCCTCCTTGATTTCAAACTATATCACCATTACAAAGCTATAATATATATGCCAGTATGATACTGGCATAAAAACAGACACATAGATCAATGGAACAGAACAGAGCCCAGAAACAAACCCATACATATATGGTCAATTAATTTACAACAAAAGAGTAAAAAAATATACAATGCGGAAATGGTGTTGGGCAAACTGGATAGCCACATGCAATGTAATATTATCTACCTACAAAAAAGGATTAAATCTTGCCACTTGTGACAACATAGATGGATCCTGAGGGCATTATGCTAAAAGAAATGAGTCAGAGAAAGGTAAATACCCTATGATTTCACTTATATGTGGAATCTAAAAAACAACCCCCCCCCCAAAAAAAAATCCCTGAAACCAAGCTCACAGATACAGAGAACAGATTGGTGTTTGCTGGAGGCTGGGGGTGGGCTAAATGGGTAAAGGGGTCAAAATAAGTATGTCATGGGAATAACATACAACATGGTAAATATAGTTAATAACACTGTATTGTATATTTGAAGGTTGCTAAGAGAGTAGATCTCCAAAGTTCTTATCGCAAGGAAAATAAAAACTTTTGCAACTATGTATGGTAACTGATATTAACTTGGCTTATTGTGGTGAACATTTTGCAATAGATACAAATATTGAATCATTATGTTGTACACCTGAAAATAATACAATACGTGAATTACAACTCAATTTTTAAAAAAGAAATATTTTTTAAAAATTAGCAATCCCGGCACCCAGGGATAATCATTGTAGAATCATGCTTTTTTCCACTTAATAGTCTAAATATTATGAGCATTTTCTCACATCCTTAAATATTTCTTTGAAAACATGATTTTAAACTGTCTACCTAGCATTCTATTAATATGAACATATCATACTTTAACTTGTCTTATATTATTGGATATTTAGGCTGTTTATAATTTTTTACTATCATAAATAATGTTTTTGTGAACATCTTTATATGTAAATTCTTGTATACAGTTCTGATTATCTCCTTAGGAAAAATTCCTGGAGAATCTAATGAGGTAAACATTGTTAAGGGACTTAATGTAATTGTTGATTATTTTACATCTGGGCTATAATTATTTTTAGTGCTGTTATGGCCAAAACCAAAGAGATATTGTGAGCATAAAGTTCAGGGGCACAGACTTTGAAGTCAGACAAGGTTGGTTTTGAATTCAAACTTTTAACATTTATTATATGACCTTAAGGCAACTCTGTAGATCTTGGTTCTCCCATATATATATAATAGGCACCAACCACTCACCTCATGGGTTGTAAAGTCTGAGATATGTGTAAGATATATAATGGTTATCACATGTATCAGCCACTCAAATGGGCAACATTATGACTTGTTAAGTCTATACAGTCACATTAAATTATCAAATTTCCTCTAATCAAATGCTATTAATTATTAGACTCACTATTATTTTATGAGTTTCTAAGAAAGAACACTGTCAGTTAAACTCTAACATGTTATTATAAGTAACATCTTGATTTCAGAGAAGTTAAAATGTAAAAAGTGTCTTAGAATCAATAAAATACAGTATACAAAAGAAAAACAGATTTTTAACTGTCCAAAATTTAGCTACAATAAAAAACTTCTCAAGTATTAACACCTATACTACAATTTTCGGTACCAGGCAATGAACAGTTTTGCCAACAATTTTTAAAATTCACCCTAAGCAAAATTCTAACCCGTAAACCAACTGCCAACAAATAAACATATACGGAGTTGTAAATAGATGCTGCTTCCATCATCCTGTGGATTTACTGTACATCACTTAAATCACTTGAACAGAATCACAGCACGACAGAGTTTTAGAGCTTAAAGGGCTCTCAGAGATTATTTCATTTAACATACTTAGAAAATAAGATTTAAAGAATTTAAATGGCTAGTTAACATGTCACACTGGTAATTACTGGAGCCAAGATGAGAATCCAGGTTTACTGAGTCCTAGTTCAGAGCATTTTTAATTTTTAAACACTAATCAATTTCCAGATTTAACTAAACACTTTTACCTTAAAAATCTGGTTTACGAGAAAAATCTGTATTGATATTCAAATTTAGGCTCACCAAATTCTGCAAATGTCAGTCACTATATGTTTAATGATTATCTACTCTGTAGGGACACTATGATACTCTGAAAGTTTAGGTACTTAGAACATTTGATTTGAGATTTCTGATTAGGAGAACAGGGGCTTGCTTTGTTAGCTATTATATTTCTTTGATTCTAAGATGCACATTTTAATACCTCTGAAAACAAAACTGATGACATTTTATATCTCTGTCATATAGGTGGTAGTTAAGACATAGTCATCAGTACCTACATATGCATGTGCTTGATAATTCTGGTGGCACGACTATAATTCCTTGATGTTTCATTTAACAACCCCTTGAGTACTATTTGAGAATGCAACAGAACTCCAGGTTATTGTCTGAAAATCTTTTGTTAGGACCTACCAGAAAGGTTAAGAAAGTGCTATTGGGACTTCCCTGGTGGCGCAATGGTTAAGAATCCGCCTGTCAATGCAGGGGACACAGGTTCAAGCCCTGGTCCAGGAAGATCCCACATGCCGCGGGGCAACTAAGCCATGCACCACAACTACTGAGCCTGTGAGCCACAACTACTGAGCCCACGTGTCACAACTACTGAAGCCCGCGTGCCTAGAGCCCGTGCTCTGCAATGAGAAGCCACCGCAATGAGAAGCCCACGCACCACAATGAAGATTAGCCCCGCTCGCCACAACTAGAGAAAGCCCACATGCAGCAACAAAAACCCAACACAGCCAAAAATAATTAAAAATAAAAATAAAAATAATAGAAAGTGAAATTATCAGTGAGTATTACTGAGAAGAAAATCCGAGAGACAACTGTGAAGAAACGCTGTAATTCAGAGGTTCTCAACCTTTCTGGTCTCAGAATCCCTTTATATGCTTAAAAATGGAGGATCCCCAAAAGCTTTAGCTTATGTGGGCTACATCTACAGATATTTGTCATTTTGGAAATTAAATGGAAAAAAATTTTAATATATTTACTTATTCATTCCTTTAAAATAGCTATAATAAACCCATTAGATGTTAACATATTCTAATAAAAATAACTACACTAAAAAACAAAACTGAGAACGGCATTATTTTACATTTTTTGCAAATCAATCTTTAATATCTGCCTTAATCGAAGGCAGTTAGATACTCATATCTACTTCTGTATTCAGTCTCTTGAGATATCACAAACCATGTAGCCTCCAGAAAACACTATTGTACACTTGTGACAGAATGAAAGTGCAAAAGGTAAATCAAGTTCTAGTATTATTATGAAAATAGTTTCAACTTTGGGGGCTCTCTGAAAGAGTCTTGGAGAGCCTAAGAGGTCCCCAGATCATACTTTGAGAAGCACTGTTGTAACATCAGGCTTTTGATGGCACAGAGGACAATACTATGTGGAAAAACAGGAACACCGACAACTCTATATCACAAAGTGATTCATAAGAGTTAGAGTCTAAATTCTAATTCTAAATTGATTATACCTTAACCAATTTATTTTGCTAAAAAAATTCCTTTTTATGTATACATAAGAGCATTATATGATTAAAAACTCCATGCCTAAATAAGTCTAAAAGAACTCTTTCACTAGGTATAAAATAAAAATTCTATGTGATAAGAAAACCATGTATCATAATTTATTGGCAGTGTTTTTCTTTCTTTGTGGTACATAAAATAATGGTATATCTTATCACTGATGGCACCATAGATTCAATTAAATCCACGCCATATTCCCCACATGGGGAGAAATTTCGACGTTACTGGGATTTTTAACCACAAATAATGATGGGACCAGAATTACCAATTGCAATTCAACTAAAATATTTGAAGAAAATGCTGTAAATGGGAAATATTTTAATTTGGCATTATACATTTCCAGAATGATATGCTTACAAAATGGAATACTGAAATAGCTTTGACTTATTCTGTAAAATAGTTTTATAGGTTAATAACATTTTGATTTGAAAAGTTGACATTCTTTATTCTTCAATCTTGAAATTGGGATTTATTTATAGGCTTAAAATATTATAAACTTTAAATGAAGAGCAGGTATATTTCAGGTTTTTCTAAGATGGGAAATTATACTTCACCTTTAATCATTTGTAAAGTACTCTATGAATACAAAAAGAAACAACAAAAAAGAATAACTATTTACCACATATATGTATTCATCATTCTAACTCACTTACCTGGACTGTTTTTGCAGAATGATTTCCATGATTTAAGGTGGTCCTATCAGCATCTGAATCAGACTCTGTCTGCCTCAGGGAAGTACGTTTTTTCTTGGCAAGGTCTGCATCTCTATTGTACGAATATCCAAGTTTAGAAGTGGGAGATAAACTTGGTTTTTTGACAGGTGATTCAGGATCTGATCTGCATTCTAAGGGTCTGGAATTCTCTAATTTTTCTTGCTCCAAGTTACTACTGATGTCTAGATCCTGAAGCTTTTGCTCATCGGTCTCCTCACAAATAAAGGGTGGAGACACATCCTTCTTCTTATCACTATTGTATAAGTCACTTAATTCTAAAGTCTCAGTTTTCAATAGTCTCTTCTTGCCTAACAAAACTTGTGCGTGGTTTGAATCTGTACTGTAACATATTCCAGGGTCATCGGATCCTGAAGTCCTTCCAGAGCTCTGCTGGGACTTTTGGGGTTCTGTGTCACTTTTAGTCCTGCGACAGTAAGGGGAGGCTGTGCTTGGACTGAGATGATCATCAGGAGTCTGGTGTTCACTTTCTGACTCTCCAACCCCACTATCATTTACAAATACAGAGTCGTCCTGGGATAAGAAGTCTACTGCTCCGCTGGTAGGCTGCTGCAGTTGAGGCTCCCGTTTCAGATCACTAAGCTCTGCATAGAATTTTTCCTGATCAACAGAACTATTTGTATCTGTTTCATAGTTTCCAACTTTATATGTGCTTTTACTGCTGTTTTCTTCTATTTGAACAACATTTAATTCTTGCCCACTGAAATGTGCCCTAATTTGATAGAGATAGGTCATAACAGTCAGTTTGTCAGGAATTGCTAATAAAACCATATCAGAAGGTTCCAATAACCGGGAAATTCCTATGCTGGCAAATCCATCATATGCCTTCAGAGGAAAGAAAAACAGAAGATATATTGAAGAGTTCAGACAATCCATACATTTTAATTTTTTTAAAGAAACTTAAAACATCACCACATTTTAAAAACAGCAAAATAACAGATGTTAACTAGACTTACTGTGGTGAGCATTTCACAATGTATACAAATATCAAATCATTATGTTGTACACTTGAGACTGAGGTACTGTTATATGGCAATTACACTTCAAAAAAGAGTTAAAAATAAAACACAATTCAGTTACCATTTTAAAAAAACAAGCAAAATTTTAATGGCTTTTTGTTGCTGTTGGAGGGTACATTATGTTACTGACATTATGCCACATGAACAGAACAACATTCCAAGTTGGAAATTTGTAAAAGTTTGGTAGATCCAAGAGTAAAACATTTTTATTAGTTAATAACATTTGAAATGTTCTTCTCCAATAAAGAAAACAAGCAAAAAATGAGAGTTAAAACAAACAAACAAAAAAACTTAGAATTGACTTTTGTGATAAAGAACTAGGGTATAAAGAAATAATAATTCATCTGGAGCTTTATTATTCCTATCAACCCCTCTTTTCAGTGGTCATGTAACTGTAGTGATTTGTGAAGATAAAGTACAGGTAGATATCCCAAAAGAACTAACTCCTAGATTGGCTGGTATAAAATATAAGTAAGTGCTACTTAAGTCTAGAAACATAGAAACATTTTTAAAACGCCCAATTAAGATTGATTTTCATAATGAGAAGAGTGACTTCATTTTCACTTCATCCATTTTGGAAAGAAGGAAATGTTTTGAGTAGTACAACCTAGTTTAGAATGTGAGGCTGCATTGTATTACTTTTGTTAGCCTTTAAATGACTGTGGCACATCAGGTTTTTCTAGTTTTGAAGAATCAAAGCTGTTTCTCAATTTACAATTAATTATTACTATCCTGAACTAACCCTTGAAAACAGCATTGTGTTGCTAGGAAGCATTAAAAATATGGCTAAACATTTAGATATATTCTTGGAAAAACTAGGGACCCTCTAGTTATATTCTTGCTTTGGGATATAAAATGTCTCGTCTTTGTAACAACCCAGATATAGGATCATAACTCAAAGTTTTTCTAAAAAGAAAGGTTAGGAAATTATGTAACAATTCAGAAGGAATCAGTCTTTTGCATATACATGTTACAGTGCATTTCTACCTTTGAATTTAATCCTTGTATTCTTCCTGTAGTTTAATAAATGTTATGGAATAAGTAAGAAAGAAAATGAAAAATAAATTGTGATATTAAAACCTCTTCAGTTTTCACAGCACTATGCTTTATAGTATAGGTACCTCAAAATATTTACTTGAGAGAATGGCTCAGTTGGTGTGCATGTTTGGGCCTGTTTGTTATTTTACATGTTTTAGGAAAATTAAAGTCATTTTCTTCCTCATGAGTCCTGACAACTTGACTGACAGACATCAATTGCAGACCATCAGGAAAAGCACCACAGGCAGTATTCTAAACATTTCCCTATTATCTAAAACACTGACATACTGGTTAAGATCAGATGTCACAGGTAAATACCATTTTTATTCAGCACTTTTTACAGACCTGGGAAAATGATTAGCTTACTTGTGGGGAATCTCCTGCTGGTGTTTTGTTTCATGTAGCAATTCATTTTATGCACACTAATTGCACTAAAAGAAATTTAAAAACAAACCAGATTTCTTGTAAGCGAGGTCAAGACTTTATAAAGGAATTTTCCCATAGGTTAACCTCTTCTGTAATAGTCAATCACCTACTGTCTTTTTAGCTGTGTGTGGAGAAAAAAGAGGTCTTTAAAAGAAAATAGTCTTATTCATTGCTAGATGTTATTTAATTGGTAAGGAGTCACTGCCAGTTATGTTATGCATCTGCATGGAACTTAAGACACAGGCATTGTTTCTTGTACTGTTTTAAGTCCAATTAAGGGCAGATGGGGTTACCCGGAAGAACTGTGTGAAGCTGGAAATAAGTCTGTAGGTAGCAAATGATACTCAATGTAGATATCAGGTAAGAAGTTGTGGGACTTCCCTGGTGGTCCAGTGGTTAACACTCCGTGCTCCCAATGCAGGGGGCCTAGGTTTGCTCCCTGGTCAGGGAACTAGATTCTGCATGCCGCAACTAAAGATCCCACGTGCCTCAATTAAGACCCGGAACAGCCAAATAAATAAATAAATATTTAAAAAAAAAGAAGTTGCAAAGTGATGAAAAGGAAAGTATAACAACAATTATGTATTGACTTGTGCAATGAATGGAATCATCTAAATTAAAATCCTTTCAAAAAGTTATAATTGGGACTTCCCTGGAGGCACAGTGGTTAAGAATCCACCTGCCAATGCAGGGGACACGAGTTTGAGCCCTGGTCCGGGAAGATCCCACATGCCGCAGAGTAACTAAGCCCATGCGCCACAACTACTGAGCCTGCACTCTAGAGCAAGCGAGCCACAACTACTGAAGCCTACGTGCCACAACTACTGAAGCCCATGTGCCTAGAGCCCAGGCTCTGCAACAAGAGAAGCCACCACGATGAGAAGTCCGTGCACCACAACGAAGAGTAGTCCCTGCTGGCCACAACTAGAGAAGGCCCGCATGCACCAACGAAGACCCAATGCAGCCAGAAATAAATAAATAAATTTATTTTTTTAAAAAAAGCTATAATCATCTGCCCTTTAAGATTTAATTGAGAAAAAATTTTAATATTTAATTTATTATTTAATTTAATTTATTATTGTTTTTAAAATTTATATTATTTATTTATTTAAATTATTATTAATTTAATTTATTATTTAATTTATTATTATTATTAAAATAAATTTAATATTTCTCTTTGTAATAATATGTAAATCCAAGGTATGTTCATTATTATTAAATTTCTGAAATAAATAATGTAAAGAAGTATAACTTAAGCCCTAATGAGATTCCTCATACTCTTTAAAAATATATAGCTAGGTAAAATCAAAAATGTTTGCTTTTCAAAATTTTAAACAGTAACTTGAAAGCTTCACTTTATAAAAAATAATAATGGTTTATTTTATAATGCTCTTATCTGCATTTAAATTTGCTTATTCAAATGCAAGAAAATGCAGGTAAAGAACTGTCATATCTAAAGGTACTTGTCTCTTGGTATCCATGGGGGACTGATTCTAACACCCCCTGCAGATATCAAATCTGGGGATGCTCAAGTCCCTTATGTAAAATGGTGGAATACAGCCAGCCCTCTGTATCTGTGGGTTCCACATCCATGGATACAGAGGGCCAACTGTATAACTTAATTGACAAAAAATAAGGCATTTTGCTTTGACAGACACAGGCTCTTCAAAATCATACAAGAAATAATTCAAGAGAATGACTTATTTTGAAGCATGATTTCTATAAAGAAAATTATACTGATTTTTAAAGATTACCTTTTTTAATAGCATATTTCAATTAAAAAACTGACTGCTTTTAAATGTTTTTCTCTGGGGCCAGCATCATGCATTTGCAAAGAAACAAGAATTCTTTAATGGAAATATAAATTTTTGGGGTTTTTTTGTTTTTTTTTTTGTTTTTAATTAATTAATTAATTTATTTATTTTTGGCTGTGTTGGGTCTTCGTTTCTGTGCGAGGGCTTTCTCTAGTTGCGGCGAGCGGGGGCCACTCTTCATCGCTGTGTGCGGGCCTCTCACTATCGCGGCCTCTCTTGTTGCAGAGCGCAGGCTCCAGACGCGCAGGCTCAGTAACTGTGGCTCACGGGCCCAGTTGCTCTGCGGCATGTGGGATCCTCCCAGACCAGGGTTCAAATCCGTGTCCCCCGCATTGGCAGGCGGATTCTCAACCACTGCACCACCAGGGAAGCCCCTAAATTTTTGGTTTTAGAGAGCAATAAAAGTAAAAAAAAATTTGATTTAAATTCTCATCTGTTAATTGAACTTCTACCAAGGTTCCCTTTATAGTCTTTTTCTCACTGGTGGTTTTAACTACCTAAAGTAAATTAAAAACTTTAGCCTAGAGGTTATTAATCACTTTGGCCCATGAATTCTTTTGGCAATGAACCCCTTCTCAGAATAATGTTTTAATGTGTATAAAATACATATGATTACTCTTTTGACAAAATTCAGCACCCATTTCTGATAAAAACTCTCCAGAAAGTGTGCATAGAGGGAAACTACCTCAAAATAATAAAGGCCATATATGACAAACCTACACCTAACATCATACTCAATGGTGAAAAGCTGAAAGCATGTCCTCTAAGATCAGGAACAAGACAAGGAGGTCCACTCTTGCCACTTTCATTCAACATAGTTTTGGAAGTCCTAGCTATGGCAATCAGAGAAGAAAAAGAAAGAAAAGGAATCCAAATTGGAAAAGAAGAAGTTAAACTGTCACTGTTTGCAGATGACATGATACTATACATAGAAGATCCTAAAGATGCTACCAGAAAACTACTAGAGCTCATCAATGAATTTGGTAAAGTTGCAGGTTACAAAATTAATACACAGATATCTGTTGCATTTCTATACACTAACAACAAAAGATCAGAAAGAGAAATTCAAGAAACAATCCCATTTACCATCCCATCAAAAAGAATAAATTACCTAGGAATAAACCTACCTATGGAGACAAGAATAAGAGTAAGGAGACCTGTACTCTGAAAACTGTAAGACGCTGATGAAAGAAATCGAAGAAGACACTAACAGATGGAAAGATATACCATGTTCATGGATTGGAAGAATCAATATTGTCAAAATGTCTATACTACCCAAGGCAATCTACAGATTCAATGCAATCCCTATCAAATTACCAATGGCATTTTTCACAGAACTAGAACAAAAAATCTTAAAATTTGTATAGAGACACAAAAGACCCCAAATAGCCAAAGCAATATGGAGAAAGAAAAATGGAGCTGGAGGAGTCAGGCTCTCTGACTTCAGACTATACTACAAAGCTACAGTCATCAAAACAGTATGGTACTGGCACAAAAACAGAAATATAGATAAGTGGAACAGGACAGAAAGCCCAGAAATAAACCCATGCACCTATGGTCAATTAATCTAAGACAAAGGAGGCAAGACTACACAAGGTGGAAAGACAGTCTCTTCAACAAATGGTGCTGGGAAAACTGGACAGCTACATGTAAAAAAATGAAATTAAATCATTCTTTAACACCATACACAAAAATAAGCTCAAAATGGATTAAAGACCTAAATGTGAGACTGGACACTATAAAGCTCCTAGAGGAAAACTTAGGCAGAACACTCTCTAACATAAATCGCAGCAATATCTTTTTCGATCTGTCTCCCAGAATAATGGAAATAAAAACAAAAATAAACAAATGGGACCTAATTAAACTCAAAAGCTTTTGCACAGCAAAGGAAACCATAAACAAAACGAAAAGACAACCCACAGATTAGGAGAAAATATTTGCAAATGATGTGACTGACAAGTCTCCAAAATTTAAAAATAGCCCATGAGGCTTCATATTATCAAAACAAACAACCCAATCAAAAAATGCGCAGAAGACCTAAATAGACATTTCACCAAAGAAGATATACAGGTGGCCCAGCAGCACATGGAAAGATGTTCAACATTGCTAATTATTAGAGAAATACAAATCAAAACTACAATGAGATATCACCTCACACCAGTCAAAATGGCTATCATCAAAAAATCCACAAACGATAAAATCTGGAGAGGGTGTGGAGAGAAGGGAACCCTCCTACACTGCTGGTGGGAATGTAAATTGGTACAGCCACTGGAGAACAGTATGGAAGTTCCTTTAAAAACTAAAAATAGAGCTACCATATGACCCTGCAATCCCACTCCTGGGCATATATCTAGAGAAAAACATGGTCTGAAAGAATACATGCACCCCAGTGTTCATTGTAGCACTGTTTACAATAGCTGAGACATGGAAGCAACCTTTATCCATTCCATCGACAGAGGAATGGATAAAGAAGATGTGGTATATATATACAATGGAATATTACTGAGCCATTAAAAAGAATGAAATAATGCCATTTGCAGCAACATGGATGGACCTAGAGATTGTCATACTGAGGGAAGTAAGTCAGACAGAGAAAGAGAAATATCATATGATATTCCTTATATGGGAATCTAAAAAGAAATGATACAAATGAACTTATTTACAAAACGGAAACAGACTCACAGACTTAGAGAATGAATTTATGGTTACCAGGGGGGAAGGATGAGGGGAAGGGATAGTTAGGGAGTTGGGGACCAACATGTACACACTGCTATATTTAAAATGGATAACCAACAAGGACCTATTGTATAGCACAGGGAACTCTGCTCAATGTTATGTGGCAGCCTGGATGGGAGGGGAGTTTGGGGGAGAATGGATACATGTATATGTATGGTTGAGCCCCTTTGCTGTGCACCTGAAACTATCACAACATTGTTAATCGGCTATACTCCAATATAAAATAAAAAGTTAAAAAATTACATATGATTACAAAAGAAACCAATTATTGAAAAATAAGTATTTGAAAATATTAGGAAAATGGAATTTGAGAAACAATAAATGTGCTTTTTATGGATGTACAAACTGCTACAATTATGAAGAAGTGATGAGCTTAAAAGTAGTTGTAGATATTTGCAACTGTAAAGTGATATGAAAATATCTGAGATTCTAAAGGTGAAAAAGTCTCAGGCATGGCTAATACTACAGTGGTTTGTTGTGTAAATTCATAATTGAAGAAAATGCTAAATTTCAGTTAAAGAAATGAGAAAATAAATTTTTTTTTCCCTAGCCATGATCAAGGATCCCCTGAATTCTATCCATAGCTCCCAGGTTAAGAACTCTTGCTCTAAGACAACACTTTTCAGTTGAAGAATTCAACTCAGCAGGAAAAAAAGCTTTAAACGAGTACCTGCTGTATGCTGAGATAGGTGCTTCCTCCTTTTTTATGTTGTGGTGCACACAGAAAATTGTAATATTGTGCTGCATTTTGGGGTACATAGTTAAGTCAGCCTGCAGCCACAGTCAGCTGGCCCAGAGGGCTCTAGCAACTCAGGCCTGTGTAGCTACCCTGAGGGCTGAAAGGATCAGTATCTTCCCCACACCAATTGGGAAGCTCTGACCTCAGTACATTAATTAATTATGTGGAAAAAAACTGCACAGTTTACCAGAAAAAGGGGGAAAAAAGTGAGAAAAAAAGAAAAGAAAAAAAAAAAAGAACCAACGTTCATATCTTTTTGCCTCTGGGAACATATGCATTCTTTTTTGCATACCCATCAGGCTCCTGCTTTCATCCCCTCCCAACAGGTTTTTCTAAACTCATGGCACAACAGTTTGGATTGCACTTTTTAAAAGCTAAATCTTGCTAAGAGCTAAATAAAAGCAACATGCTTTAACAAACATTTAACAGTTAATGAAGTTCATACATATTATTATAATCTGATGCCAGTCTGGCACTTGTGATTTTTAAAGGCCATGACAAACTAGAGTAAACCATGCATCCTACTGGAACTGCAGGAAACAGACTACCTTCTGTGAGCTATAGTTAGGACCTCACAAAACAACCTCACTTTCCCCAAATTAATAAAAGCCTGCGGAGAAGCCAAAATTGACAGGAAACAGACTACCTTCTGTGAGCTATAGTTAGGACCTCACAAAACAACCTCACTTTCCCCAAATTAATAAATGCCTGCAGAGAAGCCAAAATTGACACTATGTATTTTTTTTCTTTGGCAATTCTTACCTTTTTGTTGTTCTCTTTAATGTCTTGAGGATTCAGAGACTTGTAGTCACTGAGGGAGAAAATGGCACAGTAGGTAAATACAGTAATTGATAAAAACAGCTGTTTTTAAAACAAACTGAATCTTAAAATTTGACATTCAATAATACCAAAGAGTAACCAGCAATTTCACAGCAATTCCATCAACAAAACTAATAGTGTGGAAAATTAAGGAAATAAATACATAAATAAATAACAGTGATTACAAGTTCCAATGCCTGAAGCTTTCCATCTAAAAGAGAAGTTAAGGCAGGGGACCAGAGACTAGCCTTGACAACCAAACTCACCATGAGGTAACCCCTTGTTGTCAATGTATAAAGAGCTACAGGCTTATCTGTCTCATCTCATTTCAACATTAACACAATTTTCATAATAATCTGAAGTCAGTTTTCTGTATGAGATTAAGGAAAAAAATATGCTCTTTTAAAACAGAAAAGATTGTTTTTAGGCATCAACAAGGAACTACTTTTCTTTCTGGGATATATTTCTTCTCCCAAAAAGTAAGAGTATGGGTGATAAAAAAAAAAATCAAGTATTTCAGGACATGTGCTAAGAAATTATTTTATGGTTTGTTTCCTTTTTTTAAAAAACTTTATTATTTACAAAATATTTATAGGAATGGAAAGTGTTTCTACTTACATTAAATCTGGTCTGAAGTGGTGTAATATTGCACAAAAAGATAAACCATTTCTCCACGATGTAGTAAAATTGGTGATTTTCACTCCCCGGTAGTTTTTTGTAACTTCTTTGCACCATACAAGCAACGACTGACTAGCATTTGGCTTTCGTCCCAAAACAGGACTTGGTATAGGACTCGGCTAGAAAAAATGAAAAGAGGAAAACATTAAAATAATTTAATGGAAGAAGAAAATTAACATTAATTGACCTAACTGGATCACTTGAACACTTTGATGTCAGTATAGGTACTTCAGAACTGTCACTTCAAGACAACTGTAACCTCTAAGAAAGGAGACATAAATCTTAAGTTATTATCTTCAGTTTTAGCCTATGGCGTCTGCTTGACAAAGATATACATATGCAAGATTTTAATGTTATACATAAGAACAGGCCAAGAGCTACATTGATGGAAACATTAAAGTATTTAAATACTTAAGGCTGAATATCTGTATAACTCTCACATACTAAAAAAATCTTCCCCAAATGCAATCATGTACAAATATAGTTTCTTTTTCAGTATATTAAAAAGAATGTATTTTGAAGTCTAACTGTAGCACAAATTGTTAGTAGTGGAGAGGTCAAAATAATAGTTTTTAAAAATACAGTAATTGGGAATTCCCTGGTGGTCCAGTGGTTAGGACTCGGTGCTTTCATTGCAGGGGCACAGGTTCATTCCCTGGTTGGGGAACTAATATCCCGCAGGCCGCAAGGCGCAGCCAAAAAAATATATATACATACAGTAATCATACACATTTTAGTGCAATGATAACCATATTCAAACATACTTCTTATATAAATTTAATGCTGGCAAAACAGATTTAGTTATTAGCGACAGTCAGGTGTTGGTAGTAATAGCACACATCAGTATATAATTTGGATTTGCTCCAAATATCTTCTAATTATTGATGGCTACTTTTGGATATTATTAGGTTAGCTAGGTGTGTGGGTGTAGGGGGATGTGTGTTTTAAATCTAAAGCATTTACTTGATTTTTCCCCTTGTTCATATACTTAAAACAACAATGATGACAACAAAACAAAGACTCATAATAAGATTTTTATCTTAAACTTTTGTTATTCTTAAAACCATGTCATTTTCTTTTACTGAATAACAATCACATTTTGTGATGGTAACTTTAGAGGTTGATATAATTGAAAACTATAAAAAAAACTACTAAAAGTTTCTAGACTTTAAATATTGCTATCAATTAAGAGTGCTGGCTATAGACATAAATAGAAGCCCTCTAAAATAAGGTGAAAGGAGAACAGTTATTTACCCCTAATATCATTTGAGTTTAACAAGCAAACCATTCTTGCCACACAGCTTACTTAAGGAAGACCAATGATGCCCCCATTTGACAAAAGGATGTTAGTGCCAAACAATTTAAATCAACCCCACATAATTATGATTTATGTATTTACTGCTCCTGTGGGAAGACAAGTAACAAACACCCAGAATGTAATTTCTTACTTTTTATTAACTGTCTGAGTAACAAATTGTTATATAAACAACCATGAATCTAGCAAAGCGCTGTTCTTTAAATGATCACCTACACAAAGTCAATGCTGAAAAATTTCCAGGTCATAAAAATCAGCAAATTTGGGTCAGTTCTACTTAATATGAAGAAGTAGATAAAAATAGAATCCCCAGTATAGGAAGATATTTACCTTAGAATAAATGATAGCTCTTTTTTCTTTTTTTAAACATCTTTATTGGAGTATAATTGCTTTACAATGGTGTGTTAATTTCTGCTTTATAACAAAGTGAATCAGTTATACATATACACATATCCCCATATCTCTTCCCTCTTGCGTCTCCCTCCCTCCCACCCTCCCTATCCCACCCCTCTAGGTGGTCACAGAGCACCAAGCTGATCTCCCTGTGCTATGCAGCTGCTTCCCACTAGCTACCTATTTTACATTTGGTAGTGTATATATGTCCATGCCACTCTCTCGCTTTGTCCCAGTTTACCCTTCCCCCTCCCCGTATCCTCAAGTCCATTCTCCAGTAGGTCTGCATCTTTGTTCCCATCTTGCCCCTATGTTCTTCATGACCATTTTTTTTTTGTTTTTTAGATTTAGATTTTTAGATATATATGTTAGCATATGGTATTTGTTTTTCTCTTTCTGACTTACTTCACTCTGTATGACAGACTCTAGGTCCACCCACCTCACTACAAATAACTCAATTTCGTTTCTTTTTATGGCTGAGTAATATTCCACTGTATGTATGTGCCACATCTTCTTTATCCATTCATCTGTTGATGGATACTTAGGTTGCTTCCATGTCCTGGCTATTGTAAATAGAGCTGCAATGAACACTGTGGTACATGACTCTTTTCGAATTATGGTTTTCTCAGGGTATATGCCCAGTAATGGGATTGCTGGGTTGTATGGTAGTTCTATTTTTAGTTTTTTAAGGAACCTCCGTACTGTTCTCCATAGGGGCTGTATCAATTTACATTCCCACCAACAGTGCAAGAGGGTTCCCTTTTCTCCACACCCTCTCCAGCATTTATTTTTGTAGATTTTTAAAAAAATTTATTTGTTAATTTTTGGCTGTGTTGGGTCTTTGTTTCTGTGCGAGGGCTTTCTCTAGTTGCGGCGAGTGGGGGCCACTCTTCATCGCGGTGCGCAGGCCTCTCACTGTCGCGGCCTCTCTTGTTACGGAGCACAGGCTCCAGACGCGCAGGCTCAGTAGTTGTGGCTCATGGGTCCAGTTGCTCCGCGGCATGTGGGATCCTCCCAGACCAGGGCGCAAACCCATGTTCCCTGCATTGGCAGGCAGATTCTCAACCACTGCGCCACCAGGGAAGCCCCCATTGTGTGTTTTTAATCTCAGATGCGAAGTCAATTAGGACAAATCTGGTTTTAAAGAGGCCCCAAGATTATTTTTGTAGATTTTTTGATGATGGCCATTCTGACCGGTGTGAGGTGATACCTCATTGTAGTTTTGATTTGCATTTCTCTAATGATTAGTGATGTTGAGCATTCTTTCATGTGTTTGTTGGCAATCTGTATATCTTCTTTGGAGAAATGTCTATTTAGGTCTTCTGCCCATTTTTGGATAGGGTTGTTTGTTTTTTTGATACTGAGCTGCATGAGCTGCTTGTAAATTTTGGAGATTAATCCTTTGTCAGTTGCTTCATTTGCAAATATTTTCTCCCATTCTGAGGGTTGTCTTTTTGTCTTGTTTATGGTTTCCTTTGCTGTGAAAAGTTTTTAAGTTTCATTAGGTCCCATTCGTTTATTTTTGTTTTTATTTCCATTTCTCTAGGAGGTGGGTCAAACAGGATCTTGCTGTGATTTATGTCATAGAGTGTTCTGCCTATGTTTTCCTCTAAGAGTTTGATAGTGTCTGGCCTTACATCTAGGTCTTTAATCCATTTTGAGTTTATTTTTTGTGTATGGTGTTAGGGAGTGTTCTAATTTCATTCTTTCACATGTAGCTGTCCAGTTTTCCCAGCACCACTTATTGAAGAGGCTATCTTTTCTCCACTTATATTCTTGCCTCCTTTATCAAAGATAAGGTGACCATAGGTGCGTGGGTTTATCTCTGGGCTTTCTATCCTGTTCCACTGATCCATATTTCTGTTTTTGTGCCAGTACCATACTGTCTTGATTACTGTTGCTTTGTAGTATAGTCTGAAGTCAGGGAGTCTGATTCCTCCAGCTCCGTTTTTCTTTCTCAAGATTGCTTTGGCTATTCGGGGTCTTCTGTGTTTCCACACAAATTGCGAAATTTTTTGTTCTAGTTCTGTGAAATGTGATAGCTCTTTTAACTATCAATCTAGCATGTATTAAAATGACACCCCCCCCCCCTTCTGCCCCACACTGTAAGGCATGTGGGACTTCCTCAACCAGGGATGGAACCCACGCCCCCTGTAGTGGAAGCATGGAGTCTTAACCACTGAACCACCGGGGAAGTCCTAAAATGAACTATTAAATATGTAAAAGTGACTTTTCATAGACGCAATCTTTTAAATAATGGAAAATCTTTTAAAAAATGTGTTTGTGACTAGTTAATTGATTCCCTGGCTCGTCCACAGAGCATTCTTCACTGCAGTTCCAGATTAAGTGAGTAGAGGGATTTGAAAGTCACAGTGAAAAGTCACTTTTAGGTAAAAAGATATTTTCAAATCCCTCTAGCCAGGGATTCAATGACCTAGGCACAAACACATTTATTTAAAAGATTGCTTTTATTAAAATGTTTTTCTATATCAAATTATACTATTAAGGCATTGATTCGTTTCAAGCATGTGTAGCATGTACACAGGCCAGATAATCTGCAACTATCATTACACCGATTAATTCTAATCATCAATAGCATGTACATAAGTAAAGTACAAATGCCATTGTCACCATGCTGTAATCTAGAGTGGCTTTCTGTACTTAAAAATTGAGAAAAACCTACCATGTCATTATGATTATGAATATATTCTTGTTTCTAAGAAGGCTCAATATGAAAAGGCTAGAAGAACTGAAGTAAACTTTGGATTTATCCTAACACAAAACCCTTGTATTAAAACATCTCACAGGGATGCTTACTGCACTGCCAGGAAAAAGAAGTCGTATGTAATGGAAGAAACTGATGAAATTACAAGCCCTATAAATGGTCATGTTGGTTGCACACAGAAAACTGAAGTAGAGCCACTGTTTGATGAATCATCCACTTCAGAAGTGCTGAGCTTTCATCTGATATTTTGCAGAGGGTAATAAAGAAATAAATAGTTATATCATTTCAAAACCTTCAGTATATAAATGGATGAAACTGCTTGTTTCTTGCTACAGATGGCTCCTGATTTCGTATGTGGCAGCTTCCTTGACTTCCCTATGACTCAGTTTCCTCATCTATAAAATGGGGGATTGTAATGGTACTTGTCTCACAGTGCTGTTATAGTAATAAGTTCTGCCTTCCCTGCCTCCCACCCATATGCTCATTACCACTCTCTCCCTTGATCACTTTGAACCAAACTGACTTCTTTGCTGTTCCTTGGATACCCCAGATGGGGTCCCACCTTAGTGCCTTTACACAAATTGTTCCAGTTGTACGATTAACTCCAATACAACCATCTCTATCAGGCCTATTCTGACCACCCCATCTAATAATGCAACCCACCTCTATTGCCCAATCCCAACCCAGCACTCCTGACCTTCCCTTCCCTTGCTCTGATGTTTCCATAGTATTTATAATCTTCTTATGGTCCATATACTTTATCTTGGTCATTACCAAAATGTAGTTCTTGGTTATGTTTATTGCTTATTACCTGTCCATCCTCAGTAAATAAAAGGGGTATGAGCGCAGGGATTTTAATTTGTTTTGTTTTTTATTAACCTATCCCAGAACAGTTCCTGGCATATAGTAGGCACTCAGTAAACACTGTTAAATGAATAAATGCACGCAAAACATTTAGCACAAAGTATGGCACACAGTAACCATTTGGTGAATGTTAACTGCAATTATTATTACTACCACTGATACGTTATCAGCACTTGAATTCCTATTTTTGAGGGTCTTTTGGAAATTTTAATCGCCATGAATTTCTTCAAGACAGTGGAAAATTTTTTTGCAAACAAAGCTTTAACTCAGCCGTCCCCAACCTTTTTGGCATCAGGGACTGGTTTCCTGGAAGACAATTTCTCCACTGACAGGGTGGGGGTAGGGGAGATGGTTCAGGAAGTAATGCGAGCGATGGGGAGCAGCAGACGAAGCCTCGCTCGCTTACCCGCCACTCACCTCCTGCTGTGCAGCCCGGGTTCCTAACAGGCCACAGACCGTTATCGGCTGGGGACCCCGGCTTTAACTAGAAGATAATCTTGATACTCTATGAGCAAAATGGGGTACTTGGAATTTTTGGCAATCTTTTTTTTATGGGTTTGGTAAAAACAAGAAACTCTGAATGACTTTGTAATTTATTGTTTTCCAAAGAAAGAAAGACACCAAAATCTTGCCATTAAGGGTAGAACCAAATTTCAAATGTTGGAACAACTATTTAAAAGTTCTTTCTTGTATTTTTGCAACGACCAGATGTATGAGAAAGCACCTCTACTTAACATGTTGGGAAAGTAAAGCACAGATATTATAGTTGTCTTTTTTATGCACTGAGAGAGGAAATATCTAAAAGCCATTCTAATTATAACTTTATGATCAGAATGATCAGAGTCTGTTTAATTAGGTGATCCTCCCAGTTTGCTCTCTGTCAAGGCACTGTGTGGATGAAATTGCACAATCTCAGTTTAACTGAGAACTACAGTTAGATGTCAACCAACATGATTATTAAGGCAGTTTAAAGTGGTGAGAGTAGAGAGGATCTAGAACTTGAGACCACAGTTTGACTTGACAGTTCTAGGCTCTAATACAGATAATATTAAAATACTATTTCTGTTAACATAGCATATTACATACAGTATTAAAGACAGTAAGGCCACCAAGTTATTCTTGCTAACAACAGCAACAGGATCTCTTTCAGGAAACCTAGTCAAATAACTTGTTACAAAGTTTCCTAAGTTTCAATAGTTGTAAGAAATTTCACTTCCACTTTCTTCTACTCTACCCCTCTGACTACAGTTGCTTTCTCTTTGGCTGTCTCCCCTTCTTCCACTGATACAAGCATATATTCCTCTAGGTATTGCTCTAAATAGTTTTCTCTCTCCACACTTTGAATTGATTCACTCCCAGGATTCCAACTATCACTTCCATGCAGATGATTCCCAAATATACATTTATAGTTCAAACTATCTCAAGTTGACATTTCCAGCTGGCTGTCCTTCCTGCCACATAAAATTCATACTCAATATGTCCCAAACCATAATTATACTTTTTCCTTATAACCTGCTTCATTTTCATTATGTTTGCAAATGATATTGCAATTATATTGTCCCAATCATCTAGACTCTTAATCTCAGAATCAGCTTTGAACTCTCTTCCTTCACCTATCATCCTTTACTAGTTAATTCACAGGCAATTTTGATTTTATTGTTGTAAAGTGTTTGCAATTTATCTTCTTTTGCCTAGGCTATTGCAAAATCTTCCAAATAAGTTTTCCTTCTTCCAAATTCTCCCTTATTTGACCCATTGCCATAGCAACAATCTTAAAGTGCAGATCAAAGTCTCTAAAGGCTCTCAAGAACATACAAAATGATGTCAAAATACTGAGCATTGAACATCAAAGCTTTTTCAATGTATCTATTCTCTAGATGACTCATTATTCTCTAAAATCACTATGGTTTCCTGCCAGCTCCCAGCTCCCCCACTTCCAGTCTTTGATCTTACAGACTGTCACCCAACTTGGAATATCTTCTGTCCCAAGTACAGTTGCTACAATTCTACTCTACCTTCAAGGTTAAGTTCAGCTGTCATCTCCCACATGAACTCTCTTTCCAACTCCTAGTCAGTAGGAGCACTTTTCAATGTTCCTTTGACTCTTTATGTCTCTCTTATAACATTTTTACTACAATATATTCAATTCTTCTTTCTACAAAAAGACTAACTTTTCATTAATTCTTAAAGTATATTCTGAGCACCTACTATTTCCCACATGCAATGTTAAAATCTTTACATGGATTAGCTCATTTAATCTTACAACTCCTCTGAGATAGTTGTTATTCCCAATTTCAGTTGAGGAAACTGACATTTTACACCTAGAAGTGGAGGAGTTAGAATCTATACCAAGGTGTTCCCATTCCAGAGCCTGTTCTCTTAAACAACATGCATTTCACACTTTGAGATAATGTAGTTTTAGCACCTCAGTAAAACCTGTAAGTTTTTTGAGACTAGTGATTGCTTCGGTCAACTTATCTTTTTCAGAACTTAGATCACTGCCCCAGTGTATATTAAATTAATTGATTTTTAAAAAGGCAATCTACCCACTTTAAAACCTAGGAGTATTCTATTAATAAAACCCTTTGCGCATTCTGTTGTATTTTAGATTATTGGTTGGAACTAGAACTAGAACTAAGTACAGAGCAATGAGATACACACTACCATTGCTAAAGCTGCAGGACATTTTGGTCTCCCTACTACTGATTCTGGGTAGTCTTCTCCCAACCACAAATTATTGCAAATGGTTGAGGGAACTTTGGATAAATTTAACATTTGGTGAGCCCCAAGCAACAGCAGTGGTGAAAACAAAAATATTTGTATCAGTACTGTTCCTATCCTTTTTCAAAGTGTTTTCATTTAAGTAATTTCAATTTATTCTCAGAGAAAAACTGAAAGTTAGGCTTTGTTATTCTACTACTAGACAATCAGAAAGATTATTCTGTAATAAAGTCATATTGGGAGGAACTTCTGTTTACATTAAAGTAGGACTAACATCTGAACACATTTTTTAAAAGCTGAACAAAGTATTTTTTAGGGGACTTCCCTGGTGGTCCAGTGGTTAAGAATCTGTCTTGCAATGCAGGGGATGATGGTTGGATCCCTTGTCGGGGAACTAAGATCCCACATGCCGCGGGGCAACTAAGCCCACATACCGCAACTACAGAGCCCACACACTACAACTAGAGAGAAGCCCGCGCACCGCAACGAAGAGCCCGCCCGCACGAAAAATCCCACGTGCTGCAACTAAGACCAAATAAATAAATAAATAAATAACAATTTAAAAACGTACTTTTTAGACAACCTTCTAAGAAACGTCCAAGCCTAGACCTGGACAGACTAGAAAACCATAGTGAGCGAAACTCTCAGTTCCCCTTTCTTAATGGCTGATCTGGAAGAGTGAGTTAAGAGACAGAGCTACACTTTTGGTAGACTCCCAAATAGCAATATGATGCCCTCTACCCTCAAAAGTAGAAAAAATAAAATAATAAAAAACATATTGTACAACACAGGGAATATAGACAATATTTTATAACAACTATAAATGAAACATAACCTTTAAAAATTGTAAATCACTTTGTTGTACACCTAAAACTTATATAATATTGTACAGCAACTAACCACAATAAAAAAAGATGAAAGCAAAAAATAATGAAATAGAAGGTAAACATACAATAAAAAGGATCAACAAAACCAAAAGTTGCCTCTTTGAAAAGACAAAATTGTTTAAAACTATAGTGTGACTGATCAAGAAAAAAAAGAGGGAAGCAAATTCCTAGAAAAGTATAGCCAGAAGAAATAAAAAACCTGGAGAGTTCTATCACTATTAAAGAAATTGAATTTGTAATTAAAAACCTTCCTATAAAAAATTCTTTGACTTCAGTGATAAATTCCACCAAACAGTCAAGGAAGAAATATCTCCAACATTACACAAATTCTTCCAGAGAGTTAGAAAAATGAGTTTAATTTCCCACCTCATTTCATGATCCAAGCAAATCTTTTTTTTCCTCATGATACTTCTAAAAAAAAAAATTTATTGAAGTATAGTTGATTTACAATGTTGTGTTAATTTTTGCTGTATAGCAAAATGACTCAGTCATACATATATATATATTCTTTTTCATATTCTTCCGCATTTTAGTTTATCACAGGATACTGAATATAGTTCCCTGTGCTACACAGTAGGACCTTATTGTTTATCCATCCTTTATATACTAGTTTGCATCTGCCAATCCCAAACTCCCCTACCACCATCCCCCACACCCACTTGATAACCACAAGTCCGTTCCCTATGTCTGTGAGTCTCTCTGTTTCGTAGATATATTCATTTGTGTCGTACTTTAGATTCCACATATAAGTGATATCATATGGTATTTGTCTTTCTCTTTCTGACTTACTTCTGTCAGTATGATAATCTCTAGGTTCATCCATGTTGCTGCAAATGGCATGATTTCATTCTTTTTTATGGCTAAGTACATACACATACACACACACCCCATATCTTCTTTATCCATTCATCTACTGATGGACATTTAGATTGTTTCCATGTCTTGGCTATTGTAAATAATGCTGCAATGAAAACAGGGGTGCATGTATCTTTTCAAATTATAGTTTTGTCTGGGTATATGCCCAAGAGTGGATCCCTATCAAATTACCCATGACATTTTTAAAAGAACTATAATAAATAATCCTAAAATAGAACAAAGCAGGAGGCATAACCCTCCCAGACTTCAGACAATACTACAAAGCTACAGTAATCAAAACAATGTGGTACTGGCACAAAAACAGACATATGGATCAATGGAACAGAATAGAGAGCCCAGAAATAAACCCACACACCTATGGTCAATTAACCTGTGACAAAGGAGGCAAGAATCTATAATGCGGAAAAGACAGTCTCTTCAGCAAGTGGTGCTGGGAAAGTTGGACAGCCGCATGTAAACCAATGAAGTTAGAACACACCCTTACACCATTCAAAAGTAAACTCAAAATGGCTTAAAGACTTAAATATAAGACATGACACCATAAAACCCCTAAAAGAGAACACAGGCAAACCATTCTCTGACATAAATCATACCAATGTTTTCTTAGGTCAGTCTCCCAAGGCAATATAAATAAAAGCAAAAATAAACAAATAGGACTTAATTAAACTTACAAGCTTCTGTACAGCAAAGGAAACCATAAACAAAATGAAAAGGCAACTTGAGGACTGGAAGAAAATATTTACAAATGATGCGACTGACAAGGGCATCAAAATATACAAACAGCTCATACAACTCAATAACCAAAAACCAAACAACCCAATTGAAAAATGCACAGAAGACCTAAATAGACATTTCTCCAAAGAAGGCATACATGTGGCCAATAGGCACATAAAAAGATGTTCATCATTGCTAATTATTAGAGAAACGCAAATCAAAATCAAGCAAATCTTGAAACCAAAATTCAATAGGATAAGACAAAATTACAAAAAAAGTCATGAATATAGATACAAAAGTCTTAATGAAATGTTAGCACATTGAATCTAGCAATTTATAAATCGAACAAACTGGACTTACCACAGGAATGTACATTTGACTTAACGTTAGCAAATCTATTGAGTTTACTTGCCAAATTAACAGATTATAGGGAAAATATATAGATACAACCATCTAAATAGATGCAGAAAAGTATTTAATAAAATTTTATGTCCATTTATAATCTATAAAGTAACCTTAGCAAACTAGTAGTAGTAGAAAATTCCTTAACTTGTATAAAGCCTACAGCAAATATCACAATGGTAAAATAGTCAACGTTTTCCCTTCAAGATTGAGAATCTATCACCACTTTTATTCAACAATGTATTAAAGGTTCTTGCTATTGCATTAAGGCCAGAAAAATATATAATGATATATTAGAAAAGAAACAAAATTAAAACTGATTATTTACATATAATGTAATTATATAGAAAATCCAAAGAAATCTACAGGTAATTCATTAGGATGAATAAGGGAATTTTAAAAGGTTGCGGGATACAAAAAACAATGTATTACAAAACCAACTGCATTCCTATACACCAACAAAAGCAGTTAGAAATTAAAATTTTTAAGATATTTGATGTCACTCATAGTGACATAAAAAATAAAGTACTAAGAAATAAATCTATAAATAATGGATATGACTGCTATAAGAAACCTATCAAGCTTTATTATGAGAAAATAAAGGAGACCTAAAGAGATGGAGAAATATACAATATTCATGGATCAGAATATTCAATTTTGTAAAGACACCAATTTTCTTCCAGGGAGAAAAGGTTAACCAAGAGACCTAAGCCTTTTCTTCAGGAGGAAATGACCTCGAGTTTACTTTCTAGCATATTTCCCTGGAAATATACTAGATTAAGATTAATGTAAAATGTCAGATTTGTTATCAGGCAACATTATTTACTGTAAAAATGACCCTGTCTTAATGAACTACATCTAGATTTGGAAGCCTGTCAATAAACTATAAATGCCTACTGAAAAACAAAGGCCATAGCTTCCCTCTGCTTAGTGAGATTCTTGTAACCAAATGAGTCCCTTGAGGGATCGACAGTTAGATATATGGGCTGTTAAAAGATCTTGTGTCTGGGACTTCCCTGGTGGCGCAGTGGTTAAGAATCCACCTGCCAATGCAGGGGACACGGGTTCAAGCCCTGGTCCGGGAAGATCTCACATGCCGCGGAGCAACTAAGCCCGTGCGCCACAACTACTGAGCTCGTGGGCAGCAACTACTGAAGCCCCCGTGAGTCACAGCTACTGAAGTCCATGCGCCTAGAGCCAGTGCTCCCGAACAAGAGAAGCCACCACAATGAGAAGCCCGCGCACCGAAACAAAGAGTAGCCCCCGCTCGCCGCAACTAGAGCAAGTCCAAGCGCAGCAACAAAGACCCAACGCAGCCAAAAATAAATAAATTAATTAATTAATTAAAAAAAAAAAGATCTTGTATCTTATAATCTTATAAGCCAGAGTGGTCCACACTTACTTACCTGGTTTTGTCACCTTACAACCAAACAGCTAAGGGGGGAATAAAATATGGCACTATATACCTGATGCTATAATGCTAACATACTGCATTTCCTGTCCTTCCATAAAGGTAAGTAAACCTGTTGCCAAATTTTATACATATATTATATATAAAATATATAAATATATAATATATATTAAACAAAGAACCTGTAATAAGAATATACAAAAAAACCCCCCAACAAAACAGTAAGAAAAAAGGTCACCCAATAGAAAAATGGGCAAAAATTGGGCACTTTATGGAAGAAATCCAAATACCCAGTAAACATATGAAAATTTGCTCCATCACATTAGTATTCAGTGAATTGAACAAGGCACTATGACACACTTCCCCTGAGAAAGGCTAAAAATTTAAAAACTCTCAATTAAAATAAAACTAAATTTTAATAAAATTAAAAATACTGAGTGTTGGCAAGGATGTGGAGCAAAGGGAGCTCATGAAGGATTGATGGAAAAACTCTGGCATCATCTGCTATGGTAAATTTGAAGATGTGCGTATCCTAAGACCCAGAAATCTTAGGTTTATATCCCATGGAAATGCATGCTTACACAGAATAGAACACATGTTCAAAAATGTTCACAACATGCAGTGGTTTATTATTGTTATCTTAAATGAATTAATATATTTTGAAAATTTCTCATTTTTAATATATAATATTGTAAGTATCAATAGGTATAACTCACATAAACAAAAACTCTTTGGGGTCTTCAACAACTTAAAAAATGTTTTTACTGTGGTAAAATACACATAATATAGTGTTTACCTTCTTAACCATTTTTAAGTGTACACTTCGGTGTTCTTTTTTTTAAAATTAATTAATTATTTATTTATTTTTGGCTGTGTTGGGTCTTTGTTGCTGCACACGGGCTTTCTCTAGTTGCGGCGAGAGGGGGCTGCTCTTCATTGTGGTGCACGGGCTTCTCATTGCAGTGGCTTCTCTTATTGCAGAGCACGGGCTCTAGGTGAGCAGGCTCAGTAGTTGTGGTTCGCAGGCTCTAGAGCGCAGGCTCAGTAGTTGTGGAGCATGGGCTTAGCTGCTCCGCGGCATGTGGGATCTTCCTGGACCAGGGCTCGAACCCATGTCCCCTGCCTTGGCAGGCAGATTCTTAACCTCTGTGCCACCAGGGAAGTCCCCAGTGTTCTTAAGTACATTCTTATTGTGCAACAATCACCATCATCCATCTCCAGAACATTTTTCAGCTTACAGAACTGATACTCTATATCCATTGAACAGTAATTCCCCATTTCGCCTTTTCCACAGCCCTTGGCAACCACCATTCTACTTTCTGTCTCTATGATTTTGACTACTCTAGGTAACTCAAATAAGTGGAATCATACATATCTGTCTTTCTGTGACTGGCTTATTTCACTTCAAGGTTCATCCATGCCGTAGCATATGTCAGAATTTCCTTCCTTTTTGAGGCTAAATAATATTTTATTATATGTATATACCACATTTTGTTTATCCATTCATTTGTCAATAGACACATGGGTTGCTTTCAGATTTTGGCTGTTGTAAATAATGCTGCTACGAATATGGGTGTACAAATATCTTGGGACCCTGCTTTCAATTCTTTTGGGTATACACCCAGAAGGGAAATTAGTGGATCATATAATTCTATTTTAAAATTTTTTGAGGAACTTCTATAGTGTTTTACATTGTTGCTGCACCATTTTACATTCCCACCAACAGTGCACAAGGGTCCCAATTTCTCCACATCCTCGCCAACACTTGCTATTTTCTGGGGTTCTTTTGAGTTGTTTTTGTTTTTGATAAGAGTCATCCTAATGGGTGTGAAGTGGTATCTCATTGTGGTTTTGATTTGCACTTCTCTAAAGATTATGGATGTTGAGCATTTTTTTCATGTGCTTATTGGTTATTCATATATCTTCTTTGGTGAAATGTTTATTCAAGTCCTTTGTTCATTTTTGAATTGTGTTGTTTGCTTTTTGTTGTTGAGTTTTATAAATTCTCTATATATTTTGGATATTAATCCCTTATCAGATATATGATTTGCAAATATTTTCTCATATCATGTAGGCTGCCTTCTCACTCTCTTGTGTCCTTTGATGCACAAAATTTCAAATTTTCATGAAGTCCAATTTATCTATTTTTTCTTTTGTTGCCTATACCTTTGGTATTATATATTCATTGTCAAATCTAAAGTCACGAAGCTTCTGCTTTATATTCTCTTCTAAGAGTTTTATAGTCTTAGCTCATACCTTTAGGTCTTTGATCCATTTGGAGTTAATTTTTAAATATGGTATTAGGTAAGATTCCAACTGCATTCTTTTGCATGAGGATATCTAGTTTTCCAGGATCATTTGTCTAAAAGACTGTCCTGTTCCCACTGGATGGACTTGGTACTCTTGTTGAAAATCATTTGATCACATATGTGAGGGTTTATATCTGGGCTCTCTATTCTACTCCATTGGTCTTTATGTCTGTCTTTATGCCAGAACCACACATTTGATCACTGTAGCTTTGTAGTAAATTTTGAAATCAGGAAGTGTGAGCTCTCCAACTTTGTTCTTTTTCAGGATTTTTCTGGCTATTCAGGGTCCCCTGAGGTTCCATATGAATTTTAGGATAGATTCTTCTATTTTTGCAAAAAAAAATTTTGAATATGCAGATCGCTTTGGGTGGTACTGATATCTTAACAACAATAAATCTTTCAATCTATGAAAATATGAATTGTCCTTCCATTTATTTATGTCATCTTTAATTTCTTTCATCATTGTTTTCTACCTTTCAGTGTGTAAGTCTTTTACCTTCTTGGTTAGTTCCTTAGTATTTTATTCCTTTTGATACTATTTTAAATGGAATTGTTTTCTTAACTTCCTTTTCAGGCTGTTGTTAGTGGTAGAAATGTAACTGATTTTTGTGTGTTGACCTTGTAACCTTTTCTGAACTTATTTATTAGTTCTAACAGTTTCTTTCTTTTCTTTTTTTCTCGGTGGAATCTTTAGGGTTTTCTATATATAAGATCATATCATCTGTGCACATAGATAATTTTACTTCTTCCATTCCAATCTGGATGGCTTTTATTTCTTTTTCTTGCTTAATTGCTCTAGTATGGACTTCCGGTACAAAGCTGAACAGAAGCAGTGAGAGTAGGTATCCTTGCTTTGTTCCTGACCTTAGAGGAAAAGCTTTTTGCCTTTCACCATTGAGTATGGCTGTGGGTTTTTCATATATGGCTTTTATTATATTAAGGTCGTTTCTGTCTATTCCTGGTTTGTTGAGTGCTTTTATCATGAAAGGGTGTTGAAGTTTTTCAAATGTTTTTTCTGCATCTATTGAGATGATCACCTGATGAAAAACTAGATTTTTGTATGCTGAACCATTCTTGCATTCCAGGAATAAATGCCACTTGGTCATGATATGCAGTTCTTTTAATGTGTTGCTAAAATTCAGTTTGCTAAAATGTTGTTGAGGATTTGTGCATAAATGTTTATAAGGGATATTGGTCTACAGTTTCCTTTTCTTGCTACGTCTTTGGCTCTGCTATCAGGGCATTGCTGGCATTATAGAATGAGTTAGGAAGTGTTCCCTTATCCTCAATTTTTTGGTAAACTTTGAGGATGACTTGGATTTTTTTTAACCTTAAATGTTTGGTAGAATTCACCAGTGAAGCCACAGATCCAGGGCTTTTCTTTGCTGGGAAATTTTTGATGACTGATTCAATGTCTTTATGAATTTATAGGTCTATTCAGGTTTTTTGTTTCTTCATGATTCAGTCTTGGTAAGTTTTGTGTTTCCAGGAATTTGTCCATTTCATCTAAGTTATCCAATTTGTTGGTGTACAGCTATTCATAGTACTTTATTAATTATCCTTTTTATTTCTGTAGAACCAGTAGTAATGTCCTCACATTCATTTCTGATTTTATTTGTGCCTTCTTTTTTTCTTAGTCCATCTTGTTTAAGGTTTGCCAATTCTGTTGATCTTTTCAAAGAACTAATTTTTGGTTTCATTGATTGTCTCTATCTTTTTTTTCCAAGACTTAATTTTCTCAGAGGAGTTCTAGGTTCACAAAGTTTAGAGTTAAGTATAGAGATTTCTCACATACCCCCCTGTCGCCACACATGCATAGCCTCTCCCATTACCAACATCATTCACCATAACAGTACATTTGTTACCAAGGATGAACCTACATTGATGCATCATAATCACCCAAAGTCCATAAAGTACCTTAAGGGGTTCACTCTTGCTGTTCCACATTCTACCAGTTTGGACGAATGTACAAAGACTATCCATCATTATAATATTATACAGAGTAGTTTCACTCCTCTGCGCTCTGCCTATTCATTCCTGTCCCCAACCCTCCTCCTGGCAGTGATCTTACTGTCTTCATATTTTTGCCTTTTTCAGAAATCATATAGTTGGAATCATACAGTATGTAGCCTTTCCTGAGGCTTTTTCACTTAGTAATATGCATTTAAAATTCCTCCATGTCATTTCATGGTTTGATAGCTCGTTTCTTTTCAGTGCTAAATAATATTCCATTGTCTGGATGTACCACAGTTTATCCATTCGTCTACTGAAGGACATCTTGGATATTTCCAAGTTTTGACAATTATGAATAAAGCTGCTATAATCATCTACTTGCAGGTTTCTGTGTGAAATTTTGTTTTCAACTCCTTTGGATAAATACCAAGGAGTGAAATTGGAGATCATAAGGTAAGAATATGTTTACTTTCATAAGAGATCACCAGTCTTCTGAAGTAGCTATACCATTTTTCATTCCCACCACCAATGAATGAGAGTTCTTATGCTCCACATCCTTGGTAGCTTTTGGTGTTTTCAGTGTTCTGGATTTTGGCCATTCTAATAGGTATGTAGTGGCATCTCATTGTTTTATTTGGCATTTCCCTGATGACATGTGATGTGGAGCATTTTTTAATATGCTCATTTGATATCTGTAAATCTTCTTTGGAGAGGTGTCTGTTAAGGTCATTGGCTCATTTTTAAATTGGGTTGTTTGTTTTCTTATTGTTGAGTTTTAAGAGTTCTTTGGTTATTTTGGGTAACAGTCTTTCATCAGATGTGCCTCTTGCAAATATTTTCTACCTATCTGTGGCTTGTCTTCTCATTTTCTCCACATTGTCTTTCACAGAGCAGGAGTTTTAAGTTTTAATGAAATCCAGCTTATCCATTATTTCTTTCAGAGATTATGCCTTTGGTGTTGTATCTAGGTCTTCAAAATCCAGTGTGCACTTGGCACTTACAACACATCTCAATTTAGACAGGTGTAGAATGGCTGCATGTATCCAATGGCTACTATATGAGACAGTTATAGACATATTTTGATTTTTTTATACTTTATTAATAAAAATTGTATATATTCAAGGTGTACAATGTGATGTTTTGATATACATACACACTATAAAATGATTACTACCACCAAGCAAATTAACATATCCATCACTTCACACTGTTACATTTTTTTGTGTGTGGTGACAACATTCAAGATCTATTTCTTAGCAAATTTAAGTGTACAATACAGTATTAACTATTATCATTATGCTGTACATTAGATCATTAGAACTTATTTACCTTACATAAAACTTTGTACCCATTGACGAACATATTCCCCGCCTGCCACACACCCTTGCTAGTAACCACCATTCTGTGCTTCTATGAATTCCACTTTTCTTAGATTCCACATATAACTGAAATAGTGCAGTAGTTTTCTTTCTGAGCTTGATTTATTTCATTAGCATAATGTCCTCCAGGTTCATCCATGTTGTTACAAATGGCAGCATTTCCTCTTTTTAAGGGCTGAATAATATTCCATTGTAAATATATACTACAATTTCCTTATCTCTTCATCCGCTGACAGACAACAACTTAGGTTGTTTCAATATCTTGGCTATTGTAAATAATGCAGCAATGAACATCAGAGTGTGTTTATCTCTTCAAGATAAGAGTTCCCTTTTCTCCACATCCTTGCCAACACTTATTTCTTGTTTTCTTTTTTAATAATAGTCTTCCTAGCAGGTGTTAGGTGGTATCTCACTATGATTTTGATTTGCATTTCCTGGTGATCAGAGATGTTGAGCACCTTTTCATAAACCTGTTGGCCATTTGTATGTCTTCTTTGGAAAAATGTATTCAGGTCCTCTGCCCATTTTTTGATCAGGTTATTTGTTTGTTGTTGTTGTTGCTGTTATTGAGTTATATGAGTTCCTCAACTATTTTAGATATTAACCTTTTATCAGATATACAGTTTGGAAATATTTTCTCCCAATCCATAGGTTGCCTTTTCATGTTTTATTTCCTTTCTTGTACAGAAGCCTTTTAGTTTGATGTAGTCTCACTCATTTACTCTTAGTTTTGTTGCCTGTGCTTGGTACGGATCTGTTTGAGTTCTTCCTATTTGGAGTCAATCTTCTTGGATGTTATTTATATCTTTCAACAAACTTGGTAACTTTTCAGCCATTATTTCTCCAAATAATCTCTTTGACCCTTTCTCTCTCTCTCTCTTCTTCTTTTAGGACTCTCAAAATGTGTATAATGGTTCAGTTGATGGGGTCCCACAAGTCCCTTAGGCTCTGTTCACACTCCTTTTTTTCCTGATCCTTAGACTCTATAATTTCAATTGTTCTTTGTTCAAAGTCACTGATTCTTCTGCCTGCTCAAATCTGCCTTTGAATCCCTCCAGTGAATTTTTCATTTCAGTTATTGTGCTACTCATCTCTAGAATTTCCTTTTGCCTTCTTTTTAGGTTTTCTCTTTACTGATATTTCCATTTTGTTTGTACATCATCTTGTTGACTTTCTTCACATTTTCCTTTAATTCTCTGAGCATCTTTAAGACAACTGTTTTAAAGTCTTTGTCTAATAGGTGCACCATCTGGTCTTTTTCAGGGACAACAGTTTGTTAATTTTTTTTCCTTTGAGGAGGTCATAGTTTCCCATTTCTTTGTATGTTTTGTGATTATTTTTTTCAAAACTGGATATTTGTTTTTTGTTTGTTTGTTTTTTAACAGTCAAAGAAGACTTTATTCAAGATTATTGCAGTAGGGGAGAGAGATTAAACTCGACTCTGATGAAACAAAAGCCAGGAGAGATTTTAAGCAATGGCTTGAGCTAGTGAAAAAGTTCTGGAGGATGTTAGCGGGGAAATTTGTCCATGTGTAGCCCTTCTGTAAAACTGGATATTTGATACCCAGTAATAATGTGGTAACCCTGGTTATCAGATTCACCTTCTCCCTCATGGTTTCCTTTCCCTTTTTTTTTTTTTTTTTTTGGTTTGTTTGTTTATATATTTGTTTAATTACTGTAGGCTGTCTCCATGCTGTAGATTAGCCTGAGGCACAAACTTAAGGTCTTCTCAAGTGTTTTCTGAGCCTGTGATTTTCTCTGGTTGAGTGGTGATTTTCTAATTTCTCCTATATGAACAGTTGCTTTCCAATGTCCTCATCTTTAAGGTCTGGTTCCGCAAAGATAAAAAAAAGACCAAAATGAAGGGGGAAAAAAGGCACCAGTCCTTTAAAACCTCTGAAAGTTGCTTCAGCCTGAGTGGGAAGGGCTTGCAACAATGTCTGGCCACCTCTATGTCTGTACCTCTGTGATGAGAAGTAGCAGACAGCTATCAGAACGTACATCTCTGACATATGCAAGACAGGGTCCTTATTGCTCACCCTGACTCCTGTAAGCTGCGTGCAAGCTGCTCCAATAATACATACATGGCTGCCTGCCATGGGGCTGGAAGGTGGGAGATGGGTAGCCACTGTTAAGCTAAGAGCTGAATTGACCACAATTAACTTCCTGGAAGTCTAAAGGCTTCAACAGACTCCAGAGTTCCAAAACAGATCACACAATTCTGTCAGTTTAATTGTTGTATAGCTAGACAGATAGATTTCAGGTGTTTCCTACTCTTCTCTCTTCCTAGAATCCTCTACTTTCTCAATAACTTTTAAGAGTCTAAAGCGGTTCTGAGACAAAAAAGTTCGAGAATCACTGTTGTAGACAATGCAGAAATACAGGTCGGGGAATTGCCATATTTTTAAATGACCAAAGTAACCAACATCAGCTTTGAGTGTACCAAAGCAAAATAAAGATAAGAAGACAAATTGGTGGCTTAAGTTAAAATTCTAGGCCCTAAACTAAAGCACAAATTTTAGCAATATTCTCCTTGTTAGGTCATTAACAAAGAGTAAAAAGGTTGAAGAGATGGGGAACACTGAGCAATACAGGGGTATTTTCAGGGTATATTTATACCTATGTTGTTTCCTTATGGGGCCTTGCTTAGTCATTAATGAAATTAAAAACATAATAATAAGAGACCTCTGGGACAACATTAAACGCACCAACATTCGAATTATGGGGGTCCCAGAAGAAGAAGAGAAAAAGAAAGGGACTGAGAAAATATTTGAAGAGATTATAGTTGAAAACTTCCCTAATAGGGGAAAGGAAATAGTTAATCAAGTCCAGGAAGTGCAGAGAGTCCCACACAGGATAAATCCAAGGAGAAACACACCGAGACACATATTAATCAAACTATCAAAAATTAAATACAAAGAAAAAACATTAAAAGCAGCAAGGGAAAAACAACAAATAAAATACAAGGGAATCCCCATAAGGTTAATCTTCTGCTGATCTTTCAGCAGAAACTCTGCAAGCTAGAAGCGTGTGGCAGGACATATTTAAAGTGATGAAAGGGAAAAACCTACAACCAAGATTACTCTACCCAGCAAGGATCTCAATCAGATTAGATGGAGAAATTAAAACCTTACAGACAAGCAAAAGCTAAGAAAATTCAGCACCACCAAACCAGCTTTACAACAAATGCAAAAGGAACTTCTCTAGGCAGGAAACACAAGAGAAGGAAAAGACCTACAATAACAAACCCAAAACAATTAAGAAAATGGTAATAGGAACACACATATTGATAACTACCTTAAATGTAAATGGATTAAATGCTCCAACGAAAACACAGAGACTGGCTGAATGGATACAAAAACAAGACCCGAATATATGCTGTCTACAAGAGACCCACTTCAGACCTAGGGACACATACAGACTGAAAGTGAGGGGATGGAAAAAGATATTCCATGCAAATGGAAATCAAAAGAAAGCTGGAGTAGCAATTCTCATATCAGACAAAATAGACTTTAAAATAGACTATTACAAGAGACAAAGAAGGACACTACATAATGATCAAGGGATCAATCAAAGAAGAAGATATAACAATTGTAAATATTTATGCACCCAACATAGGAGCACCTCAATACTTAAGGCAAATGCTAACAGCCATAAAAGGGGAAATTGACAGTAACACAATCATAGTAGGGGACTTTAACACCCCACTTTCACCAATGGACAGATCATCCAAAATGAAAATAAATAAGGAAACACAAGCTTTAAATGATACATTAAACAAGATGGACTTAATTGATATTTACAGGACATTCCATCCAAAAACAACAGAATACACTTTCTTCTCAAGTGCTCATGGAACATTCTCCAGGATAGATCATATCTTGGGTCACAAATCAAGCCTTGGTAAATTTAAGACAATTGAAATCATATCAAGTATTTTTTCTGACCACAACGCTACCAGACTAGATATCAATTACAGGAAAAAATCTGTAAAAAATACAAACACATGGAGGCTAAACAATACACTACTTAATAACCAAGAGATCACTGAGAAATCAAAGAGGAAATCAAAAATTACCTAGAAACAATTGACAATGAAAACATGACGACCCAAAACCTATGGGATGCAGCAAAAGCAGTTCTAAGAGGGAAGTTTATAGCAATACAATCTTGCCTCAAGAAACAAGAAACATCTCAAATAAACAACCTAACCTTAGACCAAAAGCAATTAGAGAAAGAACAAAAAAACCCCAAAGTTAGCAGAAGGAAAGAAATCATAAAGATCAGATCAGAAATAAATGAAAAAGAAATGAAGGAAACAATAGCAAAGATCAATAAAACTAAAAGCTGGTTCTTTGAGAAGATAAAATTGATAAACCATTAGCCAGACTCATCAAGAAAAAAAGGGAGAAGACTCTAATCAATAGAATTAGAAATGAAAAAGGAGAAGTAACAACTGACACTGCAGAAATACAAAGGATCATGAGAGATTACTACAAGCAACTATATGCCAATAAAATGGACAACCTGGAAAAAATGGACAAATTATTAGAAAAGCACAACCTTCCAAGACTGAACCAGGAAGAAATAAAAAATATAAACAGACCAAAAACAAGCACTGAAATTGAAACCGTGATCAGAAATCTTTGAACAAACAAAATCCCAGGACCAGATGGCTTCACAGGCGAATTCTATCAAACATTTAGAGAAGAGCTAACACCTATCCTGCTCAAACTCTTGCAAAATATAGCAGAGGGAGGAACACGCCCAAACTCATTCTACGAGGCCACCATCACCCTGATACCAAAACCAGACAAAGATGTCACAAAGAAAGAAAGATAAGAAGCCATTACACTACAGCCATTATCACTGATGAACATAGATGCAAAAATCCTCAACAAAATACTAGCAAACAGAATCCAACAGCACATTAAAAGGGTCATACACCATGATCAAGTGGGGTTTATCCCAGGAATGCAAGGATTCTTCAATATATGCAAATCAATCAATGTGATACACCATATTAACAAACTGAAGGAGAAAAACCATATGATCACCTCCATAGATGCAGAAAAAGCTTTTGACAAAATTCAACACTCATTTATGTTAAAAACCCTCCAGAAAGTAGGCAGAGAGGGAACTTACCTCAACATAATAAAGGCCATATATGACAAACCCACAGCTAACATTGTTCTCAGTGCTGAAAAACTGAAACCATTTCCACTAAGATCAGGAACAAGACAAGGTTGCCCACTCTCACCACTATTATTCAACATAATTTTGTAAGTTTTACCCAGCAATCAGAGAAGAAAAAGAAATAAAAGGAATCCAAATCGGAAAAGAAGAAGTAAAGCTGTCACTGTTTACAGATGACATGATAGTATACATAGAGAATCCTAAAGATGCTACCAGAAAACTACTAGAGCTAATCAATGAATTTGGTAAAGTAAATGCACAGAAATATCTTGCATTCCTATACACTAATGATAAAAAATCTGAAAGAGAAATTAAGGAAACACTCCCATTTACCACTGCAACAAAAAGAATAAAACACCTAGGAATAAACCTACCTAAGGAGACAAAAGACCTGTATGCAGACAACTTTAAGACACTGATGAAAGAAATTAAAGATGATACATAAACCATACCATAAACAAGACGGAAAGACAACCCTCAGAATGGGAGAAAATATTTGCAAATGAAGCAACTGACAAAGGATTAATCTCCAAAATTTATAAGCAGCTCATGCAGCTCGATATCAAAAAAACAAACAACCCAATCCAAAAACGGGCAGAAGACCTAAATAGACATTTCTCCAAAGAAGATATACAGATTGCCAACAAACACATGAAAGAATGCTCAACATCACTAATCATTAGAGAAATGCAAATCAAAACTACAATGAGGTATCACCTCACACCGGTCAGAATGGCCATCATCAAAATATCTACAAAAATAAATGCTGGAGAGGGTGTGGAGAAAAGGGAACCCTCTTGCACTGTTGGTGGGAATGTAAATTGATACAGCCACTATGGAGAACAGTATGGAGGTTCCTTAAAAAACTAAAAATAGAACTACCATATGACCCAGCAATCCCATTACTGGGCATATACCCTGAGAAAACCATAATTCAAAAAGAGTCATGTACCACAGTGTTCATTGCAGCTCTATTTACAATAGCCAGGACATGGAAGCAACCTAAGTATCCATCAACAGATGAATGGATAAAGAAGATGTGGCACATACATACAGTGGAATATTACTCAGCCATAAAAAGAAACGAAATTGAGTTATTTGTAGTGAGGTGGATGGACCTAGAGTCTGTCATACAGAGTGAAGTAAGTCAGAAAGAGGAAAAACAAATACCGTATGCTAACACATATATATGGAATCTAAAAAACAAACAAAAAAATGGTCATGAAGAACATAGGGGCAAGACGGGAACAAAGACGCAGACCTACTAGAGAATGGACTTGAGGATACGGGGAAGGGGAAGGGTAAGCTGGGAGAAAGTGAGAGAGTGGCATGGACTTATATATACTACCAAATGTAAAACAGACAGCTAGTGGGCAGCAGCCGCATAGCACAGGGAGATCAGCTCGGTGCTTTGTGACCACCTAGAGGGGTAAGATAGGGAGGGTGGGAGGGGCACACAAGAGGGAGGAGATATGGGGATGTATGTATAGCTGATTCAATTTGTTATAAAGCAGAAACTAACACACCATTGTAAAGCAATTATACTCCAATAAAGATGTTTAAAAAAAAAGTATAAAGTTTAAAAAAATAATAATAATTTTGCTAGAAATACAAAGGAATAGTGTATGATTCCATGCCTATAAAACGACAAATAAAATATAAAAAAGTCCATTTTACAACAGAGTATTTGGGATATATAAATGCCCCAGTTGGAGTAGCTGCCCTTACTATAATTACTTCTTTAAAACTTACTACTCTAGGTGTAAATCAAAGAGTGGTAATGAGTTAGTGAAATTTCAGGCCCAATGATTATTATACAGGCAGTAACATCAAAAAGAGAACAATTGCTAAATAAAGCAACAGAACAATGTATATTGTGATCAGAGTGCTGGGAGATGTTGGTCTGTGTGTCTCTCCTGCTCCTACACATCTTGCTGGGTTGTCCAAGAATTGAAAAGTCCTGACTGCTCTTTATCAGGTCATTCTTCACAGATAAGCAAGCAGCCTTTAGGCATAAGGTAGTATCTCCCTCTGGGACAAAGAGCAGGCTTGTTTAATGATTGTTATAAAAAGGGTGGAGTCCCCAAGCTCACTGTTTTTCAGCTGTGATGCAAACTACTGTGTAGCATCCATTGGACCCTTCATGTCACCCCCATGAGATCTGGTGGCAAAAGGAATGGACATAAACACACCAACGCTCATGCTGTAAGTAATAAAGTCCTTTGTCTCAGACTCAGGAACCTAAGTCTTCATCCAGCATCCATGAAACATTAACAGGCTATTTGATTAACTTGCAAATAGGGTAAAATCCCACACCTAATGAATTTTATTCACCATGTCTATCTGAAAGCTTATTTAATATAACACACATGCAAAACAAATGTGTTAATCCTACCAATACAGATTGAATTCATAAAATAATCACACACCATCATAAGTCAGTTAAATAGGAATAAAAGAATTATGAAACATTTCACTGTCTTTAACTTGTCAAAGTAGTTCTTTAGTGGATTTTCTATTTAAGAATTAGATGAAAGACTGTGACCCCTAACATTATGATTTTACAGTGACTCCTTTGTAAAATCTTTGTGTTGGTGAATTTATAAAAGAGTATGGAAATTTTTAGAATTACTACAAACTAAAAACCCGAAATATTTCAAATTATTAGGTTAAAACATAGGAGCTATGATATCCTTAAAAACACAGCAGCATTAGATGGGCAAGTCAGGAGTATAAGACTTCAGAGCAAAGAAAAAAACAGAAAAAGAAATTCAAGAGAGAATGAATTTTAAGATATAGTATGCTCATATTCTAAATTTAGGTTTTCTACACACACCCAATTGTTTTACCAGAAAGTTCCAAACACTCTTTTTCATTAATATCCAAACAATTTTCAGGAAGATGTGAGGAAGGCCAATCCTAGCTTATTAAGAGAGTTCCTATCTATTTCTACTTCAGTTGTTTTCTTCAGCTGTGCAATTTTGCCAGAAAGGATATTCTTGTGGCTTTTTAGTGATACTACCTGTATCTTATATAATCTAACAAGAATTAATCCAGAGTACAGAAAAGAAGAGCTGCAGGTAGATGCATTTTTAAAGGGATATTAACTTAAAATCATGCATATTTTACCCATGCCATTTCTTTTTACGGCAGATTTTTTTCTATAAACAAATGAAAATGAGTTCAAGTCTCCTGTAAATTTAGTATAACTAAACCATATAGACTACCATGAGGGAAAAGTTATGTTCACAAGGATATGTAGCATTGGAAAAGGACATGGCGTTGAAGTTAAGAGCATACGTGCACTCTGTAGTCAGTCAGGTCTGAGTTTGAATTCAAACTCTGTCACTTAACATTTTTCTTTAATGATATACAAATAATACAGCTGTTAGCTCTTTTTCTCTTTCAAGGAAATACATTTTCCTTAACTATCATTTTTCTTGTTAATGTTAGTCATTTTAATTTTTATACAGCCCAACTTGCCTATCTTTTCTTTTGTGGTATCTTTTGCTCCTTTTGGTTAAGAAAGTTATTTTCCTTCAGAGATCTGGTAAAGTTTATGTTTTCTTCTTTTATAAATAATTTCACTTTTTAATTTAATGTTTTAACACTTTCCTCTACATGGAATACAATTTGGTGAATAGTTTGAATAGTCTGAATTAAGGTTCTGAATTATTATCCTAACATCATTTCCTGAATAGTATTTCACTGTTCTGTGATACTTCCTTTATTTTATACTAAAATTATAATATATGTGTATATGTGTGTCTGAATGAGATCATGTTCATTTCTGGGCTAGACATTCTGCTTCAGTGATCTACCTACTCTTTTTACCACTACATTGTTTACTTTATAATGTGCTTTAATTAACTAGCATCTCTTTTTTGAATGTTTTTAAAAACTACCCTTAAACATTTACTTTTTTCTAAATAAATTCTGAACCATTTTTATATAATCTCAAGAACTATCTTGTTTGCATTTTGATCATGGTTACATAAAATCTATTAAATATCTAGGGACGATGGATACCTCTGAATATTTAATATCACCATTTAAGTAAAAGATACAGGTGAAATGCCAAGAAGGGCCCAGATAGTGTGCTATTTTAGTCAGTACATCTTCTCATCTTCTTTTCTTTTCTTTTTTTATAACACTTATTAGAATAAGTAACAAATAAAACAGAGAAAACTAAAATCCACAAAAAACGGTATGTATGTTATTTAACATTCAAAGCAAATCTATTTTCCTATAACTCTAAATATTATGCATTGTATTTTAACTTGTGTTAGATATGTTACCAATTTATTAATTACTAAAATTAAGTGGTAGATAATCACTTTTATGAAATGATTTAATTACAAGATTCCTCTTCTCCTGGTACCTATTTAAAATATAATCTAAATTGCAAAAATTCATTTTAAAAAGTTCCCAAACAAAATCTGTATTTAAAGCAAGGTACAATTATAGCAAAAAGGGTCTTATAAAAGAAACACTTTTTTATACTAATATCAATGAGAATTTTAAAAATATACATACAGAGCATATAAAACATAAAAGAGAAATGCTGATTTGGAATGTTAAGCACGAGGAAAGTATATTTTTAGATATTTCTAAGAGACACATTTAATTTATATATGAATAACTCAATGGAACATAAATTACATATTAATATAATATCTAAGGACAATACACTGCTTTATCCAGGCTTTCTGCTAATTTTGGCCTTCATTTGACAAGGGTAAATCATATCAATTATGGATGTAATTTTCGACTAAGTTAGCAATATAATAGAGATTTTATGATATTGGGATGCTGACTTTGGCTTTCTTTCTCAACATAAAATTTTTTTAATATTTTTAAAGGGAAGATTTATTGAAGTATAATTTACATACAACAATATTCACCCCTTTGAAGTGTACAGTTTGATGAATTTTACAAATTTGTACAGTCATAGAACCAATGTAATTTTTTAAAATTACCTTGCTCAGTTCTCTAATTTGAGCCAGTAGTTAGCAGCTTATTCCCATCCTTTCCATGACCCCATTTCAGCCCTTTTGCTCACTGAATATATAGATTATAAAAGCAAATAAAGATGGTTTGTTGAATGCATTTCCCAACATTGATAATTTGGGGAAATTATACATTTCAAGATAAAGCCTAAATTGTTACAGTACAAGTTAATTCAGTATAACATTTGGTTGTATTTTTACAGCCCACATTAATATATTTTTGCAGGAAAAATAAGAAAAATAAAAGAACTAATGAATAAGATTCACAGAATTCCTGTATTTTCCTAAGAATCCTTATACATTTTGCTGGATTCATGATCAAAATTCATACCAACAAAACAGAAAGAATAAAATGTCTGAAGATTTCCACAGAGACATTCACAATTACAACCTTTAAATAATAGTTTTTTCAAGTGATTTGAGTATGAGCTTTTTACTGTTTTATTCTTCGATATACTCACTAAGGGCTTAAACTTTTTCCATTATCATTTGGCTCTATAATTTCAGGAACAATGATTTACCTAATAGTCGTATATTTAATGGAGAGATTTAAAAATGCTTCAGTTATACTCTTCAATCTGAACAGGCAACCTGCCTTGATTTAAAAGGTTTGACACTTTCAAGGAATTGTCATATTGCCCAAATCAGGTTATTATTAGGCGTTTTGTTGTTATAAAAAGAGGATAAAAACGTGCAACAAAAATCTATCCCATCTTTTTTAGTCCTGTAATTATCATGAGCAATTTGATTTATTTGCCATGGAATTCATTTGCCTAGGAAAATCATACACAATGTTCAGGCTACAAATTAAATACTGGGTGGTTACGTTTTACTATATGACAAGTAAAACTTGTAAAGAAAAGTAGAAGCATAAAAGCATGTCAAGCTTCACTTACACTGCAGTCTTTTTAATGAAACACATTTACCCTCCTTGGGTAAAAAGTAAAAGTAGCTCATAGCCGCAAAATTTTGTATTAATGCTTAGTGTGGCATACTACTTAATTGAAACATTCTTAATTAAACATGCCCCACCAAAAAACCTCACCAAATTGCATTTGCCACCAAATGACTAACAAGTACACAACAGTTGGAAACTGTCAAAATATTTTACAGCTCAATTGTAATTACCAACCAAGTCTAAGCATGCCCCAAGTGGGCGTTAACTACATCTTGGGGGATTCAAAACATTAAGCAGCAGTTATTTTTTTGGGTGGTTTCTAATTTAAACATTTAAAACTCCTGAATAACTCCAAAGGCTTTTGTTGTGTTTAGTGAAAAATCTGCAAAACATCAATATAAGATACAGTAAGTTATCACTTTCACAGATTCACTAGTGAGAAGGGCCTTTTAAAAGATCATCTGGCTAATCTCTTACCATTATAATTGAATACATTGATTATTTGGTTATCTGTCTTTGAAAATGTAATAAGTGATCTTAAGACATAAATATTTTCTGCCATACTTATCACAATAGATGTAGCCAAAAATAAGTGGGAAGGTGTGATTATGGAGAAATGTCAATATGGAAGTACAGCTGGTGAGTTTCCAGAGGGGAGAATGCACACATCGTTTGCCATTTGAAGTAGGACAGCATCCAGCCACTCTTCCCTCCTCACCAGAAAGTGTACCAAAGAGTGGAATACAGCTTGAGGCTCTGTGATCTTCCAAATTTGGTATCTCTTACCAATAGAAAAGAACTTGGTTAATTACTACTAACCATAAGCAGAGGTGGAATACTACTTCCAGATATCATATCCATCCACTATTCTTACTATCAGTTGGGGCAGAAATAGAAAGCAGAATTTACCACAGAATATAGAAGCTTTGTTTTTCTGAGTCCCCTAACTCTTTATTTTTCCTGAGAGGTATCAGTCAGAGGAAAGTGTTCAAAAAGCAGATGAATAATACACTCAGAGCATTACATTGTTTCAAATTTAAAATGCAATTATATTATTTAATTTTAAATACACTTTAAAATGTAACTATGGTTACACAGGAAGCTTCAATTATACTTTTTTATCTTAAGCTGAAAGGTGGGCACACAGGTATTCATTGTAAATAATCCTTTTATCTTTTTATATGACTGAAAAATTCCACTGAAAATCACAAGAAAAAAATCACAGAGTAGTAATCACACATGCCATCAACTGTTTAAGTTAGTTATTTAATAAGTGGATTCCAATTAGATTTTAATGTGAGTTAATAAGAAAAAGATTTAAAAGAATTAAATGAATTTGAGGTTCTAAATACTTCTCAGAAGACTTATAATCACCAAACCATTATGATCACAGCTATATGGAATGTTCAAAACAGAACTGGAAATACTGATTACTGCCATGTAGTCAGAGTAGTTGAATGAGTTAGCTGTTAACAGTGGAAAATAGTTTGGTTTTTAAAAACAATTTTCTATACTGAATACTTGGACACAAAGTTTGTGGGAAAGATAAATGTACATTCCAGTAATATTATATTGGCTAGCGGTCTCCAACTTTCATTGCACGCCAGTATCAGAAAAAAAAAGTAGAACATCCTCATAGATATACATGTATTTATGTATTACACACATGCACTACTGTATGTTATAAACCATATACCATAAGCAGAAATTTTAAATGAGGAGATAAAGATGAAATTAGCAATTAAAATATTTTATTTAACTTATTAGTGGTATAAAAGCTGATTTTTCTCTCATAACAAAAAGAACAATGTGATAGAAAAGGCTTAATTATTTTTGAAAATCTTGGTTTGATAATTTGAAGGTCTAGTTCTAAAATGTAAATGTTGATACCTGGGCTTGAATGGCTGTCATAGCTGGAAAAGATATATCACAGAGATACATAAATCTAAATGTAAAAAGTACATCATTGGCTATGCTTACTGAATCAGGATACTCATTTTTCAATTCCACGTACCAACCATGCAAAAAATTTTTGTCAATACTCACCTAGTTCCTATTCCCTGATGTCAATTAGTTGCAGTTAAAACCCCACTAAAAATTTTTATCTGGACTTTAAAGCAGGTTAGAAAATTCTGTTTTCAGGTTCTTAAAGTGTATTGATAAGAGAGTTTAAATAGATGAGACACAGGTGTTGTTTTTAGCATCAAAATAATATGAAAATATTTCTGTAGCAGACTCTAACCAGCTGGCTAACCAGTACCCATTCTCACGTGGGCTTCTTCTAAGGAATCAGGAAAAGCCTGGTACTCACTTTTCCTAACTTACCTTGTAGCAAAGGATAGTTATGTGACAGTCTGGCCAATGTAATGTGAGTGGAAGTTTACAGAAACATGAAAATCCAGTGAATATAAATGGAAGCTTATGCTTTCTTGACAAAAAGGATAGATGTGAAGATTCCTCTCATATTTGTACTCCCCCTTCCACAAGATTCTTTCCATCTTCTACCAGGCACATGACCCGTTAATATGTAGATATGTAGATTAAGTGAAGGCACCCATGTTAAGCTACACATTAAATATTAGTAAAGTTTAATTTCTTTCTTAATTTTAGATTAAAACATGCAGATAAATTGAATATATTCTTCCCACACTCAGTGGATCGTCCTGAGCACTCCTCGGGGGTCACTTTGGAAGCTACCACTTTAAATAATACAAAGGGCTAGATATGTTCAATAAAAATACTCGCGGCAATCCTGTGACTTGTTATCTTGTTATTATCCATATTTTAGAGAAAAGCTTCAGACAGACTAAGGGACCTGATCACACCCCCCCTAAAAAAAAAACAATGCACGAATAGTTTGACTATAAATGATTTTTATCGTCATAAATTTCAAGGCTGGAGAAGGTTTTTAAGGAATTAAAGTGTTTTTATTCTATTTGTCAAGCTGTATCAAACACAAATATTATGCAATTAAACTATACCAAAAATCTGTCAATTGTTTAGAGAAGAAACAAGAGTTAAATAGCCACATTTTTATATGAAAACTTCGATGAGTTAACAATGCTGCATGTTTATATGCTGTGCTTCATTATAATGAATTCGATACACAGCAAACTCAGAAAGACCTATTTTAATTCCTATTGTAATACTTTTTTAAAAAAATCAATAAAACTGTCCTTTGACACAGATTCTAATAGGACAGTAAGTCATCAACAAACCTTTCTAACACTCAACGCATTCTTTCTATTAAAGGTACCAAGGATGCAAAGGTAAGAAATGGCCCTTGGCACTGAAGAATTCATAACTGAGGAGGAAGGCATAAACAATTATGTGATGTAATGTGATGAGACTGATAAAATAGGTTCCTACACAGTGCTATGTGATAAAGTAGAAAGTGATATCAACACATGCCTTACAAGTGGCATTTGAGCTAGACTTCTGAAGGATAAGCTGGTCCTCCGCAAAGCCCTGCATAAATACAGAAAATCTGAAACCTCTAATGTTTACCCAAATGGGTATTTGGTTTAATCTGGATTATTTCCAAGGCAAAACCAGAAATAAAGACAGGTCCGAAGCTCCTAAAAGTCTCAGGCCTGGGACTGAAGTCAGAGGCCAAGGATAGATACAGAGGTGGCAGAGATTAGCAGTTCTTGAAGTTCCAGGTTTCAGGATTCCTTTATGCTTTTAAAAATTATTTATTACTCCCCAAGAACTTTTGTTTATGTGGGCATATCTACTGATATTTACTGTAATAGAAATTAAAACAGGAAATTAAAAATATTTTAAAATTCTTTTTAAAGCAACAATAAACCTTACATGTTAATATATATCTATGAAAACTATATTTTCGAAAGAAAAATACTAAGAATATTGACATTGTTTTACATTTCTCCAAATCTCTTTAATTAATAGAAGATGGCTAGATTCTCATATCTGCTCCTGCTTTCAATCTGTTGTGATGTGTTGTTTTGATTGAAGTGAATGAAGACAATCCAGCACTACTGTATATTATAAACCATATACCATAAGCAGAAATTTTAAATGAGGAGATAAAGATGAAATTAGCAATTAAAATATTTTATTTAACTTATTAGTGGTATAAAAGCTGATTTTTCTCTCATAACAAAAAGAACAATGTGATAGAAAAGGCTTAATTATTTTTGAAAATCTTGGTTTGATAATTCGAAGGTCTAGTTCTAAAATGTAAATGTTGATACCTGGGCTTGAATGGCTGTCATAGCTGGAAAAGATATATCACAGAGATACATAAATCTAAATGTAAAAAGTACATCATTGGCTATGCTTACTGAATCAGGATACTCATTTTTCAATTCCACGTACCAACCATGCAAAAAATTTTTGTCGATACTCACCTAGTTCCTATTCCCTGATGTCAATTAGTTGCAGTTAAAACCCCACTAAAAATTTTTATCTGGACTTTAAAGCAGGTTAGAAAATTCTGTTTTCAGGTTCTTAAAGTGTATTGATAAGAGAGTTTAAATAGATGAGACACAGGTGTTGTTTTTAGCATCAAAATAATATGAAAATATTATTAAATAATATTAAATAATATTAAAATATGGTGGAAAAGGGAATTTTAAAAGTTTTTTCAGAAAGTTGTGGGTATTCTTCTTTGCTACTACAACAAAACTCACAAATGGTGGTTTCTTAAAGGTTAGTTGCTATGTAGAATTTGAAACCATATCAAAGAACTTTTCAAACTCTGTTATATTAAAATCCACTGATCTATCTTGCACATGAAATTATCTATACATAATTTTGAAACATCATCCATTGGTCATTTGGCAAATATTGATTCCCTGAATTATGTAGATATTTCACATGTTGACACATTTCATCATATAATATTTAAAATAAGATTTCTTAATATCATCACCAATCTGTTTAGAAGTCTTCTAAATACTGGGAAGATCTCAAGCTTAAAGGGGCAGATACGAATTTTTCCAAATTCTAATTTTTGCTTGAAAGTTCTAATTTTATCATTGGCAACAAATACTGTCAGTTGTTTCCCTTGAAGTGACAGGATCATTTTGCTCCTTTTCGAGTAAATATCTACCAAATAACACATGGTCTGTCAGTCATTCTTTCAAGTAAAGTGGTGTTCCCTGATACAGGCACCTAGCGAAGTTTACAACTCAAACAATAGTGCACGTGCTTTCCCTCGAGAAGATAGCACTTCGATGTGCAACTGAAGTGTTTTATATGCATACTGCCCATTTTGTCACACAAGATATTAGAAGAATGTGTACTTTAAGGATCAAGATTTAATAAAATTAATGCTTTTTTACTGCTTTATAAAGACATTCTTAGGTGAAACTGGCTTTTTTTTTTTTTTTTTTTTTCAACTGAGAGTGCATGACCATGAAGAATACAACGACCACCACTAACAGTTTGCAGCTACTGCGTTGATTCATATGCTAGTGCCAGGGGGTTTTATCCACCATTGCTTCTGCCCAATCTGTGCAAATGTCAAACAGTGAAGAAAGCAAATGATGTCTTAGTATTATTATGAAAAAGTCCTTTACTTCACAAACCCATCAAACTATCTCATGTTCCTCCACAGATCACAGTTTGAGAACAGCTAGCAAAGAGAACCAGCAACAAGACAGATATTTTTCGTATATTCCACAATGCTAAGGGTACTAAACCTTGGGCTGGGAACTGGGTTCACCTTGGTGATGAAATACTCCCTGCCCTCTAGTAGAGATGGACCCAGGACTGAAACTAATATAAATTAAGAACGTGAATTACTCATAATACATATTTTTTACATATTCAAATTAGAAATCAGGATAGTTGTAGTTTTACACAGTTATATAATAAATACTACCAGAAACCAATGGCAATTTGATGACTACTGATTACTTACAAGTGACATTTGAGCTGGACTTTGGAAGGATAAGCTGGTCCTCCCCAAAGCCCTGCATAAACAAAGTTTTTTTTCTGTAAATCTGCAAGACTTTAATTTAGGTATTAAAGTTAAATCTTAAAAACTTGCAAGAACTTAGATGACGATATAGTATAGCAAGTAGATGATGTGTACCTGATTAATAGATGTTGAATAGTACTGAGAAATCACTACTGGCTCCTTTCCTACTTTACTGTTTACAAATCAGCAAGCAAGCAGGCTTGGGAGTACTATGGAAGCTGTGTGCTTGGCCTACAGTGGGGAAGAAGTTCCCATTGATATCTGGCAATCTTCCTTCCTTCAATAACATTGTGGAGAGAATGAACACTCCCCTTAATTGTTAATTATTCCATTAGTGTATAATTTGTGGCCAGCTTCCTCAGCAACAAATAAAATAACTGCTGTGCCCAGACAAGGAGGAAAACAGAACAAAACAAAACACAAGATTTAATGGGACCCTCTAAAGACTAAGTATTTCTAAAAGTTAATTTAACATCATATAACTCAGGAGGTAAAGATAGTTTCTTTGTCCTATAACCCCTTTAATGTATATAATCTCTACTAGTGGTTTAAAACCATTTACAGCTTTGATATCACCAAGTACATTATTAAGGAATCTAGGTATCATGTAAAATAAAACAATATTTGAAAATCCTATCTTTTTTACTTTTTTTGCTACTTTTTCCAAAAAGTACAATTACATATGTTTCATGGATGATACAGTTTTAAGTAAGTTTAAAAAAAATGCTTTTGTTGAAAGTCTTCCTAAATTTCAAGAGATTGTTACCTCTCTTCCCTAATACATATAAATGCTAGATACCTCAGTTCAAGAATACTCTAGAAACAAAGACATTCTATCAATGACAAAAATCATGAACTGTTCTTCTTTTTCTAATCTCACTAAGCCTATACACCTCCACCCCAAGGGCTTGAAAGTTGCTAAGGAAGGAAGGAAAGGTTAAAAAAAAAAAAAAAAAACTCTAAGAAAATAGCCTATTGCTTTTTTGTCAGATTCTAGGACAAATGCATTAATAACAACAACAATAACAATAATGTAGTAATAGCAGCTAGCACTTACAGAATTTACTATGTGCCAGGCAAATTGTGAGTACTTTACATATATCAATGCATTTAATCCTTAACAGCTCTGTGAGATAAGCACGATTATTCCTGTTTTACAGGTGAGCACACTGAGGGATAGAGAGGTTAAATAACTTGCTCTTCTTATGAAAAGGCATAGTCTCTGGTCTTCACAGTATAATTTCAGGTAGAATATACAACTTACTTTGTGGTCTGATCTCAGGGTATTAAGGATCTTATGGAGGGCTCAGTACCCCCCAAAAATCATTCTCTCTGTTGCTGACTCAGAATTGAAATATTACCTAGAAAGAGCACTGTGCTAGAGCCAGGGACCTGAACTCTAGTTCTGGCCCTGCAGTTTAAAAAGCTGTGTGATGTTAGCCTTAATAACATTCATTCTGCTTTTTGGTTTTATCATTTGTAAGACAAACAAACAAAAGAGAAATGAATTAAGATTTATTTGTTCAATTAAAATGCACTAAGCACCTATTAAGTACTAGGCAATAGGCATTACTGAGAACCTGTAAAGTCTGTTTTCCCAGTTAATATCTCACAAGAGGATCCTGCAGCTATTTTAGCTTGCACCTTAAAATCTGGAATGCTTTTTAAGGATGAAAGAGATGAAACCAAGCCAAACAAGTTTAATGACTTGTCCAATAAGGAAATTTAAAGTAAAACCGGGCATAATCCTTCAGCTATTCTAATTTTACCAAACTTGCCACAAGCAATAATGTAGTGCATTTTTTTAATTCAACAAAAATTTACTGAACATCCATTACATGTTAGGATTGGAAATATAATGGGAGGCAAAAAGTCCCTTTCTTACAGAGTTTATAACACTTGCCATAAAGGAAGAACTTAATAAGTGGTTAAAGAGTTTATTTTAAAATATGACCTGATGGCTTAAGTCACAAAAACATCTTTAAAACAGATTTTTTTTCCTAGCCAGATTTACAAAGAAGCTTTATCCAACTTTCTAAAGAGAGATGATTCTTTAAACATTTCTTTAAGCTCTCAAAACATTTTTGAGAGATGGTTCTTTAAAATCAAACTCAATTGGAATTGAAATTTAAGTACATTAATTAGTTTTACTGTAATATGGTACCAACTGTGTAAACTGAGTTACATGTACAAAATAATATATTACTCATTAACTTGGTACAAGTTTAAGGTATTAAATCCATTTTTTCAAGCATCTAGTTTCATTCCACTTCTAATCAACAATCTTCTAAACTAGTATTTTTCAAATATGTCAGTCATCAGAATCACATGGAATACAGGGAGAGTCTGCTAGCACGTAGTTTATAAATACGGATTCTGTGGTCCTACCCTCAAAAATTCTGATTCAGTAGGTAAGGGGTGAGACCCAGGTGATTTTGATGCAGCTGGGCAATGGGGTCACAGTTTATTAGCAAACTCTGACCTGGCTTGGGTTCCATAAAGATTCTGCTCACAAGAATTTCGTGAGTATTTCCTCTGATCTGGGCCTATAGTATTGGGTTCAACTCTTTTGAGTTAAATATTGAATTCAGCACACATATGCATGCATTCAACAAAAAAGTATTAAGACATTACTATGTGCCAGGCATTGTTCTAGGCACTTGGGATATATCTGTGATATATCAGGTGAATAAAATGAATGAATTCCTGCCCATGCAGAATATGCATTTTTTTCAAGTACACATGGAATATTTACCAAGACAATCATATTCTGGGCCATAAAACAAGTTTCAATAAATTTAAAAGATTTAAATCATATGAAGTTTGTTCTCCAACTACCACAGAATTGTTAGGAATCAAAAAAAGAAAAATATTTAGAAAAATCCCAAGTATTTGGAACTAAAAAACATTTCCTAAATAGCCCATGGTTAAAAAAAAAAAAAAGAAAGAAAGAAAAGAAAAGAAATTAGAAGGTATTCTGAGGACTTCCCTGGTGGTGGCACAGTGGTTAAGAATCCGCCTGCCAGTGCAGGGGACATGGGCTCAATCCCTGGTCTGGGAAGATCCCACATGCAGCAGAGCAACTAAGCCCGTGCACTACCACTGCGCCTGCACGCCACAACTACTGCGCCTGCATGCCCTACAGCCTGTGCTCCGCAACAAGAGAAGCCACTGCAACAAGAAGCCCACGCACCACAACGAGGAGTAGCCCCCACTAGCCCGCATGCAGCAACAAAGACCCAATGCAGCCAAAAATAAAAAAATTTTTTAAAAAAGATTAAAAAAAAAAGAAAGTATTTTGAACTGAATGAAAATGAAAGTACAACATGTCAAAATTTGCGGGATGCAGCTAAAACAACTCTTACAGGGAAATATATAGCATTCAACGTCTATATGAGAAAAGAATGAAGGTCTCAAATCAATTACCTAAGCTTCCACCTTAAGAAACTAATAAAGAAAATAATAAAGATCAGAGTGGAAATCAATGAAATAGAAAATAGAAAAAAACAATAAAGAAAATCAATGAAATGAACAGCTGGGTCTTTGTGAAGATCAATAAAACTGATTAATCTTTAGCCAGATTGATCAAGGAAAAAAAGGAGAAGATAAAAAATATCAGCATCATGGGGGCTTCCCTGGTGGCTCTGTGGTTAAGAATCTGCCTGCCAATGCAGGGGACATGGGTCCGAGACTTGGTCCGGGAAGATCCGACATGCCATGGAGCAACTAAGCCCATGCACCACAACTACTGAGCCTGCGCTCTACAGCCCATGAGCCACAGCTACTGAGCCCACGTGCCGCAACTACTGAAGCCCGCATGCCTAGAGCCCGTTCTCCACAACAAGAGAAGCCACCGCAATAAGAAGCCCACACACCGCAACAAAGAGTAGTCCCTGCTCGCCGCAACTAGAGAAAGCCTGCGAACAGCAACAAAGACCCGACGCAGCCCAAAAAAACAACAAAAAAATCAATATCAGAAATGAGAGAGATAATAAAATTAAAGATTCTATAGACATTAACAAGATAAAAGAAAAGTTTGAACAAATATTAACAGGATAAATAAAAGAATATTATAAACTTTTTGCCAATAAATTTGAAAACCAAGATGAAACGAACAAATTCTTTGAAAGATAATAAACTACCAAAGCTCTCTCAAAAAGAAATAGATTACTTGAATAGCTCTGTATCTATTGAAGAAATTTAACTTATAGTTAAAAGTTTTAACTCAAAGATAACCCCAGACCCACATGACTTGGTTAATTCTCCCAAATATTTAAGAATGAAACAATCTCAATTCTACACAAACTCTCACAGAAAATTAAAAAGGTGGTAATACTTCTCAAATTATTCTAGGAGCCCAGCAGTACCCTGATTTCAAAATCACAAGAAGACATTACAAGAAAAGAAACTCCAGACCAATATTCCTCATGAAAAATAGATGTAAAAATTCTTAACAAAATTATAGCAAATCAAATCCCACTAGAAGGATAATTCATCTTGACCAGGTAGGGTTTCTCTTAGGAATGCATGGTTTGTTTAACAAGTGTAAGGAAAATTCTAACACTTCAGAATAAACAAAAGGTCTTATTGATGTCCTTTCAATGCAAGGCTAAAACCTCCAAGGATTACCTGAACCTATAGGCATATATGCCTTTGTCTTTAACCAAGTTAATTTATAGTAAACAACAAGGTTTCTCAACGTTGGAACTTTTGACATTTGGTGTTGGATAATCTTTTGTTGTGGGGGGCATTATAGGATATTTAGGAGTATCCCTGGCCTTATGCACTAGATGCTGGTAACACCACCCCTCCCAGTGTGATAATTAAAAACCATCTACAGACACTGCCAAATGTGTCCTAGGGGACAAAATCATCCCCAGCTGAGAACTACTGCTTTAGAGACTAAAGTTAACTTGTAGGAAATCAATAGCAATGCAAATAATTCTTATCTATATATTTACAAATAAATTCAATCTGGTGAAGTGACAACCCCTCCAACCAAAGAGTCAGTTTTGCACCCATCTATAAATTCATTTCAGTATTCCTGACCTATAAATGTGCCAGTTCCTAGCACTCTCATTTGACCAGACTGTAACATCTTTCTGGCCCTTCATTTAAAAATGAGTTTAAAAATATTTTGACACATGATCATATTATATTTGCATGAGTCATGATTTTACCTTTTATGAAAATTTAAAACTTTATCGAGGTGTAACCGACATACATAAAGCTGTACATATTTAATGTATACAACTTGATGAGTTAAAAATTATTTTGGGGGACTTCTCTGGTGGTCCAGTGGTTGAGAATCTGCCTTCCAAGGCAGGGGACACGGGTTTGATCCCTGGTTGGGGAACTAAGATCCCACATGTCGCAGGGCAACTAAGCCTGCACGCTGCAACTACTGAGCCCACGCTCTCTGGAGCCCGTGCGCCACAACTAGAGAGAAGCCTGCACACCACAACAAAGAGCCCACATGCTTCAGCGAAGATCCCATGTGCTGCAACTAAGACTTGATGCAGCCAAATAAATTAAAAAAATGTTTTTTAACACAACTGAAAATCAATCAATGTAATTCATGGTATTAAAGACTAAAAAAGAAAAAGTGCAAATGATCATCTCTCTAGATGCAGAGAAAGCACTGGATTCAACATCTATTCTTCAAAAAAAATTCTCAGAAAATTAGGAATAGAAAGGAAGTTCCTCTGATAAAGAACATCTACACCTACCCAGCAGTAATGCGGAGCACCCGCTCCTGGGGTGTCAACTGATGCCAAGTGAGGAACCTAGACTTCTAAGCTTACCTGGCAGTAATGAGGTAACATCTCCTATTTCCCTGATGGAGTTGTGTCCCCCCCCACAAAAATAAAAACCCAGTGAAAACAGAAGGTTTAAATAACACCCAGAGTCTCAGAACATAGTACAAAAATGTCCAGGTTTCAATAGAAAATCACTCATCAATAGAAAATCTTAACAGGTACTAGGAAAATCTCGAACTGAAAAGAAAAAGACAATCAACAGATGTCAAACCAAAATGACATATATAAGAATTACCTAACAAAGATTTTAAAGTAGTCATCATAAAAATGTTTAGATGAACATTTACAAATATGTTTGAAACAAATGAAAAAAGAAGCTTTCAGGAAAGAAACAGAAGATATAAAAAGAACAAAATAGAAATTTAAAAGCTAAAAATTATAGTAGCCAAAATAAAAATACCAGTGGATAGGTCAACAACAGAATGGAGGGAACAGTGGAAAGCATCAGTGAACTTGAAGATAAAACAATACAAATTACCCAATGAGCAATAGAGAGAAAAATACACTGGAAAAAAAACACAAAAACTGAACAAATTCTAAAGAACCCATTGGTTTATAAGAAAAGATCCAACATTTGTGTCTTTGGAATCACAGGAGATGAGAAGGAAGGCAAAGCTGAAAAGTGTTTGAAGAAATGATAGCTGAAAACTCCCCAAATTTGGCAAAAGACATAAACCTACATATTCAAGAAGTTAATACCAAACAGGATAAACCCAAAGAAATCCATGCCAAAACATCATAGTTAAATTTCTGAAAACTAAAGACAAAAATTCTTGAAAGCAGCCAGAGAGAAACAGTGCATTATCTATAAGGAGAAAACTATTCAAATGGCAGTAGATTTCTTATCAGAAACCATGCTGGCCAGAAGGAAGTGGCACAACCTTTTTCAAGGGCTAAAAGAAAAGAACGGTCAAGCAAGAATCCTATAACAAGCAAAAATATCATTTAGGAATGAAGGGGCAACAAGACATCCTCAGGTGAAAGAAAACTAAGAGAATTTGCTGCCAGCAGAATTATCCTAAAAGTGGCTAAATGAAGTTTTCTAAACTGAAAGGAAATGATAAAAGAATCTTGGAACATCAGAAAGAAAGAAAGAATACAGTAAGCAAAAATATGGATGTATACAATAGGCTTTACTTCTCTCAAGTTTTCTAAATTATGTCTGAGGTTGAGGCAAAAATTATAACACTAATGTGATTCTAAATGTATATAGAGGAAATATTTAACACAATTATATTACAAATGACAGAAGGTAAAGAAAAATAATGGAGTTAAGATTTCTATACTTCAACCAGTAAAATGACACCAGCAGTAGACTGTGATAAGTTATGTATATAATGTGAAACCCAGAGCAACCACTAAAAAGGCTACACATATATGAAAATCCCACAGCTAATGTCCATATGCAATGGTGAAAAACTGAAAGTTTTTCCTCTAATATCAGGAACAAGACAAGGATACCCACTCTCACCATGTCTTTTCAACATAGAACTAGAAGTCCCAGCCACTGCAATTAGGCAAGAAAAAGAAATAAAAGCCTAATCAAAAAGGTAGAAATAAACTTGATCATGCTAGCATGCTGATCTCAGACTTCTGTACTCCAGAACTGTAATAACTTGCTGTTGTTCATAAGCCATCCGGGCTATGGTACCCAGTCTATGGTGCTTTGTTATAGCAGCCCAAATAGACTAAGGCAACTAGTATATTAGTTTGCAAGGGCTGCCATAACAAAATATCACAGAATGGGTGGCTTAAACAACAGGAATTTTATTTTCTCACGGTTCTAGAGGCTAGAAGTCAAAGATCAAGGTGTTGGCAGGTTAAGTTTCTCCTGAGGCCTGTCTCCTTGGCTTGCAGATGGCCACCTTCTTGCTGTGTCCTCATGATCTTTCCTCTGTGTGTGTGTACATGTATGGTATCTCTTTGTATATCTATATTTCTTCTTAAAAGGACACCAGTCAGATTAGATTAGGGTCCACATATGACCTCATTTAACCTTAATAACCTCTTTAAGGGCCCTATCTCCAAATATAGTCACATTCTGAAGTACTGGGGGTTAGGGCTTCAACATATGAATTTTAGGGGAACACAATTCAGCCTGTAACAGACTAGTATGTAATTCTCAAAACGCAACAGTAAAAAACCAAACACTCCAGTCAGAAAATGGGCAAAACACACTACTAGACATTTTGCTGAAGAGAATATACATTTGTCAAATAAACTAATGAACAGATGCTCAACATTATTAGCCTTTAGAGAAATACAAACTAAAGCCACATTCACATATCACCGCACACCTACCAGATGGCTGAATTAAAAAATAATGACACCAAATGCTGGGGAAGATGTGGAGAAACTGGATCAATCATACATTGCTGGTGGGAATATAAAAAGTTACAGCAACTCTAAGAAAATAATTTGGCCATTTATTAAACACTAAACATGCAATTACCATACAACTCAGTAGTTGTACTCCTTGGCATTTATGCTAGAGAAATGAAAACTTATTCACATAAAAACTTGTACTTGAATGTTTATAGCAGTTTTAGTCACAACAGCAAAAAACTAGAAACAATCAAACATCCTTCACCAGATGAGTGTTTTAAGTGGTATATCCATACCATGGAGAACTACCGATAGATGCAACAACTTGGATGAATCTCCAGAGAATTACAGTCAGTGAAAAAAGCCAGTTCCAAAATGTTACATACTGGGGACTTGCCTGGTGGTCCAGTGGCTAAGACTCCGTGTTCCCAATGCAGGGGGCCTGGGTTCGATCCCTAGTCAGGGGACTAGATCCCACATGCATGCTGCAACTAAGGGTTCGCATGCCACAACTAAAGATCCCACGTGCTGCAACTAAGACCTGGAGCAGCCAAAATAAATAAGTAAATAAATATTTAAAAACAAAACAAAACAAAAAACCAAAATGTTACATACTGTATGATTCCATTTATATAACATCCTTGAAGTGACAAAGTTATGGAAATGGAGAACATTAGTGGTTGTGGCTATAAAAGGGAAACTCCAGGTATCTTTGTGATGATAGAAATATTTTATGTCTTGACTGTATCAATGTCAATATCCTGATTGTGATATGTACTGTATAGCTTTGCAAGACACTACTACTGGGGGTAACTGGATAAAGTATATATGGGATCCTTTCTGTATTATTTCTTAAAACTGCATGTGAATTAATTCAAAGCAAAAAGATTTTTAATTTTGAAAATTACCATTTGCAACAGTTTTTAAAATATGAAACACTTTGGCATAAACTGGACTAAAAATGTGGAATACTGGTACACTGAAAATTATAAAACATTGCTGGGAGAAATTAAAGACCTAAATAAATGGAGAGAGATGATGTATTCATGGATTGAATATTGATAAGATGTCAATTCTCCCCAAACTGAACTATAGATTCAATGCAATCCCAATCAGAAATTGACAAGCTGATTCTAAAGTTTGTATATATGGAGCAAAGGGCCTAGAACACAACTCTGAAATAGACACAACTTTGAAATAGAACAAACTTGGTGGACTCACACTTCCTGACTTTAAAACTTGGGATAAAGTGACAGTAATCAACACAGTTTTGTATGGTATAAAGGTAGACAGATCATTGGAACAGAACAGAGTGCAGAAATTGACCCAAATTTATACAGTCAATTAATTTTCAACAGAAGTGTAAAGGCAATTCAGAGGAGAAACGATAATCTTTTCAACAAGGTGCTGAGATGACTGGCTATTCATATGCTAGGAAAGAAAAAGCAAGAACAAAAAAATACACAAAAAAACTTCAATCCATACCTTGTACCATATAAAACTATAAAACTTCTAATGAAAACATAGGAGGAAACCTTTGAAATCTTGGGTTAGACAAAGATTTCTTGGATACAACACCCAAAGCAAAATCTTGTGAATTAAATATATCTTGTATTTATCTACTTCTCTCCATCTCTGTTGTCACCACTTTAGTCTCAACCACCATCATATTTTGCCCAGACTATTTCTGTTTCCATCTCCTCCTACTTCTACCCCTGTCCTGTCCAACCATTTTCACAAAAGTGAGAGTGATGTTTTAAAGCGTATATATATATAATCATATGATTTCCCTGCTTAAAACTCTTTTAATAGATTCTCATGTCCCTTGGGATAACATAGCCTTCAAAGGCCTGGCATGATCTAATCCCTCTCTAGTTCTCAGCTTCGTCTTGCACTATTTATCCCCCTTACTTATTCTGCTTTAGCCACAGTTGCCCATCAGTTCCTCTAATACGTCAAACTCCTCTAATATGGCAACCATGGCTGTTCTTTCAGCATAAGCTACCCCCTCTTCTCTCCTTCACTATCCAACTGGCTAATCCATACTCATCTTTTGGATCGCAACATAAATGCTACTTTTTAAGAGAGGTTTTATATGACCCCCAATCTAAATTTATACCCCAAGGCCTTTACACTTGCTGTTTCCTCTGCCAAGGAATCTCTTTCCCTATATCTTTATATATCTCACTCCTTGACATCATTTAGGAATCTACTCAAACATCACCTTCTCAGAAAGACCCTTCATGACCACTTATTTAAAATACCATCCTGCCATCACTCACTTTAACGTCTTACTTTGCTTTATTTTCTTATCAAATATGAAATTATATTCTTTAATTATGTGTTTACTTATTTGTAATCTTTCTAATTCCCTAGAATGTGAGCATCCCAAGGGCAGGGCTTTGTCTTGTTCACTACTCTATCCCCATTGCCTGGCACGTAGCAGAACTCCAGGAATCTGCTATACAAATTAGAAACTCAGTCTTGTAGGGAAGACAGATATATAAATGAACAACTGTAATATAGAGAAATATGAGTAATAAATGAGCAGCACAAAGGGTGGAGGTATGGTCTCTGACTTAATGGCCCAGGAGAGATCCTCACACAGAAGGAGGCATTTGAGTTAGATCTTAAAAGATGCATAGGGGCTTCCCTGGTGGTGCAGTGGTTAAGAATCCACCTGCCCATGCAGGAGACACAGGTTTGAGCCCTGGTCCGGGAAGATCCCACATGCTGCGGAGCAACTAAGCCCACGAGCGACAACTACTGAGCCCAAGTGGCCACAACTACTGAAGCCTGTGCGCCTAGAGCCCGTGCTCTGCAACAAGAGAAGCCACTGCAATGAGAAGCCCGTGCACAGCAACGAAGACCCAACGCAGCCATAAATAAATAAATAAATAAATAAATAAATAAATAAATAAATAAATAAATAATTTTAAAAAAGGATGCATAGGAATGTATCCACTGGAAACTTGAGGTAAAAGGGCCTACATGTGCAGTCATAGAGGAATGGAAGAGAAAGCATGTGAAGGGAACTGCAAATATTGGAGAAAGAAAGACCGCTGCACAGGGTTCATGTGAGGGAGTGCTTGTAATATTTCACCTGCTCAAAATGTCCCTCCTCCATTTCTGTGTCCATGTTATACCAAACCAGTAAGATATAGGTTCAAATGTCACTTCCTCCATGAAACATTTCCTTGTCTTTCCTTTCTCCCAATTTCCATAACACATTCCATATATCACAGTTCCTTAAGATAATTTACCCTCTGTATACTGTTTTATGGTTATTTCATTACTCTACAGGTATTATTTCCCCTATAAGCCTCTATACTGCTTGTAGTTCAAATAGGAAAAAGAAATCAAAAAATAAATTAGAAAGATAAGTGATTATTTTTTAGATTTGGTGATGGTGGAAGGAAGATATGTATTATTAAGTTGTAAGTGATCACTGCTAAATCACAGATTAGGGGTGGTAACCTATTTGAAAACCTTATATTAGATGAGAAACTATGGATGAATTATTCTCCTTTCGGGGAGTAGATCTTTTGACTCAATATGTTTAGATTTCTTCCTTATCCCAAAATTTTAACCCCTTATTTTTTTAATTGAAGTATAGTTGCTGTACAATATTATATGTTTCAGGTATACAAAATAGTGATTCACAATTTTTAAAGGTTACACTCCATTTACAGTTATTACAAAATACTGGCTATATTCCCCATGTTGTACACTATATCCTTATAGCTTATTATTTTTTTTTCCTTATAGCTTATTTTATACCTAATAGTTTGCACCTCTTAATCCCCTACTCCTATACTGCCCCTCCCCACTTCCCTCTCCCCACTGGCAATCAGTAGTTTGTTCTCTATATCTATGAGTCTGCTTCTTTTTTGTTATAGTCACTAGTTTGTTGTATTTTTTAGATTCCACATATAAGTGATATCATAGAGTATTTGTCTTTCTCTTTCTGACTTATTTCACTTAGCATAATGTCCTCCAAGCCCATCCATGTTGCTGCAAATGGCAAAATTTCATTCTTTTTAATGGCTGAGTAGTATTCCAGTGTGTGTGTGTGCATGCACGTGTGCGCACACGTGCACACACACACACACCCCCCCCACATCTTCTTTATCCATTCATCTGTTGATGGACACTAGGTTGCTTTCATATCTCAGCAATTGTAAACAATGCTGCTATGAACACTGGGGTACATGTATCTTTTCGAATTAGTGCTTTTGTTTTTTTCAGCTTAATCACTTATTTTAATCACTTATTAATATCTCTGTTACTATCTTCTTATGTGCATTCATTCCTTCACATATTTTTAAACTAGAACTATAGGCATGAGAGTTAACTACTATATAGATTCATAGAAATTTAATCTAACAATGCTACATTAAGTTTCAGCAGTTTAAGTATTTTATATACAATGTTAAGACTTAGCATGTAATTTTAATAAACCAAACAGATATAACCATTTCATGTTTATTTTTCCTCATAAACTTTCCCACTAAGCCCTCTAAAGAACTTTCAGTTATTAATAGATGAAGTGTAAAATTATCTCTTTGTTTTAAATGCTTCTATATTCATTTTGGTTCTTCTTTACAGCTCCAAAATTACTCATTACCACAAACAACAATAGCTCACTTAGGGAACTAATATTATCAGGAACCAGGGGGACACTGATGCTAAAACAGTCAGTTCTTCCAGGATGTACATGTACATAATAGACACCAAGGTTTAAGATTTTGTTTTAAATTAAATCATTTGAAAAGAGAATCTATATGATTTATGAAGTAGCCTTCACAAATACCAGTTAGTAGTAATTCTGACTTTCCTAACCATAGCCGTTTTCCATCCATATTTTGGAAAGTGTATGGAGGTATTTATTTAAACTGCATCTTTGTAATACAAAAAGGAAAAAAGTTAAAGAAACAGTTTATTTAAAGGACAGGAATTTTAAAACTGCAAGATAATTTCATCATAATTACAAAAGACCAGTAGAGGTATTTTGATCTATTTTTTTACTCTTCCATATTTTTGATATTTTGTAAACTTACTTTTCCTTTTCCCTTTCCTTTCTCCCCCCTACTGTAGACACTCCCTTGAAGCAACAGTGCATCAACAATCCTTCCACGTTCAAAGTCGGCTACATCTGTTGCTCTTTTCCATTGTTGAAAATTCCTGCCTTAATCCTATTTGACTTTATTCATACAAAGGTCATCCTGAATTGAACAAATGGAGGAGTGATGGCAAAGCACAGTGTTGAACATGGCCAAAAAAATGCTGCTGTGGAACATGTAACTAATGAGTTCACACTGTCTCAGAAGTATTTGATGTATTTCATGTAGGCCTCCAATCCTGAAGCCTCCAATCTTGAACTGTGTTATATGTATTACTACCATATTTGCTAAACATCATAACAATTATAATAATAAGCCTGATTTTTGGTAGTACACTGCTGTTTCTTTTTTCCTAGACCAAGTGTTGAATGTTCATATTACTAATCACGCATCACGCCTACCTTCATAAGCATGAATTAACTCAGAGGATCCACTGTAACCCTATCATCACCATTAGTGTCTGGCAAATGCAGCCTTTTTTTTTTTTTTTTTTTAGGTTCCTCCATGGAGTGGCATCTCTAAATCTTTCAATTCTCAAAATCTGTCAATGAAACTAAATTATTGTATTCAACTTAAAAAAGAAGTACCCAATGCCAATAAGCGGCAAAATAATGGGTTTGGTTGTGCCTCAAATCTCTTTTTAACAGACACTTATTATGTACTACAGCTATCATACATCATGCCACTAGCCTTTTTCTCTATGCTAAATATAGCTCAAATCTATAATTTATTGCCATCCATATATATCTGACCAAAACTAGGAGACATTAATAGAAAGATTACAGTAAGTACTAAGATAAACTTGACTAAAGATTTATGAGGTGAAGATAATTATTTTTAATATGCTCATAACTCACCATGACTAAAATATGGGAACACTTACTCACACAAGCTTATGTCCAAGTTAAAAAAGATGCCTGCCAACCTAAGAAGAACCAAGCTCAATTAGTTTCAAGTAATCAAGGAAAAGGCCACTGTTATTCCTATGGCTTAATAAGGAAAAGAAATCTTGTCTATAATATATCGTGTAGTTGGTCTTAAATGTGATTTTTCAGTGTAAGGCAAAACTGAATACAGGACTAAAAAAAAGTTCCTTAGCTACTTATCATATAAACTCAAATAGCTGTCACTGTTTCACAGTATAAAATAATCTAATAAAGAAGATATATTTTCCAAGAAAATATTTTAATGCATAGTTTTGTGTTGACAGCAAAGTATATGAGAATAAATATAAACGAAATAACATCATTTGTCAGCAAGCTCATCAATATACTTTAGTATAATTTCTCAAATTCTGAGAGACAAAACTCTAGATAAAATTCAAAGGATGTAAAAATAAAGACAAAAATTTCCCCATTTTAAATAAGATACCCCCATTTTTTAAAAAGCCTGCGAGTAAATTAGTTTTGTTTGTTGAATCATACTTTCTCAATGATGCAATTTTAGGCTAAATATTTAGCCTTTACTTTCAATTTTTCTTATATTGATAGTGGCTTATCAGACCATGATTTCTCTGTTTTCCAGGCTTTTGGGTCCAGTAGTTAATGCATTATAGAACCCTTAAATGTATTAGCAAAGTTTACTACTTAAAAGAGGCTTTCCAAATTCTATTTTTATAAATAAAAGACTCTTTTTAGCAAGTAATTACTCAGTAAATGTGTTTACAAATTTGTATTTGCCTGCAGTGTGGCACATTTATACTATAAAGTGTGTGATGTACTGAATGACCTAAACTTTGCCTGTTTCCTTATTTTTTAAATGGAGAAAACAGCATACACCCTACTTATTTCATGGTTTTGTATAGAGAATAAAACAAATCATGCATATTTAAATGTTTTAGAGATTATAAACCACTTCATAAATGTAAGGAATTATTATTATGCAAAGAGAACTCTGTCAACTGGTCAGTAGTTATATTTCTTTGAAGCAATGTTCAGTTTGTATGGAAATAGACACAGATAAACCAAGGTAAAAAGTTCTATATCAAAGAGTCTTAAACTTTTCATTCCATAATTTTCTTAAGAACTTTTATGATCCTAGCAGTTGGGAACCACCATCATCTTCGTGATTCTTCTAGATGGTCTCAGTACGGAACTCCAGTATGTGTGAATATAAAATATTTGTGAGGGAACAAGTGGCAGGTGTTCCTACTCCAAGTCTAATGTTACTTGCTGTCATTTAATTCAGACCCAGTCTCCAAATTCACACCCAAAAACTTTTAGCAAGGCTGTGTGCTTTCATATATACCCTGCCTTAGTGAGAGACCGCACATGGTGAATCTGGAGGTAAAGGTTCCTTACTCTCAGTAAAGCGACTGGCAGAGAGGAGATACTAGAAAATGATAAAATGTTTACGTTGCCTATTTCCCTATTAAAATACAGCATGAATCTTAAGAGACTACTGAAGCCATTTTACTTTCTCCACATGGGACTTACCAACATCCCTGTCCCAGGGATGATGTCCCTGTCTCAGCCCCTGTGCCCTTGTTCTCAATGTTGTTCTGACACAGGGGAGACCCCTCAGATCCTCAATTCATGACTGAAATATCTTCTCTGTGAAGTTGACAATTAATGAATTTTCTCCCGGGAAGCTTCAACAGGCCAACACCTCCTGATCACCCTGAGCTCAGACATCTTTGAAAGAGGTTTAAGGGTCATTTTCTTACAGTTTGCATTTTTGTTTTGTACATCAATTTCATTTTAATTGTCCTATTTCACAAAATAGTACACCATGCTGATCCCTGGAAAAGGCAAGACCAATTCTACTGTTCTGCCATCTATGTGTAGGTGCATGTTTCAGATGGAAGAAAGGGAGAAGAAAGAATGGAAGAAGCTTAAAACTGTCTAAAACTGAATTCATTTTCTTAAACACAAACTTATCTTCTCATACTCTCTTTCTCTATTAAAGGCAGAGCCAGGATGACCTTCCTTCCTTCCTTCCTTCCTTCCTCCCTTCCTCCCTCCCTCCCTTCCTCCCTCCTATGTATCTATCCATCCATCCAAAGGAATTTATTGAGCACTTACTACATGTTACACACCCATGCTAGGCTCTAAGGACATAGAAATGAAAAATGGAGCTCATAGAGCAGTGGGGGAAAAAAGATGATAAACAAAGTATCTAGGTAGAAAACAGTGATTGAGAAAAGGGGGATGGTTTATATAGGGTAGTCAGGGAAGGGTTCTTTAGAGACGTGACATTGAGAAGAGATGTTTCAGATGGAGTGAAAAACAAATATAAAGGCCCTGAGGCTAGAATGAACTAGGCATGCTTGAGGATGAGAAGACCAGCATGGCTCTAATAGAACAAAGAAGGCAGCAGATTGAAGGAAATAAGGTTGGAGAAAAAGGCAAAGACCAGGTCACATAGGGTCTTGTAGGCCATGGTGATTTTATTTTGCAATAGGAGGCCAACAGTGGGAATGAGGTAGTGACATAATGTGATCAATGATTTTAAAAGGTCATTCCAGTGAGACTTTCAATTCCAAAAGATACTCTTGAGATATTTACACTTCAAAAGAACCAGAGCCTTCATAAAATACAAATTTTTATTGAATTGCTGAGCGCAAAATATTTTTTTCACATAAAGGAAAACCTGAGGATTGAACATTGAGATAAGAATTTTCTAAGGGCAGAAAAATGTTTTTGTTTTGAGTGTATCTCTGTGTACATGTTATCTTTCACAGGAAGTAATTAAGTCAATAAGTAAATATTGTAAAAAATTGGCATACCCCTAACAACTAAGAAATCAATTCTGTCTAAACATTAAAATCATCTGGCTAATTTAAAAAAAACGGACATCCAACTCTGACTTTTAGAGATTTTAATTTACTGGCTTGGTGTAAAGCCCAAGCACTGATATTTTTTAGAAGTTTCCTACCTAAAGTTGAGAACCACTACCCCAAGAAAACCCTTATACATGTATATCAAGATTTATAAAAAATATTCACAGCAGCATCATTTCTAGCAGCAGAAACTTGGGGAAAAATTCTTATCTTTATCATCAGGAGAATGAATAAACTGTGGTAAACTCCATGCAACGGAGTATTATATAGCAATAAAATTAAATAAATTATAGCTACACACAACAACATGGATAAATCATCGAAACATAGCACTGAGTAAATAGAGAAGTCTGCCCAAAGGATAATGCATTTGTGCACAGGTTGAAAACAAAATTAAACAACATATTGTTTAGGTGTACAGGATAATGCCATTTTTGCAAAGCTTGAAGTAAACATATTATTTAGAGGTTTGTACATATAAAAGAATGGCTAGCAGCTATGTGGTTGGCAGGGTGAGGTAGATCCCAGGCAATCACAGGCACAGGGATAGGGTGAAAACATTACAGGTAGCTTTGGCATTATTGGTCTTGTTTTAGTTCTTACCTTTGGATGGTGCTCACTTTATTGTTATGATCCATAACTTACATGTATATTCACATAGTCTTTTGCATGAATCATAAATCAAACAATAAAAGTTTTTTGAAGATTTCTACTGTGTAGAAAATAGACTGTGGAAAGGGTACATAAGTAGAAGCACAGAGATAATTGGGAAGCTACTGAAGTAATCTGGGAGAGAGTGTATGGTGGAATATACCACGGTGGAGTCGGGGAGATGGTGAGAAGTGATCAGATTTAGAATACATTTTGAAGAGTGGAACTTCTAGGACTTACTGATGAATAAAAAGTCTGCACTGTCCAAAATGGTAGCCATTAGTTATATATGAGTATTAAAATTAAAGAAAACTTAAAAATCAGCTTATTAGTCACACTAGCCACAGCTACACTGTAAGTACACATGTGGCCAGTGGCTAACATATTAGCACAGATATAAAACATTTCCATCACTATATAAAGTCCATTTGAAAGATAGTGTGTGGGAAATGAAGGAGAAAAGATGGTTCCTAAGTTTTCTGCCTGAGCAGCTTGGTGAATGGCAGTGCCATTTACCTAGGGATGGGGAAAATCAGGGGAATAGCAAGTTTGGAAAGAAAATTAAGAGTTATTTTGCATAAGAAGAGCTGTTGAGCAGACACAGATCAGGGAGAAGTTGGAACTAGATATACATATTTGGAATATACTGGGTTGGCCAAAAGTTCATTTGGGTTTTCTATAACATCTTATGGAAAAACCGAAACGAACTTTTTGGCCAACCCAATATTAATGTATAGATAGTATTTTAAATCACAGGATTAGACTTGATTGCAAAATGGTATCTCCCCTTTGGAAGGCCTCTTGACAATGAATATCAAAATTACAAAGGCATTATCCTTTGACTCACTTCAGGACATTTATCTAACATATATGAAATAATCTGTATACAAGGTCCTTCATTGCAGCATTGCTCAGAATAACAAAAGACCAGAAACAACACCATCTATGGGTAACTGGCTAAATAAATTATGGCACATTCAAATAGAGATGTAAAACAGAATGAAGATGCTGTCCACATACTAAAATGGGAAGATTTCCAGGATATACTGTTAAGTTAAAAGAGCAAAATTAAGGGGCAGAACAGTATTTATAGGATGTTACCTTCGGGGCAAAAAAGGAAAAGAGTAAGAAAAAAATATTTAGATTTGCTTGTATCGGTGTAAAAACCACTGGGAGAACACACAAAAAACTAATAAGAGTGATTATCTTTAGGAAGCTGGGGTGGAGAGGAGTGTAGTATGGTGAATGGGGACAGGGGTGGTAGCAAGACTTCCTGACGTGTATCTTTTTATGTTATTTTGATTTTTGAACCATGTTAATATATTACCTGGCTAAAACAATTCCACTAACATTTTCTAAAAGGAAATAATAATCAGCTACATTAAGGGATCAATGAGATAAGGACTAAAATTGACCACTGGATTTGGCAAGTTGGAGATGACCTTAACCAGGGAAGTTTCAAATGTTAGAAGTAGGAATAAAAGCCTGTTTGGAGTGGACTGAAAGAACCAGAGATGATGAGTATAGAAAACTTTTCAGAAGAAGGCAGAGAAATTGGGAAGTAGTTGAAAGAACATGTGATATCTAGAAAGTTTAGGGTTTTTTTAAGATGGACTATATCATACTTTATTTGTAAGCTAATTGAAGTGGTCAGGCACAGAGTAAGGAACTGATGCAGGAAGGAGAGTGATAAAACCAGGGTCAAAACTCTTGAGCAGACCAGGGGTATGGGTCTAATACACATGGTGGTGGGTGGGTGATCCTTGGATAAAGGCAGGGACAGGTTCATTCGTTAAAACCTAAGGCAGAACGTGAGGTTACAAATCATGCTGCCTTTTTCTCAACACACACATAACATGCACACACACTCCAACTTCAAGGGCCTTCCACCACATATGGTTTAATACTCAAACAGTTACTATGGCCCATGAGATCCTCCAGGACCTGGGTAGTACCCACCTCTCCAAACTTGTACAACATCACTTGCTCCTTGCTCACTACATTCCACTTACATGGACCTTCTTTCAGTTCTTTAAACATGACAAGTTATTTCTTGCTTTGGGGCCTTCATACAATGCTGCCTGGAATTCTTCTGCCCTACTCTTCCTGCTGTTGTCTCCTTACTATCTCTTAATGGGTCTACCATCATTCTCTCTCTTATAGTATGCTGTTCTTTTCCCCCAAAGCACTTACCATGATTTTCAGGTATATACTTATGGGTTCACTTTGTAGTACCTCTGTAAGTCAGAAACCACATCTGTTATACCCAGTATTCTAACATAATGCCTGGCACACTGTGGGTACTCAAAAAATTTAATTTTTAACTGTAGTTAAAAAAAACCCCACATAGCATTATATTTACCAGCTTAACCATTTTTTAAGTGTATAGTTCAGTCCTCAATAAATGTTTTTTGAATGAGTGAAACGAGCAACACAACCAGTTGCCCAAGCTAGAAACCACTGAATCATCCTTGATTCTTATTCTTCCCTTTTCTCCCTCAGGCCCTGTTCTTTAGCTTTGTCTTTTCTAACTATAGTTTTATTCACCCTTTCATTCCCTCTTCACTGCATTGCTCGATGGCTCAGACCCCCATGACTTCTAGCCTGGACTATTATAAAACTTTCATATCTATATCCCTGTCTTCAGGTTCATCACTCTCTATCCTTTACTTACTGTCTTCAAAGGTTTCATTCTACTGAAATCTGATCATGTCTTTCCTTTACCAAATAGAAACCAAGGGTGTGCAAGGTTCAACCTGGAAATAATAGAGTAAGCAGTGGTTCTGTTTTATAATCTTGGAGCCAGGATCTATGAAGGGAGGTCATTGATGCTAAAAGTCACAGTGAAGAGCAGAAGCTGATGACAGGGAAGGCAGTGGGGATAAGGCAATGGAGAAGGAATCTTAAGAGAAGCTGCTCTAGAAATGCCATTAATTCTGTTATAGGAGGGCTCTTTTTTCAGGGCCTCCTCTGCTTGCATAGCCATTACTAGTATTATTATGATTATTACCTTAAGATAGAATTTACATACCGTAAAACTCACCCTCTTAGTGGGCAGTTCTGTAAGTTTGACAAATGCATACAGTTGTATAACCTCTACTACTCCATTATCCCTCCCTCAAATTCCTATGTATCCCCTCACCCCCCAGATAACCACTGGTTTATGTCACTGGCATTTCTGTCCCCATGGTTTTGCCTTTTGTAAATGCCACATAAGTGAAATCATATAGAATGTAGCCTATTGAGTCTGGCTTCTTTCATTAAGCATAATGCATTTGAGATTCATCCATGCAGTTGGGTGTATAAACTACTGAAGCCTTTTAATAATGCCATTCTGTACCTGGTTTCAATAGACTGCTACTATTCCTACCGTCTATACAATAAAGTCCAAATTTCTAGCAATCACACACAAAAATATTCAGAACCAGATTCCACTTTTATGTCCAGGTACTCCATCACACTAGCAGTGATCATGGTCTCTTGAACTAGGCACTTTCATACCTCAATGCTTTTGCCTATCTGTTCCTTTTGAAATGCCCTTCTCCTTCTTTCTTTGCTCATCTAGTGAACTCTAATTGTCCTTCAATAGCTCAGATCAAGTGTGATCTCTACTGCCTGTCTCACCTCCAATACACTACCCTACACTACACTTCACACTACACCACACACACACACACACACACACACACACACTCACACACTCACACACTTTCCCTGTTCCTAACCTCTAATGAGGCGTGCTTGGAAAAGAGGTAACGCGGTATAAAGTAACACTCTCATTAATGGTCTTATAGAATTCTAGCTTATCTCTATTATAGCCCTAATTTTACTGTATCATACTTTTTGTTTATGTGACTGCCATATTGGGTAGGTTGAGAGATAGCTGAAGACAAAGACTTCGTCTTAGTCATGTTTTTCCTCCTAGTTCAAAGTACAGTTCCTTGCATAGAGTAAGGGCTATATAAAAAAATGAATGTATGAAGTAGCACATGAGGACAGGCATGTCCCCAGATGTCTTTTAAGATGTTTTGTGTTTAGTGGACTCCCTCTAACCTCACCTTCCCCATCCAAAAAAAAAACTTTGAAAGCCACTTCTATATAACACTTCTTTCTTAGAAAAAGAAATATAATTATCCTTTTTGTTTTCTGTTTCATCCATTTTTGAATTGGTTTATTTCTCACCTAAGCAAAATCAATTAACCTACCATTAACAAATATTTATTGGAAATACACTGCCCCTTGTCCTGGCAAATTTTAAGATAAATAATATGATTTTAGTAGGATAAATAATTTATTTTTACTTCATGTTCATATTGTAGTAAGAGTAGCAATGAGTACTGCTGAACTGCTTGCTGTAGCATTCCAAATGACTGCTGTCTCTAACCCAGTATCAAAAGAGGTTAACTCTTGAGAAGTTTTCAGATTCTATTTTACAGCACTTTAGCATCTCATACCCTTTAAAAACATTATACAAATGTACATACATGAGAGTATTTCTTATAAGGAAAATACTCAGGTTATTAATGATGTCTTAATGATAAATATAATTTAATTATGGCACTCAAAGGAAATTTTATTTTGAACTATTTGGCAAACCTTATACTCTTCATTTAGCTTTTGCCTTCTTTTGAGGTGTTAGGAAGCTAAGAATTAGTGTAAGACTACTTTTGATGCTTCCTTCAGAGTAACTAAAAGCTTGACTTCAGAGTCATATAAAAATGACACTTCTATTGAAAACTATCTTTTAAAAATTTCCATGAATGTCTTTTTATGGCTAATGTTTATCAAAGTTATGGTTGCTGCTCATGGAAATTATAAAGTTCTCATGTGTCTGAATTAGTATTTTCAAAATTAAGAAATGTACTAGTAACATCTTTGGTTATGTATACTCTAAAGCCTCATCATTCAAATATTATTAATACAGAATTGGTAATGCGTAGGACATGGTATGTCAAGTTGTATTAAATAAGTATGTATTTTAAAGTAATTTTTTCTTTCCAAAAAAATTTAGAGGTGTTCTACAGGAAGCACACTTTTCCTGGGAAAAAAAGCGAATAAGTAAAATAACATCTATATTAAAAAGATTTTATTTGTTTTAGTCAATTCTAAATTTGTGAGAATAGTATGGGCTGAAATGAAGGTAACATCTGCTGTATAAGGTGAAGTTTTGTTAAGTAAATTAAACATATTAACATGTTTTAAACAAATATATATAAGGGGAACAATATATGATGGAAAAAACTTTTTTACCTTGTGTGAAAATCTTAAGTGTACATTGAAGTTGGGCCAAATGAAGATCTCTGTTTAATAATTCAAGTTACTGTGAGTACATGAAAGAATAAACTGTTTTCTATTAAAATTAAAAATAAACTCTGTTGCTTACACTAATCACTCAATTATATGAGGTTCTTCTGTTTTGTGTACTTATGAGGTTTAATATAAGAAGTTAAATGTGGATGGTCCTTGTTTAAAAAAAAAAAAAAAAAAAAAAAAGCCCAGCTATGTTAAAACCTAAGTTTTCCAAAGCAGTAAAGAGGTAAGCAGATAAATACTAAAGAGTTTCCACTTCAATAGCATCTACTGCTGCTGGTGGGGGTGGAGGTGAAATAGCTTTAGGATTTTTATCCAAATTAATACATCTTAGAATTAGAAATTCTGATGTAGTACAGATAAACAATTATTTCTTGAGCTTCACAAGGCATTTTGGGCATGAGAATGGTCCCAAACTGTGGAATTTAGTACTAGAACAGAAATATATTTTACTGTAAAGTAGTACTACAAACTTACTTATTAAAGTATCAAATACTTTAATAAGTTTACATTCTCAAATAATTATTAATTTATTCACAATGTATTTTCAATTATTGGCTTTGCTTTTCAATAAGATCATTATTAGAGGGGTTTATCTAACTTTAAAGTCTTCTTTCTGCAGCACTACGTTGAGCGATATTAGAATTTTTTTTTTTTTTTAAAGGATACAAAAGATTCCTGGGTTACACACTTAAGACCTAATGTAATGATCTAACTACATGCAGGTTTGCAAAGAATATGCTCACACACCCTTAATGAAAATGGCACTAATGAAGACAATATATAGTGTATATATTAATCCTTAGATTACAACTGTTAATCCAGGTATTAAAGAGTTTACATATCCCACAGTAGTTTGGCCTCCTGTACATAAGCTGGTTAAAGAATATCTACTACCATTGAAAATATGTCCTAAACTCTTGCTTGAATGCCATGGAAACAGACAGTAAAACGAATATTAAGCCATCTTATGATATCTAGTTGCTCCATTAACTCAACTGTACTGTGATTGTTTTTGAGGCTTCTCCAAGTTCAAGCATGTCAGGCTTGTTCTTCAAGCCTTTCAAGTTAGGACTTGTATTAAAAAACAGTGCCAAGCAAGAAGTTTAAGTAAACATAAAACCATCATAGAAACGACTAAAGGAGTTCAATTTGATTATAAATATCTTCCTCATCAACACATCAAGTAGTAAAACCAAAAATTTTCATTGGATTTATAGTTTATCTTGTTATGATTTCTTCTTTGACCTATAGTTTATTTGAAAGTATATATATTAATTTTCAAATATATGGGTTTGTTCTAGCCATTTTTTTTTTTTTATCAATTTCTACATTAATTGCACTTTGGGCAGAAAACATAATTCCAACCCTCTGAAATTTGTTGAAAATTTACTTTAGAGCCTAAAATATAGTCACTCTCTGTAAAGAAATGAATTCTATGGTGTAGTATTTTATGAGGTCAAAATTGTTGAGTCTTTAAATCTTACTGATATTTTTTAGTTGGCCTATTCCATCAGTTATAGAGAGCGATGTGCTATAATTTCTCACTATGATATGGACTACTTATTTCTTTCTGTAGTTCTTTCAAAGTTAGTTCTGTCTGGTTTGAGAATATGTAATTAAGTGGATGCAAGTTCAAAAGTTACTAAGGAATTTCCCACATTCCATTTTGGTTGATTTCATCTTCATGGTGTCATTTAACATGCTCCTCTACCCCTCAGTATTCCTTGTAAACTGGTAGTTATTATAACCAGTGGCTTGACTAGATCTCAGTTTAATTCTTTGGCAAGTATACTTATGGTAGTCCTATATACTTGCTATTGCAATGTATCAGGAAGCACAAAATGCCTGACTGTCTTACTCTTAATTACATTAAGATTGATCACTACAGATCACTACAGTTAAGTATCAGCCTGATCCATTCATCTATTATAAAACCTTTTCACTAATGATTTTATCAGCCATGCTGACTGTTGCTAGATCCATTATTTCATTAGGGATTATGAAATGGTGAGTTTTCCAGTGATATCAGTCTATCTGTATTTCATAGCTAAAATTGTTCTATGGGGAAGAACTTTCCCTCACCAACTATTTAATTATCTTGAAATACATTTTATAAAGAAAAGTCAAGATGAGTACTTGATCTTTTTCCTTTATTTATCAATTTACACAATAATGAGTTGGTGTCCTAGCAACTTCAAAAGTCAACTATTTTGGTATTAACATTACAAAATCATGAATTTTTATATATTTGATGTGTTTCAAACCTTTTACAGATATTTATTCTTTCTTAATTATGTAAACATGCTCCACTGTCTCCAGCATTTAATGTTATAAAAGCATCTGATAGTGAAATCTTCCCTTTGTAGGTAACCTGCCTTTGAAATTTAAAAGTACTATCGGAATATGTCTAGGTTTGGATCTCATTCCATTCATCTTGCCTGGTACTTGTGAGTGCTTTTAATCTAAGACTCAAATCTTTCTCTGGCTCATATAAATTCTCTTCTCTCTCTTTGGTAAATTATTTCTCTCTTTTTATTCTTATTTCTATAACCCTACTATAAATATAGTGAATCTCCTGACTCTATTCTTTATTTTTCCTCCCATAATTTTAACCTCTTCATCTTTTCACCTTGAATTCTAAAGAGAATTTTTCAAGTTTGTTTTCTAACTCATTAATTTGATGTTCTGCAATATACTATCAGTTGTTTATAATTTTAAAATTAGAAAATTATGTTTTTTCATATCCAAGAGATCTTTCCTATTCTCAAATGATTACGTTTTACTATTTTGGGGGGAAAAATTTCAAATCTACAGAAAAGTTGCAAACATAGTACAATAAAAACCCATATATTATTAATCTAGATTCACCCATGATTACTACTTTGTCTCAGATCATTATTTTTGGTACTTGCTCTTGTTTAATTTATTAATAGAATGTCCAGTCAAATCACACTAAAAGTACTGATTAGAAGTTTTTTTTAAAAAAAACTTTTGTTTCTGTGCTAAGTTTGTTTTACAGAAGGTCATTTGCGCTGATGCTAGGATCAGTCCCCTTTTCTTTTCTTGACCAGTTTATTTTATTTATTTATTTACAAAATTTAAGGAGGTGTTCATTTTCAGGTTCATGCATAACATTGTGAGTGTCCACTTATGAATCAGGCATCTATTGCCAAAATTTAAGGAGACACTAACTCTGGGGTTTAAACAAGTGCCATGTTTACACTTGCATTACCCTGAGAGTTAGTGGCTTCTTAAATTATGCACCCTAGTTGTCTCTCTTGCCTCACCCTAGTCCTGGCCCTGCTGTGCATGCTGTTGTGGGTCTTTTCTTTCTTTCTTTCTTTTTGTTTGTTTCTTATTATTATGGAGTGAAATTTATCCAATACTGGGAACTGAGAAGGCTTCTGTCATAGTTTGTATGAATCTGTTCAAATGCTCTAAATATATTCCTCTTCTTCATGCAGTAAAGGGTGAGCTAATCAGTGTTTCGTTCACATTTATCATCAGTAATGTACCCTAAAGTGATCCTGCCAATATACGTCAATAACACTCAATTTACCATTTATTGCTAACTCCTTAGCCTTTATAAAGCTTTTAGCAAACATGCCAAACTGAGTCATTAACGTGCTCAAATTATTTACCTTATTCAGGTTCTTTTTCTATGTGGTGGCACTTTTTTTCCCAATCCTCAACTGGAAAACTGTAACAGGCACCTATTTAGTTACTCTGGAATATAGTGATATAAAAGACCAACCTTTCAAAATCACACTTAATTACTCTACAAAATTTGTTTCAAAAGGCAAGCACCCTAATCATGGTTTGTTGCTTTAAGCAAAATGTAATATTTTCTCTCTTCCACTGAATACAGTCAGAAAAATCAAGAGGCAAATTCTGCAACTGAGCAGAAAGAAGTCTAGAAACAGTACGGTAGAATGCAAAAACAAAAAACAAAAACCACAAACAAAAAACCCAAGCTATCAAAAGTTGAATAGTATTCCCTTCAAAATTAGTTTACTACGTTAATACAATGTTGTCTGAAAAGGTACGGTAGTTTTCAGAGCATAGAATTACTGGTGAGGTTACCGAGAAACTTTTTTTTTTGGCACCTACAATGTCAATTCTAAAATATATTTGGACATGTGCACTGTAGGGCCTTGACTAGGGCAAGGCAAGAGAGGCTCCTGGGGCACAAAATTTAAGGAGACACTTCTTCACAGGGGGTGCAAATGAAGACTCTGCATCTGCACCACCCTAAAAGTGAATGCCTCCTTAAATCTTATGCTCTAGGCACTGCCTTGCCTCAACTCTAATCTCAGCCTTGGTGCACAAATGGGGCAAATCTGACAAATGCACAGTAGCAGTAACCCACTTAAAAGCCCTTTGCAGTCTGAAAGAACCAGCTGTATCTTCTACCTACAGTTCTGCAAAAATTTCCTTGTGTTTTCATAACAAGTTATCCTTTTTGCTTAAGAAAAAATTCAACAAAATGGCTTGTTTCTATTAGTCATAACCAAAAGAATACTAACCAATAGAACAGGTGATACATACAGCTGTGCCCTATTTATTCTGTATTATTGAGGAACAGGGTATTCTGGTAAGTAAGGTATTCCAGTAAATAAAAACTTTACAGGTAAGTTAAGCTTACCCTTATCTCACCCTCTGCAAGCTATCACTGAATGCAGTTTAGCATTTTATTTTATAAAGTATTGTGTTCAATTAAATTTTGATCTTCATCTTTTAATGATTTTCTTTGGAAGATGTGAGGCATTTTCAACCTACATGTGAGGAAATTAATAGTTTGGTTGTGTGCTTATTGTATTTCAGCATGAATGGCCCATAGGCACCATTCTGCACAGTTTTGCACAGACAGAAATGGAGGTAAAGAACTTTCTAGAAGGAGGCCTTTATGTATAAAAACTGAAAAGGGTGTTTGCTTTGTGGTTTGAAATTGCTGGTAGAATCAATCAAGGGGACTACTGTGTGTAACTCTGACTTTGGTTTACCCTGGGCTTCTCACAGTTTCTGCAATCTGTACTCAAAAACATCCAAGTATAAAACTTGGGTCTCTACCAGCGCTTTCTAGAAAGAGGTAACAATATGAGTGAGGGCTTGAGTCACTTAGCTGGGTCTTGAGATATGAATGAGGTTTCCACTTTTAGAGATGGAGTAAGTGGACAGAAGTATCATGGTCAATCGCTGGAGCTGTACTAATCAGGATCTTTGAGTGAGCCCTTCTCCATGTGACCAGGCTCATTTCATCATCGAATGTGCAGGGAGACTCCTCTCCATGTTATCATAAGCGTAAGTGTAATTCTTTTGAATTCTTTATTGTCATTGATAGTTGGCTGTTAATATTGTGATTTTTATGGAATTGGGTATACAGTGCTTAATATATACCTTTGCAGATGTATTTGGCAACAATTTCACTTATGTTCCTAAGCTCTTATAACCTGACTTGCATTTTATACTAAACTGCATGAATCATATCTAGGAGTTCAGACTTATATACTTATTAACTTATATTCACAGTCAATAAATGGTGGTCAGCCACCACTGAGCCTAATTTATCATTTTATTTTATTGCATGCTTGTGCTTTGAATGTCAGGTTACTTCCCTAAATATCGGTCTTTTGTCCTAAGCTGTCTTAAAAAGTTTCATGGCCTTCTCATTTTACAAATGCAGAAATCAATGGTCTGAGGTGAGGAGTTTATGTCGATCTATAACAATGAGGGGTCCTTAACTGCCTTTAGGGGGGTAGTTTGAATTTAATTTACAATACTGTAAATATTGTAAATAAAATTATCTCTGTTTAAATCCTGGTCTTGGTTCTTTTTCATAAATTTTCTTAAAAATAAGTAGTTTCAGGTGACAGGTGGGAGAAATTAATCATCTGGCTAAGCACTTGTTCCATGACACTGAATAGCCTCTGCAGTCAATTGCCATTGAGTGCAGTTTGGCGTTTTGTTATCTAAAACAACTGTGATGTAAATATCCTTTTATTATTCAACTAAAATTTGAGTCCAGTTTTTTTTTTTCAAAAGCTTTATTCGAACTATTGCTTCCTTTTCAGTTTACAAATAAGGAGAATAACTGACCAAGAAGCATACCTTTTTAAGCATCAGAACTCTAATTTTAATGGAAATATTTTTATGACACTTTCCTGCCTTCCTAAACAGAATATTGTATACAAAGCATAATAAGACTCTCATGTTGACTCAAGGTTGCCAAAATGGTCAATTATTTTACTAAGCTTTAATACTGCAAAGTCTTCAGGACTACTTGGATATATATACAGGTCTACTCCTACGATGGATAAGCCCCATACCACTGTGCTTTCTCAGCTGTCATTTATCATCTTTTATCATTGTCAGTATGCCATTGATTCTAACCTTCTTCCTTATCTCATACATAATTGTGTAGTTTGTAGCTTCCAATTTCTTTTTTTTCTTTTTTGGTTTGGCGATGGTCCACATTTTTTTTTTTTTCAAATGAAATCTTACATAAATATAAAAAATAAAAAGATTTGTGCTATGGAAGTGGAACAGCGGGCCTAGTGACCTGCTGCTAAGCCTCTATACCTGGTTTCCAGTGCACAACACTGAGGTGTCTGATGGAACCCCAGGCCACCCCCAAACTAATACCACTTGTCAAACCTAAGAGTGACTTCTTCTATTCTGAAGGATGAATTTTTTGGGGGAAATGTCATCTGGTATCTTGCACAAAAGGCAACAACAAAAAAGATCCATGATCTCATTACTCAGTAACCTCTGAGTATAACAAACAAAAAGATAAGAAAAACATTTATAAAGTTCAAAAAATTAAACAACATAGAAAGGTAAAAAAGGAAAAGAAATGGCTTCTTCAATCTTGTGCATACCTGCCATTTCACCAAGACCTTTCTCCTCAAAGGTAACCACTATTAAGTTACTTGTGATTCCTTCCATAAGGTATATGAGCGTGTATGTGTGTCTATATATATGTGTGAATAAAGCCTTTTAAATAAAACTTTATATATACAGAAGCTATCATACTATGTTATGCACTTTGTTTTTTCGTTTAATAATATATCAGCAATCTTTTTTTAAATTAATCTTTGACAGTTGTGTTTCACATAGTTGAGTTATCCAAACTAACTTCCAGATCAGCAGATTACTGTGGATATGACTGATTGTGTTTCTACCGTCTGTGTCTGAACATGATGAGGCATTTTCTAAGAGAAGCATGGTGGTAAAATGCTCAGCTTTCTCCATAAACATCATTTATTCCACAATGTGTCTACAATGGAACACTATCCTCAAAATAATATAAAAAATAGCTATGTTATACTTTACTACAACAGAACCTAATCACCGTGTGTAACCATGTTTCTATGGAAAAAAGAATTTAGAGTTCCAACTTGGAACTGGAAATACCTCTCTAGACATAGAACAGCACAATGGGAAACGTGGGTTTTAGACTCAAAAGACCTCAATTTTAATCCTGGCACTGTCAATACTAGTTTTATCACTTTGAGCAAGTTACTTAACTAAAGTTCAGTTTCTCATATGTAAAAAGGAGATAATGGTATGTATTTCTCAGGCTGTTCTGATCAAATGAAGTAATAGAACATTGCCTGGCACACAATAAAGTACTGTTAAGTCCCTTTCCATTCCCCTATAAAGGGATTAGGATTTCATGATTAGCTTCAAACTCCAATGGACTACAGAAGGGGGATGGGTCAGGGAGTAGGCAACGGAGCAGAGATTCAGGGAAACAAGGGACAGGTGTAGGCATTCTTGATGGTTAGAATGGATAAAGCTCCTACATAGCTTCTTGATTCTGACTAATGCCTCAGTTACTGTCTTTATTTTTGCTCTCATGGGTATAGGAATTGACCCTCTCCTTTGCTTTATATTTCTACTATCTGCTGCTTTCATTTACAGACCCCACCTCCACTTTCCCTAGACAATAGCAAGACAGAATTTAGTCCTAATTGCTCCTCCTAAAGTTTCACACAGTTAAAAAACAGCTGGTATAAAAACACACCTGTAGACTGACTTCTAGAATGGCAGAGTGAGGACCTCAGTGAACTCTCTTACTCTCCCTCTGAAACAACGAAAATAAAAGCAAACAAACTATTTCAGAACTCTGGCATTTAATGAAAGCCACAGAATGAACTATAAAATCCAAGAGGAACTACTGAACCTTGATGCCCTTGAGAAAAGCAGCAGCCCAGGCACCTGAGGTGGAATATGGTCCAGATAGCGCATAATTAATGGAAATGCCAGTTCCAATCCTGTCTACTGGCTGGGGAACCCGTGATCTTTATCCCTCTGAGGTCAAGTTCATCTCATTTCCCCCCTAACTACCTGTGAGAATTAAATAATGTAATATGGTGACAACACCAACAACAAAAGACTCATGAGTATGGTCATGAGTTATTTACCTAAAAAAACTTGCTAAATCCAACATCTCTACCTTACACATGAAAGATATACTATTTGCAGTCAAACCATTTAAAAGCTTTAGCCTTTGTTTCAACACTGTGCTTTACCTTTCTGTTAAGTTATTATCCATTAATATTTCTAAAAAATAATGACAATAAGGCCAAAATTGTAATCTGACATAAACCAAAATGACAATACTGATATTCTTTGGCAAAGCATTTCTCTGCACTGAGCCTCAATCTTTCTAGTACATTTATCAAAAGATGATTTCTACTTCTTCCTCTGTATTAGAGTAAGCTGTTTCTCATGCCTAGATGTTTTAAAGTATCCTTTCTTCAAAGCACCAATGCTACAATCACAATGCCTTTCTTCCTCTGATTTCAAGACAGCATTTTAAAAACAAATCTTAACCCGAACTATCCAATCCATACTGTACCATAGATTTATAGACTCCCAAACGTATATACAATGTTGCAGTATAATGGATTTACTTATATTTTACTTTTATATCATCAAAAATAGCTAATAATGACTTTTCTTAATTTGAATTAAATTGCATGGGGAAAACAAGCAAACACTAATACATGTTTTACTAAGATTAAACTCCTACCTTAGGAGAAGTGGAGAGATCTCTTCCTGCAGACACAACTGTGTTTTCATTTACTCCTCCTGTCTTTGGTGAGATGGCTGGTGGGGCTGGGGCTTTTCTTTTTACTCTCCTTTCAGTTTCCAGTTCTTGAACCGGACTTACCAAATTATTTGGAGGAGTTGGTTTAGGTTCATAAAAAGGATTTGATCTAAATGAAAGAAGAATTATTGTTAAATGTCTTTATAAAAGTAGTTTATTCCCAATTAAAATACTATAATATTTTCATTTATAAAACTAGAACATACTGAAAATGATAAGGAAAAACCCAAACCAATGATAACTTACAATCTGGAAATAGGCACTCTCAATCTTTTGTTTTGTTAATCATTAACAATAAAACTTTCCCTTTTAAAAAGTATTTTTAAATCTTTAAAATACAAAGTCATACTCAGCTCTGCTATATACAGACCCTTGGGAAAATGTTTGTAATAAGAGTAAATCCTACATATTCTCCACACCCACAGAAAAGGAAATAAGATGAGAAAACACTGATTTTTTTTTTTTTATGCTCTCTCACCAAACTTTTTTTTCTTGAATTTCTTCTCTTCCTCTGTGTTAAATTCCCTTCCCATTAGGGACCATCTTTTAGAAGTTCATTCAGTGAGGTTCCTCTAATAGCAAATTCTTCCAGGCATTGAAAATGTCTTCATTTCAGCCTCATACTTAAATGATAGTTTAGCTGGGTAGTTTATTCTAGTTGTTAGTTAACTCATCTCAGCACTTTGAAATATTAGCCCCCTGTTGGCTTAATATTGCTCTTTTGTAAGTCATCTTTTGTCTCTGGTTGCTGCTAAGATTAAGATCTCTTTATTTCTGGTTTTGAGCAATCTTACTAGAACATGTCTAAGTGTATATTTCTTTTAAATTTATCCTGTTTCAGAGTCCTTGAATGTCCTGTGTCTGGAGATTCATGTGTTTCACTAGTTCTGAAAAATTATCAGCCATTATATCTTTGATAGCCTCTTCTTTATTTTCTCTATTCTCTTCTCTAGAAAATCATATTAAATATATGTTGAATTACCTCTCTCCTTCATATTTTTACAAGTTTTTATTCCTCCTGTACTACATTCTAGATAATTCCTTCACATCTATAATCCAGTTAACTTCTTCACTTTTCATTTGTGTCTAATTTAATGTTCAATTCTCCATGAATTTTAAATTTCATAAGCATATTTCTTCATACGGCTGTGTATATAATACCTTAGGTACAAAAGATCTGAGTCATTAATCATTTATACATATTTATTTTATAGTCTCTATCTGATAAATCTATCATTTGAATTCCTTGGACTTATAATCCTTGTGTTTCTTTTGTCTCCTGACTCTTTCTCTTAGTAAACTATTTCCTTGTGTATTTTGTAATTCTAGATTGTGAGTTCAGGACTTGATCTGGGGAAATCTTGTGTAGTTGCTGGGAGTCCCTCTGTTCAGAGTGTTTCATGCTTGCATTTGCCAAGCAGTTTAGGAGCCACTTTGTTTCTTACTTTCTTGGCTTGGGGGTTCCCAGATCATCCTGCCAGCATAACGTCAAATCCACATGAAGGTAGGCCTATGCTCATAACTTCTTAGGGAAGTCTTTTTTTTCTCTACCTGAGTCTAGCCCAGGCAGAAAATCTTCCTTGTTAACTCCCTTTATGAGTAGATATTTTTCTAGTTACTTATTTGTAAACACAAGTATCTGGTGTTTATGATGATTATTCTTCCTGTTACACAGTAATAAACTTTTATTCTGGCTATTATTTGTTTGTTGCATTTTTTTCCCCAACACCAGTCTGTTCCCTAGAATTCAATATCTTTATGCACAGTAACAAGAGAATTTCTGAGTCTGCAAAGCTAAGAACCAGATCACCCAAACATAATAATTATACCAAGGGAACTCCACTTAGTTATATAAAGTCTGTACTGGTGATAGCCTTCTGTGTTCAGTTATGCATGTTCTTTTAACTGTAACAGTACCAGATTCATTTAGAACCAATAACGAAGTATCTACATCTCTGCCTAAAGTCAGTCAGCTCTCACAAGACTCAGGGGACCAAGTGTATCTAGACCAAATATACCATACTTGTGATGTCACTCTCACTCTGTACTCATTTCAACAGTTAGTGTCTTGTGACTCCTTCCCATTGAGCTGGGGATATAGCCTCAGAATCTCTCTCACCTCTGCTCAGGCCTTGCAGAGTTATTTTTCAAACTCTAAGAGTAGTTCAAAGGGAGGTAAAAATAAAGAAATGGGCTAAAAAAGTTTTTTTAACTCTAAAACTTAGAAAAGAAAAACATCTCCCCTCTCCCCCTCAAAACTTACTATTTGCTAACTGATGTTAAATGTTTCAGGACTGAACAAACCCACTACAATCTAACTGAATTAATTGAATCATGTGAACTATTTGGGTGATATTTTAAAAAATTATTCCTGGTTACACCTCTCTATAACAAATTTCCACAGTAGTTTGTAAGACGGTAGCTGCTACAATATTCATTATTAATTTGTCATATAAGTATGGTTAGTTTTTAAAAAAAAACTTAGAAGTGTTAGAGGATAGATATTTATCTTACAAAAGGATCTGTGCTTAACAGAGAAAAAAATGACAGAATTCCTTATACAGGCAATTTTTTCAGTGCGCTTTATATAATTGAATTTACAGTACTAAGTTGCATGAAACTTTTATAAAACTTATCTAGCATGTATAACAAAGATATCTAGATACCGTCCTTTTTCTTCATGTCTCCCTGCCTCCCTCTAACCACTTGAATATTGGTATTCTTTGTATACTGAAGGTAAATGCAAGTAGAAAAGCTCAGATAAACTAATTTCCAAAGTTGGTTCCTGAGGCTCATAATACTAGAAACATAACAAAATGGACATTTTCTTAAAACAATCAGAGCTGTGTTTCTCAATCCATTTTACAGTATGACATGTAGTAAAAATGAAATTTGTATGCTATGCTAGAGTGAACACAGGAAGCTGCTGGAAATTGAAGGTACCAAGGACTCCAGCTGCCCCAGACCATGCCTGACAGCCAAGAGTACTAGGGGAATCAGTATCTCTGCAGGCCTGCAAGCCACCTGTGAGACAACAGTGTTCTAGGCACCACTGGTTAGGTACTAAATCATAATAAGGACAAGAAGCCTCTACTTACAAGGGCTTTAAATGATCCTCCATCTAGATCAGAGATTTCTAACTAAAACTTAATTTCCTACTCTCTAAGAGTGAACCGGATATACTTCCATGTATATGAAATATACAAAATAGTCAAATCCATATAGACAGAAGGTAAATTAGTAGTTTTCAGGAGATGGAGAAAAAGATTAATTGGAACTAACTGCTAATATATATGGGATTTCTTTTTGGGGTGACAAAAATGTTCTGAAATTAGAGAGTGATAATGGTTGCACAACACAGTGAACAAACTAAAAACCACTGAAGTGTACACTTTACAGTGTGGCATTTTATGTCATGTGACGTATATCTCAATTTAAAAAGTGCTATTTTAAAAAGAGTAAATAGGAATAGTACATATGTGTGATTATGAACAGTACTCCCTTCTCTGTAATGACAAGAATTATATAATTTCTGATAAATACATTAAAAAAATACTTAAACAGTAAGAAAAAATTATTTAAGGAATTAGCATAATTTCCACATTCTGTTATCATCTATGATCTGAATAATCTGTTTCAAGGCTTCTTACATCACTCTGAATAAACAAGGATTATTTTTATTCTTATACTGTACACTTGAGTAATAGATTAGTTATATCATTAACTCACTGTGAACTAAAAACTCATCAGTTATGTTAAATGGAAAACAGGACAGAATAACTTTAAATGACATTATTCTTTGTTTAAAAATATAATTAATCCAAGAAAAAGAATTATAGAAAGAAAAACTAAAGTTGATTAGAAACAGTACTAGCAAACATAGTGAAGCAAGGGTGGAACAAAATCTGTAGTCTTTTCCTCTCAATTTGAAAACTTATTTTTCTCTGAAAAAAACAATTCAAATGTATTAAAATGAGTGTGTAGCTTCCCTGAATAAACTTCAATGACAATTTCCCTTGAGAAACTGACACACAACCATACTAGAAATGATTTCTTGCTGGACCTCAAAAGTCACTTCATAAATGTTTTGAAAAATATTACTGCCCTATTAGTTTTCATTTTTGCTACATAACCAGAATGGCTGAACTAACCCCCAAACACGAGAAAGCTGAGCAAGCCATACATTTGCTAAGTGTAAAGGACACGTGCTAAAAGCCCTGAAGGGTGTATACTTTCTCCTCAGAGCTGATGGATAATGCTGAGCTTCTGAAGGTTGTTTTAGAACATCAAAGAACACAGCACTATTTATTTGTGAGAGTTTTATGTCAGAGGATCCAGGAAGAGTTTGGTAATGGAAGATGAGTCATATAGGCTTTTCACTTGATGAAAGGTCATAAGTTTATTACTGAAGTAAGAACAAATTCTGGAAGATTTCTGCTACTTAAGTTGGACCTACAAACTTCTGGAGAAAAAGATGAGAAATACCAAGTAAGTAATTAACACAGAGTTCTTTCTGGACATTAGCTGATGAGCAATCTTTAGAATTTATGGATGTGTTCCTTCAAAAAAGCTGAGTGTTTATAGACTACCTCTGGTAACCTCAGATGATTGAGCAGTTTAGAATGCTCTTTATTCATGGGAAACTTTGTAAAGGCTATGACTTTCATGTGGAAAAAAGAATGGCCAAAAGGAAACACCTAGTCATTCTGATTTTAGTTTTTATTAAGGCATTTTAAAAGTTTAAGCAAACATTGGATGTCTCTTTAATTTGTTAATAGGAGAGAGGAGGGTGTGTGTATGTTGTGTAATATTCATGCATCTTGGAATGACTGAATGCTTGTATTTAAAGTTTGCATTTACATTCAAATACTCTAGGTGTGTGGCTATTACTCAGCACCTACACCACCCATGAGAAATTTTATTTTGATCACACATTAGCTATTTCAAAGAAAACAAATATACGTGGATGGATCTAGAGACTGTCATACAGAGTGAAGTCAGAAAGAGAAAAACAAATATCGTATATTAACGCATATATGTGGAACCTAGAAAAATGGTACAGATGAACCGGTTTGCAGGGCAGAAACTGAGACACAGATGTAGAGAACAGACGTACGGACTCCAAGCGGGGAAAGTGGCGGGGGGGTGGGGGTGGTGGTGTGATGAATTGGGCGATTGGGATTGACATGTATACACTGATGTGTATAAAATGGATGACTAATAAGAACCTGCCGTATAAAAAAATAAATAAAATTCAAAAATTCAAAAAAAAAATGAAAACAAATATAACAACTTTAGCAAGAAGAGAGCAAACTTTTTCAACCCCTGTATAGTTATTAATTAGTATTGAGATCTCAACCTGGGTTTGGAATCAGATGATTATTATGATGTAATTCCCATACTTATAGGAGGTTAGAACGTTTTTAGGTTTTATCAAAACCTAGCCATGCCCATGGAAGCATGTAGCACATGTGAGAGTAATTAGCCATGTGTTGTAAAATGAGGAAAGGTTGAAAAATGCAGTTCCAGAGCAGCAGAAAACAAATCAACTACCTCATTCTTTCAAACAAGTCTTTCAAATATTTGAACTTGGTTATTATAGTTCCCTTAAACCATCTCTTTTCTAAGTCAAATAGTACCTATGCCCTCAATCACTGCTCATTTGATGTGGTTTCTGGACATTTTAATGACTCTGTTGCTCTACTCTGTCAACGCTCTGAATCATCAATCCCCCTTGTAAAGTGCAGTACCTAGAACTAAAATACTGCTCAAAATGGGAGTTGACCAATGCACAGGAGAGGGAGGACATTTCTCCCTTCACACAAAGCAACTGCTTCCAACTTTCATACATCAAAGGAGCCTTTTTATTATTCCCCTCTCAACCCATACATTCCATATTTTGAAAGATTTTCCTACTACACTGCATTTTGAAAGAAATAACTATTTTCCCCAAGATCTAAATAATGTTAATATGATAAAATTCAGTATTTCCAAGGAAAGCAAAGGCCCATATAGCCTCACTGCAAGTAAATATATAATTATTATTTAGCTTTTAAAAAATGTTAAATATTCTGTAGATCTCCCCTGTTCCACATCAATTATTTTCAACAAACAGACCTAAAAAGCCCAAGAATTCCAGGCTAGGAATCACTCATGTGACACAGTATTTCTGTCAATAAAGTTAAACATTGCTGTGGTTTTTTTTTTTTAACAGCTTTATGTACATATAATACAGTAAATGGCACATATTTTAAAAGTATAACTTGATGAGTTTTCTACATATGTATACAAGCGTGAAACCATCAGCACGATCAAGACTACAAACATTTCCAGTTCTCCAAAAGTTTCCTTGTATCCCTTTTAATCCGTATCTCCCTCCACCTCCAATCTCAGGCGACTATGCATCTGCCTTCTCTCGATACAGATTGTATTTTCTAGAGTTTTAGATAAAGGATAGCATACAGTATATGCTCTTTTTTGGTCTGGCTTCTTTCACTCAGCATAATAATTTTTAGATCGATCCATGCAGTTATATGTATCCATAGTTTGTTCTTTATTACTGAGTAGTATTCCACTGTATGTATATACCACAATTTGCTTATTTATTTTCCTATTGATGGACACTGGGGTTATTCCCGTATCTTGCTATTATGATAAATAAAGCTGTTAAAATATTCATGCACAAATCTTTTTGTGGACATATGCTTTGATTTCTCTTGGGTAAATACCTAGAATTAGAACGGCTAGGTCGACAGGTATATGTTTAACTTTTTAAGAAACTGCCAAATTGTTTTCTAAAATAGTTCACCATTTAGAACTTTGAGAGTTCTGAGAGTACCAGTGGCTCCATGTCCCTGACAGTATTTGGTGTAGTAAGTCTTTTAAATTTTAGCAATTCAAGTTGGTGTGTAGTGATATCTTATATGGTTTTAATTTGCATTTCCTTGATGACTAAGTTGTTGGGCACCTTTTTGTGTACACATTGGCCATTCTTATATCTTCTTTTGTGAAATGTCTGTTCAAATCTTTTCCCTCTTTAAAAAAGATAGTTTGTCATTATTAAGAGTTCTTCACATATTCTTGATAGAAGTCTTGCCAGATAGGTGTTTTGCAAAGAATTTTAGCCAAACTGTGGCATGCCTTTTCATTTTCATAAGTGTCTTTTAAAGAGAAAAAGGTTTAATTTTGAAGAAGTCCAAATTATAATTTTTTTCCTTTGACTCTGTGTTTTTTGCATTCTGTTCAAGAAATTTTTGCCTAACCCAAGTTCATTAAGATTTTTCTCCTATGCTTCCTTCTAAAAGTTCCAGTGTTTTAGTTTTCACTTTTAGGTGTATGATCTATTTTTAGCTAAATTTTGCATGTGTTATGAGGTAAGGACTGTAGTTCTTCTTTTCTGGAGGGGTGGGGGGATATAGACCTTTAGTTGTTCTGGCACCATTTGTTGTAAAGACTATCCTTGCCTGACTTCCTGTGCTACTTTTGTCAAAAATCAATTGGCAATATATGTGTGGATCTACTTCTAGACTTTCATATTCTCTTTCATTTAACTATATGTTTACTTTAAGCCAATACCATGATGTCTTGGTTAATGAGTCTTGAAACTGGATAGCGTTAAGTCCTCCAACTTTGTTCTTTTTCAAAATGGTTTTGGCTATTCTAGGTCCATTGTATTTCTATATACATTTTAGAATTAGCTTTATCAATTATTACCAAAAAGATACTCCAAAATTTTGATTGGGATAGCACTGAATCTACAGATCAATTTGAATCCATGGCCATAGTATTTCTTTCCATTGTTTTCTTTCAACAACCTTTTGCTGTTTTCAGCATACAGGTATTGCATTGTACATCTTTGTTCAAATTTATCCTTGCGTTTCGGTTTGTTTGTTTTTTGGATGCTTTTGTATATGGTATTTTAGAATTTTCTATTTCTGATAGTTAATTGCTACCATTGAGAAATACATCTGAATTTGTATACTGATCTTGTATTCTGTAACCTTGCTAAATTTACTTTTTAGTTCTAGTAGACTTTTTAGAGATTCCTTATGATTTTCTACATAAACAATTGTCATCTGTGAAAAAAAGATAATATTGTATATCTTCAAATAACATGTATAAGAAGCTTAAAGTAGTATTTTTCAATTTCCCCATGCTCAGCCTTTGTATGACTACTGTCATATGTTTTACTTCTACCCCTGTTCCCAAACCCAGAATATATTATTTAAACTTTAAAGTAAATTATCTTTTAAAGAGATTTTTTTAAAAAAAGACATGTATTTTATATATACTATTTATTTGCCATTTCCTGTGCTCTTCATTCCTTTGTGCAGATCCAAATTTCCAAGTAGTGTCATTTTTCTCCTGCCTGAAGGACTTCTTTGTAATATTTTTTGCAAAGCAAGTCTGATAATGATGAATTATCTCAGTTTGTGCATGTCTGGAAATGTCCATTACTTAGACTTTTTTTTTTTTTTTGGCTGGAAATAAAAATTTGTGTTGGCAGGTTTTTTTCTTTCAGTACTTATATATCACCCCACTATCTTCTGACTTGAATTGTTTTTGTTGAGAAGCCTGGCAGTAGTTTTCTTCATCATTCTTGTGGTTCATTTTGGGGTTCATTCAGCTTCTTAGACCTGTAGGTTTATATATTTTGTTAATTTCTAAAACTTTTAGCCATTATTTCCTCAAATATTTTTTCTGTTCCCTCATCTTCTTTCCTCTCCTTTTGGAATTCCAGTTACACTTACGTTAGACTGCTTTAAGTTGTCCCACTGATCCTCTGTTCATTTTTTTCCCCTTTATGTTTCTTTTTTTTTAAAATAAATTTATTTATTTATTTATTTTATTTTTGGCTGCGTTGGGTCCTCGTTGCTGCACACAGGCTTTTTTTTAGTTGCGGCGAGCGGGGGCTATCCTTTGTTGTGGTGCGTGGGCTTCTCATTGCGGTGGCTTCTCCTGTTGAGAGCACGGGCTCTAGGTGCGTGGGCTCAGTAGTTGTGGCTTGAGGGCTCTAGAGCACAGGCTCAGTAGCTGTGGCACATGGGCTGAGTTGTGCCGAGGCACGTGGGATCTTTCCAGACCAGTGCTCAAACCTGTGTCCCCTGCATTGGCAGGCAGATTCCCAACCACTGCACCATCAGGGAAGCCCCCACTTTATGTTTTAATCTGGAGTTTCTATTGCAAAGTCTTTAGGTTCACTAATACTTCCTTCTGCAGTATCTAACGTTAATCCCATCCAGTGTATTTTTCATCAGATTTTGTATATTTCATCTTTATAAACTGAATTTGGACTTATTTTTTGTCTTGCATGCTTATGCTTTCTTCCACCTTCTTAAAATATCTGGAGTATATTTATATAATAGTTAAATTACCACACTTGTCTATTAATTCCATCATCTGTACCATTTCTGCATCCCTATCTAAGGAATGAATTTCCTCCTCATTATTAGTCAGATCTTCCTGCTTCTTTACATGCCTGATAAATTTCGGATTGGCTGTCAGACATTGTGAATTTTATGTTTTGGATGCTTGATTTTTTGGTATTCCTTTTAATATTTTGGGGCTTTGTGTGGGATGCAGTTACATGGAATCATTTTGATTCTTTTGAGCTCTGCTTTTAATCTTTGCTGGGAAGGCCCAGAACAGCCTTTAGTCTAGGGCTGTTTCCCCACTACTGGGACAATACCCTTCAAGGATTCAACTTGATGTCCCATGTGTTAGGAAGTCTTTCCTCTCTGGCTGGTGGAAACCCAAACTATTCTTAATCCTGGGTGAACTCCAGGGATTGTTCTAATTGTTTGTCCTCAATAACTTCCTCATACGCGTACTCTGATCAGTACTCAGCTAAAGACTCAAGAGGAACTTTCTACAGATCTCTGAAACTCTTTATGAGTAGCCTGTTCCTCTCTGAGACTCTGTCCACAAGTTCTAGCCACCTCAGTACCTCCAAAGTCCAAACTCTGCCTCCTCAATGCAGGGAGATTCTAGGGTGTTTGGGTACTCTCTCCCTGAATTGCGGTTGGAAATTCTCTCCCATAAATAAAGCTTGGACAAATGTAGGGCTCACATTCTTCATTTCTGTTCTCTCAGGGATCCTGTGCTATTTGTGTCCAATGTCTGAAAACTGTTGTTTCATACATTTTATTCAGTTTTTTAGTTGTGTAAGACAGAAGCTATATCTAGTCTATGCTACTCCAGCATGGCTGGAAGTTTTACTGTTGCTTTTTAAACATACTTAGGGCCACAGTCTGTGGCTACATGGGTTGCAATGTGCAACTCCAGAATACAATGTGAACATATCTTCCTCCTATCCCCAACCTAGATTTGAGTAAAACAGAAGCCCTAATCACAATGACTATTAATATACTAAGCTTGTGGTCAATAAACCTCTCATTTGGGTAAGAATAATGACTCAAATGCAGATAATTCCTAATTTATAAATGTCATGATCTCATTGTTTGGCATTTGAATAAATCTTCTCATCAAATCAATATCATAAATGATTATTTGGTTCCCACAGTAGACCCATAACATAACTGAAGTGTAATGCCTTCAGTAATCGATTAAAAACACCTAAGTACCATTTATAACATGGTTGCTGTGGGAAGACACAACTGGAATTCTAACCAGAGATTCCAGGAACGTGCTTCCTTCATTTGTTAGTTTAGGGTGCACACATAATCATATGGAAGAGGGTGGGAGAATGAGGGTCAAGATTGTAAAAATCTGGATGGGGGATGAGATAGATACTAACTTGTAAACTATATATTAACATAGGGACAGACCTCTTTTTACCCATCTAAAGGTATATTACAGAAAGATCTCTTTAGTTAAAATATGATGATAGCAAAATGAAGTGTACTTACTCATCCAACTCCTCTTCTTCAGCTTTAGAACTATCAGCATAGAGATACTTGCTCATGTCCACCGGTCTTATATTTTTTCTTTTTGTAGACTGGGGAGGAGAATCCTTTATAGTTACAAAGGTTTCTGGCTCATCAAATGGGTTCAAATACTGTGGAGTCTGTACCTCTTTAAAGGGATTATAGCTGTTATTATAAAAGGATTCTTCTGGTTTTTTAGGTGAAACTGTTTCAGTGATTTGTTCTATAAAACAATAGCAAAAGATGAATTAAATCAAATTAATACTATCTGATATTTTCTTATATATTTAGTGTTTTCAAAAATACTCAATCTTGAATTAATAAACTCGATGGGGTTGAAAGAGTGCAGATCAATAATATGTTTTATGAAATTGAGTTATTTGTAGTGAGGTGGATGGACCTAGAGTCTGTCATACAGAGTGAAGTAAGTCAGAAAGAGAAAAACAAATACTATATGCTAACACATATATATGGAATCTTAAAAAAAAAAAAAAAAGATTCTGAAGAACCTAGGGACAGGACAGAAATAAAGATGCTGACACAGAGAATGGACTTGAGGACACAGGGAGGGGGAAGGGTAAGCTGGGATGAAGTGAGAGAGTGGCATTGACTTATATATACTACCAAATGTAAAACAGATAGCTAGTGGGAAGCAGCCGCACAGCACAGGAAGATCAGCTTGGTGCTTTGTGACCACCTAGAGGGGTGGGATAGGGAGGGTGGGAGGGAGACGCAAGAGGGAGGAGATATGGGGATATATGTATATGTATAGCTGATTCACTTTGTTATAAAGCAGAAACTAACACACCATTGTAAAGCAATTATACTCCAATAAAGATGTTTAAAAACAAAAAAACATAAAATTGTCAAAAAAAAAAAAAATGTTTTAGAGGGGCTAAGTCCAGAAGATGTGATATCTAAGATCTTTGTCTACTCCAGGAATACTGCTCTTCAAAATAGCATCTTTGAATTGTTAATGCCCTTGGAATCTCTATTAATGTTGGCATTATGGTATACCAATTTTGGAAATTTTAACCTTCTTAGAGGTACAATATTCTATTATTGCTTAATTTATTTCACTATAGTAGCTTGCCATCTCAAACTGATATATAAATTTCTGTTTTTAAAAGAACATAAAATTGATTAAATTTTGGAATAGTCTTTGGTAGTTACACAAGCAGAGACCACTCAGGAATCTGAAAATTCATTCTGGATATATAAAAAATACACCATATATCACTGAATTTGTTTTTGTAAAGTCTTCAAAGAGCAGGTTTCTGTACACTACAAGTCCTTAAATCTTTAGAGCTTTTAATGGGCTTTTCAACATAATTCATATCCAATCAATACCTCATTTAATAACGTAAAGGAATAACAAGAATTCTGAAGTTGCAAGAGCCACATTAAAATCATACTGAGAAGCAGATAGATGTGTTCCACTAAATTCTAAATTTTACTATTTCAAATTTCAATTTGAAAACAAAGGTACTCTTAAAAATAAAACTCTGACTTTACAGCACAAAAAGCACTACAACAGTGTCATGTCCTCCAACAATACTTATGGAGTGCTTAGTACCAGGCTTTTTCTTTTACTTTTTATGTTTATTAATATTTTAAAACAAAAATGAGGCAGAGTTCCATGGTGGTCCAGTGGTTAGGACTCTGTGCTTTCACTGCTGTGGGCCCGGGTTCAATCCCTGGTCAGGAAACTAAGATCCCTAAGCCACGTGGAGAGGCAAAAAAAAAAAAAAAAAACCAACAAAAAACTGGAATGTATAATAAAACTGTTTAAAATTTGTATTTTACTAATATAAATATTTAACCAAATTGGAAAAAAGTTTCAAAAAGCTGATAATCACAGAACAGTTCAAAAGTAATTTTAATTATGCCAAGCAACTCTAACAAAATACTCTAGGAGAAGAAGGCAGAAAATCAGTTTTAAAATCTTCAAGAAAAATAACTATTTTATAACTGACATTTCAAACAATTTAATCCAATTATTAGAAAAATCTCTTGATTGACATATGTTTATGATTTTTATATTTTAGAGTCAAACTACTTTTACTTATACTTTAGACATTAGCCCAGAAAACTTATTTTGTCTTTATATTGAAAAAATAAATAAAACAAAAAAACTCTGAATTGAATTTCTGTACACCATGGTGAAGCAATTATAAAGCATGGAAGAGAATTCATAAAATCATAATAAATCAACACTGAAATGAATTTAAATACAGCCTATGCTAGAGAAGAGACTCAGTAACTGTATCTTTTGTCAGACCAGGATAACACTCAAACACCACTATAATCTTTATAATAATCTAAATGAAGCATTATCTTTTCTCTGTAGGAGAAGAGACTACAGAGTTTTTACCTATTCAGTTTTTTTTATTAACAAATACCAAGTCTCAAATGCTTAAGAAATTGATAAAACCTGTCAATGGAAATAAGATTTTTATTTTTACTTTCAGGTAGAGGATTACAAAAATTGATCCAAGCAAGTTCATCAGTTACAAAACCAAAAGCAAGAAAGTATTCAAACTATAGAGCAAGATTTGAAGATGACAGAATAGCAAGAAAGGAGAGTTTAAGATGAGACTATTTCATATAAAAGCTAACATACATTTAGTAACTTTCTAAACGGGTCACTGAAGCACAGAAAGTCATGAATCTAACTAAGAGGAGAACTGAAATTGTAAAAGCAAACAAAAACAAAAACAAAAACCATCTAAACAACTGTAACACATTTTTTTCTTTCTTAACTACTTTTGTTACTTGAGGATGCATGTTTTTAATCAATAAAAATTAATAAATTATTTCTAGAAAAATGAGTGTTCTTCTAACAGAAAATACTTATTCTAAAGTCTCCAAGAAGTATATATTTAAACAGAATACTGGTTGTCAAGTTTTTTCTTAGCTCTATAGGCATGATTAAAGTTTCTGAATCAGGTTGGCTAACCTCGCTTAACCTCTCTAAAATAGAAATACAATATACATGTTATCTGCTACTCCTTTCTACACCTCAGAAAAGACACACATATATTTTTAAAAATTACTTATTTGATTTTGAAATGAAAAGCTCAAATACTCATATCTCAAAATATTTTGGTAATTTTTTTTAACTCAGTGTACTCAGATGTATTTAGTATGCAATTGAGAAGCTTTGTGGTCAAAAGAAGACACTTGATTAGCCATCTTAGCTCCAACTCCACCTCCATTTACCTAAAGTTCTTCTTCAAATCACTTAATTCCTCTGGGCCTCAGCTCCTTAATCTATGAAAAGAGGCAGCTGAACCAGATTACTTCTAAAATGTACTGTAACCGTTAAGATTTAAAATACGTTAAAATAAAATAGGTCATAGGGCTTCCCTGGTGGAGCAGTGGTTAAGAATCTGCCTGCCAATGCAGGGGACATGGGTTCGACCCCTGGTCCAGGAAGATCCCACATGCCGCAGAGCAACTAAGCCCATGCGCCACAACTACTGAGCCTGTGCACCACAACTACTGAGCCCGCGCGCCTACAGCCCATGCTCCGCAACAAGAGAAGCCACGGAAATGAGAAGCCCACGCACCGCAACGAAGAGTAACCCCTGCTCGCTGCAACTAGAGAAAGCCCATGCACAGCAACGAAGACCCAATGCAGCCAAAAATAAATAAATAAATAAAATAATTTAAAAAGAAAAAATAGGTCACAAACAAAATAAAATCTCATTAATCTAAACTTACTAATTTAGAATTTGGTAAGAAGGGAGAAAGTAATGGAAGGAGAAGAAGAAGTGGATTATGAAATGACATTGCACAAATAGAGTGAATCCTTATGTTGAAACCTCACTTTTCCCCATGACAGGCAGTAGCAAAATTCTTTAAAGCTCATGAAGATTTCATAAGAGCAGTCTAAAAGATGTAAACAGGGGTTAATCATTCTTGCATTTACTTTGAGCAAACAGAGTTTAATTAAACAAAGGTCTTCTTCAACAGCTCTTTTCTAAGCTTTAATAGTTTGAAACTACTTGATAAGAAAAATGACTCGAAAAAATTACATGGTTTTATTTCTTACATGTTGTATATATGACAGGAGTGGTCCTCAATCTTCTTTCTGTTCTGTGACATTCACATGCACAATTTACTTTCGTTACTAAGAGTAATTCTCAGCCAGAGACAGGGAGTTGGGAGTGGAGGGGCTCATCACACTGAGGTGTGAGGGCCGAGAAGCTGTATAGAGAGAAAAGGCTACCTCCACCACCCTAATATGGGTATGTCCCACAACCTGACCTTGCTTGGTAGGCCAAACTAGTGAGACTTTACTGCATGCCAGCTAGATAAAATACTGTTATCTCTAACATTAGAGCTTTACTATTTGTCCAAACTAACAAAGAATTAAAAAATAAGCCCCAAGTAAATGTCTATGTAAGGCTTCCCTTTTTCTTTAAAAACAATTCAATGGAAGCTACCCAGAATTGCTGATCAACTGCAATTGGTATTGAATAAATAATATTGTCATTATAAACAAAATTTCCAAGTCTTTAAGAACAAAATCTCTTCCTGCCCTTACAGTTAAAGAGAACTTGACAATATACAAAGACTTTAAAAGTAAAGAAAAAAAGTTGCTACCTTCTGAGTCAGGATCTCCAAATGGATTTAATTCTGCTACATCAGGATCACCAAATGGATTTAAATTCACAGTGGCCAAGTCCTTTTCTGCTTCATCCAAAAAGCTAAGTTTGTTGATAAGCTCTGAAAATAAACATACGTGTCAGTTCACTGTGGTTACAGTTAAGCATAATTATCATTCATTCATGAAATATCTCAAATTGTAAAAATTCATACTAATCATACCTGCAAATAATAAGATATAGCATTTTACCAATGACAGAATGCCATTCAAGTATTTTGTAGCATACCAACATATTCAAATAAAAGAAAACAAACACATGAATTGGAAAATATCAGATAATGAACTAGAGAAACTTTTAGCTCAATCTAATTTGATCCAATAAAAAAGTACTAACATAGATTTTGAGAAAAAAACATCCTTCACTCCTAAATATGAATAATTCAAATTGATTTAATATAAGCAAATACTTCTAAAACAATGTTGTTATAATATATAAGCTAACTAAAGAAATACTGTCATGTTATACGACCAGTTATTATAAGATGTTTTAAAATCACCTATCAAGGATCCTGATACAGGCTTTGCTAAAGATGATAAGTTCTGTTATGTTGTTGCCTGTTGGTGCACTACAAATTACCAAAGAAAATTTATTAAAATTTATTAAAGGAAAAGCACAAAGACAAAACTGACAGCTAAGTACAGACAGAAGTCAAGAGGTAGCAGGTCACAGTAAATACAAGCAATCAGAAGCAGAAAGAGAGGAAGAAAGCTCTTAGACCTTCAGAGGAACTGGCTGATTTAGCTGAAGGCATATTTGCTTGCTTTATGCAGTCATCTTGATCTTCATCTAAGCTGCTCAGAGCATTCAATTGGTTTACAATTTCTGTAAACAGAAGCCAGTCGAGACAAATGTAAGGTAAGGTCATTTAATTAAAGAGCCACAGAAGCATGCTGTTACTCAAAAAGACAAAGAGAGGGGATGTTTGGTTAATCAAGAGAATACATTCAGAGGATGTTATTTTTGATGAACTATAACAGATATATTTAACTGAAAGTTATTCTGTACTCATATTTTAAAATAGAAAACATTTTAAAAATTAAAATTTATATTAGCACCATAACAACTATGTTAACACAAAACAAAGATAATAACCTGAGAAGTTGACATTGGCTTTCACATTCTGCATTTGTAAAATAGGGCTTTAAATGCATGCATTAAAAACAGAATAAGAAATATCATCTGATACAATAGAAAATATGTGCTATTTGTTTTGTAATATTCTAAATTTAAACTATAAGTTTTAAGAATATATCTACATGAATCATGAACATAATAAGCACTTGTTCATATTCTAGAATTTTAAAAATCAGCACAAAATAAGAAAAGCAGGCAATAGCTATTTTCTACTCCTGCTTTCTAGGGAATCTGTTCTTTTAAGGGAACTCTTGAGTGTTTGCTTTAGGATATCTTATAATTTAGCCAGTTAGAGACAGAATAAAAAAGATAGGAACAGGTAGAAAAATCTTAAAATAAAAATTCATTTTGTGCATAAAGAGAATTTTTTAAAATGAGTCATACATATTGTGGACAACTCCGAATATGTGAAATTACGATTCACTGGGTGAAAATTAGCTTGGAATAAAATAATAAGAACCTACTAGAGTATTCTAGTTAATCCTTGCTGTTTCCAAGCTTAAAACCTGGGAATAACTTAGGCATTAGGACAAACCAAATAGATCCAGATCATTCAGCAGGAAATAAAGAAAATGGTTAGAAATAGACAATAGTTGTAAATTCAGCATAAAATGCTGTTTTTTAACACTGTAAGTCTAAGTACACATTCTAAATTTTATGTGAACCAAATAATAAAATACACAGTTGTAATAAGGTTGCCTTCATCCATTCATTTGTTGTTGAACAAATACTCGGTTATCACCCTGTGCCAAGTACCATGCTTGGAACATAAGGATGAAAAAAACATAGTATTGTCCTCATGGAATTTACCATCGATAAAGATAGAAATTAATACAGAAACAGACAATAAATGACTACTAGAATATTAGGTGGTCAGAAATGTGTATTGCTGTATAGATCTTTGAGCCAAATACATATGAAAAATTGACATTCATTTCCCTTGTCTGAATGAGAAATATATTTTGCATGAATAAAAATGCTTGAGATAGTCAAAGTAAATCATAGAAAACAAAGAGTAAACACAATACCAACGGAACTCTTAATCTGAATGTGAATAATAAGAGTTAGTCAACCTTTATAAAGTATCTTCTTCCATTTTATCCTGCCAATAGTTTAAATCCCATTCTGACTCAAACTAACCTAGCAAATTCCTCAGTAGGCAGAGTTTATTCTTAAATTAGATCTTTTACCCCCGACTAGTAGTCATTGTAACTTTGTAATTTTCAGGGAAGTATAATGGAGAGAATCTATGCTATGTGATTACCAATGCATGACTGATTTTTTAAATTCATTACTAGTTTTGTATTTTTTAAAATTTGCAGATGGTTTATTTTTAACTTCAAAAATATGAAAAAAGAAATATTAATAACAGTTAACATTTATTAAGCAGTGGAAAGGGCTCTGCATATGTTATGAGTTAATTCTCATAAACATCCTGAGGTATTATTATTAATATTCACATTTTATCATGTATATTAGTATCATTTATTTGCACTGTATTCCCAGATGTGTAATTAAGAGGCTAAAATATTTTAAAATAATGTTCAAAGATTTGTAGTTTTCTTTACACATTTTAGTTATTTAATATTCTTAGATGTAATCTCAATGAGAGTAGAAATAATTTATTTAAGCACCTTATATAATGAGCAATAGAGGGAATACTGAAGAAATATTAAACTTGGTTCTTACTTTCAAAACATTATTATTGTTCCATTATAAACTTTTAGGTACAATGTGGGCATTTATTTAAATACTATCAAGATGACTGAATTACACGACTAAATTATTTACACTGTAATTTTTCTGAATGTTTAGAATATTTCCCTCCCCTCACCATGCTTTTGGTGATACCTAAAACCACTGATAAAAAAATAAACAAATAAAACCACTAATGACCATTTCCTCATTAATTAACCCAAAGTAATTTCTTATTTCCATTCTTGTCACTGATGACAAGTTGTCCTTCCTATCCTAGCTTTCCCTATTTATCTACAGCTTAAATAAATCCTTACTTAACACCTAGAGCTTCTGCTTCTAGAACTTTCATTCATATTAACAAAGTGAAAAGGTAATGCTCCTCTTATTTGGTATGCAAATAAATCTCCATCCAAATCATAAAAAGAAGCAATCGCCAAAGAAATATCATTTACCTATATAAGAAACATTTCTCAAGTACCTATTATACTTTTTGGGGACAGACAAGTAAAGCAATATACAGTATATGATAAATATGATATTTGTTATGACTGAGATATGTATCGTAGGGTATGTGAAACTAGAAGAGAGGCATACAACTCAGTCTGAGGTCAGGAAGCCCTCCTGGATTTATTCAAGGAGGATTTATTGAGTGAAAATAAGGCAAATAGACATCATTATTACTATTAAAATAAAGGAGAAACTGGAGGGCATTTCACAACGATGAAAGGGAGGCGAATGAGAACATGATATACTTGAGGAACAGCAAGTTGTTTGGGGTTTAAGATACCAGGGATGGGGAATGGAATGAGATGAGGTTGGCAAATGTCCTATCATGAAGGTTATAGTGACCAAAATAAAGAATGTGAACTTTACTCTGAAAGCTCTGGGAATCCATTGTAAGATCAAATGTATAGTTTAGAAACATCATTCCAGGAGCAACATGGTAGCTGCACTTGAAAAAAACAGGATAGGAAGCAAAAAGATGAGTAGTTCAGCATTACCGCTCCATGAAGGGAGGCACTTAGTAAATATTTGCTAATTAAAGAATAGATTAAGAAGAAAGCTTTGATGGTTAATTTGACATGGGGGATGGGGAGAGGAATCTAGGATACATGCCAAGTTTGTGTATTGGGTGACTGTGTGGACATTAGTTCTACCACTGCAGTGGGGGCTACTCAGTTTGGCCATACCAAGCTACAGGTGCCTGTGAAACTTACGAAAATAATTCAATTGGCATTTGCATATGTGGGTGCACAGCTTAAAATACATAATTTTGTTATGTATTTCTCCTTTTAAAAAAGTACTTTTCTGTTACTTCCAAATTTCCTGCAGCCAATGTGTTTTACATGTATAATCAGAAAAACAAAAATTAAAAATTTAAAAGAAGATTTACAACACAAATTTATTCCCAGAATTTTTTTAAGTGGATGCTTTCCCAGTAATATACCACCCTGACCAAAAAAAATCTCTGGCCCAACATATTTATATAATACTTCTTACTTATTAAAGCCTTGTTTCACCAAAAATTTACACTTTGGAAAATGCTAATAATGCTATGTAATAGCACAAAATAATTTCTACCCTAGCACTACTCAAACTGAGCAATAAACCTGTAGTGTAGCATTTAGTCATCATAACAGTGTGTCAATCTGGACTTGCTTCACACTGGTGAGAATAAGAAGGAAAACTAAATTAGGGGCAGGCAATCGAAGCACAGGGTCAAGTAATTTGAGACTCTTCTTTACATTAGGAAGGCAAAAGAAGATAGAAATTGACCACCAGAGATTATCACACTGAACCAAAACAGGGGGATGGAAGTGGTGTCACAAAGAGCACGTGGGTTTTTCTTTTAAGAAAGTCTGTAGTGGAGTTAAAAGGGCAGGGTGTGGGAGGGTCTGCCTAGAGCTAGACCATACCTGCAAATCTTGCAGCATCCTCATTCTTCTCTCCAAAGTATAATAAGATTCAGTACAGGTATATCTCATTTTAAGATGGTCTAAGATAGTAACACTGCAACTTCTTAATAGAGATCAAGTTCCCAAAGATGTCACTTTTCTCACGGGCTTGAGCCCATAAATATTTGATTTATGGATATAACTAACAGGTTTAATAATGTGATTTTCAATCCCTTTAGCAGGTCATATTGTAAATGAATGAATGAGCTGAATGAAAGTCATAACACTTGCTGTAATTTTTATAAAGGCAGAAAGACATATAGCTTATATTTAAATTTTAGCAATTGTGTATTTTTAATCTATGTGTTTATCTTATGTCTGTCTACATATCTATGCATATATATGCATCTATCTACAATATATTTCATTTATCTCTAGAAATGTTATAGTTTAAGCTACCAACCTAAAATTTGGTGGCTAAAAACAAATGATTATCTCTCACAGTTCTATGGGTTGATGCACTCAGCTGAGTGGTTCACTGCAGTTAGATGGTGGCTTGAGACAAAGTCATCCAAACCTTGAACTGGGCTGGATGTCCAAAATGGCTTCTTCACTTACATGTTTGGTGTTTCAGCTGAGAGGCAGGAACAACTGGGAGCTGGCCAGGCATCTCTCTCTCTCTCTCTCTCTCTCTCTCTCAAGTGGCCTGTCCATATGGGTAGTTTGGGGTTCCTCTCAGCATAGCAATCTTGGGGTAGATGGACTTTTTACACGGCAGCTGGTATCCCCCAGAGAATGCACTAGAAGAGTCCCAGGTAGAAGCTACAAGGCATTTTATAACTTAGCTTTAGAAGTTACAAAGTGTCACTTCCCCACTGCATTCTACTGGTTAAAAGTGATTTACAGGGCCAGCCCAGAAGACAGGGAGGGGACTATAAAAGGGCATGAATATTGGGAGGCTTGTTTCATTGGAGGACAATCTTTGAAGACTAGCTACCACACAGTAGATCAATAAATCAGAAAGTTGAAATCATTCATTTTCTTACTAATCTAACATATTTATTATAACTTTTATGTTAACCTTCCAGTATTTTACTTATGCACATATATGAAAGGCACAAATCTTAAACTGTACAATTCAATGAATTTTGACAAATATATACACCCAGGTGACACAAGAGGAAGAACACTGCATCACACTCCCCCCACAATAAAAAAATGTCATGCCTCTTTTCAGTCAATCCCAAAACCCACCAGCTATAACTATTCTAACGTTTTTAATATAGGATTAGTTTTGCCTCTTCCAGAACATCACGTAAATGGAATCATACAGTATATACTCTTTTATGTAAATCCTCTTTCATTCAGTATAATGGTTTTGATATATATCCATGTTGTTAATTCATCAATAGCTCATTTTTATTGCTGAATAGTATTCCATTCACAAATATAATACAGTTTAGCCATTCTCCTGTTGATGTACATACACCTGAGCTGTTTCCAGTTTGGGGCTGTTATGAATAAAAATATTATGAATATTTTTGTACTAGTCTTTTTGTGGATGTATGTTTTCATTTCTTTTGGATAAATATCAAGGAGTGGAATTGCTGGGTCAGAAGGTAGGTATACATTTAGTGTTATAAAAAACTTCCTAAGTTATCTTACCATTATACTCTCCATGAACAATGGATGAGAGCTCCATTTGGTCCACATCCTTACTGACATTTAGAATTTATTGCCAGTCTTTTAAATTTTAACCACTCTGGTGGGTGTGGAGTTGTGTTTCATGATGATTTTAATTTGCTCTTCCCTGATGACAAGTGACACTGAGAACATTTTCATATGCTTACTGGCCAATGGTGTATCTTTCTTTGTGAACAACAGGTTTGAATCCTTGCCCATTACAAAAAAAAAAAAAAAAATAGGGTTGTCTTTTTATTATTGAGTTGTAGGACATTAAAAAAAAATCTATTCTGGATACAGGCCTGTGTCAGATATATGCTTTATGAATATTTTCTTCTAGTCTGTAACTTGCGCATACATTTTCTTAATGGTCTATTTCAATAAGCATGCGTTTAAAATTTTGATCAAGTCTAATTCATCAAATTTTTCTTTCATGGCTATTACTTTCTGTGTCTTGTGTAAGACTGTAAGAACCCTGTGCCCACTCTCAGGTCACAAATATATTATATTTTTTTATTTTTCAGAAGTTTTATAGCTTTAGCTTTTACATTTAGGTCCATGATCTACCTTGAATTAATGTTTGTGTATGTGTAGGAATTGAGGTTTTTTTCCTTATGGACATCTAGGTGTTTCAGCATCATCTGTTGAAAATATTTTCCTTTCTCTACTGAATTATGTTGCACCTTTGCTAAAAATTAATTGACCAGATAAGTTTGGGTCTATTTTAGGATTTTCTGTTTTGTTCCACTGATCTGTCTATCCTATGTCAGTACCATACTATCTTGATTATTATAGCTTTACAGTAAATCTTGATGTCAGATAGTATTAACAATTCTGTTCTTTTTCAAGATTATTTTGGCTATTCAGTTCCTTTGCATTTCCAATTATATTTTAGAATCAGCTTTTCAATTTCTATTTTTTTAAAAAACCTGCTAGGATTATGAATGGCACTGAGTTGAATCTATAGATTTGGGAAAAAGTAACATCTTTACAATATTGAGTTCTCTAATCTATGAACAGAGAATCTCTATTTATTAAAGACCTTCTTTAATTACCTTCAGTAACATAGTTTTCAGGGTAGAGGTTTTTCCACATCTTTTGTTAAATTTATTTCTAAGTAGTCTGTTACTTTTAGCCTCCATTGTAAATGAAATTTTGTTAATTTCATCTTCCAAATGTTTGTTGTTCATATATAAAAATATAAATTTTCTACACTGATTTTGTATCATGTGCCCTTGCTAAGTATAATATTGAATGAAAGTGGTGACACCAAACATCCTTGCCTTGATCCCAATCTTTGGAGGAAAAGTGTTCAGTGTTTTATCATTAAATATGATGTTAGTTGTAGCTCACCATAGATGCTATTTATCAAAATGAAGAAATTCCTTTACATTAAAACTTTGCTGAGAAACTCGGTATTGAATTTCTTCAAATGCTCCTTTCTGCATCTATTACGATGATTACACGGTTTTTCTCCTTTATTCTGTTAATATGATTAAACTGACTTTGCATTCCTAGGATAAACCCTTAAAGAATGCATATTGGCACTTAAATATTAATTATCTCCTGGCTCCTTCCCTAAATAAATATTGGAGAGCTTCTAACTTCTCCTTCAGAGCTCTTACTTCCATCCTGGCCCTGTCAGATGGGCTCTCAGTATCCACAGAATTCTTCCAGAGTCTTGTAAGGGGTGCCAGAGAATGTTCAGTTGTCATTAGTACTAACAAAGCAGCATTAGGGATTAAGAGTGATATAGAAAGTAGGCTGAATTTGTAACCTCTATCTTCTGCCACTTCTACTATTCTCTGAGTTGACACATTTGAGTTCTAAACATTGGGAAGAGATACTCTTGCTTTCTTCAGTCTCTCACCCTAGGGTCTCAAGCTCCTTTAAGAAAGAGGTAGCTTGTACCTTACAAACTTTTTAGCTCAAGGGACTAGAAATGCCCCACCTCTCTGCTTCTACCCTATTTTCCAACCTTAAAACCTAGATAACAGATGCAGTATTCCAGAAATTCTCATCCTTCACACAGATCTCTAAAATAGGTGGCCATTTTTAATTATTTTACTTTATAGCGTCCACAGCAATTCTATGATTTTGTTAATCAGTCTCCTAAGTACTGGAGAGTAAATGCCCAAGTAAAAACCAGAAGCAAATTAATGGATGTATTTTCTGACCAGGGCCCCAAGTTTATTCTGAGGACCCTTTTAATCTAAGAAAAGAGACCTATTTATCCCCATTCATAGCCCTAGCAAGTAGGACATTTAATCTCAGAGGGCTGAGTCATATCATAATCAACTCTAGATCCTCAAATATGAACTGTTATCTCCTCTACTAAGATCCTCAAATATGAACTGTTATCTCCTCTACTACCATCTGTGCTGTAAGATTCTGTTCCCTGAAGGTGGCCAATATGTCACTCTCTCTTCCTACTCCTGAATTAACTTTACCAACTATAGGAAAAGGATTAACAAACACCAGGCAACATGCTTATGGTAAAAATAAATCCTGATTTATAAACTGCATCTGGATGGGAGGACGCTAAATGGACTATATGCCTGATGGAAGGCCATAGCTTGAGCTTCTCTAATTGTGGAGACTCTCGTAACTGAGCATGTCCCTTACAGGGACCCTGAAAACTATACCTATCAAACTATTACAAAAGATAACAGTTCTTGTGCAACATGAAGATTCTAAGTCAAGGTAATCCCTGCTCCTAACTATGTGGATCTTGTCTCCTTGTACCCAAGCTGTCATTTGGGGAGAGGTCAAAGAACAGTACCTAGGCTGCCATGAAAACTCCAGTGAAAGAGGAATGCTCTGCTGAATGCTGTTTCCTGTCCAATATCCTCCTAAATGAATCTAATACTAATTTTGGGCTATTCAGGTCCTGTGAGTCTGAATGCCTAACTAGAATCCTTGCTGATCTTTGCCACAATTATAAGTATACCAGGGGCCTTTCAGGTGTCTCATGATGTCTGGTTTCCCCAATAATGCTCTGTTGTAAACTGTTTCGTTTAAACCTAATTTTCTGAGCTACATTCAATAGGACTTTGCCACTTATGCAGAATGCCTTTTTTTTCTCCTTTCTGTTGGTGTGTATTCAGAAATTGAACATGAATCCCAAAGATGGTCATATCACCAAAAACTGGTTCAAGCATTGTGAGGTTGCCATACAGATGTAGGCATTGTTTTGAAACCATATATACTTTCTAATACCAGCTACAGTAGACTTTCCATTCAAAGGCTTTGTTTTTCCAACTCCACGGTCAATCACTCCCACTACATTTCAGTGATTTTTCCAACTGCCCATTCATGGGTGCTGCACCTCTGCAGAAGACATCTATACAGGTAACTTCAATAAAAGGTTCCTGCCTAAGAGCCAGTCCCTGTATCCAGTTAGCAGTGAATTCTGTCTCAGACAGACAGAGTAGGGGCTTGTGATCAGTCTAAATATATATACCATGAATTTACTTTTACTTCTAGTAAAGTCTGTAATTTTGGAAGATATACTTTGTCAGTTACTAATGATTTACAGCCATACTCCACAAGAGCACAGGCTAAATGAATAGCCTCTAGGTGTCAATCTAAGATATACCCAAAATAATTCTAACAGTCTGTTCTTCAAGAAGCTTGCAGCTTAGTTGAGGAAATAATGTACCCATATAATTTTACTGATATAATGTGATTGCATTTTATGCATTTATAATATATACTTAATACAGGAAAAATTTTAAATAATAATTCCTTTCTCCATAAAAATTGTGTCAACAATTTTTAAAGCTGCAAGAAAGTGTGAACATAAGCTGTGTTTAAGTTATTGCCACTTTAGCTGGTAAATAAAAATACCCACCATACTTTATTTGTACCATGTTTATAAAATACATTCATTTTGTTTATTCTTAAGCTATTATTCAAACATTACTATTGTTAAATTTTAATATAGTTTTTATTATCTTAAAACTATTTTACTTAAACAGTTTTAGAGTGGTAGTGCTGGTGCTGAAAAAATATTCCTGAAAGTTAACCTTGGAATGGAATTTACAGGTGCTAAAAAATGCAACTCAGGAAGCCAAACAACTGCCATAACATGCTGTGCTATTAATTTAAGTGATTGTCCTCTGCAAATATAATAGAAAATGCTGAGAAAAAAATGTAACATCAAAGCATAAGTATGTTACAATGATTGTGGGTTTACCGACTTAGAACTTGAATGTAATCACCCACCGTCCCTACTTACCTATGCTCCCTCAACACACATTTTATATTCATTACTTTTGGGAAACTAGTCTTGAATTATTTAAGATCTGAATTATGTGTCTCCTCCAGATCACATTCTTTCCATAAAATGGGACCATCCCATCTTACATAAGATAGTATATGATCAAAGGTCAAAATGAATGGAACAAGATAACGCAGAGTGATCAATATGGGCTACAATAGGAGATGGAAGCCCTCTCATTTATGGCCTTTCAGTTAACATATTTTAAATTCTCAATGTGTTCCAGACAATGTGCTAGAAGCTAGAGACAAAAAAATGATCAGAACATAGTCTCTACCTTGAAGGAATTTCATAAAATATGGACAGTAAATACATAAATAAATAATAACACAAACCGGTAGCATTCTGAAGAAATTCTGGATCATCATAAATTGCATTAAAACGATTGCTTCAGTTAGGGTCAGAGAATTTTAGGCTATCTAAAAAAGTTATTTCTGCAGTGGAAATTTTAGAAATTAAGGTATATATACGTATGTTTAAACAATAAGGGTTGCTATGGTATGAATGTTTGTGTCCCTCAAAATTAATAAGTTGAAAACCTAATTCCCAATGTGATGGAGGTAGGGCCTTTGGGAGGTGATTAGGTTATGAGGGCAGAGTCCTCATGAATGAGATTAATGCCCTTATAAAAGAGACCCAAAAGGGTTCCCTTGTCCCCTTCCACCATGTAAGGAATACAATGAAAAGTCTGTGACCCAGAAGACGGTCCTCATCTGACCATGTTGACACCTTGATCTCAGGCTTCCAGCCTCCAGAGCTCTGAGAAACAAATTTCTGTTGTTTATAAAGTACCCAATCTATGATATTTTGTTATAGCAGCCCAAATGGACTAAGACAAGAGTTCAGTTATAAAATCTAGTTATTACTGAATCCTTTCATTAAATCTGTATTTTGCTCAAAGTATGTCCTTTCTTTTCTTTTCAGCACAGAACTTGTGACATGCTGCTATCACCTTTTTTCCCCATTGCTATGATGAAAACAGTACAACATTGCTCAAAACAGCTATGACTATGAAAATGTGTGGTTTTCTTGTTGCTACCTATGGTATTAGTGCCTAATTGAGATTTAGTTTTAACCAAAAGCCATATACAAAGAATAAACCATATTCTCTAATTAAAAGGTCAAATCACATCCCACTGGAATTATAAAAAACTCATGCTGTAAGAAAATGCCTGCATTTTTAAATGGTACAGCAGTAGCAAAAAGGATAGAGTGATCAAGTTTAAGATGGAGAGGGCATCAAAGGCTTCTTAGAGGATGTGGCAAAAGAATTAAAATTTGAAGGATAGGTGGGAAGTCACTGGAGGTAGTAAGGGAAGGACACCAACTTACCTTCCTAAGTACTCCAACTAGCCAAATAAAACAAAGAACTCAAAGATAGCAAAGACATGACATTTTAAAAAGTATTGTATGATTTTGCTGACATTATAAACAATGCAAATGTCAGCATTTATTATTGAAAAAAGAAACCCAAAATGTTATTGAAATAAAAATAATAGCCAGGAGGGGTTGGAGGGAGAAATTCAAATAAAGAGAGGAGAGAATCATATTGAATCTCACAAGGTGAGTCAACACATTCTGTTTCATTTTTAATGTCAGTAGAGAAATACAGGTTCATTCAGTTATCCCTCTAGCTTATTTATTTTAGAGGATACTATTCCAAAATGAAAACAGAGGATATATAACTTCCAAATTACTCTATTAAAAAATGCTTAAATAAAGAACATTTGAGAATGGCAAAATGTAAGGGGTGGGTGGGAAAAAATAATAAGAAAATTCCCAAATAAAAGTATAAAGTAATATAAGTGAAATTAAGTATGTCAGTTATCAAGAAATACAACCAAATACTGTTTATAAAGAGAAGTATTTAACACAGATAGGATTAAAAATAAAGTGATAAATACACCAAGTACAAAGAAGGCATGGATTACATATATCAACATCAGGCAAAAATTCAAGGCAAGAGGCATTAAATGGGGCAAACTGATCAAATTATAATCCACGATGAAGCTATAAGAGAATAAATTTTTATAAACTAAATAATTTAGGACTGAAGTTCTCTGTCTTTCACTGATGAACTATACAAAAAGCATAAGAATATAAATGACTAAATAACATAAATGTAAAGTTTGGTCTAATAGCTACATGCTGAATCTGACAAATAGAATATACATGTAAAAAGATATTTATGGAAAATTTACAAAAACATCATATATCTACACTACAAAGAAAAAGATCTCAATCATATTTTTTAAAAAATTGAAATATGACAGGCTTCAGAATCTTATTTGAATTAAATTAAACTAGAAATAAACAAACTAGAAATAAACACAACCCATGACAAAGCACATTCTCCTAAACATTCCTGGGTTAAATAAGAAATCAAAATGGCAATCATAAATTAGAAAATAATGCAGTTGACCCTTGAATAAAACAGGGTTTAGGGGCATCAACCCTCTGTACAGTGGAAAATCCACATATAACTTATAGTCGGCCCTCTGTATTCATGCTTCCTCCAAGTCCTCAGTTCTTACATATTTGCATCTACAGATCGTGTAGCACTGCAGTATTTACTATTGAAAAATATCTACATACAAGTGGACCTATGCAGTTCAAACCAGTGTTGTTTAAGGGTCAACTGCAACTTATAAAATTTGCTCAGGACAAAACGTCTATCTTTGCATACAAGTCTGATCAATTCCTTATAACAGAAGTATTGCAGAGGTGAAGGTCACTGGAGCTGAGGAAGTCACAGAAGTTTTTGACTAAGAAATTAAATTGGTCATCCATGTGATCAATGGAATTCCCCCATACGATAGCAAGAATTTAGGCAAAGCCAAGAGATGGGTACCAAAGTGCCCAATGATTTTGGAAAAGTCACCAAGAGGTGAATAGATGATAGAAGTCAAGGGATAGCAATCCAGAAATTTACAGCAATTTATTAGCTGAAAGGAGTATGTATATAGTGCTTGATTTTCACTCCAATAATAAAGGTATAACATCAATTCCTTAAGGGTGCTAGCCAGATTGATGATAAACATTTATTGACCAATTAATACAAAGAGGTTCTAACCACTTACCATCTTAGTAGTTTGATCAAACCAGCTATAAGCAATACTTGCATGGAAGTGTCTAGATATAAGGATACGTAAGATGTATACAAATTCAAAACAAAGAATGCCCATACAATTTATGTGAATAAATGAACAGGAGCTAGGAGAAGGTAGCCAATGCATCTCCTCATCTTACCCTTAAGACAGATTTTTACTTATAGAGGGTCCATCCATACATTGACAAAATAAGTATGAACATCTTTAGGCTACTTTATACTATAATCAGTAGTTCCAATAAAGTTTGATGCTTTCTTGACTAGCCTTGGACTTGATCTTAAACTGCTAAAATCTGTTATTTCCATCAGCACATAAAGTTTCCAGAGAGCTAAATGGTATATTATATTAGGAAGCCTTAGGAAAGAAACAATACCTTGTTAGTGGAATTGTTTTTTTCCTGGGAAACAAGAATGAGTTTTTCAACTCTGCAAAAAAAAACAGATAAATTTTTAGTTTAATGCAAATAACACCAACCTGTAATTTTTGCTGCCTTTTCCTCTTGGTTCACTCGGTTCTCATCATCATCTTCATTATCTTCCTCAAAGTCATCTAAATTGCCAATGTCAGCTTGCTTCATACTCATCAAACTAGCCAAACTTTGCATGTCTTCATCCCTATATCAATGATAATACACAATTTATTAAATGACATTACCTTAAAAAGGGTTGTTTCTTAAGAAAATAATATTAATACATTTCTTCTTTCTAAACATTAACAAGACTTTTTAAACAGTTATACAAAACTACTGAACAATCTAAATATTCATTCATTAATTTTTAAATGGCACCTTTAATTAATAGAAAGCAAACAGGATTAAAACTAACTGTTTAGGAGTTAGTTTAATTCTGTGCTGCAGATCTAAAATTTTCTTCATGGAATTAAAGTATGGTTTTCTGATCATGAAGTCTGGAAACAAAAACTTGTTTCATAAAACAGTGGGACAGTTTGCAAATCAGATGAGATCTAGACTTTAAAAATATTCAAGTTTGCAGAAGGAATTAGAATAGAAATTCTTAATCTGAAGTCCATGAACCCTTTTGGTTTTGTGGGTAGGAGTAAAAAGAAGTGGTAAACCCCTGTAAATTATATTTAAATCTTGTTTAACTGTGCATTTTTCTCAAAGGAGTTAAAACACCCCTAAAGTTAAAAAACTACAGTAATTGAAAAAGCACCCGAAAGCCTAGCCTTTTTAAGAATTACAGGATAGAAAATGACTTGGGTTAGTTAAATACCATACGTTTGACAAAATGTAAAAATGTTTTTATATGTAAGTATTTTAAGTATAAATTTATAAAGTTTAAATACTCTAAATGTTAAATAATTTAAGTTTTCTTGACCTATTATTTTACTTTATATTTCAAATAAACTACAGTGAATGAAACATATTTCTAACATGATACATATAAACTAAATTTCAATCTGCTATACTTCCCCCAAATTCAGAAAACTGAATTAAAACAGTTTCTCATGTTTTTACCACAATAAAATAAAAACAAAACAAAACAAAACAAAACCACTGTTTCCTTTGTAAAGTAATGCTTGTTAACATTCACTTCTAAATATGGTATGATTTTGCAGGCTAAACTGGTTTTTGAAAATCTTTGCATTTTATCTCATATAAGCTTAGAGTTAACAAAATCATTTCCCCCTTTTAAGACAAATTTAGTGGCACAAAGTCTGCATGGACAGAAACAGTTGTATTACCTTATATGAATGCCTTACAAACTGCTTTCCCATCACCAGGGTATAATTTCAATATATAACAGTGTTCTTAAAATGTTAACTTGCTTAATTTTACCTCCTCTATTTTCACCCTGAACATTTTTCTTTGGGAAAGGTGAGTAGGCAAGGAATGAGGAGATAGAGAGGTGGTTTAGGGTGTTCTGAGAGCATTCTCCACTCAAATTGAGACATTTAGTTTGACTGAATTTCCTCTCACCCAAATTCCAATGAATGGTGCTAAATCACTTACTGCTTCTGCCCAGCGGAAAGGAGTCCACCTTCAAAAGATCTTCTCTGACTTTTTCTCTCTTCTTTCTGTGTTTCCTTTCCTTTCATTTTGGCTTGAACTTCAGAGTAAGGTCTTTATTTTAAACTTTTCAATATTTAAGTCTACAATTTAAAGTCCTGAGATGAAAGACTAATTGCTTCCATCCTGCACTGTCCCTCCACCGCACTCACATAGAAGCCAACTTTCTAGAGAAGAGGCTTACTGTTATCTACCAAGTCATTTGTTGCCCTGTAGATGAGTGCCAAACATCTCTTTTTGACTGACGTACAGAATCCAGTCTAATCAGTCAAGTAGACATGGCCAATTATAGTAACCACATTCCACTAGGTCAAACACATTCAGAACTGTGATGCAGATTAGACTGAAATGTTCATAGCTGCCTTCTTCCTATCACCTTTTAAGTCTTAGGCACAGAATTTCCATTTCTCCTCTCACTGATCTTCCAGTCCAAGTAGGTGCTAACCCTTTCATTACACCCAAAACTTGCACTTACCATTGATTTGACTGTATGGAACAACGAAGATAAATGTTACTAATTTTTTCCTGTTCTAGGTATGTTTACCTCTTTTTAACCAGTTAGAATTTTACTCCTTTAGGAGACTAGAACTAGGTGTAGGAGTTATCTTTGCGCAATGCCTATTCAGTGCTTAAGAAGTGATATTTGAAAAAGATAATGGTCATAGCAAACTGGTTATGTAACTGTACTGTACCTTCCTATACAAGTTTTGGAAGGCTGAGCCAAAGAATATGCATTGGCAAAAGTTCCTTTAATTCTTTCATTCCTCTTATCCTAAACTTTTCATTTTGGCTTCCTCTCATGCCTCAGCTGCATCAAACAGCTCTACAAATTGAACTGTGGACTTCAGAGTACAACTACTTACACTGAAGACATTGAAATATAAAACAGACCTTATGATAACCTATAATATACAATTTAAATTTTTGAAAATTGCTATAGTCACTTTTATATTATTGATCATTCTCTAGAGTTGAAAGAGACTATAAATAACAAGGAGTACATCTAATTCAGCCTCTGAAACAAATTGGCAGGAATGATTGGTATGCGGTAGGATATTCTCAACTGTTAACAGTTTACTGAGTCAAAAGCTATTTACCTACAGTGTTTTAAAACATACTCTAAAGCAGCTTATTTGATAAAAGAAACTTACGTGGCTTTTCCTTCCCGAAGGAAAATGCAAGATAATGAAAACTGAAGAGTGGCAGATACAACTTTTTTAGACAATGGCTTGAATTTTAACTTGACATCAGTCTGAGTTGGCATTGGGCTTGCATACTGTTTCATGTTGATGCTGGTGGTAGCAAGAGCTTTCCTTCGACCAGAAGGGGATTCCTGTAAGGTAAAAAATCATTATGTAATTTGGAGTTATTTACTTTACAGCCAAATATTTTTGAATGTTATTTTAATAATATGATTAAATGGCAGTTGAGACTTCCCTTTCCAATGAATTCCTATAACATAATATTGAAAAAAATTGTAATAAGGTTATATCACAACTTTCATATCTTTAACTAAGTAAGGCAGATAAAAAATTGGAGAGAGCTGGCTCAGAGAAATAAGGGAAGACTAGAACAATCCTAAATATCTCAGGAAAGGAAAAGCAAGGAATGCAAACTAGGACAGAAAGTCTCCAGGGTTCCTGTAAAAAGAGGATCTAGCACAAGGCTAGGTGTCAAAAGTACTCAACAATTGTTTTCCTTACTTTAATTATATTTAATGTACCGTAGTGATATCTCTTCTTTCTGAACAATTCCAGTTTCTTATAGAACCCCAGCCTCTGTGGCATTCTACCTCGTTTTTTCTGCAGTCTCTGAATTTTATCTATCCTGTACTTTGAGACTTAATTCTTCCCAGGGCCTTTTCTGCTCACTCCAGTCTAAAGTTCTCTCTTCCTTCCCTAAGATCACATAAATCAAGTTAGAAAAAATTGGTTTCTCTGATCCTATGCCTGTGGTGGACACTGCTAATCGACCCCAGCAGATCTCAAGTCTTCTCCACACAGCTCTTGCCAATTCACTAGAAATGGAACACAAAATGAAACCTATTTGCTATCAAAGATGTTTAACATTCCATTAATAAGCTATCTCATTTCAAAATTATCCTTTATAGCATAATAGCCTAGGAAAATAATGAAAACAGAACAGCAAAATAATGACTGGGCGTTAACTATGTATAAGACATGGTGTCAATTCTGGAAAGATATGAAGATGAATAAGACATAATCCCTGACTATGTGTTCTAATGGTAGGGGGAAATCCTAGACATAGGGTAATTTATAAATAATGTAAACCCAAAGTCATACACCAGCAATCCTTGGGCTTTACTGGTCTGAGAGTTCAGACCTAAAATAAAACCTAATTTCCAAGCAGTGTGACCTTGAGTAAGTCAGTAAACTTGAGCCTTGGTAATCTTCCCTATAAAATAAGGAGACCAAATAGATATCCATTCAAACTCTACAATGGTTTCCTATAAAATTACTCAATTTTCCAACCAAGGCAGGAAAAACTACCATTAACTTCTGAATTATTATTTAATAAATCCTTATTTGTCCTATGATTGACAAACTTGCCTAAAATAAGGATATACTAATTTAATCAAAATATTAAAATGGCCTTTTTCAAAAAAAATGACATTTCTGCCAGCAGAACAAGTAAAAATGTAACATAGCATCCCTAAAGAATACCTTGTTTTAAAATGTGGTCTTATCTGTCAGATTATGCACAGCAATATTATACAGAACTATTAGTGCATGTAGATACTTTATGAATGAATTTCAAAAATGCATCAAGCACTTGAGAAGGATTTAAGCCCTCTCAGAAGAAATACTTAAGAATATGCAAATACCCTCAACTGAATCAAGTTGAACAGATGTGACTATCCCAAACAATACAAGTGTTCTTTCCCTGGTCGCTACTGTCAATCAAAGAATAAGATTAAGGTCCAAGGTTCTGACAATGTGCAAAATGAAAAAGTACGATCAGGGAGTATCAATTTATTACACTGATATGAACAATAATCTCTTATTGTACCTTTAGAATAGCTAACAACTACTATATAAAATATAGGATTTAAAGCCTCTGTTTTGAAAGCATGACATACAAATTGCTACATATTATTTTCAGATTTGCTAAACAAATCTGCTTCACAAAATATGACATTGATCCCTTAAGAGTAATTATTTAATTTTATAACCAAATAAACTATAAAAATTAAGATAACTTGGAAATGAGCATAATTTTGAAAGCCTAGTTTAAAGATGATTCCTGCAAAATCTAGAGTTTTGATGATTAACATTCTGTCAATTCCATTTTTAAGGTAAAAATTACGTAGAAAGGTTTTCTGCTGAACTCAGAGAGTTTTAAAGTATTTGGTATATTGGTATCTCTGAAACAAAAGGAAATGAAAGCTACTAAATTCTAAACACAATAGAATTAGCTGTACCACTTAATTAAGCAATTACTTGCTCAGCAACAATGAAAATGGCCCCTTGTAAGGTCTGAGCAGGTGAGCAGAACAGAGCTCTTTTGAGTCTACAACATCCATTTCTAATATTAACATAGGATCTCACTTAGAGTCTGTATCCTTGATGGGAAAAGGGGCCTAAATGATGTTTCTAGTAATTCTTTACCCAGCTCAGTCATTGTTTTCCTCTTTAAAATTAGCTAGTCATAGAAAATACATTTTTTACAAGAACAATAACGAGAAAGACATAAAGATCTGTCACGGCTCTAACCCCAGCTCCATGAATCTTCACTGTTTATAACCATCAAGTCTATATATTTACCCACCCAAAATTGATATCATTGTTATCATCAGTTCTATAAAGAAGAATAAAATAACGATTGCACTGCTATATGTCTTTCGTACACTTTAGTCCTTCCTTAAAACACCAGGGATCAGCCTGGCAGAGAGAGTTTAGAGAATTATACTGTTGTCAACGTCCTAATGCTATTTCATTTCACATGAAGGTTGGATAAGAGGAGAGAAATAAAAGAAACAGTAAGAGGAACCCTTAGAGAAAGGACGTTAGATAACAGAAGTCAATAAGAAGTGAATGTTTACATATGTCTAAGACTAAGTTGCTGACTCTGGGCCCATGTTTATACCTCTGTTTGTATGTGAACCTGGCAGTATTTGGAGAATTACTTCAAAATCCCTAAAGCAGAAGTTCTTAAACTTCAGTGCTTATTAAAAAACAAAAATAAAACTAAGAAAGCTTTAGATAGTTTAGATACCTGGATCTCACCCCTAGAGATCCTGAACCAGTAAAACTAGAGATGGGCTCAAGAATCTGCTGCATTTCTAAAAATAATAAGTACCCCCCCTCCTCCCAATTCCCATCCTGCCCCTCCCATAAGCACACCCCTTCTACCAGGTGATTCTGATCCAGTTAATCGAAAATCACACTTTCAGAAATACTTCCCCTAAGGAAATTACTACATAAAAGAAATTTTAATCTCATTTTTCATAACTATTCTCTGTTATAAAAAAGACTTAGCCTATATACTTCCATTTCTTTGAAATCCACCTTATTACAGTTGTAATCAGACAAATCTGAATTAGAATGTGACACCAGCACTTATTCACTAGCTAATCTTTGGCATATTTCTTCACGTATCTGAGCCTCAGTTTCACACTCTCAGACTGGCAAGTATTTTCAAACTTGGATAATACCAAGTGTTAATAAGGATGAGGGACAAGGCAAACTCTCTTAACACTACTGGAGAGAGTTTTGATGGATACAGCCATTTTGGAAAACAATTTGACATCACCTCGTAAAGTTGAACAGATGAATACTTTACGACTCAGCAATAATTCCCATCCTAGAAATATGTCCTAAATAAATTCTTGCAGTAACATATGAAAATACCTAGAAGAGTTTTTAGCATATAGTAGGTATTTAATAAACAGTATTTATTATTAATATTTATGGACCAGAACATCTGGAGAGAACATCTCTTGTCCAAATTATTCAAGTTAGGGTCTTCTTACAGAATAGTTCATTATATAATGTTTCATTTATTATGTACCCCAAGATAAATACAATTAATATAATGCCTTTCCTATTAAAATATTTGACTGATTTTTTCTACCTATTAAAACATCAAATAAAATAAACCACCTGCTAGAAATTTAACTCTTTCTCCCATATTAAGAAAACTGGGGGTTGGGGGAAGGAGAGAAGGAGCTTACTTAGATTTTATGATTTTTCAGAGCTTTATTACGTAGAATGTTCTAAAAAATTCTGTCATGTACTAATACCTTAATTATCAGGTTTTTTATAACACACTGAAAATTAAACTAATGGCATTATCATTTGAGGTTTTTTTTTTTAAACTGTGGAATACATCACACATACTAAAGTATAAAATATACAAGTACTACCTAATGAATAATAAAATGAACATCCTGTACCGACCATCCTGCTTAAGAAATAGAACAATACCAGTACCTTAAAATCTTCATTTTCCCTCTGAAATTGCATCCGTCCCATTCCCTCCTCCAAAGGTGACTAGACCCTGAATTTTGGGTTACTTCTTCCCTTCCCGTTTTCAAAAAAGGAATACTACCTATGTATGCATCCCTAAAGAGTATATTACTAATGAATGGATAAACAAGAAGTGGTATATCCATACATTGGAATATTCAGCCTTAAAAGGAATGAAATTCTGACACACGCTACATCATGAATGAACCTTGAGGACATTTTACTAAGTGAAATAAGCCAGACACAAAAGGACAGATATTGTATGATTCCACTTACATGAGAAATAGGTACATTTATAGAGACAGAAAGTAGAACAGAGATTACCAGGCAATGAGAGGAGGGGAGATGAAGAGTTATTATTTAATGGGTAAAGAGTTTGTGTTTGGGATGATGAAAAAGTTCCAGAAACAGACAGTGGTAAAGGTCATACAATACTGTGAGTGTAGTTAATGCCACAAATTGCACACTTAAAAATATTTAAAACAGTAAATTTTATGTTATGTATATTTTACCACAACAAAAAATGAAAAAAGAATATATTGTCTAGTTCTGCATGCTTTTTAACTTTTTATAATGAAACATTAACATTTTTGTAACTTGTTTCTTATGTTCATCACTAAGTTCTTGATATTTATCTATGTTGATGTGTACAGCTGTAATTCATTAAATTTCACTGCTCCTAGTATTCCATTACATGAATATTCTACAGTTTACCTATCCATTTTACTGTTGATGAACATGGTTGCTTGAGTTTTATTTATTTATATGGAATTATTAACAAAGCTATCAATATTCTTATGTCTATATCCTCGTGCACACATGCAAGAATTTGCCTAGGACATATTTCTAGAATGGGTCATAGGATATGTACATGTTCAGCTTTACCAGAAAATGTCAAATTGTAATCCAAAGTGGCTTTATTAATTTACATTCCCTAAGTGTTTCCATTGTTCCACATTTATCAACACTTGGTATTTTCTTTTTCATTTCTGCCAATCTGAGATTATTAAATATTACCTCATTACAGTCTTAATTGCATTCCCCTGATTACTGATGCATCGATTATCCTTTCATAGTTTATTGGTCATGTGTTTCCTCTTCTGTGAAATCTTTTGTACTTTTTCCTACCATGCTGTTTATCTTTTGATTACTAATTACATATGCATTCTGGTACTGAATCCATTGTCACTTATATGTGCTATAAACATCTTCTTTCAGTTTTTAGCTTGTATTTTCATTCCTTGTGGAATCTTCTGAATGAACCCAATTTCAAAGTCAACATTTTCCTTTATGGTTTGTGGTTTTGCATTTTACTTGAGAAAATCTTCCCAACCCTGAGGTCATAAAGCTTTCCTCCCACTCCTTCAAAACTTTTATACCTCTGCTTTTCATATTTAAGAGTCATTGCCATCTGGAATTAATTTTTATGTATGTTTTCATATAGGGATCCAATTTCACTTTTTAAAAAATTATGGGTAAATAATTATCACAGCACTATTTATTAAATAGTCCACATATATCCATCCTTTCCCCCATCTACAATGCCCACTCTACCAAAAATCTGGTCTCAATATACAGGTCAATGATTTCTAATTTGGTACCACTAGCCAATTGTTCTAACCTCACAACAAGACAATATTGTCTTAACTACCAAAGCTTTATCTTTTGAGATAATTTAAGATTTTTTTAACCTTGAATCTATGGCAGATTAATGTGGTAAATTAATAGATTTTCTAGAATTAAAGCAACTCCACATTCCTGGGAAACATTCAAAAAACATCCAAAGTTACCAGAGCCTGCTTCCTTTTGGGGAAGGTTTCTAATTACTGATATAATTTCTTTAATGATTACAGAGGTAGATGTACAATGTCTCCCTAAATCAGTTTAGATAAGTATTCTGCCAAGATTTCAAATTTAGTAACATAAAACTATTTAAAATATCTTTTTACTATTTTAATCTCTGCAGAATCTATCGTTTTGTACATTTCTTTATTCCCAGCACTATTTGTGCCTTCTCACACTCTTTTGTTCCTAGATAATGCTTGTTATAAATTGTCTCTTTCATTGGGCATTCCAAATCAATGACTTTTAGCTTTCTTGATTCTTTGGAGTGAATGTATATTTCTATTTCAGTAGTTTCTGCTGCTCTTTATTCCTCCTATTTTCCTTGGGTATATTCTGTTCTAACTCCTGAATTCTGAGCATTTCTTCTTTCCTGATGTAAGCATTTAAGACTATATATTTCTCTAAGCACTGCTTTAAATATGTCTCACATTTTTAGTATGAATTATTTTTGTTATTCTGTAGTTAAATATTTTCTAATCTTTCATTACAAGTTCTTTGACTCACAAGATGTTTATAAACTTTTTTCTTCTTTATGGAGTTTTTCTACTTATCTTTATGTAATGATTACTATTTAATTGATTTAGGGTCACAGAATGTAATTTTTGTAATGTTAATCTTTCAAAATATATTAAGACAAGCTTTATAGCCTGACTCATGATCAGTTTTCATAATTGTTCATGGGTCTTTAAAGTATTTAACTGGTGTGCATGCACTGCTGTCTACTTTCACAACAGGATCATTTTTATGCAAAGTCACCTATCGCACCAAATCATGGTATTTCCTATGTGATAAGGACAAACAGAGCAGTAGAAATTTCAAATGTGAGGTTATGGGACATTTTCTAAAGGACACAAATCAAAAAATAAATAAGTGAAAGAATTGAGAAGCTGCTGACAGACTTCATCGCAGGCTCCTCTTGCTCTTTCTGATATAACCTTTTATTTTAGGATTGTCTCTTGTAAATAGCATGTATCCAGAAAATTTTTGAATCCAGTCTGATAATCTGTCTTTTACTGGAGAGTTTAGATGAACGGTTCTCAAATGTTTTTATCGCAAGACCCTTTTACATGCTTTAACTGAGAACTACAAAGAGCTTTTGTTTATGTGGGTTATGCCTGTCAATATTTGCCCTATTAAAAAATATCAGAAATTTAGAAAATATTTCGTTCATTCAAACATAACTAATAAACTCATACGTTAACATATTTTTATGAAGAATATATATACTTTCTTTTTTAAGACTATATTTTTAGAGCAGTTTGAGGTGTGCAACAAAACTGAGAGGGAGGTAAAGAGATTTCCCATCGATCTCCTGCTCCCACACATGCACAGCCTACCCCATTATCAATATCACTCACCAGAATGGTACACTGTTTACCACAGATAAACCTACACTGACATATCATAATCACCCAAAGTCCATAGTTTACTTTAGGGTTCACTTGTGGGCTGTACATTCTATTGGTTTGGACAGATTTTTAATGACATATACCCATCATTATGATATATAGGGTATTTCACTGCCCTAATCATCCTCTGTGTTCTGCCTATTCATCTCCTCCACACCCCACCACTGGCAACCACTGATCTTTTTACTGTCTCCATAGTTTTGCCTTTTCCAGAACATCAATTAGTTGGAATCATACAGTATATAGCCTTTTCAGATTGGCTTCTTTCATTCAGTAATATGCATTTAAGGCTCCTCCATGGTTTTTCTTTTTAACACTGAATAATATTCTATTGTCTGTATGTACCACAGTTTATCCATTCATCTACTGAAGAACATCTTGGTTGCTTCCAAGTTCTGGCAATTATGAATAAAGCTGCTATAAACATTCATGTGCAGGTTTTTGTGTGGACAATGGTTTTCATTTCCTTTGGGTAAATATCAAGGAGTGAGATGCTGGATCATATGGTAAGAGTATGTTTCATTTTGTAAGAAAGTGCCAAACTGTCCCAAAGTGGCTGTACCATTTTGCATTCCCACCAGCAATGCATGAGAGTTCCTGTTGCTCCACATCCTCTCCAGCATTGGGTGTTGTCAGTGTGACAGATTTTGGCCATTCTAAGAGGTGTGTGGTGGTATCTTGTTGTTTTAATTTGCATTTCCCAAATGACATATGATGTGGAGCTTTTTTTTCATATGCCTATTTGCCACCTGTATATCTTCTTTGGTGAGGTGCCTCTTAAGGTTTTTGCCCCATTTTTTAAATTGAGTTGTTTGTTTTCTTATTTGTTTCTTTGTATATTTTGGATAACAGTCCTTTATCAGATGTGTCTTTTGCAAATATTTTCTCCCTGTCTGTGGTTTGTCTTCTCATTCTTTAGCAAAACAAAAGTTTTCAATTTTGATGGAGTCGAACATACCCATTATTTTTTCATGGATCATACCTTTGGTGTGGTATCTAAAAAGGCATCATCCTACCCAAGGTCATCTAGGTTTTATCCTGTGTTATCTTCTCAGAGTGTTACAGTTTTGCATTTTACATTTAGGTCTATAATCCACTTTGAGTTAATTTGTGTGGAGGGTGTAAAGTCTCTGTCTAGATTCATCTTTGTGCAAGTGGATGTCCAGTTGCTCCAGCACCATTTGTTGAAAAGACTACCTTTGCTCCATTGTGTTGCCCCTTTGTCAAAGACCAGTTGACTATATTTATGAGGGCCTCTTTCTGAGCTCTCGATTCTGTTACATTATTTGTCTATTCTTTTGCCAATACCACACTGTCTTGATTACTATAGCTTTGTTTTAAGCCTTGAATTTAGGTAGTGTTGGTCCTCCAACATTGTTCTTCTCTTTTACTACCGTGTTGGGTATTCTGGGTCTTTGCCTCTCCATATAAACTTTAGAATCAGTTTGTTGATATCCATAATATAACTTGCTGAGATTTTCACTGGGATCACACTGAATATATAGATCAAGTTGGAAAGAAGTGACATCTTGACAATATTGAGTCTTTCTGGAATATCTCTCAATTTATTTAGTTCTTTGATTCTGTTCATCAGTGTTTTGTAGTATTCCTCATATAGGTCTTGTACATATTTTGTTAGATTTATAGCTAAGTATTTCATTTTGGGGGGTGATAATATAAATGGAATTATGCTTTTAATTTCAAATTCCTCTTGTTCATTGTTGGTATATAGGAAAGCAAATGACTTTTGTATATAAACCTGGTATCCTGCAACCCTGCTATAATGACTCATTAGTTCTAGGAGGTTTTTTGTTGATTCTTTCAGATTTCCTACATAGAGAATCATGTATTCTGTGAACAAAGACAGTTTTATATCTTCCTTCCCAATCTGTATACTTTTAATTTCCTTTTCTTCTCTTACTGCATCAGCAAGGACTTCCAGTATGATGTTGGAAAGAAGTGGTGAAAGGGGTCATCCTTGCCTTGTACCTCACCTTAGCGGGAAAGCTTTGAGTTTCTTACCATCAAGTATAATGTTAGCTATAGGGCTTTTGTAGATATTCTTCATTTAGTTTAAGAAGTTCCCCTCTATTTCTAGTTGGCTGAAGAGTTTTTAATCATAAATGGCTGATGGATTATGTCAAGTGCTTTTTCTGCATCTATTGATATATTTATATGATTTTTCTTTTTTAATCTCCTGATGTGATGAATTACATCAACTGATTTTCAAATACTGAACCAGGTTTGCATACCTGGGATAAAACTACTTGGTGGTGGTGTATAATTCTTCTCATACTTTGTTGGGTTCAATTTGCTAATACTTTGTTGAAGATTTTTGCACCTATGTTTATAAGAGCTATTGGTATGTAGTTTTCTTTTCTTGTAACATCCTTGTTTGGTTTGGGCACAGGTAATGCTAGCCTCATAGAATGAGTTAAGAAGTATCCCCTCTGTTTCTACCCTCTGAAAGAGACTGTAGAAAATTGGTAATAATAATTTCTCCCTTAACTGTTCTATAGAATTCATCAGTGATCCCATCTGGGCCTGTTGCTTTCTCTATACTCTCTATACAAAACAATTTAATGAGAGGATTGTCACTGTTTTACATGTTTACAAATGTCTTAATGTGTTAATGTCTCTAAAATCTCTCTAATGTACAGTTAGCAGAAAGCTGGATTCTCATATCTACTCTCATATTCGATCTGTGAGATATGTTGTTTTCGTTAAAGTATTTGAAGAAAATCCAGTCTCATACGGATATGTAGTTGGAAAAGATAGGAGTATTTTAATGACTTTCGCTGATAATTCAGGATCTTCTTTGATACTACAGAAAAACCCCACAGTGGTAGTTTCTTAAAGGCTAATAGTAATGTGGAATCTGAAATCATATCAATAAACTTTTCAAACTCTGTTAAATTAAAATCCAATGCTCTATCATGTATGTTGAATGATTTTTTTTTACTCATGCATGATTTTGTAACATCATACACTTCGGTCATTTGGAAAATGCTAATTCTCTGAGTTACACATATTATAAATGTTGACACATTTCATTATACAATACCAAAATAACTACATTTGCTTTTATCACCACCTTTTCTATCACATATATCTTTATGCATTGGGAAACTATCAAACTTAACGTGGTGAGTGTAAGTTTTTCACAATTCTAATTTTCACTTGAAAGCTTGAATTTTATCATTGGCAATGAACAATTTCAGTCACTTAACCTTTAAGTAGCAGGCTCACTGTGTTCAGTTTCAAGAAAACCTTCACCAAATAAATATCCAAGTGTGAATAACAAGTTTAACTCTTAGCTGTTTTTTCAAGTAAAAATGGTGTTCCAGGATAAAAATGTGTTTAGTTTAGTTTACAACTCAATCACACAAGTGCTTTTTCTTGAATAAATTTGTCCTTTGCAATGCAGTATAACTGCTTTATGCATACTTCTTATTTTTCTCACAAAGAATATTAAAAAAACTAGTACTCAAGGGACAAAATTTAATAATAATTTTATTATAACATCAAGAATATATTTAGTGAAACCCATGTAAGGGCTAGATCTTGGCTATAAATTTTCAAGGATGATATTGCTTCTACCCCTTAATGCTAAGGATAGAAGAGGCAGTTTTCCTTGTTGTTGTCTTCCGTGCAGTGAGTTCATTTCTTCTTCATCCTTACACTGATGGTATAGCTCTGGGATGTCAATTTTGTGCAACAAGAGGATCTTATTAGACATTCCATCTTGGGGGAATGGGAGATACCAGACATTTTCTGCATCTTCATGCAGTGGTAAAAGTAGTAAGTCATGGGTTTAGTAGAAACCCTCAGTGGGAAAGCTACTATGAATGCTTAGCTTCTAGACGTCCTGCTTTAAACTTTTTAAAAAAGACTTCTTTGGGTTCTCTCCATCCGGGTCACTTCAAGAGTGCATTTATAAATATCACTTGGTCATATTTTACCTGACTTTTTAGCTGTTTTCCAAAAGGGGTGTTATTCATGCCATCTAGTCTGTCACATTGCCATAAGCAGAATTCTTTATTTGAATTTTACAAGAACAGAACTGAGCATTTTGATAAAGAAATAACCATCACAACCAGGTTCACTTGTCTCACATTGACCTAAGCTCTTCAATTTAGTAATTCTTAATGACTTATTAGGATTGTTTAAGAATTTATTTTATTGGAATTCTCTAGATGTGAACCTGTGATCATCGATGCAATCATGCCACTCTCTTATTATTTTGCCTGTTTTGATGCTATGTCTCAGCATCACCGTAAGCAAGCAGTAAGTACTTGATGGTAAATCAATGCTTGCGGCACATACCTTTCTAGAATCTCACAGTCTAATGCCTGATTCTGTTCATTCTTGTCTATCAGAACTCTAAATTCTGTTCTGATTCTGTACTACTGAATCAGAAAACCAAGAAATGAAGTGACAGGTAGCTAGAATTCGAAACAGCATTCTGAAGACATGTGATCAGACTAAAGCTTAGAAGTCAGTTATTAGATCTTGCCCTCTGTCTTATGACTATGTGAATTATTTCTTAGTAAAGAACTAACACACCCAAGTATTTGTGTAAACATCCAGTTTCTCTACTGACTCAAGAACCAAAACTGTCAAATGAGATAACGTGGAACTAGATGAGACCTTCGAAGTTTCTTAATCTAAGCTGTCACCCCAGTGCAAAAACACTTTATATCTTCTCTGACAGTTATCACATTTGTTTCCTGATATTTTTCATTTAAATTCAACCTAAAAACTCCCAAGACTTTGTTCTTTCTAAAACAAAATAATTTGGTGCACTACAATATCAAGGTCAACAATTTGGCTTTATTCTACAAATACTTGTTGAGAGCCTATTTGGTGTCTAACATTCTCTCATTTAACTCTGTGATAACATTTAAAATTTTATTTTAAAATGATAAAAAGTCAATCTAGAAGTCAAACTGTCCTAACTTTTTCAAAATTGTGATGCTAAGTCCTCTGAGCTGTCACAAGCACTGCATTTCTTGGGCCATGCTGAAAAGATCTTTGCTTCATCAGCAGACCAAAATGGGATACTATAGAATTTAATTTGGAGTCCATGGAGCAATTAAATGCTAAAGCAGACATGCCATAAGGAGCTCTCTCAACCACAAAGACTTAATTAGAAACCATGTCAGCTAAAATAACCAACTTAGATGGTTGGATGGAAGAGAGTTTGGTAGCACAAATGTAAATTGAAAGAATCAACATTGAAAATCAGTTTAGATATGTACTTAAAAACATTTATAAAAATTATTATATTGATTTTAGAATAAAATCTAAAATCCCTCTAAAAATACCCAAATAAAAAAACCCTCAACCTTCTCAAATAGAGGGAAACTCCAGATATACATAAAAATACAAGTTAAAGTATTTAAGTTAAATATCTACATAAGTTGCAGACTGTCCAAATTAAAAAAATTAAAAAAAGAAATATATATATATAAGAGACCTTAAATTAAGTCTACTATAAAATTGCCAAACAGCAGATTATATCAACTCTGTAATCCTAAAGAAAGCCACTAAAAGTTTACTCATATTCTTGTATGTAGTTTTTCAACCTTAAACAGAAACTACACTACCATATTTTAAAATAAGTTTTCAGTAGGTGTTCTAAGGGAGTTAGAATCATTTGTTAGTTTAAAGACCTGGTACTCAAGGATTATGTTATTCATGGCCAGGACTTGAATGTTTGTACTGATAATAACTCCCAAATCTTCATAACTGACCGACCTACTCCTGGGTTCCAGACCTAAGCACTCAAGTGCCCACTGTCTATTTTCACCCACATCACAAACACAACATAGCCAAACTGAACTCCTCTCCATCCCTTCGGCTGTTTCTTCCCTGAGTTCTCATCTCAGTGAATTGTACCGCCATTCATCAAGCCTCCCACTCTCAGGACTCACCAAACCCAGTTGTCTCTAACTGCTAAATCTTTCCAGAATCTGGACCCTTTCTTTCCATCTCCAATGCCACTCTTTCCTAAATTCAAGCATCAACGTCTATGAACAGACCACTGCCATAGCCTTGGGATTTCTCTAGTCTCATACACACCTAGGTTTCATCTCCCGTAATTCTTTAAGGCTGACCACTTGTTTTAATGCTATACCTTTTTTTCTCGTTATGAGAAAATTCATCACAGAAAATTATAAACACAGAGAGTAGTACAAAAAAAGAATCACTCAAAACTTTACCAACTAGCTGAAACCACTGCTAATATTTTGACATATTTTCTCTAGTTATTTTTAAGTAGTTGAGATGATACTGCTTGTAAAATCTTATGTCTTTTAAAGTTAACATTATAAATTTGTAAACCTAAATTTTAGAAGTTGCACATATATTCTGAACTATGGTTACACCACAAATGTACATAATTGTCCCCATTAACATTTAAGTCACTTCACATTTGTCACTAAGAAGTGATGCTGCAATGAACATTTTTATGCCCAAAATATTTCTGGCATTTCTGACTGTTTCTTAGGACTGATTTGTAGAAATGGAATTTCTGAATAAAGTAATTGAATTCTTTACAAAGAAATCACACCAAGTTCTAACCTACCATGTATAACAGCGCTCGTCTCATTCACCACACCCACAACAGCACTATTACATTTTTTTTTATTTATTTATTTATTTATTTTTGGCTGTGTTGGGTCTTCGTTTCTGTGCGAGGGCTTTCTCTAGTTGCGGCAAGCGGGGGCCACTCTTCATCACGGTGCGCGGGCCTCTCACTATCGTGGCCTCTCTTGCTGCGGAGCACAGGCTCCAGATGCGCAAGCTCAGTAATTGTGGCTCACGGGCCCAGTTGCTCCGCGGCATGTGGGATCCTCCCAGACCAGGGCTCGAACCCGTGTCCCCTGCATTAGCAGGCAGACTCTCAACCACTGCGCCACCAGGGAAGCCCACTATTACATATTTTTAAATCTTTGCTGTTAAGAGAAAACTTGTACCTCACTGATTTAATTTGCATTTCTTTGATAACTCATGACCTTGAATATATTTCTGTGTTTATTAGCCATCTATACTTTCTCTTTTGTAAAACTAGTCATGCCCTTAAAAAAAAATATTTCTAGAGCTCTTTAAATGTTGAAAACGTTAGCCTTTTGTCTGCCACTTTTGTTGCTAATATATTTAATATCTTCCTGCTTTGCCTTTCAATCTCATGATTTAGAAACCTTATATTTTCCTTAGTACACAAATAATGCAGGTTCACTGTAAAAAATAATAACAAAACACAGAGAAGTAAAAAAAGCACATGAAAATGATACATAATCCCAGCACTAGAGCTAAGTGTTTTTATACTGTTATTTGTTTTTCTAGTTTATTTGTGTATTCATTTTTAAGAAAAATCAGATCATACACTGTACATATTCTTTTATAAACTACTCTTTTCATTAAAATATGATGAATATACTTCTACATCAATAAATATTTTGACATGATGCTATTTACAATGGCTACAAATATTCCATTCTATGGACATTACAATTTAATCTCATATTTTTGGACACTGAGATTGCTTCTAATTTTTCATATTATAAGCAATAACCAGGTGAAAATTCTTAGTTAATTCTTTACATTCATACTTAAATATTTCACTAAGATAAATTTCTGTTGGTTGAATAGCTGGATCAAAAGTATGCACATTTAAAAACTTTATATGGCTGCCATTTGTCCTCTAGAAGTTATACCAAATTATACTCCCATCGACTGGTAGACCTTAGCCAACAATAAGTCTTAATATGATTTTAAAATATATATTAGTTTTGATTTTTATGTAGACAAATCTATGTACATTTTCCTCAGTGATTTCTTTCCCACTGCTTAGAAGCTTAGAAAGTTCTTTATCCATTGATTCAACAAATATTCACTTTTATTCTCTTTTAGTTTCGATTATTTTACTGTCTTCAATAAAATCCACTTGGAATTCCTTTTGCACTGAGGTAAGGAGCTAAGTTTTCCTCCTCCTAAATAGTACCAATACTATTCACTGTATAATCTTCTCCTTCCATAATGGTTTAAGAAAAGTGGGAATCTTTATACAACTATTTCATGCGTGTAACTTGGCAAGGTTTTTCTCTGCTTCCAGGATAAAGGTAAAACTCTTTAACATAGCGAAGCTCGTTGAGAAATTGTTTCTGATTCTATATGAAGAAAAATCAACTGTCCCACCCCCAACTGCACTTCATGCTCTGATAATATTCTGCCAATTGTATATGCTGTTCAATTTTTCTGTGGTGACATAGCTTTATAATTCTGAGGCACAGAAGACCTTCTCAAATAAGGCACAAAACTAGCAGAAATGACAATGGAAGTTATTTTTTATAGAGTATTTACTTCGTGACAGTGCTTTACTGTAATATCTCATTTGTTTCTCACAACAATCCTGAGGTGAATACTATTACTAGTTCGTTTTAAAGACAGAAACTGAGGCACAAAAAGATGAAGTAACTTGCCCAAGATTACAGAGCTAGTAAGCAGAAGAGCTGAAATATGAAAACAGGTGACCTGGCTCTGCAATTTGTACACTTAACCACTACACTGTACTGCATAAAAGAAAAGACACAAATTTGAACATATAAATAGTATGTTTCTATGTGGTGAAAGACACTCTTTGGAATTAAAAAAAAGTGACAGGTAGGGAGAAAATATCTGCAAGATATATAAAAAATAATGTATAGAATACATAAAGGTCTACAAATGAGTAAGAAAACATAATCATTTCAATTGAAAATTGGCAATGGGTATCCTTGGGCAAGTCACAGAAAAACATAAGTGGCCAGTAAACATATAACAAGATACTCGGCTTCTCTAGTTATCAGGGGAACACAAATTAGAATGATAAAGAGATAGTATTTTCACCCATTAGAGTGACAAAATTAATGTCTAGTAATATCCAGTGTTGCTGAGGGTGTGGAAAATCCATTTCAATCACTGTTGGTAGGAATATAAACAGTTACAGCCTATTATGAGGATATTCCTTTAGCATTAAAACTATGAAAATAAAATAAATGTCCCCTTTGACTGCACAATTCTGTTTCTGGGAATCTATCATGTACATGTGCCTAAATTCTCAATGAAGTGCTATTTATAACACCATCAAGTATACTGGAAACTACCTTAACATCCATCAACAGAAGAATGGTTAAGCCATCCATCTGTCCTATGAAAAACTGTGCAGAAACTGCACACTGTTAAGTGATAAAAGCAAGTCATAAAACAATGTGTAAAGTATGATCCCATTTAAGAACGAAACAGAAACCTAACAACCTCAAAATATATTTATGTTTATATAAATTCATGAAAAAAATGTCCAGAACAATTATTATGAGAGAACTTTTTTTTTGTTGGGGGGGTGGCTGTGCTGCACAACTTGTGGGATCTTAGTTCCCCGACCAGGGACTGAACCTGGACTTTCACAGGCCTTCGGCAGTGAAAGCGTGAAGCCCTAACCACTGGACCGCCAGGGAAGTCCCAAACTTTCCTTTTTTTTTTTTACTTTATACGTTTATTATTTGACTCTTTTACAATAATCACCTATTTATACTTAACATCATTTACTCTATTTAATACTTTCACAATTTCTAAAAGTTATATGTATATGGGGAGAGGGGACAAAGGAAAACATAATTAAGCTAAGGCAGAGTTTCTCAACAGCACAACTATTGGCATTCTGGACCAAATAATTCTTTGGGTTTCTTTTTTCCTGTCTGTTTGTTTGGCGGGGGGAGGCTTTCCTATGCATTGAATGGTGTAGAGCAGCATCCTTAGCCTCTATCCACTAGATGCCAAGAGCACATTCTACCTCTCTCCCACCAAAGCATGACAATCAAGAGTGTCTCCAGACATTGCCAAATGTTCCCCAAGGGGCAAAAATGCCCCACACTCCACCGACCACCACACTGAGACCCACCAAGTTAAGGAATTAAGTATTCTGAAAAGTCTCCTTAGTTCCTCAGCCAGAGTTAGAATTCCCAGCACCTGGCCCCATATGGTACCAATCATTAGTTCTGCTTCCTTGTTTGTCTCCACCAGACTGTGAGCTTCTTCAAGGCAGGTGTTTAGTCTGGTTAATCAGTTATCTCTTGGGCTGTGTTCCTCAGAGTGTGGCCTGAGACCACCTTCAGCAGTAACACCTGGGATATTTGATAAAATACAGTCCTGGATCTCACTTGAGGAGATTTAACAAGCTCCCAATATGATTCTAATACATACTACAGTTTGAGAATTATATTGGAGTTTAATACAATTCCCAGCATATAGCAGGTGCTTAGTAATTTCTGAATCAATGCATGAATTTTACTCTATAAAGATAATGAATGATATTGGTCTCTGGTTAAGAAATATAAAACTAACCAATGTACTCGTGAACTTCAAATATATAAGCTTTCTGAAATATGAAGGGCTATAAATGATAACAAAATTTAGTTTAAGTAAATTATACTACTTAATAACAAACACATAAACATAATAAATTTACTAAGAGTTGTATGAAAAAAATTAAAAGCCACATCTCAAATCTCTAATGAAGAAAAGAGCATCAGTGAATAAGTAAACTGATCATACGTATTTTCAATTAAAGTGATCAAATGTACAGTTGACCTTGAACAACATGGGTTTGAACTGTAGGAGTCCATTTACACAAAGATATTTTTCAATTGTAAATACTACCGTACTACATGGTCAGTAGTTGGTTGAATCCTTGGATCTGGAGGAACTGGGGATACCAAGGGCCAACTATAAGTTATAAGCAGATTAACCCCCGGAGTTGTACAAGGGTCAATTGTATTTTTTAAACACATTTTAAAAATGTGTTTAAAACACAATTTAAAAAATTTAAAAACACATTGAAAAATGACAAGTATTACAATAATATTTCCTCCACTTCAAATATTTAACAACATTCCTGTTATGATGTCAGTAATACACTTACAAGCATAGATGGTGTGATAGATATGAATGTGTCAGATAAACTTCAACTTCACAGGCAATCAACTGTCCTAATTGAGAAGCCAGGTGGAGGGAGCAATGTATCAGACAGATACAGTAATCATAAGCACTTTATCCATAATGTGATCAACATTTGAGACACTGCTAACAGCATAGCGAATATCAAAAATGGGGTTTATAAGTAAAATATTTATAAGTAAAATAGCTTGTTGGCTAACAAGATGAATGTTAGAAGTGTGTTTCATTACTAAAATTAAATATCAAGGAATTGTAAATTAGATAAAATATTTTATAGTTATTCTCCACTACTAAATAGAAGATAAAAATCCAGCAAGACCTATAGCTTTTACTTTTAGAGATGGTGCCCAGAGTTGATCCCCTTTACAGTCCTGTATCTAGCCACTGGTTTGGGAGCATTTCTGGGTGCCTGATGCTAACTAGAAGGGTAACTGACTTTTGCCTTGTGAATGCTAGTTTTATTGAACCTTTCATGCAAGGTTATGGTCTGAATGCCGAAATGAAGACAGCACAAAGCTTCTTCATTCATGGATTTTACAGAACAGGTTGTCATGAATTGTTTTGTGCTTGCATGCTAATGAATGTTTGTTTAAAAAATATCTATATGTGGCAGAATGTAGTCATTTCTTTATAATCTGATAGTAAGATTGCAAAGAAACACCTTCAAACTTTTCAGTGGTCACCACTATCTACCAAAAGAAAAACAAAAAAACAAAAAAGAAAACCCCTAAGATTTACAAATGATCAACTTGGTTTAGCTCAATTCACAACTACTTCATCTAGATTTTTTTCCCAGTGATACAGTTTATATAGTGTCTGGACAGTTGTTAAATATAAAACACAATCCAATGGTCTTTAAAATTTCTTAACCAGAAAAATCTTAGTAAACAAGTCCTGGATTTTTATATAGTATGCAGCTAAAAATCACCATCCTCACACCATTAAAAAAAAAATACCTTTCTGATACTGACATTCTTTATAGGATCAATATTGATTCAGTGTTACAAATAACATTAAATAAAGAAAGACAGGAAAGTTGGGTTATCTACTACCAGAGACACACCACACCATTTAAAAACATGAGGTAAATGAGGTTTTTCAGGGACACTAGAATACATGAGGACAATCTAGGGTTAAATCATCATTCATATAGCTTTAAAATTCAAGCATCATCACTGCCATCACTACAAAAAGGACAAAGAACACTCAGTTTGTGCAAGGAAGTGGAGAAGAGATGTAAAACCCAATTATGGGATGCACACGACTAGCATAAAAAAACTCTTGAATATTTTAGGTTTTCTAAGTTAGAGATAGCATGTTTTCTCCTTTATGTGATGAAACAGCACCTATGCATTCTACCACATGAGGACTTTTAAAGTGGTGAATCTATGCCTGAATTTGAATGTGGTGGTTTCTAAACGAGACATGGTGGTCATATACAATGCTTTGATATCCATCTTCAGGTAGTTATATTAGCAGCTCGTATGGCCAATTCCAAACCTATCTGCAGGGTACGGATAAAATGCCACTGTTAGAGTACATACTTCTTTTCTTATACTTCCAGATTCTGGTGCCATGGAATACAGTTTTCACAAACATTTACTTGATTTTGAACCAAGTGGATTAAGTGTTTTTAAAAAGTTATTTTCTGCCTACAGGTAACTAAAAGAATATGAAAAGTTAGAGTAACTCTTTACTCTGTATCTAGTCCTCATATTGATGCCCCAGCTTCATAGCTTCCAGTATAATTAAGTACTTTAGCTAAATATTTTTGAGTGTTGAGCTTGCTTCAGGGCAAGTTGTAGGATATTCTTTCTTTAGATTAAAAAAAAAATCATATAGATAATTACCATAGCTTTCTGTGATGTTTTAGGTACAGCTTTGCCTAAGAGCAGGAAGGTAGGTAGGTGATTTCTAAAAGTACTTTTCAGCTCCAGGGTGTTAAAAAAAAAAATCTTAAACCTTCTGAAGTTGAAAAGTCATAATTAACCATTAAAGTTTAAAACTGAACAATCATATACAGTTAAGGTATAATTCTCCAGAATACAGCACCAAAAAAAAGACATAATACAAAGATCAGTTAACATTTTCAGCTACAAATCAGAAATATTATTAAAATGCAAGATTCAACACCTTAAATTACCACCATTTAAAATAAATAAGTTATCTGGTTATAGAAAACTTCTTCAATAAGCAATAATGGATAACACTATTTGTATACAGGATCTACTACACAGCTGTCTGTAAGAATTGTATAATCTCCCCAATCCTAATCACATGTAGAGTTCTTTTCTTTAAAGTATTTAATACAAAAGCTTGAAGACTATTTTTCACATACAGAAAAGACTAGAGAGACCATATGACAACATACTGCTCAGACCTTTTCCTGCAGTGAAAATGTTTAAGCACTTCTTACATCATGGATTTCTATAATTCTAGCTGCTGCTTAAGTCAGATAAATAACAACAAAACTCACTACAATGACAACTTACCATGTGTTGAGTACTATTCTAAGCAGATGTGTTAATGTACAACACTCCTATGAAATAGGTATGTTACTATTCTCATTTTACACGTGACTAAAATGAGGTACAGAAAGGTTCATCAACTTTCCCAGGACTACACAGCTAGGAATATCCAAAGCCTGCACTCTTTTTTTTAAAAATTTATTTCTTTATTATTTATTTTTGGCTGCGTTGGGTCTTCATTGCTGCTTGCGGGCTTTCTCTTGTTGCGGCGAGCGGGGGCTACTCTTTGTTGCAGTGTGCGGGCTTCTCATAGCAGTTGCTTCTCTTGTTGCAGAGCACGGGCTCTAGGCGTGCAGGCTTCAGTAGTTATGGCACGTGGGCTCAGTAGTTGTGGCTTGAGGGCTCTAGAGTGCAGGCTCAGTAGTTGTGGCACACGGGCTTAGTTGTTTCGTGGCATGTGGGATCTTCCCGGACCAGGGCTCGAACCCGTGTCCCCCGCATTGGCAGGCGGATTCTTAACCACTGCACCACCAGGGAAGTCCCAAAGCCTGCACTCTTAACCACTCCAACCACTATACTAAAAAGGCTCTGAAGAAGCAGACAATTGGCTACACTTGGCAGTTTGCAGCTACAGAAGAGATTTTCACAGAAAAATATTTTTCTATGAAACAAATATTATATTTCATTCCACTTACATCTCCTTCCCTATTTCCATATATTCCAACACCCTTTATAAAAAAAAACAACCTATGTTTTCACACCAGCTGCTCTAAGAGCACTTACAAAGTTAATAACCATTTTTCTCATTTGTTTAGTGACCTACTTTGAGATAATTATTTGATCTTCACTAACACCTCGTTAAATAGGTAAGGCTGGTGCAATTACACTGTTTTCAGATGAGGAAGGAAACTTAGGCTCAGAAAGTTTAAACTTGCTACAAGTTTATCAGGACATATCTAAAAGAGTTTAAATCCTATTATCAGGTCTAGTACTGTTTTCATTTGCAGGGTTTTGTTTTCGTTTGTTTTTTGTTTTTTTGAGGTAGACGTAGGATGAAAAGAGTTCATGTCTAGGTGTCCTCCATCCACTATTAAAAAGACAAGAGGCTTGCCTGTTAAGCAAAAGGAGTTGTGTTGAAGTGAAACGAACTTGGTTGGCCCTTCACATAATACAGCAGCACACTTGGCTAGCATATTTTTGTTTATGCATAAACATACCAGTAAAGGCAAGTACTCTAAAAGGTATTATCTTTGAAACTAAAGTCTTAAACAGACTTTTACTTGGAGAACATTATCTAGCAAGGGTTATTTCAGGTTAACTATTGATAAAAATTTCAATTCAGTTCCTTTGGCTTTTATGCAATTATTACCATTCTATGGGAAGAGCTTTCTGCCAATCAAATTGTGCCTGTAGGGCTGGGATGTGTCTGGTGTGGCATCTAGTGCGCTATTGGTGCTCAAATTATAATACAAGCAACAACAACTACCACCAGGTTACTGCATGCAAAGTGATCTGACACAAAAGCCATGCATAGCTAAGAGTCAGAACTATAAGCAGTATTTGAGCACTTTTTTTTTTCTTGGCCACGCCCCTCGACTTGTGCGATCCTAGTTCCCCATCCAGGGATCGAACCCGGGCACTGGGCAGTGAAAGCACAGTGTCCTAACCACCGGACCGCCAGGGAATTCCCTGAGCACTTCTTTTAAACACAAATAGCAATCTGTATATGATGTTTACATATTCATATTTTAACAGTCAGAATATGCTTTGCATAGGACAAAAAAGGAATGATTATTTAGTTAGGTTTTCCTAAATGCGTGTCTCTTTTTAAGAAAATAGGATCCTTTCACGCACGGGGCTCAAAAGTTTCACAGGAGCTAGGGAAGCTAAAACTAAGGAAGTGGACCTCTATTCATTAGGTTTAAAAAATGTGTGTGTATGTGTGTGTGTGTTTCCGGAGAAGGGGACGAGGGAGGGGGGAAAACTGAGAAGACAAAGGAAAAGATTTGCCTCTGCCTGTTCTTAAAAATTAGAAGAAATCAGAAGTCATGAAAAGAGGTGTTCAAGAAAGATAAAAATTTGAACATCATTAAACCTGTAATAAAACACGCTATCCTTAGGTTTTATTCACAGGGTTTTTGAGAGGATGAAGTAACATAAAATATAAGAAAGTGCTTTGTAAATGGTACATACTATAGAATTTAAAGTATTAAACTGCACTGCAACTTTGAATAAGGCATGATTCATTAGTGATTAAAAATTTACGTTTAAAAACTCTAACAATGAAAAGTATAAGTTCTATGTGGGGAAAAATAATGACAGAGTAAAAATTTAACAGTGTGTTTCTTGTATACTTAAAAACTATCAACATATATGGTTAAATGAAAAAAGCAATACAAAATATTATTATTATGCTTTTTGCTGTGTATTTAAAAGGTGATGTGTGTATTTCTGGAGATATACATAGGAAACCTAATATTAAGTTCTCTGAGAAAAAGAAAAGAGGGACAAAGTAGGGAGACCAACTTACTTTTTACTCTTTCGTATTAGTTTTTAAAATAAACTTTGGCCAGCTATTATTTTTCAAAAAAATTTAATTTTAAAAACTAATAATGAAAAAAGTGGAAAATTTTGACTTTCCTGTTTTACTATTGAAAGCTTGGTAAAAATAATTTCAAGGAAAAAATTCAAGTTTATGCAAATATTTTGAAAAGATGTTATTTAAGACATTACATTTTAAAAAATAAAACAGAGATTCAACATTTGTTTTTGTTTCCCAAGACCCCACTGTCTTCCACTAAGAATTGGATGTAGCTTTTCAGATCATAGTAATGGCATGGGTAGCTTCAGTGTCAGAATTCATGTTCATTTGCGTGACTATTACTGCCTTCTGAATTCTAAAAAATTAACTCCAAATTTGTGAGGCATAAAGTAGGTGTAGGCTTAAGTTTCTTATTTAGCTGTTTTTGAAGTAGTTCAGTTGTTTTATTTTGAAAGGAAGAAAATTCCCTTTAAAATGTAGGGAAAGAAAATGTTCTGTGGTCATGACATTTCAATAGCAAAATTTTCAATATTTCTAATAGATTTGATCAGTTCTTTCTTGTTTAAAATTTTAATAATATAATGATAGCCTAAAAACATGGAAACATAGAAAATAAAAATTTTATTTCTTCATTTAAAATCAGGAATTATACTGATTCCTTAGAAAATAGTACACTGCCATGAAAAATATATTTTATATGTATTACTTGATAAAGAAAGTTAAAAAAGCAAGTTATCAATATACTATATTATATTCTGTAAAAGGAAAAAAAAACTCAACTAGTACAGGGATTGAAACAGGAAACACAGAACCATATTTATTTTTTGATACTTGATTAGGCAGAATAACAGTAAATCCTACTGTCTATATATACTAAGAAAGGAGATGCCAGATCCTCAGAGTATAGTTAGGCTACCTTAAAAGGCAAAGCATTTCACACCCTAGAGTGCAAAACCTATAACTCTTATGACAATCAAAAAAACCAATTCAAAGATAATCTAGTAGTCTTGATCCACAACCGAATATCCCTATTTGGAAGGCAGGAATTCTGACTTAACTTTAGAGATACAATTGGCTTTTTCAGAGCAACAGAAATTAACAAAGGTTATTCGTATGATGCTGAGAAGGAAGATTCAGAAAGGGTCACACAGTTTCACACATATTTCCAAGCAGTGTCCAAACAAGCTGTTTAAAAAGAACTAAAGTCAGCACTAGAATCTCTGGAAGTAATTGATGTATTCTAGTAAAAGTAAAGTCCTAAAATTAAATACCAAGCTCCATTTTTATCCTGATAACCACTTTAAACTGGAATTATCTACTAGGGAAAGATGGAGAATGGAGATGAATTTTGTTGAAGAGGTTTACTGGGAAAAGAGTAGAAAAGACCAGCTGAGCCAAGAAGGAGGAGAAGGATGAAAAAGACTGACATTTCAGAATATATTATTTCTCTTTATATATTACTTTAAGAGTCCTTTGAGAAGAATGCTAAAATCTTAAAGTGTAAAATCCATCAAGCCAAATTTATACCATACCTGCTCTTTGTTTTTTAAGATCAAAATCCTTATGCCCCGCTACTATCTATTAGGGAAGGAAGAAAACCTACTTTTTATCAAGGGCCGTTGACCCATAGGAAAAAAATTAAAATAAAACAAAAGACAATAACTTAGGGTTATACAGATACTTTTTAAATGAATTTTGTATATTTTAAAAAGGAAAAATCTAAAATTTCTCTAATCTGAATCTACAGTTTATCCAAACTTTAATACCAAAAAGGGTCAAAGAACAAACAGGTTTTAACAAGGAAGAAAAGTGGAAAAGAATCAGTGAGCAGGTGTAGATGGTGAAGAGGGGCTTAAGGGTGAGACCAGTTCTGGAGGTGGTGGGAACAATGGTGAGCACAATCGTGAAACTGTACTAATCCCTTGAGGAACTTTATTGAGAAAGAAAAACTGAAGGAATCGGCAGGGAATAACTAGTATTTGTATTTCTAAACTGCTGCTAGCTAGGCATGGACAATTTGAATTGGAGATTCAATAACTCTTGTCTAAAGTTGATAAATCATGAAACAGAGTACAAGTATATCATATAGAACTAAAAGCATGGAGGGAACCACCTGAAGAACTAGAATCTGAAGCAATTATAAGAGGCTGCCTCAAGGGAGTGGGTTGGAGGTAGGAACAGAGGGGCAGGAGAATGTTGACTTTCAGTAAAAGTTCTTCCATACTGTTTGATTTGTTAACATATGCCTGCCTTGAAAAAAATAAAAACATAATTTTTAAGCTCATAAATTAGAAAAGGCCTGAGCTGTGTTAAAAGTTGTTGTGTGTGTGTGTTTTGCTAATTCCATCCAAAGGCTCTTGTCAAAAACAGACTTCATTTTTTTTTTTCTGTGTATACACACATTAGTTATGGATGATTAACAAAGTATTCATTCTTCTATTTGCTTTGGCTGAGAACTGACTTGTGTTAGTGTTAAGGAAATATTTCACTTTATATGGAGAAGATATGAAGGGTTGCTTATTTAAATATACATAAGGTAAGGTAAAAGAAAGGGTTTATACATGTTTCAGCCTCACAAACAATAAAAATATTTAACTAGGTCGAAGTGTAGAGTTTATCCAACTTAGAAACTAGGGAAAATGCTATGTATCTTTTCTCTCTTTATCCAAAATAGCTTTGTGAACTTATCTATTTAGTACTTTAATTTTGGTGGAATGGTAAAGCATTTATTTAAAGAAGATTTGACATCAAATATGACAGAAGCAATCATAATCATTTTCTTTACTTTTTAAATATGCAGAGGCTTTTTAAAAATAAATTTTATAAAAAGAGTAAAAAGTAGCTGTATTGCAAAATCAGAGTTCCTCAACTTTAGGGTATCTGAAAATAAGTACCCAAATTTAGCCTGACAAATGGTCACTTAAAGTGCCTTTACTTTTCAGATGTACAGTACTTAAAAAATAATATTCACTGGGAAGAAAAGTTTTCACATATGGAGAATCAGTAAGAGATGCAAATCTATCCTTTTAATAATTTTTATAAATATCACTTTTCTAAATAAAACTACTTTATCCAGTAAACAAGAAATACTAGTTATAGTAATTTAACTTCTGTCAACACCTGTTTGATTTAAAAAGAAGGTAGTCAAAACCAGTAATATGATTTAATCTATCCTGTAACTGACTTTTGAGTAGACTTTTACTAATTGGGTCCACCAATATAGGTTGGGGTAAAGAAAAATAAAAGTGTATAGGGAAAAAATGCTGTGGATTATTTAGAAACTGGTCACTAAAGAAAAGAGAAGAGAGGATGGATTTGAGGTCAGTTCCCAGATCTCCATTTTATTCCTAAATTGCTAATAATATCAACTTACAAAGAAAGAATTAGACAAAGGATGGAAATTAGGAATGAGGGCAAGGATAAAAAATACTGCAGATGATTTGGACATCTAGGGCCACTTGATGGTACTATAGAAATTTATAGTAAGCAAGACTTCAGATCCAGGGCTTAACTTCACAGACAGCTCCTGTGACACAAGTACCCTTTCCTCTCATTTTCCTTCTTTCCTAACACATACGATTGGCACCTACTGTTTCTTTTCAATCCCAGATAAATTTACTCCTCCTGTATATATATTTTTTTACATTGGAGGATAAAAAATTTAGTCTTTTCTATTTCTCCCTTCTTTCTTTAGTAGATCATATGAAGCATAGAGCCATTACTTATAAAATAAATATCACTATCAGTTTAGACTAATTCTTTTCAACCTCCTGAAAGGTAATAAGACCTTTCTACCAAATTAAATGGAGCAATCTCAGGTAGCTCCCTTCAATTTTATTTCATTTTTACCACACACACACCCTACTCATCACCTTCATTTTATATGATCTACTTGTTGACATGTATCCATTGAAATCCATTTCTAAATTGAACTCTGAATCTAGTCACCAAAACTGTCCTTGAATCAACAAGACCATTCCAAAAGCCTGAGTGAATGATGAGTTTTGTATAATAATCTGAAGTCCTATATATTTTCACTAGGTCAAGCTATCACTGGAGTGATTTCCAAAGAGAGAGTTATTGCAGATGCATAGCTCACTCAAACGTGTGGAGGTCCACTCATAGCTCACAACTGGGAAGCAGTTCTCTGAGTGGAACTGCTTTTTTATACTAATGCAAAAGTATCAGCTCTAAAAGCACTTCTACAAAAACCTGAGAACGACATAGGTATAATGCACATTTTAAAATAAGAAATGTAATAACATTAATGATGAATTTAATCTACTCTAAATGCAAACCAGGAGTAGCAACCTAAAAAAAACTGTACAACATGCATATGTTCAAAACAAAAAAGAACAATATTAAACTAAAATCAATTTATTAAAATGATGGGATTATGGATATTTATTTCCTTTTTAATATTTCCAGTATTGTCATTATGTCAGTTGTGTAATAAATATAAAATGTTTAAAAGACCCATTAAGCTCTAAAAAAAAATAATAAATCTAAAAGACAAAAAAGTTATATATATATATATTAATTTTATTTGCACACTATTCCCAGCACCTCTGACTCACAGAATTTATCCCAACAGATGCCTTCTTCAGGCATGAAACTAAGAATAGTGTAGGTATCAGGGCTTAAATGTCTCACTCCAAGTTTATTGAGAATGAAATCAATTGGACACCCATTTACCCATTTATTGGACATTTGTAAGTACACAGCATCTTGCTGAGTATTGTCTGTTTACAAAATAACACACTCTTCTTACCCTTAGGTAGCTGCCTAAAATTATCAGGGAGAGACAAGACCGTCACGTGGAAAGTTAAATAATAAGGTAAAATAATGTTTTAAAAAATCTGCAAGTTTAGTATATGAATAAGTGACAAATTCATTTTTCAAACACTCATTGAGGGTCTACTATTTGTAAAACTTTATTCTAAGTGTGGAAATCAGTTAGGTACACTTAAATTTCTGTCACTCCAAAAACAAGCCAAAAAATGGGATGTTTTGAGAAGGAGAAAGGAATTAGGAACCACCAATCTATATGAGCTGTAGGACATTCCTGGCTTACAGGGACAGATCTCATGTTAAGGGACAATCATTCTGTAGCTCACAGAACTGGAAATACATGCCCTATTCTTCAAACTGGCTTAGACAGCAGCTATGTAGCATTTTAATTAACTATCACTATTGACATACCTTAAAAGCAGAGATCTGAAATAATACACTGTAAGTAGTACTTGTAAGCCAATATTAATCCAAGTTGAACCTATATATAACAAAGTGTCCAATGTTGTATCTAGATTGTAAGGGGAAGGTTGGGTATAACACAACTGAATTCAGAAATGCTGAAATGAAAATGCTTTAGGAGCAAAGTTCTAATTAGTTAGCAATATGCAGAGAACAAACGCTGCCGAGTATTATTTTTTGAATGCCAGGACAGAAATTTACACATCAACATTAAAAATAACCTTATTTTGGGACTTCCCTGGTGGTCCAGTGGTAAAGAATCTGACTTCCAATGCATGGGATGCGGGTTTGATCCCTGGTTGCAGAACTAAGATCCCACATGCCGCGGGCAACTAAGTCCGCGGGTCACAACTACTGAGCTCACGCACCTCAACGAGAGAAAGAAAACCCGCATGCCACAACTAGAGAGAAGCCTACGCGCCACAACTAGAGAGAAGACTGCACGCCACAAGGAAAGATCCCGCACACCTCAATGAAGACCCCGCATGCTGCAACTAAGACCCGACGCAGCCAAAAAAATAAAGAAAAAATAGATAAATAAATAAATAATAAAATATTCTCCCCCCCTAAAAAAATAACCCTATTTTAAAGCAACCTCTAGTTTATATATCTAAACTATCATAAATATTATTAAAGAACATCTGGTAACTATTCTTGATCAAATAATATTTCTATACCTCTCTATTTTAATAACATAAATATAAACTATATATTTTAATTATTCTATAAAGAAAAAAATAGTCATTTGCATATATATTAAAAGGTCATTAAAAATTGATCTCTTACAAAGCTTAATTAAACTAACTACAAATTTGTTACCTAACAAACTTGATGTCAGAACTTAAAAAATTTTTACACTTATTTCCAAATAATTATAATTTACATTTTTATATTGACCATCTTTCAAAATGAAACTAAAGCATTTCACAGCTTATATTATTCAATAAATCTATTTGTTTAAAATATTAGCAATTTTAAACAATTTACAATTAACTGAGGTTTTAAACTTGAGTGTATAGCTAGTATACAGACATGATCTGAAGCAGGTGATCTTGTACACTGAACTTAAATGAATAATCCAGATGTGGCTGTTGGATATTCTGACCTTGTTTTGTTTTGTTTAATTACTATCAAATAATCAACCTCAATAAAACAGATCTTTACCTATTAAACCTTTGATTACAAATATTTTTTCTTACAATAAATTAAAGTCCATTTTTCTAAAACAGCTGAATATATGTTCTATTTGAGGAGATACAAAAAGCAAACGTTTAAAATCATGTTATCTCAGTTGTACACATGAAACATATAATGTTATAAAGCAATGTTACCTCAATAAAAAATAAATTAAGAAAAAATCATGTTACCACATACATGCAAATACTTTAAGTTGGCAGGTAGAACTTTAGAGTGGGGATCAGGAAAATGAACGAAAGTGAGTAGTTTGCTACTAATTAGCAATACGACTTTGGACTAGTTATTAGATCATGATACCTTAGTTTCCTTATCTGTAAAATGAGGGAGAATTTTATGATTTCCAATCTTCCTTCTAGCTCTAAGTTTCTATGATTTGATTATTTGAATTAAGAAACCCATATCTGCATTAGGAAACTAGGTTCTAAAGTAATAGAATAACGTGATAGTGGGTTATAAAACTTAAGGAAAACAACAAAAATATTACAACACTAATTTGAAATATATGAACTATCAGAAAGCAATGCTTTCAAGATAAACAAAACCCAGGAGCAATAGTTGCATATGCCTGTGATCATTCAATGGTGGTACGAACAACAAAGTTTACAAAACAGGATAGTTCATTTAAGGATACCACTTGAAGAAATATTTAATTTACAAAACCAGAAACTATTGACAAGTAACAAGAGAATTATACCGAAATATTTTACATCTTACTTTACAGAGTCCTGTTACACTCTGTAAAACTCACATGTAGAAACTAAAAATATTTAAAATGAATGATCACTAAAACTACAACATAATAAAAGTGTGTATAGGGATAAAGCCGATTTCTTTTAATAACACACTACCAGCCACATAATGCCTACAATGAGTTAACATTATTTTCTGTAAAATTGTGAAATTCTCTGAAGATTTAATGTTCAAACATGCCACCATCAAGCACCTAATAAAATGCAACTTTAAATAAAAGTAAATAATTTACTTCCTATTACTAATCTGATACAGGTATTACTGGAGTCCAATTTTCTTTCAAAGGTGTATTTTTTCAAAGAACATCCAGCCACCAAAGCATTATTTAAAAAGCAAAATAAAAATAAAAAAAAAAAGAACCTTGTGTTAGAAATTGTCCCAGGACTATATTTTGGCATTTTTAGCAACCTGACAAACCACTCTGTTTGCTTCCTTCTGCCAATACAAATCAAGCCAAGAAGCAGTTTCTTCATTATTTCATTCAGTGTCATAAGACTACACTATGTTAGGGTAAAGGTCAATCATCAATAATGCATGCTGTTGCTACAGTTGAAATATAAATGTTCATCTGGGCCCTGTTTCAAAGGCTGGCCCATTGTAACCTATTTAATAAGACCTATAAAACTAGGAGGATGTGGGAAGACCAAGAAGTATAAAATACCCTTTTCCCACTAAACTTTGTTTGCCAACATCCTAGAGAAAATTAAAGAAGGTACTTAGAGAACTTTAGGTAGTTGGCATCAGAAAGGTTTTTTTTTTTCTAGTAGCTTTAACAATTTCATGTTTTAAAAAAATTTGCAGGAGTGCTACCCAGCAGGCATCTATGACAGCATCATGAGGTTTCAGATTTAGTGTGAGTGGCTGGATAAAGTTGGACACTGACAGTTTTGTATATGCTGAAAGGCACCAGGATGGAACGCCATATTCAGCAATTGGGTATGAGATTGCAGTGCAGTGGGTTGGAAGATGTATGCATTGGCACTCTGTGTGGAACCAGTAGGCTTGCTGAAAAGGTTACTGCAGTCTTGACTTTGGCAGCTGTCTTCTTTAAGTGATCATGAAGAGTTAAGAGTGAGATCCAGAGTTAAATCTATGAAGATCAGAAGTCGTGCATGTTTGAAGCACTGCCTGTCCTTTGTAACATTAAGTCAGAAACAGAAGCATGGAATAGTCTTGTGTGTGGGCAGGGGGCAGGGGGCTTACATAACTGAGAAAGTGTCACATTTTAAAACACTCAGGTAATTTAACTCTCAACTTTCAGGGTGGCATTTAAGGTAAACCATCAGCCAATGTAATTATGTAAATGGAAGAAGCAAATTTGTAATATGTAAGTATGAATATCACCAGCTTAAGAGCCCCAAGCTCTTTGTCTACTATATGTCTGTGTCTTTCCAATGTACATTCTGAATCCTCTGCCTCCAAAAGCAATGTGTGATGACTACTCAGTCTCAAGGAACACTTTTAGGCAAGGACTAAAAACTACTCTTAATACTACTAAGGACTACTCTGTGCTACTGTTCTTGACTGGATTTATAAAGGAAAGGCAATGCCTCAAACATGTACAATTTCTGGCCTTCACGTGTGACGCTGGATCTCACTCTTAACTCTTCACAAACACTTAAAGAAGACAGCTGTCAAAGTCAAGCCACTTCCACAGGACATATTCTTTTTGCAGTGACCGCTCCCACTTTTTCCACCACCACTAAATCAAAATTTTTTTCTCATCAGAGCTAAAATATAGCAAGACAGAATTATTCATGCACATGAGTGGTGTTTCACATATCTGTGCTGCAGCACCTAATACAGGATCACAGCATGCCTTCAACATTTGCAATTAGGTCCTGAAATCATATGATTCTATTGGGTATAGATTAAATACTGCATAGATTTTTGCTAGAGATCACCCTATTAGTGGACCTTCAAAAATAGGTACAAAGAACTAAATACAAAGTTAAGTAAAATAATTTCTTAGTAATAAAATAGAGAATAGTTGTTTTTAATGAAAGATAGGCCAAAAAAAAAAAAAAGCCTCTTAAAAGCAAGCATGATAAAACTGAAAGGAAAAGTATATAGTTAAACTGGAATTTCAAGCTTCTAGATTCTAAAAACAGAGTTCTTTTAAGCATTCTGATCTTTTAAAAAACTAAAGTTAGATTTTTTTTTTTTACATAGGAAAAATCCATGATTATTTCTCTAAATGACAGATGAATAGACATATGCAACACTCCTCCCCACCTCCATTATTAAAATTTATTTTTAAAATTGGGATAATTTGATCTGTAAGAAGGGCATATCACAAACACATATTAATCATGACAACATATCCTAGTGGGCAGAAGTTGGTTAATTTAAATAAGAGGAAATCCACAAATATTTGATATCATAAAGAAAAAGTCCATATAAACCCTAAAAAATAAACTTTTCAGCAGCTAGAGTATTTTTAAGCAATGTCGAAGAATACTACAGAATTATTCTATAATTATAGAAGTATTCTTAGCACGTGAAAGAAAACGATTCTAAACTACTTAATTTAACGAGAGGCATTCTTTAAAAATCCTTTTTTCCTGGCACTAAAACTAAACTGTCACTAAAAGAAAAGCAGAAAAGATTCCCCAAAAGCCCTCAATCTAAAATACAATTAGTATTCTGAAGTAAAGAAACCATCCCATTCCATCCCCAAAATCACAACCTTAAAGAGTTGCTACTTAAATGTTAGCCAGTGCTCTGTGAACCATTTTATATTAAAATTGGATAGTTCTAAACATCACACATATAAAAAGTATTGTTTGACACAGTGCCATTTTGATGATAAATTGCAATCTATAGCTCAAATAATTCTACCCAGGGATTAACATTTCAGAGGCTGAGCCAGAGATTATGTGTATGGATCTTGAATTTCATCATCTCCCTTTGGCACAATAGCTTATTCTTCCTTTTTTCATCTATTCTTTCATGAAGGGTCAGGAAAGCTTAGCCTTGCTGTTGCATTCATTTCATCTCTACATTAACCAGATACCTTGCAGTCTTTAGTTCTTATGTGTTATTCCATTACAAATGCTATACTGCGCTATAGTATGGCTAATGAGGTTTGTACCAAATCAAAGGGTGCCATCAAGTGGTTATAATACTCTAAACAGCATTACACTAAATGACTATTCCAGATAGACTTTCTTCAATATAAACAAACTGTGCCAATCCTCTATGAAAGAACATATTACTGGGGGTAAGGAATGGGGAACTAACCATATTAATTTTTGTTCTTTATTTTCTATCCTTCAGGGATTGCTTTTCTGCACGTTACATTTATGAAGTACAATTTTAGTGTCAAACTTAGGATTAATATTTATGTCAGCAGATTATCAAATGATATTTATTAGGCAAAATTCAGGCTTGACAGCGTTATTGGGAATTAAATTTATCCACCAAAATTCATCACTAGATTAATAGGAGCTTATTTCTGAAAATAAGCAATAATAGTGCACATACTTAAAGAAAGACAGTGTCTTGTCAGATCTATTTCTTATTACTAATGAAAAACTGCAAGGCTATGAAATAGAGCCAGTATTATTTGATCTATTTCATGCAGCTATTCGTAAGGTCTAACAAGGAACCTAGAAGTTGGTGTAAGAATGTATCTTCGGATACTTAGAAAACTTTCAACAGTCTATTCAACAGGCTACAAGGGTCATTTAGAGTTTTGAAGATAGGAATCTAGAACTGCTCTTAGAAAACACACACAAGATAACATGTAATTCAAATGGGCCCACTCTGCAGAGATGGCTAAACTGCTGCTGCACTGAACCATCCTATACCACCAGGGAAATCTTACACATGGGTTTAAAGCATCTTCATAACTATATACTTAATTCTGCTGCAGAGAAAGTAAATTATTCAAGTTCAAAGATTACACAAGATGTAGAAAAGTAAATCAAAAAAGCTAACTTGCTCTTTAGAAGATTTAATGAGCAATACTAATAAGGTAGCAAGCTCCAGGCAAAACTAAAGATCCCTATGACGGCATTCGTTATTTTCTACATAGCTGATGCAGATTGTCTACAAAAATATTTCTCATCACACACTTTCTTCCAGAGCCTTGCCACTCTCCCATCAAGTGGTGGAGTCTAATTCCCCTCCCTTTGAACCTGGGTAGGTTTATGACTGGTTTGTGGCTAAGAGCGTGGGGAAGTAACACTGTAACTAGCGAGGTTAAGACAGAAAAAGGTGATGCAACTTCCACTTGGAGAGCTGGAAGAGTCACTCCTTACGTTTCCAGCTGCCACAAAAGCAGTCTGACTGCCCTAAAAGAAATCCAAACTAACCCACTCAGAGAGATGAAAAAAGCAAGGCCTTGAGACTACATGAAATGCAGAAGCCCTCTTTCCCTGCACTCCAGCCTCATGTTCTAGCCCCAAACACCTCAGACCACTGCATCCTAAAAGACTCCAAGCTACAACTGCCCAGCTAAGCCCTTCTTAAATTCCTGACCCACAAAAACTGTGAATAACTTAGACAATGACTACAATGAGCACAAGTGGCAGAAAATGATCATTAAGTTCCAGAGGACAGTCAGCAGACTTCAACGTGCAATGCTTACAACAGCACTTAGTTGGTTACATATGGGAATGCAATAGGCATAATTATTGCCCAAGAAGCTTGGAATACAGAATGGTAACAATAAGCAGAAGGTCAGAAAATTGAGATCTCCACCTCTGATAGATGAGGAAAGAATTATGTGGGTTGGAAAGAAGGAAAAATGTTTAATTCTTATGTTTCATTTTGGGCAAGGAGTCAGATGTCCTGGAAAAGACTGAATTGGTGATGCAAGATCTTAGCACAGAAGGAAAGTTTAAAACTATTTTAGGACAATCCACATAAAAATACCAGAAACCAATGTAAGAGAAAGTAGGTTATATCAGAAAGGTAAAAGAAAAGACCAAGCCTTGAGATATGTACTTTAATATGAAAAAGAAAAAAAAAATTTATTTAAAGGAGTCTGACTTGGAAAAAAATCATTCATACATGCAACTGCCTTTTGTTTATATCTTTTCTCCCCACAACCTGTCCTCACCAATTCTTCCCCTGTGTTCTCTCTATTGCTTAAGAATAACACGAGCATCCAAATATTCAAATATTCAAACTAGAAATCTGGAAATCACCCTAGACTTCCTGACCTCCCTCAACCCTCAGAACTGATTTAGAATTAATACTAAGAACACCACCTTCTAACCTATTGAATCTCTCTTTCTTCTCCTCTGTCTGCACCTGCTTATGCCACTGTCCTAGTTCAGGCCCCTGGATAACTGGATTAATTGCCTATCTGATCTTCAGCCCTTCAAAACTCAATTCATTCTCTATAGCAATATTTTTTTCAAACTGTAGGCTATGACCCCTTAGTGGATCATGGAATCAATTTAATGAGTTGCAAAATCAATTTAGTGGCTTGCAACCAGCTTTCTAAAACACCAGGAAGAAATACTAGGGTGCATCCCACAATAGACTAAGACGTGTTTCATGAATCTTTTCTTTTTGCTATATATAGATGCCTATGTGTGTGTACTGGATCTTAATGCGAAATGCATTTCTTAGTGCTAAACACTGATCTTTCAAAATACAAGTCTGATCATTTTACCTCGCTACTTAAAACTTTTTTATACCTTACTAGATAGCTAACTAGAATCATGAATCAGAATCACACAGGGTCTAAGCAAATTTGTCTGTTTTACTAGACCCATAGGTGATTCTGATGGGCAGCCAGGTTTGGGACCCAGAGACCCTTGGGATAAAGTTCAAAATCTTTCATACAGCATACAAGGCCAGCCACAATCTGGTCCTTGCTCATCTCAGTAATGTCAACCCCTTCTGCTCTCTCCATTTTGGGTATGAAGCTGTAGCAAATTTATCTCTGTACCTTTACCAAGGTTGTTTCTTCTGTCCCTACCCCAGACCCTAACCTCCTCATACAACTTTATCTTGTGGGTAAACTTTTGAAAGTCTTTCAAGCCACAGTTCATAAGTGCTCTCTAAAGCATTCCCCATGTCTCTGACAGACACAACCACTCCTTGACAACCTCAATGGACCTTCCACCTGCCTCTTTTCTAGCATTATCATTGTAGTCCTATCATTTGCTCATAGATCTGCCTCTCTGATTAGACTGAAAACTACTTGAGAACCAAAACCTTGTTTATATCCCCAAAGTCTAGGAAGTAAATGTACAATCAACTTTATAGTACCCAGTATAATGAAGCCCAAAAATATTCATTCTGTGACCCATTAATAGGATAATAATGGTCTCTTTTACAAAGAGTTTAATCCTACTCTCCTTTGGTTGTCGTTGTTGTTTTTTAAATTGAGATATAATTGACATATAACATTGTATTGGTTTTAGGTGTACAATGTAATGACTTGTTATATGTATATATATTACAAATGATTACCACAGTAAGTTTAAACATCCATCACCACACAATTACAATTTCTTTTTCTTGTGATGAGAACTTTTAAGATCTTAGCGACTGTCAAATACACAACACAGTATTGTTAACTATAGTCACTGTGCTGTATAGTTTGAAAAGCAAAAAAAAAAAAAAAAAGGCCAGTAGAAAAATGATTTTGGAAAGTATATATAGTAAAAGAGCTTGGAAGGCATATACTGTTGATTGCTTTGGTTAAAGAAGTTTAATATGTATTCAGATAATGTAAATAAATCCTATGATTTCTAGTGATCTAATTAAGAGTTTTATACCTATTGCATGCCATCTGACCACTTTCCTAAACTTCTTCTTAAGCTTAATGAGAAACGAGAAATTCTTCAAATTTATTTTACTGATTGATTTATTTCCAAATTGACTCCATTTTCAAAAGAATGCAATAATTCAGGTTATATAAAATCAGAGCCATTAATTCAGGACAAAAACAGGAAATGAAAGGAAAAGCAAGAAGAAAGTTATCTCAAGAAATTCTGCCTAAAGAAAGTGGCAACGGAGTACCTCTCCCTAACTCACCACTCCCATTCCCCCACCCCCTAAGGACAGCTCTGTGCTTCTTAGCAAGCAGTGCTTATATTTAAGTTACATACATATATACGTGTTGTGTGTGTGTGTATATATGTATGTATATATACATATATACACACACACACAGAGAGAGAGAGGTATAAAGAGAGAATTGTTCTCCTATTAAGCCATTCAACAAAGATTTAACATATTCAACACATAACTTTCCTTTCAACATAGTCTCAAGTGTTCTGACAAGTCTAGTTTATTCTAATGATTTGGTTGAAATAATCAACAAACGCCACAAGACAATTCAGATTACCAGGATCTGAAAGGTAAATAACTCCAGGAAAAAAAGGTATTCAGGGAAATAACAACAAATTGCTCCTCCTCTAGCTACAAACTGTGTGAGGATATACTATATGTAAGTAGCTCTTTTGTTTAAAGTTTGCAAAAAGCAACTTGGAAGGATGATAAACTATAAATATCTTCATTATTGTGGTCCTTATGATCTCAATAACATGGTAATATAGCTAGGCCCCACAAGATTCAGGAGATGAGGAGTTTCTACCCCTGATTCTGATGTTCTTATACAACTTAAGAAATATCTTCTCATTACCTCCATTTCTTAGTAATGAAATATCAACTACTGTCAACCAAATTTCAAAGGCAAGACAAGAAGAGGAGTTAACAAAGCTTCTGTGTATTGCTCAGAGTTTCTCCAAAATAATTTTTATTTAAAAACAAGTCTGTCTTAAGGCAAAGAAGAATATTCTTTAAGCATTGAATTATTTTAAACTAAAGTAGCATATTAATCAGAACAATGTTTTATCATGTCATTGAGCATAAGATTGTTATTATAAGACACCATATTTCAATAGTTGCTAGTTGACACAATGCTGATAAAAATCAACCATTATACCCAATTTATGTAAGACCACAGAGACATGCTACAGAAAAATGAGTCATTAAATTCATGATATAAAACATTAGTCACTATAGCATAAAGAAAATAGTATCACAAAAAAAATTTTTTAGAGGGAAATCAGGTATTAAAAGACAAAAAAAATGGGTAGGATAATAGATTATTCACAGAGAATTGTGAAAATCTTATTTTCTGGAGAGCTTAGGGGTGTTAAAGTACTAGGACAGTTTTGTATGCTCAAACTGGTAACTTTCCACAACGGAGCTGAAGCACACAGGTAAATTTTGTTTCTCTAATCAGTTATGCATCTCTCTTATAATGTCAGCAATTCCATTTTAACAGAATATAATTCATGAAAATATTCCATTTGCTCTTCTGTCAGTACAAATGCACCTATATCCAATTACATAACGCAAAGTTCCAATTCTATACAAAGAAATAATTTAACTTAGATGTTTAAGAGTCTGTATTTGTAATTCACTTCATGGTTGTCTTTGAGCAAAAATTTATGTAGGCGCTTTCAACATATTAACTAAGTCTTTTAAGGTGGCTGATGTGGCAGAAAACTAGAATGCCAAAAATCCATTCCATTATAAGACAAAGGAAGTTTTATTTACATGTTACTGAGAGAATAGAAAAGAGAGACAAGTGAAAGTAGCAAACTGAAAAATCTTAAAACAAATACTTTTCTATTAAAAGTCTGGAGTGTCATTGACTCCTACTGTAAAATAATTACCAAGTCTCTGTTCTAATGTCTTTCATCAGGGGAAAAAAGGCCTCATGCAGATTCATAACATCTTGTATTTGGCAGTATCTTTTACTGCTGAATTTCTATGAATAAACATGTAAAAAATTGCTCAAATGTACTGCTGGTTTTAAATATCTCTGGTGTAGTAGTAGGGGTTTGTTTTGATAGCTGACTGTCTTGTTTATCAGCTTCCTCCCTCTAGCTGGCAAAAAATAGAATTGAAAGCAACTCTGGTTGTCTTTCTCTCTTACTCATCTATGTGAAAGGCATTTGAAGGTAGCTAGCAGGAAGTAAGAAGAATAAACTAAATGGCTCTAGCAATTTAGAAGACAGACTGCAGTATACTACTGTGACCCAATAATAACTACAAAAATTATATGCCATCAAATTCATTTGGTATAAAGTTCAGACAATTTTTTAGTTTATAGAAACTAGAATGTGCAAGGCTGTGGTATTTTCCTTAACTCCCAGAAGTCACCTTTTAGTCAATTTATACTCATCTCCATGGACAGATAGTTGTTGGAGATACAGTAATCATCCACTAAAATACTTTCTATTCCAGTATCAATTTTAAATAGAAACGTCTATTACAATGCAAAAAAATATTATGTTACTGTTCTACTTCCTTTAGTTTTAAGGCTTCTTGATGAAATGTACACATTAATTCAAACCTCTAACAAATTTAAACTTTTAAATATTACTCAAAAATGTTTTTTGGGCTATAAGCTAGTGCCTTCCATTCACTGTCTACAAAAAGCATAGTAGGTTAAAGAAAATAAGATAAAAGGGTAACTACTATCTAAAGTTACAAAGTAATAAAATGGGTTATCCACATGAGAGAGGTTTTCCTGATTGAATCATGTCACTCACCTATTTTTCAAAAATTTTGAAAACACCCAGTAGTCCTTCAATTGTTCTGGGCAAAGATTTCATTGAAAATCTGGTTGTTGTTTGTTTGTTTTTTACGGAACTTCATACACAAACTCTTACTACGTTTTAAAGAAATCTCAATCTTCTGAAGTCCATCCGTGTAAGAACCCCTAAGGGTCCCAAGATTCATGGTTAAGAGCCTTCAATGTGTATGACAGAAAGCTGGCTATGGCATCTATCACCAGTGCAGGCTACTGCCTGTCTACTGAGGGAAAGATGATTTCACAGATCCAGATAGTAGGGTAAGTGATTCCATATTTCAATACACACCCTTTTTGAAACCTTCTGCTTAAAAAGACCTGTTCTTTGGTCAAGCATTATCAATTCCAAACCTGGTATTCATGAGTTTCCACACCTGTTTTTTAACCTAATCAATTAATTCCCTTATTCCCCCAAGTATTCCTTTTATTATTATTCCTAATAATAAAAAAAGTTTATTATTTTCCGCTCATTTGTAAAGCCTCTCTGCCATTTATTATTAGCATGTATTGAATTATTTCTATATACCAAGCATTATGCTAGATTCTTTTTATGCCTTTAATATCTTTAATCTCAGCTATCATTTTGTAAGATATCTCAGTTTTACAGATGAGAAAACAGAGGTTCTGAAAGGATAAATAAATATAAAGTCCAAATTTACACTGCTAATAAGTATGATTCAAATCCAGGTCTAACTGAGTCCTTGAGCCTTTGGCCTTGCTTTTCCCACTCTCTAATGCTTCTCCAACTTTTCCTCTCAATTACCCTTAACAGTAAAGGAGCAGAATGCATACCTCTGAGGACCTGGGAAGTATAACCAAAAGCAGCTCAATCAAAACGTGACATTTCTTTGATTCATGTTTCATCTTTAAAATTCATACTACTTTTGCCTCTTTCTAAAATGATCCTGTGAATATTTCATTAAAAAAAATACCTTTAAGTACATATTAGAGAAGAAAAGTTAACAATACAGAAAGATAGAAACTGCCACATATCTCTAGGGATAAACACAGGTTAAGTCTGAAAAGCCACTCCTAAAATGTTCTTGATAATTTCAGTCCATATTAACCCATCTATCTCTAATTTCTGTTATACTTTTCAACTATCACTATACATTTAACATAGCACATATCACTATTCTTGTTTCATGTGTGTATCTCTCAAACCAGATTGTAGTATCTGAGTAGAGATGTTCTCGTGCATCCTCTGTAGTAATTTATTAGTACAGCTAGGCTCTAAACCCAGTGCCTAGGACAGTAAATGTTTGATGAGTGAATGAGTAAATAAATGGTAAAATGCATGGGTTTCAGAGTCTGAAGACTTGAGTTTGAGACCAGGCTAACTGGTTTTCTGTGTGCTTTGGGGCTGGTCACTTAACCTCATTGAGATAAATAAATTATAATAATGTCCACTTTAGAGAGGTTTCATAAGGATTAAATGAGGTATTTAATTTGATAACATTCTCTATTCTTTAATAAAACTTTTCAAACATTATTTATGATTTATAAAGTTATTAACTGATCAGTTGATATAGTTTAATTTTATTTTAAGAGGCAGGTAAAGCAAGATCTTAAAATGAATGTAACACATTGGCCGAGCTAGTAACTTTAGAAAGAAAAGTAAACTGTAATAAATTCCAGTGAAGTATAACATCTGTTTAATATAACATCTGTTTAATTGATCTAAGTATGAGGGCACAAAATTATTTTCATAATGGAATACATTTCACAATGTATAAAGTACTATCTTATACACTCATCCACCCCACTCCGTTTTCCAAATTTTTAATTTGCTGAAAAAGTACATAAGCAGGTGACTCCAATGTTCCTAAAGCCACCTCCCTTCTGCATCAGAATTCTAATTCAGTAGGCCCAAGTTAGGGCCCAGGTATATGCATGGATGATTTAAGGTAGCAAATATTGGCTTAAACTAACAACATCAACAGTTCTTTCCTTTACCACTATTACCCACAATGTGAAGCATGTAAATCTGTAGATTCACCACAACTATACAGTGAATTTTTTAGTTTCTTAATTATCATATAATTCAACTAAATAGTTGTAAATTACTACAACCCTAGAAAAATCAACCACTCTTTTTAAAATGAAATACTCAAGAAAGTAATCTGTTGAACTATATGCTGTTCACAAACTAACCATGATCTCTCTTGCCTCTGCTCAAGTTAATCCAGCCACCTAAAGCACTCTCCAAAATCCCTGCAGCTGACTATCAGAAGTACTTAATCTCTTATCTAAAATCTCTTATTTGGATTTTAGGAAGGCAATACAGTGTGTATGCCTACACTACAGTGCCCAGATAATAGCACATTCCCAGTGAGGTCTGAGGCAGCACCCCATAATCAAACATATTAATATATGTGCAGCGAAATGAATTTTCACACTAAGTGGAATAAACACTACAAATAGCCTCACTTCAGGTCAGGACAGGTTTTGCCACCAAATGAGTTTGAACCAAATTTCCAAAAAATAATAAACACTTAAAAAAAGTCTTTAGGCAGTAGATATTTTGGATTTTGAGATTACAAATAAAGGACAGTAAAAATTTAATCTTTTAAAAAAATACAAATGAATGTATATGCAAAACAAACAGGCTGACAGATACAGAAAACAAGAGCGGTTACCACTGGGGAAAGGGAAGGGGAAGAGGCAAATTAGGGGTATGTGATTAAAGGGTACAAACTACTATGTATAAAATAGATAAGCAACAAGGATATAGGCACAGGGAACTATAGCCATTATCGTGTAATAACCTTTTTCTTTTTTAACATCTTTATTGGAGTATAATTGCTTTACAATGTTGTATTAGTTTCTGCTGTATAACAAAGTGAATCAGCTATATGTATACATATATCCCCATATCCCCTCCCTCCCGCGTCTCCCTCCCACCCTCCGTAACCCATCCCTCTAGGTGGTCACAAAGCACGGAGCTAACCTCCCCCGTGCGATGCAGCTGCTTCCCACTAGCTATCTATTTTACATTTGGTAGTGTATATATGTCAATGCTACTCTCTCACTTCATTCCAGTTTACCCTTCTCCCTCCCTGTGTCCTCAAGTCCATTCTCTACGTCTGCGTCTTTATTCCTGTCCTGTCCCTAGGCTCGTCAGAACCATTTTTTTTTTTAGATTCCAAATATATGTGTTAGCATACGGTATTTGTTTTTTTCTGACTTACTTTACTCTGTATGACAGACTCTAGGTCCATCCACCTCATTACAAATAACTCAATTTCATTTCTTCTTATGGCTGAGTAATATTCCACTGTATATATGTGCCACACCTTCTTTATCCATTCATCTGCCAATGGACACTTAAGTTGCTTCCATGTCCTGGCTATTGTAAATAGTGCTGCAATGAACATTGTGGTACATGACTCTTTTTTTTTTTTTTTTAATTATTATTTATTTATTTATTTATTTGTCTGTGTTGGGTCTTCGTTTCTGTGCGAGGGCTTCCTCTAGTTGCGGCAAGCGGGGGCCACTCTTCATCACGGTGCGTGGGCCTCTCACTATCGTGGCCTCTCTTGTTGTGGAGCACAGGCTCTAGACGCGCAGGCTCAGCAGTTGTGGCTCACGGGCCTAGTTGCTCCGTGGCATGTGGGATCTTCCCAGACCAGGGCTCGAACCCATGTCCCCTGCATTAGCAGGAAGATTCTCAACCACTGCACCACCAGGAAAGCCCCCACATGACTCTTTTTGAATTATGGTTTTCTCAGGGTATATGCCCAGTAGTGGGAATTCTGGCTCATATGGTAGTCCTATTTTTAGTTTTTTAAGGAACCTCCATACTGTTCTCCATAGTGGCTGTATCAATTTACGTTCGCATCAACAGTGCAGGAGGGTTCCCTTTTCTCCACACCCTTTCCAGCATTTATTGTTTGTAGATTTTTTGTTTATGGCCATTCTAACAGGTGTGAGGTGAACCTCACTGCAGTTTTGATTTGCATTTCTCAAATGATTACTGATGTTGAGCATCCTTTCATGTGTTTGTTGGCAATCTGTGTATTTTCTTTGGAGAAATGTCTATTTAGATCTTCTGCCCATTTTTGGATTGGGTTGTTTGTTTTTTTGATATTGAGCTACATGAGCTGCTTGTATATTTTGGAGATTAATCCTCTGTCAGTTGCTTCGTTTGCAAATATTTTCTCCCATTATGAGGGCGGTCTTTTTGTCTTGTTTATGTTTCCTTTGTTGTGCAAAAGCTTTTAAGTTTCATTAGGTTCCATTTGTTTATTTTTGTTTTTATTTCCATTTCTCTAGGAGGTGGGTCAAAAAGGATCTTGCTGTGATTTACGTAAAAGAGTGTTCTTCCTACGTTTTCCTTTAAGAGTTTTATAGTGTCTGGCCTTACATTTACGTCTTTAATCCATTTTGAGTTTATTTTTGTGTATGGTGTTAGGAAGTGTTCTAATTTCATTCTTTTACATGTAGCTGTCCAGTTTTCCCAGCACCACTTATTGAAGAGGATGTCTTTTCTCCATTGTATATTCCTGCCTCCTTTATCAAAGATAAGGTGACCATATGTGTGTGGGTTTATCTCTGGGCTTTCTATCCTGTTCCATTGATCTATATTTCTGTTTTTGTGCCAGTACCATACTGTCTTGATTACTGCAGCTTTGTAGTATAGCCTGAAGTCAGGAAGCCTGAAGTCAGGGAGGCTGATTGCTCCATTTTTCTTTCTCAAGATTGCTTTGGCTATTCAGCATCTTTTGTGTTTCCATACAAATTGTGAATTTTTTTGTTCTAGTTCTGTGAAAAATGACAGTGGTAGTTTGATAGGGATTGCATTGAATCTGTAGATTGCTTTGGGTAGTCATTTTCACAATGTTGAATCTTCCAATCCAAGAACATGGTATATCTCTCCATCTGTTTGTATCATCTTTAATTTCTTTCATCAGTGTCTTATAGTTTTCTGCATACAGGTCTTTTGTCTCCTTAGGTAGGTTTATTCCTAGGTATTTTATTCTTTTTGTTGCAGTGGTAAATGGGAGTGTTTCCTTAATTTCTCTTTCAGATTTTTCATCATTAGTGTATAGGAATGCTAGAGATTTCTGTGCATTAATTTTGTATCCTGCTACTTTACCAAATTCATTGATTAGCTCTAGTAGTTTTCTGGTAGCATCTTTAGGATTCTCTATGTATAGTATCATGGCATCTGCAAACAGTGACAGCTTTACTTCTTTTTTTCTGATTTGGATTCCTTTTATTTCTTCTTCTTCTCTGATTGCTGCGGCTAAAACTTCCAAAACTATGTTCAATAATAGTGGTGAGAGTGGGCATCCTTGTCTTGCTCCTGATTTTAGAGGAAATGGTTTCAGTTTTTCACCAGTGAGAACAATGTTGGCTATGGGTTTGTCATATATGGCCTTTATTAAGTTGAGGTAAATTCCCTCTGTGTCTACTTTCTGGAGAGTTTTTATCATAATTGGGTGTTGAAATTTGTCAAAAGCTTTTCCTGCATCTACTGATATTATCATATGGTTTTTATCCTTCTGTTTGTTAATATGGTGTATCACATTGATTGATTTGCATATATTGAAGAATCCTTGCATTCTTGGGATAAGCCCCACTTGAGCATGGTGTATGATCCTTTTAATGTGCTGTTGGATTCTGTTTGCTAGTATTTTGTTGAGGATTTTTGCATCTATGTTCATCAGTGATATTGGCCTGTAGTTTTCTTTCTTTGTGACATCTTTGTCTGGTTTTGGTATCAGGGTGATGGTGGCCTCGTAGAATGAGTTTGGGCGTGTTCCTCCCTCTGCTATATTTTGGAAGAGTTTGAGCAGGATAGGTGTTAGCTCTTCTCTAAATGTTTGATAGAATTTGCCTGTGAAGCCATCTGGTCCTGGGATTTTGTTTGTTCGAAGATTTCTGATCACAGTTTCAATTTCAGTGCTTGTGATTGGTCTGTTTATATTTTTTATTTTTTCCTGGTTCAGTCTTGGAAGGTTGTGCTTTTCTAAGAATTTGTCCATTTCTTCCAGGTTGTCCATTTTATTGGCATATAGTTGCTTGCAGTAATCTCTCATGATTCTTTGTATTTCTGCAGTGTCAGTTGTTACTCCTTTTTCATTTCTAATTCTGTTGATTTGAGTCTTCTCCCTTCTTTTCTTGATGAGTCTGGCTAGTGGTTTATCAATTTCGTTTATCTTCCCAAAGAACCAACTTTTAGTTTTATTGATCTCTGCTATCGTTTCCTTCATTTCTTTTTCATTTATTTCTGATCTGATCTTTATGATTTCTTTCCTTCTGCTAACTTTGGGGTTTTTTTGTTCTTCTTTCTCTAACTGCTTTAGGTGTAAGGTTAGGTTTTTTATTTGAGATGTTTCTTGTTTCTTGAGGTAGGATTGTATTGCTATAAACTTCCTTCTTAGAACTGCTTTTGCTGCATCCCATAGGTTTTGGGTCGTCATGTCTTCATTGTCAATCGTTTCTAGGTATTTTTTGATTTCCTCTTTGATCTCTTGGCTATTTAGTAGCACATTGTTTAGCCTCCATGTGCTTGTATTTTTTACAGTTTTTTTTCCTGTAATTGACATCAAGTCTCATAGCATTGTCATCGGAAAAGATATTTGATACGATTCTGATTTTCTTAAATTTACCAAGGCTTGATTTGTGACCCAAGATATGATCTATCCTGGAGAATATTCCATGAGCACTTGAGAAGAAAGTGTATTCTGTTGTTTTTGGATGGAATAGCCTATAAATATCAATTAAGTCCATCTTGTTTAATGTGTCATTTAAAGCTTGTGTTTCCTTATTTATTTTCATTTTGGATGATCTGTCCATTGGTAGAAGTGGGGTGTTAAAGTCCCCTACTATGATTGTGTTACTGTCGATTTCCCCTTTTATGGCTGTTAGCATTTGCCTTAAGTATTGAGGTGCTCCTATGTTGGGTGCATAAATATTTACAATTGTTATATCTTCTTGGATTGATCCCTTGATCATTATGTAGTGTCCTTCTTTGTCTCTTGTAATAGTCTTTATTTTAAAGTCTACTTTGTCTGATATTAGAATTGCTACTCCAGCTTTCTTTTGATTTCCATTTGCATGGAATATCTTTTTCCTTCCCCTCACTTTCAGTCTGTATGTGTCCCTAGGTCTGAAGTCAGTCTCTTGTAGACAGCATAAATATGGGTCTTGTTTTTGTATCCATTCAGCCAGTCTGTCTTTTCGTTGGAGCATTTAATCCATTTACATTTAAGGTAATTAGCAATATGTGTGTTCCTATTACCATGTTCTCAATTATTTTGGGTTTGTTTTTGTAGGTCTTTTCCTTCTCTTGTGTTTCCTGCCTAGAGAAGTTCCTTTAGCTTTTGTTGTAAAGCTGGTTTGGTGGTGCTGAATTCTCTTAACTTTTGCTTGTCTGTAAAGGTTCTAATTTCTCCGTCAAATCTGAATGAGATCCTTGCTGGGTAGAGTAATCTTGTTTGTAGGTTTTTCCCTTTCATCACTTTAAATATGTCCTGCCACTCCCTTCTGGCTTGCAGAGTTTCTGCTGAAAGATCAGTTGTTAACCTTATGGGGAATCCCTTGTATGTTATTTGTTGCTTTTCCCTTGCTGCTTTTAATATTTTTTCTCTGTATTTAATTTTTGACAGTTTGATTAATATGTGTCTTGGTGTGTTTCTCCTTGGATTTTTCCTGTATGGGACTCTCTGTGCTTCCTGGACTTCATTGACTATTTCCTTTCCCATGTTAAGGGAAGTTTTCAACTATAATCTCTTCAAATATTTTCTCAGATCCTTTCTTTTTCTCTTCTTCTTCTGGGACCCCTATAATTCGAATGTTGGTGCATTTAGTGTTGTCCCAGAGGTCTCTGAGACTGTCCTCAATTCTTTTCATTCTTTTTTATTCTGCTCTGTGGTAGTTATTTCCACTATTTTATCTTCCAGGTCACTTATCCATTCTTCTGCCTCAGTTATTCTGCTACTGATTCCTTCTAGAGAATTTTTAATTTCATTTATTGTGTTCTTCATCATTGTTTGTTTGCTCTTTAGTTCTTTTAGGTCCTTGTTAAACGTTTGTATTTGCTCCATTTTATTTCCAAGATTTTGGATCATCTTTACTATCATTACTCTGAATTCTTCTTCAGGTGGACTGCCTATTTCCGCTCATTTGTTTAGTCTGGTGGGTTTTTACCTTGCTCCTTCATCTGCTGTGTATTTCTCTGTCTTCTCATTTTGCTTAACTTACTGTGTTTGGGGTCTCTGTTTCGCTGGCTGCAGGTTTGTAGTTCCTGTTGTTTTTGGTGTCTGTCCCCAGTGGTAAGGTTGGTTCAGTGGGTTGTGTAGGCTTCCTGGTGGAGTGGACTAGTGCCTGTGTTCTGGTGGATGAGGGTGGATCTTGTCCTTCTGGTGGGCAGGATCGCGTCCGGTGGTGTGTTTTGGGGTGTCTGTGAACTTTTTATGATTTTAGGCAGCCTCTCTGCTAACGGGTGGGGTTGTGTTCCTGTCTTGCTAGTTGTTTGGCATAGGGTGTCCAGCACTGTAGCTTGCTGGTCGTTGAGTGGAGCTGGGTCTTAGCATTGAGACAGAGATCTGTGGGAAAGCTTTCGCTGTTTGATATTATGTGGGGCCGGGAGGTCTCTGGTGGACCAATGTCCTGACCTTGGCTCTCCCACCTCAGAGGCTCAGGCCTGACACCAGGCAGGAGCACCAAGACCCTTTCAGTCACACAGCTCAGAAGAAAAGGGAGAAAAAAAGAAAGAAAGAAAAATATAAAAATAAATTAATTAATTAATTAAATTAAATAATTAAAATTAAAAAATTTAAAAAATTATTAAAGAAATAAAAAATTATTAAAATAAAAAGTAACAAAAAAAAAGAGAGCAACCAAACCAATATACAAATCCAACAATAACAGGTGCTAAAAACTATACTAAGATAAACATAAAAATCAGAAACAAGTCAGTCACACACAGCAAACCCCAAGCCTACAGTTGCTCCCAAAGTCCACCGCCTCAATTTTGCGTTTATTTGTGGTCTATTCAGGTATTCCACAGGTGCAGGGTACCTCAAGTTGATTGCGGGCATTTAATCCACTGCTCCTGAGGCTGCTGGGAGAGATTTCCCTTTCTCTTCTTTGTTTGCACAGCTCCCAGGGTTCAGCTTTGGTTTTGGCCCCACCTCCACGTGTAGGTTGCCCTCAGGCTTCTGTTCCCGCCCAGACAGGATGGGGTTAAAGCAGCGGCTGATTAGGGGGCTGTGGCTCACTCATGCCAGGGGGAGGGAGGGGTACGGTAGTTATAATTGGAATGCGGGGTGAGCCTGCGGTGGCAGAGGCCAGTGTGACATTGCAACAGTCTGAGGTGTGCCGTGTGTTCTCCTGTGGAAGTTCTCCCTGGATCATGGGACCCTGGCAGTTGGGGGCTGCACAGGCTCCCAGGGGTCAGGGGGTGTGAGATGTGTGGATAGTGACCTGTGCTTGCACACAGGATTCTTGGTGGCTGCAGCAGCAGCGTTAGCATTTCATGCCTGTCTCTGGTGTCCGAGCCGATAGCCACGGCTTGCGCCCGTCTCTGGAGCTCGTTTAGGCAGTGCTCTGCCTTCTGTGGGCAGACAGGGAAGGAATCCCCTCTCCTCGCACACCCCGAAACAATGGTCTCTTCCCTCTTAGGCAGGTCCAGAGTTTTGCTCGGACTCCCTCAGGATGCATCCTTCAGGATGTGTTTATGCAGCCAACCCCAATCCTCTCCCTGGGATCCGACCTCCGAAGCCCGAGCCTCAGCTCCCAGCCCCCACCCACCCTGGCGGGTGAGCAGACAAGCCTCTCAGGCTGGTGAGTGCTGGTCGGCACTGATCCTCTGTGCGGGAATCTCTCCGCTTTGCCCTCTGCACCCTTGTTGTTGCGCTCTCCTCAGTGGCTCTGAAGCTTCCCCCCCGCCACCTCCCGTCTCTGCCAGTGAAGGGGCTTCCTAGTGTGTGGAAACCTTTCCTCCTTCACAGCTCCCTCCCAGAGGTGCAGGTCCCGTCCCTATTCTTTTGTCTCTGTTTTTTCTTTTTCCTTTTGCCCTACCCAGGTACATGGGGAGTTTCTTGCATTTTGGAAGTCTGAGGTCTTCTGCCAGCATTCAGTAGGTGTTCTGTAGGAGTTGTTCCACATGTAGATGTATTTTTGATGTATTTGTGGGGAGGAAGGTGATCTCCATGTCTTACTCTTCCACCATCTTGAAGGTCCCCCTCATGGAATAACTTTTTTCTTTTTAATTTATTATTTATTTATTTATTTATGGCTGTGTTGGGTCTTCGTTTCCGTGCGAGGGCTTTCTCTAGTTGCGGCGAGCAGGGGCCACTCTTCATCACGGTGCGCAGGCCTCTCACTGTCGCGGCCTCTCTTGTTGCGGAGCACAGGTTCCAGACGCGCAGGCTCAGTAGTTGTGGCTCACGGGCCCAGTTGCTCCGTGGCATGTGGGATCCTCCCGGACCAGGGCTCGAACCCATGTTCCCTGCATTGGCAGGCAGATTCTCAACCACTGCGCCACCAGGGAAGCCCTGGAATAACTTTTAATGGAGTATAATCTGTAAAAATACTGAATCGCTATGCTGTACACCTGAAATTAATATAATATTGTAAATTAACTATACTTCAATTAAAAAAATAACTTTATCTTTTTCAACTTATATATCACTTTCAATAGAAAGCTCCCCCTCACCCACCAAGACTGGGTTAGGTACTCTTTATATGTGCACATTTAACACCCTAAACTTTTCTTGTAGTGGTTGCCTGTTTATTTCCCTCTCAGACTGTAGGATACTTGGAATCAGGAGCCATATCTTTTTCAATATTATACTCTCAATAACTAGCAAATATCTATGACATGGTATCCATTTAATCAACAGTTAGTGAATGAACAAGCAAATATGAACACCAAGACTTTAATCTGGTGAAGTTTTATATTGCTCTACTTGCTTGATCTGTAAGGCATGATTAACATTAACACAGATGATGAACTGGGACAAAAATCAGAAAATCTAACCAAAAAGACTACCCAATAGCATACACATGTAAGATACACATAATAGTATGAAAATAGTGCTTTGTTGCTGCTAAATAAAACTTAAATTTGTTAGCTAGGACATTTTACAAAGTAAACTACTACATGAAATAAATTGTTTAACATGTAGTAGTTTATTTACTACTTTAACACAGGGTTTCTTGCATTACACATAGATAAATACCTTACAGTAGACTTTAGATGTTAATCCATGTATAAGGTCCCTTCCTGTGTCAGGAATTTTAGAATGTAGGGTTTGAAGATAGTAACTTGCTTTCTTCTAATTCATATAATGTAATAAAATTGACAATTAACAAAAAAATGACAGGCAAGATGAAAATGGAAAACTAAATAAGTATTTAAGCAAATAGGTAGTTACACAAGAATTTTAGGATTTTGAGAATTCTGTCAGGCTCAAGGCATATATGATCATTCTTGGGCATACCTTTCTTTAAGTGCAACAAAAGCATCTCCATTACTTTCTTTAAAGCCAAAGGGTCACTTCAGAATAAAGGAGATGGAATTTTCCTTCAGAAACGCAATCTGAGATATTTCTGAACTGGAACAACACACTAAATATTTAATATAAGGAAAATGAAGGAGGAAAAAAAAAGTGTATATGTATGGACTTTCTCTGAAATCTAACCACAATGAGACTGAGCTGGCTCACAAAGCTTCATTTAACTACTAGCTATATCTAGAATACCCTACCTAATTTACACAGACAGACAGTCACCATTCACATAATCATATATAACAGAAAGTTGACAGGATAATTAAAAGATCAGGAAAGGCTGTCTGAACTATGAGCTTCCTATTCTAAATGCAGGAGTTTAATTCTAAGGGGGTTGGGGGAAAAGCCTTGTTGCTTCTAATGTTAACTTAAATATCTTCTATATGAAAACAAGAACACATAATATCACTTCTCAAGGAACAAAATAGTTAATTTCGAACCTTAGGCCTACCAGGTCAGAAAGATGATCTACAAGGAAATTAAGTTTACAAAAAATTTAAAAAACAAAACAAAACAAAAAAACCCTTTGTAGATTGATCACCTTTTCTATCAATGCCAATAACTTTTAACAAGTTCCCAAACTGATGGTGCTCAAAAGTGGCCTTCGTTATTTACAGAAGAAATGATACAATATCTAAGATTAACTTTAAATAATCTGGTTTAAAAAACAGTGGGAATGAAATAAAAGTGGGGATGAAATAAGTTTACCAAAGTATTGAAGATTATTGAAGCTTGGAGATGGGTACATAGAGGTTTATTACTCCTTCTACATTTTTTTTTCTTATTTTTTTTACATTGATGTATAGTTAATTTATAATGTTGTGTTAGTTTCTGGTGTACAGCAAAGTGATTCAGATATATATAGATATACATATATCTATATATATCCTTTTTCATATTCTTTTCCAGTATAGTTTATTACAAGATATTGAATATAGTTCCCTAAGCTATACAGTAGGACTTTGTTGTTTATCTATTTTATATATAGTAGTTTGTATCTGCTAATCCCGATCTCCTAATTTATTCCTCCCCTACCCTTTCCCCTTTGGTAACTGATGTTTTTTTTCAATGTTTGTGAGTCTGTTTCTGTTTTGTAAATACGTTCATTTGTATTATTTTTTAGATTCCACATATAAGTGATATATGATATTTGTCTCTCTCTGACTTACTTCACTTAGTATGATAATTTCTATTATCATAGTGAGTAAATGAGATAATGTGTATATAGCATTCCACACAGTACCTGATATACAGTAAGTATCCAATAAATTTGTTAGGGTAATATATTTTGGAGACTTCTGCATTTTATTTGGATATTTTATATTAAACAAAAACTTTAAATTTCACTGATTGTGGGGTTATAACAAAGTGCAAAGAAAATAAAGATATCAAAATTCCGTTTTTGAATGCTCTTTGGAGCATGGCTTCTCAGTGTCACAACAATTTACCAAGAGACTTTCAAACAAAACCCAGACTTTACAAGAGAAAAAGACAGTCCTTTGAAATTCACTAGGTCTTCTGTATGTAATGTGGAAACATACATACAGAAAGCATGTATTAAAATGTAAAGCAGAGCACAATATTATAACACGTTATTGCTACAGGAATAGAACTGTTTCTCTAGACCAGAGTCAATTTTGTCATCCACCACTGAGGGGAGCTGTAACCTAGGAAAAGGTTTATATAGCATTGCAAGATTAAACTTTCTAGAACCTTATAATATTGGTTTAATAAATTCTTATTAAAATATCTTTCAAATTAATTTGACAAGTATGCCTGAATTCTCTTTTGAAGACCTTACAAGAAATAATAAAGCTCATTATATCTATGTAACCGTAATAGTGGAATCCCTATCCCCCTTCCTTGCTTTTTCTCTTTAGCACTTATATATTTAACATGTATTTAACATACATTATATATTTATATGATCTAACATAGTATATATTTCACACACATTAATTTTTATTTTCTGTCTCTCTCTCACACATACAAATGTAAACTCCATGAGGAAGAGATTTTTAATGAGTTTTATATACCACTCTATTTCCAGTACCTAGAAGAGTGCCCAGCACAAAATACATACTCAGTGAATTAACTGCTACTGAATGAATGAATGAATATGATGATGTCATATAATGAACTGCTGTAAGTTCAAGCAAAGTGAACTGCTACTACCTGAAAAATGTAATGTCTACTTATATTGAATTTAGGTTTAAGAGAAAATTTCTAAGAACAGTTCTTTAATCCTATAGATGAGTATATAGAGAGATCCCATGAGAATGGCTTAGTATACATTCATAGTAGAATCCTTCTTAAATCATCTGAATGTCACAGAGAATTGGTCAATTAAAGGGAAGAATTATAAATACTGATACACAAACATTTTAATTTTGTTTAATACATATTAATGTGTTTCATCACCAGTTTTCATGGCCTCTTCTTTGAGTATAATTTCGTTGACTGTCAATTTTCTCATAATCAACAGCCATAACGTATCATTAGTGTACTTCAATCACTTTTAAATGAAATCAATATATAAGGACAAAAGAGAAATAATCTGAATGCAAAATCCTTTCAGATTTTCATAAATTTTCCCAATTTTTTACAGTTGTATTTCCACACCAGATTTGACAGCAGTTTTTAACAACTCACTTCTATCAACTCTTTCTAAAGCATTTTAACGGTTTTCATGAAATAATTCTTCAAACTGATATTTCACTGGCCTAGGAAACATCTAATTAAATTATGTAATTACAATAACGGGTCAACAGCATTACAAGAGGTCTTATAAGGGGTCAAACTCAACTTACAACTCACCTGTGAGAGAAGTGTGCAGAAGTGTGTCAGAGAGTAGCCTACTAACCATGTTGACACATGTGGGATTAAAACCAGGACGTTTTACAGACAGAATGGAAAGTATGAGGTAATTCATGTAAATTAACTAGAGACTGATCAAGAGAACCTCTACTGTAATGACATATGGATCCCTCACATAATATCTCACTGCCACTAGAGTCTACTTTTTGAATTTTTCTTCAATATAGTTGATGAATGCTAATTCCTGTCTTAAAAAGAATAAACCTTACAGGATATTGAGTTTGACTATAATCATTCATTCACTTACTCCTTCAACAACATATAATATATTGAGTACCTAGTACACAAAAGGTACTATGTAAAAAAATTGTGGTGGCTACAAATATAAGTGGAACAGAACTCTTCCTCTATTACTTTGCCAAGCAAGAGTCCTTTTAGCACCTCAGAAAACTGACCTAGGTTTTCCAGAAGAGGAAAAAGAGTTAACACACCTGAATAGGTAAATAAAAAAAATATTCTCAAGATTCATTTTTCTCTCACCATATAGAAGTTGGTCCCAGCAGAAAGAAATTAAGTTCCTCCTGAAAACTAAAGAGGGAGACATGCCCAATTCTAGTCTATCTTCCATGTGAGAATACACGACTTTTGTTTTGTTTTAGGGTTAATTATATAAACTCATCCTTTCACATTAAATAGTTGACAATTTATGATAGCTGTCCTAATTTAAAGTATGTAAATTAGTGTGTTCTCCTTTAAGTTAATGTATTTTAAATGGTTTAGTCACAACATATGCATTCATGTTCTTTCCCATGCATTAATAAGAGTAAAACAATTTCACCACACTTCCTAAGTCTGGGAACTTTATACAATGTAAGTAAATAATGGATGCATTTAATACTTACCTCTTTTAAAAAATAAACATTATGCTAGTAAAATAGGTCAAATTCCATAAATGTCTCTTCAAAAACAAAACAAAAAAAAACCTGCTGTAAAAACAGGCAAAAGTCAACAATAAAAAAATCATAAGAAACTCATCTAATAAACTATTTGTTATTTTCTTGCATTAGGTTCCTAGCAATCATCATCATTATTGCTGTCACTATTATTAATAGCTAAGGAATTAATTGTGTGTTCCTCTCACATTCTGATTAATTTTACTTCTCTTCAAATTAGGTCTTCAATACCTAGATTCCCCTAAGTTCTGACCATCTCTTTAAAGACGGCGGTTTCTGTTTTTTGTTTTTTTAATACCCATGGCTGAGAAGTTAGGCTTCTACTACAAAGGCTAATACGTGAAAACTATGTTTACATGAAAAGTGAGTTTAAACCACAATTCAATTTTCTTTCTTTCATTCTTTGTTTTTTTTTTCCCCCCAATCCTGGCATAGGAAATAACTATTATAGCAACAAGGAGTAGGGGGAAAGAACGGTTGTGCTAAAAAAGTTCAGGATAGGAAACTTGCAATAATACTCATAATCCATTCCAGAAATAAAAATATACAGAAAATATATATGCCAATATTGATTGTTTAAAGAAAGATATAAATTAGGGAGTTATTAATTGATCCCAAAATGACATGCCAGATAACTCTTTTAAATATTTCATTCTCCATGAACTTGAAAATCAAAAATTTGATCTACAAAAAGATAATTTTCAAAAAAGTTTATAAAAATATTCCTATTGACTGAAACAAAGTCATGGACCTAGAAAATCCCTCTGAGATCATTTAGTAGAAACCTTTCATTTTACAGATGAAGAAATTAAGTCCTAGAAAATAATCTCAAGGTCACCAGCTTTGAAGGCACATCAGGATTTATACTCAATTCTAACCAATCAAAAGCTCATGTCTTCTCTATACTATGATATGGGAGAAAGGAAAATGCATTTTTTACAAATAAGAATATGAGGAGGCAGAATGACAAGAAGGTAGAAAATCTTTCAGCTATTAAAAAGCATAATGATGGCTGGAAATCTCCACAAATGCAGTGTTCTCGCCACAATGTAACTCAGAGTAAGGTCTCCAAAATCTTCTGATGACAGAGTAAAATTTAACCTCTAGTAACAGTTCAATTAAAATGTTGGTTTTATAAAGTTTTATAAACAATATGAATAATAGTTAAAAGCATCTATATTATTTTTATTAGATTTTTGTGAATCTAATTTAATAATAAACACTTTGAAAGAAGAAATGCTAATGTATTTTATTTTCCATTTTCCTCCTATGGCCACTCCCTTACCTAACAGTCAGATTTCTAGCAACTTCAATCACTTGAGTAATAAATAGGCAAATGAACAAAATAAGCTGCTGGGCTTAAATATATTTTTCATAAAAAGGATATAAATGTACTCTTCGACTTAAGAAACACATACCCCCAATATGGAAAGTATAATCCAAAATATACCTCTTTATCTCATGATCCATTTAAACCTCACTGTTTTAATTTTAGTATTTCTCTATAGACCTTTAAAATATTTTTATAAAATATATAACACAGAACTTAAAAATATTTTTCCTAAAATCCTATAGATTTGAATGCCTTTTGCATCCAAACCTGATCTATATCATATAGCTTTTTTTTTTTTAACTTGTACCTTTCAGTAACAGCTTATAACGTATTCCTCAGAAATTTAGGACTGCTGTGCCTCTATTCTAAAATTAATTAGAGGTGTAATAAGAACATCTTTCTAAACAAATATCAAGTTAGTGTTTACATACTTCTACCATTAATTACAACCCAAAATTAACTGGCTAATTCTTTAGTACATCAAACTAACAAAGATGTATAATAGAGCCGCGAGTATCGAAAACCGTAAAACCATCCATTGGGGAGAAGCTCTTAACTTAATGAAAGCTAGAATTTTAAGGCTGTAACCAATTTCAAGGAGTGTAAGTTTGTTTGTTTTTAAAATCTCAATGCTATTCCAAGTATAGTGTTCAAACCTATCACTATAGAAAATCCAGAACTGTTAACATGTGTGAACCATAACACAATGACATTGGCTTGATATCCAGCCATCAGAACTCCTTCCACTGTGTTTGGACCTGATCTCCTTCCCAAGCTTTCCAGATCTTCATGTCTAAAAATGGCCCAGCTACTGCTGGAAAAAGTATAAGATTCCTTTTACCACTGAGATATAAAACAAAGTCAGGCACAGAAAGGAAGAATATGCTGTTATAAAGCACGTTATAAAACTGTTACAAATATATTTTAGAACTTAAATAACAATCATGGTAATGATGTCGATGACAATGATAAAAGCTAATATTCATTGAAATTATTTAATCCTCACAAACCTGTAAATTGATTGCTGAGAAGTTAAGAAACTTATCACAATCACAGAGCCTATAAATGGAAGAGCTAGGGCTTGCAATCAGGTCTATCAGACTCCAGAATCCACATTCTTTCTCACTGTAGTTTCATGGTCTGTCTTCCCTAATCTCCATTCAATAAACATTTATTAAACAACTACTATATGCCTGCAAGTCACCTGGGACTCCACAATATGTAAACTAATTGAAGATGATTATTAAAGTACCACTCTAGAATCCCTCAACCCAAAGAGTTAAAGCATATACTTTTTTTTAAAAGATTTCTAAGATCATTCATCGTTTCATTCAACAAATGTTTCAATGAGCATTTGTTATGTGAGAGGTACCATGTCAGATGCTAAATAGATAAAAAGATGAATAAGACATGATCCTTCCCTCAAGCCCCCAACAGAATACATAGAGCATATACATAATTCAGCATTGAAGAGTATTTTTACGTCTATATTTTTAACAAAAATATTTACAAATAATTCTGCTACCGGCTATCATTTCATTTAAAAAATTCTGAAAGTTACAAATCACTATTTAATTTTTATAAGGCAACATTTCTCCTACCACCAAAATGCTAATGTACCTTAGTAATTTATACAGTCAAAAATATGAAAGGTGACAGAATTTACGATTAGCTTACATTTTCTATGACAAATGTCCACTCTTTATCTTCAAATTCCTCTGCATGAGGATCCTGTAACAAAAGCAAAATATAAAGTTGAAATACATTTCTTAATTCAGTCAATCCAGTTAAGAAAATACAAACAGCCTTGCTCTTAGCTTTTTCCAACTTTTTAAAAAAGGAGAGGCAGAATGGCCTACTCTTAAGAAACTTCCATAACTTACCTAAATTTAAATCATTATTTTTTACTAAGAAATTCTCTATTTTACTTATGTTAATGCATATCATTATCTTCCATCATTCCATCTAAAACAATACAAAAAGAAACCGAGGGACAAATATAATATGATATCGCTTATATGTGGAATCTAAAAAAATGGTACAAATGAACTTATTTACAAAACAGAAATAGAGTCAGAGATGTAGAAAACAAACTTATGGTTATCAAGGGGGAAGGGGGGGTGGGAGGGATAAAATGGGAGATTGGAATTGACATATACACACTATATATAAAATAGATAATTAATAAGAACCTACTGTATAGCACAGGGAACTCGACTCAATACTCTGTAATGACCTACAGGGGAACAGAATCTAAAAAAGAGTGGATATATGTATATGTATAACTGATTCACTTTGCTGTACAGCAGAAACTAACACAACATTGTATACCAACTATACTCCAATAAAAATTTAAAAAAAGAAACCCAGGTTCAGATAACTTAGTGAGTGAACTATTAAGAAGCACTTTATTAAGATATTAAATGCCCATATAAAGCTCTGCCCTCATTTCTACATCTCTAAGTATTTTAAACTCAAAGTATCACTTGAGGCAAGGTTTTCTTGGTGCAGAGGTTATATAAACATCTGGAATTTCAAAGTACCTCAAAGGACTTCATAATCTACACAAAATGGCAAATTGGATGTTGATACCCCCATCCGCCCTCCACCACCAGAAACCTAAGAAAGGGTAACAGATCCCACAACCAAATGCAGCTTTTTTCTATATGAAGCATACTTTTGCAAGTATTTGACAAATATTTATTAGCTACTTATTATACAAGGAATTGTAGAGGTGTTACATGGATTCAAATATAGTTGTCCTTGCCTTCGAAGACAAACAACTAATGTAAATACATATATGATGAATGAAATACATGGTCAAACAACTAATCTAAATACATATATGATGAATGAAATACATGGTTTTACTAGGGATTAGAAGACAATACATTTCTTAGAGGAATGAACAATAAAAGCTTTATGAGTGAGGAAGCATTTGGACTAGGTGGGATTGTATAGAATTTCCACAGATATTAGAGTAAGTAAAGGTAAAAGGCAATAGATTATAAGACATAAAAGGGAAAGTAGTGGGGTTGCATCATAAGTGCATTTAACTTATTCAAGTTCAAATTCATGTGTTAGAGGTTGGGGAGGGATGGAGGTACTGAGAGAGAGAATGAGTGCACATAGATGCTATTCCCCTACTGGGTCTCAGGGACCACATGCTTCTCATAGGGAAGCATCTTATTCATGACTGATTCCACTTTAGTCTATTATTAATCTTCAGTTTCTACTGCCACAGCTGAGTTTGGGTCCACATCACTTTGTGCCTAGTCTCTTTCAAGATAAAAGTGACTGCAGCACTCTCCCAGACTCTCTGCCCTCCAATCAATCTTGTACACAGATTAATTCTCCCAAACCACAGTTCTGACCATGTTAGTACAAACTCAGATTTTTTTAATGACGCCTACAACCTATGGGATAAATTCCAAACTCCTTAGTTACTTCTTTACTTCTATTTACTTATTTTTTACTTTAACAGCATGGTGGCTAGCTGATTCTGAGCTGTCTTAAGGCAGCTATTTCTATGGGTAAATTCACACAGATAGTATAAAGACCTGCCAAAAAGGAGTTTCCTTGGTGGTGATGAGCAGGGAGAAGTAGGAAAGAGTAGAATGGAAAAAGAGGTAGAGAACTCTACTTGATATCTGTTTCCCCAGCCTGGCCCTGCCCAGGTTTATAGAGAGCAACTACTGTAAATAAAGCCTGAAGGAGCTTTTCCATGAGGAATTTAGGGCACAAACAGTGCTACTTTAGAGACCAAGTAATAAAGTGTGACACAATGCTTAGGAAAAAGACATCTTACCACCCTTCCTGCCTGCCCCCACCTGCACCATTGTTGAAGTATGCAGCATAGTTCTAGTACAGCTGGTACAGTTAATAATAGTAGTAGTAGTAGTAGTAGTAGTAGTAACACAAAATATTTGCAATGCACACACTCTGCCTCAGTTACTGTGCTAAGGGTTTTAATCATCACAGCAACTTATGATACAGCTACTATTTTTATTCCCATTTAGCAGAACAGAAAACTGAGACCTAAAAGATGTAACTTCCCACATATAAGTGTTAAAATTATGTTGCAGTTCCAGGTCTGTCTGGCTTTTAGCCCTGTTGTTGGTTCAGTTTTATCTCTGTGTCCCCAGGACCTAGAAAAGTACCTGGCACACAGTGGTTTCTCAAGAATACTTGATGAATGAATTAATGAATATATATCTTACAAATTAACAAATATTGAACAGTAACTTATATATGATATACATTAATTCTCAAAGCTGATGAAACATTTTTTAGAAACAGAGATGATATATTACTCTTAAAAGAATAATTTTAATGGGACCAAGGGACATATCTGATAGGGCAAAGTCACTAAAAAGATGTAAAGGAGCAACAATAATGTTCATTTTGGACTATCTACACAATTAACTAATTATATTATTGATGAAACAAAAACATTTGTAGTAAAAATTGCTTCTAGCCTGAATCAATTGTCTTCTTTATATCCTACTCTCTACCCTCTAGTGTCTCTTTTACTACCATTGTACTAAAGAGAAAAATTGAAAATGGCTTAAAGAGCTGTTTTCCTTCTCAAAACCCTAAAAGGCTTTTTTTTTTTCATTAACTAGAAACAGCTATTTTCAATCTAATTCAAAATTCAAAATCAAGCATGCAGGCTAAAGAAATTAATTTCTGGTTAAGTCACAGAAAAATGAAATATATTGATAACTTTTTAAAAAAGCACGTTGTCTATGAGCACAACTCTGTGAATACCATACCTAGGACAAAAAGGATTCAGAGCAGTCCTTTCCTATTTACAAGTTTCAGGATTAAGTAAATTGTGAGACTTTAATATAAGTAAAAGGAAGGGGGAAATATGAAAAAGTTTTCCACTTGAATATTTTAAATGCAAGATCCAAAAAAATTACCATGAAAGAATGAAAAATTATTTTGTTTTGTTTTACTTTTCTGCTTTTCTATGGAACTCTGGGAAGACATAGAGTCAGGAAGATAAAGATATTTATCTAAGTATTTATTTAAGTATTTTAAATGGTCACAAGTTTGCCTCCATAGCACGACTGAAGAGAAATGTATGTAATACAGCAAAATGGGGAGGAAGGGGTATTTGGGTTTTTCCCCTACAGACTAACACTTACAGACATAAGAGTTCAGTGATAGGATATGCTGAACCTTCTCATCAGCACTTGAAAACTACACTCACCTCCTAATCCTCCAAGTAACACATTTCAACAGCCACTTTCAACTCAGAATCACTCAGTTAGTGCATATCCTTTGCCCAAACACATGGCTGTCAGCCATTTGTTGACTCTCTTCTAACCCCTTGTTCTCTATCATCATTTTTTTTTTAAAGTTGTGTATCTATGTCCATTCACTTGCTTTACCAATATAAACAGACTGAATCAAAAACACACAAGAGATTACTTAAAAGTCTTCCTCAAGCATGTTAGAGATTTTGTTGTTGTAATCTATATTCAGAGTGGTTTGTATTACAGAACAGGCCATACAATGTAAAACAAAATCAAAAACAAACAAACAACAACCACCCCAGGGCTAAATCGCAGTGTGACTGGGCAAGTTACCTTCTTCTTTAGTCTCAGTTTCCTTATCAGTACAATGGGAATAATTACAGAACCTTAGGGTTGCTGTAAGAATTAAATGAAATAGTACTCTAAAGGTCTTGTTGTTAACTACCAATCTTACTATATCATTTCATTAGGAGAGGTATGGTTAAGGGGGGTTTAATAACAGGCTTTTAGGACAGCTGACTAAAGGGTAATAGGATGGTTCTGATCTTTCCTGAAAAAAAAAAAGGAAGAGCAGCTACAGTCGCATCCCTTATTTCTCCCTGGGCAAACAAATCAAGTATAGTGTATATATGATAAGCATAATCAAGTAAGTTATAATACCAATAACAATAATATCAAAACTATAAAGGATCCAATAATAATATCAAAACTATAAAATATACATAAAGTGTTAAGAATCTCTGATAAAATAGAGTATCTATGAAACAGAGCATTTAAAAGTAGTGTCCCATTCATGGGTTAGTACATCAACATTCATCATACTGTTTTGTTCTATTGATCCCTGCAGTAGCTCCAGAACATATGAATTAATATACTGGATTACAAAATCAAAAGTATTTTTTTACACAGTGATTTCACACTCTAAGCCCTATAACTTTGCTCAACTTAGATTTCATATCCTGAAGTATTTTAGTGGATTTTCACAAACTTTATGTTTGTGCTTAATGAGATGTCTTCCTTCATTCTGTAAAAGTAACGTCAACACAATTGGAAGGATTCAACGAAGAAATAAAGCATTTGTTTCCTAACTGCACCACTTTCAAGAAGGCTGAAACTGAGACATACTCGTCTCCACCTTTTTTTTTTGAGCAGGTAAGGAAATGGTTAGGAAAATAAATATTCTAGTGCATAACTGTCATATGTGTGAGGACTATTTTATAATGTTAAGAAATAAGGAAAACTTTCAAGAAAAAACATATATAAAAAGAGTTAGCTATATGCACAGCTATGTTTTTGGACCTGCACTTGGAATTTATTATCAGAATTTTTATTTTAAGCTATAGTATTTATAAAATATTAACATTTATAAAATATTTATCAAAAATCAATTTTAAACTTATCTTCTTATATTAACATCAATAAAATATTTATCATATACTAATTTAAAAACCTATCTTGTTATTAGTCAAACAAGGCTAACAAAATGAGGGTCAAGACTAAGAATTCCACAAACCTCAGCTTTCCACAGGAAAAAAACTTTAAAGTTCCCTGTGGGTAGAATGTAGGAAGTAGTAAAAGAAGTATTCCAATTGATCTTAACTGGAATAAGTTCAAAAAGACTCCCAAATTGTTTGGACTTTATAGACCATGAAACACCCTGATATCCTTACATTGTTATAAATTGCTATATCTCTAAAAATAACGCACATTAAGGTCCTTACTGCACATTAAGGACCCAAATGTATAGAACAATGAATACTGAAATATTCCGTCATTTAGAACTATGATTATATAATAAATCCTATAACTTATAAAACTGGAACTTACCTTAAAAAGTGTCACAGTGATTTCAATGTTTTCAGGAACAGGCCATACTACAACACCACGGTATGGATTTTTTATTCCAGGCTGCCAGCTATGAGCCTACCAGAATAAAAATAATGGCTTCAATTTGAAGTACAGGAAATGCAATGTTAATAATTTACAAAAATATATTGACCCTATTTAACTATCCATTAGATCTGTCTCTCTAAAACAAAAATGATTAGTCAAATAAAACTTTTCAAGCATTAAACTTGGGCTATGACGGTTATATCACATGGTAGCTACAGATTACTATCTGTAAACAAACCTTTACCCTCTCCCACGCACACACACACACACACACACACACACACACACATACACACAAGAAGATGCAAAAATGAGGTGCCTCATATTTTCAAAAGCTATTTAGGATTGAATAAAAACCTTATTAGGAGAAACATTTTTAAAATTACTTTGTGATTTAGGAACTTAAGGGCAAAATCATTCTTTAAAAGGAAAAATTAATTATATAGTCTGCATTTAAGATCATTTCCCACTAAACCATAATGTTTATTTGGGTCAAGTAAAGAAGAAAGCAGTTTGAACAGTTAATGTTTCTAGTGCCTATAATTTTAAAGACTTTTTTCCTTGTAAATATTATCAAGGTTCCCTAAGGAACCCCCCGAAATGTGGGGATCACCACTCTAGGTCTTCCGTTGTGGTGGTGTTTCCAGCCAAAGCTAATGGATAATGGTATGCCAAGACAGCTCAACTAAATCTTCATCTCTCTGGGCTTCAGGACTGTCCGTGGACATGCTACGAAGGTGGTAATAAAAGCTGACACTTAAGAAGTACTTTCTATATGTCAGTCCATATTTGGAATTTACTTATGTTTAACTCATTCAATCTGCATAAGAACCCTATGAGGTAGCTACTATTCATTCATTCATTCATTCACTCACTCAATTGATACTATCTGCCAAGCGTTGTCTAGGAACTGTAGTTAAAAAAAAAAAAAAAAAATCTGCCTTAGTGGAGTTTTCAGAATAGTAGGAAGAGACAGACAAACAAAATAATTAAGTAAAACAGACAGCATGTTAGGTAGAAAGAAACGCTGTGGAGAAAAATGAAAGTAGGGAAGAAGGATGGAAGGGGCAAGAGAAAGTAACAATTTTCAACAGGTTAATCAGAGAAAAGTGTCAATGAGCAGGTGATGAGAGAAGACCGTAAGGAGGTGAATCAGATATTTTAAAACATGGGAAGAGCTTTCTAGGGAGATGGACCAGTGACTGGAAAGGTGCTGAGGCAGTTAGATAACAACAATGCCAATGTGGCTAGAGCAGAGTGGTCAAAGAGAAGAGCAGCAGGAGATAAGACTAGGGAAAACACGGAAGGCCCAATCATATGAGGCTCTGGCAGCCCATTTCAAAGATTTTGGTTTGTAATTTGAGTGAGATGGGAAGCCACTGGAGGATTTTAAGCAGAGGAATGATGAACTTATGTTTTTTGACTCTAGCAAATGTATTTAGAATAGGCTTCAGATGTAAGAGAGGAAACAGGGAGACCAGTAAGCTACTGCAATAATCCTGTGGAGAGCTAATGGTGACCTGGCTTGGGGTGGTAGAAAAGTGGTACAAAGTAGTCAGATTCCATATATTTTTTCATAGTTTCAAGATAGAATCAATAAGGTTTTCTGTCTGATTGTATGAAAGAAAGTAGCCAAGGATGATTCTAAGGCTTTCGCCCTTGAGCAAGTACATAAAAGGAATTGCTTTTAACAGATATGAGGCAAAACTGCTGAAGGATCAAGTTTGGAAAATAAGATTAGGAACTCAGTTTTATACACATTAAATCTAAGTTGCCTTTTAGATATTCAAGTGTAGGTGTTTAAATAGGCAGCTGGATGTACGTGCCGGGAGTTATAAATTTGGGAATCATCAGCATGCAGGTGATACTTAAAACTTGGATGTGATCCCAAGGGAGTGAGGAGAGAGAGAAAGAGAGAGAGGGAGAGAGGGAGGGGGAAAGAGAGAGAGAGAGATAAAGGCTCAAGAACTGAACCTTGGAGCACAACAATAACAGGTCCAGGAAATGAGGAGGAATCAGCAAAGAAGGGTCAGTAAAGCAGAAGGAAAACCAGAGGCGTGTGGTATTCTGAAAGTCTAGTGGAGAAAATGTTTTAAGGAGAAAGGAACAATCATCTGTCCCAAATCTTGGTGACAGGTCAAAGAGGATGAGGTCTGGAAAATGACCCCTGGATTTAACAAAGCAGAAGCCATTGCTGACTTCACAAGAGCAGTTTCAGTGGAGTGACAAGGGTAAACACCTGACTGGATTAGCATGGATTCAAGAAAGAATAGGAAGAAAGAAACTGAGCTAGCAAGTACATTCAACTCCTCTGAGGTGTTTTGCTGAAAGAGAAAGAGAGAAATAGGTTGGTGCTAGTGGGAGAAATAGTGTCAGAAGAGAATTTTTTAAATAAGAGAAAAATATTTTTAGGCTGATGAGAAATATCCAGTTAAGAGGGAAAATTTAATGATGCAGAAGAGAAATAATTGCTAGAGTAATGTCCTTAACAGTACAAAAGGAGATAGATTGGCCTTTGCTCGGAGCACAGACCATTCTTCCATAATAATAGGAAAGTAGCTAAAGTATATGAGTGCAGGTGCATGTCAGGGAGCAGATTTAACACATGAAGAAACTGAGGCACAGACTGGCCCAAGATCACACAGCAAGTAAGTGGCAAAAGTTGGATTTGAACCCAGGAAGTGGAACTGAGAAGGGATCAAGATCATGGAAACTTATGTCCATGCAAATCTTATCATATCTTGTTAGTTAAAATACCAGCAGAATATTATAAGTTAACTATACTTCAATAAAAGATAGAATACCAGCACAAGATATAGGTTTAGCAGCACTAAACTACTCCCACTCCAGCTAAATTGTCAATAACTCCCCCTCTATTCTCTCTTCATTGCCCCCAGATCACAAAACTTCAGGTGAGGAAAGGGAAGTAGAGACTCACAAGAGACTTAGCACACTACAGCCAAAGGTAAAGAACTGAGTTTTGCTGATCAAAAAACATCTCCAGGGATTCCTCTATTCCCCTGCCTATTTCTATGCCTGTTGACAGTCCTGGAACAAAAACTCCACAAAGTAAACAATATCCATTTTGAAAAGTAAATTACTGCCCATCTTAGAAAATCTTTTATCAAAACTCTACATAGTCTACATATTTAATTCTGAAGATTTATGACAACTCTAATTCTCATGTACTGTCATGGTAGATCAAGCAATTTCTCTGGTCTCTTCAAACTTCCCATAATTATATCTTCATAGTCTCCCGATACATTAAAAAAAAAAAAAAGACCATAATAACTGAACTTTACTTATTAGCCACGGCAGAAAAGATAGAGTTTTTGTAAAATTCTGAATGAAAAAAAAGACCATCAAAGAATTTTAGGCCTGAAAATATCTTTAGGAGATCTAAACCTGGTCCAGATAAGGAAATTGAAGCAATTAAAGAGCAAATGGCTTGCCTGAAGCCATACTAATAATCAGTAGGAGAACCAACTCCATGATTTTCAAGTTCAGAGTTCTTCACCCAACCGACATCATAGCCAACTCTATTTCTGATTCACACAGTAGTCAAGAAAATAGTCTTCTATCCCTAAGGTCTTAACATTTATGTATATGACACAGAGGTCAAGAGTGGGAAAAGCAGGGAATGTGGAGACCAACTAACAACTGGGCAGGGTTAGAAGGTGGTGATACCACGTAATTTCCTCAGGTATCCTAATGCTGATCCTCTAACTGACCTATTTAAATTCTCAGTCTTGGATCAGGGAATGGTAATTAGACCAAGAAACAAACAAAAATACAATCTGCTTAATGAATTAAAATCTTTTTTTTTCTTTCTTTCTTTCTTTTTTTAATAAAAAGAGATGGAAAGGTGCTAGTTCCCAAGCTGCTAGTATGCTGCCATTTTCTGACCATCTATCCAGCATTTCTTCCCAGCAAGAGAAAAGGTCAAACTAAGACAGAGCTCTGGCTTTCTGATAGTCTTTTTAGGGACTGTACACCTAGCTAAGTTAGGACAGTGTAACAATATCAATTAGTCCAGCTGAGTATCTGGCAATGCCAGCTTTATAATGTTAGCTAATTATTATATACTAGGCAGAAAACAGAACCAGTAAATTTTGCTGGAGAGGAAACTATGATGTATATAGCAGCAAACATGAAGGGGAAAAAAAAAAAAGTGTTCCTAGTCAGAAGAGCTTACTACAACTTCTACCTCAAACAGAATTAAAGAACCTGAAGCTAGAAAAAGAATGAAAAGTCTAATACAGGTAACTAAAAATAGCTGCGGTATTAAACATCTAACTGTACAAATCAACTGCAACAGGAATTTAGGTTCTTAAGAACTTTATTTTTTAAAAAGCACCTCATATTGGCATTCATCAGCACTACAAGAACCCTGATCAGTTTTTATTCAGAGTAACAGAAAGGATTTCCCTAGAAAATAATTTGGTACAAAACACATACAGCTATTTAGCTAGCTCCTTAGTAGAGTCAGGAAAGGCAGGTTATTTAATCATTTGCCAGCATCCTAGTACAGTTAATGGTAGAAAGGATGAAGCCACATTATCCAGTTCTACTCATATATTTTTTTTCACTTTTTAATCATATCACAGATCCTTTAGCAAAGGCAGACCTAAGGAAAAGGTAACATTTCTCAATTTTGAGTAATGACTCTATAAAATGCCTTATTTTCAAATTATTTCATATCATATCTTACCTAAAAGACTTGTACCTAATATGGAACTAAACGCAGAGTAAATATTCACTTGTTACTTCTGATTCCTACAAAATCAAAATATTTCACTGAAAATTTACAACTGTCATTTAGTTTTTAAATTGATGATTTTCAATTTATAAAACTGCATCTACCCATATGTTTAAGATGTCACATATAAATTTACCTTAAGAGTTGTCCACATCATGGTCATAAGTCAAAGCTCTACAACTATACCCATCCCTTCATGATACCATAGCACATTGATAAAGGCTATAGCACAACCATAGAGCAGGGAAGTAGAGGTGGTAATGCCATCCAAAAGCTGGTGAGGACTTTCAAGCTCTTGTTTCCCTTTGGAACTCTCCCATCTCTCTGTGAGTTTAAATTTAGAAAACCAGATTTAAGGCAACAGACTACTCTGCCATAATTCTTCTTGTCTATCACAATTTCCCTGCTTCCTATTGTCAAACACTGTACTGAAAAATAATTTATTTAAGCATATACAAATCAACTGCAGCCTGAAAAAAATCTCTGTTATAAATGCCATGACTTGAGGATAAGAGGTGGGGAAGCTGCATATTGGGATAATTACTCATGGTAATTATTTTCTCGATAAAAAATGATTCAGCAATGAGTTCTTTATATATTTAACTAGAAAAATAGACATGTACCCAAAGAAAGTGAGCAATAAACGGAAAACTAAACTTTAAATTAAATAAGGCAATGTGCTTTATTATTTTACTGTCTAATCTGTTATCTGGGTGTCAGTTATAAATTTCAATCCACCAATATAAAAAAGGTAGATAATCAACTATACTTCAATAAAATAACTTTTTTAAAAGGTAGATATACTCAGAATCAGGCAAGATAAATAATAAGTTATACAGATGACCAAAGAAAATTAATTACTGCATAGTTCAAACTCTTTCCAGAAACACAGTTAAAAGTAAAAACTAGACTATTTTCTGGCCAATTGTTGCAGAAATCTGTTTTCCCCCTAAGTGATTTCAATGGGACTTAGCAAGCAAATAATATTTCAAACGAAAAATGTCAGAAAACAGAGGAGTCTTTCAGAAGAAAACAATGGTTCTAGTCTGTGGATTTAATATAACTGATAGCTAATTTTAAAAAATAATAGCTGGGAACAATTTTCTTTTTTTTAAGAATTCCAAAATGCCATGGATCTCAAGCTTCTCAAGATTAAAAAAAAAAGTTATTTGTTTAATTTTCACAATAACATCATTATCATTTCTTTCATAGCTTCTGGAACTGATTTTTATGTCCTTATTTAGCTGTTGTGAACAATTTACAGAACAGCATTTCACATATACATGAACATATTATGTATATGCTATAATAAACAACACATTGTAAGTTCTCATAAACTTTTCAAAAGTACATCTATAATGTTTCAAGAGAAAATACAATGATTCTAAAATATCCAGAAGGGATTTGAAATATTAAGAGCATCACAACTGGAAAATTAGTCCAATAAGAAATAGTTCCTTCTAGAAAATATTATATTTTGAGAAAAATCAACCTGTAGCCTATGTTTGTATTTCACCTTCTGGATTCAATCAATATTTGATACAATATAAAAAAGAATCTGGACCTAAAAGTTATTTGACTGACTTTCAAAAATGTAATTAAATTAAAAGTATACTTAGGGCTTCCCTGGTGGCGCAGTGGTTGAGAATCTGCCTGCCAATGCAGGGGACACGGGTTCGAGCCCTGGTCTGGGAAGATCCCACATGCCGCGGAGCAACTAGGCCCGTGAGCCACAACTGCTGAGCCTGCGCGTCTGGAGCCTGTGCTCCGCAACAAGAGAGGCCGCGATAGTGAGAGGCCCACGCACCGTGATGAAGAGTGGCCCCCACTTGCCGCAACTAGAGAAAGCCCTCGCACAGAAATGAAGACCCAACAAAGCCATAAATAAATAAATAAATAAATAAAATTTTAAAAAAAAACCAAATAGAATCAAAAGTAACTTTAAAAAAAAAAAAGTATACTTAATTTCAAATATGGGTATTCTGAATTGACCTTTAATCTACAGCATTTCATTATGCTTCATAATGTTTTAAGAAAACAATTAGTATCTAGTTTCTAAAAGAGGGAAATCACTTTTTGTTGATAGCTAAAAACATTTAGGGTCGATTTCTAATGTTTATAGTTATATTCAGATTCTTCTATCATATTTAGTGGATGGCCTAATATTGTTCCTTTTCACAAAAGCTTAAGACCCACTGAGCAAAACTGACAGAAGACCCTAAGTCTATTTTTAGAACCCCTTCTCATAAATAAATAGATAAGAAAATATTACATGTCCAAAATATAATGCCCCCAAACTACAAATGAATGCTTTGAAGAAAATGCTATTCATGAGGTAAGCAACTGGACCTTTCCTATATTGCTGGTGGGGGTATATTAAAAGTTCAAAATGTACGTACCCTATTACCCATTGATTACATTCCAAGTTATTCGTCCAAGAGAAAACATTTGTCCCCCAAAATACTTGAACAGTAATGTTTACAACAGATTTATTCACAATAGATGAATACTCAGAATATTCACTGGAAACAAATCAAATGTTCATCGACAGATGTATAAAAAATCAAACTGCAGTACATGCGCATGATGGAATACTGCTCAGCAATGAAAAAAGTTAACTACCAACATTCACAATAGCATGAATAAATCTCGAAAACATGCTGCACAAAAGAAACCAGACATAAAATAGTACTTTTGTATGATTCTATTTATGTGAAATTTAAGAACAGGTAAAAATAGCCTATGGTGATAGAAAAATCGGAATAGTAGTTGCCTCTAAGGACTGGAAATTGACTGGAAGAGGACTCAAAGGAAAAAGGTGATGAAAATAGTCTATATCTTGATAGGAGTGGTAATTATACAACTATATATTGATCAAAACTCATAAAATTGTGTAATTAAGATCTGTGACTTATACCGTATATAAATTTTAATTCAATAAAAATAAAATTTAAAAAGATGTCCTTAAAAAATTTTAAATTCTGAAATTTAATTAAATTAAAATTTAATTTCAGTTAAAATGAATAAATTTTTCTTTATATAAGCCTACTTACGGAAAAACCAACATTCAATAAACATGCTTGTAGTTATTGTATGCTTATAAAAATATACTCATACTTACTCGTCTATAGATTGGAATTTTAAAAATATCTAGATTTGTTATTAAACATTTTAAAATTCTGTTCTGGGCTTCCCTGGTGGCGCAGTGGTTAAGAATCTGCCTGCCAATGCAGGGGACAGGGGTTTCAGCCCTGGTCCGGGTAGATCCCACGTGCCGCGGAGCAACTAAGTCTGTGAGCCACAACTACTGAGCCTGCGCTCTAGAGCCCGCGAGCCACAACTACTGAGCCCATGTGCCGCAACTACTGAAGCCCGTGCGCCTAGAACCTGTGCTCTGCAACAAGAGAAGCCACCGCAATGAGAAGCCCGTGCACCGCAACGAAGAGCAGCCCCCGTTCGCCGCACCTAGAGAAAGCCCACGTGCAGCAACAAAGACCCAACACAGCCAAAAATTTTTTTTTAAATTTATAAATAAATAAATAAAATTCTGTTCCACTCCCCACAAAGCCATAAGAACAAAAAATTAAAACCTTTGAAAAATCCAACTCCTCTTCAGTAACCCAGCAATGGACTCAGATAACTCATCATTCCTTATGTGTGTCCTAACTTCATCCTCTTGGAATCTGAATAAAGTAATCCTACGTACAATTTTGTAAGTGATATTTATTTAATCATTATTTCATGATATCCTAGCACAGAGAAGTTAAATAACTATTATGTTATTCAAGGCTACCAAATCCAAAAAAACTCAGGTAACTGGCTCCTGCTTTAGGAACTGCAGTAACAAGATTACATACAGTGCCTGATCAATCATTTTAGTACATTAGATAATAAGAAATAACCCAAAATATCAAGTAATATTTTAAAATATTCTTCACTGGGACCAGAGAAGCTTAATAATTTGACCAAAGGTCAAATTCAACATTTGGGTAAGAAATTTAGAAAACAGACAAACCTTGGAAGACTTCCTTCGGCTTCTTCTCGTCCAAACCACCACCAGTTTATCTGGTTGCCTGCCAAACAAGAAAAAGATTACGTATAATTTAAGTTATCTTAAATCAAATAATAAAATTTAGTTCTAGCGCCTTTAAAAGAACAAAACATCATCTGCTTTAGATTACATAGAACCGTTGCACTTACAATAAAGCTCTATAAATTATTCATATATAGATGTTGAATACAGATATGATCTAATTTAAATGGCTAATATTTCATCCACATGTTTTTCTAAAAATACTTTACCAAGTAAATTCATTGGGACAAACCAAGTAAAATAAAATACTTACACTATTTTAAAAAAAAAAGCATACATATATCTCCTTTAAAACAATACTATATTTCTAACACATTATCCACTTTAATTTAGAGAAAATAAGCATAAAAATGATACTTCCAAAACAACTTAAGTCTGTGGTTTACACTACTCTTGCATCTCTGTATCTTATGAACAATGCTTATGGTTTTCAAAACCTTTTTATAATCAATCATCTCAACTATCTTCATAAAAACAATACAATACCAAAAAATAGGCAAGGTACATCCTGGCAAAGTTACATAACTCATCGAAAGTTCTGGCAAAACCAAGACCGAATGAAATACAGGTCTTCTAATTCTCATACCTCTCTTCTTTTCTTTATCTTCTGCCAACATAAAGTTAAAAACAAAACAAACTCACATTTTCAGCTAATACAACTAAGTTCTCTTTAATGCTTAGGGAAAACATAAAGACTATGATTATCAGTTCTTTTACTTAGATTTTTACTTTTAAAAATCTTAGATAAAAGCTTTTTAACCAAGAAATGAATGATATTACTCATCTCAGTGACCTTCACCACTTTTCTCTGTCTCCTTCATTTTACTCTGGTATCTTTCATTATCAGCAGATGACCCGTCCTCCTATTTAACTACCTACCTACCTACTTACCTTCCTACCTACATACATATATTATAAAAGGTCACCAGCCATAAACTCCTGATCCAGTGATTTATCTAGAAACCTGTCCAAAGAGTGACAGTTGTCTAATGAAAAATATTACTGAGGAACTGACCCTGAATGTAGTACAGAGAAATAAAGTGATAATATTTTTAAAGAAGGTAAGAGACATAGAAGATAGATTGAGAAGTACACACACCTAATAGAAATTCTAGGGCTTCCCTGGTGGTGCAGTGGTTAAGAATCCGCCTGCCAACGCAGGGGACACGGGTTCAAGCCCTGGTCTGGGAAGATCCCACATGCCGCAGAGCATCTAATCCCGTGCGCCACAACTACTGAGCCTGCGCTCTAGAGCCCGTGTGCCACAACTACTGAAGCCCGCATGCCTACAGCCCGTGCTCCGCAACAAGAGAAGCCACCGCAATGCGAAGCCTGTGCACCACAATGAAAGAGTAGTCCCCGCTCGCCGCAACTAGAGAAAGCCCACGCACAGCAACAAAGACCCAAAGCAGCCAAAAATAAATAAATAAATTTATTAAAAAAAAAAAGAAAGAAATTCTAGAAGTTTAGAATAGTGGGAATGGCAGAGGCAATACTGAGAAAAGGCTAAGAATGTTCCAATAAAGATAGGAGTCCTTAGGTTGAAAATATACATTAACAAATAAACAGGATAAATAAAAAACTAATCTATATCTAAATACCTTGCAATCAAACTACGGAACAGCAAGAATAAAGAGAAAAATCATAAAAGAAAAGATAGGTTACCAGCAAAGGCATAATTATGCTGACAGCAACTTCTTAGCAGCAACAGCACCCAAAATACAATGAAGCTAATGATCTTCAAGTGCTAAGGGAAAATAGATGCCATCCTGGAGTTTCATACTGGCTAAACTACCATTTAAGAAATGGTTTTAGACATAAAAGACTAAGAGTTTACAATGTATATAACCCAGCTAAATACAGGAAGGAGGAGGATGCAAGAAGCAATATAAATGTGGTAAAATGTTAATACTTGTTCATTTTCAGTGATAGGACCTGAAGAAAACAAGAGTAGACAAAAAAACAAAGTAAGGTTCCAATGAAACTATTTCATCAAGGCGTCTTCTAAACAAATGCAGTGTGTTTCTGATGGTGATAGTAACCAGCATAGTATAAAAAAGAAAAATGGTGGTTCTCCACCCAAGACTAAACCAGTTCCCAAAGACTGTCAGGCTTTGAAGACAACAATTGTAAAAACCAGTAGCTTGCTTTGGTGAATCTTTCCAGTGTGAGATGTTGAGAGCAGGAGCCAGATGCCAAAGTGCTAAATTACAGATGAAATAGAAGAAAGTTTCTATGAAACATCAGAGTGTTCATCTAAGAATCTGAACCAATGGAGAAACAAACAAAACCTTGTTCAACACACAGAGAAGTAGAACAGGACAAATGACATGAAGATGGGGAGCAGTATAGCAACATGACAACAGAGCTGGGCAGAGGGTATGATCAATGATGGCAGCTTAACAGCAGAGGGACTGAATAGCCAACCAGTGCAAGCTACCTTGTTTGAAAGCATTGGTGGCTTGCTGGAACACTTTACCTAGATTACTACACTAACCTTTTTACTATGTTCTCACCTCCACATTTCCAGCCCAACCTCAACTCTTAATTATATTTCTGCAATACTTCTTTAGAAATGCTATAAAGATCTTACCAATTTTCCTTATTATCCTTACTGGGCTCTTATACTGAAGGTACTACAGACTGGCACTTGAAGGTTGAATTTCACAGATTTATTTGACCTAAATAGTATTACATTTTAGTTTAAATTTAAACTTTAAAAAACATTTCTTACTTAAATGCCTTTAAACAAGGTCCATGCCATCCAGATTACTAGAGCCTCCAATGCTATCAGCTGCTTCACACCTGATCTTCACTCTTAAGATAATCTACTTAGTCCCTGTATGCATTTGACCCTGTGACACCACAGCATGCAAGATAACATCCATATTCCTGAATGTGGTTTATAAGGCACTTCACCACCTGACTCTGATCTACTTTTCTAGATGCAAAACCTACAAATATCTGAAAGGCATCTTGCTTTCCAACCAATCCCTCAACACTTATTCAATTTCTTCACATCTTTGCATGTTATAAACTTTTTTTAAAACCTCCTCTTTTCTCTCCTTTTCTACCTGATAAACTCTTAATTCATCACTTCCTCTGTGAAAACCTGACCATTTCTCATTTCATTCCCACTTCATCCCACATCCTAAACCTCAAGCAGAGTTAACTGCTCCTTCTACTGTATTTCCAGTAATACCCTAGACACCTCTTTTTTAATACCCTATGCGCCCTGTATTACATTATTTGTTATTATTTCTATCTCCTCCACTAGACTGTGCTCCTTTATCAACCATATCTTATTTATCTTTCTATTCCTAGTAACTAATAAGAATCTGGTACAAGATTGAGGCTCGATGTACATTCACTACTGAATGAACCTTAAATTTCATCCAGGAGTTCCCAACTGGTTAATTATAATTGATGAGGTCCAACTAAAGCCAGTAGCTACATAATACATTCTCTCTGCAGCTTATTTGAGCTTTGCAAGCATCCTCACCTTGGCTGCACATTGGACTCTCCTGGGAAGGGAGAGTGCAAAGCAATCCCCACACCTCCCGACTTGGAACATTAGTGAGGTATTAGTTGTGATGGCAGTGAGGGTGTCTCCCCTCCACGATATTGTCCTAGTGCCACCTGCACAGTTGCCTCCACCTAACTTGGCCTCTCAGGATCTCCCTCCCCTCAACCCGTTCTGATCTTGTGTTTCAGAAAAGGGAAGCCACTTACTGTAAAAAATTAGGAAGGGTGGTCTCCTAACCTATATGCCTGAACTTCCAAGTACGTAAATATAACATAAATTATTTATTTGAGAATGTCCCCAGAGATGAATAAACTTTTTTGTGATTCTAAGTCATGTCCAATTTTTATAATGTCTTCACTAGAAATCAGCCCACCTTTACATTATCAGGGACAAAGCAAGGCAGAATGTTCTAAAATAAAGAACTGTGCTGTGAGTTATTGTTCTTATAGAAGAACACCAATAACCACACAACTGGATGACCACAATCAATATTTTAAGCATCCATGCTGTACTAGAAAAGAACCATTAAATATTCACTTATGTGCTCCCAAGAGGCCAGGGATAGAGCAATTGTGAGAGTTTTATCCAACTACCAAAGAACCTATATAACTTTCTATCAAAAAAGTCAAGACAACCTGATAGAGCCCAGATTTTAGAGAGAATCCAACAATCACGTATTTAACATTTCTACCCCATTACCTAAGTAACCAGGTAGCACTACATATACAGATATATAAACATACACACATATATTTATATATAGATATTTACATATATAAACATTTTATATACATACACATAAAATGTACACAGACACACTGCCTGAGTTCCACTGGAAAATCTGTAGTCTTTTGGTGGGCTTATGCAGGGGAGGAAATTTTACATTTAAAAATAAGGGACTTCCCTGGCAGTCCAGTGGTTAAGACTCCACGCTTCCATTGCATGGGGCATGGGTTTGATCCCTGGTCGGGGAACTAAGATCCCACATGCCGGGCAGTGCAGCCAAAACATGAATGAACGAATGAATGAATAAATAAAATAAAAATCGACCTTCTATCCTACCCTCAGAGTCCTTAAAAGGCAACAAGTTGAATCTGAAGGTGGCAAGACTTATTTCACACTATGGTCCTGATGCTAAATTCTGTAGAGGAGGAAGGACAGGAGGAAAATGGAAGTGGAAGGAGGAAAAGATATGAGAGCTACAATGAACCAGCTTATAAAGCAATAAACTGTATCTTTCTTTTGTCTGCAACTAAGTTTTGGGCCCTTCTCTTTGCCACTAGTGATCTACTGTGATCAAAGTAAATTTAAAGAAAAACATTTCTGGCTTAAATTTAGACTCCTTTACTCTTTCCTACTCTTGCATGTGTGTCACTTGTGTGAGGTGAGACTGAAAAGCCATGAGAAAAATTCCAAAACCATCACTTGAAAACCAGTCTCATCACTCTCCAGAATCATAATAAGCATTCACCAAATATTTTATTGAGTGCCTATTACATTCCTGGCACTGTGCTGAGCCATGGAGATGAAAAGACAAAAGAAGACAAGCTTTGATCCTCTGGAAGTTTACATTCTAGTGAAGACAAACAATTAAACCAACTACCCAAATCTAGGCACAACCTGTGATAACTGTGGTTACTATTAGGAAATGAAATTACATGTCATTTAAAGAATATACTTTTCTGTATTTTCTACAATGAATTTATATTACTTTATGGTGGGGAATTATTTAAATGTGGGGGGGGAGTTATTTAAAATAAAATAGCACTTTTAAGTTTGGAATTACATATGAACAGACAGAATTAAACAATTAAATTTTAAAATTTCACTGTATTTATTTTTTTTATTTTTAAACTTTTTATTTTATATTGGAGTATAGCCAATTAACAATGTTGTGATAGTTTCAGGTGCACAGCAAAAAGACTCAGCCATACATATACATGTATCCATTCTCCCCCAGACTCCCCTCCCATCCAGGCTGCCACATAACATTCAGCAAAGTTCCCTGTGCTATACAGTAGGTCCTTGTTGGTTATCCTTTTTAAATATAGTAGTGTGTACATGTCAGTCCCAAACTCCCTAACTATTCCTTCCCTCCATCCTTCCCGCACTGGTAACCATAAGTTCATTCTCTAAGTCTGTGAGTCCGTTTCTGTTTTGTAAATACATTCATTTGTATAATTTCTTTTTAGATTCTGCATATAAGTGATATCATAGGATATTTCTCTTTCTCTGTCTGACTTACTTCACTCAGTATGACAATCTCTAGGTCCACCCATGTTGCTGCATTATTTCATTATTTTTTATGACTGAGTAATATTCCATTGTATATATGTACCACACCTTCTTTATCCATTCCTCTGTTGATGGACATTTAGGTTGCTTCCATGTCTTGGCTATTGTAAACAGTGCTGCAATGAACACTGGGGTGCATGTAACCTTTTGGACCATGTTCTTCTCTGGATATATGCCCAGAAGTGGGATTGCAGGGTCATATGGTAGCTCTATTTTTAGTTTTTTAAGGAATCGCCATACTGTTCTCCATAGTGGCTGTACCAATTTACATTTCCACCAACAGTGTAGGAGGGTTCCCTTCTCTCCACACCCTCTCCAGCATTTATTGTTTGTGGATTTTTTGATGATAGCCATTTTGACTGGTGTGAGGTGATACCTCATTGTAGTTTTGATTTGTGTTTCTCTAATCATTAGCGAAAAATTTCATTGAATTTAAAGACCTCTCAGCTGAATTAATCTGTTTTCTAAGTCAATAGAAGTGGAAGAGGTGTATTCTTTGTCTTAAGTTAACATAAATGTTCCCTAAGGTCTGAGCTGGCCATAGACAAAATTTTGAAAGAGGCCCCACTTGACTCTGCAGCCCTCCTTTACCTGCAGCCCCTCCAATCTCTGGGGCATTCTTCCTTGGGCCTGCAAAGTCAGTATGGCACTCCATTACAGGACCCAACAATAACAATACGACAAATGCTTTTCAGATCACTAATTCTCTTCTATATCAATTAAAATCCCCCTTTCTCCAGGGTAAGTATCTTAGGAAGGTAGTCAAAGGACAGAAAACTGGGGAAACAATTTGTATTAATTTAGGAGACATGAATTTGTAAAAGAAGGCCCCTCAAAGATAACATAGTACAGAGGAGAAAATACTAGACTGGAGGTTGGGAAACTTGTTTTTCCTAGTTCTGGCATGTAGTGACCTTAAGAATGCCTCTCCATTTCTCTGAGCCTATTCCCTAATTTATCAAATGAAGAGATTGCACTAATACCTCAGCTAGTTCTAAAACTATGATTCAGTGACCGTATGATTAAATGACTCAAATTGGTTAAATATTTTGTGGTTTAAAATGAAATGAGATAGCCAGGACATGGAAGCAACCTAAGTGTCCATCCACAGATGAATGGATGAAGAAGATGTGGCACACATATACAATGGAATATTACTCAGCCATAAAAAGAAACGAAATTGAGTTATTTGTAGTGAGGTGGAGGGACCTAGAGTCTGTCATACAGAGTGAAGTAAGTCAGAAAGAGAAAAACAAATACTGTATGCTAACACATATATATGGAATCTAAGAAAAAAAAAAAAAAAGGTCATGAAGAACCTAGGAGTAAGACGGGAATAAAGACACAGACCTACTAGAGAATGGACTTGAGGATATGGGGAGGGGGAAGGGTAAGCTGTGACGAAGTGAGAGAGTGGCATGGACATATATACACTACCAAACGTAAAACAGATAGCTAGTGGGAAGCAGCCGCATAGCACAGGGAGATCAGCTCGGTGGTTTGTGACCACCTAGAGGGGTGGGATAGGGAGGGTGGGAGGGAGGGAGATGCAAGAGGGAAGAGATATGGGAACATATGTATATGTATAACTGATTCACTTTGTTATAAAGCAGAAACTAACACACCATTGTAAAGCAATTATACTCCAATAAAGATGTTAAAAAAAAATGAAATGAGAAATTAAAGAATAGGGTAAAGAATTTGTGGCATGGAGTCCTTTGCCTCCTGTTTTCTGACAACCTAGAGGTAGCTAATATTACCACCTTTGAATAATATTATGAAAGGGGAAGTAGTATCTTTTAGCAGAGCAGTAAATGGACCACCGAAGATTCAGCCTCCCTGTCCAAAGCACAATGTTAAACCTGGGAGAAGTTGCAGGAAGCCCCTTGTCCCCAACCACCACCACCCCTCGCAGCATGCTGACACTGCGATGGAACTACATGATACCTCTCACCACTGGTGTCGCTTCTGGAGGAGAGTGGATAATAAATGAGTATAACTTCTCCATACCAGCTGAATGGTGAGGATTCCAGAATGCAAAGGAGGGCAGAGTCATAAGATAAAAGGTGTACGGGCTCCTGAATGACCACGTGGAAGGCCAATCAACCTCTCTAGACTGAAAAGTGAGCAAGAAATGAACTTTTATTAGGGCAAACCACTTTGATTTTGGGGTGTGTCTGCTACATACAGTAACTCCTCAACATACAGAAAATTCAAAAGACACACATAAATAACAATAAAACAGTTGCTGTCTTGCAGAAGCTTACACTGCAAAGTGCTGAGACCAAATTGAACCTTTTTATATCCTACTGGTTTTCACATATATGAAATTGATGTTTCCGAAGATAAAAGACAGCTATACCTCAGAACTTAGTAATTAATATTTATGCCTTTGAGCTTTTCCTAAATTAAAAATAAGGAATCATAAGCCTTTAGAACACAAAAAGTACAGCATATTCCTCTCACCAAAGAATACAGGATATGCTTACAATGAGGAAAAGAGAGCTCACAATATTAACCCTGATGTTAATGTGAATACGTACTTCACTAAATAACAAGGTTATTCCTTTTAGGGGAAAGGGCTCTTAGCCATAACTGAACATTTCATGGTGGGATGCTGTGAATATTGAAACGAAAGGGGGAAAATTGTCTTATCACAGAAATACTCTAACTTAACTATTTCTCAAGTAATTATTTTTATCCTTCAGTAGGTACATCTGCCTCCTATTGTACTATCACTGCTTGTAGCTCCAGTTAATTATACTCCTTTATGCTTACTTCACAAGAGTTATTTAGCAAGCTGTAATAATTAATTCAATAGGAAAAAAAATTCTACAAGACAAAGTACACATACACAGGATATATTTCTTTTCTGTAAAAATGAAAGGACAGTTCTAATAATAAGAGATGTAAATCTTTGTCACTCAAATAAAAATATTTTTTAAAAAAATTATATTTTGCCTCTTCCTACCATCCTTAAAATATTTTCACAGAGTGATTGCTTTTGGTTAAAAATGTTTAACTGGTGACACATATGGACTTTCACTGACAGGGATTCTTATAGCTATGTATTTAGGAACAGCACCGTTCAAACTGAGGAAGTGCAGTTTGACAAACTTGAGCTAAGTAAACTTTCTGAGAGGCCATCAAAAAATACACACACATGTATATATAATTTTTTTGCTATACTATTAAACAGTATAAAGGGTTTACAATTTCTAATATAAAGATATTTGAGAGAAATAGCGTTATAATCAATCACTGCTGTATCATGTGTGCAATACTGATCTTCCCAAATAACACTTCCTACTTTCTTTACTGTTTTATAAAATCACCCATGATGCTTCCTTTAATTTAGCGTATTACTTACTACTTCTTTTTTTCTAGTCCTGTTTGAACAAGCCTCACATAAATATTAATATTTCCAAGTCATGTACCGGGCTTCCTGGAAAAGAGATTAGTAGAAAAAAAAAGGATACATCACTCAGACCATTCCCCAGCCCTCCTAAACAATCATATTCACCATTTTCTCTCAACACAATTCTGTAATTGCTGCAATTTTGTGTTTGGATGATTACATTTGTCTGTCTTGTTTCTATCTGACTTTAAGGTTCTCAAGAGTTTTCCTGGTATTCACAAAGCGTTTTCCTGGTATTCACAAATCATTTACTGGGAGGGAGGGAGGGAAACAGAATATCATGGATAAAAAAATCATACGAAGGCAGACAGATCTGGGTTCCCCTCCTTCGGGTTGTACCATCTAAGCCTCAAGATGTTCCTCATCTGTGAAATTAGAACCTCACAGGACAAATGTAAAGATCTGTTAAGATAATGCAAATAAAGTACTTAGATCAGTGCCTGTCTTTCAGCAAATCTTCAGATAATGTTAGCAACCATCCCGTGTCTATGCTTCCAAACAGCTTTGTATAGTCTCCCTCTTAAATGTGAACAAACAAAGGATCATCTGAGGAAAGTTTCTAATATAAAAGGCAAGTGGCTAAAAGAGAGAAAAAAGAAACTTGAAAGAAACTGAAGACATTATCACTAATATCCTTGGAAATACAGAAGATATTGTACCCATGAAAAATATAAAAGGAATATTTAAAGAATAGTAAAGAAATCTGGAAATTATGTTATGTCATCCTTTTTCATTTAGGAAAGTAAAAATTGAAGAGTTTGAAAATAAAGTTGAGGAAATCTTCCAGATCTAGAATAAAGTAACAGAGATGTTAAATGGGAGAGAAAAGACTAGAAATTTAGATCAATCAAGAGGTTAAAAGTCTCACTAATTTCCCAAGATGACAGTGAAAAAAGGTCTCAAGATGTCATCTATGCCACAGGCCTAGAAAGAAATCATTCCAAAGTGGAACAGGACACTGGAAGACTCCAGGAGAAAAAGGAATTGATGAGTCACCAATGTTTAACTGTTTTGAGAGGGATATTGAGAGGCTGACAGAAAAATCTGGAAATAATAATGATATATACAGAGGGGAAAGGGGAAAAAAAATAATTTTTAACCCAAGAAAAATCAAAAGAAAGAAAATGTAATCATAATACCATAGCGTTCGATGCAAACAATACTAAGTCATAACAATGAATTCTGACCTAGCTCCGGTAGAGCAGATTGGAGAGTAGGAAGGATGGGGAAAGGGAAGGGTTAGTGTGCTTCAGGGAGGAGGTGGTAGACAGCTAAACCCTCACCTACCATATCAAGAAGCTAATAGATAAAGTCTAAAAGCAAAAGGTTAAAAGAAAAAGTTGAAAGTATGTTGTTGAACAATGAAATACCACTTCACACACCTATCAGGAAGACTATATCAAAAAGATAGATAATAACAAGTGTTGATGAAGATATGTTAAAATTGGAACCCTTACACATGGCTGGTGGGATTGTAAATAGTATAGCTGCTGTGTAGAACAGTTTGGCAGTTCTTCAAAAAGTTAAACATATGGAACAGGATAGGGAGCCCAGAAATAAACCCACATGCTTACGCTCAATTAATCTATGACAAAGGAGGCAAGAATATACAATGGAGAAAAGACAGTCTCTACAATAAGTGGTGCTGGGAAAAATGGACAGCTACATGTAAAAGAATGAAATTATCAATAGAACATTCTCTTAACACCATATACAAAAATAAACTCAAAATGGATTAAAGACCTAAATGTAAGATTGGATACTATACAACTCCTAGAGGAAAACATAGGCAGAACACTCTTTGACATAAATCACAGCAATATTTTTTTGGATCCGTCTCCTAAAGCAAAGAAATAAAAGCGAAAATAAATAAAGGGGACCCAATTAAACTTAGAAGCTTTTGCACAGCAAAGGAAACCATGGACAAACTGAAAAGACAACTTACTGAATGGGACAAGATATTTGCAAATGATAAGACGGATAAGGGATTAATATCCAACATATATGAACAGCTAATACAATTCAAAATTAAAAACAAACAAACAACTGAATTAAAAAATGGGCAGAAGAAGTGAATAGACATTTTTCTAAAGAGGAAATGAAGGTGGCCAAACAGGCACTTGAGAAGATGTTCAACATCGCTTACTAATCATCAGGGAACTGCAAATCAAAACCACAATGAGATATCACCTCACACCTGTCAGAATGGCTATCATCAAAAGGAACACAAATAACAAATGTTAGCAAAGATGTGGAGAAAAGGGAACCCTCCTACACTGCTGGTGAGAACGTAAATTGGTTCGGCCTGTGGGAAACAGTATGGAAATTCCTCAAAAAAACTAAAAACAGAACTACCATATGACCGAGCAATTCCACTCCTGGATATATGTAAAAAACAAAAACAAAAACACTAATTCTAAAAGATATGTGCACTACAGTGTTCATAGCAGCATTATTTACAATTGTCAAGATACGGAAGCAACCTAAGTGCCCATCAAGAGATGAATGGATACAGAAAATGTGGTATATATATATACAATGGAATAGTACTCAGCCTTATAAAAAAGAAAGAAATTTTGCCATTTGCAGCAACATGGATGGACTTGGAGGTCATTATGTTAAGTGAAATAAGTCAGAGAAAGACAAATGATATCACCTATATGTGGAACCTAAAAAAATACAACAAAATAGTGAATATAACAAAAAAGAAGCAGACTCACAGATATAGAGAACAAACTAGTGGGGAGAGGGGAGAGGGAAGAGGGGAGGGGCAATACAGTGGTAGGTGATAAGAGGTACAAAATATTAGGTATAAAATAAACTACAAAGATATATTGTACAACACAGGGAATATAGCCAATAATTTATAATAACTATAAATGGAGTATAACCTTTAAATATTATCAATCACTATACTGTACACATGTAACATATAATATTGTACAGCAACTATACTTCAATTAAAAGAAACAGAAAAAAATAAAATTTTTTTAAAAAGTTAAACATAGAGTTACCATATCGTTCAGTGATTTCACTTCTAGGTATATACCCAAAAACTTGTACATGAATGTTCATAGCAGCATTATCCATAATAGTCTAAAAATGGAAACAACTTAAATGTCCACTGACTGATGAACAGGTAAACAAAATGTGGTATATCCATGCAATGAACTATTATTTGGCCATAAAAATGAATAACATACTGACACTTGTTACAACATGGATGAGCCTCAAAAACATGCTAAGTGAAAGAAGCCAGACACAAAAGGCCACTTATTGCGTGACTTCATTTATAGGAAATGTCCATAATAGGCAAATCCATAGAGACAAAAGTAGATTATGTTTGCCAGAGGCTTGAAGGGGGAAACAAAGATGGGGAATGACTACTAATAGGAACAGGATTTCTTTTTTTGGTGATGAAAATATTCTGAATTAAATAGTGATGATAGTTACACAATGTTGTGAGTACACTAAAAGTCACTGAATCATACATTTTTAAAAGGTAAATTTTATGGTATATTAATTGTAACTCAATAAAAAATAAAGAAAACAAAAATATGTTACTGAAGAATATAGAGTACAGCACCAGAAGAACTAACAGGGTTGAAAGTGGTTTTCTGTAGGGAAGGAGAGTCAAGGTGGGGCAGGGTGGGGCAAGGAACCGTTGCTTTCTCTGTTATAAGCTTTGTAGTACTCTTTGAATTTGTAAACCATTTAAATATACCACTTTGTAAAATTTAACCTTAAATTTTTAAATGATGAATCTTAATTACAAAGAAGAAATTTGGGCCCAGAAATAAGCCGATGAATATATGGTCAATTAATTTACGACAAAGGAGCTAAAGAATATACACTGGGGAAAGGATAGTCCCTTCAATAAATGGTTTTGGGAAAACTGGACAGCCACAATCAAAAGAATGAAATTGGACCTCTATCTTACACCATACACAGAAAACAACTCAATTGGACTAAAGAATTGGACATAAAACCTGAAACCATAAAACTTCTAGAATAAAACATACAGGGTAAGCTCTTTGACATCAATCTTGGCAATGATTTTTTAGATATGACACCAAAAGATCAAGGAACAAAAGGAAAAATAAACAAATGGAACTACATCAACCTAAAAAGCTTCTGCACAGCAAAGGAAACTATCAAGAAAATAAAAAGGCAACCTATGAAGTAGAAGAAAATATTTGCAAATCATATATCGGACAAGGGGTTAATATCTATGTATACAAAGAACTTATACAACTCATTAGCAAAAAAAAAAAAATCCAGTTAAAAAATGAGCAGAGGAACTGAACAACGATTTTTTCAAAGAAGACATACAAATGCCCAACAGGTACATGAAAAGGTACTCAACAACACTAATCATCAGGGAAATGCAAATCAAAACCAAAATGAGATTATCATCTCTTACCTGTTAAAATGGGTATTATCAGAAAGACAAGAGATAACAAGTGTTGGCGAGGATGTGGGAAAAGTGAACTCTTATACACTGTTGGTGGGAATGTAAATTGGTTCAGCCACTACGCAAAACAGTATGGGGATTCCTCAAAAAATTAAAAATAGAACTACTGCATGATCTAGCAATTCTACTTCTGGGTACTTATCTGAAGAATACGAAACACTAACTCGAAAAGATATATGCACCCCAATGTTTATTGCAGCATTATTTACAATAGTCAAGATATGGAAATAACCTAAGTGTTTGTCAACAGGTGAATGGATAAAGAAGATGTGGGGGGTGTGTGTATCTTCTTTATATTATATACACACACAATAGAATACTATTCAGCCATAAAAAAGAAGGAAATCCTGACATTGGCGACAACATGAATGGACCTTGAGGGCATTATACTAAGTGAAATAAGCCAGAGACAGAAAGATAAATACTGCATGATCTCATTTACATGTGGAATATAAAAGCATTGGACTACTCACAGATATAGAGAACAGATTGGTGGTTGTCAGAGGTGGGTGTTGGGGGTGAGGGAAATGGGTGAAGGCGGTCAAAAGGTACAAACTTCCACTTATAGGATAAATAAGTTCTGGGGATTTAATGTACAGCACAGTGACTACGGTTAACAATATTGTATATAGATATTTTTTGTATTTTCATGATCAGCTCTATTCACGTTCTGTGCCAAAGCATTTAAATACCCTGTGCTACTCATCACATAATGTGGGTGGTAAAAGAAAAGAAGCCATCCTTAATTCAATGTGTTATCCCTAAAGCATCTATTCCTGTCAGTGCTGCAAAGATACAATTAATTTGTATAACCCAATATCCTGAGGTTGAAACACAAAGCACACAGAGCAAAACATTCTCTTATGGAAAGAGAAAAATATAAACTCTGCTTTATGCAATTGCCCAAAGCTATTTTCAGTAAACAAAATAATTTTAATTAACAAATTATTCTAGTAAATCATTTTTATGAGATATAACTTTTTAAATGAGATAGAATTGTCATATAACATTATATTAGTTTCAGATATGTAACATGATTCAATACATATTGTGAAATGATCACCACAATAAATCTAGTTAATATCCATCACCATACATAGTTACAAAAATTTTTTCTTATAATGAGATTTACTCTCTTAGCAACTTTCAAATATGCCATATAGTATTATTAACTATAGTCACCATGCTGTACATTATATCCCAATGACTTATTTTATAGCTGGAAGTTTACCTTTTGACCACCTTCACCCATTTCACCCACCTCTGCCTCTAGCAAACACCCATCTGTTCTCTGTTTCTATGAGCTCAGTTTTGTTTTGTTTTTTAAAGATTCCACATATAAGTGAAATCATCTATATTTGTCTTTCTCCGACTTATTTCACTTAGCATAATGCGCTCAAGGACTATCCATGTTGTCACAAATAGCAGGATTTCCTTCTTTTTATGGCTGAGTAACATTCCTGTGTGTATGTATGTGTCTGTGTGTTTTCTTTATCCATTCATCCATCGATGGACACTTAGGTTGTTTCCTTATCTTAGCTATTGTGAGTAATGCTGCAATGAACATGGGGTGCATATATCTTTTAAAGTTAGTGTTTGGTTTCTTCTGATAAACAGCCAAAAGTGGAACTGCTGGATTATACAATAGTTGTTATTTTTAATTTTTTGAGGAACTTCCATACTAGTGGCTGAACCAATTTACATTCCCACTAACAGGGTACAAGAGTTCCCTTTTCTCCACATCTTCACCAACACTTGTTATTTCTTGTCCTTGATAACAGTCATTCTAACAGGTGTGAGTTGATATCTCACTGTGGTTTTGATTTGCATTTCCCTGATGATTAGTAACGGTTGAGCACCTTTTCAAGTATGAGTAGGCTAACAATACTGTATTGTATTTGAAAGTTGCTAAGACATTAGATCTTAAAAGTTCCCCTCATCAACATTTGTTATTTGTTGACTTCTGATCACAGCCATTCTGACAGTAGTGAGGTGATATCTCACTGTGGTTTTGATTTGCATTTTTGTAATGATTACTAATGTTGAGCATCTTTTCATGTGTCTGTTGGCCATCTGTATATTTTTCATAGAAAATGTCTATTCAAGTCCTCTGCCCATTTTTAAATCAGATTGTTTGTTTTTTTGATATTGACTCGTGAGTTCTTTACATTTTTTGGATATTAACTCCTTATCAGATATATTATTGGCAAATATCTTTTCACATTCAGTACGTTGTCTTTTCATTTTATTGATAGTTTCCTTCACTGTGCAAAAGCTTTTTAGTTGACATGGTCCCATTTGTTTATTTTTGCTTTTGTTGCCTTGGCTTGAAGCGATTTAGCCAAAATTATACTGCTAAGACCAACACCAAAGAGCATACTGCCTGTGTTTTCTCCTAGGAGTTTTATGGTTTCAGGCCTTACATTTAAGTCTTTAATCCATTTTGATTTTATTTTTGTAAATTGTATAAGAAAATGGTTCAATTTCATTATCTTGCATGTAGCTGTCTAGTTTTCCCAACACCACTGATTGAAGAGACTCTCTTTTCCACTGTAAATCATTGTCTTCTTTGTCAAAAATTAACTAACCATATAAGCATGGGTTTAATTCTGGGCTCTCTGCTACATTCCATTGGTTTATGTGTCTGATTTTGTGCCAGTACCATATAATTTTGATTACTATAACTTTGTAGTTTAGTATGAAATCAGGGCATGTGCTGCCTCCAGCTTTGTTCTCAAGGTTGTTTTGGCTACTTGGGGTCTTTTGTGGTTCCATACATATTTTAGGACTATTTGTTCCAGTTCTGTGAAAAATGCTATTTGTATTTTGATAGGAATTGCACTGAATCTGTAGATTTCTTTGTGTAGTATGGACATTTTAACAATATTAATTCTTCCAATCCATGAGCACAGTATTCGATCTGTGTTTGTATTCAATTTCGTTCATCAATGTCTTATAGTTTTCAGAGTATAATTCTTTCACCTCCTTGATTAAATTTATTCCTAGGTATTTTATTCTTTTTTGATGCAACTGTAAATGTGATTGTTTTCTTTATTTCTCTTTCTGATAGTTCATTACTAATGTATATACAGAAAGGCAACATGTTTCTGTATACTGATTTTTCAGTAAAGTTGCAGGATACAATTCATTTATTAGTTCCAATAGTTTTTTAGTGGAGTCTTTAGGGTTTTCTATATAGTATCATGTCATCTACAAATAGTGATAGTTTTACTTCTTCCTTTCCAATCTGAATTCCTTTTATTTCTTTTTCTTAACTGTTTGCTGTGGCTAGGACTACCAATACTATGTTGAATAAAAATGGTGAGAGTGGGCATCCTTGTCTTTTCCTGATCTTAAAGGAAAAGCTGTCAGCTTTTCATCACTGAGTATGATGTTAGCTGTGGGTCTGTCATATATGGCCTTTATATTATGTTGAGGTATGTTCTTTCTATACCTATTTTGTTGAGAGTTTTTATCATAAATGAATGTTGAATTGTGTCAAATGCTTTTTCTGCATCTATTGAGACGATCATTTGATTTTTATCCTTCGTTTTGTTAATGTAGTGCATCATGTTGATTGATTTGTGGATACTGAATCCTTGCATCCCTGGAACAAATCCCACTTGATCATGGTGTATGATCCTTTTAATGTATTGTTAAATTAACTTTGCTAATAACTTTGTTGAGGATTTTTGCACCTATGTTCATCAGAGATATTGGCTTGTAATTTTCTTTCTTTTTGTTGTGTCTTCATCTGATTTTGGTCTAGGAAAATTCTGGCTTCACAGAGTGAGTTTGGAAGCATCCCTTCCTCTTCAATATTTTGGAATATTTTGAGAAGGATAGGTATGAACTTTTCTTTAAATGTTTGGTAGAGTTCACCTGTGAAGCTGTCTGGTCCTAGACTTTTGTTTGTTGGAAGTTTTTTGATTACTGATTCAGTTTCATTACTAGTGATCGGTCTGTTCAGATTTTCTATTTTTCCTAGTTAAAAAAAATTTTTTTAAAGAGACTTTCTAATTGGAAAAATGCTGGTGATGGAGTACAGGGACTTGGAGGAGAATAACTGTATCTTCAGGATCACCTTATAATGGGGCATACAGAGTAGCTAGCCTCCAGAAAAAAAGCCCCATGGCTGAAGAAAATGCCCAGAAGTATTTGCTGCACAGTAAAACAGAAAATAATAGCACTTCTTGATGACTTTCAGGCACATAAATAACATCTATCAATCAGCAGTCTGGTCCACAGCTTAAAATAACCCAGTTCAATACAGTCTAGTTATGGCCAAAGAGAAACAGAGCTGTGCTATTTTCAGCTGTAGCCCCACCAAGAAGTTGAGTATGTTACATATATCCAATAGTCCAGAGACGTGTATCTATTTCTAGGGCCAAAGATTAGAACTAGTTCCCCTGGTACTAATGACCTACCTTATATGCACCTCACTTAGCTGGAAGGGAATTCAATTTTTCAAATACAAAGGAGATACCAGCTCTCTACCCTATAGAATTATTATTTCATTATCCTTTTTATGCCTTACTGCTGCCTAGAGAATAAAATTCAAACTCACTTAAAGCCTTCCCCCATTTGGCCTCTACCAATCTTCTCGCCTAGTTTCCTACATTTTATGCTGCAAACAAATGACACCAGTCATTGTTCCAAAACATGACCTGTATTTTTCCTCCTGTGGTCTCCATGTTTCTAAATGTAATAAATATTTGGGTGGGGGGGTGGTCCTCATCTTATCTGATCTCTTAGCAACACTGACATTTGTCCATTTTTCCCTCTTTGTGGGGTTAGCCTCCTCTACCTGGCCAGGCAATATTGGGAAGTTTCCAAAAATTGGTCATACTCTTACCTTACACCATAATCAAAAGTTAAAACATAAAAAATCTAAACATAAGAGCTAAAACTATAAAATTCTTAGAGGAAAACAGATCAAAAGTTTCATGATGTTAGATTTGGCAGTGATTTCTTGGATATGACAAAAGCACAGGCAACAAAAGTAGATAAAGTGGACTTCATTAAAATTAAAAACTTTTGTATATCAAAGGACACTATAAATAATGAAAAAGCAACCCACAGAATGAGAGAAAATATTTGCAAATCATATATCTCTTAAGGGATTAATAGCCAGAATATATAACAAACTCCTCCTATAACTCAACAACTACAATATACACAAAATAAAAACCCCAAATGAGAAATGGGCAAAGAACTTGAATAGACATTTCTCCAAAGAAGATATACAGATGGCCAATGAGCACTTGAAAAGAGCCTCAATATCATTAATCACTAGGGAAATAAAAATCAAAGCCAAAAGCTGGTTCTTTGAAAAGATAAATAAAATTGATAAACTGTTAGAATGATCAGGGAAAAGAGATGACACAAATTACCAATATCCAGAATGAGAGAGGTGACATAATCATAGATATTAAAAGATAAAGAAATGTTATGAGCAATTTTATGTCAATAAATTTGACAACAGATGAAATAGACAAATTCCTGAAACACACCAAGCTCACTCAAGAAAAAAAATTAGATGTGGATAGTTCTCTAACCATTAAAGAAATTAATTTTGTAGTTTAAAGCCTTCCTACAAAGAAATCTCCAGGCTAGATGGCTTCACTGGTGAGTCCTATCAAACATTTAAAAGAAAAATAATACCAGTTCCACACAAACTCTTCTGGAAAATTGAGCAAGAAGAAATACTTCCCAACTCATTCAATGAGGCCAGCGTTATCCTGATACAAAAACCAGGCAAAGGCTTTATAAGAACACAGAAACAAAAAGAAAACACTGCAGAAAAATATCCCTGATGAACACAGATGTAAAAATACTGAATAAAATTTTAGCAAATCAAATCTAACAAAACATTAGACGGATAATATATCATTACCAAGTTGGGTTTATCCTAGGGATGTAGGGTCCCTTAACATTAAAAAAATCAATCAATGTAATTCACTATATTAGCAAACTAAAAAAAAAAAACCGTATGATAATCTCAACAGATATTTAGAAAAGCATTTGATAAGATCCAACAACCATTTCTGATGAAAGCTCCCAGCAAACTATGAACAGAAGAGAACTTCCTCAACCTGCTAAAGAACATCTACAAAAAAACCTATAGCTAACATCATACGACTGGTGAAAGATGGAATATGTTCCCCCTAAGATCAGGGACATAACAAGGCTCTCCACTCTTATCATTTCTCTTCTGTGTTGTACAAGAAAGGCTAAGCAGTGCAATCAGGTAAAAGAAGAAATAAAACATCCAGATTAGCAAGGAAGGACTTAAAATGTCTCTATTTGGATGATATGATCTTTTACGAAGAAGACCCAATGAAATCTACTAAAAAAAAAAAAAAAAACCACTAGAACTAATAAGTGAGTTTAGCAAAGCTGCAAAATACAAGATAGATGAACAAATATCAATTCTATCTTTATATACCAGAAGTGAAAAATCAGATATAGGAATTTTTAAATATTTTTACAATATGAAAAACACTACTTAGGGATAAATCTAACAAAAGATGTGAAAGAAAGTGTAACGGTTGATACACTGAAAATTACAAAGCACCGTTTAGAGAAAGTAAGACCTAAATAAATGGGGAGATATACCTTGTTCATGGATCTGAAGACTCATCAGTCTTCCCCAAATTTATCCACAGATTCAATGCAATTCCAAATAAAATCCTTGCAAGCTTTTTTTAATAGAAATTGACAAGCTAATTCTAAAATTCATATGGAAATGCAGTTTTTATGATGCTTTTTTAGAGTATATACTTTTTATAAGAGAAAGACTTTATTAAGATATTTACCATTTAAAACCGACACATTTAAGATCAATCTTCCAACATTTCCAGGACATTTATGATGCACATTTAACCTCTAAATTGGGAAATAAGGAATTGTATCTTATTTCCTTTACCTATAGATTCTCAAATAGTGAGTCTATTATATGAATTTGTAAATTACTTTTGACAATGTTTATTGCCTATATTTGTGTTTTCTTCTATTTTACAAATGCTTAAAATGTATATTTTTATAACAGTGCATATATTCCTTTCCTTCATTTTCTAAAAGTCACCCACACTCTCATTATAATAACACAAATCTAATTGTAATCATACTATACACAAATGTGTGTCCTAGTTTTTCACTATATGATTTGCCGTAAGTTGTATGTTCTTCTAAGGTGCTATACAGAATCATTTAAATATACTTTGATTCTTGTGAAATCATGCACATAAGAATAAAAAAGTACAGGAAATACTAAATAAAAAGTATAAATCTCATTTCTTGGACCATCTACTGGCTTTTTACTAAAACGTGTGTCCTTGTGTGCCCCAGTATTTCTTCTTTGCTCATCCTTGCTGCCCCAGCCTCTACCTCTATATCATCATTTTCACATTTTCAAGATTTGTACCCTGCACATTGTGTGCTATTATAAATAAGTATTTTGTGTTTTGGTTAAGAGTTATTTCGTAAATAGAAAACAAATATCTAGGGCCCACAATATCAAATATATAATTTTCACTCAGAATCAAACAGCATTCGGACATAGACAGACATATTGCTAAATATATACCACTTGACGAAAAAAAATGGATTAATAAGTGGGGTGAGAAAGAAGCAAGAGGAACACATTCTTTTTTATTGACTATATAATGCGTTTTTACCTTCTGAGATTAATTAGCTTCTTCACCATAAAGAATAAAGTTATTCTTACACAATCTTCTTGGACCTTCAAACCTCCTGTTCTAATGTGAAACATTTGCTTTTTAACAATACCTGCTCTACAGGTGTCAACCTAGGATTATCATTTTGTTTTGTTGTGTGTGTGTGTGTACGTGTGTGTGCCTGTGTTTTTGAGGGAGGGGCCCTTCCAAGGTTTTATACACTGTTTTCTTGGAACTCAGGACTTTATATTTCTTGAGTTGTTGTTATTGTTGCTTTTAAATTGGAGTAAATCCTCAAGTAATTCTTTTAGGAAGTGACAGTGGGTGATTTTATCAATCATGATCCAGTTAAGAAAACAGGAACTCCACTAGGTTATGCTAAGAACAGTGATTTAAAAATAGAAAATTGTTTAAACATGTGATAATGGACTAAAAGAACAAAAAGGTAACCTAGAAGTAATAACTGCAGTAAGCAGCTAGCACTCCTAGGGCTATGGGAACATAGGTAAGAGGTTGGTGTCATCAAAACCTAAGAGTTTAGAGAAGGAGGCAGTGGGCACAGCCCAGCTGCTGCAGGTAACTCAAAAGTATCAAAATGAGGACAGTTTTAGCAATATCAAAAGAGGCTAGCGGATGGAATCCACTGTTACTGCTGGGGTAACATTGACAAGAATATCAAGAAAACAGGTAGGAAGTCCCATCTCTTCTTTTCTTGCCTGTCTCCTAATGGTAGAAACTAATAGCAAGCTAGCTAACAACACAGTCTGAGAAATATAATTTGCATAATCTCAGCCCAGCATCAGAGTAGAATACAGAAGGGTGTATCTGCAGCTTAAAGAACTTCAAAGAACCAGCATAGTTCTTAATTTTACAGCTTCGATGAATAGAGAATTCTAGATTCAAAATCATCTTCCCTTATAACTCTGAAGTCATCTGCTACTTTGTCTTCTATCATGCAGTGTTACTTCAGAAGTCTAATTCTCGCTATGGTGATCTATTAGATGTTCCTATGTTTCACCACCTACATAGACTAATTAAAGAATGAACAATTTACTCTTTTGATTACTAAATTAGTAAATGATTTAAAAATTAATATATATAATATAAAAATGTACTTTAGAAAAAAAGATCATATTATAGTACTACTATCTAACATTTCACGAACCTGTAAAATATAATAAGTATTCTTCTACACTGTAATGGCCACAAAGTATTCCTTCATATGGATGGCAGCACAATATAACTAATCCTCCAATTACAGACATTAATGTCAGTCAAGCTTTTTATTATTATAAATAACACAAAATAACTTCTTTATAGACGAATATTTGCACAAGCCCACGAGTATGCTTTTAGGATAAATTTCTAGAAATAAAATTGCAGGGTCAAAGCATATTTTTAAGACTTTTGATACATATTACCAAACCTCTATTCAAAAAGGTCATACTAATTTATATTCTCATAAGCAGAAGAATCAAAATTATCCCACACTACAGCAAGTAGCAAGTATTTTCGTTATTTTATAAATACGAAGAAAATTATAAAATCTTACTAAAGCACATAAAACAAATCTAGACAAATGGGAAGACATGTCACATCCCTAAGTCTGCCACTTTTGACATTATAGCAGACTAGATAACCCAAAGGGTCCATCCGCTACAAAACAAGTAGATTCTAGGAAAAAATACAGTATTTTAAACATATTGCTGGGCTCCCTAAAAGTAGGGGGATTCTCTAAGGACCACACCCTAGCTTTCCCCCAATTACTTCAAAAAAAGGTGATAGGTAAGGGATACAAACCATGAGTCTAGCTAACATGGAAGCTGGGAGCTCTGATCTGTATGTGAACTGAAGAAAAGCGTGCCTTGAGGGCAAATATCAATACCAGCACTGCAACTGGGGTCCTAAGGTTGAGGCCAGAAGCAAGTGGTAGAGCTGAAACTGGTGGTTCTTCTACATTGAGTCTGGCTCTTTTGAAGAGAGCTAAAGGGGGTCCAAGTCAGCAGCACTGCCAGATCCCAGAACAAATCTTCGGAGGAAAGAATACCCAACTTAGGTCCTTAGGAGTCCCACAGATCAAGGGGGGAAAATACATGTTCACACAAAGATCAGTCAGCAACTGAGGTGGCAAGCTAAATTTAGACACCTCCTCCCAATAAGAGAACAATTATTTTAAGGTGTCCATATATTTTATTTAAAAGCACATAGAACACTTATTTATATTGTATAGGTATATACACATAATGAGTTAAATTCAAGAATGATCACCACTAGATTAATGATGGTTATTTTCAAGTGATCATCAATTTCTCCTTACACTATTACAATAATGTTTCAATTTTTCTAATGAAAATATATATTTTTAATGTAGTCATTTCAAATCTATTTTAATTATAAGGGGGAAAATTTCAGTGTTATTACTAGCCATTTCTATTTCCTCTTTTATGAAAAACTCATGTCCTTTGCCTGTTTTTCTGTAGTATGGTCATCTTTCTTATTGACATATTTCCCCCGTTTGCTGATTGCCATTCAATTTGGTTTCCAGTTATGTTAATACTAAAAACCTTTAAATTATTAACTAGTGAAATATATCAATACTTTCCCTCATGGTTTCTACTCTGATGAAACTTTAACTTCAATCTCTCTTTTCTTTCTCCATCCAATACTTAACATCATAAAAAGGAAGCAAGGATATTGAAGAAGATTTTAGAAAAGTAAAGAGATAGTTCGTAACGTTCTCCACTGTTGATCTCTGCTAGATAATTTGTTCTCTGTGTCTCCTTCAATTCCTACTCATTTGTGTTTAGTAACTACACGCTGACAAATTCTCTTTGTAGACCTGAAAATGCTCACATACTGTATATATAAAGTAAATTTACTTTTGTAATTATAAAGCAACTCTAAATTAATCTAAGCACCACTAAATTAATCTGGATCAGGAACACTGTTCTCAGCTGATTAATCAGGCATCCTCATAAACGGTGTCACAGATAAGCAGGAGGTCAGGATAAAAAATCATCAGAGAGCTAGACTTCTACTTCTAGAAAGACAGAGTATACACTTCTCCCTATTCCTCATACCGGGTACAACTGAAAACATTGTCCATTATATATAAAACAAACATAAGAAGACTCTGAAGGCTGGAGAGAAGGCAGACTGCAAGGAATCCAGCCTCAAATATCCCAGACTTGGAGCTGAAGAAACCAACAATTCCAAAATACCAATGGGATCACATATAAAGAACCCCAACTGAAGTTAAAGGACCAGGAAAGGGACAGTCTCACAAGACAAAAAGCTTTTAGAAAATAGCCACTCTACATCGGCCAAACATCACAGAAAATCTGTGACCCCTATGCCTGTAAAGACCAAGTGGGGTACCTAGAATTCTCCTTTCATGAGACTGTAACAAGGTGCCCACTGGGGTGGTGTCAAAGGAGGCCAAGTAGCCAGGATTTTCATCTCTGCCAGCCAGTATCAAGGCTTTATCCATGTGCAGTGTCAGTGGAAACCATGTGTGGAACCTGGACTCTCACCCCCATCCAGTAGTAATGAGGCTCTTTATTGACCTCTGTTGACAGGGGGGGCTTCTTGTTGTTACTGGGTGGGGTTGGGAATTCTCAGTACTAGTGGGTGATGATAAAAGTTCTGACTCCCACTGTGCCTCTGACACTGACCAAGTCGGGAGTAGGAGGGGTGTCTTCCTGCTGGGTGGAGGTAATAAATTATATGTATATAACATATTAACTAGAGCAGCCACTTAAAAAAAAAAAAAGCTATAACAAAGAGGTACACTCAAAAATACTATAGATAAATTAAAAATGGAAGTCCAAAAAGTATTCAAGAAACCCACAGTAAAGAAAGAAAAAGAAAACAGAAATGAAAAACAGAGAAAACAAAAACTAAAATAACAGACATCAGCTGTAACATATTAATACTTACATGACATGTAAATGGTTTAAATACAAAAATTAAAACATAGACACTGGCAGAGTGAGTTAAAAAACACAACCCAGCTATAGGCTGTCTGCAAGAAACTCACTTCAAATTTAACAATATAAGCAAACAAAGTAAAAACTAGGAAAGAGATTTATAAAGCAAACATTAGTCAAAGGAAAGACTATTAATACCAGAAAAGGAGATTTCAGAACATAGAAAATTACCAGACACAGAGAGGGACAATATATAAAATTAAAAGGTAAACCCAAAAGAGATATACAATCCTAAATAAGTATATACCAAAAAACCAAGCTGCTAAATATGTGAAACAAAAACTGATAGAACTGAAAAAAGAAATAGATAAACCTACAATTATACTGGAAATGTCAACATCCCTCTCTCAATAATTGATAGAATAACTAGACAGAAAATCAGGAAGGTTATAGAAGAACTCAACAATACTATCAACCAACAATATCTAATCAACATTTATAGAGTACTCCCCCCAACAAGAACAGAACATACATTCTTCTCAAGTGCCCACAGAATGTATATCAAGAAAGACCATATCCTGAGCCAAAGCAGAAACTTCAACAAACTTAAAAGAATTTAAATCATACAGAGTGTGTTCTCTCTGGTCACAATAAAATCAAACTAGAAATCAATAACAGAAAAATAACATGAAAATCTCCATACCTGGAAACTAAACAAAACACTTGTAAATAATACAGTAAGTCCCCTACATACGAACCTTCCAGTCGTGAACTTTCAAAGGTGCGAACATGTGTTCCATGAACATCAGGCATGAGTGAAATTGCAGCCTGCCCTCCATCTCCTATTGCTGACTATCCTTAAGCCCTACCAACTCAAACCTCCCCTCCTTCCTCCAGTCAGTAACTCTTCTTGCCTGTTCACTTGATGCCAGCCCCTGTATGCCTGCTGTTGTACTGTACTACTGTACTTTTCAAGGTACTGTACTGTAAGATTAAAAATGTTTTATTTTTGTTTTTTATGTATTATTTGTGTGAAAAGTATTATAAACCTATTATAGTATAGTACTATATAGCCGATCGTGTTAGTTGGGTACCTAGGCTAACTTTGTTGGACTTACGAACACACTCTCAGAACAGAACTCATTCATATGCAAGGGCCTTACTGTACCTGGTCAAAGCAGGTGTCTTAAGGGAAATCAAAAGATACATAGAACTGAATAAAAAGGAAAACACAATATATCAAAATTAGTGGGACATAGGAAAGCAGTGCTAAGAAACAAATCTGTAGCATTAAATGCATACATAAGAAAAGAAGAAATGCCTCAAATCAACAATCTAAGATTCCCCATCAAGAACCTAGAAAAAGAAGAGCAAATAAACTAAAAGCAAGCAGAAGGAAGGACATAACAAAGAGCAGAAATCAATGAAACTGAAAACAGAAAAACAGAGAAAAAAATCAATGACAGAAAGCACTAGTTCTTTGAAAAGACTAGTGAAATTGACAAACTTGTAGCATAACTGACAAAGAAAAAAGGAGAGAGGACACAAGTTACCAATATCAGGAATGCAACCAGGGATATCACCACAGACCCTGCAGACACAAAAAAGATAATAAGAGAATACCATGAAAAAAAAACTCTACACACATAAATTTGACAACTTCAATGAAATGGACCACTTTCTCAAAAAACACAAACTACCACAACTCAGCCAATATGAAACAGATAAGCTGAATAGCCCTAAAAATTATTTTAAAAATTGAATTCATAATTTTAAAACTCTCTGAAAAGAAATCTTCAGACCCCCTTTTCACCGGAGAATTCTATGAAACATTTAAAGTAGAATAAACACCAATTCTACACAATCTCTTCTAGAAAATAGATGAGGAGGAGACACTTCCCAAATCCTTTATGAAATTAGTATTACCCTGATACCAAAACCAAAGACAGTACAAAAAAGAAAACTACAGACCAATATCCCCCATGAATATTCCTTAACAAAATATTATCAAATAGAATTCAGCAATATATAAAAAGATTTATATACCATGAACATGGAAAACCTGCCCTGGTGGAAGCCAGATGTCATATAAGAAGTTCGATTACTATGAGACAGCTATGAGTAGAGTAAGTGATGCTAGCTGGTCCCTACCTGTGAAGTGAAGAAGCCATCTTGGATATTCCAGCCCCATAGTTTCTTGGGAAAAAAATCAAGGCCCTAGATATATGGTCCCAATCAAGTTTTCCCAGCTCTATTCTTTCAAGCCAACCCATCGGATGCCCCAAATATTATGGAGCACAGATAAACCATCTCATGCCCAAACTACTGCCCCATAGATTTTTTTATTTACACCACGAATTGGCAAACATTGTCAGTAAAGGGCCAGAGAGTAACTTTTCAGGCTTTGAGAGTCACCAATCTCTCACAACTACTCAACTCTGGTGTAGTAGCACAAAAGAAACCATAGGCAATATGTAAATGAATGAGTGTGGCTGTTTTCCAAAAATTTTATTTATGAACATGAAGTCTGAATTTCATGTAATTTTCATGTGTCACAAAATATTCTTGAGGGTTTTTTTAAAGCATTTAAAAATGTAAAGTCAATTCTTAGTTGGTAGGCTGTACAAAACAGGTGGAAGGTTGGGCTCCTGACTTACATGTTCTTTCATTTTGCAATCCTTACTTACTTAAGGATTAAGGTATTGAATTGCATGCTCCAGATTGCCTCTGTCATTTTACTGAATCCTAAACTCTTAGACTTGGAAAGAATTTTAAAGATCAATTTGATAGTCTAAACACCTACTTAGTCTAAATACATGAATCCACTGTATACTATGCCTGCCAAGCAGACACCCAGATCCTCCAGCAATAGGGAAACCATTAGCTCCACCTAAACTGCCCAGTCTACCTTCAGACAACCCTGATTTTTTTCCCCTGTGCTGAGGGAAACCTGTCTCCCTATAACTTCTATCCATTGATCCCAATTCTGCCTCTTGGTGTCAGGCAGAATACACCTACTTCCATTTCCAAAAACAGGCTTTCAGATACTTCAAACAGCCACTCTATCTCCTGGAGTATTTTCTTTTCTCTAAGCTAAATATCCCCAACTCCTTAAACCTAACCTTGTATAACCTCTGAACTTCCTTTAACCATCTAAAACTAGGATGCCCAAAACTGAAGGTAATACTCCAAATGTAGTCTGACGAGAGAAGAACCGTTAACTCCCTTTTTCAGAGACTTCCATTATTGCAATTTAAGAACACATTTGTTTGTTTTGCTTTGGTTTTTTTTTTTTTTGACAGCCACATCACATCAGACTCATGGTAAACTTACCACTGATTAAAATTTTTTCCTTACATGTTAAGTCAGATCTCTTCCACTAGACACTCACATGGCAGAAATCTTAGACTCAAGTACACAACTTTATATTTATTCCATTCAATGTAATCTTGTTAAATCCAGCCCATGATTCCAGCCAGTTGAGATCTTTTGAGATCCTAGTTTTTGCTTCACCTATTTACTAACTCCAGAGCTCACCATGACCTGCAAATTTGAAACATATGCCTTCTATATAGCATATAAGTAAAGTAATTGACAAAAATAAACAGAACAGGGACTTCCCTGGTGGCGCAGTGGTTAAGACTCCACGTTCCCAATGCAGGGGGCCGGGGTTCAATCCCTGGTCAGGGAACTAGATCCCACATGCATGCCGCAACTAAGGAGCCTGAAAGCTGCAACTGAGGAGCCCGAGAGCTGCAACTAAGACCCAGCACAACCAAATAAATAAATAAAATAAAAAAAAATAATAATAAAAAACAGAACAGAGGCAAGTACCAAGTCCTATGGTAAGGCTGTAGAAATGTCCTTTTAGTCCTAAAATAATAAATTATATTACTTTTTCCATCTTGACAATATCACCATGGAACTTAGCAAACCTTTTACTGAACTACAAATGTGGTATGTTTATCACATTTGCTTCATCTCTCAAAGGAGGAGATCTGTCAAAAAATGAACTGTTAGTCTAACATGACTTTTTCTTAGTGATACCATACTGGGCTCTTTCATTGTTAACTGCTTATAAATAAATCATGGTTTTTGTCATCTTTTTTTTTTTTTTAATCTTCCTAAGGCTCAGTGTTAACTTGTTTAGTCCATATCTTGAAGAAAAACAAACAAAAATCACCCTTGCCCATCTCTAGGTTTCTTTTCTAGATCTCTCTTGATCCTTTTGGTTCTTCAAAAAAATCATCAATGGAAATGTAGATTTTTCTTTTTCTTCCTTTGAAGTTTTTGAACAAAAAAGCCTTAGTGCAGTGATATTTCTTTTTATTTTTAAACCTACCTTTCACATGCTTTTTATTACTTTTTTCTCTGCTTAGTAAATTACATTTTAAAGCTATAAATTTTTATAGCCCTCAGTCTGGTACCAACTTGGAACTACCGTGGCATTTTGCCTGGAATCCAATTATTTTTTTCGATGCTTATCTAGTTTGTATTTTAAATTGGGTTATCTTAATTCTGAATGCTAATATTCAATATCTCAAAATCTGCTTGTTCATAAAGGCAATTACCACATTTATTTGTTTTCAACAAAAACATCAATTTTGCTTCATGATCAAATCTACATGATTACTATCTTGCTATTTCCGATCACATACATTAAGAACGGATATCCCACACTGTAACAAATAGATATATATATGGGATAAAAAATGAACCTCAACCTTTATCTCATATCACACATAAATATTAACTTGAAATGGATTATAGACCTAAATGTAAATGCTAAATCTATAAAGCTTCCAGAAAAAAAACAGGAGAAAATCTTCATGACCTTGCAGTAGGCAAAGATTTCTTAGCTAGGACACAAAAAACACCAACTGCAAGAGAAAGTATTTATAAATTTTATCAAATAAAAATTGTTCTTAAAAATATTATTAACATGAAAAGGAAAGACAGAATTGGAGAAAAAAATATTCATAGTGCTTTCATCTGCCAAAGTGTTGGTATCTTGAATATTAAAGTTAATAATAAGAAGGCAAACAGCTCGATTTTTTTTTAAAAAATGGGTAAAAGAGTTGAATAGACAGTTCAAAAACAAGATAAACAAATGGCTAATAAGCACATAAAAAATACTCAACAGCATTAGTCATCAGGAAAATGCAAATTAAAATCAAAATAAGATAGCACTAACATACTTACCAAAATGGCTAAACTTTTGATTAAAATTTTTGATATATAAGTTGATTACAGATCACCTTAATAATACATAGAAAGCAAATTTCAAGGCGGAAAATTATGTTTCCATTGACATTTCTATGAAAAAAAACCTAATTATATGAAGTTCCACTCAATATTAAAATAACATTCATATCTAACAATTTGTTTAATATATCAATTAAATGTGACCTAATTTAACCACTCATTTAAATATAATTAGGAGCATCATATGCAGTGGGAAAACCGTAGCAGAAGAATCTTTTCTCTTTCTTACCTCTATAAATTAACTATTTAAGACCTTAATCATTTCTCTTAGTAAACACTGAAAAAGTGAATAATTCAAAGTTAAAATACATTCTATCCCAATCACTGAGTGAAACATTTATTAAGTGCCTATTTACATACTATGTACACGCTTGATTAGTAAAATCATTTTCTAAAAGCTTTACAGTCAAAGGTAGAAAAAAATATAATGCACACAAAAGCATCAAATATTGGAACTCAAATCCCATTGTGCTAGATACGTTAAAACTTCCCCCAACAAACACAGTGCTGGATCACATTCTCTTTTTCTCCTTTCCAGCCCTCTCTCCCTACTTTTTTTTTTTTAATGATAGCCATTTTAATTATAGTAACAAAGCCCTTTACTTTGTTACTTTAGGAAGTCAAGGCGCTCAAATTATAACAGTGAACCTCTTTTATGTGGGATGGAGGCTATATATAGTCTTTGTGATCCAATGAAACTTCTGTCACATTTATATCATAATCCAGTTTCTTTCAAGTAAATCTGTCATCTCCAATATACTTGATACACCTGGAAAGTTAATGTCTCAACAAATATTTTACATATTTGAATAATCAATGGTTTGCCATCGAGACCTGTTTATTTATTTATTTACTTTGAGATTGCTTCAGAGACCTCATTCCCAAATTTCATGTAGGAGTCATTCTAAAATGCAGTAAGTTTCTTTGTGAAACAGGAAATTCAGGATCTTGTCCACAACAGGCACATAAGAACTTTGCCCACACATGTAAACAATCTGACAAATTACGGCCTGAATCACAATTTTAAATTGAGGATCCTGAGTGGTGGAGAGGTTTATTATAGGATATCTAACATAGAACCAGTAGTGATTACCTTATTTGTTTTAGTAAAGATGCTATTGAAGATGTCTGGCTCTATTTCATATAGGTCAATTCCCTTCCTATTAAAAAGCACTTACTTTCCACTCTTAGACCAGACCCACAATTTCTGTCAAAAGTCTCATAATGAATCAGCAATAGGAATGCCACAGCATAAATCAAATCCTTCTACCAGAACAACAATTCAAAGTCCATAAATAATTAAGCCCGAATAAATCTTTGAAGATTCAAAAAAAGGTGGGGGGAGAATATTGAGAAACTGTCCCAGATAGCTAAATACAATGTGGCATCCTGGATTGGATCCTAGAACAGAAAAGGGGCATTAATGGAAAAAACTAGTAAAATCAGAACAGAGTCTGGACTTTAGTTAATAGTAATACACCAACATTCATTTCTTAGTTTTGACAAATGTACCATGGAAATGTAAGATGATAACATTCAGGGAAACCGAAGCTGAGTAAAGAGTGTACAGAAAAAGTTCTCTATTACCCTTGCAAATTTTCTCTAAATCTAACATTATTCCAACAACAACAAAAAACTCCACAAAAAAAACAGAATTAGAAGTTGTATGTAGACTAAAAGGCTTTAAAATCTGAAAACAAAACAATAGAGCACACCTATCAATGGGAAAAAAATAGACTCCAGTCAGTAGTAAATAGATAATAATGCACAGGTGAGTTATAAAAGAGGAAAGGCAACTAGTTAACGAATAAAAGAAAAATATTAAATTTACAAACAAAAAATTTCTAAAAAGTGAAACCATTTTTCACATATCAAATTAGCAACTTTAAAAATTATATTATTGGTAAAAGTATGGTGACTCTGGCACTGCCATACATTGCTGACTACAGGGTACATTAAGATAATTTTTATAAAGCAATTGGCACAATATATCACAAGCCAAAAAGTAAACTTAGTAATCCAACTTTTGTGAAAATAAACTGAGGAAATAAGATGGAACCTTTATACAAAATATAAAGGTTATATAAAATACCTTTATACAAAATATGCTAACTAAAGCATTCCTGATATTCAATTTTTACTGAAAATTGTTTTTACTGTTCCTGATGTTCAATTTTTACTGAAAATTGTTTTTACTGAAACAATCTATAAGACATCTACCATAGGAAAATAGTTAATTATGGCTCATCCACTTAATAGGCAGTTATTAACAATGACATTCACAGAACTCATACTAAACTTAAATTCAGATTCGGAATTGTAAACAAAGCATCATAACAGGTAAAATAATGAACAAAAATTATGCTTGTAAAAGAGACTGGAAGAAAGTACACCAAAAACGTGAATAATAGTTATCTCTGGGTGATGGGATTATAGGTAATATCTTCTTATATTCTTCTATATTTTATGATTTTTACTGTAAAGGACTTGCTTTTAAATAGGGAAAACTACATTTTTAAGAAACCAAAGTGGAGGAAGCATAATTTAATATATCATGTATATGGATGGTTTTACTTTAGAGATAACTATCAAAATATTTTTGTACATATTAAAAAAACAATTAAAATTATTTTATATATATATATGTAATCATTACTGAACTTCCTATAAGATATTCTGGTACTCCTCAAAAACTATCAGCATGCATTTTGGCTCATATTAGAAATAAGGTCTTACCCTCAATGATTTTACAATCTAGTAAAGATTAAGTTACGAGAATGAGAAAAAAGAACAAAAAGAAGAAGCTAAATATTTAAATACTAACGAAGTGGTTGAGTATAGACTCTGTAATCAGATAGACCTAACCTGAATCCTGGCTCCAATAACTGTGTGACCTTGGGCAAGTATCAGCCTCTCTAAGCCCAAGTCACCCTGGTCTGTCATTTGAAGATTAACAATACTGACTTTGCAGAATTAATGTGAGCACTAAATGAAATATTCAAGGAAAACACCTGGCAAAATGTCTGGCACAAAATCAGTATGTAAATTTAGCTTTTTTTTTTTTTTTTAACTACTCTTAGTGGTATTATTGACTATCAGGGTTTTAAATGGTCAGAGGAACAAAAAGAGATCATTACAGCAAGAATTAAGGAAGGCTTTAAGAATTCTGCTAATCCTTGAAGGAAGAGTTGAACACGGTAAGACTGGGCAGAGATGCAGAGCACTATTAAAAACTTATTCAAACAGAGATTTGAATAAGTAGGGCATGTTTATAGAACAGTGAAGTGAACCATCCAACTATAGCAGAAGAGACATAGAAACACTTCTCACGGAAAGAAATGAAATAAGATATTTTTTAAAGAAAAAATAAAAGATTGTCAATTAATAGCATTTGTGTTATTCAACACAGAGTTATCATCAAGGGAAAAAATTTAAAGTGCAAGTTAAATTACAGTATCTCAAACAATACTATATAAAAATCACTTTAACAAAACAGTAATTGACCTTGTAATATTTAACAACTAAAGTCTGCCAAGAAAAAAATATCCAAAATAAGCAGTAGCTATTAAATAAAGAAATATTCATGTGCACTGGAAGAAAAGAGGGAAGGAGGTAAAAATACAAAATAAAAACTAGAAGTATTTTTGTACATACTAAGAAATCATAAGTATGCGAAAAATAAGATAAAGATGGTATTTAAGAAGGATGTACAATTAAAATTTCCTTAAATGTTCATGCATATAATTTTATGATTATAATTGTTCTTGCCTATTACATATATGTTGCAAAATAACTCAACAAACTTGAAATAAGAAAAATTATTTCTAAATTAATGAAATGGCAGATTTCCCTGATTTACAGAAATCCATCTTTTCTAGACAACGTATTGAGAACCTATTTATTTATCAATCCTAATTTAGTAGAATTAACATAATTTTATTATTATGGTGAACTTTCTTTAAATTATCTTTTTGCAAAAGGAACTACACACCACTTTCTCTTGTAGTAACCTCCTACTGCTCTACTGGAAATACAGGACATATTATTAATCATTAAAAATAACAAACTATTGGGAATTCCCTGGCGGTCCAGTGGTTAGGACTTGGCGCTTTCACTGTTGGGGCCCAGGTTCAATCCCTGGTGGAGGAACTAAGATCCCTCAAGCCATGCGGCATGGTCAAAAAATAATAATAGTAATAATAAACTATTAAGCCCAATACCATGACCTTGACATTTATCAAATATTTCTAAGTAAAATTAAAGCAAAACAAACCAATTCACTTAAGAACTCAGAAAGCTTCAGTAAGCTCATTACACACACACGTACTGGCTAAGAAAGCAAGCTCTGGAGTCAGGCTGCTTTATGGGTCTGAGATTTATGAGTTTAAATCTCAGTTCTAAGCCCCATTAATAAGCTGCATATGTTGAGAAAATTAGTTAATCTTCCTATGCCTAAGTTTCTTCCTCTGTAAAATGGGGACAGTAAGTAATAGTGCCTTCCCTCATAAGGTCACTCTAAGGATTAAATGGCATAACGTGTATAAAACATATATCACAGTATCTAATCTAGTACAGAGTAAGAGCTTCATACGTAGAAATTATCATTAATATAATCATCATTATGTGTTTCTATAATACATAATGTTTCAATATATAGGAAACCCCAAGACAACAAGGAAGATTTAAAAATAAATAAAAGGTACACAGAGGAAATTATAGCTACAACAAACAGTAAACACAACCTACTCCTATCCAGATAAAACCTTACAGTAAAGGCTTATTTGCCTCAGTTCCATTCATTCAGTACATCATGACCAGCTTTAAACAAAAAAAATTACAAAGCATGCTAAAACACAAAAAGTACAGTTTGAAGAGACAGAGCAAGCAGTAGAACCAGACTCAGATGGCAGAAATATTGGAATTATCAGACGAGGAATTTAAAACAACTACAATGAATATGCTAAGGTCTCTAATGGAAAAAGTAGACAACATGCAAGAACAGATGGGTAATAAAGCAGAAAGATGGAAACTCTAAGAATCAAAAGAAAATGTTAGAAATCAAAAATACTGTAACAGAAATGGAGAATGCCTTTGATAGGCTCATCAGTAGACTGGACACAGCCAAGTAAAGACTCAGTGAACTTGAAGAAATGTCAGTAGAAACTTCCAAAACTGAAATGGAAACAGAAAAAAGCATGAAAAAGAACAGAATATCCAAGAACTGTGGAGCAATTACAAAGGGTATAACATACACATAATGAGAATACCAGAAGGAAAAGAAAAAGAGAAAGGAACAGAAGAAATATTTGAAGCAATAATGACAATTTCACAAAATTAATGATAGATACCAAGCCTCAGATCCAGAAGCTCAGAGAACACCAGGCAGGATAGATATTTAAAAATCTATACCTAGGCACATCATATTTCCACTGCAGAAAATCAAAGATAAAGTCTTAAAGGAGGCCAGAGGAAAAACACTTTTCTATAGAGGAAGAAGGATAAGGATTACATCAGACTGCTTTTCAGAAATCATGCAAGCAAGAGAGTGAAATAAAGTATTTAAAGTGCTGGGGGGAATACAACCTAGAATTCTGTATCTAGTCAAATTATCCTTTAAAAGTGTAAGAGAAATAAAGACTTTCTCAGGCAAACAAAAGTCGAGGGAATCCGTCACCAGTAGACCTCCCTTGCAAATGTTAAAAAAAATCTTCAGAGAGAACGAAACATATAGGTCAGAAGTCAGAAACTCAGATCTACATGAAGAAAGGAAGAGCACTAGAGAAAGAAAAAATGAAGGCAAAGTAAAATTTTTCATTTTTCTTATTCTTAATTTATCTAGCATATAATAGTTTGTTCAAAATAATAGCAACGATGCATTTGATGATTAGAGCCTATAGATAAGTGAAATGAATGACAGCAATGTTATAAGGACAGGAGGGAGGAACTGGGAGTACTCTAAGATACTTGCACTATCAGTGAAACAGTGTAGTGTTACTTGAAAGAGGACCTGGATTAGTGGTAAATGTATATTGCAATCTCAAGGGCAATGACTAAAAAAAAATCCTTTATGAAATAAAACTGATATGCTAGGAGAGGACAAATAGTAGAATCATATAAAATGCTCAATTAAAACCAAAGAAGGAAAAAAGCAAACAAACAGAGGCAGAAAAAGAGTGGAAAACAAAATAGAAACAAAGAATAGGGTAAAGAATAGAAAACGGTAACAAATACGGTAGATGTTAAACCAACTGTATCAGAAATCATTTTAACATGAATGGTTTAAATAAACCAATTAAAAGACAGCCTTTCAGAATGGATTAAAAAAAAGATGCAACTAAACTTGAGTCTACTAAATAAATGTTGTCTGTGATAAACTAACTTTTAATATAAAGACACATATAGATTAAAAGGAAGGGATGGAAAAGATATGCCATGTTAACACTAATCGAAAAAAGCTGGAGTAGCTATAGTAATTTCAGATAAAGCAGACTTTACAGCAAGGAATATTAACAGAGATAAAGAGGGGCATTACATAATGATAAAGGGGTCAGTTCTCCAAGAAGACATAACATTCTCTAATTTGTATGAGCCTAACAACAGAGCATCAAAATATATGAGACAAAAACTGATAGAACTGTAAAGAGAACTGGATGAATTTACTATTATAGCTGAAGACTTCCATACCCCTCTATCAGGAATTAAAAGATCAGCTGGCAAAAAATCCAGTAAGGACACAGTTGAACTGAAAAGCACCATCGATCAACTGGATCTATAGAATACTTCATCCAACCAGAGCAGAAATACACATTCTTCTCAAGCTCACATGTAACATTCACCAAGACAGAACATATTCTGGACCATAAAACACATCTTAACAAATTTTTAAAAATTGAAATCATACAAGGTATGCTCTCATACACGATGGAATGAAATTAGAAATAAATAACAGATAGCTAGAAAACCCCAAAATACTTGGAGATTAAACAGTGAACTTCTAAACAACACATGTGTCACAGGAGTCTCAAGAGAAATTTTAAAATATTGAACAAATAAAAATGAAAATGTAACTTATTAAACGTTGTGGGAACCAGAAAACCAGTGCTTAGAAGGAAATTAATGGCATTGAATGCACAATATTAAAAAAGAAGAAAGATCTAAAATCATTAATCTAAGCTTCCAATTTAGGAAACTAGAAAAGAGCAAAGTAAATCCAAAGTAAGCAGAAGGAAAGAAAGAATAAAAATTAGAGCAGAAATCAATGAAACTGAAAACAGGAGATCAATCAAAACCAAAAGTGGATTCTTTGAAAAGACCAATAAAATTGATACATTTCTAGCCAGGTTAACAAGAAAAAAAAAGAGTAAACAAATCACTAATATTAGAAATGAAAGTGGGCCCATCAGTACTGATTCTGTAGACATTAAAAAGATACTAAGGGGGGCTTCCCTGGTGGTGCAGTGGTTAAGAATCCACCTGCCAGTGCAGGGCACACGGGTTCGAGCCCTGGTCCAGGAAGATCCCACATGCCGCGGAGCAACTAAGCCTGTGTGCCACAACTACTGAGCCCGCAGGCCACAACTACTAAAGCCCGCGTGCCTAGAGCCCATGCTCCGCAACAAGAGAAGCCACCGCAATGAGAAGCCTGCACACAATGAAGAGTAGCGCCCACTCGCTGCAACTAGAGAAAGCCCGCATGCAGCAACGAAGACCCAACACAGCCAAAATAAATAAATAAACAAACATTAAAAAAATTGTGAATCACTATGTTTAAAAAAAAAACAAAGGGCTTCCCTGGTGGCGCAGTGGTTAAGAATTCGCCCGCCAATGCAGGGGACACGGGTTCGAGCCCTGGTCCGGCAAGATCCCACATGCTGCTGAGCAACTAAGCCCGTGTGCCACAAGTACTGAGCCTGCGCTCCAGAGCCCGCGAGCCACAACTCCTGAAGCCCAGGCACCTAGAGCCCGTGCTCTGCAACAAGAGAAGCCACCGCAATGAGAAGCCCGTGCACCGCAACAAAGAGTAGCCCCCGCTCACCGCAACTAGAGAAAGCCTGCGCACAGCAACAAAGACCCAACGCAGCCAAAAATAAATAAATAAAATAAATAAATTTTTTAAAAAATACCTTAAAAAAAAAGATACTAAAGGAATATTATGAACAACTCTATGCCCATGAATTTAATTACCTACAAAAAACAGACCAATTTCCTGAAAGACACAATCTACTAAACCCCCTATAATGAGAAATAGGTAAGCTGAATAGTCCTGTGTCTATTAAAGAAATTGAATTAATAATAAACAGCCCTCTAAAACAGAAAGCACCAGGCCCAGAAGCGTTCACTGGTGAATTCTACCACACATTTAAGGAAGAAATTATACTAATTCTCCAGACAATCTCTTCCAAAAAATAAAAGCTGAGAGAATACTTCTTAACTCATTCTATGAGGCCAGCATTACTGTAATACTCAAACCAAAGACATTATAAGAAAGGAAAACTAAATACCAACATCCCTCATGAACACAGACGCAAAAATCCTCAAGAAAATATTAGTAAATTAAATCCAATAATGCATTTAAAAAAACTACACACTACAACCAAGTGGATTTATTCCAGGTATGCAAGTCTGGTTCAATATTTGAAAATCAATTAATGTAATCCATCACATCAACAGACTAAAAAAGAAAAATTACATGATCATATCATTAGATACCAAAAAAAGCATCTAACAAAATCCAACACTCATTCATGGTAAAAACTCTCAGCTAACTAGAAGTAGAGGGGAGTTTCCTCAACTTGGTAAAGAACGTCTACAAAAAAACTATAACACCATACTTAATGGTGAGAAACCGGATGCGTTCCCAGTAAGATCAGGAACAAGGCAAGGATGTCCACTCTCACCACTCCTATTCATATCATATTGGAAGTCCTAGCTAATGCAGTAAGATAAGAAAGGAAAATAAAATGTATACAGGTTGGGAGGGAAGAAATAAAACTATATTTGTTTACACATGACATGACTGTCTATCTATGTACAAAATCCCAAAGAATCAACAAAAAATCCCGGAATAAGCAATCATAGTGAGTTGCAGGATTCAAGGTTAATATACAAAAATCAATTGCTTTATTGTATACCAGGAACAAACAATTGTAATTTGAAACACAATACCATTTGAATTAGCACTTTAAAATGAAATACTTAGGTATAAATCTAAATAAATAAATACACTCACACAATATCTATATAAGGAATACTAAAAAACTCTTAAGAAATTTTTAAAAATCTGAATACATGGAGAGATTCCCTGTACATGGATAAGAAGACTCAATATTGCCAAGGTGTCAGTTCTTCCTAACTTGATCCATAGATTCAATGCAATCCCAAGCAGAATATATCTGTGTGTGTGTATGTGTGTGTGTGTGTGTGTGTGTGTATATATATAAAACTGAATCACTTTGTTGTACACCTGAAACTAACACAATATTGTAAATCAACTACACTTCAATTTAAAAAAAAGAAAGTGAGGACAACTCATTGAATGAGAGAAAGTATTTGCAAATCACATATCTGACAAATGTCTAATATCTAAAATATATAAAGAACTCTTACATTGCAACACTAAAAAGATTTAAAAAACCCAATTAAAAATGGGCAAAGGATCAGAATACACATTTCTCCAAATATATATATGTAAATGGCCAATAAACACATGAAAAGATCGTGGCTAAACATGATCCAGCAATTAGAGAAATGCAAATCAAAGCCACAATGATATACCACTTTACACCCACTAGGATGGCTAAAATAAAACAGACAATAAGATGTGTTGGTGACGGCTGGAGAAATTGGAACCCTCATACATTGCTGGTGGGAATATAAAATGATGTAGCCCCTTTGGAAAATGTTTTGGCAGCTCCTGAAAAAGTTGAAGTTATCACATGACTTACCAGTTCCACTTCTAGGTATAAACCCAGGACGGAAATGTTCATATCAACATTATTCATAATAGCCAAGAAGTGGGAACAACCCAAATGCCCATTTAAAATAAATAAAATGCAGTATATTCATACAATAGCATATGATTTGGTAAAGAAAAGTATTGATACATGCTACACGTGGATGAATCTTGAAACCACTATGTTAATTGAAAGAAACTAGTCACAAAAGACCATATAGTATGATTCCATTTACATAAAATGTCTGGAATAGGCAAATGAAGAGAGACAAAGTAGAGTAGTGGTTGCCGAGAGCAGGGATAGGGCAGGAGCAGGAAGCAGTGTTAAGAGGAAGAGGGGAGGGGAGTTCCAGAGGAATAGGGAGTGACTGATAATGAGTATGGGTTTCTTTTAGAAGTGATGAAAGTGTTCTAAAATTCAATGGTGATGACGGCTGTACAACTCTAGGAATACACTAAAACCACTGAATTGAGCACTTGAAAAGGGTGAATTGTATAGTATGTGAATTATCTCTCAATAAATCTGTTTTAAAAAATAAGAAGAAACCCAGAATAATGAAACTAGCTACATTCAAGGGTTGGGTGGAACAAGGGGAAAAGGACAAGGCAACGGGAACAGAATAGAGGGGATGGGGAGATACACCCTTTAAAAAATAGCTCTTATTTGGGGAAACACATTAAAATTCCACTAATTAATAAGATAATTAATTCAATAAGAATTGGGGGGGAGCTTTTCTAAAGTGGGATGCAAATAAAAACAAATAAACCTATTGGTGTTTTGAATTAAAACATAATCACACTGAATGCTAAAACTAGCGGATGAAAGTTTAATAAGGAATAGGATATTTACACAGTCTCAAAGTATCTTCCTACAAAGAAAAAAACAGTAACTTTACAATTAAAAATAAAGTTCTTATTTGAGGAACAACATTAAAATTTCATTAATTAATCAATTACTTCAACAAGGATAGAGGGATTTTCTAAAGTGAAATACAAATAAAAATGAATGAACCGGGCTTCCCTGGTGGCGCAGTGGTTAGGCATCTGCCTGCCAATGCAGGGGACATGGGTTCGAGCCCTGGTCTGGGAGGATCCCACATGCCGCGGAGCGACTAAGCCCGTGAGCCACAACGACTGAGCCTGCGTGTCTGGAGCCTGTGCTCCGCAACAAGAGAGGCCGCGATAGTGAGAGGCCCGCGCACCGCGATGAAGAGTGGCCCCCGCTCGCCACAACTAGAGAAAGCCCTCACGCAGAAACGAAGACCCAACACAGCCAAAAATAAATAAATAAATAAATTTATTTAAAAAAAAAAAAAAAATGAATGAACCTATCTGTTTCGAACTAAAATGTAACCACACTGAATGCTCAAACTAGTGGATAAAAGTTTGATAAGGAATAGGATATTTATATACACACACACATTTGATATGATGTAGTGAGTATGCAGCATCACTTTGGTACTCTTGCCAAATATTCATAATCTGAACCTAATCACAGGAAACAATAGACAAAACTAAATTCAGCAACATCTTCAAAAGTATTAAGATCATGAAAAACTGAAGAACTCTATCAGATTAGAAGAGAGTAAGAGATGTGACAACTAAATGTAATGTATGGACCCTGGAAATTCTTCTTTTGCTATAAATCAATGTTTATTTCCTGATTTGGTAAACCGAACCTTGGCTAGGTAAGAAAATATCCTTGTTTTTAGGAAATATACATTTAAGCATTTATGGGTAAAGGGCATCATGGTTAATGTTAAGGAAAAAAAAAAATGACATACAGAGAGCAAGAGAGAGTGATAAAGCATGTATGATAAAATGTTGCCACCTGGGGAATTTGGGTGACAGGCATACCGGAATTAATTCTTTGTACTACTTTTGCAACTTTTCTATAATTCTGAAATTATTTCAAAATAAAGGTTCCTTTAAAAAAAATGTTACAACAATATACCCCCTACCAGAACCTTAGTACCAAAGGCAGTTACAATATCAAAAGGTTATTTTATAAATATAAGTCCAAACTGGTATAAATAACATAACTGAATAAATAATGAGAAAGGTCAACTCTGCCTTACAGAAGAATTCCAAATAATAAAAGAGGAATAAGGGAAATAGAAAATCATCATTAGAACACTGTAATAAGTGCTGCAGGCAAAACCTACTAATGAATTGGAAATTAGTGATCAAAACTTTAAAGAGAAACAGTATATTTACATAACCTCAAAGTATCTCCCCTCTAAAATTTATTAATTCTGTGGTGATTCTAACATATATCCACAAAGTTTTTAATACCTCTCCTTCCAGGAACTGGAACTTAATTCTCCTCCCCATGTGTATATTGGACTTAGTGACTGGCTGCTAGTAAATAGAGTAGGGAAAGGGATAGTAACTTAACAGTGGAGGAATCTGGCAGACTCCACCTTAACCAACTGATCAAGGTGAAATCAACTGTAATAAGCCATGTTGATATCATGTGCCCTCTGATATGATGTGATGAGAGCACTTCACCTCTGTGGCATGTCCCCAAATCCATAATCCCAGTCTAATTAGAAAAACATCAAACTCAATTTGAGGAACATTCTACAAAATAAGCAGCACTCTTCAAAACCATCAAGGAAAGATTGATGAACTGTCGTAGATTGGAGAAGACTAAGGAGATGTGACAACTAAATGCAACATGGTATCCTGGTTTATACCCTCAAACAGAAAAGGGATATTAATGGAAAACTGGTGAAATCCAAGTAAGTCTGTAGTTTGGCCTAATAGTATTGTACTTAGGTTCATCTCTTAGTTTTGATAAATGGCCATGGTAAATTTATTTACCCTAATTTCACTCAAAGGAAGCTGGGTGAAAAGAATACAAGAACTCTCTATATTATCTTTGTAACTCTTCTGTAAACCTAAAATAATTTCAATAAGAAGTTTAAAAGTAAATGAATTAACCAATTTTTAAAAGATTATTTTGTAAATTAGAGTACTCTTCAAATTAAAGTTGAACCATTAAACTCAATTTCTAAGCCCACTTATTGCATGAATAAACTCAGTTTCAATTAAGTTACTTTGCCATAGAGTATATTACTACATGCTCTTTGCATTGAATGATTTTTGGAGAGGGATAGAGGAGAATGAAAGCTAACATGTGAAGGAAACTATTTGCATGTGGTAAACAATCTTTTGGAGCTTAAGGGAAATGATTGGAAAAGACTAGTAAAATAGAATAAAGATAAATTTAAAAGATTAAAATTACCATACTAACAGTACCCTATAAACAAAGGGGAAATCTAGAAGGTTCCTTTTAGAAGGATAACAATGACAATAATATAGACAAAGGACCAAAAAGAGGCGAGGAAAATGTTAAGGGCTATCACAAAAGCCTATACTAGAGGTTCCCAAACTTTCTGGGTTTACAAAGCCCTTAGTGTGTCAGTAATTTTTTCATAGGCCAAAAGAAATACTTAACCATTCTGTTTAAATAGTCAAGTCCAAACAACTTTAGAAGAATGTATGTCCTAACAAGTTGTGTTGAGTACTGCAAACTTCTCAAACATTAGATTCAGATTGGACACGACCTTCCCCTTTTCCTGTTTCATATGGATTTTCACATGGTACTTGCTTTTTGTCATAGCAACTACCAAAAACTCAGCTTTGTAAAAATATGGTATCACTGAAAGGAATATATCAATCTAATTTTGCAAATGAACTACCTCAAGCTTGTAGTTTGTGTGGTTTCCAATAGATGTTGCTGTATTTCCCTCAACATTTTTAAGCATCCCTTGGCACACCTGTGAGTTCTCTGCGGCGCTTTCTAGGCTCCTCAGTGCACAGTTTGAGAACCATGCACCTTGGCAAAAGATGACAAAGGATGTCACCAAGGCGTTGGCAACAGAAAAATTGGAGAGAGAATTAAGGAATCTTCAGAGAAAAAAAATCAGCAGCTCTAGAGATGGTGCCTGGAAGTACAACAGTGCAGGTACTTGAGAAGCATCAAAACTTTTCTTAAAAAAAAAAAGAGATTCTATCTTTAGCTATCCCCAACAGTCCTTGCTTCTATGGAAGAGAACAAACTATGTAGACTTTTTTTTTTTTAATGAATAAATGAACTGGTTCAAATGTTTATATTAATTTGACAACTTTATATGTGGCATAGCTAAAGTACATTGCTCTCACTTTTAGCACACACACACACACACATTACAAAACAGCTGAACCAAAGGAAAAAAATTCAATTCAAATTTTCAACTCAATTTCTGGAGTACCAATAAGAACTGTCACCTAACACCTGCCAAAGCTTTACTTTACACAGATATTTGAGGAAGACTCAAATGTGGTAGTTCTAAAACCTGGCTTGATGATCTTAAGCAATTGAGGAACTTCTAAAATGACAGATTTGCCAGCACTATTCCAGACCTACAGAATCAGGACTTTCCAAAGACCACAGAAATCTCCTTATTTGCAGAGTGCCCCAGCAATTCTGAAATTAGCCAGTTTTGAGAGGAAATGGCTAAAACAGCACTGTCCAACAAAACCTTTTGTGATGATGGAAATGTTCCATATTTGCACCATCCAATATAGTAGCCCCTAGCCACATGTGGCTAGTGAGCCCTTGAAATGTGGCTAATGTGACTGAGGAACTGAATTTTTAATTTTATTTAATTTAAATTTAGATGTAAATAGCCACATGTAGTTAGTTGCTTCTGTATGGCACAGCATAGAACTTGATGATTTATGTTAAATATTCATTCTTCTAAATTTTCCAATGTGTACCCTTGATTTAAATTAGATGATCAGAAAACTAGGTTCCTCAGTCATATTCTCTCATAAAGGGTTGTTATAAAGGGTCAGTATAAACATTATCCTATTTAAAAGTCTGAGTCTTTTGTAGTTTGAGACTTTATCCAATGTCATACATTTTTTCATAACAAAAATCCTGCTTTAATTAAGTTCTAAGAAAAGTCTCTGCAAATGAGTTTGAATATTTTCTTTAGCCAGATGGAATACTCGGTGAGCCAACGTGCTTCCCTTTTTGCCACAGCTGACAGTAAACTCAATACCAACTCCAGTGTCCAGCGGTAACTGCTCTTAAGTGCCTAGTAACATGTACTCTCTGCTCCTCTAAGACTATCTCTGTTCTATTTATATCCCTAAATTAGTCAACATAGTGTTATTTTAAATTCTCAAGCTGACAAACTCTTTTGGACACAGGCAGAGTATCAACTTTTAAAGTGATAAATTCTTTGCATTAAAGTCATTCTTTTTTTTTTTATTGTTAATGCAGTAATAAAGTCAATTTTTAGAAGTGGCTTTTTTTTAAAAGAAGTATTTCAATAATAACAACACTGGGATTAATAACATCAGGAAATTTTTTAATAGATCAAACTTACCAAAGAAATTCTTTAGGTGTCTATTAGCAAAGCTGCCTAAAAATATCACTGTAAGAGTGAAAAATAAGACACACATATATGGCATTCTGCAATAATTTTACTGTCCCAATTTCACAAACTCAGTTCCACTCCTTTTAAAAAATATGCAGAATATGAACATCCCTATTGAACACTCAGTTAAAAATGCTTGTACAATTTTTCCTTTAGCACACTAGACTATTTTTATGTTATGCAGTGAACTACTTCAGTGACTCTTCTGTTGACATGTTCCACAAAATTAGAACAAACACATTGATGCATCAATAGCACACTTCTACAAATGCTTAATTTTAAGTTCCCTGAGCATCTAATTACAAAACTAATATGAAACTAAACTGTCATAAGAGTAGAACATCTTCGCATAATCCCTTACAATTCATTTAAAAACTATACTACCAAAAGACACAATTTATTCCATGGGGTCATTATAAAAGTCATGATAGGGAAAAGAAATTTGAAGGAAAATTGTCATAAAGAAATATATCCTGGGCTTCCCTGGTGGCGCAGTGGTTGAGAGTCCGCCTGCCAATGCAGGGGACACGGGTTCGAGCCCTGGTCTGGGAAGATACCACATGCCGCGGAGCAACTAGGCCCGTGAGCCACAATTACTGAGCCTGCGTGTCTGGAGCCTGTGCTCTGCAACAAGAGAGGCCGCGATAATGAGAGGCCCACGCACCGTGATGAAGAGTGGCCCCCACTTGCCGCAACTAGAGAAAGCCCTCGCACAGAAACGAAGACCCAACACAGCAATAAATCAATAAATAAGTAAATAAATAAAAATAAATAAATAAATAAATAAGAAGAGCCATCTCTTTAAAAAAAAAAGAAATATATCCTAAACATCATAAATAGTCACCACAGGGGACACACACACACACACACACACACACACACGAATGCTGGCAAGTTAATTCTACTTTGGAGGAACTAAGTTAGTTTCTTTATCCATATTCTTTAGCTGAAAATCACTTACTTAAAGTGATTATTAAAAAATAAATAAAGTTATAAAACCATATGAACCCATTTTGCTCCAGAAGCAAAAAGATGTAGTTCCTTTCCCCAAAAGCCGAAGTACTGTCAAAACTTAGTTCATTTCAGCACAGCACTTCTGCTATCAGGCTCCTTCGTTTACTTCCACCTCTCGGGTCACTCCAGCCTTCTGCGCTAGTTCATCTTTCTCAAACACTCTTAAATGTTCAGGTTATATTTTCAGTCTTCTTCTCTGTTACTCTACTCCTTTTCTCTAGATAGTTCTTTTCATCATGTAATGCTTAAATAATCAGATAAAGACAATGGGCAATATTTACTGAGTGCTTACTATATGTCAGGCACTGTTCTAACCACTTTACATGTATTATCTCATTTAATCATCAAAACAACTCTATGCTGGAAGCACTGTTATTACCATCACCATTTTACAGATGAGGTACTAACAAATTAAGTACTAGATTAGTACTAGACTCTAGATTCCACAAACACTAGCTGTAAGTAACTCCAATGATTTAGAGCAGAGGTTAACTTTTTCTTAAAGGGCCAGATAATAAATAATTCAAACTGCAGCCATCCAGTCTATGTAACAACTATTCATTTAGTATGGGTAAGACGCCATTTAGTATGACGGCAGCCATAGACAATATGTAAACCAATGGACATGGCTGTATTCCAATAAAATTTTATTTACAAAAGAGGCCGCGTGGATCAGGCCAAAGTTGTCAACGATCTACAGGCATACTGAGCCTGGCGTCGAGGCAACTGTGATGTAAGCACTGCAATATCCAATTATGTCTTTACGGCATAAAGACGCTCCGCTATTTTCCTTAACCCATCACAACTGAATTTTGTACAACTGAACTTCACATGGACTAAACATTTAAAATGTAGATAAAATACTCTACATAACAATTCAAGTTTTAAAAAAATTCAGTCCAAGAAACACTAAAATAAAATAACTAACAAAGTAACAACTCAATTTATTCTCTACTAAAATTACATCTACCTCTGACAATTCATCTTGTGGAAAAGAAGACTGTGCTATTTTGTTTCAAAGAATAAGGTGTTTAAGATTCACATAACTTGTAACAGAAAGTTTTGCAAAGTAAAACTTTTTGCCCCACCTCTCCTCTCATTCATTAAGATTTCAGCACCTGACTCCCTGTCTTAACCATTTCTCCTCCAATTATTCTCAGCAATTCCAAGAGCCACATAGATAACTTGTCCCATAGCCTCTAAATTCCCTGATTGCCCTCTTCACTTCCAAAAATCTTTGCCTCCATTTCATCTCAACCACCAACCACCACGGTCATACCCTAACATCTACAGTCTAAAGAGAAATGAGAGACCCCAGAGGTACAAAAGATGACCCATTTAAATATAGGGGAAAATTCTACTTAAATTTATTTATTTAAAAAAAAGAGAAATTAAGGTATACCCATATTTAACATATAAAGCATATTAATTTAAAATATATTGAAAAAAATATATTGAAGATGTGTGCTTATTTTTTTTTAACTAATAAGCAAAGGAGACCACCACCTATATCTTGTCATAACTGTTAACCACATCCTCCAAAATCAAACGTATCATTCTGACTCTTACCTCCCAATTTTCTAGCTCATTCACTCTGGTATCCCAATCCCAACAACTATTTAATCTCTTTAAGATCTCAAAATCTTTATCCTCTTCACTCGTCCATTGACCATCCTAACTTTCATGTCCTTATTTTCCTCCTTTTCTATCCTATACTCCATGGTTCATCACTATAACCACTCCCATACATTCACTCCCAATTTCCTTGCCCTTCTTTTCCTCACTTACAGATTCCTGACATAACCCATCCCTGGTTAAATCCAACTCTGCCTATTCCACGCCTGCACCCAAGCACTGAACATAACACAGCTGAATTAAAATATGCAAACATGCTGGGTGCATTCACTTTATATTTATGACCACAATGTTAAGAAGGTCCTCAGCACTACCCAACAATCCTTCTACATTTCCCTACTCAATTCATTCTTGTTTTGACGATTTCATACTTCCTCTCTTGTCAATCCTTCAATAACTTTCTGTCACCTCCCTCTTGGATGATGACTTCTAATGTTATTTCCCTGAGAAAACAGAAGCCAACAGATGAGAATGTCCACATCCTCCCCCACCAAATCTACCAACCTAAATGCTTCCCTACCCATGTACTCTGCTTCCCTCCTTGTAACAATGAATTGTCCCTGCCTCTACTTAAGTTCGAGCTTTCCATTTATGTGCTGGATCCTGTTCCCTTTCTCTCATTCAAGGACCTTTCTCCTGAAGTTACTTCCTCTCCCAGCGCATCTTCAGTTTTTCCTTCTTTACCAACCATTTCCATCAGCGTTAAAACGTGCTGCAATATCTTCCATGCAAAAGATATACCTTACCTCTTGTCCCTCTTCACCTACTCCCTAATTCTCCAGTTCGTAGCAAAATTTTCTAAGATAATTACCTATACTGACTGTATCCACTTCCTTTCCTCTAACCCAATATAATTATGCTTTCATCCCCACCATTCCACTGAAACCATTCCTCAATGTCACCAACTCTTTCCAACTTGCCAAATCTAGTGGTCATCTTGCTCAACCTCTCAAAACTATTTGACACAGCTAAACACTCCTTTCCTGATACATTTTGCACTTGGTTCCTTGGAAAGCACACACTCTTAATTTTCCTCCTACCTCACTACTGATTGTTTTCAGTCTCCTTTGCTGGCTCTTCCTCTTCCTCCCCACCTCTATATGTTGAAGTGTCCCAAGGCTCAATCCTCAGTCCTCTTAATCTCTATGACACCACAGAAAATTTCCTATAGCCCTATAGTTATAAATTCTATCTATACACTGCAAGACTCTAGCCTCTTCTTTCCCCTGAGCTCGAGACTCTTAAAATTAACTGCTTAATTAAGACCTCCAGCTGGATGTCTTCTTTTCTTAAAGAAAGCAAAGCCAATTCTTGATTTCTCCTTCACGCCAAACCTTTTCCTCCCTGGTGTTCCCCATCACTGTAATTAGTATTACATTTACCTGGTTGCTCAGGCCAAAACCCTGCAGTCATTATTGATCCATCTCTCACTTTACATCATATCTAATCATTAAGTCCTGTCAACTATATCTTCAAAAAGTTTATTTCTAGTTACATGGGTTTATATATTTGTCAAATCTTATTGCATTATACACTTAAAATGGACGCATTTTATTGTATGTAAAAGTGTAAGTTATACCTCAATAAAGTGTAGTAGGAGCATGTGTGTGTGTGTTACCTACATACATCCAATTATTTCTCACCACCTCCACCACTACACTGCTTTGCTACGTGGACTACTCCAATAGCATCCTAGCTTCCATTTTTACTCAGGACAGTTCATATTCCACAAAGTATCCAGAATAATCTTTTTAAAATGTAAATTATATTACTTCCCTGCTCAAACCTCTACAACAGCTTCCTATCACATTTAAAATCCAAAAGCTTTACCATGACCTCAAGACCATATGTGATCTAACCCCTACCTACCTCTCAAACTTCACCTGTTATCACTTTAGCTTGTTCTACTGTGCTGCAGACACACCAGCCTTCCAGATACTCCTAAAACACACCAGCTTGTTTTCAATTATTATTTTTTTAATGTATTTCAAAAGTAGGTTTTTTACATTAAGGTGGATGTTACTTTAGCTCAACTCCATTAGAGCAACAGAGAAATGCTTGCTTAAGCCAGCCAAAGAAGTAGATCTGGATGAGTACTTACTAATGTAATTTGGCCTTCATAAACTCAAGTTAATACTTACAGTGCATGTAGCATTCTAACATCCAACTGGAAAACTAACTTGGGATCAGTTACAGAGGGCCTGGAACATCAGATTAAGGAGTTCATATTTTATCTAACAGGCCAGCGTCACACACTTAAGCACTGGGAAGAGCTAGTTTTTCACTTTTTAAATCCTGAGGTCACAAGGTTTGCAAAGAGTTGTGGAATAATGGAGAAAATGAGGGGTTACTTTCAGGGATATAAACACCTTTTTGTACCTCTAGAATTTTGAACCATGTGATTGTATTACCTATTTTAAAAATAAATTATAATTAAAACTATATTTAAAAATAAGAAAAAGGAACTCTTACATGACAGAAAAACCAGAAACCAATATATTTATGCCTTTTGAGGAGAAGTTTACAGTACTTTAAATACTTTTTGAATGCCATAACTAAGACTTATATAGAAGAAATATAAAAACAGATAAAATATGTTCATATATGTAGAAGATACATAGATATACACAGAAAATACACATGCTCATAATGGTTCTCATCATGCAAGGGAGCTCCTATCAGAATTGAGCTCTGCCACCTAAAGTATGATACCACAACGTGCTAACTTTCAAGTAGTTTCCTCAAACACCTGAATAGCCATTGAGAGCTCGTACAAGTGAAGACTTCTCTCAGAAATCTAAAGGGCTGCAGGTGATAAAAAGAACAGGACAAGAGACAAACGAAGAGAGAAAAGACAGCACAGTCCCATTCTCTCAGACTCATCTCCAGCGGCCAGTCTCACCACTTGCCAAGAGCTACATCAGTTAAGTGAGATTAATAATTAAATGACTTGGGGACAACAATAAGAGAAGAGGAATATGAACACTTATCATCTCCAAATTTGCTAGAGCCTCTACCTGTTTATCAAGGAGTGATGAGGAATAGGACTTCACAGTATAGTTTCCTTCTCTCAGATGAATAAAAGTCTTTCTGGGTTTTGTTCCTGACCTAACTTCTAGAGCCACTACGCCAAGAAAGAATCATGAATTAGACCCTGTTGAACAAAGGAAACACACCACCTTGGGCAAATGCAAAATACTGTAAGACAGCAACAAAGAAAAGTGTGAGAAAGCAGAAACTCCAAACCCTCTAATGTATAGAATCCATCCTTTGATCAAGGTAAAATGCTGTGAGTTTGCTCATGGCCTACATCTAAAAAAAGATGGCCTCCTGAAACTCTTATCTTCATCCTGTTATCTGTCATGTCCAGGTTCATAACCTATGGCCATGACAAGAGAACATGGGACACATCTCTCCTCTTCTTAATCACAGAAATAATGCGTTCTCCCTTGGAAAACATATCCTGATTCCCATTAACCTCCTCCATCAACACACTATGCCTTTCTTGAATCCCCTGAGTTTCATCTTCATTCCCTTGAGTTTCAAATTCATGCAGAAATCAGTATACTTTACCCTGGAGTCATGAATGGGCACTTGGTAAGGTTGAAAACATTATTTTAAAATACAGCTTCTTAAACATTAATATGCATAGTATGGATCTCATTAAAATGCAGATTCTGATTCAGTAAGTCTAGGGCAGGGCCTGAGGGACAGCAGTTCTAACAGGCTTTTGCAAACTCTCTTGCTTCTCAGAAAACACTTGAAGTAGCAAGATTCTAAAAGGCAATGGCACCTATATACACAGTTTACCTACAAAGGCACAATCCCAATGCAATGCTAACTGTTCTTTCTTTTTATAGTTTATTCCCTCTTCTCTGATTTATACTAGATCTATTTTCTTATCCTCTCAACACCTACAATTTATCTTCAATGCCTCTTTCCCTTTATTCAGTTGGCATCTCTAAATTTCCTTCCTCTTTTATTTTTCCATACCACCAAAACAATACCTAAAATGTAAAAGTACCTGATAAAATATGTTCTTACAAGGTGTCCAAGTCTGTTTTTATTCTTATGTCCTTTAAATAGATTCTAATTCAGCACACATATCCAATAATTTAAGAATTCTTGCAAGCATCAACATGAGGAATGAAAAAAAAAAAGGATGTAAGTATAGAAATTGGGCCTAATCTGTATTTATCACAAGGATCCTATGCAAAGTAAGGCAAAAGGAATACTAACTAAAAATCATAACAACAAATTTGTATGTAATGAAAAGATTTTAAAGATTTAAGGATCCACCTATAAATAAAATTCCAGGACATCAAACAAATATATTATTCTTTGGGCACTGTCACCTCGTTAGCTTTAAACTATATTTTTAAATGAGAGGGGAAAAATGCAAAATATTTAGAACTACATGTCTAAAAATTCTAGAATATCCAAATGTTTCTTGTGTTAAGGCCAGACCTTATCATAAAGATCTAATTTAACAGGTGTACCATAATGTCCAACCCTAAAAATAATTAAGCCATTTATTCACCTATAATCAAGTTAAATTTTCATTCTTGCTTTCACCTTGAGACACATTAACAATAACTTACATACTTCTTAAGGAAAAATAAAATCCAGGGATGATGCAAACTGTGAGGAAGAAACCTCATGTTGTGAATAAAGGATCACCTGATATGTTCTATTTCCCTTAAGAAAAGAGATTCAAGTTTAACCGTCTTAAAGTTGATGCCCCCAGCATACTGCCAAATTAAGCAGTACTTGTAATAGGATTTTCCTCATGTATTCCCTAGTTTAGTTAGTAGTACACCCAGTCCTCCAGGCCAGAAACTTGGGTGTCAACCTAGACCTGTCCCTATCCCTCATCCCCATCCTTCCCAGACCCCTATTGAAATGACCACCAAGTACTATCCATTTTGTGTCCTAAGTGTCCCTCTGCTCTATTCTCTCCATTTCCTCTGCCACTCCCTTAGTCTAAGCCTTTTCTCTCACCTTATCTATTACAATAGCTACCATACCATCCCTGCCTCCAGTTACCTTTTCCACTATGATCCTTACTCCACACTGTCATCCAAGTGATTTTCCAAAATATAAACCTAATGTCTCTTCTGCTCAAAACCTTTTACTGTATCTCCATCACCCACAGAATAAAGTCCAAGCCATGTATAATAGCACTTTACTTTTTATGATTTGAATCCTGCCTGCCTCTAAAACATCATAGCCCACTGCACTCCTCCTATCCTGCACTTTAAGCCCCATCATTATCCAACTACACTGCTTGAACTTCCAGCATGCCACATGCCTCCATGCTTTTACATAGGCTGTTGCTTCAGTCTAGAATATCCTTCATTTCTTCCCCTTTAGCTTCCTGGCCAATTACTATGAATCTTTCAAAACTCAACTCAGCTCCCAGAAAGCCATCCACACCCTACCCTACCCTTAAAGAGTTGATTATTCCCTTGTCTGCCAACTTTGTAAGTATGATGACATTTTACTGGGCATTTACTATGTGCCTGACATTGTTCCAAGTATTTTACATGTATTAACTCATTTAATCTTCACAATAACCCTTCCTATGAATTGGTACCATTATTACCTTTGTCGATATGAAAACTATCTCAGAGGAGTAAATAACCTGTCCCCAAGGATATCCAACTGTTAAGCGATAGAGACAGATTAAGATCCCTACGTCATATTTATATTATTGCACCTATCACAGAGAATTTATTTACGTGACTGTCATTACCCTGGACTGTGAACTCCATGAGGGTGGGGATTATGTCATATTCAACTCTAAAGCCACAGAGCCTACTATAAAGTAGGTAATCAGTACATGCATTTCTTGAATTGCACATAAAGCAACATTCCTAACAAGTTCAAGAGAAAAGCATTCGGAAACTAGTTTCCAAATAAATATTCAAATATGCTTTAAGAGTTCTAGAGTAGAGGAAGCTATTTTTTCATTTAATAAAAAGGATGTTAAGAAGAGAGATTAACATAGACATGAGATTACAGTCCATGTGGACAAGGAAATGGACTTACTTTTGCAGTAATAGTGCTTAATCACTGCAATAAATCAAAACCCAAAGTACCATTTGCTTAAGATTAACATTTTTCCTCTGACTAAATAAGAATTCTTCTTGCTTATCATTCAGGGCAGTGAAAAGAAAGCCCTAAATTTACTTTGCTCAAGTGGAAAGAGGCAAATCATAGACCAGCACGACTAATTGCTTCCTTAAGTCTGGCCAAGAAATGTATCCCATTAGGCAATTAAAATAAAACACAGTTGCCTGACTAAGCATATAACAAAAGAATTTCTAAGGTTGTATGGACTGGCACTCTATTATGCAAATAATGAAAAATTACTTTAGGCAAAAAAAAAGAAAGAAAGATCAAGAACAAATTAAAACAGATGATCACCACCCCACAAGAATAGATTTCCGTATTAAAACTCTATTGAAACATAGACATATATGTTACATCAAAACATATGCATATATGTTTACAATATTTCAATAGTCATTCTTTATGCCTCCTTAAAATTATAAAAATCAAAGTTATTCTAAGACTAATGATGAAAGACCTCAAGACCAAATCTACTGTACTTAGTGTGCTCTCATAGTTACAAACCTCTGAGCCATACTGAAGTGCAGTAATTAAAACCCACAGGGTCGGTACCAGCAGCAACAGTGCACATCACAGCACTTGTTAGAGTAATCTGCACCCCGCCCAGCTTCTACACACTTGTGCACTACAGAAAGGTAAATCTGCTGTCAGAAGCAGCAGAGTTTAGGCCACAGTGAGTTTAGGCCACAGCACAGCAAACTCTACGCCCAGGCACTTCTTACCATTTCTTGGTACATTCAACCATCAGCTCCTGGTAGGAGGCCACGAACTGGAACTTGGATGCGTGTTTTCCCACACGCTGTAGTCTCTTCCAAACTGAAGCCATGATGATCAGTCAAAACAGTGGAGCAGTTCTGGGTTAGCAACACAGCAGCTTTAACAAAGCAGAGGGTCCAAAGCAAAGGAGCTTTGCATGTATGTCTGTACTTTAAAAAACTCAACTACAACTTGAAATGATGTTTGGGGTCCATAAGTCTTCTCCCTGTTTCACAGGGTAAATCACATCTTAGATGAATGGCCCAGTCAAGAACAGTATGACACACATCACAGGATGAGTGAGAGGAGGTTCCCTCATGGAGACATCACCATTCCACCTCGGGGGTTATATGATGTGTATTCTGGAGGACTGAAAAGCAAAACAAAGAGAAAAAATATGAGGAGAGAAGCATGAGAAGTGACTAACCACCCATGTTAGATAACATTGCAACAGACAACCCCAGTTCTCCGCATGTTTTTCAAACAATGAAACAAAACACCAACCTCAAAAGCCAGTAACATCAAGGATGCAAGACACCAAGGAAGAAATTACAATTCACACCAAAGACGTGGAGCAACACATCAGGTAATCAGCATCAACAACGATCGAGAGGCGAAAGTCGGGGCCCTACCTCCCTCTCCTAGCATCACAGAAGGGCGAGCAGAGCGGGAAAGTCTAGGGATGCTGTTTAATGTCCACCGCCAGTCAGAGGAAGGAGTGGAGTATTTTAAAATAAACTTTGTTTTTCAGCCGATAGTGAATAGCTTTGAGTCCTAGAATATGTGCGTGGAATAAATTAAGGAGCGGGGAAGAACGCTGCTGATGAGTCGGAGGGGGAAATGGATGGGGAAAAAGGAGTGGAGGGAAATCTCAAGGCAGAGAGAGGGCAGTGTCCCGGCTCCAGGCCACTTGGGCTCTCCTCCACCTTTGCTGCCAACCGGAGGGAAATGGAAACTCCTGCCTGGGCGTGAAGCAACGACCAGCGAGGCAAGTGCACGGTGCGGGGTGCGGTGCCTCCCTCCCCCATCCTCAGGGAACAGTCCGCCGAAGCCTCCTCTCCTCCCGCACAGAGCCCAGACCCCTGCCCCCCAGCTGAGGCAGGCGGTGGCTCGCCAGCGGTCCCTGTCACCCAGGCGATGCCAGAAGACCCCAGCCCGGTCCCCGAGCCCCGGTCCCACCGCACGTCCACTCCCGCCCCCTCCTCACACCTCTAATCCCGCTGTCGGGCTGAGTCTGGCCCGGTTCCCTCCTCAGCGCCGCTCCTCCGTCGCCGCCGCAGCAGCAGCCGCCGCCGCCGCCACCGAGTCCTGCATCCCCGCCGGAGCCACATGGAACAGCCGAGCCAGCCGCGGCGCTCCCGGGAGCCGGGGTCTGCAGCCCCTCAGGCGGACGGCGCGCCTCACGCCCGCCCCCTCCCGGACGGAGTCGCCCCGCGACCGTCCCCCACCCTACAAAACCCTGCCAGAGCCGCCGCTCAGCGCCCAGCACCCCCTCCCCCGCCTTTCTCCTCCGCCACCACCATCATTACCTCCCCCGCCGCACCTCTCACACTAACCCTACCCACGGCCGCTCAACCTCCGTCCGCCCCGCCGCCATTGGCCGGGCCCTGCGCTTTCCCCGCCCACCTCGGCGGCAGGGCCTTTAAGAGGCGGGGACGCCTCATTGGCCGACCCGGGTGCCCATCACAGGGCTCCACGCCCCCCTCCCCCGCAAGTTCTGGAGGTGTTTTTTTCCCCAGCCGGAACGCGGTGTACAGTATACCCTTCTTTAAGAAAAAAAAAAAAAAAAAAACTGGAACCCTCTAAGGACAATCCCGCCCATTCCTCTGATTGGCTTCGAGAGGGAAGCGATAGGTGGGAGGAGTAAGGAGTGTTTATAGTGATCTGGAAAGTGGTTGCTGAAGGTGGATGTCGGTCAAAGGCGTGCCGGGTGCTGGGCGGGGATTCTGGCTGGAGTCTGAGAGCCGAGCCCGCGACTGGCTTCGCTGCAGCTGTGGGCTGTGCGGCTACTGGGGTTTTCTCTCCTTTTCTCTCCTGTCCCCACCCTAGGAGCTGGGTGTGCCCTCTCCGACACTAGCAGCTAGGGTGTTTGCGCACACAGTCTTGGTTTCACCTCCTGGGGTTTTTCCTCTGACAAACTGTGAAGTAATGACCCGGCCAGCCCCCGCCTAACATTTAGTCAACTGGTCCTCAGTGAACCAGATTCAGTAAGCTGAGCTAGGCACAAAATGTACACGGTGCAATTTCTTCTTGTTCTGATTCTTAAACATTTCTATGAATCTTAGTTTCTCCTCTTCGCTGTCGATCTTATTCTTCTGGTAGGAATTGTAGATGAACTTGGGAGTGGTTGGTATGTAAAAAGGGTAGTTATAGGCAAAGGAGAGGATGAAATAACCTAAGGAGAGTGTGAGGGCACGGTCACTTAACTTTGTTAAAAGAGCCAAGGACCCTTTTGAGAACGATGATGAAAGGCATAGATACTCTCCCAAGGAGAAATATGTCCTATCATAAGACACAAAAGTTCGCTTTCAGTTTTAGGTGGTTCACAGACCTCTGGCGTAGAGAAAGAGGATAAAGAATGAAATTGGGGGGTGGGGGGGAGGGAGGGCGAGGAATCTCAACATTTGAGGAAGAAGCAGAGTAAAGTGGGAAAGAGACTGAGGAGGGAATGGTCAGAGAAGTAGGAGCACCCTACAAGCAATGGGCAAATTGAAAAAAGAGAAGGAAGCTAACATATGAAAAGAAAACAAGCAAGATGAATCCTGGAAACAATTAAGGCTCATTCTTAATCTTACTAAGGAGAGAGAGCAGGGTGCATGGACAAAATAGCTTGAAAGGTGTTAGGGTCTAGGGAAGGATTCTTTGAAGGACAGGAGGGAGGGCAGTGACCGTGAGAGTCGAGCTCATCTGTAGACATAGGGAGGCAAGAGAAAGGAGAGAGAGATTGAATAATCAGGATAGATGGGGAGACACAGAAGGCTTGAATCCAGTATCGAATTCTATTTCCATTTTCAATAAAGAAAGTGATATAATACGACAAGAACACAATGTACACTTTACAGAAAAGGGCATAGATATCACTTATTTTGCTATAGTCTCAATTTTAAAATATTAAAGATAACCATAATAATTATATTGATTATTTTGTGTACATCTTGCAGTTCTGTGTCCTTCCTGAGTGGTTTACTAAGTCACTATAACCTACAGCTATTATTATGATCATAATAGACTTTAAGTGTATGGGTTTTTTTAAATGGCTAATTTATAGAAATGGTCATAAACTATTTTAATCTATGTTGCCCTTCAGGAACAACCCACATGATAATCAGGAGGGTTTTGCATCCTATTTAGTATTATTGTTCTTCAAACTTTCTCATGTGGTTATTCTGGCTTCTTTTAATACTCTTTCCCTTCCTAAAAAGAAGAAGAAGGAGGAGGAGTGTGTAGGACCCTAGGGAATCTTTCTCAAGTTGTGGAAAATTTCGAGACGGACAGTTTCTTATAAGACAGCTTTTCTTTTTAGGGGACGTATTTCTCTTGGATGTAAACTCTTCTTTTTTCATCCTAGCTGCAAAGGTAGCCAGGAAGAGACCAAGTTTAGAAATGAAGGAATTAAAAGTAGACCTTGACATTGTTGCTAAGCTCAAGTTCACAGGCTCCTGGAGGCCCCACAGAGCAGCTACTTCTTCCCTCATAACTTTTTTTTTTCTTTAATAACCTGTCTGCTAACTAAATTTATTGGAGGATCTTAAATATAGAATATTTTAAGATCTTTTTATCCACTTATTCGATACTGAATACCAACTGAGTACTGATCACATTAAATGCTATTAATGGTACATAAAAGGTACAGTCCCTGTTCTCAAACAGTTTTCAGAAACAGATGTTCAGCATGCATGCAAGAAAGTAAAACAAATTACTTCACCTCTCTGAGTCCCAGCTTCTTCTTCTGTCAAACAAATAATCATGCTTACCTTTCTGGGATGTTGAGGAGACGGAAGATACGTACGTAAAGTGCCTGACACATAGTAAACAGTCAATAAATGGTAATTAATAATGTACACCATTGTGTTTGGTAGCAAACAGAGTCAAAAATAATAAGTAATAAACAGTAAAAAAAAAAAAATAGTCCTTCAAGAATAACATGGGGGACTTCCCTGGTGGTGCAGTGGTTAAGAATCCGCCTGCCAATGCAGTGGACATGGGTTCGAGCCCTGGTCTGGGAAAATCCCATATGCTGCGGAGCAACTAAGCCCGCGAGCCGCAACTACTGAAGCCCACGCACCTAGAGCCCATGCTCTGCAACAAGAGAAGCCACCGCAATGAGAAGCCCGCGCACCGCAACAAAGAGCAGCCCCCGCTCACCACAACTTGAGAAAAGCCTGTGCGCAACAACGAAGACCCAACACAGCCAAAAATAAATAAATAAATAAATTAATTAATTAAAAAAAAAGAATAACATGGGCAATACTTAGTTGCTACCAAACATCACTACCTCAAGGAATAATGAATCTCAAAAGAAACTGCTTTTAACATTATTCATCTCCCATTAACTCAGTGATTACCAAGAGTGGAACACCAATAACTTACGTAGACTCAGAATTTTATAATAATTACTAAGAATTCACTTATCCCCGATTCCCATGACCACCTTCCATGCCATCTATAATCTGAGATCTTTTGACATTTTAGAAGTTAACTTTTTCTTAAGGTTCCCATTTCCCCTACCTACCAGTAAGTACATCCCACTGACCCTCCCCCTTCCAAAGGGGAATTTCCCACTGTGCTTCTGCCCCTTTCTAACCCCCTGTTTACTCAGGTCTTGATTTATCATCTCCTTCCATCCCAGGCTTAATCTGCATGTAATAGACCTGTAGATGCAAGTTACTTTAATTGTCCTGTCCATTTGACCCAGGTGTTGACTGCAAAATTTTATATTTTACTTAACAGAAGATTCAACACTTAAAATAATTTCTATTTTGCCTTTAGGTATCATCAAGCTTACAGTGAAGATAGAATACAAAAAGAAAAAAAAAAAAGGAAAATGCCACCCCAAAACTTCAAATCTTCTCTGCCATGACAGTTTTGAAATGATAGAAATTATTTTCAGTGAAGCAGCTTTGCCAGTCACTGTTTCAGAAACCCCCCAAATAGAGATTCTAGTCTATGAAGTGCAACCATAGGCTTGAATTATTATCATTCCCGATGATAAAATTCTTATCCCTGGGTTTTACAGTTTTTGCAGTAAAACTTGTCAGAGGTATTATTGCAGCAACTTATCTGTGCCTTAGTCATAGTAATAAGATTTACTTGCAACAATAGCACTGCAGATTTTTGCATTGTGTTTTCCAGTTACCATAGCAGCTATACAATACACAATATTACTGCAATTTTTAACTGCTAATGAAATTATTTCTTTTAAACCCATAGCAAACAAACTTATTCTGACAACGCTATATAGCAATTTTTATATCCTTAAAAAAACTCACTGGGGCAGGCTAATACTCCTGAAATAGTAACTGAGGTTTTTGTAGTAGTTGTTTTTCTAGGTATTTCTTTTTATCCTATGGCCTTTCTCCTCCTATACCCCACCCAAAGACACCCTCAGCATCATACCCACCCTCAAGTAGGCTGGTTTTCGCTCATTGTTTCAGGAAAGCAGTATAACAGAATGCAGAGAAACAGGGAATTTTCCCTTGTTTTTGAGTTTCAGAACCCTAGTCCTTTAGGGAGTAATGAAACGGATCCAGTTAGAGACCTGTACTGTTCAATACGATAACCTCTAGCCATATGTGACTACTGAACACTTGAAATGTAGCTAGTTCAAATTGAGATGTGTTGTCCGTATAAAATATACACAAATTTCAAAGACTTAGTATGTAAAAATGAAGGGAATATATCTTATTTAAAAGCTTTATATTGATTGCCTGTTGAAATGATAATATTTTAAATGTACTGGATCCAAAAAGACATTAAAAATTAATTTTAACTGTTACTTTACTCTTTTAATGTAGCTACTGGAAAAATTTTAATTACACATGTGGCTTGCCTTATTTTCCTGTTGGACAGTGCTGGTATAGACAATAGTAAAACTTCCTTTCACAGAGATAAGAAATGGATTTCCTAGACTGGAAGGGGAAGAAGAAGTTGGGTGGAAAGTAATGAGAGGCCAGACGCTGGTGGGTCCCAGAGAACAGGACTCACTGCCCTATTCTCACTCTATTCTGGCAGAAGCCTTGGAGAAAGGCAACTGAAATGGCAGGATCTATCTATGGGATCTGAAAGCCGAGAGAGAGAATTTCCATTCATTTTTCTTTGTTAGAGCCCCAGGGAGGTGGCAAGAGCCTAAAGATAAGAAAAAGCTGGGCCGTGTATCTAGTCCACCCAAGACCAGTTCAATAGAAGTTTCTGTGATGAACAAAATGTTCTATACATGGCTGTTCAATACAGTAGCCTCTAGCCACTGGGGCTATTAAGCACTTGAAATGTGGCTAGCATAACTGAGGAACTGGAGTTTTAATATTATTTAGTTTTAATTAATTTAAATTTAAATAGCTGCATGGTAGCTGGTAGCTACCATAAAGGACAGTGAAACCTTACATAGTACCGTGGAGGTTCTGGAAACCCAACATGATGATCCCCAGACACCCAAAAGGGTGCAAAGGCAGCGGAAGCCAGCAGACCTCAAGGGACCTTGCTGACAGACCAAGATCAACCCAACAGCAGTCTGTGGGACCAGCTGCAACTGAGGAAGGATACAGACTGGAAATCTTAGGAGAGCCAGCATGGTAGAGGAGGAGCAAAGATTAAATGTTCCCATCCCCTTCCTCTGACATGCTAATCCTATGGAAGTCTCCTCAATATAGATGCAATCCTTGCCAAATTGACTATGATTAAGTGTCTGCCACCCCTTGTGAAATCAGCGCTTGAAATAGAAATTGGGTTGAGTTATGGAAAAATGAAATTATGTTTCTTGCAAACCTGAATTTTTTTAGATTGAGATTTGTACCTGTTATATAACTGAAAGTAATAATTCTAACAAAGTATTCAATACTTAGAAACATATGTTTATTCTCTTAAAAGGGAGCCCTGTTTTTCTCTATCATTATAGGCCCCAAGTTCTTTGGTTGACATGAAAGCTTAGAAAAGCTGCATCAGAAAACCATCTTTCAACTAAAAACAGAGTATCCTTTTGTGAAATTGTTTCTGTTCCAGTTACCCATGAATGAATCTTTGCAGTTAGCCATAATGAACCTTTGCACATTGAACCTGAGGTGGCACTAACTCCAGGACCTCGATTATGTTCTAAACACCTAATTCTGTCCAGCCCACAACGTCTAGGAAAGGCCAACCTGGACCTGGTTGGTGGAGACACAGGAGCATCCCTGGCTGCCCTGAAATTCAAATAGAGACAGAAACAAGTCTACAGATACCATCCACAGGTAATTCAGTAGGCCTGACTCGGGCTGTTTATATGGAGCAACATATGACCCATTAGAAGGCTCAGAAATCTTCTTCAAGAATATATTATAAGTGATGATGATATTCAAAATGTGGATACTCAAAATGTTAGTAACAACACAGCACAGACATCAATCAGCTAGAGTGGATGACAGCCATGAACCATCAGCCCAGCTATCCTATTGTGAACCAGCTAAATATCAGCTCTGACTCCAGAGTACCTTTGCTGGTCTGTACCATCCTCTCGGTCTGACTCTTCAGATTACTCAAGATAATTTCATGATGGTAAAGTCCCAGCCCAGAAATGCTGTATATGCCAAGGTAAACGCAGTTATCAGAGATAATTTACACTTTGCCAATAAGTTGACCATTACTGGGATTATTGCAGAAAAGATTTGCGTTGGAATTAGGAGCCCTTTCTGAGAAAGTCTTTGCTAAATATAATAAATTTACCTCCTATAAAATCAGTAGGGATTCTTGACCAAGGTTTATTGGTCATTTCCCATTAAATGTTAAGAGCCTTTCATGAATTTTAAAGAGTGGACTGACCTCTGCTTCTTTTTTTCTGTGTTTTCAATATTTGAAATAAATTCCAAGTAACCAAATATAGCACGCAGCCAGTGTTTTCCTCTGAATAATTCCTGGATGACTATATTTAGTATGAACAAGATAATATAATTAAAATCTTCTGAAATAATTAGGCTACACAGGAAAGGCAAAGAAAAAGCAGTAGGAATTCACAATCTTGGAGGGCACTGAATACCCACCATTTGGTGTTGAATCAAAGCATTTCCATCTCAAACAGTGCAAAAAGCAGCAAGCTGAAATCAGGCAGAACCCCACTTACCAGGGCACTGGACGTGGGCCAAGGGAAAGTAGCCCTGTTGCAGAAGATTGTCCTAGATGAGTAGAGCTGGAAAATAAACCCAACTTCCAGAGGGCAGGATTAACTCATGCATAGTTTGGGCAATCTGCTGGGCAGGGCAAAATGGAGAAAAATTCCAGGGCAAGGGCAGTAACATGGGAGCCAGAGAGAGCTGCAACATCATTCCAGATCTTTCTTTTTATAGTAAATCAACCAATTAGTGACTGGGCTTACAGAGAGTCGAACATGGCCTGCTAAGTAAAGAGGACTTTGTGAGAGCTGCTGGTTATTTCTCCATATTTTGTTGCAACTTTTGGATGACATTTTTAAATATTCCCAATAGTGAATCATTGATATCTTTCTCCAAGGAAATAAAGTCAACTGTCGAGCAACAGTTATGTTTTTGTGCTATCGTTCAGTCTTCTAAAGAAATCCTGATATCCTCAACACTAAAAACCATGATATTTTATCCCTGAAGTGACAAATTTAGTTCTACTGTAGATATTGAATATAGTGCTAAGCTACACTGGTTGAGAAATAATTATCTGGCATTATCAGTGTCCCATTTCTTATTTCAAAAACTAATGCAAGCACCTTTCCCCTGATAACCAGTATGCTTCAGTGTAGAAAAGGAGAGTGTTGCACATGTGCATCTTTCTTTACACAACATATGCTGAAAATATGTATACTTAGAGGTCATAACTTGATCATATTTAAAATATTCACTCTTTCCTTGAACAACCCAAGCAAAAGTAGGAGGTCTGTTGTTGACTGCTTATCCTCTTTTATTCTTGTAATAACACACTTTGTAGCTAGTCACAAAGCTACCTTCTGCATGCCTCTTCCCCAGGCTACATCACAATTTACAAAATAATAATTACTAAAATCCTGCAGTTAGTTCTCAGTGATAAATAGAGTAAACTTGTTGAGTACTTCTTCATACATGTCATGCTGGTAAATGAAACCACTACACTGCATGCATGATATTAACTGCTCTTCAACATTGTATGCTCTGGATATTTGCAATGCCCAGGGATGATATTTGGTCAAACAATTTTGCCAATAGTTCATTCTGCTTTCTCTTATTAAAATCTTAATAATTTTCAGCTGATTTTGCAACAGTGTAACATGTACCTACTTTTGCTACAAGAGTAAAACTTTGAATGATAGTTTTGTGATTTTGATTTTCTTTGATGATATTTTTAGTTAAAAATCCATTCATTTATTAACAAGTAATTTATTAACTTATAATATTCTGAGTAATATTTATTAACTTATTAGCTAATTTTTTAATAAGTGAATGACTACTAAGCTCAAAGCATTGTGCTAAGTATTGGGAATACAACACATCAAAAGAGAAAATCTCTGCCCTCAAGGAGCTCACATTCCTCATCAGTTAGAAACCATTATTTAATGTTTGCTTTAGAAAATCTCAACTGATGAGAGGTGACTGTGTGTTGTTTAACAATGGCACAAAAGCTAATTAAGAAATGTATTATAAAATACAATGCACTGGGGAGTAATATTAATAGATTGCTCCCTTAGTGAAATTAAATTTTTGGATATTTATTGTTGTACTTCCAATTTACACCTTTATTTCTTTGTGGCTACTTGTGCAAAGTCACAAATAGACTTTGTCACAGCCCGTACAGATTTATAATCTGTACTTGCACTGTACAATTATAAAAATCCTATTTACAATTTGTGTTTTTTTAATTTGAATTGTAGTATTTATATTACTATTTTATCATTATTTTTATGCTTCATTGCACCACTTCAGAGATATTGATCCATCTTTTTAAATGATGGATATAAGGCAACACTATTTTAACTGTAAAAATGCAAAATTAACACATGCCAAAATTCAAATTACATTGTCTGAGAGAGGTTATCTGAAATCTGTTAAATGTTAGTCAAAACAATCTGATCAATGCATTCCTTGGAGCTCACATGGAACTTTTAAGAATGAAATGGTTATTAAGAATGTGATAGGATTTTAAGAAACACACACCCATCCCATTTGATGTCCCTCGACTCCTTAAAAATTAAAAAAAATAACAATAATGAAAGCTTATTTTCACTTCCCTTTATTCAGAAATATTTTAGCTCTCTTCCTATTTTCAGAGGTAAAATAATTAAAAGTTGGTTTCTATCTTGTATGTGTTGTATGATTTTTAAAAATGTAAAAATAGATATATAAGAGAATGAAGACTCAAATAGAATGCACAAATATATGTTGGGGTGTAAAGATTATGAGTGATACCATTTTCTTTTTTAAATTCTCCTTTAATGTTTTTAGATTGATTTTTACAATAAAATAATGATTAAAATTGCATAACTGTAGTCTTAGATTGAAAATATTGTATAAATCATTACGTACTCTTTAAAATGTTCTCTATCTAAAAGCTGCCATCTATAGTTTCTGCTTACAGATCATATCTAATTGATAAAAATAAAAACTTTCCCCAGAATAAATCCATTCCTAGTACATCTAACATGTTCTGATGCTGGATCTATTTTGCCTATCTACACACTTCAGTCTGGAAGTGAATGAAGACTCTTCTTTCACAAAACGTTCTATTCCTATGAACGTGTTCTGTATTTCATATCATGAAAAAGGGATAGTTTTCATTGGCACTTTTTATGGGCTTGAGTCGCTTTATTCAGCTTTAGAACCATGAATTTCATGGTCCTGCTGGATATTTTCCCCATGACCCTCTAATTTTGGGCTCATGTTTGACTCCCTTCTTGTTATCACATTCTGTATGGAGGATTCTGTTCTCTGCTTCAGTGTCAAGTCAGGTGCCTCAAATAAGCAGATATTTACCAAGTGCCTACTATGGATGAGAAAGTGTTGACTTTAAAAAAAAAAAAACTATACATTTTTTAAATGTGTAAAAATTTTACATTTAAAAAATCTGTAAGTCACAGAGAGCTCAAGAAATTTCAACTTATTTCAGAGGGAAAAAATGTACAAAAAATAAAAATGTAAGCTCTAACAAACATAATAGTTTATTAAATATTCAAATAACAGTTTAAGACAAAATTCAAAGAGATATAAGAAATCCATTATTGTCTTATATTCTGAAGAGACTCAAGCCAGTTGTGGCAAAGCATGAACTGGGTTCCTGTTGCAGCTCCATCACGTACTAATTGGGACATTCTAGGAACTCAACCTCTGGATGGAGGGGGGAAAGTGTATATAGATATAGATATAGATAAAGATATGATATAGAGATAGAGATACAGATACAGATATATTCCAAGTCAAGCCATGCAGATACAATTCTGGGAAAATTGGTAGAAGTAGAGTGATTAGGAAAGAGAAGCAATTTCCTCTTGGGTTGGTAGCTATAATGATAAATATTCTGCTGCCAGTAACTTCCACTAGAGCAGGCCCACCTGAAAAAGGAGGAAGCCAAGAAATGAAGCAGAGAAAGAGCTGCTTCATTTGCCTCATCTGTAAAATGAGAAATGGGAAACTAATACTTTGCTACCAGGAGGTAAATGTTGGAAGAGATAAGCTCTTAAGACCCTTTGCAGCTCTAATTCTGTGATCTTAAAAATGCTTGCCTTGGGCTTTCCTGGTGGCGCAGTGGTTGAGAATCCACCTGCCAATGCAGGGGACACTGGGTCGAGCCCTGGTCCAGGAGGATCCCACATGCCGCGGAGCAACTAAGCCCGTGAGCCACAACTACTGAGCTTGCACTGTAGAGCCCGTGCTCTGCAACAAGAGAAGCCACCGCAATGAGAAGCCTGCGCACTCGCAACGAAGAGTAGCCCCCGCTCTCCGCAGCTAGAGAAAGCCCGTGCACAGCAATGAAGACCCAATGCAGCCAAAGATAAATAAATTAAATAAATTAATTTTTTAAAAAAGGAAAAAGAAAAAGAAAAAGAAAAATGTCTGCCTTTAACAAATGGATACATGTGTGCAAAATCAAAAAGAGGCACTTAGTATTTCTCAATAGTTTTTTCATTACAATAATCTAGTTTTTGCTGTCTTAAGAAGGTTGGGCTATTTTTTTCCCAGTTGAGGTTACTTTTGATTATTTTTGTCTATTAATTTTCTGATTGACCAGAAGATGAAAGTTTATAGTCACGATTCCCATAGTGAACATGAAGGCAGCCCAGTGTCTGTTAAGAACATGAAAGATACTGTTCCTAAATGTACCTATTCCTAATTCGATTGTTTATACCTAGTTCTAAAGGGGAGAGTAATCATAAGTCAATTTTTGGTAATTTAAAAAATTATTTATGATAAATTATAAACAAAAGAAGTATTGATAGAACATGTTACTCTTTCTAGAGTATATTGCTTGTAACTTCAGTGGCAGTCCAAAAGCTCAATCTCTTCCAGTATGAATTGCTAAGGTTTTTTGAACCTTCTTTAGACAGAGACACCCATGATTCACAATGATTACTTGAATATGCTGTGAAGATTAAGAGTACAAAACAACCATATACAAAAATTAACACAAAATGGATCATCAACCTAAATGTTAACAGCTAAAACTATGAAACTTATAGCAGAAAATAAGAGTAAATTTTGTGACCTTAGACTTGGCTATGGTTTTTTAGATATGATCATAAAAGCATGAACAACAAAGAAAAATAAACTGTGCTTTATCAAAATTAAAAACTATCTTTGTACTTCAAAGATATCAAAAAAGTATATGACAGCCAACAGATGGGAGAAAATATTTGCAAATCACATATCTGATAAGGGGTTTCTATCTCGAATATATAAAGAACTATCACAACTCAACAATAGACAAATAATCCAATTTTTAAACTGGCAAAGGATTAAAACAGACATTTCTCCAAAGAAGATATACAAATGACTAATCATCTTATGAAAAATGCTCAACATCATTTACCATCAGGGAAATGCAAATCAGAACCATACTGAGTTACCACTTCACACCCACTAAAATGGCTTAAAATCAAAGACAGACAGTAACAGATTAAAGCCCATTGCTGGTGGGAGGGTAAAAAGGAATAACTTTGGAAAAGAGTTTGGCAGTTCCTCAAAGTGTTAAACATAGAGTTACTATATGACTCAGCAATTCCACTCCTAGGTGTGTGTGTGTCTATATATATATATATATATATATATATATATATATATATATATAGACACACACACATTTCTGTTGGGTATATATATATACCCAACAGAAATAAAAACATATGTCCACACAAAAACTTGTACATGAGTATTTATAGCAGCATTATTCATAATAGCCAGAAAGTAGAAAGAACCCAAATACCATCAGCTGATGAATGGATAACAAAATGTAGATATCCATACAATGGAACACTATTCAGCTATAAAACAGAACAAAATACTGATACAAGATACAACATGAATGAACCTTGAAAACATGCTAAGTGAAAGAGGGTAGTCACAAAAGACCACATATTGTATGATTCCATTTATATGAAACATCCATAGTAGGCAAATCCATAGAGAGGGAAAGTAGATTACTGGTTGCAAGGGGGTTAGACAAAAAGTCCATATCCAGAAATATGGGGTTAAACTCCACATAATGGGTGTGGAGTTTCTTTTTGGGGTGATGAAAATGCTCTGAAGTTAGTTAGTGGCAATAGTTGCATAGCTTCGTAAATCTAAAAAAACGTTGACTTGTACACTTTAAAAGAATTACAAAAAATGTGACATTTATGGTATGTGATATAAAGCAGATATTAAGAAAAATAAAAGAATTTTCAAACACACCACTGACCAAAGGCACTTGCCATTTATATTATTTTGCAGTCACATTTAACCAAAAGTCACAAGGCAACTGAATATACTGGACAGCTCAGCAAAATGTAATATTCTAACACAGAAATTTAAAATGTGAAAGTGCTCTACACTTGGAGTTAGGAGATGTGAGTTCTAGTTTTTCCTTAACCCCAACCCAAGTTTGGAGGCAAACATTGCTAATTACTGTGAATACTGATTTTCCTTTTCTTCTCCAGCAGTAAGAACCTCGGATTTTTGCTGAGCCATTTTCACTCAGCTGAAGACCTGCCAACCTCTTTTGCAGCTAAATGTTGCTATGGGTTGATGTTTGGCTAAGTCTTATGTGTAAATTTCAAGAAGTCTCCTCAAAGGGAGGGAATGTACCTTTTCTTGTCCCTCTATGCTGTTGCCGGAATATAGATGGGTTGGCTAGAGCTCTAGCAGCTATCTTGGACCATGAGGATGAGGGATGGCAAAGTGGCAAGCTGGAAGAAGCCTGGGTCCCCCACAAATGTGTAGAACCACTACATTTACCCTGAAGTGCCTACCACCAGACACCTTTTATATAAAACAGAAATAATCATATAAACCATAGTTATTTTTTTCTGTCACATGTAAAGGTTCATAATCCTAACTAATACACTGGGTTTATGAAGAGTAAAGAGGAAAAGGCCCTTTAGATCAGTTTGGAGAGGAGGAGTCCGCTCTTAAAAAAAAAAAGAAAAGAAAAAAGAAAAGTTAAAGCCCTCTTTCTGGGTAGAACACTTTTCTAAATTAACCTGAGAGCACACAAGAACTCGATCTTCCAAAAGTTTGCCGACAATGGCAAAAATACCTAGAACTGTACAAATCTGTTTGTCATCACTGCATTTGCCTCCTCTCCCTGGCATTTTCATATCAGCTGAGATCAGCCTTAAAATCCCAAACACTGTGGGTTTCAAATTTGATTACTTTGTAGGGAAAGGGCAGAATCTTTCCTTTGAAATAGGTTTCCAGTGGTATTCTAATTTCTTTTTCAGTCTACTCCAGTTTGCTAACCTTGACTAAATATATATGGTTACTTAACCATGTGATTGAAGGGCGTAAGGACAGTCCCTGGTGGGTGATAAAAATTAGAACTGGTCAGCAGTTGTTCACAATCTTATTCAATAACTATTTTGAATTATTCAATTCAAAGGCCCAATTTTTAAAACTCATGCAGAACTATATTCAATATCTTGTAATAACCTATAATGGGAAAGAATCAGAAAAAAATATATGTATAACTGAATCACATTGCTATACACCTGAAACTAACACAATATTGTAAATCAACTACCCTTCAATTAAAAAAAACAAAAAAAACAAAAAAACCTCACGCACTCCATCATTCCCAGGTGGGCTTTTTAAACTACTCCAAGAGAGGGACCCAGAGACTCCATTCACTAAATGCCATGTAACTGTTTTAACCAGACTGCTTTCGCAATTTCCTAGATTACTAAAAGATGTCACAGTCCATCTACCTTTGGGCAGATCTCCCTAAAACTTCAACTATTATTGACAATAAAGATCTGATTAAAAAGCAGATTTATCACAATTTATTGTAAGTCCAGAAACATATATATATATATACATATATATATATATGTATATATATATATATATATATATTTTTTTTTTTGGCTGCCTGGGTCTCCGTTGCTGCACACGGGCTTTTTCTAGTTGTGGCAAGCGGGGGCTACTCTTCATTGCGGCTTCTCATTGTGGTGGCTTCTCTTGTTGTGGAGCACAGGCTCTAAGCATGCAGCCTTCAGTAGTTGCAGCACGTGGGCTCAGTAGTTGCGGCACGCAGGCTCTAGGGCACGCGGGCTTCAGTAGTTGTGATGTGTGGGCTCAGTAGTTGTGGCTCGCGGGCTCTAGAGCACAGGCTCAGTAGTTTTGGGACATGGGCTCCGTTGCTCCGTGGCATGTGGGATCTTCCCGGACCAGGGATTGAAGCAGTGTCCCCTGCAGTGGCAGGTGGATTCTTAACCACTGCAACACCAGGGATGTCCAGTCCAGAAACTTTTAAAACACCATCCATGTAGATTCTGCCATAGGAAGAAATACTAAATACTAGAGAATCCTGATAAATGGCTTTGCTTTTTACTTCCTAAAATTACAAAATCTATTGCCTTTTCAGTAATAACAATAAATGTTTTCTGTGTATATTTTATCATTCATGCATGAAGGACTAACACTCACTTTAAATACGAGAACAAATATGCAATAAAGTTGTTTCTCTGGGGAAAAGGTCAGGATTTGATATTAATATAATCATAATATAGCCAGAAGATTTGGGAAACAGAGTCTTATAATTTAACAAAATTTTTTTATTCATTTTTGTTGGAGTATAGTTGATTTACAATGTTGTATTAGTTTCTGCCATACAGCAAAATGAGTCAGTTATACATATATGTCTATCCACTCTTTTTTAGATTCTTTTTCCATATAGGTCATTACAGAGTATTGAGTAGAGTACCCTGTGCTCTACAGTAGGTCCCAATTAGTTATCTATTTTATATATAGTAGTGTGTGTATGCCAATCCCAATCTTCCAATTTATCCCTCCCTCCCTTTCCCCCTGGTAACCATAAGTTTATTTTCTACATCTGTGACTCTATTTCTGTTTTGTAAATAAGTTCATTTGTATCATTAAAAACACATTTTTTTTTCAATATCAGCAGAGATTTTGTTTCAGGAAGATGGGTATATAAAAAGAGATTCTGAACCGGCCTACTTTTGTTTTTCACTTCTATCACACTTGACTTTTTCTCTACTGAATTTACTCTTACTGATATTTCTTATTTCCACAGCTCACTGATTGAGGCTTCTGTGTTTTAATCAGTAAGACTGACTTGAGTTCTATTACATTTAAGGCTCCTTTTTGATAAAAAAGACTACAGATCTTGAGAGTTCTTTTTAAATTATTAAATATTTGTGCTGGCTTAGTGACTATTAAAAAATAACAGGTTTCAAGTGATTCCTACACACAGTTCTGGGACTCCTGAGTATGGATGGATAAAATGGAATGCACACAACCTTACACAGGGTTGTGTGAAAACGGCCTTCTCAATAATCGTAACCGTGCCCTCCATGAATTAAAGCCAGGGTAGTCATTCTGAAACTAGATCCAGTCCTATATCACTCCTCTACCAAAAACTGGTATTAATGCACAATTTCCAGGTTGTTAAGAAGATGATAAAAATGATCTGATTTTGATTTGCCCGTTTCAAAAGTGGTTTCGTATGCTTTCTCTATGATTAAGGCTAGGTGGGAGGAAAGGTGAAGTGTTGAAGAAAGGAAAATAAATTGTCTGACACATGGCAAGTACTCAGTAGATGCTGATTTCTGTCCTTTCTGTCCCTTCTGAGGGGAGAATATAGTAACTTTGTTGATTAAATTGACAAAGTGTAAGGGAGGAGATGGTGCCGACGGCTCATGCTATCTGAAATTTCCACTTATACCTCCATAATAAATCACTCTCTTCAGTAATTATCTCTCAAGCAAAACATCAGCACTGGAAAGACGTAATTCATTCTTAAAAATCTGCTACTAGATATATTACTTCACTGCTTTTGCGAGGAGGAAGTTCCAATGAGAAAGAATGTTGAGGAATCTTTCCCAGAGTCTACTTTTCTGTGAAAGTTCCTCTCTTCTTTCAAAAGTAGCCCCGTCTAATATTCTGTGTACTTATTCGTGCTGGTAAAGAAATCCTCTATCAGTTCTCTTCCGTTGGACAGTTCAGCAGGGATTACTTTGAGACTGAGTCACTCTTGCTATCTTTCCTTGAATCTCCTCAACCCCAAATTTTATAAAGATACACTCACTCTTGTCTCCTTAATCTTTCCATGGCTGGTCTGTGTCAAATTTCTGGAGCCCTTGAGGAGTATCTTTAAAGGAATATCTTTTTTCTTTGTATTGGAATGCTTACAAACAGTTTCATAGAACATAGCTGGCTTCTTGTATTTAGGTTGGCACATTAATCCATTAAAAAAAAGCAGGGGGGGCTTCCCTGGTGGCGCAGTGGTTGAGAGTCTGCCTGCCAATGCAGGGGACAGGGGTTCGAGCCCTGGTCTGCGAAGATCCCACATGCCGCGGAGCAACTAGGCCCGTGAGCCACAGCTACTGAGCCTGCGCGTCTGGACCTTGTGCTCCGCCACAAGAGAGGCCGCGACAGTGAGAGGCCCGCGCACCGCGATGAAGAGTGGCCCCCGCTCGCCGCAACTAGAGGAAGCCCTCGCATAGAAAAAAACGAAGACCCAAACACAGCCAAAAATAACAAAGAAATTAATTAATTAAATTAATTAATTAATTTAAAAAAAGAATTATAAAAAAAAAGCAGGGGAGTTCAATGAGAAATTAATATGCCATGTTACAAGTATATTTTTATCAAATGTAGGTAAGAATACCAGAAAATTAGGCAAATAATAAGTGGTTACTTAGAATTCCTAAACAGTTTATACTTCTACACAGAGGGGAAGCCCATACATTGCAGCCCACCCATACATCATCTGAGAACCTCAGGAACTTTGCTCATACAACTGGGATTTCCAACTGGGATTTCCTATGTCCATTTTGTACTACTGGAAGACTGCACATTGGTCAACAGAGAGATGGGCCCAAGGCAAAACAGTTAGTTTATTATTTCTGATTTTTGAACCAAGAAAGATTTTCCCGCTCCCTCCATCAACAGGTGGATTGTCTAAGGATTTGAAGAAAGGCAGTAGAAGGATCCATAATCCTTGAATTGTGTCCCCACCCCTTTAAATGCTTATGTTAAAGTCCTAAACCCCAGTACCTCAGGATGTGACCTTATTTGGAATTAGGGTCATTGCAGAGGTTGTCTAGATGAAGTCCTTAGAGTGGACCCTAATCCAATATTACTGGTGTCCTTATAAAAATCCTTCTTAATATTCCAGAAGTTATATTTTGCTCCAGTGTTCAAATTCTAGAGCTAAATAAATGCTTAATACTATAATGGAGGGGGGGGCGGTTCGGTGTACACTTCAGAATACTGACTGTCGGTGTACACTTCTTTCCTATCACTGAGACCATTATGATAACTGAAGGATAAAAGACCATATTCTTCTATTTTGAAAGATTTCTATATCGTTTGAAGTGAAAAATTGGAGGAAAATCAAAATTCCTTTTGTATAAAGGGACTGATTCTTTGACTTTCCAATGGGAACCTTTTGTTAATTTACTCTCAGTAGGGGAAGGAGAATACAGTACTTCTCTCTCTGTTCCCACTCACTGAAGGAGGGACACAGGAAAGGGACTGGTTAGTTCCTAATTCAACCTTTGAGAGCAACTTCTCCTGTTGCTGATACAAACCAAGTTATCACATGTTGCTGCAAATGCCCACTTGCCCAGTGCGAGTGAGGCTTTGTACTGAACAAAAGGAAGACAGTCCTACATTTAACTGCAGTCAAGTCCTTTGTGGGGCAGACAGGAATAACATGCATGATTGCAACCCCTAAATAATACACCTCAGGTCATCTGCATTTTGCCTACTCTTTAGGACAGAGGCTACTATTCCTGGATAAGTCAGCATTAACCCTGGACTCCTAAATCCAGAACCAGCTCTTGCAGGGAGTGGTGTTTTCCTTCACCTCTTCCTCTCCCTATATTTTCAGTCCAGCCAGGCATAAACAAGTGGGCAATTTCTATCCTGATCCCTGAAGCTCTGAAGGGCGCTGAACTCACTAAATGATGAATACATGCCATATGGAGCTAGCGGCAAGTTCGGATGTAAATTGTCTCCATCTTGCTCTCTGCATTGCAGATAAAAAGTCCCTTGGGTCATCTCTTTGTACTGAGCTGTGTGTATCTGAAAACAGCTAAAATCACTAAGAAAAGTGGAACATTTAATTTCATCTGAAAAGGACTGGGTATTATTGCTTGCATGAATGATTAGTAAGTGTTTTAAAAACATTATATGAGGTTGCACACAATTTATTTCATTTGGAATCCCATATTTTAAGTAAACATTTGAATCCTTTTGGCCTGCTGTGTTAATAGTGCAATGCAGTGTACAAGAGTTGGAGTCCTTATAAAAAGGGGAAATTTGGACACAGTCACCCACACAGGGAGAACACCATGTCAAGATGAAGGCACAGATCAGGGTGATGCATCTATAAGCCAAGGAACACCAAAGATTGCCGGCAAACCACCAGAAGCTAGGGGAGAGGCATGGAACAGATTCTTCCTCAATTCAACACTGTCTACACCACACTCTTGGACTTGTAGCCTCCAAAACTCTGAGATGACTAATTTCCTTTGTTTAAGCCACTTAGTTTGTGAAACTTTGTTATGGCAGCCCTAGCAAACTAGTATATGGAATTTCTTTTCTTCTCTTTCTTTTTTTTCTTTCTTTCTCTCTTTCTCTCTCTCTCTCTCCCTTCCTTCCTTCCTTCTTTCCTTCCTTTCTTCCTTCCTTCCTTCCTTCTTTCCTTCCTTTCTTCCTTCCTTCCTTCCCTCCCTCCCTCCCTCCTCCTCTCTCTCTCTCTCTTACTCTCTCTTGCTCTCTCTCCCTCTCTATCTCTTTCCCTCCCTCCCCCCACTTCCTTCTTTCCTTCATTTTCTGGTGGAATTCATGGAAAAAAAGAGACTGGAAGATAGGAACATTTTTCTTTTTAGCCATTGATGGACTTTAATGCTTTCTGTAGCATTAAGAAATACGAATACTTGTTAAAAGGCATATCCATACCTAATTGTGACTAAGGTTTGGTAATAGTGGGCAAAAAGGGCCGCCCCAAGGGAGGCCAGTGCCTTCTCTGTGTGCTCAAAATCAAATCAATGGTTCCTAAAACTGAATGGCTCATTACAGGCCCTTAGAGAACTCCAGTCTTTCCCTGTTTCTCCCACTGTGATTTTTTCATTCTTTGACCAAAGAACCCATTTTTCAACTTCCTAAATAGCTTTACTTTGTCCAGACCTATCCACCCACCTCCAAAATGCAGCAGAAGCAACATTCTAATACTACTTTTCCTTCCTTCCCAAGGAGTAATTCCACTTGCCCACCCCCTACCCCCATCCAGAAAGGAGTCTAACCCAGGTTTTAATTAATGTCCCCTCTCTTTTCTATCCATTGTCACATGAAAAATGAGTCTCCAGGACTATCCTTGGCAATTGCACTCTTCTTAGGGCAATGACACAGATTGAACTCTATCAATGATACAGCATCAAGGCCACTGACACTTGCATCTTAACATCTATGCACACGCACATACCCTCTCAGAGTTGCTCTTTGTTCCCTAAGATGACACTGTTAGATAATAAGTTCCAATGTGTGTGCACTTGTGCCTGATAAGGCCACTCTGAGATCTTTTTGTGGGATCTTCTTGTGCCAAGTGTGCCCAACACCTGTTCTTGGACTAAAGACCATCCAGACCCCAGAACTACTTGTTGCTCTTAAAGGAGCTGCATCACCCATGATGCGTTTGAAGCTTTTGTTCATAAAATGGCAAACTCTGGACCTCCAGCTTCCTTTATAGCTTGCAGTAGTGTCCTAGCCATCTGTGATGTTACCACATTGCTTGAAGCTGTTCTAGGCAAATGGGTATCTGTCATTTTTGCCTGCCCAACATTCATTCCTCCCCCTTCCCTTGTTTTCCCACTTTCTACCTTTGTGATTTAGATGCTGACCTTATTTACCCACCCCTATGTCTCTACTATTAGTGAAAGGAAGTACACATGACCTAAGCCAAGCCAATGAAACTCAATTCGGGGCCTTGTGCTGAAACTGCTGGGAAAGAGGTACTGTCTCTATTTGACTTGGAGTCTAAAGAATATAAGCCTGGAGTTTCTAGGGGCCACTAGGTGAAGGAACTCTGTGGAGAATAAAGCCAAGATGAGAGAGAGAGAGATCAAGGGAAGGAGGGTAGGATGGGAATGTTGTCTTGACATCACCTGCATCTTTGGGGCCAGCCAAACCTGAACTTTTCAGTTATGTAAGACAACAAATTCCCTTTGCTCAGGCCATTTTGAAATGGGTTTTCCGGCATTTGCAACTGACAGTATCCTTATATATCCATTGTTTCTTTTGACCTTTCTTCTGTCTTCTACTTCTTGCTTAGTCTACATAGTTAGTTTTGTTCTTGTGCATTAAATTTACATGTTTAGTCCCTTATAACTGTGTTGGGATGAGCTTCACTTCAATGCTAATAGGGTGTTCAGTGAAATCTGCAGTTGCTAATTTTATTCTTCCACTTGTAGAATTTATAGTTGGTTGAGGATGAAAAAGTGTTCCCCCAAATCCAGAAATGTTTTGTCCTAGAGTCAGGCAGTATAGCTTCTAGAAGGTCAGAAAACTTCATCACTCATTATAGGCCTATGACCTATTTATGAGCTTGTGCTGGTACCATCTGTCTGTCAAACTCCTAAATGTCAGGATGATCTTGATTTATTTCTAGACTTTGTCAATCAATTTATCACATGCTATCTGCAAAAACAGAATCCAGTGACATCCTCATTCCAGACTGAGTATAGGATTTTCTTGGTGCAAGCTTGTATGTCACTTTGGTTTTGTAGCTGCTATAGAAACAACTGTTCACAGATGGTTACAATGAACAACAACAACAAAAAAAAATGCCAATAAAGTACAAAATAAGGCTATTAATCCAGATGCACTGGAAAAGCTCCTTCCTAGCAATTTTCAAGCAAGGGAGAAGAGGAGAATGACAACAAGGACCACCTAGAACAGTATCTCCCTGCCGCTGACAGTGGACACACAGACCTCTTATTTAGCACTTTTTATAACACATCCTACTAAAGAATCAAAATATCTTAGAATTGGATAGGCCATGCTGTCATGGAGTTTGATTATATTCAGAATGTAGGCATGCCCTTCGCATCCTTCCTCAACAGCAACCCAGGCTCCTTCTGAACATCAAAATATCTCCAGGATTGGGTGTCATTGTCTGCTGAAGGAGAACTCTTATTTATGGAAAGCATTCCCTTATGCTGAGCCACAGCTTCTGTCTCTGTAACTTTGGAACATCAGAATTTTACTTAAGGAAACTTCGAGATCATTCAATCCAACAACTTCATTTTGTGCTCAGTGATCTGTCTTCTGGAACAGAGTATATAATCATCTCTGAAATAGCGCTTTCTATATTTTATGAAGCATTTGTGTTCTTCCTGTCACATTTTTTCCTCTGGGGTAAATATGCCCAAGTGCTCTACCTCTTCCTTATCCTGGTCAAAGTTGTCTGAGATGCCACACTAAATTCTTGCCCTCTAATTCCCCCTTATGATATGATACAGTCTCCCTAACATCTCACTACTGGTCATTCAGAGACTAGGTATTTCCTTCCAGGTACAAAACTAATACGAAAAAAATAATTTTTTCAGTATTTTATGTCTTTTAGCTATTTTATGGATTTATGTAGAACTAATATTTTATGTAGTTCTCCATAATAGTTCTACTCTTTTTTTTTAGTTGTTTTTTTGTTTGTTTGTTTGCTTTATACTGCAGATTCTTATTAGTCATCAATTTTATACACATCAGTGTATACATGTCAATCCCAATCACCCAATTCAGCACACCACCATCCCCACCCCACTGTGGTTTTCCCCCCTTGGTGTCCATACGTTTGTTCTCTACATCTGTGTCTCAACTTCTGCCCTGCAAATCGGTTCATCTGTACCATTTTTCTAGGTTCCACATACATGCATTAATATATGATATTTGTTTTTCTCTTTCTGACTTACTTCACTCTGTATGACAGTCTTTAGATCCATCCACGTCTCAACAAATGACTCAATTTCGTTCCTTTTTATGGCAGAGTAATATTCCATCATATATATGTACCACAACTTTATCCATTCATCTGTCGATGGGCATTTAGGTTGCTTCCATGACCTGGCTACTGTAAATATTGCTGCAATGAAAACTGGGGTGCATGTGTCTTTTTGAATTATGGTTTTCTCTGGGTATATGCCCAGCAGTGGGATTGCTGGATCACATGGTAATTCTATTTTTAGTTTTTTAAGGAACCTCCATACTGTTCTCCATAGTGGCTGTATCAATTTACATTCTCACCAACAGTGCAAGAGGGTTCCCTTTTCTCCACACCCTCTCCAGCATTTGTTGTTTGTAGATTTTCTGATGATGCCCATTCTAACTGGTGTGAGGTGATACAATAGTTGTACTCTTTTAAGCACAATAGGGTTGGTTATAAATGGCCTGTCAACATTTCTAGCAAAGCCAGATTTTCTACAAATAAATTTGTCAAACTTCAAAGCAAAACTGTCAAGAACATAGAATTGTGCTATCGCAAGTCACCCTTAGCAGTTACTTAGACCACTGCCTCGTTTCAGTCATGCAATCTTACATGTATTCAGGTTTTTAAATACTTCATAAAGTATTTTCATACACATTATTGTGTTTGATATTTGCTATCACTCTGGGAAGAAAGCTGGGCAATGTGTTATTCTCCCCACTTTGCAGATGAGGTGCAATGACTTCCAGAGGTTAGGTTATCACTGGTTAGTGGTAGAGGTAGAACTAAAGTCCCACGGCTCTTTACTTTCAGACTAATGTTTTGTTTTCGCTATAGCCATTGTCCTTTGTCACCAAATAGCCTCACATTCCCCCAGGTAGCACTACTGTATGAACAGCTCTCTGAAAGGGTTCAAGTTTAACACCTTTCCCTTGTCAACTGCCATCCAGTGGTCCACACCTGGAAGAACCCAGATCTTCTGACTACTAGAGTCCAGTGACCTCTCATTAAACTCCAGTGCTTCACTCCCCTTCCTCCTGTTTTTTGCACAACCAGTTCTGAAATCAGCAAACACAAGGCAGTGTTGAGAGCAATAACAATTTTTAAGTGCCCACCTCCCCCTCTTCTCCATCCCTACCCCACAAATATGCCAATGGGAATCAGAGCTTTCATTTGCCAAATGTTGCAAGAAAGGGTAAGATTAATTTTAAGTCACAAGCTAATAGTGAGTAATGATGGAGAAGGAAAATCAAACTCAATCTGAAGGACTCTCCAGGTAGAACCTGAGGCTTTCCCCCCTCTCCCTTTCACCTTTGCCTCGAGTGTAATTCACTTGTCTTCAGATTCAATAACTTGAGGACAGAGGGAGTGTGGATCAGGGTGAGGGCTGTAAGTGAAGCCAGGGAGCACTAAAAGTGAGAAGGGAGGAACTCTGCACTCTTATGGGCAGCACATTGTGCTAGGCAGTGTTTACAGGAGTAAATGTCCAGCTACGAACAGAACTTTCCTTTCCTATCCGATGATCTCTCCTTAAGCCAACAAAAGTGTTCATAAAGAAGACACAAGGCTCAAAGATGTTTTCCTTTAAGATTCTGCTTTGGTTGATAGAAACCAAAGATAAGGAAGAGTGAACAAATCCCTCAACCTGTGGGGAGAAAAATTTCCACAAATTATTTTACCTGAATTTGGGTGCGGGACGTGGAAGGGGGTAATTTTGGTGGTGGGGGTGTGTGGATTAATCATCTCAGTGTGCTCTTGACAAATGCTCAGATGAAGCATGCCCTGTCATCTTGCTTCTTGGTCTGCCAAGGCTAAAATACAGCCCAGAACTCATTTGAGCTGTGCTTTTAGCTCCGGACCTCTAGAAATTGGGCACAGCACACTTCGTTGGTGATGGTTTGGGATTTAACCTTGAAATCAAGTTGTTATATAATTTAAAGATTCAAATCCCTGTGTATCCTAGTGGCCAATATTTTGTTTTTTAAAAAAATATTTATGTCAATACGACTTTGTCTTTGTACTAAGATTCTCTGTCTTAAGTCTTTTATTACTGTTGAGAAATTTGAAAAAACTTTTTTTTAATATTTTCAATAGGGAAGAGGCATGAGATTTTTCTAAGACCCTTGCTTCAGGTACTAGCTACATACTAGAACCTTGGGACAAGAGACTCGAATGTTAAGAGAGCTGATTGGGGTTTGGTGGGGTGGAGGAAGACATAAAACAGATGGAAAATAAAAATAATACAAAGGAAAAATGTGAATGCTAGACTAATTAAACTGATTATTAAAGGAATGACAACTGCCCCAAATTTATTAGGTACAGGTACCAGTGATGTAAAATATGCAGGGGATAAGGAAAAGCCTCTTGACCTAATTTCAGATTATCATCTTGGCTTTCTTGGGGATGTTATGGTATTGTCAAGCTTTTCATACTTTTACATGGGTTGTAAAAACATCAGAACCAGTCAAGAGACCTCTGGGTTCCTGAATTGACTGATAGGTGTGATATTGATATTATCAATTTTCCATTATTTGGGGATCAATTAAACTGGTTTGAATTGTTATGGGAGATCCAATAAAAGAGGGACACCCTTTGCTTTAGACTACGCTGATAAAATGCAAAGCATATGCTTGGGGTCAGAAGATGAGGCTTGGAGCCCAGGCTGTCCGTTACTGACTCAAGCTACCTTGAATGAGTCTTTTAGCCTCTCTAAGGCTCAGAGTTCTCTGTATTAAAACGAGTCTAATAATAATGGTTATTTTGCAACTCAAATAAGCTAATATATATGAATGCAGTTATGAACTCTAAAGTGCTAGTTACTATTTTTATTATTTTCTAATGCTGGCCCTAGGTTACAAACCAAAAGGGGAAACAAAATAACAAACCCTACTCTGTCTTCGGGGGGGAAAAAAAAAGATGGATGTGAATATTGTTTTTACTATATTTCCCCCTTCTTACTTCATTATCTTTGAAAAGCTTCATTCATCTGCTATTATGGCTTTACCCTCTAAGCCTTCTGTATTTGATGTCTTTAGACCTTATACTCAGGTTAAGAACTGAGAAGAGGGACTTCCCTGGTGGCAGGGTGGTTAAGAATCCGCCTGCCAATGCAGGGGACATGGGTTCGAGCCCTAGTCCAGAAAGATCTCACATGCCACAGAGCAACCAAGCCCATGCGCCACAACTGCTGAGCCTGCGCTCTAGAGCCCACGAGCCACAACTACTGAGCCCGTGAGCTGCAACTACTGAAGCCCGTGTGCCCAGAGCCTGTGCTCCACAACAAGAGAAACCACCACAATGAGAAGCCCGTGCACCACAGTGAAGAGTAGCCCCAGCTCGCTGCAACTAGAGAAAGCCCGCGCACAGCAACAAAGACCCAATGCAGCCAAATATAAATAAATAAATAAATAAAAAAGAACTGAGAAGAAACATAACTTAGAGCAAGTTATGGAACTTGACCATAGCCCTTGGGAATTTAAATTCCACTGACTACAGGTGGGACCATGTTTTCTTTTTGTTTTTTGGGTTTTTTAAAGCAATGTGGTTTCTGCATCTTCTTCTAGCAATACAATGGTCTAGGCTTTTGTGGAAAAAACAAAACAAAACAGTGGATCTAGAAAACAAAAATAATGGATCTCGTACAATTTGACAACCCCTACATAGGAATTTCCCAACCACGGAGTCCTGTAGGATCACTACAGGCGTGCCAGAGACATGGGCTAACCCACAGCTTTACTCATACCAAATAAACACTCACTCGGTCACCCAGGGAAAATCAAATAAAGGTAACCATTGACACTACCATTGCCATTTTTGCACGTGCATTCTTGACAGGAATATGGCAACCCAGCAAAATGTCTTTGTGAAATAGCACAATGTCAATTCATCTCTCTCAATAGTTACTAGGCAAGAAACCAAGATGAATAACTTTTAGGAGCCAAACTAAGTATTTTTTTTACATATTTACTAAAGTTTACTTGAAGGCAATTATCACTTTATGAAATGGGACACATACAATGATTAATGATGGTGTAAAGCTTATAATAAAGTTTTCATGAAATTACATTACAGGATAGTTTAGAACTGCTTTTTGAAGAGGGTAGGTCTATTTTGGCCTGCTTCGTTTAAGGAGCTTTGTATTCTTAATAATAACCAGATGATTTTTCTCTTGCCTGAATTCAAACCCAAAGATTCTCAGGATAAGAAGACATCTCTCCATGGGTTCTTCCTTCTAGATGGCTTTTTGAAGTATTGGAAGGTTTTTCTTGGTGACATTTCAAGAAATAGAAGAAAGACTTTATTTTGTACCTAAGCTCTTTTCCTCCCATGTTCTGACTTTGTCAAAATGAAAGCACATTATTGGACTCTTCTCTAAGTTTCAAGGTTATTTCAATATCATTTCAATATCCGTAGGATACTCACCCACCTTCTCTGGTTGGGAGCAGGAAGTGGCCACCTTCAGTATATCCATGAAAAAAGCAATACCCCAGGACTTCCTGGAGTATCTCAAGAGCCATAACTTGCACATGTGGGCACTTTTATTTTTTTATTTTTATTTTTTTATTGATGTATAGTTGATTTGTAATGTTATATAAGTTTTGGGTGATTCACAATTTTTAAAGGTTATGCTCCATTTATAGTTATTATAAAATATTGGCTATGTTCCCTGTGCTGCACAATATATCCTTGTAGCTTATTTATTTTATACATAATAGTTTGTACCTCTTAATCCAATGCCCCTATCTTGCCCCTCCCCTCTCCCCACTGGTAACCACTAGTCTGTTCTCTATATCTGTGAGTCTGCTTCTGTTTTGTTATATTCACTAGTTTTATTTTTTAGATTCCACATATAAGTGATAACATACAGTATTTGTCTCTCTCTGTCTGACTTATTTAACTAAGCGTAATACCCTTCAAGTCCATCCATGTTGCAAATGGCAAAATTTCATTCTTTTTTACAGCTGAGTAGTATTCCATTGTGTATATATATACCACATCTTCTTTATCCATTCAGCTGTTTGTTTGTGGACACTTAGGTTGCTTCCATATCCTGGCTATTGTAAATAATGCTGCATGAACATTGGGGTGCATGTATCTTTTCAAATTAGTGTTTTCTTTTTCTTCTGATATATATCCAGGAGTAGAATTGCTGGGTCATATGGTAGTTCTATTTTTAGTTTTTTGAGAAATCTCCATACTGTTTTCCACAACTGCTTCACCAATTTGCATTCCCACCAATAGTGTACAAGGGTCCCCTTTTTCCCACATTCTTGCCAACATTTGTTATTTGTGGTCTTTTTTATGATAGCCATTCTGACAGGTGTGAGGTTATATCTCATTGTGGTTTTGATTTGCATTTCTCTGTTGACTAATGAAGTTGAGCATTTTTCATTTGCCTGTTGGTCATCTGTATGTCTTCTTTGGAAAAATGTCTGTTCAGGTCTTCTGCCCATTTTTTAATTGGGTTGCTTATTTTTTTGATGTTGGGTTGTATGAGCTATTTATGTATTTTGGATATTAAACCCTTATCAGTCATATCACATATGGACACTTTAAAATCATTTACTAAAGGCATTCTGTGAAGGCAGACAAGTTAAGAAAAATTTCTCTTCCCTGACACTAGGGTTCATGGTCAGTGAAGGATAGCTGTATCAGTCCCTGTCTGCCCTGGCAGGGCACATTTGCACAATACTTGAACCAGACTGCTCTATAGGGCACCACTGGGATATGATCACTTTGAATTGCTCCTTCTCGATCCATGCTTGAGGCCAGAGGCATCTGATAAGATATTGCAGGCATCATTTCTTCAGTATCAGAAATCTCTCCAATTTCTGTCTCCCAGGCTTCCTTCATGTGTTCACCCTCTTCTGGTCTCTATAGTTCTTTCCACCCCACTAAAATAAACCCAAGGTCTCCCTCTCTGCCCAGTGATTCTCAGACTTTTTTGACTGAGGCTCAGCTGGGTGGGGCAAAATGTTCCAAGACCCACATATCATAGTCTTGCCTGCTTTTCAAAGAATTCCCTGATAGCGATGCACTGTTGCTGTGCAAGCACATTTTGTGCAAGTCATGTGAATATCTGCTTTAGCAATACTGGTATGGATGGTTCCTATATGTACCAAAATCCATATTTATTTTAATGTTTTGTTATAAAAAACCTATAGGTCACAAATTGAGTTGACCTATATAGCTATCACTATCTTACTGTAGGGTTAATCAAACAATCCATGTCAAACAAAATAGATGATGATGGAGGTAAACAAAGGGTAATTTATAATTAAAAAGCAGGAATAGTAACCATTGAAAAGTACAACAATACAGAACTGATATTAATAGGAAAGCAATCTTCCTGACTATTGAGGATACTTCAACAATCTGTCCATGCATGTTGATAGAGGGAGCTTTGCAAATATTGCCAAGTGTTGCCTGACAACCAGGTGAATACTAAGTATTCACCTCAGTAAACTCTAGTTATGTGCTAAAATTTTATTTATGAATACCAAATACTACTAACTCTTAACAACCTAGCAGTTATTAGTAGCTTTTAGACACACACACACACACACACACACACACACACACACACTGAAAATCTAGGGCATCAAGGGCCATTTGCTAGTAAGATCCAAAGAAAAGACATGTATTTTGGGATCAATCTGTGGGACATCAGGAGGATGCTTGTGGCCTACCAGTTGGCTATGGTCCATACCTTGAAATTCATCACTGCTTAGGTGGTTGGCTTGGCTTTTTGACTCAGCTTCTCAAGATGCTGGATCACTATTCCTGTTTCATCCTTTGCTGCTACAGGCACATCCCGACCTTGTGCCCTGGCCAGCACGCCAGTGCTCCCTGGCCTGGACCTCCAAACCCCTAATCTCTCACTAGAGTCCCTCTCTGGGAAGGAGAATCAGATGTTACCCAGTAACTGGACAGACACCCTGTTACCCCCTTGCAGTATCTGTGATGGCATAATGGGAGGCCTTGAGTGAAACATGGTGAAGGGGAGTCAGAAGACCTGCTCACAGGCCACCTCTGCCTTGGCAGCTGTTTGACAGCAGGTGAGTTACCTCACTTCTCAGCTTAGATTTTTCCTCTACAAAATGGAAATAATAATACTAACCTCATAGATTTCTTGTGAAGATCAAATGGAATAATGTAAGTGATAAAGCATGGTAAAGTATAAATACATTTATAAAAGTAATACGTGTTATTGTTGCAGAGAGGTAATATTCATGCAAGCATCTAGATTGTTCTTTTTACAAACTATAACTGATATTAGGATGCTATGATGTATAAGAATGACAAACAATACAGATTGTCTGTCAATTGTGAAGGTCAAACGCATGGACCTCACAGACGGAAGACACTATTGAGAAGGAGTATGAATTCCTGATTCCACAATCCTGAAACATGTTATAAGGAGAAGTAAACCTCTCAATGGTCCTGAATCTCCCCCTCCCTCTTTTTTCCCCCTTTTCAAGGCTTGGAGAGCAGGACTTAATTCAGAGTAATTCCAAACATCAGAAATGTAGGGTTTTTTCCCTCCATCCCAGTCCCTGGGAGGACAGTGGCTGAAGAATGCCAGGAATTCTTCCCTCCACCCAGTCAGGAATGTGTCCTGCTTGAGGCACTTAGCAGGAATGTGAGGGCTGCCAGATAAGACCCAGAGCCTTGGTTGTGGGCTTGTGGCAGGGGAGGGAGCTCTCCTCCAATACGAGGCCTTCCTCAAGAGCCCCCAGAGGCTGTTCTCTGGGTAACAGCAGAGACCAGAGCCGGTGTTGCAGGACTAACCTCTGCAGACAGTGAGTGAAGAGGCAGCTTAGCCAGATGTTCAAAACAAAGACATAGCAATGTTTTCGATCTCTGGAGGAAGCACTGTCTTTGGGATCAACACAGACGTGGGCTTGACTGCAGACTGCCACTTACCAGTTAGCTGCGAGACCTGGGTTAGCTAGTCTGTGAGCTTGGCTTTCCCCATCTATAAAATGCAAATAATACTACTACCTACCTCTTATGGTTGTGAGGAGGATTGAATAAAATAGTGTATATAAAACACTTAGCATAGCTATAAATTGGGGCTATAAAGCTTATTTTTACATGCCTAGCTTTTAAACAGTCTCGGTACCCTGCATATATTCAGTGGCACAGTATACAGTGTGTTTTCATATTTGTTACTTCTTTTTAATTGCATTAAGCAATAGTGTGAACTTGAGTACCCTTGGGATGATTGGTAGATACATACATCTTTTAAAACAAGTAACGGAGTGTCTGTCATCTTTGGCGGTTATTACAGGCCTGGTCTTAGCTCTTGTCCACACCCTACCCGTATCCCAGTTTTTTCAGTGAGTTTCCAGTCAGTTCAAGTCAGGAGAAAGCTGCCTCCTCCCCCGCCTCTCCCTCCCCCTCCCCCCCCACCCCCCCCATCTCCCAGAACACACTGATATATTGGACCAGAGTAGCTGCTGCTCTCACCCAGCTTCCTATGGTAGCTTGGAAGAAGCTGTTGTTGGAGGTCAAAGAGAAGCTCAAAAGCTTTAAGGATTCTCTCAGGTAGGCTTGCCCTTGAGGGGCTCCTGGGGCAGCCAGACTGCCTACCTGATCCCCTTATGCCTGGGTCTCAAAGTTTAACCTGCGTTGGAGAAGGTCTGCCCTGCCCCAGGTCCCTAGTAGGCTTCTCTTTGCCTTTCACTTTGCTTCTGCCAGCTTTTCTGAAAGCCGGGTCAGGAAGGCAAGACTTAGTCCCTGCCTTGTTCAGAGAGGAACTCCTGGAACAATGTGGTTCTGCAAGCTGCCCCTGACCTTGGTGTTCCTGAAGCCATGGCACGGCTCCACTTTCCCAGGTCCCGAATCTTGATGCCTACAGTTACAATGGATCTGTTGTGCCTTTTCATAGACTTGATCTTGGATTTTCAGTCTCCACCTGGCACAGTGGAAATGAGGATGGCAGCTCTGACCTATTTCCTGTAGTCTCTGTGGGCTTCCTGACAGTTCTTTCTTCCCCAGGCTTGGTTCTCTTTAATACCAGCCATGCACTCTGGACATAGAATCCCATGTCCAGATGGGAGCAAATGTACCTCTCCACTGATTGCCTTAATGCTTCCAGGCTGGTTCTTGCATAATGTCATCCACCTCTCACTCCATGAATCTCAGAGAAACTTCAATCTTTATTGGAGTAAATATTTTCTGGGAAAAACATGTATGACTATTGCTTTATTGACCTTCTTGAATTCTTAAGGGCATGGCCTAAGGCAAGCTGGGACCACAGCTTTCCGAATTGGCAGGTAGGCTAGTGAGCAAGGGCCAGGCAATGGCCTGTGAGAGGGACACAGGATGGGGTTTGGAGACACTGCCCTACGTGAGAGTTTGGATCAGGGACAAGGGTCAAAGGCAGACTCTAAAGGATGTAGCCAGCTCTGTTATGGTTATGGCCTTTGTTGGTGCCAGGTAGGAGATATTCCAAGGTATGATTAGACAGGAGGTAAGGGAATAGAAGGCTGCCTACATGTGGCCAGGCTCTAGAAGGCTCATTTATGCGAGCAGGATCCAGGCCCAGGGAAGGATGGATGGCTAAAGAGAGATGGAAAACTAGGGCCCTAGTCACTAGCTAAGGTTCAGAGCCATGTCAGGCATTTAACGACTTCTTTAAAACGTCTTACAGCATCAGGCAAATGTGTGTCCAATGCTGAAAGCCTTGAGTACCAGCCTATATTTCTTCCCCAGACACCTTCTCCTGGTAATTTGTCTATACACCTTCCACTCATGACCGTGATTCAGTCACTGCTTCTTCTAAACTATTCAAACACTCTAACTGCTTTCAGCTTTGCTCAACACTAATTACCACCCAACTCTACCTTTTGCTTCTTATCTCTGGATATAATGCTTACCCTAGGGAAGTTTCACGTGTCCAAAAACCATTATTTTTCCCTCAAATATGCTGCTCCTCCAGTCTACCCTGTCTCACTGGCACCATCAACCTCCATTTTCTCAAGCTAGAAACCTGAAGGAAATCATAAACTCCTTTCACGTCTCCATCTACCATGTTCATATATCACTGTAGTGGCTATCTCATCTCTGTTCCACCATGGAATAGACCTTGGGCTGTGGTGGACACCACCCGTGCTTACCAATATCAAATTCTTCTTTTCTGGGCATATGAGAGACTACACTTACCATCCCAATTCCAGTTAAGTGCAGCCATACAACTAGTTTGGTCCAGTGAAATGTGAATGAAAATTCACATATTATTTCTGGGCTAAAATAGTGAAAAACTCTCAGTTCTCTTTGCCTGAAATAGCTCTTGTCCTGTTGTGGTGAATGCAGAGGTCTTCTGTTGAGATGGTAGAGTCACCAAATCAAAGAAGCCTATCTAACTGAGGCATCTCAGGAGGGTGGCTGCTTTGGTGAGATGCTTGAATCTGCGGAAGATGCTGCACGACTGACAAACTTTTGCAGTAAGTCACTGAGCTGTGGGGATCATTTGTTAACTGTAGCATTATCCAGCTTATCCTAGTACAATCACTAAGGCCCGCTGATTCTACCATCTCATATTCCTCTCCCCTCTAGTCCCTCTGCTGCTCTAGCTCAGAACCTCAACATTTCCTACCAGAACTATTGGAAAAACTTAAAACTGGTCTCCCTGCTTCCAGTTTGGCAACCCTCAGACTCATCCTTCCAACAGACACCAGAGTGGTCTTTGTGTAACTCAAATCCAACCATGTGCTTTGGGTTACTCCGTTTCATTGGCTCCCCGTCACTGCCATGACAGGTAGTATGATATGACAGATCTCCTCCCTAGCCAGCCTCATTTCCCATCTCTCATCCCCTTACATGTTATAACCAGCAATATTTAAATGTTTGTGATTTCCAGAATAATCTATGCTTTTTCATGCGTCCATGCCTTTGCTTATGCTGTTTCATTTATCTGAGACATCTTTATGCACCCTTCATCCTCTTCTTTGCCTGGCCAATTCCTTATTCTTTGAGACTAGGTTCTAATACTACATTTTCTGGGAAGGCTTCCTGTTGGATTTAACATCTCTCCTCTGTACCCCCACAGCATCATCTACATCTACAAATCATTGACTACATTATATTGCATCTCTTGATGGGTCTCCCTCCCCTTGAGAGTAAAAACTTGACTAGGTGGATGCCTGTAACATGGTAGACGCTTAGTTATAAGAAACACTGAGGTAATGAGATTCAGTGGTGATGTGAACCCTCAGGGCTCATCTGTGGACACAGGATTCCAGGATGATGGGCTGTGAGGTAGACACAAGTACTCAGTCTGAGAGATCAGTCACTCTAGTGGGCATCCAGGTCTGGCAGGAGTAGGGGGTGGGGGTCTGACTTCATGCCAAACTTAACAAATGGTGGACCTGGGGCAGGGATTGTTAACTTTCTGCCCTAGACAAGATTGGCTCAAGAACCGAAGAAACATTGCACTGAATGGGCACCATGAAGAGACACTACTTTGAGAATCTTGGGAAGGTCGAAGCAGAGGAAAGAAGGTGGTATCTGATATAAAGTTATAAAATAATTGACACTCTTAATAGATTGGGCTTAGGCAGCAACCACACAGTTTGACCTTCTTGAATGACTGCTATAATAAATGCAGTAGATTCTTGTCATTTCTGGTAGTTATGTTCTACAAAGTTACTGGGAACACATTAGCAAGTATGGAACCATTGCTCCTAGGAAAAATGCAGGGTTAGGTTTCCTGAAAGCCTGTGGTCACATTTTCATCAACCAATCAATGCATAACCTTGTTTTACCTGTTTCTGTTTAAAGATACCTTATTTCCTTATTTAATATAATACGGATTCATTAACATTGAACTCTTGACCATCAACACTAACTTAAGCCTGAACAAAGCTTACCTAACACACATATTTTGTTCTATAAGGTGCTTCTTGTGCTTAGGAAGACTGGAAAACACTTCAGCAATACACTTGGGAATCATTTTAAACAATGAAATCACCCAAAAAGCCTTTTTGAAAAAAGACCACTAAGTAGACCACCAAAAAGACACTTGTTTACAGTATGAGAGCTTGATACAGTAAGGCAGACTGTTGTCTTGTTCTTCCTCAACTGGGAACGTGCATGCCAGAGGACTCAAATTTTTCACTGCTCTGTCCATATCCACAATGACCATGAAAGTACTGTGAGTATTGATTTTGGAGTTACAAGTAAATTTCAGCAAGTAGGCAAATTTGCAAATATGGAATCCACAAATAATGAGAATCAACTATAGCTACAATTTACTGAACACCTACCACACAGCATTGAACTAGGTGCTTCATATATACACATATTGCCAAGTTTATCAACTTTTCACTCTTCAAATGAAATGCCTCAGAGTTAAAAATGGTGGACGTATCCTGAGATCCATAGGCTATCACCAATAGAAAAAGCAGGACTTTATAATAATAATAATGTCATATAATTTTCACACCAAGCTTAAGGATGCATTTCTGGAGCTGGAAATTTATAATAGGCTGGGCTTCTGCTCCTTTTGGAAACTTCTAACTCAATAGTCTGGGCTCTTATAGAAAACTAAGAATACATTGCACACTCAGCAACAGGGATGCAAAGAATATTTCTTATAGGAAACATACCCAGCACTTAAAAGCATAATCATCTTCCCAAGCAACATGATGAGAAGCCAAAAGCAGTCAAGTAAACAAAGAGACAAATATTTCTTTCAGGAATCCGAGAAGTTAGCAAGCTTTAGAACATACTGTCTTGAAGTGTCAAGACTTGTGAAACGATGATCTTGTCCAATCATCTGTGCATCCACAGTCTTCTTATCTGCCGCTTGCTTTCCATTCAGATCAGTCTGGACTCTGTTCCAAACTACATGGTGCTTATTATTCCTCCTCATCTTTACTGTTATCACTATGTCATTCTCTTCCCAACCAAATCACCCTTGACCGGCAAGTCTCGGTTCATTCCCACGTCTTCCATTAACCTCTCTTAGAGCTCCTCAGCCCTCTAGGTCTTTTTTTTCTGTGAGAGGATATGGACCACCCAAAATCTAGCTCACTTTTCACCTCATCTGTAAAAAGTGAAACAATAATGCACACCTGTCAGGACTTAAGCAGGATAGTGTGTGAATGCCCATAGCACAGGGCCTGGAACAAGGGATATGCTCAGCAATGTTGGTGTTTCTGAATCTGAATGGTGTTTTTCACTTTGGTTCATACAAATTCACTTTTATTATTCACCTTTATTACCCCTTCTGAGGCAAATTTTATGAAGAAAAGGATAACATCACTAGAGACAAGGCAACAGCAAGAAAGAACATGCTTTGGGCCAGTGATTTCCAAATTTTGAATTTTCTGGACCAGTGCAAGAATTTTGGGAACTGACCTCAGGTTGCTTAATAGTTCCCTTTTGCCTAAAATCTCTCTAATAACACTTTTACCTTATATAATAGTTATTACAAAATAAACACATTATAAGGGCCAAAAGGTAAAAAGGACATAATATCAGACATTTTTGTTCTGAAAATGAATGTATTCAGCTTCAGGAAAAACTCAACTCACTCATGCATCCAATTATCCTTTTGTTCATTCATTGGCCAAATATTTATTAAGTGATATGCACCAGGAATTTTTCTATATGATGAGGTACAGGGCTAAACATGACAGGGAAGTTTTCTGTATTGATGAAGCCCATTTTTTTTTTTTTTTTTTTTTGTATCAGAACACAGATCTGGGAAAGCTCATGACCAACCAGTACCAATCCAGTCTGGATATACATTGGCTTTTAAGAGCTATGACACGTATTTAGTCACTGATGTCGGGTCCAGTCCCTGCTTCCAAGCCCTGAAGGAGGGAACAGGGAGATGTCACACTTTACAGAGGCTGGGAGTGTAGAGGCAGAAGAACAAAAGCAGCTCCTCTGAGCAAGCATCTTCTGGCTCTGGGGCAGTGAGTGTGCCAGCCTGAGAAGTGGACCTCAGGCTGGTTACTCCTAGTGAGTACAAGTCCCTCATAAAAAATCCTTCTAGAAGTCATCATTTTTGACAATGAAGGGCAACGACATATACTTAGCCTAAAGAGACCTGAAATGTAGGGCACAAGAGATTTGAAACAGTTGTCAAAGTGTGGAGATAAACCCTGAGAAAAGCGAGGTGGGGATAAAAACCTGGCTCTATTTGGGGAGTTCCTCAGTTTGTTTCTCACCAGGACTCAAAAGAAAATAGCTAGGTGTCGTGAAATATGAGCTTTCAAAAGTGCTATAGAAAACTTTTAGCACTGTTAAACACTTGGAGCACTCAGCCAACAAAAATAAAACATCTGCTCTTATTCTGAAATCCCGAATTAAACTCAGGTCAGAGTAACTGTTGTGTTTCATTCTAGCATGCCTTAGTGAGAAATTGGAGGAAAATCCCCAGGGACTGATAAGCCCTCTGTAACATGTTGAGTTGTTGGACTGGATAGAGAGAACACCATATATGTATGCATATATATACATACATACATATATATGCACTATACTATATATGTATGTGTATACATATACACACATATATATATGCAATATAGTATATATACTATATATAGTGCTTTCTTCCTAAAAGTCACAATTAAGGGAATGTAGCCCCTAACATAAACGACCAGAACTTTTCACAATACTTTCCATATATAATAGATTGAGAGCTTCACATGACAATCTCCAGTGTCCTGGCCTAAAATTGATAGACTCAAACAAAGATACATTCTATATTCCAGAGGAACTCTTCAGAGCTCAAATAAGTGTTTACTGAAAACAAGACTACATTTTCCAGGGCCTCACTCCTGAGAGGTCTTTGCCCCTGCAGCATCACACTGCAAGGAAGAGGGGAGAGGAATGTAAGTGCCAGCTTCCTGAACACAGTGGGAATAAGACCGAAAAGAAAATGATCAAGAAACCATAAGCAGAAGGTTCTTGCCACAGCATTTTAGGATTAAAAATAAAAAGATTTACTAAAATTAGCCACAATGTAAAACCCCAAAGTAGAAAGCTTTAACTAAGGCAAATGGCCTCCACACTTTAGACAACTTTGTCAACTTCATGCTATAAACCATAGCAAGCAAATTAATTATTCCCAGATGCTGGGGATGAAGAATGCTTGCTGAATTGTTTTGCTTCTCAAACTCTTCAGTATAAACACACACTCACAGGACTGCATTCCCTTTTTTGGCTCCCAACATGCAAGTAATTATACACTGTGCAGGATAATGGTGGATGAGCTCTCCTTTGAATACCAAGCAAGTTCTGGGTTCTGTCAGCCTGTTAGATACCATGTCCACAAACATTTTTCTCTGACAGTCTTTAGTAAAAACTTGTAAACAAATTGTTTCAAGTTTATAAAAAAAATTTCAACAGCAGCACACGACTCATTTCAAAATTATTCCAAACTCCTTAAGAGCTGGAGAGGGCAAAGTTCATCTCAAATATAGTACAGCTCTTATCTTGCATCAAGAATAGTTTTCTCTGCAATCCCTATGACAGGGGGTCAGAAATCATATTAGTAGTTTTTACACTTTTATATTCTTCCCATTTTGCCAATATGTAAACAAAGGGAAAAAAACAGATTTTGAATCAACTGTGAATTGAGAATGTGTTTAGGATTAAAACATAGATTCTCTGAACATGGCCAGAATAATGTGAGTAGATGGTCATTTTTCCATTCCAGCTCCAAATTTTCATAGGGCAAATGAAATGTACTTGGTGTCGGATGAGTCACCCAACATGGAGGGTTTTTTGGGCTCCCTGGGCCTTAATACTTCTTGGAGTAAATAAACTCAGCGGATTTGTTTGGGGTCTTTATATAATGAGGCAAAGGTATATGTGTGCACACGTGTGTGTGTGTGTGTGTGTGTGTAAATGTGGTGGTGGTGGGGAGATAAGGAAGGCACAGGGAAAACCTCAGGAACTGTTAAGAAAAAAAACACATTTTCTACAGAAGGAAAGAAAGGTTCTGTAGTCCTGCCAAGTGCAACATGAACGAGGGAAAGTTCAAGGAAAGTTGATCTCTAAAAATAAATAAATAAAAGGAAATTCAGTGAGAAAACAATATTCAGGTCAGGTCTAAGCCCCGAGAAAAACGCTCATTCAGAACTGGGCTGTCATCCTGCTTTTTATGAAGTGAGCAGCTGCTGGTTATTGAAACCAGCCCACACAGTTGGGTCCCCGCCGCCATGGCAACACTCCTGTGTCTGTGCTGGAGTGGCCAAGGCACAATGGGGTGGTTCCAGGGCCCAGAAGCATTCTGGTTACAGATTAGGGAGGGTTTTTGTTTTTTATATATATGGGGAGATTTTGATTCCTCAGTTTGTGGTTGGGTATTGGAAACTTTTCCTACCTATAATTAAGTCTGACTTAAGGGGCAGATTTTCATGCAAATAGCAGCATGGAAGGAAAGCATCAAGGTGTTCAACAGGCAAATAACTCATTTCCAGTCTCATTTAAAATTCTCTTTTACATGTACACAAGCTATATTTAAAATAAAATGCCTTTCCATAAAAAAAAAAAAGAAAAATAATGAAAAATAAAATAAAATAAAATTCTTTTTTACAAGTCTCTAGTAAGCTCTGGGCATTTGTACCTGGTCCCTTGTATTGCCAACTCAGAATGTTTTTGAAAAAAATGCTTAGTTTGCTTTTTTATATTTGTAGTTTATAATAACACATGGCCCTAAAAGGAAAAATTATCATAGTCTTATGAATTGAAAAAGCTAGCTAAGAATTAAAGACTTTGAAATTAAAAATACAGACTATAGATTATATATCATATATGCAGAGCCTCAATTATTGGCACATTTAAGTATTGAACTCACCATCTTGGTTTCATTAGTACCGCAAGTAACATATTTATCTACGAGCTAAGTGTAAAGAACATTGCAACACAATAACCTCATGATGTAGCACAGTAATAGCATAGACTTTGGAGTCAAACTACCTGAGTTCCAGTCCTGTCATTTATTTGCTGTGTAGTCTTAAACAAGTTACTTAAATCCTCTCTGACTCTATTTCCTCATCTGTAAAATGAGGATAAGAGTAACCTATCTGGTAAAGATTATTAAAGGTATTAAGTGGGTTAATATTTGTAAAGTGCTTAGAAACTGTGTTTGGCTAATGTTAAGTCCTTAGAAGATAGACAGACAGATAGATAGATAGACAGACAGATAGATAAAGAATTTTAAAGGACCTCCTTCTTAAGACTCTGGGACATATTGCCTTTGGAATTTAGCACAGCACAGTGTTTTTGTGTACCTGTGTCCCCTCTCAGGAAATGTTAGACTTCTTATTTATGTCTATGGCTTATAACTCAGAGCCATGCTTAAGGCTCCTTGACTGAGCTGATGTGAATTTAGCCTTTTTGTGTGTGTTGGGGGAGTGCTTTGAAAAAATACATACTGGAGCTTCTGATTCATTTGGATCCCTACAAATGCTTAAGTGTTTGTTAAAAGCACAAGGCACAGTGCTTGTTAAACTGAGCAAGTGTTAAGATGCAGCCCTCAAGCTGGAAAACCTATCCCAGTACCCACTCATTCTAGCAGCAGCCAAGGAGTCTCAGTCTCTTGGAGATGGAAAACCCAGTGCTTTTTCACCTACATAATAGAATGAGATGCATAATTTCATTTCATTTTTCAAATTATTTATTTATTTTTGACAAATAAAAAGCAAATATAGTTAAGGTACATGTATATATGCCCTGTAATTTCTTAAAAATTGTGGAATTGCATTATCTTCTACAGTGGGCCAACCTAAAACTGGTCCTGTTGTATGATCCTGTTCTCCTGTTTATACTTCCTTAGTTAAGTGAAAGAGGAATATCTGTTAGGTATCAATCGTTGCAAAGTGCTTTTACAGATCTTGTTTTGGGATATTTGAATGCTTTCCCACACAAATATGCTATTCTGCCATTCAGAGGATTTATAACTTTTTGGAATCTAGTGTATCTGAGGCTAAGAGGTTAACATTTTAGCCAATGTTCTCAAATTTGGTCACATGCCCTCGGTTCTAAGAACAGGGATCAAAAGTCATCCTGGGACCTCAAAGAAAGAAATCAACATCTATTTCAGTTTGCAAAATGGCAAAATCTTATTTTCATACAATGAAGGTTTTTTTTCTTCCTTTACAACTATTCAAAGTGGGGTTACATATCTGGAGAGGGGGGTATGCTTTAGTGTAGGACTGCATGCTGAAAGGACTAAGACTGAAATACACAAATAAAAAATTCATTTTCAAAAAAATCAAGATCTCCCTGTAGTTTAACACATATCCTGTTTTCTAAGAAAACAAATGTACTATCCAATCCAGTAAAACTTTCTTTGGAAAATCTTTTGAAAGCAAAATTAGAGACAGGCAGTATTCCATAGTTGAAGGAAACAGAAGCTGTCACCTAGAAGAAACTCAAACTGAGCTGAAGCCATGACAGTTTGAAAAGATACAGAATTGAGCAAATGGACTTTATTGTTCTAGGAGGTTTAAATGGAAACTTGAAAAAAGTGGTCTCCTTTTTCTATATTCTACTCCAAGAACTGAAGTTGTCTTATACAAGAATGTTGATGCTAGCATTTAGCTGTACTTAAAAGAGAAGGTAAATTATGAGGTCCAGGAAAGCTGCCCTGGAATAGCAGTCTGGAGACCTGGGCTCCAGTTTCACTTTGGCCACTTGTCAGTGTATGGCAGGTTACTTTTCCTCTCTGAGTTATAATAACCATGGTGATGATGGTAGTGATAGAAGCAGCAGCAGCAGTAGGAATAGCTGCAGGAGCAACAGTAGTAGCAGCAGGGACAGCAGTAGTAGCAGTTGGAGCGATGGCAGTAGTAGTAGCAGCAGCAGCTAGGAGAAGGAGGGGCAGCGGTAGTAGTATTAGTATTAGCCGTAGCAGCAGCAGTAGTAGCAGCAGAGAAACAGTAGTAGCAGTAGCAGCTAGGAGAAGGAGGGGCAGCGGTAGTAGTATTAGTATTAGCCGTAGCAGCAGCAGTAGTAGCAGCAGAGCAACAGTAGTAGCAGTAGCAGTAGTAGTAGCAGTAGTGGCCACAGTGGTAGTAGCAGCAGCAACAAAAGCAGTACTGGTGTAATAGCAGCAGCACAGAAATAGTGGTAGCAGTAGCGGTAATAGTAGTAGCTGCAGCTGCAGCAGTAGTAGCCATAGTAGTAGTAGGAGCAGCAGCAGCGTTTTTTTAAAAAAACTTTAAAAAAAAATTTATTTATTTACTTATTTGGCTGCATCGGGTCTTAGTTGCAGCACTCAGGATCTTTTAGTTGCAGCGGTTTTAACAGCAGTAGCAATAGTAACAGCAGCAGTAGCAACAGCAGTAGTAGCAGAAGTTTTCTATTTATTGAGGGTCTACTGCATGCACTTGACTAGAAACTATACAAACATTATTTCCATTTAAACGCCACAGTGACCTTCCACTATAGGTATTATTACCCCCATGTAACTATTGAGGAAACTGAGGACCAGAGAGGTTAAGTGATTTGCTCAAGGCCACTTTGTTAATTAGTGAAAAATCTGGATTTTGAATCTGGAACGAGCTGATTCCAAAGGCTTGTCCTTCTCTGGGGAAAAAATGTGGTATGGAGCAGAGCTTCTCAAACTTCAGTGTGCTTATAACCATTTGGAGATCATGTAAGAATGGAGTTTCTGATGCAATCAGCCTGGTGTGATGCCTGAGATCCTGCATTTCTAACAAGCTCCCAGGTGATGCTGCTGGTTCTAGGAAGCACACTTTGACTAGCAAGAGGATAGTGGAAAGAAAGTATACTTCCCAGTCAGAATGCATGGCCTTAGTTTACTCATCTGTGGCACAAAGGGGTTTGATAAAATGAGTTTTAAGGTGCACTCCAGCTCTGGAATCCCAATATTCAGTGTGTACTATGGTATTAAGAAACCAGATCACACAGGAATGACTCTTAGCCACATGAATTTTTAAACTGGTTTCAGATGAGATTCTGGCTGTGCTTTATGTATCTTTCTGCAGCATCTCTGACAGGTAGGATCAGACCCTCTCACTCAAATTACATTATTGTTAAGCTTTAGGCTGAGCTAAATCTTACCGAAAAGAGTTCAAAGCACTTCTTTCCATAAGCATCCTTAAAGATTATAAATGTAAAAATGGTTTCTTAAGAGAAGCTTAGATGGCAGCTTTTTTCTTTTTAATAACAGAAATGAGAAGTCTCCAAAACCATAATGGTAGCATATCCATAAAAATATGTTAATGCTTCATCTTAAAGTCTTACAGAAATTGAGGTTTTCCGAGTTAACAAAGTAGACTTCATCACAGATGGTCTGAATGATAAAAGGAAACAGCACACTAGTGTAGACGACTAAAAACACTGCTCTTAGCTGAGCATGCTGAAAGCCTTTAAGGAAATCTTTCTACATATAGCTTTGCTAAGTGTTGAAGGAAAAGTTATTTTGATTGGCAAGGGCACTTCAAATGTTTTAAGCAAAGCTCGGGGCCAGAGGATGTGCAGGTTTTATGAAGAAGCCATTTCTAATGAAAATGAATGCCCTTATTAAGATGATTTTCTCGTCATCTTGTGCCTAACACAGGACAGTGGCACCAAGTAAAGGGGTTTTTGCTCTCTTCCAAGAGCTACAGTCCGTATCACTAAGACAGATGCCATGAGCTCCTTTTCCTGAACTCAGACAAGGGCAGCTGTAGGAATAGGGCAGAGTCCACAATCTATAGGGTCTCTGAGTAAAAAAGAATTTCCCAACAGTGAGCACCATTAGAAACCAGAATTGGAATCCTTTATATCAAGGGCTTTAGAAATCAGACATAAATACACAACCATCTGGAGTGGCCTAAGTATATTTGTGTCTAAAGGAATCTGATCAGGGGAGATTTGATGTCACAGTGTTTTTTATGGTCCTCATGGGTGGTTCACATTTATTTAGCTAACTCTCAATTACCCATGGGAGTCATAGACAAACTTTTTAAAGAGGTGGGGCCACTCTTTTCTAAATAATTTCTCATGAAGAATCCCCAAATGTAAAATAGATAAACCCAGAGCTACTCCATTTAAAGTTTGGGAAGAAGGGTTGCCCTCAGACCCTGCTATGGTCACCAGAGGTTGGGTTCCAGCTATCTATTGCTGCTTAACAAACTATCCCAGAACCTAGTGGCCCAAAACAAAACTTTATTATCTCTCATAGTTCTGTGGGTTGACAAGGCTCTGCCAGGAAGTTCTTTTTTGGGGGACTCTCATGCAGTTACAGTCACAAAGGCCTCTGAAGGCTCTGCTGGGCTGGATGCCCAAGATCATGCCTTCACTCCTACATCGAGTTTCAGTGTTCCTTGGCTTCTCTCTGTCTCCACATGGCATCTCATCCTCCAGGGTCTTTCAGTGTGGTTTGGGATTCTCATAGGGTGGTTTCTTAGGTAATCCCACTGCTTACATAGCAGCTGGCTTCTAAGAAGCAGGAATTGAATGTGCCAGGCCAGTTAATGGCTAAGCCCAGAACTGGCACATCACTTCCACTATATTCTGTTGCCAAAGCAATCATGGGACTTCCCAGATTCAGTGGGGTAGAGAAGTAGTGACCTATTGATGGGAAGGTAGCAATGTCACATTGTAGAAGAGCATGTGGGTTGGGAGATATTGTTGCAGCCATCTTTGGAATATGCCATCTGCCATAGTTGAAATGTACTCTGGTAATAAGAATCTGAGATGGTATGGAGAATCAAAATTTAAAAATAATCTTAGGGTCTTCTTAAAAATCCCTGCTTCTTAGAGATTTTAATTGTGATCTTGTACAAAATTGGAAATAGTAAGTTAGGTTTTATTTCTGGATCTTCTTTACTGGCAGAATTATTAATGTTACATCCTATTGGAAAGTGCTATGAGCTGCTACTTATTTGGGGGGAGGGATGTGGAAAAGAGAAGGTAAGGATACTGATGGTGTCAAAACATAACCAAAACCAATCCTCCGTTTCCCTTTTTTCCACATCACAGAAAGTGACTGGGACAGATACAATGTGGCCCTAGAACACTCAGGTTAGAGAGACAGACATACAGACAACTGCAGCAACATAGCCATTTCTGCTAACTAAAGTGGTCAGCAACATAGCCATTTTTGATAACTAAAGTGGTCAGCCAGCATTTTGCAGAGCATTAAAAAAAATTTTCTTTTTAACATCTTTACTTGAGTATAATTGCTTTATAATACTGTGTTAGTTTCTGCTGTATAACAAAGTGAATCAGCTATATGTATACATATATCCCCATATCCCCTCCCTCTTCAGCCTCCCTCCCACCCTCCCTACCCCACCCCTCTAGGTGGACACAAAGCACCAAGCTAATCTCCCTGTGCTATTCAGCTGTTCCCCACTAGCTAGCTATTTTACATTTGGTAGTGTATATATTTTACATTGCTACTCTCTCACTTCATCCCAGCTTACCCTTCCCCCTCCCCGTTTCCTCAAGTCCATTCTCTACGTCTGCATCTTTATTCCTGTCCTGCCCCTAGGTTCACCAGAACCACTTTTTGAAGATTCCATATATATGTTTTAGCATATGGTATTTGTTTTTCTCTTTCTGACTTACTTCACTGTGTATGACAGCCTCTAGGTCCATCCACCTCACTACAAATAACTCAATTTCGTTTCTTTTTATGGCTGAGTAATATTCCATTGTATATATGTGCCACATCTTCTTTATCCATTCATCTGTCGATGGACACTTAGGTTACTTCCATGTCCTGGCTATTGTAAATAGTGCTTTGCAGAGCATTTTGAAAGAAAACAAAGTCTTCTATAGAAAACTACTGGTAAAAACTGCCCTTTGAGGAATGCATATGCAAAGCCTCTAAGCCTGCCATTAGAAATAAGGGCCCTGAAAGAGAAGTGGAATCCCAACCTAGGAAGCTGAGACAAGAGGATTTCTAAAACCTAGAAGAAACAGAACAGTTCTTGGGCCACACTAATTAGGGGTTTCCTCACTTCCTTAGTCAGTGAAAAAGGGCAATAGACAGCAGAATCCACAATAAACAATATATTAAATACAAAATACTCTTTACTGTATTCAGTTATATATGATAGACTATTTTAATATTAAAATTCTCATTTCAGAATGAGGATTCAGTTTTCTCATCAAATCCATTGGTTGCCTTTGTAAATTCCAAAATAAAAGGGCCCTCTCAGGTTTTAGTTATTTAGTACATGAGTTGAATGCATACTAATTGAGTATTATGGTCAAAACTCTTGTGTCTAGAATGGACAAAATTCTTCACAATTCTTCCCTCCAAGGTTTATTTATGTCTGGACCCACCACATGTTGCCTTAAGATATCCATGAGGATGATGGAAAAAGAGGCCAGCATAGTCTGAAACTCAGTTTGGGCTCTATGAGTTACCCTCTCTACCCACAGCTGGACTAACTAGTTTGAACTTATCTGTAGGCCAGTATGGATTAGAAAAATAGGTTCAATATATTTTATTACCTAGCAAAAAGATCTCTTAGAAATTGCTCAACTTATTATTGGCAAAATCTACTATTGCCAGGGCAGGATTTTCAGAGAATGGTTCTCAAAGAGAAGAAGTCTAGTCTGTCTTGATGGGATTACATTGTAAGGTTGCCCATATCCTAAACTTTCAAAAACAACTCTAATGGGCATGAAATATCATGCAGATTTATGTGTGTGTGTGTGTGTGTGTGTGTGTGTGTGTGTGTGTGTGTGTAGGGCATGGTTGGTGGTGAGTTATTGGTGAGGAGAGAATCAGTGATTCCCAAGAGAAGAAGGAAGAAAACTGTTGAGCTTTGAAAAATAAACTCATGAGTACTTTTAAATTTTTTTTGAGTTTCTAGTGTGTAGAAGTTTTACACATAAAACTTATTTTTGAATGTGATAGTAGTCTTCTATGATCCGTTTATTGCAACATGATTCTTCACGGTCAGTCTTCTGCCCCCTGTCCAGTTTTTCTCACTAAACTCCACCTTACCAACCCCCACTCCATGCTGAAGGTAAGTGGGATGACATTCACTTCTTCACATATGCCATACTCTGTCACACTTCTGTGTCTCTGTGCCTCGAGTGCCCTTTCTTTCTTTGAGTACCAGGCAAACACCCACTCATCTTTTAAGAGTCAGTTCAAATATCACCTCCCCTATGCAGTTCAATATATTTTATTACCTAGCAAAAGTAGGTAAGGTTCCTTACCTTGAAACTTATTCCTAACCCTTGCCAGGGACAGTTGACCATTCCCTCCTTGGTAATCCTGATTAATCTGAGTGTATTTCTATAGTAAAGTTACATACTTTATTGCTTCTTTTTATTTAACTGTCTGTTTCCTTTCCTCCCACCAAGAGGCAAGCATTCTGAGGGCAGCTGCATGGATCCTTTTAGAGACCTAGGACTTCAGTTTTTCATTCAATTGGGTAGAAGTTCTCAGCTCTCTCCAATAAATTCCACTCTTGTGCTCAAGTTAGTGGAAGTCAGTTTCTATTTTGTGCAACCACAGAACCCTAACGGTTGCAGAAATATACTGAAACTGAACCAACTGTCTGAGCAGAAGGGTCTCAGGAAGCTTAGAGGACAGAGAAAGGAAATCCAGAGAGTCAGCAATTGGCAGTGTCTGCCCAGTGCTCTTCAGAGGAGGGTGTGCCTCCCCTGGGAACTCACTCAGTCTGGTGACTAGAAAGGTATTCTCTATTGTGGGTGAAGGATAATTCTTCGAACCTCTTCATGGCCTGGAGGATATTCTTAGACCTTTCTCCACTTTTTTCTCTGATTCCATGCCTACCAGCTAACCTTATAATCACAAATTCAATTCTTGGGGTATTATGAGATCAGGAAGGAAGTAACTTTGGTAATTGGAAAAGAATATTCCCACCATAAACACGTGTATAACGTCCGTAAGTGAATAATATTGTACAGCAGTCCCTTGACAGTTTGGACAGTCCCAATCAGTTGTCTCAGTCTGACAAACATCAGAGTCCTAGCAAAGTTGTTTCTCAACCTGCAAGACTAAGACTGGCCTGAGGTGACCTCATCAAGGTGGTGTCACACTTTGAGGCTTCACTGTTTCTCCAGATTATATTCCTCTTTCCTACCACGTTTCCTCATTTCACTGCAATGTTCAATAATACACTAGTGGTGGGTAAATCTCCAAGGCCCACATTCTTTGCTACATATAGGTTTAGACAGCAAGTAAAACATAATTAATTCTAACCATCAGCTATAATTAGAAAGGCAAGGGCATCAACAGTTGAATGGATAAAGAAGATGTGGTATATATACACAATGGAATACTACTCAGCCACAAAAAGAGAATGAAATAATGCCATTTGCAGCAACATGGATGGACCTAGAGATTATCATACTAAGTGAAGTCAGAAAGAGAAAGACAAATGCCATATGACATCAGTTATATGTGGAATCTAAAATAGACACCAATGAACTTATTCATGAAACAGAAACAGACTCTCAGACATAGAAAACAAACTTATGGTTACCAAAGAGGAAAGGAGTAGAGGAGTGATAAATTAGGAGTTTGGAATTAACAGATACAAGCTCCTATATATAAAATAGATAAACAACAAGGTCCTACTGTATAGCATAGGGAACTATATTCAATATCCTCTAATAAACCATAATGAAAAGAATATGAAAAAGAATATGTGTATATATATGTATAACAATCACTTTGCTGTATACCAGAAACTAACATTACATTGTAAATCAACTATACTTCAATTAAAAAAAAAGGCAAGTGAGCAAGGTTTAGTTCTACCTCTGTATGAGAAAAGGGTTAAGAAAATTGACCATGTAAAGCAGTAGTTTCTCTGTTTTTTTCTGTGGAATACAAGAACGGTGTTGGCATGAGCAACACAGCCCCATGTGCAGTTCCTGGCTTCATCTCTGTAACCCCACCCTTGCTTTTTCTCTCAAGAAAGCATATTAAAATGCAAATGTGTGACCATGATATTATTGGGATAACCTTAAGTCTTCTCTGATTTATTTTTAAAAGTCAATCATTTGCAAACTTTCATATTTTTACTATGATTGGTATTAGGTTGCTTTCAACACAGCAGTGTGTTCTGCTGAGACCTGCTGATGTAAATATTAAAGGGAGAATGTTTCAGCTAATTATTAACTAAGTTGTTTATAAAACTTTTCTAGTGTTTGTAGAATTAACATGCCAATTTCACTCTTTCTTGTCAGTTCCAACAGGATGAACAGAAAATAAACAAGATTTTACTGAATATTAAAAGTTTTGAGAAAGCCCAAGTCACTTGACACTGATGCTCTTTTCATTCTGCGATTGTTGGTTTAGATTCCTCAGCTCCACAGTGCTTAATCCCTGGCTGCAGGTTGAATACTATGAATGCTGGGTAATACATTCCTTAGGCCACTTAGGGATTTATCTAGTACTTGACCTGCAATTTTTGCCTCTAGAATGATAGACCTATCTGATAGAACTTAGAGAAGCAAATGATACTTAATGAAAGGTCATAATGAAATATTTCTCATGACAATATCACACAGAATACATGTGAGTTAGACCCTAAAGTTTGGAGTAATATGCTGTGCTGTTTATACGTTGCATTGATGGTTCTGGTACTGCAGAGTCTTTTAAAAAACGCTGCTGTGAGCCTGCATCCTGCATGCATGGAATTGCCTGGGAACTGAACAATGAATTAAAGATGGCACAGCTCCCTTTGCTTAACATTTCTTATTTTTCAGGCGTTTGTTTTGCAACTTTAATATTATTAATCTACACAACCTTTTACTTTTCATTCAGAATTTATATCAAAATCAAGCTAATAAATTAAAGATGAGTTAGTTCATTGTTGGGTGGTTTAACATAGACCTAGTATGTTAATCCTGACATGCTTGTTACTAGGATTTTAAAATTTTTATTATTATTATTTTTTCTGCCTCGTAGCTGTGGTTAGGCAGCAGCAATAAATCAGAACAAAGGAATGAAGGTATTGGGGCTTTAGGGAAAACATGTATTAGAAAAAATTGGTTTGGCACTAAGGGCTGTATTGCATTAAGATGGATTTAAGAGACACAGAGGTAAGAGAATGTAGACAAATAAATTGCATAAATAATCTGAGAAATAGCAAGTCTGTACAGACCCCGAGTAACCCTGTAAGCTACCATCAACAGGACTTCCTAATTCCTGTTCAAGCAGACCAAACAGGTACACTCTACTAAAATAGCCAGGAGAAATGGGCACATGGCTAATGCTAGGGAAAGTGGAAGGAACAGATAAAGCTCTTTAGAATAGCCCAAAGGATTGGAATAATAGAAGTCAGTGTAGAAGTCTGACATAGCACCTTCTGTGAATAGGGCTTTATTGCCACTCCAGGCAGTGATATTGCAAACACTCGCTGAGACAACCAGAAACGGGGAGCCTCACAGGGCAACTTGCGCCTGAGAATGCAGTTCTCTGCAGTAGGGAAATCACATTGGCAGCCCGAATACAGAGGAGACAGGAAAGAGCATTTAGATAAGGCTGAGCATATGAATAAAAGACATGGTGTGGAAGGTGGAGTTGATGGGAATAAGATAGGACCATTCCAGGGTCCCAAGGAAGTGCAAGGATGCCAGAAAATACCTAAAGAACAAAAGGAGCAAAAGAGACTTCTCCTAGCAGCCTAAATGGTACCTGAACTGAGCGATCCATATGTTCTGGAACAGATTATTTTCAACTAAAGCATAAAAGCTCTGTAGATGTGGAGAGACAGCTTGTTTGAAGCCCTGAACTTGTTTTGTGGCTCAGATATAACTGCTTTGTCTCTGGCTCTTTAATCTAAGTTGATCCAGGCATGCGTCACTGTGTAGGGAGTAGACTTCGTCCCCATTCTTATCTTTGATGTTTGCCTAGAGCCCTTTCCCTAGCCCTGAATCCATCCCCTGCAACTGCTTCAGGCCCTGCTCCTCACTGGGCCTCTCTAGTCTACCTTTCTTTCTCTTACCCTTTTTAACTCACCTTCCTCAGCTTCCGCCACAAGGTGTATCTGACAGGATGTGACTAGTAAACCACTGGAGGTTATCTCCAAGATAATAGTAATAAATAGTAACCACACTATCCCATGCAGCCTGGCTGAGTTCTGTACACTGTCATTAAAAATGGGTATATTTCTTTGGCTTCACGTGTTTGCAATAGCTGAGAGCCCCAATTCAAGTAGAGGTTACCACTTTTTTGACCCCTTTCCTTTCCCTCTTATTCAAATAAGAATAACACATGGACTCTGACTTCAAGGAACTTAAAAACTAATATAAATGACTAAAAATAAATGTTGACAGTTCAATAACAGGAAAGAAGTAAAGAATTGCTTAAAAAAACAGTAAAGGAAAAAGTCACAAGTCAGCACGTGGCTATTTGGCAAATGAACGGATACTAATTGGTACAAAAATTCAAAAGCAGGAAGAAAGACTCCTTCAAGCTGGCGAGGTCAGGGGGACCTGCTAGGCTTGTCAAGGAAAGTTGAAGGTTTAGACTTGAGCTCTTGTGGAGTCTCCAGGGTTGTAGCTGAGACAAAGGAAAAGGAAGAAAGGGCATTTTATAACTTGGGAACCAATGAGCAACTGACAAGAAAGGACATGGACAGATAAATCTCATCCTTTACATTAAACTTTGACTGTAACCTTTTATATATCTTCCTGTGAAGACATGTGTATCCCCATGATCTTGAACCAAGATCTTGGCATATCTAAAATTTGACAACATGTTTCTTGGGAAAGCCTGTGAAGTGTGAATTGACAGGAAAATTCTGCCTGCAGGTCAGCATATGCAGCCTAAGAAGTTTGTGCTCTTCAACCAGCCTGAGGCTAAAACCAGGCTATTTTCACTCTTTGGTTAAATGCTAGCTAAATTCATTTTAATACTGCACTGTCAGTATTTTATTTATTTGTCTGGATGCCACATTTCCTCTCCCAAATCTCTCTTGCGTAAATGATTTACTATTTGTTCCTAAAGCCGAAGATTTTATGCCTTTTCTCTTTTTTCTGATAAGAGGATATTGCAGCAGCTTTCTTTTTATGCTGCTGATGGTTTTTATTTTGTTAATTCATAGTTCAGCAGAGTAACTAGTTTAGTAAGGCATAGAAAACCAAGAGGTTCAGCCCTCGAAATGACTAAGACAGTAAATCTTCACTGGCCCATTATTGCGTAGAACCTTGTTGAATTTACTTTCCTAAAAAGTAAGTTAGCAAAGAGTGGTTCTTAAATAGGTTTTACATTTTCTTAACTCTCCCAACTAAGCATATTTAACTACAGGACACTTAAGGTCCTTAAGATAAAGTTATGAAAAAGCAGTTTTACAATGGAAACACATAAATCTTGAAAAAAAATGGGAGCAATTCTTTCTGAGTGTACCCTCGATAGGTCTTCATATCGGAATGTAGAGTGTGCTGCATTTAAGACAGGGATTACGTGATTAAAAAAAAAAAAATTCTCCATTTCTTTTAAGGCAGCATTTGGAATGTTACACTAAGAAAGTTATATGCCATAGTTCTTCATGATGGTGGTCACTAGACTAAGCTAAAAGATTTAAAATAAAAACAAACTCACAAAACTAATTCATCGAGTCAGTACTGAGCTACTCTCCAAACTCTAATTTTACAAAATGCAAATAAAGAGAAGGTCTATTCCATATTAAAAATGCTGCAAGCAGAGCAGAGACCTGACTCCTGGAAACTGCCCTGTCTCCCAACTTTCCTCCCTTGGGATTTGGGGACTAAATTGGTTATAAAACCCCAAATTCCTCTCAGAATGCTTCACCAGTTTCTTGAGTTGCCCTATTCTTTCAAACTTTCTAGACTGTAGATCCTGGGAAGCAAAAAATTCTCCACGTTCAAGAAAAGTGGTGAGAATTAAAGAACAAAGTTAGTGGTGGGGTACCAGTGGGGTCAGTGCATTAAATGCAAGAAGAAGAAATGGCAAAAACTCATTAGGATGCTTTTGTGATACTATGTAAACAGATTTCTCCAGTTTTAATTAGTTATATTTCTATTCAGGATCATTGGTTATATATAACATGATTTAGGTCTATATAGTGCTTTTTCTCTCCCAGAAAATTGTAGAATAATTCACAATCCAAAATAGAATGTACACTTTAGTACATCTCTCTAAAAAATGGCAGATCAAGGCAATGAAAATAAATGAGGATATAGAGAATTTGGTTAACACAGTTACAAACTAAATCTTATAGATATATAGAACTTTATACCAAATAAACAGAAAATACACGTTTTTCTCAAATGTCTGTGGAACTTTTACAAAAATTGGTCATGTATTAGGTCACAAAGACAATCTCAACAAAATTCCCAAAGTTGAAACCATAAATGTTACATTCTCTGACCATATTGCAATACACACACACACACGCACACACACACACTAGCCCCAAGTCCAAAGAGTTGGTAATTTTAAAACAGGCTTCTAAGTGACTCTGGGAATAAAAAGAAAGAAAAATAATGAGATTATAGATCCTTTGGAAATGAGTGACTATGGCAACTTTCCATATCAAAAGCTATGGAAGTTAGAGAGATGTGATGTGACAAACTGATTTTGCAGGCTTTGTAGAGAAATGGGGCTATGCACCAAGAAGTGCAGTGGTCTCTAGAAGCTTGGAACAACCTCGTGTTACAGCCAAGAAGCAAATGGGGACCTTAGTCCTACAAACACAAGGAATTGAATTCTGCCAACAATCTGAGTGAGCAGGAAACAGATTCTCCTCTAGAGCCTCCAGAAAGGAAAACAGCCCTGCAGATTTTAACTCAGTGAGTGTCAGACTTCCAATCTACAGGACTGTAAAATAATACTTTTGTGCTGTTTTAAACCAATAGATTTGTGGTTATTTGTTATGGCAACAATAGAAAACTAATACAGATTTTGGTACCTGGAAGTGAGATGCTGCTGTAACAGATAACTAAATAGGTGAAAGTGGCTTTGGAATTGGGCAGTAGACATAGGCTAGAAGATTGCTAGAGAAGCATGATAGAAAAAAGTCTAGATTGCATTGAATAGACCTTTAGTAGAAATAGGTACTTCAAGGATTTGTATTCTGCAGTTCTGTGGAAAACAGAATTTAAAAATGATGAAACTGGACATTCAGCTGAGATTTTCAAGCGAAGTGTTGACGATGCAAACGGTTTTCTTCTAGCTGCTTATAGTAAAATGTGAAAGAAAAGAAATAAATTGAGGAAAGAACTGTTAAACAAATAGGATTCAGAATTTGATGTTTTGGGAAATTCTCAGCCTATCCAGATTAGAAAGGACACTAAAATTGAGAGATTCACTGTCAGGGAAGTGTACTCTAGAGAAAAAAACTGAGGATGTGGCTGGACAAACTTCTGCTAATAGCTCAGAAAGATCAAAAGTTCAGAGTATTCAGTCACATAAAAGGTTCTTTGAAAGGGGTATGACTCACAGATTCCCTCAATCAAACCAGAGAGTGTCTAAGAAGTTTAAAGACTTTGTCCCTCAGCTATCTCAGCAAAATCCAAGAATTGAGATGGGATTATCTAGGGAAGACCTATGGATGAGCCTCTTATCTAATAGAGCAAATTCTTGTGACATACATGGGAGACCCACAAAGTTCTTGAGAATTTTACATCAGCAGAAACACTGTCAGCTTGGAGCAAAAGAAAGAGAGAGCATGAAAAGAAAGAATGCTGTGAGACTCTCACTATTCTACAGGCAGAAAACAGGCTGATAAATTTCATAGCTGCCAACACATACTTTTTCATGAAAAAGAAAGAATGACTCATTCCACACACCATAGAGGATAATTCCCAGAACTTGAAACTTAATGGAGTTTCCCCAGCTGAATTTCAAAGTTCTTGGGACCAGCCACTTCTTTTTTACCTTCTTCTATTTTCTCCTTTTTGAGCTGGAATATCAATAAGTGTTATCCTATGCTTGTCCCAACAGTGTATTTGGGGGCAGAAAAACTTGTTTTCTAGTTTCACAGGTCCACAGATAGAGACAAACTGTGCACCAGGATGGATAACACCCTTACCTGATTTAGATGAAAAGCAAAAGAAAACTAATACAACATGTAAGGAAAATGTAATACACCATACAATTTAAAATTACCTTTTTATTTAATAGGAATTCAACAGACTTTCTTGCATGCTACCTTACTTCAAAACACTGTACTTAAAAATAGAGTTATGCTATTTATTTATAGGTAATAGTTACTACCTTGATTTTTAAAGATCAGTATAAATGCAAATCCCAAAATTACCATCTTTATGAAGTTTTACTTTCTTTTCAGAATAAAAATGAGGATCTCAATAATCTTTTCCCATAAAAAGATTTTGCTGTAATTTCACTAAAGTTATTCTTATCACCAATTAGCACAAAGTAATTTACATACACATAAAACATAAAGAGATAAAACCTTAAAACTTTTGAGAGATAAAATTATTCTAGAAAAGTTATCCCATTTCACAGAAGGGAAAATAGGTACTTGGTGGAGAAAAAAAAGCTTGTCTAAGGAAACACTGCAAATTAGTGACTGTCCTGGAGTAGAACACAAGTTTGCTGAGTTTGAACTTTTGCCTAGTGTATCAGCTATTACCATATTTTTCTCTCATGAGTTTGATTAAGATTGTGGCTGGCCCTTACCCTCAGGAAATTTGTGTTAATATACTGGAAACCTGTCATCTCATTAGGCACTAAAACAATAAAATTTTGAGTTAAATGGTGAGAAACAGAAAACTTTCCCCTTAAGATTAGGAACAATGTAAAGATGCTCACTCTCACCACTTCTATTCAACATAGTACTGGAACTCCTAGCCAGAGAAATCAGGTAAGAAAAAGAAATAAAGACATACAAACAGGAAAGGAAGAAGTAAAATTAGCTCTGTTTGCAGATGACATATCTTTTGTGTAGCAAATCCTAAAGATTCCACATACAAAAAAAACCCCTGCTGGAACTAATAAATGAATTCAGCAAAGTTCAGGATACAAAATAAACACACAAAAATCAGTTGCAATTCAATACATGAACAATCTGAAAAGGAAATTAAGAAAGCAATCTCATTTATAATAGCATCAAAATGAATAAAATCCTTAGGAATAAACTTAACCAAGGAGGCAAAAGACTTATACACAGAAAACTACAAAACATTGCTGAAAGAAATTAAAGAAGAAACAAATAAATGGAAAGACATTCCATGTTCATGGATTGGAAGGCTTAATATTATTAAAATGTCCATACTACATAAAGCAATACACAGATTCAATGCAATCCCTATCAAAATCCCAATGACATTTTTTTTTTTGCAAAAATAGAAAAATATCATGTTAAAATTCATATGGAATCTCAAAGGACCCACAATGGCCAAAACAATCTTGAGAGAGAAAAACAAAGTTGGAGGCCTCAAACGTCCTGGTTTAAAAACATACTACAAAGCTACAGTAATCAAAACAGTATGGTACTGGCATAAAAACAGACATATAAACCAATGGAACAGAATAGAGAACACAGAAATAAGACCTTATATGTATGATCATATGGGGAAAGAATAGTCTCTCCAACAAATGGTGCCTGGAAAACTGGAGAGTCACATGAAAAAGAATGAAGTTTGATGTTCAACTTACATCATACAAAAATTAACTCAAAATGGATTAAAGACCTAAACATAAGACCTGAAGCTCTAAAACTCCTAGAGAAAATATAGGGGGAAAGATTCATGACATTTGATTTGGCAATGATGCCATGGATGTGACATGAAAAACACAGGCAACAAAAGCAAAAATAGACAAATGGGACTACATCAAACTTTAAAACTTCTGTGCAGCAAAATAAATGATCAACAGAGTGAAAAGACAACCTATGGAATGGGAGAAAATATTTTCAAACCATATATCTGATAAGGGGTTAATATCCAGAAGATATAGAGGACTTATACAACTCAACAGTAAAACACAGCCTCATTCAGAAATGGGCAGAGGACTTCAATAGACATTTCTCTAAAGAAGATATACAAATAGCCAACAAGCATACAGAAAGATGCTCAGTATCACTAATTATCAGGGAAATGTGAATCAAAACCACAATGAAATATCACCTCATACCTTTAGGATGGCCACTATCAAAAAAACCCAGGAAATAACAAGTGTTGGGGAAGGTGTGGAGAAATTGGAACACTTGTGCACTGTTGGTGGGAATGTAAAATGGGTAAATGTAAAATGGGTCCAGGCTATAGAAAACAATAGAAAGTTTCCTCATAAAATTACCATATGATCCAGCTACTCCACTTCTGTGTATATCCAAAAGAATTTGGGATTGACACATACACACTGCTCTATTTAAAATAAAGCGCCTTTCCATGAAAATAAAATAAAATAAAATAATTTAACAAACAAACAAAACAAAACAAATTACCTGGAAAAAAAAAAAGAATTGAAAACAGGGTCTCAAAGTGGTATTTGCAGACCTATGTCCATTGCAGCATAATTTACAATAGCCAAGAGGTAGAAGCAACCTAAATGTCCATCAACAGATGAATGGATAAAGAAAATATGGTATACACATACAATGGAATATTATTCAGCCTTAAAAGAAAGGAAATCCTGCCCTATGCTACAACATGGATGAACCTTGAGGACAAGATGCTAAGTGAAATAAGCCACAAGTAAGACACAAACAGACAAAATCTGCATGATTCCACTTTTATGAGGTACGTAAAATAGTCAAAGTCTTAGAAACAAAAAGTAGAATGATGTTTGTCAGGGGCTGGGGGAAGTGGGCAAAGGGGAGTTGTTGTTCAATGCGTATCGTTTCAGTTTTGCAAGATGAAAAAGTTCTAGAGCTCTGTAGTATAACAATGTGCATGTACTTAACACTATTGTAGTGTACAGTTAAAAATGGTTAAGATGGTAAATTTTACATTATGTATTCTTACCTCAATAAAAGAGCTTTATAGTTATTATATTGCACTATATCCACAAATGGCATAATTACAAACCAATCCCTAATTTGAGAATTCCAGAGAGTTCAAATGTTTAATTTAAATGGAATATTTTAACTAAATTGCAAGAGCATGACTTCTATATTATTGAAGTACTAATAAATACATTAAAAGACTGTTGAAAAAGAGTACTTCCTTCTGAAGAATAATTATCCAAAGAATAACGTTGGTTCATTTTGTAATATATAGAAAATGCTGGTTCAAGCTAATTAAATCCAATGCATTTGTATAGCAATTAACAATATGTGGTTAATTATTGTTATGCAGGATTTGCTATACAGCGTTAATTGTGATGGACTCATTTGGCTTTCTAAAAAAGAGGAAATGTGTTGTTTTGGGAAATAAAATGCTTTCAATGTTTTATTATAAGATAGACTTTAATAAAGTTTAGAATTGTATATGAAAAACAAAGTGTTTTCTAAATAAGTTTTAAAGTTGAGTGAAAAATATCTCTTAGGGAATAATCTTTGTAGATTTGACACCCTGTATAAATAAAGTCCGTTCGACATTTAAAACGTACATTTGAAGCATCGCCTTTACATTAATCACTATACCCAGCATTGTGAGAAATATAAAAATGAATTGATTAAATCCCTGAACGCAAGAATCTCATGTTACCAAGGTAATTTAAAGAATTTCTGATTCCTTAAACTGTGTTCCAGTGAATTATTTAACTTTCTAACTCTCCTTGATTCCTCTCTCACCAAGCAGTTTAAATACTTTCTTTTCACATCAAGGTGATTCTCAAACCTGGGTCAAAGTTGAATCACCTGAATATCTTTTAGAATATACGCATGTGAGGAGCACATCCCCAGATTCTGACACACATAGGAGTTTACAGTGGGATTTGGACATCTGTGTTTTTAAAAATGACCAAGTGCCTGGGGACTGGGGAATGACTGCAAAAGGGTGCAAGGTTTCTTTTTAGGGTGGTAATAATATCCTAAAATTAGGTTGTGATGATAGCTGCACAACTCTGTACATTTACTAGAAAATGAATGAATTCTGCACTTTAAATGAATGAGTTTTATGATATATAAATTTTACCTCAATAAAGTAGACAAGAAGAAAAAAAAACTTTGGAATATAAGCACAATGTTATTCAGAGATGTGTATAGTCTTTTCAGATCCATCTATTGGTAAGAAAAAGACTAAAAAAATAAATAAATAAACAGAGCATTCAACATAAGAAACTGGAGAAGGAATGAGAGTTTGGGATTAGCAGAGGCAAACTATTATTGAATATATATAGGATGGATAAACAGCAAGGTCCTATTGTATAGCACACGGAACTATATTCAATATCCTGTGACAAACCATAATGGAAAAGAATATGAAAAAGAATATATACATATATGTATGACTGAGTCACTCTGCTGTACAGTTGAAATTAACACAACATTGTAAATCAACTAGACTTCAATAATTTGTTTTAAATTAAAAAAAGAAATTGGAAAAGAACAAAAACAACAAAAATAGAAGGGAGGAAATAAGAAAAATAAAAACAGAAATTTGATGAAAATAAAATCTGCAACTCCAAAACTGTTTCTTTAAAAAGAGCAATTTAATGAGCAAGGCTCTACCAAACTCTAATAAATAAAAAATAGAAAAACCACAATAGTAGCACCACCAATAATAATAATACAAGAGTATAACCATATATACAGATGTTTAAAGGATTAGAATAATATATGAAACTTATAATAAAACACTGAGGAACTAGATGAAATAGAAGAATTTCTAGGAAAATATAAATTTGCCAAACAATATATAAGAAAAGGTAAAAAATAGATCAGTATCCTTAAAATATTTTTAAGTTAGTCAAAGATATTCTCCCTTCAAAAGTTCCAGACTCAGGTGATTCTGTGAGTAAATTTTCTCAAACCTCCAAGGTACAGATGACTTCTATGTCATTTAAACTGTTTCAGAGAATGGAAAGAGATGGAAATCTGTCAAATTCCTTCTATAAGTTTAACATAACATTTACACCAATGCCAACAAAAATTATAAAAAAGAAAAATAGAAAGAAAATATTGGAACCTAATCTCATTCATAATTATAAGTACAAAGAACTTAAATTAAATATTAGCAAACTAAATACAGCAGTATATTTAAAAAACAACACATCACTACCAAGTAGAATTTAGAAATGGAAGGATGGTTCAACATCAGAAATAGTACATTAATTCATGACATTAATTTAGTAAAGGTTACTTACTCATTTTGATAGATTCAGAAAAGGCATAACAATTCTTGACAAAAATTTTAGTAAGGTAGGAATAGAACAAACATTTAATCTGGTAGAGTACCTAGACATTCAAAGAAAGACAGACAAGATGAAAAGGCAGAGGGCTATGTACCAGATGAAGGAACAAGATAAAACCCCAGAAAAACAACTAAATGAAGTGGAGATAGGCAACCTTCCAGAAAAAGAATTCAGAATAATGATAGTGAAGATGATCCAGGACCTCGGAAAAAGAATGGAGGCAAAGATCAAGAAGATGCAAGAAATGTTTAATAAAGACGTAGAAAAATTAAAGAACAAACAAACGGAGATGAACAATACAATAACTGAAATGAAAACTACACTAGAAGGAATCAATAGCAGAATAACTGAGGCAGAAGAACAGATAAGTGACCTGGAAGACAGAATGGTGGAATTCACTGCTGCAGAACAGAACAAAGAAAAAAGAATGAAAAGAAATGAAGACAGGGAGGAGCTTCAAGATGGCGGAAGAGTAAGACGTGGAGATCACCTTTCTCTCCACAAATACATCAGAAATACATCTACATGTGGAACAACTCCTACAGAACACCTACTGAACGCTGGCAGAAGACCTCAGACCTCCCAAAAAGCAAGAAACTCCCCACGTACCTGGGTAGGACAAAAGAAAAAAGAAAAACAGAGACAAAAGAATAGGGACGGGACCTGCACCAGTGGGAGGGAGCTGCGAAGGAGGAAAGGTTTCCACACACTAGGAAGCCCCTTCGCGGGCGGAGACTGCGGGTGGCGGAGGGGGGAAGCTTCGGAGCCACGGAGGAGAGTGCAGCAACAGGGGTGCAGAGGGCAAAGCGGAGAGATTCCCGCACAGAGGAGCGGTGCCGACCTGCACTCACCAGCCTGAGAGGCTTGTCTGCTCACCCGCTGGGGCGGGCGGGGGCTGGGAGCTGAGGCTCGGGCTTCGGTCGGATCCCAGGGAGAGGACTGGGGTTGGCTGCGTGAACACAGCCTGAAGGGGGCTAGTGCGTCACAGCTAGCCAGGAGGGAGCCCGGGAAAAAGTCTGGAGCTGCCGAAGAGACAAGAGACTTTTTCTTGCCTATTTGTTTCCTGCTGCGCGAGGAGAGGGGATTAAGAGCGCGGCTTAAGGGAGCTCCAGAGACGGGCGCGAGCCGCGGCTATCAGCGCGGACCCCGGAGATGGGCATGAGACGCGAAGGCTGCTGCTGCCGCCACCAAGAAGCCTGTGTGCGAGCACAGGTCACTATCCACACCGCCCCTCCCGGGAGCCAGTGCAGCCCGCCACTGCCAGGGTCCTGTGATCCAGGGACAACTTCCCCAAGAGAACACACGGCGCGCCTCAGGCTGGTGCAACGTCACGCCGGCCTCTGCAGTCGCAGGCTCGCCCTGCATCCGTACCCTTCCCTCCCCCCCGGTCTGAGTGAGCCAGAGCCCACGAATCAGCTGCTCTTTTAACCCCGACCTGTCTGAGCAAAGAACAGATGCCCTCAGGTGACCTACATGCAGAGGCGGGTCCAAATCCAAAGCTGAACCCCGGGAGCTGTATGACCAAAGAAGAGAAAGGGAAATCTGTCCCAGCAGTCTCAGGAGCAGCCGATTAAATCTCCATAATCAACTTGATGTACCCTGCATCTATGGAATACATGAATAGACAATGAATCATCCCAAATTGAGGAGGTGGACTTTGGGAGCAACGATATATATATTTTTTAACCCTTTTCTCTTTCTGTGAGTGTGTATGTTTATGCTTCTGTGTGTGATTTTGTCTGTATAGCTTTGCTTTTACCAATTGTCCTAGGGTTCTGTCTGTCCATTTTTTAAAAATTACTTAAAAATATTCTTTTCTTAATAATTATTTTTTATTTTAATAACTTTATTTTATTTTACTTTATTTTCTTCTACTTTATCTTCTTCTTTCTTTCTTTCTTTCTTTTTTTCTCCCTTTTATTCTGAGCCATGTGGAGGACAGGCTCTTGGGGCTCCAGCCAGGCGTCAGGGCTGTGCCACTGAGGTGGGAGAGCCAAGTTCAAGACACTGGTCCACAAGAGACCTCCCAGCTCCACGTAATATCAAATGGTGAAAATCTCCCAGAGATCTCCATTTCAATGCCAAGACCCAGCTCCACTCTACGACCAGCAAGCTACAGTGCAGGACACCCTATGCCAAACAACTAGCAAGACAGGAACACAACCCCATCCATTAGCACAGAGGCTGCCTAAAATCATAATAAGGCCACAGACACCCCAAAACACACCACAAGACGTGGACCTGACCATCAGAAAGACAAGATCCAGCTTCATCCACCAGAACACAAGCACTAATCTCCTCTACCAGGAAGCCTACACAACCCACTGAACCAGCCTTAGCCACTGGGGACAGACACCAAAAACAACGGGAATTACGAACTTGCAGACTGCGAAAAGGAGACCCCCAAACACAGTAAGATAAGCAAAATGAGAAGACAGAAAAACACACAGCAGATGAAGGAGCAAAGCAAAAACCCACCAGACCTAACAAATGAAGATGAAATAGGCAGTCTACCTGAAAAAGAATTCAGAATAATGATAGTAAAGATGATCCAAAATCTTGGAAATGGAATGGAGAAAATACGAGAAATGTTTAACAAAGACCTAGAAGAACTAAAGAGCAAACAAACAGAGATGAACAACAAAATAAATGAAATTAAAAATTCTCTAGAAGGGATCAATAGCAGAATAACTGAGGCAGAAGAACGGATAAGTGACCTGAAAGATAAAATAGTGGAAATAACTACTGCAGAGCAGAATAAAGAAAAAAGAATGAAAAGAATTGAGGACAGTCTCAGAGACCTCAGGGACAACATTAAACGCACCAACATTCGAATTATAGGGGTCCCAGAAGAAGAAGAGAAAAAGAAAGGGACTGAGAAAATATTTGAAGAGATTATAGTTGAAAACTACCCTAATATGGGAAAGGAAATAGTTAATCAAGTCCAGGAAGCACAGAGAGTCCCATACAGGATAAATCCAAGGAGAAACACACCAACACACATATTAATCAAACTATCAAAACTTAAATACAAAGAAAAAATATTAAAAGCAGCAAGGGAAAAACAACAAGTAACACATAAGGGAATCCCCATAAGGTTAACAGCTGATCTTTCAGCAGAAACTCTGCAAGTCAGAACGGAGTGGCAGGATATATTAAAAGTGATGAAAGAGAAAAACCTACAACCAAGATTACTCTACCCAGCAAGGATCTCTTTCAGATTTGACGGAGACATTAAAAGGTTTACAGACAAGCAAAAGCTAAGAGAATTCAGCACCACGAAACCAGCTTTACAACAAATGTTAAAGGAACTTCCCTAGGCAGGAAACACAAGAGAAGGAAAAGACCTACAATAATAAACCCAAAACAATTAAGAAAATGGTAATAGGAACATACATATCAATAATTACCTTTAATGTAAATGGATTAAATGCTCCAACCAAAAGACATAGACTGGCTGAATGGATACAAAAATGAGACCCGTATATATGCTGTCTACAAGAGACCCACTTCAGACCTAGGGACACATACAGACTGAAAGTGAGGGGATGGAAAAAGATATTCCATGCAAATGGAAATCAAAAGAAAGCTGGAGTAGCAATTCTCATATCAGACAAAATAGACTTTAAAATAAAGACTATTACAAGAGAAAAAGAAGGACACTACATAATGATCAAGGGATCAATCCAAGAAGAAGATATAACAATTGTAAATATTTATTCACCCAACATAGGAGCACCTCAATACATAAGGCAAACACTAACAGCCATAAAAGGGGAAATCGACAGTAACACAATCATAGTAGGGGACTTTAACACCCCACTTTCACCAATGGACAGATCATCCAAAATGAAAATAAATAAGGAAACACAAGCTTTAAATGATACATTAAACAAGATGGACTTAATTGATATTTATAGGACATTCCATCCAAAACCAACAGAAAACACATTCTTCTCAAGTGCTCATGGAACATTCTCCAGGATAGATCATATCTTGGGTCACAAATCAAGCCTTGGTAAATTTAAGAAAATAGAAATCGTATCAAGTATCTTTTCCGACCACAATGCCATGAGACTAGATATCAATTACAGGAAAAAATCTGTGAGAAATACAAACACATGAAGGCTAAACAATACACTACTTAACAACCAAGAGATCACTGAAGAAATCAAAGAGGAAATCAAAATATACCTAGAAACAAATGACAATGAAAACACAACGACCCAAAACCTATGGGATGCAGCAAAAGCAGTTCTAAGAGGGAAGTTTATAACTATACATGCCTACCTTAAGAAACAAGAAACATCTCAAATAAACAACCTAACCTTACACCTAAAGCAATTAGAGAAAGAAGAACAAAAAAACCCCAAAGTTAGCAGAAGGAAAGAAATCATAAACATCAGAAATAAATGAAAAAGAAATGAAGGAAACGATAGCAAAGATCAATAAAACTAAAAGTTTTTTTGAGAAGATAAACAAAATTGATAAACCATTAGCCACACTGATCAAGAAAAGAAGGGAGAAGACTCAAATCAACAGAATTAGAAATGAAAAAGGAGAAGTAACAACTGACACTGCAGAAATACAAAGGCTCATGAGAGATTACTGCAAGCAACTATATGCCAATAAAATGGACAACCTGCAAGAAATGGACAAATTCTTAGAAATGTACAACCTTACGAGACTGAACCAGAAAGAAATAGAAAATATGAACAGAACAATCACAAGCACTGAAATTGAAACTGTGATTTAAAATCTTCCAACAAACAAAAGCCCACCACCAGATGGCTTCACAGGCGAATTCTATCAAACATTTAGAGAAGAGCTAACACCTATCCTTCTCAAACTCTTCCAAAATATAGCAGAGGGAGGAATACTCCCAAACTCATTCTACAAGGCCACCATCACTCTGATACCAAAACCAGACAAAGATGTCACAAAGAAAGAAAACTATAGGCCAATATCACTGATGAACATAGATGCAAAAATCCTCAACAAAATACTAGCAAAAAGAATCCAACAGCACATTAAAAGGATCATACACTATGATCAAGTGGGGTTTATCCCAGGAATGCAAGGATTCTTCAATATACACAAATCAATCAACATGATACACCATATTAACAAATTGAAGGAGAAAAACCATATGATCATCTCAATAGATGCAGAGAAAGCTTTCAATAAAATTCAACACCCATTTATGATAAAAACCCTGCAGAAAGTAGGCATAGAGGGAACTTTCCTCAACATAATATAGGCCATATATGACAAACTCACAGCCAACATCGTCCTCAATGGTGAAAAACTGAAACCATTTCCACTAAGATCAGGAACAAGACAAGGTTGCCCACTCTCACCACTATTATTCAACATAGTTTTGGAAGTTTGAGCCACAGCAATCAGAGAAGAAAAAGAAACAAAAGGAATCCAAATCAGAAAAGAAGAAGTAAAGCTGTCACTTTCTGCAGATGACATGATACTATACATAGAGAATCCTAAAGATGCTACCAAAAAACTACTAGAGCTAATCAATGAACTTGGTAAAGTAGCAGGATACAAAATTAATGAACAGAAATCTCTTGCATTCCTATACACTAATGATGAAAAATCTGAAAGTGAAATTAAGAAAACACTCCCATTTACCACTGCAACAAAAAGAATAAAATATCTAGGAATAAACCTACCTAAGGAGACAAAAGACCTGTATGCAGAAAATTATAAGACACTGATGAAAGAAATTAAAGATGATACAAATAGTTGGAGAGATATACCATGTTCTTGGATTGGAAGAATCAGCATTGTGAAAATGACTCTATTACCTAAAGCAATGTACAGATTCAATGCAATCCCAATCAAACTACCACTGGCATTTTTTACAGAACTAGAACAAAAAATTTCACAATTTGTATGGAAACACAAAAGACTCCGAATAGCCCCAGCAATCTTGAGAAAGAAAAACGGAGCTGGAGGAATCAGGCTCCCTGACTTCAGACTATACTACAAAGCTACAGTAATCAAGACAGTATGGTACTGGCACAAAAACAGAAATATAGATCAATGGAACAGGATAGAAAACCCAGAGATAAACCCACGCACCTATGGTCACCTTATCTTTGATAAAGGAGGCAAGAATATACAGTGGAGAAAAGATAGCCTCTTCAATAAGTGGTGCTGGTAAAACTGGACAGCTACATGTAAAAGAATGAAATTAGAACACTCCCTAACACCATACACAAAAATAAACTCAAAATGGATTAAAGACGTAAATGTAAGGCCAGACAGCATCAAACTCGTAGAGGAAAACATAGGCAGAACACTCTATGATATAAATCACAGCAAGATCCTTTCTGACCCACCTCCTAGAGTAATGGAAATGAAAACAAAAATAAACAAATGGGACCTAATGAAACTTAAAAGCTTTTGCACAGCAAAGGAAACCATAAACAAGATGAAAAGACAACCCTCAGAATGGGAGAAAATATTTGGAAACCAATCAATGGACAAAGGATTAATCTCCAAAATATATAAACAGCTCATGCAGCTCAATATTAAAAGAACAAACAACCCAATCCAAAAATGGGCAGAAGACCTAAATAGATTTCTCCAAAGAAGACATACAGATGGCCAAGAAGCACATGAAAAGCTGCTCAACATCACTAATTATTAGAGAAATGCAAATCAAAACTACAATGAGGTATCACCTCACACCAGTCAGAATGGCCATCATCAGAAAATCTACAAACAAATGCTGGAGAGGGTGTGGAGAAAAGGGATCCCTCTTGTACTGTTGGTGGGAATGTAAACTGATACAGCCACTATGGAGAACAGTATGCAGGTTCCTTAAAAAACTAAAAATAGAATTACCATATGATTCAGCAATCCCACTACTGGGCATATACCCAGAGAAAACCACAATTCAAAAAGACACATGCACCCCAATGTTCACTGCAGCACTATTTACAATAGCCAGGTCATGGAAGCAACCTAGATGCCCATCGACAGATGAATGGATAAAGAAGATGTGGTACATATATACAATGGAATATTACTCAGCCATAAAAAGGAACGAAATTGGGTCATTTGTTGAGACGTGGATGGATATAGAGACTGTCATACAGAGTGAAGTAAGTCAAAAAGAGAAAAACAAATATCGCATATTAAGGCATATATGTGGAACCTAGAAAAATGGTACAGATGAACTGGTTTGCAGGGCAGAAATTGAGACACAGATGTAGAGAACAAACGTATGGACACCAGGGGGGAAAGCCACTGTGGGGTGGGGGTGGGGGTGTGATGAATTGGGCAATTGGGATTGACATGTATACACTGATGTGTATAAAATTGATGACTAATAAGAACCTGCTGTATATTAAAAAAAAAAAAAGAGTATCTATCAGAAGTCAATAGTAGGGACTTTCCTGGTGGCACAGTGGCTAAGAATCCGCCTCCCAATGCAGGGGACACAGGTTCGAGCCCTGATCCGGGAAGATCCCACATGTCGTGGAGCAACTAAGCCCGTGCACCACAACTACTGAGCCTGTGCTCTAGAGCCCACGAGCCACAACTACTGAGCCCGTGTGCCACAATTACTGAGGCCCGTGTGCCTAGAGCCCATGTTCCCCAACAAGGGAAGCTACTGCAATGTGAAGCTCACGCACCGCAACAAAGAGTAGCCCCAGCTCGCTGCAACTAGAGAAAGCCCGCGTGCAGCAACAAAGACCCAATGCAGCCAAATAAATAAATTTATGAAAAAGAAAAAGAAGTCAATAGTAAACTTAATATGAAATCTTAAAGCACTAGAGAGATATTCCCATTGGACTCAGAAACAAAACAAAAATGTTTGTGCTAATGAACACTGTTCAGCAATGTTCTGGAGATCCTAACCAATGCAGTAAGGCAAACAAACTTATTTCATTCTCCTTCTCTGCAGATAGATACGTACACACATACACAGATAACACATAAAAAGAGAGAAAATTTAAAAAGGTTAAACAAAATGCTATGTTTATGTACCTAAAAAAAAAGATACAAAAGAATTTATTTTAAAAAGCTATTAGGGACTTTCCTGGTGGTGCAGTGGTTAAGAATCCACCTGCCAATGCAGGGGACACGGGTTTGAGCCCTGGTCCCGGAAGATCCCATATGCCATAGAGTAACTAAGCCTGTGCGCCACAATTACTGAGCCTGTGCTCTAGAGCCCGCAAGCCACAACTACTGAGCGCATGTGCCATAACTACTGAAGCCTGTGTGCCTAGAGCCCGTGCTCTGCAACAAGAGAAGCCACAGCAATGAGAAACCTGTGCACCGCAACAAAGAGTAGCCCCCGCTAGCCACAACTAGAGAAAGGCCTCGCACAGTAACGAAGACCCAACGCAGCCAAATATTAAATAAATAAATAAATAGCTATAAAATAAGAGATTGTAGTAGGGAAGACAGGTATAAGGTCAATACATACATTACTAATAGTTTTTGCAGATACCAACAGTAACTAGTTAGAAATAATGAATAAAAGACCCCATTTATATTACCAATAAAAACTATCAACTACAATGGAACAACCATACTCAAAAATACACAAGATGAAGAAAACCATAGAACTTTCTAGAAAGTACTTAAGAAGATCCAGAAAACTAGAAAACCATACTATGATTCTAGATGGGAAGATGTAATGTTGTAAAGATGAATCACTTCAAATTTGAAAGCTCCAATGGAATTTTTAAATGGAACTTGGCAAACTAATTCTAAATTCATTTGGTTAGTAAATTAGCAACAATTACAAAGCAAATTATAAGAATAGAAATGAGAAGGAACTAATCCTTTAAGTAACAAAGCTTACTATAAAGCTATAGTGGGGGGTGCCTTCAAGATGGCAGAGGAGTAAGATGCGGAGATCACCTTCCTCCCCACAAATACATCAAAACTACATCTACATGTGGAATAATTCCTACAGAACACCTACTGAACGCTGGCAGAAGACCTCAGACTTCCCAAAAGGCAAGAAACTCCCACGTACCTGGATAGGGTAAAAGAAAAAAGAAAAAACAGAGACAAAAGAATAGGGGTGGGACCTGCACCTCGGGGAGGGAGCTGTGAAGGAGGAAAGGTTTCCACACAACAGAAGGGCCCTTCACTGGCAGAGACGGGGGGTGGGTGCGGGGGAATCTTCGGAGCCACGGAGGAGAGCACAGCAACAGAGGTGCTGAGGGCAAAGTGGAGAGATTCCCGCACAGAGGATTGGTGCCAACCAGCACTCACCAGCCTGAGAGGCTTGTCTGCTCACCCGCCGGGGTGGGTGGGGGCTGGGAGCTGAGGCTCGGGCTTTGGAGGTCAGACCCCAGGGAGAGGACTGAGGTTGGCTGCGTGAAGACAGCCTGAAGGGGGCTAGTGCACCACAGCTAGCTGGGAGGGAGTCTGGGAAAAACTCTGGACCTGCCTAAGAGGCAAGACACCATTGTTTCTGGGTGCGCAAGGAGAGGGGATCCACAGCACCGCCTAAATGAGCTGCAGAGATGGGTGCGAGCCGCGGCTATTAGCGCGGACCCCAGAGACAGGCATGAGACACTAAGGCTGCTGCTACAGCCACCAAGAAGCCTGTGTGCAAGCACAGGTCACTATCCACACCCCCCTCCCGGGAGCCTGTGCAGCCCGCCACTGTCAGGGTCCCGTGATCCAGGGACAACTTCCCCAGGAGAACACACGTTGTGTCTCAGGCTGTTGCAACATCACGCCGGCCTCTGCTGCCACAGGCTCACCCCACATTCTGTACCCCTCCCTCCCCCCCCGCCTGAGTGAGCCAGAGCCCCCTAATCAGCTGCTCCTTTAACCCTGTCCTGTCTGGGTGGGGAACAGATGCCCTCAGGCGACCTACACACAGAGGCGGGGCCAAATCCAAAGCTGAACCCCAGGAGCTGTGTGAACAAAGAAGAGAAAGGGAAATTTCTCCCAGCAGCCTCAGGAGCAGCGGATTAAATCTCCACAATCAACTTGATGTACCCTGCATCTGTGGAATACCTGAATAGACAATGAATCATCCCAAAATTGAGGTGGTGGACTTTGGGAGCAACTGTAGACTTGGGGTTTGCTTTCTGCATCTAATTTGTTTCTGGTTTTATGTTTATCTTAGCTCAGTATTTAGAGCTTATTATCATTGGTAGATTTGTTTATTGATTTGGTTGCTCTCTTCCTTTTAAAATTTTTTTTATACATATATATATATTTTTTCCTTTTTCTCTTTTTGTGAATGTGTATGTGTATGCTTCTTTGTGTGATTTTGTCTGTATAGCTTTGCTTTTGCCATTTGTCCTAGGGTTCTGACTGTCTGCTTTTTGTTTTTTTTGGTTTTTTAGTATAGTTTTTAGCCCTTGTTATCATTGGAGGATTTTTTTTTTTTTTGGTTTGGTTGCTCTCGTTTCTTTCTCTCTTCTTTTTTTTTTATTACTTTTTTGTTTTTAATATTTTTTTCTATTTTAATAACTTTCTTCTCTCTCTCTCTTTCTTTCCTTCTTTCTTTCTTTCTTTCTTTCTCTCTCTCTCTCTCTCTTTCTTTCTTTCTTTCTTTCTTTCTTTCTTTCTTTCTTTCTTTCTTTCTTTCTTTCTTTCTCTCTTTCTCTCTTTCTCTCTTTCTTTCTTCCTTTCTTTTCTCACTTTACTTCTGAGCCGTGTGGCTGACAGGGTCTTGGTGCTCTGGCTGCATGTCAGGCCTGAGCCCCTGAGGTGGGAGAGTTAAGTTCAGGACATTGGTCTACCAGGGACCTCCCGGCCCCACATAATATCAAATGGCGAAAGCTCTCCTAGAGGATCTCCATCTCAATGGGAAGACCCAGCTCCACACCCTATGCCTAACAACTAGCAAGACAGGAACACAACCCCACCCATTAGCAGAGAGGCTGCCTAAAATCATAATAAGTTCACAGACACCCCAAAACACACCACTGGTCATGGTCCTGCCCACCAGAAAGACAAGATCCAGCCTCATCCACCAGAACACAGGCACTAGTTCCCTCCACCAGGAAGCCTACACAACCCACTGAACCAACCTTACCCACTAGGAGCAGACACCAAAAACAACAGAAACTACAAACCTGCAGCCTGTGAAACGGAGACCACAAACACAGTAAGCTAAGCAAAATGAGAAGACAGAGAAATACACAGCAGATGAAGGAGTAAGGTAAAAACCCACCAGACCAAACAAATGAAGAGGAAATAGGCAGTCTACCTGAAAAAGAATTCAGAGTAATGATAGTAAAGATGATCCAAAATCTTGGAAATAGAATGGAGAAAGTACAAGAAATGTTTAACAAGGACATAGAAGGACTAAAGAGAAAACAAACAATGATGAACAACACAATAAATTAAATTAAAAATTCTCTAGAAGGAATCAATAGCAGAATAAGTGAGGCAGAAGAATGGATAAGTGACCTGGAAGATAAAATAGTGGAAATAACTACCACAGAGCAGAATAAAGAAAAAAGAATGAAAAGAATTGAGGCCAATCTCAGAGACCTCTGGGACAACATTAAACGCACCAACATTTGAATTATAGGGGTCCCAGAAGAAGAGGAGAAAAAAAAGGGACTGAGAAAATATTTGAAGAGATTATAGTTGAAAACTTCCCTAATATAGGTAAGGAAATAGTCAATCAAGTTCAGGTAGCACAGAGTCCCATACAGGATAAATCCAAGGAGAAACACGCCAACACACATATTAATCAAACTATCAAAAATTAAATACAAAGAAAAAATATTAAAAGCAGCAAGGGAAAATCAACAAATAACATACAAGGGAATCCCCATAAGGTTAACAGCTGATCTTTCAGCAGAAACTCTGCAAGCCAGAAGGGAGTGGCAGGACATATTTAAAGTGATGAAAGGGGAAAACCTAAAGCTATAGTGATTAAAATAGTGTAATATTGGAATAGAAATAGATCAGTTGACTAAAAAAGGATTCAGAAACAAATCCATATAAATTTGAAATTTAGTGTATAAAAAATATGTCATTTCAAACCATTGTGGAAAGACTGGCCTAATCAATAAATAGTTTGGGGTCAACTGGTTGTCCATTTAGCAAAAAAAATTAGAGTTCTCTTCATACCACACATTTTAAAAACTAAATTCCAGAGGGATTAATAAGCAAAATGTAAAATGGCAAAAGCTCTAGAATACAGGAAATATTTTTATAATCTTGGGGAAAGATCTTTCTAAGACACAAAACTCAGAAGCCACAAAGGAATGGAAGGACAGATTACTGCACAAAAATGTAAAATTTCTGTAGAAGACATTTTTAACAGAGAAAGTATTAATATCCCTAGTATAAAAACAACACGTATAAATAAATAAAAAAACAAAAGGCAAACACCCAATAAGGCAAAAAATATGAACACGTAGTCCACAAAAGAACAAAATACTAATACCTAATAAACATATGAAAAGATGTTCAACTTCACTGACAATTAGGAAAATACAAATTCAAAATGAGATGCCACAAACGACCTGATTAAAAAATGGGCAGAGGCTCTGAATAGGCATTTTCCAAAGAAGACATGCAGATGGCCAACAGGCACATGAAAAGATGTTCAACATCACTAATTATTAGGGAAATGCAGATCAAAACACAAGATACCACCTCACACCTGTTAGAATGGCGATTATCAAAAAAACAAGAAATATCAATAACAGTGTTGGAGAGGATGTGGAGAAAAGGGAAGCCTTGTGTACTATTGGGAACGTTAAATTGGTAGAGCTACTATGGAAAACAGTATGGAGATCCCTCAAAAAATTAAGAATAGAACTACCATATGATTGAGCTATTCCAATTCTGGGTATTTTTCCAAAGAATACAAAAACACTAATTTGAAAAGATATGTGCACCCCCTACGTTCATTGCAGCATTATTTACAATAACCAAGATGTGGAAACAACTTAGGTTGGTTGTATTCACGATGGATAAAGAATATATGGTACACATATATACAGTGGAATGCTACACAGCCATTAAAAAAGAATGAGATCTTTCCATATGTGACAACATGGATGGACCTTGAAGGTATTACACTAAGTGAAATAAGTCAGATGGAGACCAACAAATACAGTATGATTTCACTCATATGTGGAATCTAAAAAAGCAAAACAAACAAAATAAAACAAAAAACAAACTCATAGATATAGAGAACAGATTGCTGGTTACCGGAGGGAAGTTGGCTAAGGGGTGGGAGAAATGGGTGAAGGGGGTCAATGGTCTGGTGAAGAATGGTAACTAGACTTGTGGTGGTGATCATTTTGCAGTGTATACACATGTAGAATTCTAATGCTGTATACCTGAAACTTACATAATAATAAAAAAATGAGATTCCATTTTTGTTCACCAAAATTACAAAAAATTAAACATAGTGATGAAGTCCAGGGTTGTCTAGGGTATAGGGAAAAGAAAATTCACCTTCTTCTGGTGTAGGGTGAGTTGTGACAACCTATTTAGAGTGACAAATAACTGTCAGTAAATATCATCACAATATGACAATAACTATCAAAATTAAAAATATTTTTAACTCATACTTTTAGATTTACATTCTATAGGAATACTTGCACAAGTGTGCAAGGATATATATAGGGAAAATTATTTGTAATAGCTAAAAATATGAGACAACCTAATGTCAACAGTAATAGAATAGTTGAATGGATACTGAAATAGTCATAAAATGGAAGCCTCTGTAGCCATTCAAAAATTAGAGGTAAGTCTGATAAATTATATATTTTAATTGAAGTACAGTTGATTTACAATGTCGTGTTAGTTTCTGCTGTACAGCAAAGTGATCCAGTTATACATATGTATACATTCTTTTTTATATTCTTTTCCATTAAGTCTGATGAATTATTAAGTGAAAATTATGTAACAATATGCAGAGTATGATTTCATTTTTGTGAAAACAAATGTGTTCTTGAATGTTCTTCAAAAATGTCTGGAAAGATATCAGAAGTTTGACTGTGTTTACTTCTTGGGGATGGGTATGGAAAGGGGTTGGGGGAATATGTGAGTGGTTGGAGTTTTTTACTTTTTCTACTTTACAAATTATTTATATATGTATATGAGATCCACAAATAATTCTATATTAATTGAGTTACAATAAAATGGTAAAAATTAAATGAACATGTGCAAAGGGATATAAGAGACAATCAATTGTACAAAACATATTTCATAGAAATGTACAATTTAAAGCTGGGTAGAATAGAAATAAACTGTGACTCCCCTAAATCCTAAACTAGAAGGAATTTGATCCCCAACTCCATTTTTATGCACCTGTGTGAATTGAAAAAACAATCACAAAATTTAGGGATTTAATTGACACTAGACCCAAACCTGCATATTTTCTAGAACAAAACAATAGTGGAGCATTCAAATATTCATGCATTCTGTTTTGGACCTGGGCCTACCCACACAAATGGACCACCCCACAGACACTGGTGCCTTACTTCTGGAGTTCATTCAGATTATCATCTACCTTTTCACTCCAGGAAATCTACTCCTCACTCTCAGCTTACTTGGAGGAGGAAGAGGGGAAGAAGGAGAAGAAGGAAAAATGAAGGAGGAAGACGAGGAAGAGGGGGAGAAGGAAGGAGAAAGCAGTTTTGACCTGTAATACAAGTACAGATTTAAAGCTGAATAATCACTTAACTCCAGAAGCACACAGGCATAAGCTACAGACCTAGCCTGCAAATAAATTTGGTCTCAATTTGGACTCCGGTTTAAGACCAAATTAGGTGACTTTTTGCCTTTATATCAGTAGTTTCTTTAAAAGCGGATATACTTTTGCACAACTAGGTAGATCCAAACAATAGCCAGAATTGACTACATAGCCATAAAATTTAGTACAATGCCTCTAAAATAGCAGAGATTTGGCATTGCTTTCAGTTCAACAAGTTTTTCTTAAAACTGAGCAACTTGGCTAGAGAAGATTTATTAATTCAGAGTCTGCAATCTAAGGGCAATTGAAGAAACAGCATGAGTCATGTTCATCAAAATTTATGAATCCCTTTTGTAATTGTGACTTTATTTCTACTGCATAGTAATATAATGTTTCAAACTCTGTGATTCCACTGAGCCAAAGACAGCTTCAACGTAAAATAAATGAGAGCTTCGGGTAATATCTTGCAAAATCCACATGGTCAGTTTGAATCTTAATACCTGTACTTCCTGAACAAATAAGTGATGCATTTGTTTTTTCTTTCCCAGATTTAAGTTCAATTTCCTCACCTTCTGGTGTCTCAGATCAGTAAGAAAATACAATCTTGTGAGCCACGATGGAGATTCTCAAGTTGCATCTCTTAGAGGCATTTAATTTCCAAAGACCAAGAGTCATGAAAACTTCAATTAAAAAAAAATCAAATATTAAGTCAAATATACTTCAAAAAAAAATAAATAAAATCTAAATAAAATAAAAATTATAGCCATCGCAGTAGGTAAAAAAATTAAATGTTTCCTTGACTTAGCTATTCAACTGCTTTAAGATAAACAAATGTTGCTTCAAGTTCTTTCAAATGTCCCATACCTTGGCAACAATGAAAGGCATTAACATTCACAGTCCTCCATCACATGGGACAATATTTCATACTTGACAAGTTCACAGCATGAATTTCCAGTAACTGAAACAAAGGAAAGACTTTCTTTGGATTCAAATAAACTGATGATGGACCCTCTTTTCCCTTTTCTTACAGGTGTCCCATCTGTGCCAAATAAGCTCATCTTTATTTGAGGAACATGTAGAACTAAGATGAAGTAATAGAGATGGGAAGGAAGTGGGACAAGAGAGTGTCCTATAAAGTAACAGGTTTCATACTTGCTTATGACTGGTGGTGATCTCTACAGGCAGTTACAAAGGAGGATTTCTAAAACATTTTATCTGCAATCTGCCCAAAACATTTGTATAAGTGGTCAAACTTCCAAGATGACTACCTTAAAAGATAATACTCCTTTTGGATAAGATTGTTTTTTTAAATAACAACATCAGCATCTTTGCCTGATAAATCCAATTCTTTATACCCTTTAAAATAGCTGATGAAAAAAATATCAGAGCCTTAGTATTGATTACAATTCAGTTTTTAAACTTTTTGTTTTGAAATAATTATAGATTCACAGGAAGTTCAACGGTGGTATAAAGAGTCCCACGTACCCTTCATGGTATCATCTTACAGCTATAGTATATAATCAAAACTTGGAAATTGGCATTGGTACATTACTGTTAACATACCAATCCCAGTTGGTATGTTACTCAGTTGTAACCTTTTTTAACCAGCATTTATTTGTGTGTGTGTGTGTATAATTTTATACAGTTTAATCTCATGTATAGATTCATGTAACCACCACTACAATCAGGATTCAGCTGTCACGTTATTGCAAAAGAATTCCCTCCTGCTACCACTGCGAATTAGCACTCACCACCTCATCCCCTCCTTGTTATCTGGCTACCATGAACCTCTTCTCAATCTCTGTAGTTTTGTTTTTTCAAAAACGTGATATAAATGGAACCTTACTGCATTTAACATTTAAGATTGATTTTTTTTCACTAAGCATAATGTCCTTGAGGTGCATCCAGGGTGTTTCATTTATCAGTAGTTCATTCCTTTTTATTGCTGGGTAGTATTCCATTGTGTGGATGTAGAGTTTGTTCAACCATTCACCTACTGAAGGGCATCTGGGCTGTTTCCAGTATTTTGCTAGTAGGAATAAAGCTGCAATGAGTATCACTGTATGGGTTTTGCATAAACATATATTTTAATTTTTCTGTGATAAATGTCCAAGAGTTGATTGCTGAGTTGCACGTTTAGCTTCGCAAGAAAATACCAAACTGTTTTCCAGAGTGGCTGTATCATTTTACATTCCCACCTGCAATGCATGACAGATCCAGTTTCTCTGCATCCTCACAAACACTTGTGTAGTAATATCTCATTGTGGTTTTAACTTGCATTTCCCTAATGACTAATGATGCTGAACATCTTTTCATATCATTATTTTCCATCTATACATTATCTTCTGAGAAATCTCTTCATGTCTTTTGCCCATTTTATAATTGGATTGTTTCTTTTTCACTGTTGAGTTTTGAGGATTTTTTTTAAAACTACGTATTCCAAATGTAAGGTTTTGTCAGATAGGTGCTTTGCAAATATTTTCTCCTACCAATTCATTTTCATAAGACAAAAATCAGAACTGGGTCTTAGGTGAGAGGACATTTGATTTTGTAGATACAGGATTACATTCAAGGCTATGTGACTTTGATTTCAGCCATTATTTAAACCCAAACTTTGAGGCTTCTTGATACAGTGATGTCCCAGTATGCTAAACAAGATCAAAAGATGACAAGTCACCTCCACTGGTCAGGATTAGTTCATATGTTTAAAAGGCAGGTGTATTCTGCATAACATCATATTGCAAGGGAAAGCTCTTACTGTTGATGAAATGTGTAGTTCAAGAAAGCAAAAAAATCTATTTTCAAGGCAGCAGGATGATAGGCAACCTGATCTTTAAATCTTATTCTAGGTAATATTCTAAAAATATGTGCTATAAAGTACTATAAAATAATCTGATTTCAGATCCTATGTTTTTTTCTAGTGTACCTTGTTTACTCTAGAAATGGTGACTATACAACTCTAAATTTGAGGGGACAGTTCAAATTTCAAATATTCCAAACCATTGCCTCCATAAACCATTAAAATTACTTCCAAGTATTAGACCATCAAAATTATACCTAGTAGACTTCTCTTTACATCTGACAAAGATCCCTGTTTAGAATATTCCAAGTATGGCTACCTTGTCATATACCCTTCCCTGCTCACACCCCTTATGCTCTAATGGTCATACTCTACATGACATGATCCTGCCCCCTTGCTATAGCTAATCAGACAAAGGAGGGACCCAAAGCACCCATCCATAGGCTGTTCAGTGACCCCTGCTTTGGATTTACTGGTTCAAAAGAAGATGAGCTGGGTCAGTTATACTCCTTTTTCAGGAACTTGGAATTAAAAAGCTGAAGTGAGGGTAAACAACCATAAGAGCTGGACTGAAAGGTCACGACATGACCACTATGGGCCATGTGCAAGCTGGAAGCCAGCCTCTGGAGGGTGGTGTCAGCTGATGCACAGAGAGAAGCAGAGATGCCGTGAGTTTGTTGATGATGTTCCTGAGAGGCAGGCAGAAGGAGTAACTACTTGGGGGACCTGATGGCTTTCTGACTCTAGCTCAGGTTCCCATTCACACATAGCTTTAGAAGATACTCTGCTTTTGAAATACCTTGAGTGGGTTCTTAGCAGCCGAAAGATTTCTAATTATGACATGCACCTAGTGGTCTTATTTTTTTATTTGGAAGCTATAGTTGATAGCTATAGAAAAATTTGCATGACCTAATGAGAGCAGCATTCTCTCAAAAAGTTTTCAGTTGATGTAAAATCTCCCCAGAAAGAGACAGAACTACCACATACGACTGGTGGGAGTACACATTTCAGCCTTTTTGGGGGGCAATTGGGCAAAATGGATCTCAAAATAAAAGTATGTGTTATAGATGCTCTTTTTAGAAAGAAATATATGCATAGATAACCCTGGAATCATATATTAAAATAGTAATAATGGTTATCTCTAGATGATAAGATTGTGGATGATTTAAATGTTCTCCTTTTTTATGTTTTTATTTCTTAAAATTCTTTTCAAAAGCAGATGTTTAAAATATGAAAATCAGCTACCAGTTCTTACATGTGCTAGGTGCATTACAGACATTACCTAATTTAATTTTAAAAATGACCCTATAAGGTAGGTGCTGTTATTCTTACTTTATGAATGAGGAAGTTGAACCCTAAAGATGTTTAAAAAAATGTCTTATGTCATGACCAGCGAGTGGTACTAAAATGTAAAATCCATGAGATTGGGGATGTTGTCTGTTTCATTCACTGTGGGATCTGTGGCACCTAGAACTCACTAAATATTTTTAAATGAATGATAGGCAGAAGCAGGCTTTGTGCCCAAGTATGCCTCACTCCAAAACCTCTGCTCCAAATTCTTTCTCTAAACCAACACTCCAAACAAGCCCTTCTGCAATTTATGATCTTAATTCACCTTTTAATTTACTTTGTTTAAAATAGGAAGAAATCTCAACAACCAAAAACCAAACTACCCAATTTTTTAAATGAGCAAAAGTTGTGAATAGACATTTTTCCAAAGAATACATATAGATAGCCAACAGGCATATGACAAGATATTCAACATCACTAATTATTAGGGAAATACAGATCAAAACCACAATGAGATGCCACCTCACACCTGTTAGAATGGCAGTTATCAAAAAGACAAGAAATAACAGTGTTGGTGAGGATGTGGAGAAAAGGGAACACTTATGCACTGTTGGTGGGAATGTAAATTGGTGCAGCTACTATGGAAAACAGTATGGAGATCCCTCAAAAAATTAAGAATAGAACTACCATATGATTGAGCTATTCCAATTCTGGGTATTTTCCCAAAGAACACAAAAATACTAATTTGAAAAAATATGTGCACCCCTACGTTCATTGCAGCATTATTTATAATAGCCAAGATATGGAAGCAACTTAAGTGCCCACTGATGGATGAATGGATAAAGAAGATATGGTATATAGATAGACAATGGAATACTACTCAGTCATAAAAAAGAATGAGATCTTGCCATTTGCAACAACATGGGTATCCAACCTTGAGGATATTATGTTAAGTGAAATAAGTCAGAGAAATAAAAATACTGTATGATTTCACTTTTATGTGGAATCTAAAACAAAACAAAACAAAACAAACTCATAGATGCAGAAAACAGATTGGTGGTCATTGGAGGGGAAGGGGGTTGGGGGGTGGACGACATGGGTGAAGGGGATCAACTGTCTGGTGAAGGATGGTAACTAGACCTTTGGTGGTGGTCACTTTGCAGTGTACACAGATGTCAAATTATAATGTTGTATACCTAAAACATATAATGTTATATACCAATTTTACTTCAATTTTTTTAAAAAAATTAAAATGAAATAGGAAGAAAAGACCAAAAAATATTTACAGAACATGATGATGCTCTAGGAAATATAAAGGCACATGATGGGTAACTGAATTGCCCTAGTCAATAAATTAACAAGTTATAGATAAACTCAACAAAGCTTTATATTATATAACCTTTACATTTTATTTAATATGGTGTTTGTAATCATTGCTAAGAAAATTTGGTTATGTGACCCTTAGTTTTGAATTCAATTCTGGATTTATTATACCATTATTTCTATGGAAAAACTCGGCTTCTCTTACATAATTTTGACTTCCAGATTTTCTAGGAGTGTAGTACAATGGAAGAATGAACATTCTTGGTATTATTATTCAAAATCATAATTTATTCCTTAGTAGCTACATAGCCTTTTAAATCAGCATTAAATACTATTTTTGGAGGAAACCTGACATTCAAACTATAATTTTGCAATAGTTATAGCAATGTCAACCCAGAGCATTAGAATAAAGCTTCAACTCATGACAAACATCATATTTCCAGTTCTTGATTCCATTTTAATAATAGCACCACAATATCATAATTACTAGACCTTAGCCAAAAGACCAAGATGCATAAGTCAGTTATAGTTATTAAATTTATGAAAGGCTAAGTTTTCCATACGGCAATGTTTAATCCCAAACTTACTGCCGTTCCTCTTCCCCCACTCAGTGTTGCTGATTAGCTTAAGGTATGAGGAGAAATATTTAAGATGATATTACTAGAGATGTGTTCTCTATCATCATTTTGATTTAATATTGTTTGGGGAGTTCAGGACGATGTAAGAAGAGAGATTGAACAAACCCAAGAGAAATACATAATGGAAGAAACAAAACATCGCTATTTGAAGACAATTGATTATGTATCTAAAAACATGCCCAAGGAATCAGCTAAAATTTTAAACTTACTACAATAGTAAATGGCCAGATAAAATATAAAATATAGAAAAGCCGTTAAGATTCTTGAATACCAACAATTACAAACTAGAAAAACCTAATTTTAAAAAAGAGATCCAATTTATAATAGCAATAAAATATATATAAAGTAGAGTAGACCTAATAAGAAGTGTTTGGCTATATAAACAAAATGATGAAATTTATCGGGCAATAACATCTAGGAAGAACAAAATATTTTAAAGATGTCAATTCTTAATATGTTCTTTTTAAATTTAATGTAATCCCAATCAAAATAAAAATGGAATATTTTTTAGGATTTAAAAAGAATGTCATAATGTTCATTTAGAAAAGTAAAAGGTGAGAATAACAGAAACATTCTGAAAAAGAGAAAGGACAATGAGCAAACAAAACAGAAACATAAGTCAGTGAAACAGAAGAGAAACCTCAGAAATAGTCCCCATTATATATAAGGATTAAAAAATGACCAAGTACAATGCAAAACAATAGGAAAGATTTGAAAGTACATATCTGTGGTAATCATTCATTAGAAATTCAAATTATTTTAGGTCAAATACTTCATACCACCCTTCAAAATATATTCCAGAAGTCTTATATAACTAAATACCTGTAAACTCAAAACTAAGCAAATAAATAAGAGTGAGTGAATGTTAGATCACTAGAAAGATGATAATATTTTTGAATTTGAAGCAAAGAAGAGATTACAAAAGAAAGGATCATGGTTTCATGCTTAATTGAAAAAACCCATTTATTCAACTTAAAAATAGGAAAGCTAGATATAAATTAGAGACATGCATTAATTTTTTGGTCTACTGGAACTTGTGTGGCCTGTTTTATCCTTTGCACCTTGCACAGTGCTGGGCACACCGTAAATGTTCACTAGTTATTTGTTGAACAAATATTGCAATAATTAACTAAGTAGACTTTGATTAATTGCATAAGACAAAGAAGTGACCCCAGAGTCCAATTAGCCAGCTGCAACTAAGAATGATGAGTGAAAATTAATTTCTTTGGCCCACATGCAAAAGAACCACACAGGAGGCTGTCTACTCAGCTGTGGAATGGGCAAGTGATGGCAACCATAGGTGGGCTGTGGAAGTGCTATCAGGCCAAATCATGTCACACTATAAGCATCAGCTGTGGGAGGGTGATAGCCAACAGGCCACACTGGCCAGGGTCAGTCAGCAAATGAATGGCTTGACTCAATCAAGAAATCTTGTTCAACCTGGGAGGCCCAGACATCAGGGTGCTGAATGACAGGGCTTATAAACAAGCCATCTCAGCTGCTAAACAAAGGGCATGATTGTGTTCGAGGAGGAGAGAGACAGAGGACCAAATACTTCTTGTCAGTCTTTTTCTAGGATAATTACTCAGTGGAGTGAAGCATCTTTAACCACTTTGACTTGATGCTTGCTGTATTTTCCATCTGAGACGATCCTCTGACTAGAGGGATTTTAACATCAGTATATGACTGTTTGCAATTATAGTAAGGAATACATTCATTCAAAATCATTGAGTAGTTGGGGAGTCTATGCAGCAAAATGTTTCTGCTTTGTTTTCAGTCTACTTTGTGCTGATGGCTCACAGCATTCAGTACGTTTTTGCTGAATCAGTAAATGAATTGGGCATTATTTGGATAAGGCCAAAAAATAATCATTTTGGTTTTGTCAACATCTTGTTTTCCAATTTGGTGCTGGAAACATGGGGAACTGGTCTAATGTTTGCTAATAATATGCATATATGTGTTTCCATCTCTTTAACCCTGTTTCCCCAGGGTGATGAAAATAAACACATTAAGAGAAATTGGGAGCATCTTCACTGCATGCCTGGATCCAGTGTTTTCTCTGCTATAATGATGCCCCCATACATTATTTCCCACTTGTCACCTAGATTGGAGGACAGATCCTTCAAATGAGTAGAATTTTTTACTATTGTAAAAAATTGTTGCTACTATTGTTGTTGCTACTATTGTTGTTGCTATTATTACTTAACCAGCAGACAGGTTACCGGCTGGAATGGGCCGGAACACTTTGGCAAAATATTCATTTCCTGGCTATGCCTATGGCAACTTGGTATGTACAATGAGGAAAGGAGAGCAGATTTTTTTTAAATTCAAGGTTCATTCTTTTACTCAAGGTCGAAACTACAAAGTTCTGAGCTATCGGATCCTGAAGTGCTTGCTTCCCTGTAATCCATTCCAATAGGAGAGCAGATTTTTTAAAAACTATTTGTGAAATAGCTGGTAATGATAGGACCAGTGCTAAGCACATGTAAAGTAGATATTTCCACATAGTGGCAGGATGAAAGAAACAGATAGGTCAAATATTTAAACTCCATGATCAAATTGGAATAATATCAAAAGTGATTGTAATCTGAAGCAGTAGAATTCAATTTTCCTTGCATTATGGATATTTCTCGTAGCAGACCCAGGTTAAATGACTGCTCTGAGGTTGATGACATACAGATTCCTATTGCCAACAATGACTTCAGCCTGATGGCAACCTTTACAAATTGCTTCCTGTAAATTCTTTGTGAGAATAACAAGCAATTCATTTTGCTTGAGAGTGACTTTTAGCTAAGGGACTCCACCCAACAATCTGGATTTAATAAAACAAAAAACACTTTGGTATTACAAACATCTTTTTTGAGATGCAAGTTCCCCACATAAGGTTTTGTAAAAGCAAAGCATTTTCATTTTCTATTCAGCGAAAACCAGACAGATCCTTATGCATGGCCAACGATTACTTAGTTTTTCTGATGAGTTGGTGGGGAAGAGCAGAAAGGGAGAGAAGGTCACTGAAGAGCCACATGTGTGTGTATATGTATGTAAGATATTCAGGGTAATATTTACAAAAGACTTTTAAGTCACAGCCAGTGGCTTGGTAATTCAATAATTTATCCATTCAATTATTTGGCACTCAGTATTTACTAAGTACAAGGTACTGTCGTAAGCTCTGGGGATACCATAGTTGAACAAAACAGACAATACTTTTGCTCTCACGGACCTTACATTCGAGTGAGAGAAGACAGATCATAAGCCAAACACTACGCAAAGAAAAATCTCCTTAAAGGGGACTCTGGATATAATGGGCAAGGTAGAGGAATTATCTGCTTACAGAGATTAGGTACTGGGAACATTTGTGTCTCTGTGATTGGTAGTAGATAAAATCACACTAGTAAATATTTAAGCTTGGCATTGCTCAGATATATATAATTTATGCCCTAGATCCTGAACTCATAGAGCTTACAATTCCAACGTGCAAGGTGTTCCTGCACATCATGCAGGCAGAGAGGGAAGGAAGAACCACCAGATATTTTGCATCCTATCTGAATCAGAGCTGAACCATTGTGTTCAAGCTTATAATAGGGGTGAAGGAGGTTTAGAATCCTTGAGTCTTTAGGAATTCAAATAGGAATAGGAATTCTTTGACACTGTGTGTCCTTTCCTATTTGGTAAAAACAAAACAAAACAAAACAAAAACAATGAAGTCATTGGCATGACAGAGAAATTGTGGGTGTGCGTGTGTGTGTGTGTGTGTGTGTGTGTGTTAGAAAGAATGTCCAATCCACTTTGCTCATTCCAATGAACTTACTAGGATTAAAGGAGGTAGAAACAGAAAATCTGACAGTTTTAAAAAAATAACTGTAAAAAAAGGACCTTGGGCCTTATGAAGGTAAAACCATAAGACTTCTTTGGGATAACACCTCTGAAACTTCTCTGATTTCCATTCCCGCTTACTCGTGTTTTCAACTTTTCTCTTTTCGTTGTTCTTTGCTAGTTGCTATCATCAATCAGGGCTTATGATTGTCTTCATCATCTCCCGATGTATTGGCCTCAGAGCTCATGAAATCAAAATCACCTTATGCTTCTGCTACTCTTGTGGAGTCCCTCAGAACTATACCACTCACCTCCTCAATCTGGGAGAAGAAATAAGTTTCTTAAGAACAACCCTTCTAATATCCCCAATCACAGTTGCTTGTTCAAAACTGAGCCTTCCAAGTCTTTTTCTCCTTACTCTTACAAGAATACTTATTCATCTAACAAACACATATTGAACACCCACCGTATGGCATTATGTGGGGCTACTTGGGCCTACAAAGATGTTGAAGATACATGGTTGCTACCTTTATAGAGCTTATGGTTAAGAAAGGGGCCAAGGGCACAGATAGCTATAAAACAAGATGGAAAAAGGGCAAGCACCACAAGAAAGAGACGAATGAAGTACCCTGTTTGCTCTGAGGAAGTTTCTGGTTGGGGGCCTCAGGATGGCAGCACTGGAGCAAAAGAGGGATAGTTAGGATTGCAACAGATCAGGAACAAATGAGCAGATGCAAGTTTACCTTTTTTGTTTATACTTTTTCTCAGTACATTATACACTCCATCCCATCTTTATTTATATTCTTCAAATGAGGCTTTCCCAATAAAAAATCTTTTCTTAATCTCACAAGCCTCTCTTCCTTTTTTTTCCATTAATATTACTTTAAATCTTTAATAAGTTTGCTTTTAATTGGGTATTTAATCAACTTTACAATGAAAGTTAAATAGAAATATCTAAGTACCAAGAGCAACAAACATGAACTTACTAAAAAACTCCTCAAATTTCCATGCTTTCATAAACCCTGAAGACTTTTTCCATTCTGCTGCTTGCATAAAAACAAATGTGTGTAATTGTTAGGAACCAGTACTTATCATTCTGAATTATACTTTTTCTCATCTGCTATTGTTTTCTATAATCCTTTATCCATTTTTATATGTCTCTCATTTTTATCATTCCAACCAGCAATGTCATGTTTTATTGTACCAATGTATCATATTTGCTGTCTTCTTATTTGCTGTAGGTGTGTATGTGGGCTTTTTCTAGTTTTTAGATATGCTAATAATTGCTTCTATACACATTTATATGCCTTCTCTTTCCTTTGAATTATCTCCTTGGTATATGTTACATTTTCCAGAGTTAAATAAATTAATATATAATGTGTAGCTAAAGGTATGAGTGCTGGCAGACTGGCTGTGTTTGAATTCTGGCTCTACCACTTATCTGTGTGAACTTGGGTAAATTTCTTGACCTCTCTGAGGCACTTTCCTCAACTAAAAAACAGGCATAATGATAGTACCCACCTCATATTATTAGTATGAAAATTATATGAGATAATATACACATATTGTAAAGAATGTTAAAGGTTTAGTCTCTGATTCATGTCGTGTGTATCCAAGATGCTTTCCAGAAAAAGAGCATCAGCTTACAGGATCATCAGATGCATCCAAACTTTCACGTTCATGCATTGTTGCTCTTACTTTACTGGTACAAGAATCCTACCTTACACTTATTTACATTTGTATTTTTGCATTGTAATAGATGGAGCCCTTGGTTTCAAGTAAAAATCCACAACCTTTTACAGGAAGGAAAGGTAGGAATATGGCTAAGTGCTTATTTTCTCCCTCTGTCTCTGGCCTCTGCTTTTCTCAGCCTGGCTTCCTTCACATAGTTGGAAACCTGGCCACCAGGAGTGGCCTGTGGGCAGGGAGTTGGGTACTATAACTGGTGGTCCCTATCAGAACCATTTGCCTGGAGTGGAAGGAAGAGCATTAATCTAAAGACAGGGTGCCACATTAAAAGGATCATACACCATGATCAAGTGGGATTTATCTCAGGAATGCAAGGATTCTTCAAATATGCAAATCAATCAATGTGATAAACCATATTAACATATTGAAGGAGAAAAACCATATGATCATCTCAGTAGATGCAGAAAAAGCTTTCGACAAAATTCAACACCCATTTATGATAAAAACCCTCCAGAAAGTAGGCATAGAGGGAACTTTCCTCGACATAATAAAGGCATATATGACAAACCCACATATGACAAACCCACAGCCAACATCGTTCTCAATGGTGAAAAACTGAAACCATTTCCTCTAAGATCAGGAAAAAGACAAGGTTGTCCACTCTCACCACTATTATTCAACATAGTTTTGGAAGTTTTAACCACAGCAATCAGAAAAGAAAAAGAAATAAAAGGAATCCAAATCAGAAAAGAAGTAAAGCTGTCACTGTTTGCAGATGACATGATACTATACATAGAGAATCCTAAAGATGCTACCAGAAGACTACTAGAGCTAATCAATGAATTTGATAAAGTAGCAGGATACAAAATTAATGCACAGAAGTCTCTTGCATTACTATACACTAATGATGAAAAATCAGAAAGAGAAATTAAGGAAACACTCCCATTTACCATTGCAACAAAAAGAATAAAATACCTAGGAATAAACCTACCTAAGGAGACAAAAGACCTGTATGCAGAAAACTATAAGACACTGATGGGGCTTCCCTGGTGGCGCAGTGGTTGAGAGTCTGCCTGCCAATGCAGGGGACACGGGTTCGAGCCCTGGTCTGGGAAGATCCCACATGCCGCGGACCAGCTGGGCCCGTGAGCCACAATTACTGAGCCTGCACATCTGGAGCCTGTGCTCCGCAACAAGAGAGGCCGCGATAATGAGAGGCCCGCGCACCGCGATGAAGAGTGGCCCCCACTTGCCGCAACTAGAGAAAGCCCTCGCACAGAAACGAAGACCCAACACAGCCATAAAATTAAAAAAAAAAAAAAAAAAAATCAATAGGGGGAGAGGAATTCAGGTGAAAGGGGAAAAAAAAAAACCTTTCCAATTTGCTTTGATTCAGGTGAAAGGGGAAAAAAAAAAAAGACACTGATGAAAGAAATTAAAGATGATACAAACAGATGGAGAGATATACCATGTTCTTGGATTGGAAGAGTCAACATTATGAAAATGACTCTACTACCCAAAGCAATCTACAGATTCAATGCAATCCCTATCAAACTCCCAATGGCATTTTTCACAGAACTAGAACAAAAAAATTCACAACTTGTATGGAAACACAAAAGACCCTGAATAGCAAAAGCAATCTTGAGAAAGAAAAATGGAGCTGGAGGAATCAGGCTCCCAGACTTCAGACTATACTATAAAGCTACAGTAATCAAGACAGTATGGTACTGGTACAAAAACAGAAATATAGATCAATGGAACAGGATAGAAAGCCCAGAGATAGACCAAAGCACATATGGTCACCTTATTTTTGATAAAGGAGGCAAGAATATACAATGGAGAGACCTAAATATAAGGCCAGACACTATCAAACTCTTAGAGGAAAACATAGGCAGAACACTCTATGACATAAATCACAGCAAGATCCTTTTTGACCCACCTCCTAGAGTAATGGAAATAAAAACAAAAATATACAAATGGGACCTAATGAAACTTAAAAGCTTTTGCACAGCAAAGGAAACCATAAACAAGACGAAAAGACAGCCCTCAGAATGGAAGAAAATATTTGCAAATGAAGCAACTGACAAAGGATCAATCTCCAAAATTTACAGGTAGCTCATGCAGCTCTATATCAAAAAAACAAACAACCCAATCCAAAAATGGGCAGACGACCTAAACTGACATTTCTCCAAAGAAGATACACAGATTGCCAACAAACACATGAAAGAATGCTCAACATCACTAAGCATTAGAGAAATGCATATCAAAACTACAAGGAGGTATCACCTCACACCAGTCAGAATGGCCATCATCAAAAAATCTACAAACAATAAATGCTGGAGAGGGTGTGGAGAAAAGGGAACCCTCTTGCACTGTTGGTGGGAATGTAAATTGATACAGCCACTATGGAGAACAGTATGGAGGTTCCTTAGAAAACTAAAAATAGAACTACCATATGACCCAGCAACCCCACTACTGGGCATATACCCTGAGAAAACCATAATTCAAAAAGAGTCATGTACCACAATATTCATTGCAGCTCTATTTACAATAGCCAGGACATGGAAGCAACGTAAGTATCCATTGACAGATGAATGGATAAAGAAGATGTGGCACATATATACAGTGGAATATTACTCAGCCATAAAAAAACCGAAACTGAGTTATTTGTAGTGAGGTGGATGGACCTAGAGGCTGTCATACACAGTGAAGTAAGTCAGAAAGAGAAAAACAAATACCATATGCTAACACATATATATGGAATCTAAAAAAATTAAAAAATGGTTCTGAAGAACCTAGGGGCAGGACAGGAATAAAGACGCAGACGTAGAGAATGGACTTGAGGACATGGGGAGGGGGGAAGTGTAAGCTGGGACGAAGTGAGAGAGTGGCATGGACATATATATACTACCAAATGTAAAATAGATAGCTAGTGGGAAGCAGCCACCTAGCACAGGGAGATCAGCTAGGTGCTTTGTGACCACCAAGAGGAGTGGGATAGGCAGGGTGGGAGGGACACACAAGAGGGAGGGGATATGGGGATATATGTATATGTATAGCTGATTCACTTTGTTATAAAGCAGAAACTAACACACCATTGTAAAGCAATTATACTCCAATAAAGATGTTTAATAAATAAATAAATAAAAAATAAAGACAGGGTGCCAAATAGAAGGGCTCTGGCCAGATCAAATGATAGATTCCACCAAATGGAGTTACTAGAGGAGCTCGATATGGTTCACATCTTTTGACTGTTCTCGTGTGAATCTCCACCTCTTGTGCGAACTATTCATATCTTTGATCATTTGTCAAGACATATTTTTCATTATAAACTTATACATTTTCCTAATGGTTTTAGAAATACAACCTTGTAACTATTTTAAAATTTTAGGATGGCATCAACAAGAGTATTGAAGAACTACTATGTTCAAGGAGTTGTTCTGGGTGCTATGAAAAGTTCAGAGGGCTGCATCACTATAGAGAATTCAGTTTCTAATGGGTTTGAACAACATAAATAAGAAATGAAATAATAAAAGGCTGGACAATAGCAGCTCCTCAACTATGCAGACCACATTCTTAAGAACGCTGACGCAGGAGGACTTGTGGTTCAAGAACTTAAATCCTTATGGTGGAAACCATGTTAGGGGAAATGTTTGGAGTAAACCTCTGCAAGCTGTTAGAACTATGTTTTCTTGTACTAAAATAAATATAACTTTTATACATCTTACCTTAGTAATCATGACTACTCTATGGATATTCAACCATTTACCATTTCATACTCACTAGCAAGATACCTTTCAGGACCTTCTTTTCTGCATTTTCAATAAGATATTTATAAACCATTTTACAGAATTGATAAAAGTATCCATAGTGAGAAGAATTCTTTCTGGAGTTGGTCCTCCTCTGAATGTTCACGTCCTTTCTTATTTTGTGACTTGGTGGTTTCTATCAGACACACTATTGCCCTGTCCATATTGCTTACATGCCAAGGGCTTTCTACTATAAGTATCTGCAACTCTGCCTGAGGCTTTTTCCAGCTGCAGGGGCAGACTTGGTCGGGAGCACGCTGGAAGTGCTGGGGACTTAATGTCTCCTGGAGCAAAAGAGAGTTGGTGGGAAAAGCACCAGTTCTCACCCCTCAGGTGGGACAACTCAGAGGCAGGGGCTGCAAGTGTCCCAGAGGTCTCTAGAGGCAGGGGGCCCCCACTGACCACAGCAGTAATATGTTCATTAACACTTTGTATTGACTTCCTAGGATAACATCTAAGCAAACAACTTGCATTAAAATCCTCGTTTTAGGGAGAACCAAGCCTAACATGAAATTTGACTTCTATCTCCTGGATTCTGCCTCCTAAATACCTGGATCCCAGAGCAATGTTGGAGGCTTTAGATGGAAAAACCTTTGAGAATTGATCACCCATAATACCCAGAGTTTTGCAGCCCTACATCTGCCTATGGTAACTTCATGCCAGCACATGCATTTCTCCCCTTGTCCTCCTGAAGAAAACCACAGGAGGTACTTCCAAAGCCCAGGATTATTACCTCTTGTCTCCCTTGGTCTGCCTCAGTCTTCATTTCAAAAATCTCTCCTTTAGTTTCTCTGCTTTAGTTTCTTTGCAAGTTTCAACCTTCATTTCTCTCTTTCCCAGCTACCTATGGAAGGAGTGATCTGCAATTTACATATACCAGGACTAAAATTCTATAGTCACTGATAAAATATAAATCTGTATGTACTGAATAAGAATTATGCCAATTGAACATCAATATATATCAATATATCAATAACTTTATCAATAACTTTTTAATATATCAATAACTTTTTTAAAAAGTCAATATAAAAAAAAAAAGAATTATGCCTAAGAGAATGTCATGGTTAGGGAATTTAAAATGGTATATCATCCTCACCAGTCAGAATGGCCATCATTAAAAAGTCTACAAATAACAAATGCTGGAAAGGGTGTGGAGAAAAGGGCACCCTCCTACACTGTTGGTGGGAATGTAAATTGGTACAACTGCTATGGAAAACAGTATGGAGGTTCCTCAAAAAACTAAAACTAGAGTTGCCATATGATCCAGCAATCCCAGTCCTGGGCATATATCCAGAGAAAACCATACTTTGAAAAGATACATGCACCCGAATGTTCATAGCAGCACTATTCACAATAGTCAAGACATGGAAATAACCTAAATGTCCATCGACAGAGGAATGGATAAAGATGATATGGTACGTATACTCAGCCATAAAAAAGAATGAAATAATGCCATTTACAGCAACATGGATGGACCTAGAGATTATCATACTAAGTGAAGTAAGTCAGAAAGAAAAAGACAAATACCAAATGATATCACTTATATGTGGAATCTAAAATATGACGCAAATGAACTTATCTATGAAACAGACTCACAGACATAGAGAACAGACTTGTGGTTGCCAAGGGGGAGGGGGGTGGGGGAGAGATGGATTGGGAGTTTGGGGTTAGCAGATGCAAACTATTATACATAGAATGGATAAACAACAGGGTCCTACTGTATAGCACAGGGAACTATAGTCAATATCTTATAATAACCCACAGTGGAAAAGAATCTGAAAAAGAATGTATATATATGTATAACTGAATCACTCTGCTGCATTGCAGAAATTAACACAACATTGTAAATCAACTATACTTGAATAGAATAAATTTTAAATATGGTATATTGAAAAGGAACTAGAAATACAACCTGAGTAATCAGGGAAGGCTTCGCAGAGAAGGTTGGGACTGCTGATCTAGTCCTGTCACCCATTTCACAGATGAAGAGACTAAGATCCAAGAGATTAAGTGACTGACTCAGGGGTTTTATTACAGTTTACGAGTGGTGAGCTGCCCCCCATTTTCAACCCTTCAATTCCCTCTGTGCTCCACCCCATGCTGCCCCACTCATCATTTGTCCAGGGGCAGCCTCTGCCTTTGTCTTTTGTTGGTCTTGAAATTTGCCACGAGGATGAACAAGTCCTGGAAAAGGATGAGAACAAGTAGCATATTCTCCTAAGCACTCTCCACACTGCACAGTATCAGTTGTCCTAAGAGGGTTTTGATATGGATTGAACATTTTGTTTTAAATCTTGGAAAAAATTCTAGTTGCATGGAATTTTTTCTCCAGAATTAATCATGAGTAGCGTATTCTTTAGCCTCGTTCTTTGGGGAAGCAGAAAACAAAATACCCATTGTAGGCCCCCTTTGTTTAAACCCAGGGACTGATGACACTGTTCACCCCTCCCACTGAGCAGCCTTCAGGCATTGGTCTCTCTGGAGAGCCCTGAGTACCCGGGGTGCTGAGTAAGCCCTTCCTCAACCCAAACTTGATTGCAAGGAGACAATTCCTCTGACTGTTTGTTCTTGAGCTTAGTCGTATCAAATATTCTCAACAAGTTCTTCCAATTTCTGTTTTTAGAATAAAAATAAAAAGACCAGCACATTCCTTTTATGTTTGTGCAAATGAAGCAGAGGCAAGAAGATGGGGAAACTCTAGCAAAAGCCTTTAGTTGTGTAACTTGAGTAATTTCCTACTGAAGTCCTAAAAGATGAATTAAAGTAATATATTTACTTTGTTTCACATTTCAAGATTGTATTTTTAGTATTTTCTACAGGCTGTGGAATCAATATTCTAAGAACCAGTCTGTCTTTATCAACCTCTATTAATAGTGATGCAGACATAATTTGGGGATCCATTAAAAATACAACTTTCTCTTCCTGTTATGTTTTGTTTTAAAGGGGCCATCATTAGCTCACTTACTGTTCACTATAGAACATGTTATTCACCATAAAGTCATTTAATTAAAAAGATAATTTCCCATAATGTGAAATTTCAGGCAACTCAACGTCAGCTGAGAGATACCCTGACAGTAATATTATGCACACTGCACTGCACTGATTCATGTTTGACTCAGATCTAATTAGGCATGTCTCACTACAGAAAACACTCTTTTTCTGCAAAGATTTTTAGGACCTGGAGTGTGTACTGCTGCAGGGTGTGGATGTATGATATCAAATAAGGCCCCCAGCCTGCCTCAGAATCCACTTTGTACCTAGTATATGTGTCCCCAACTAAAAAATGAATGTAATCTCTATTCCATTCCCCCCCTCCCTAAGATTGCCCCACCACCAGGGTCCCTGCTACTTCTCCAGCAAGAGAATCACTGTAGGAAAATATTAGAGCCTCTAGAAAACCAGGGGTACCTAAAGGAAAAGAGGGAAGGAAATATATGAAGCAGGAACAGCTTGGGGGAGCTGTTTCCAGGAGCAAACATCCAGCCAGAGATGGGTCTTCATTTTGGTAACCAACCCCTTGAAAACAAATAGCAAATATAAAAAAGAGAGGGGGGGAAAACTTCTAGGAAAGTACAGTGATCATCTGTTATTCTTTTCTTAGTGTGGTTTGGTTCAGTCAGAGCGCTTTCCTTCTTATAAACGAGCAGCACCAAGAAGATGGAGGTTGTTTGCTGGGGAAAGAAAAGTAGATAATTCTGAAACATGGTACCCTTCTGGAAATGGGTCACGGGTGTGTGTGGATACAGTGAGGGCACAGGACACTCTAGGAGAGGTAGAAAGGAGGTAGAAAAATTGCCCAAAGCGAACATCACTAATTTCAACATGTGGCCTAAGAAAGAAGTCAATTCTTTCCTTCTCTTCCTGATCCTTTATCTCCTTCTCCTCCTGTTCTCCTTTCTCCTCCCATTTGAGATTTGAGCCAGTAGCCCTTGCTCCAGGAACAAGAATTTAAACCAATATTATTAGTAGGAGAATTTAGCAGCATTATTCGTTAAGTTTGGCTTTTCTGGGAGTATGCTATGAAACCTGATTGCCATAATAGCTCATTATCATAATAATATTATTAATGACTAACAATTAATAATTATAATAACTATTATTGTCATTCTCTTCTTCCCCCCCATCATCAAAGCTTCTTTGGGGAATTTCGTGCTAAGTTCCAAATTTTGTACACTACAGCTCCCAGGCTGGACAATGAAAGAATTCGAGGATAGTGGGCAAACAGACAGGGTGTTGGATATAGGTGTTAGGCTGGGCCCTGTACCTCAGGGTCAGGCCAAGAAGGTGAGTGGATGCTGAAATCTGGTCTGTGCTCTGCTCTCCAGGCTGAACATCTTGGCTCATAGCAGCATCTGCAAGGAAGATGGAACCTCTTTTCTCATCTGCACACAGCCTATTGGCTGGGCATGGCCCTGAGCCTAAGACAAGCCTAGCGCTGATCACCAGAGTCAAGAAGAGCATGCACAGGAAATGCTAAGCCTCTTTAAAGGAGTTCCAAAACCATAATTTGGGGCAGTTAAGGCCAAGCATTTTGGGGAATGGTAAGGAGGAGATGCACAATCAAGTGTTTAGGTTAAAGACTGTGACTTCCTTTCTTGCTGCTCTCAGGCAATTTTCACTACCTTACCTTCATCTCTGGTGTCTTCAAAGTACTCCTTGGCTTGCGCCATTAATACTTTTCGTAAGATTTTTAGAAATTCAGTTTGGTCGTCTGCTGTGTCCTATCTGTATTGAATAAGCTCTTAGAATTTCCTCTTTATCTCCATATACCTCTTTAATTTTCTTATCTTTAATAACTAAAGTAAAATTTGGTCCTTTAACAAGTAATCAGATTTGCTTGATTCTTGATTTGACCTGAGACCTCTTTAAGCAAACCTTGTTAGAAAGTGAGTTAGAGTGTGGCTCATTAGTCTGGAGACTGTGAGGGATGTTACAGCTGCTGTAGCGAGACAAGCAGGCTTTGTTTGCATTGAATCGCAGCAGAGTCTCATGCTCTTCCTTGCTCTCTATTTAGCACTTCATCTTTATCTAATCTTTAACAAAGCAGAGTCTGTGCAGGCAGTCTGTGGTAAGCATAGTGAATCAGCCTATCCTTCTGGAGGGTGGCAGCGGTGAAGAATGTCTAAATATTTATTTCAAATATAATCTATCCTATAGTCCTCCACATCCAAAAATTTTCCAGTTTAAAATATCTGTGACCCTATAAATCATATGGCTTTTGTTATAAGAGACCAAGTTATTGGGCTCAAGTGTCACGATCACTGCCAATCTGGTGCAAACCACACAGCTGGCCCTCCTCGGGATAACACAGAGACGGAAGACTGCTGTGAGCAGGATTGTCACATATGATTGTGCATAGTGGCGGGGGTCCCCTGTGGAGTGGATGGCTATGAATGGAGGTGCAGTAGACAGAAGGGACTAAGTTTTCTACAGTAACAAATAGTCCCAAAGTCTAAGTAAGTGGCTCAACACAACAAAAGTTGTTTGCTTGTGCCAAATGTCCAGCGTGGGTCAGCAGGGGGATCCAGGGTGAGCTAATCCATCTCATCATGTGCTTTTACAATTTCCTCAGCAGGGAGAAGAAAATATAGGGAATCATGCACTGGCCCTTAAAGCCTCTGATTGCAAGTGACATGTCATTTATGTTTCTATTTCCTTGGCCAAAGCAAGTCACATGTTCACACCTAATTACAAAGGAGGCAAAGAAGTGCGATCTTACCACATATCCAGAAGGAGAAGAGAATGGGAATACTTGGAACAATCCTCATGGCTACCACCACGGTCCCATTTGGAAGGGCTCAGTGCCACCTTTGTGTTCTAGTAGCTCTCAACTGAGATCAGGAAAAATGATTTTCACATTTATATGTCTGGTAACCACCTCTTAACTCAAGCACCTTATTTCCAGACATCGGTCTTATGGACAATTATCTAGAAAGAAAAGCAGTAAGTTCAACTCTTCCAGCAGGTTCACTATATTTTCATGTTTAAACTAAAGAATTCCATAAAACACAGACACCATCATTGAGAAACAGCATAAGGGAGAGACTGTTTCTCAGAGGCTTCAGAAATAAAACATGCCTCCAGGTAGTGGACACTAACTAATTGTCTGAAGGGCCTCCTCTTTCTGAGTACTGCCCTTCCTTTCCACATTCCAGTCACATATTGAAGGCAGTGAGAATCTGGCAGCCATTCTGTTCAACATGACCCTCTCTCCAAGACAGAGCATACCGAGTCAGAGTGGACATCTGACCAAAGCTGGGCCAGAGTCTCTTTCCTAGAAATTTGGTGTTTGGACTAATATAACACTAACAGGAAACAAGAACTTTGGCTAATTGTTCTGGGTTATCTGTTGATTGGAGAGATAACTGAGACAGTTAGTGCTCACTAGCTATCCATGTGATCCTCTCCATTTCCCAGTTTCCCCTGCAGTTAGATTGAGGCCATGGGACTAAGTTCTGGCCAATGGGAAACGGACAGAAGTGATATAAGCCATTTTGGGGGCTTCACTGTTGAAAACAACCCTCGTATCACTCCACTTTGTTTCCCCACCACAGTGACCTTGGAGGCCACATGTTAAAGATGATGCAGCTGTAAGATGGAGAAAGGCTACCCACCCCATAGAAAATTATGACATGAGTGAGGAAAAAAATCTTTATGGCTTAGGATTTCTTTCTTTCTTCAGCAAAGCCTAGACTATCCTGACTCACATAGAACCGACACAGGAGTGGTCTCATTCGGCCAGGAAGTAAAGAAAAGCTGACCTGTGAAGGGGGAGAAAAATGATGTACACAAGTAGAGGGGAGCGGAGTTGAGAAAAAGAGTCACTGGGTCATTCTAATTCCTGGTTCCAATGCCTTCTTGAGGGTAAATCACATTTTTATCCTTGGCTTCTGTGATCCCCTTGTCTCCTTATTACAGTAAATCTTCTGCTTTTATTAAGCTTCTACCAAATAGTTTCTGTCCTTTGCAACCAAAAACAGTTATAACTAATACCTCTCATATCTCATTGCTTCAGGTTATGCTTTACTCATTCTACAATGAAAACAACTAATGTAGTATAGATAACAGAGGGGTCTTGTGTTTGAAGTACTACACTGTTATGAATAAAAGATTTTATTCAAGTTAACAAGTTAATAGGCATTGTTCTGACTTAGATTTCTAATTCTTTCATTCCAGAAATGCCAAGAACTACAGCATTAATCTTGTCCAGATGTAATCCACAGTATAGTCAACCCTTAAGACACAATTCCAAAACTACAGATCTTGTTTATTGATCCAAAATTTAAATAGTTGTGGGCAATCTCTTCAGTTTTATTGGTTACAAATGGCCAGCTGACAAGTTACTCAACTTCTGCAATTAGAGTAAAATTCTAGAGCTATCAAGAAAGGGTTGCTTGTTCAAGAAGAACAGCTAAGGAATTGATTGGCTCTTCAGAACCTGTGCCAACTTCCTTTCTGCAGGTGGGCTGGATAGTGGATACTTTTTATAAAAGGAAAGCCATCATCTTAGGAAGAAAAACTCTTTCTCTGCCATGAACAAGCTGAATGCAATCACAGAAACTGCAGACAAAAGAGCTTTTGATGACAGATACTGCTGATGCCTGATGCCTTCAAAGGCATTCCAGGAAAGGTGAAGGAATAATTATGATTAACAATAACTCATGCTTCTTCCAAGATGTTACTCATTGGACCAATGGATCACTTGAGAAATATGTCAGTGAGTTAAGCTCATATTTAATTTGGCAAAAAGATCCCAGGTCCCCAGGCTCTTTGCACTGAACTGAGTAAACCCCAAATGGATACATACTGGGGGAGAAGTAAAGGCAGGAGAGCTTGATAATAAAAAACAGAATTTGCTCCTTCAGTCTCCCCATCCACCACCTCGCACCATATATTTGAGCAAAATGAAATTATCAAGGCCAATGAAGAAAATCTTAGGCATACCCTTCAGAAGGATAAAGGACCCAGATGATAGAGAAAGGCAGAAACACCAGTAGGAAGTCTAATAACTCACCAAGTATCTGAAACAACATGAACTTATAAGTTTGTATTGCAACTTATACAATAATGGTGTCAAAAAAATGGAGGTTGGACTGAATTGTGTAAGATCTTTTATTTAAAATTCCATGATGAAAGGACTATGTGGACTGGTATAGCTCAAGGGCCAAATGTGGCCATTGATTAAATATATCCTATGATAATGGCATTGACATTCATTGTTTTATTTTATTTCTTACTGTATCACATATTCAGAAGAGTTTATTAAAATATAGACCCAGTTTAAAGAAGAATAAAAACCCAATACCCATGTACTCACCACCTCGCCTAGTTTAAGAATAAAATATTAACAGTACCTTATCAGATCCCTGCACCTACCCCAGTTGCATCCTCCTCTGCCTACTCCCCCTCAGTAGCCACCCAGAGTTTACTACTACTTTGTACTTTGTGTTAGTCATTCCTGCTTTCTTTATGGTCTTACCACCAATATTTATATACCCAAACAACACACTGTTTAGTTTTGAAAATTCTGTAGCTACATAAAGACAGACCAAAGTTACACTATTAATCGAAAACTCAAGGATGCATGCAACAGAATCCCTTGATGTGAACTTCCTTGAGAGTTCATAAGAGCCCTTTCTGAGCAAGTCAGTGGGCAAGGTAGTAAGCTAGTCTTAGTAAACTCTGCAGAGTCAGGGCATCTGGCAAGGCCACCAGGTGAGCATGGTGTTGGAGTCAGGCAGAAATATGGTGAGAGGGTATGAGATGGACTATTTTCTACCTTATCCCCAGCTCTCAGATATAGGTTTAAGCAGAAGGTTTGATGAGATGAAATGAATATCCTCAGCTGATTCAGGCAGCAGGGCATGGAAAACAGAGCAGGAACTTCATCAACAAATGGTCATGACACAGATAAGAATCTGGGCAAGGTTCATTCAAGCCTTCTGTCTTCAGGTTGAAAAAGAGGGTTAAACAGCAGTGGAAACTTTTATGACAGCCACCAGCATGTCTGTCTCTTGCATCTCATGCTCCTGTCTGGGAGAATTGTCCTCTATGTCTGTTGATAGCTATCCTGGAATCTCCCTTCACTGTCCTCATGGGAATTCCCTTTGCCTTTCTCCTGAGTTGGATCAACTGCTTCCTGTATCCAGGACTGGAATGCATAATTTGTGGGGCCTGGTGAAAAATGAAAATGCAGAGTCTCTTGTTTGAAAAATTATTACGAATTTCAAGATGGCAACAGCAGAGCATTAAACCAAGTATGGGGCTCTTGGGACCTCTCTGATGGTCCAGTGGTTAAGACCTCTCCTTCCAATGCAGGGGGTGTGGGTTTGATCCCTGGTGAGGAAGCTAAGATCCCACATGCCTTGTGGCCAAAAAACCAAAACATAAAACAGAAGTAATAGTGTAACAAATTCAATAAAGACTTTAAAAATGGTCCACATCAAAAAAATCTTAAAAAAAACAAAAGTATGGGGTCCTTCTCTCTCTCTTTTTTTTTTTTTTTTTTGCTGTGCCACGCAGCTTGTGGGATCATAGTTCCCTGACCAGGAATTGAACCTGGGCCGCAGCAGTGAAAGCCTGAAATCCTAACCACTAGGCCACCAGGGAACTTCCATGGGGCCCTTCTCTTTGTGGGACCTTGTGCAACTGTATGGGTTGATGCCCAGGCCAGCCCTGCCTATATCCCATGTCTTCCTCTTTCCTGGTTTACTCTCGTTTTAGTAGAGCACATTCCCCAGGAATCTTTTGAGAGAGTGTGTATGGGAACTAAGTTTTCGAGATTTCAATGTCTGAAAATGTCTTTGTTCTATCCTCATACTTGAATGTAAGCCACTTTATCGTGCAACACTGTACTCTGAACGTTGCTCCTTGGAGTTGAGCAATGCAGTAGCCCTGCATGATTGATGGTTTGGCTGTGTATAAAATTCTAGGTTGGAAACAATTTTCCTTCCAGAACTTTAAAGGTATTGCTCCATTGCCTTATTTATAGTGGTACTGTGAGGAGGTCCGAAGGTATTTAGATTCTTAATTTATGTGACCTGTTTATTCCTCTCTAGAAACTGATGTAAATTCTCTTAGCTCCAGAGTTCTGAAATTTTAGTGTACCCTTGTGAGGTTCTACCTTCATCCACTGTGTTTAGGACTCCATAGGCCCTTTTGATCTGACAACTCATGTTCTTCAGTTCTGAGAAATTTTCTTGAATTATTTCATTGGTGATTTTCTCTGCTCCATTTATTTACATTGTCCTTTCTTTCTGGACCTCTTATTATATATATATATATATACATATATATATATATATATATATTAAATTTCATGATTATGTTTTTAATTTCTAATACATCTTTTTTGTTCTGTAAGTGATCCTTTATTATAGCAACCTATTCTTGTTTCATGTATGCAGTGTTGTCTATTCTCTGAGGATAAAGGAAGTCTTGTTTGTTTGTTTGTTTTTCTCCCTGCTTAGCTGCTGTTGCTCCATGTTGCCTTTTTCTTGTATTTATTGGGTCTCTATCATTTTCTTTGGGGACTGTCCTCAGTTATTTGGTAATCCTTATTTGTCTGCTCTTGATTAATATTGGAGAAATAAAAAACTGATTAAAAGCACTGAACAAGTCAGCAGGGCTTGCTGGCTTTGAATTTTAAGGTGACCTGGGTGAGCTGTTTCTTGGGGGACCTTTGAAGTCAGCATTCTTCCATTTTCTTTGTGTTTTGGTCAGATTCGCAGAGAAGAATTTTTCAATCTCCTGCCTGATGGATGAAAGTCTGGCTGAGAAACAGGTGAGGGAAGAGGTCTGGAGAATCAGAACATATGAGTTCATTTTCCCCCTGAGTAAGAAGCACTGCTCTCAACTGTGCCTGGCATCCCTCAATCCAGGACCATTTACTTAACTTTCTACAGAAACAAAACCTCCAGCTTTCTCTCAGGATATGGAAGGGACAATTACTTGATGCCATGAAGAGGGGGAAAGGCAGCTAGAAATCTAATTGCTTCTCAAGTAGTTTTTCTTCCTTATTTAAGATCTCTCCTTTATCCCAGTCCTAGGTGTAACTGATGCTGCCAATTCTTGAACATTTTGAGGATTCTGTGGTTTGAAGCCAGCTTTCTTGGACCTGTTACCACTTGTCCATATGCTTTCCAGCTTCCAAAATTTCATTGCTGTTACCAACTTTCCTATTTTCCCTGTATTTGTGTCTATGTCTTTTGTAAAAAATCTCTTTAATGTGGTTTTAGGGTACGTACTTCATGAGGAGGTGAGGTTAGATACATTCAGTCCTCCCTAACTGCAAGCTCCACATCCATGGATTCAACCAACTGTGGATCAAAAATATTTGAAAAAAAATTCCAGAAAGTCCCAAAAAGCAAAACGAATTTGCTGCGCAGTGGCAATTATTTATATAGAATTTACTTTGTATTTACAACTATTTATGTAGCATTTACATTGTATGAGGTATTATAAGTAATCTAGAGATGATTTAAAATATACAGAAGGATTGTGTAGGTTATATGCAAATACTACGCCATTTTATATAAGAAATTTAAACATCCAAGGGTTTTGGTATCTGCAGGGGTCCAGGACCAATCTTCCACTGATAGTGAGGGATGCTTATACATACATTCAGTCCACCATCTAAGTCAGAACCCCACTGGCTTTCTTTAAACAGCTTTTTAGAACTTGTGTACCTTTTTTTACTTACTCAAATGTACTGATGATGGAGCCAGTGCATTGGCATGGCAGTGAGAGCTAACCTTCAAATCCTAGCCATGGCTTCTGCTAATGGCTTGATGTGGGAAACATCTATGGAATTATCTGCTCAGTACTCCCTCCTCTTCTTTAGCAGCCCCTCAGCTTGGCCACCTCAGGAGTTGACATGTTCCAACATGATCTCACATGCAGGCTAGAGTTGATTGGCTTAGGGAAAGCCATTATCCAAGTTGGACCAATGACTCTTTTCTCTGGGATTCTTGGATATCAGCCAGAGAAAACATTGCTGGTGACAAACTCTAAGATGTAAATTCCTTCCCTCCTGCCACCCAAGTTTTGTTATGGGTCAAGGTTACCTGCATCATTCTTTCTTCAAGGTGTATCTCTTTGAGTGTTCCTCAAGACCTCCTCTCCCCACCTGACAATAGATACGCAACCCAACCTGTTCATCAGACAGATCTAAATTCTAGCTTTTGAGTTTAGATTAAAAAGGAAATCTCCTCCCACTACATCCATTTTCTCATAACCATATAAATACTTCTTCGAAAATACTTAACAAAAATAATTTGGTTTTTCCCTCGGCCCCTTCCAGAGAACTGACATACATCAAGGCTAAGGTGACAGAAGGGGGCCTTTGATAATGCAATTCAAGCATAAACACAAGGGGATATACTAAAAGGAGGTTAATCTGAGCACTGTGAGAAGTCAAATTGCTTTGCTTTCCACCATTGCAATCCAAAGCCCCTTCCTCCTGCATATCCTCCCATAGCTCCAGCATGCAGCAGGATCCCACTGAAGAAAGGGAACTCCAGTGAGAGATTAGTCAGGGGGCAAGTGGGAGTTCAGAGCTCTCATATTCTATAATGCTGATGATTTAGGAGATAATGTACATTTTCCTCCCAAAGGAAGTAGGGTTTAAAAGTATTTTAATATTAAAATGCAAATTTCACCAGTGATAAAACTTTTCCCTCGGGAAACTCTTAGTGGAGTAGAAAAGGTATTGACTTTGGATCCAAAGACTTTTGAGATCTATATTCAAATGCTGTGACTTGGGCAAGTTATTTGATCTCTCTTGCCTCAGTTTCTTCGTATGAGAAACAGGGATTGAAGGCGTGGGGATTTAAAAAGACACAGTTGAAAAGGTGCCTGGCATGTGGTTACACTCTCTAAATGTACTTTCTTCCCCATTTTCCTCATCTGCTACCAAGAGCACTAAGATAGCAGAGCTTGTTCTGTACAGTAAATATTCCCAAGAGTGTTTAAGGAGGAAACATCAGCAAAGGCAAAAATGCTCTAACAGAGAGAGGCCTGGGGGAATCTTTGAGAAGGGGACTCCTTACAGATTTGTATTTGAAAAGGGAAAAGTAACTAATAAGCCCCATATTTGTCAGGCATGGTGGAGGGAAGTTTAACTTGGACTTTTTTTTCCCAACACATTTATTTTAACCATTAAGCTCCTGATCCCAATGCATTTGAAAAACAACACACACATAATACCAATATTAGTTTGGTAACACTTTCTGAGTCATTGATTCCTTTGATACTTTCCCCCCAAAAAATGCATGTGGGTATTTGTACTCACACAACCACACTTTGGGGTAGTCACTCCATTCTCTGAAACAATAAACTCTGACCTACAAAAGTACTTTGACTTCATTGTGGTCCTTCCCCTCCTCTACACCCACACCACCTGCTGCCAAGAGGAGACTGGCAAGTGGCACTGGGCTCCGGGAAGGCTGGATGTTAGCAGGACACCTGGGGATGGAGTCGGCGGCGGGGATGGGCGGAGGTGTCAGGGCAGCGCGCCATCCGGCTGTTCCTGTTCCGATGTGTCAGGAGAGCGGCGGCAGCAGAAGCGGAGAGGAGAGCGAAGCAGAGTGGCAGCAGCAGAAGCCCACGACAGTCGGCGCTCAGCGACTCCCTCACAAGGCGTGGGCGGTGCCTCCCAGCAGGCGGCGCCCACGTGGGAGAGGAGCAGAGAGGGAGCAGGATGAACCCTGCCCTTTAGGAGCACTGCCAGAGAACAGTCACTGTAAGTCCCAGGCGCGGCGACAAGAATTTTCGAATTTTCGCTAGAATCTGGGTGATTTTCTCCCTCCTCAGTGAGAAGTGTCCTGCCACGCCCAGCCTAGGGGCGTCAAGGGGTGAGTCGGGACAGAAAAGCAGCTGAGACTCCGCGTGTTTGTCGGGCATGATGGAGGGAGGTTTAATAGGGGCTTTATTTTAAACCAGGAAGTCCCTGATCCCAGTGCATTTGAAATATAACCGTCACAAAACACCAATATTAATTTAGTAACATTCTTTGAGTCACTGATTTCTTTGACATCTGCTCCATGGTGGGCAGGACCCACAGAGCCAGCGGACCGGCTGCAGGGGATGGGACTCTCCTTGACCAAGCGACCTGGAATTACTGTAAACTGCGCACCCGAAGGGCGGGGCCGATTGGCAGGCTGGGCCAGCAACTCCGAAGCCTTTGAGGGTAGGTTGGAGGTCTAGATGCCGCCCTCCCAGAGTCAGGAGCTGAGCTCGGCTTCTGGGCTCCAGGGCGGGGACGGGTGGCGAGGGGCCTGCCGCACTCCCTGCGACGTGGGTGTTGAGGGCCAGGTGGGGCATCCCTCCGCGCGGTGACCCCAATCCCCAGATCTAAAGGGAAAACGCAAAACAAACAGACCAAAAAAAAAAAAAAAAAAAAAAAAAAAAAACTGGGGAGAACACAAACCAGCTAATAATTCTGTAAACTATTCAATGTACAAAGGCCTAAAACAGACACCTCAGGCTGCTTGCACTAATAAATAACAACTGCATCCCTAAGTCCTGTTGCGGGTACAGAGTGTAATATTTAAAAACAAGATAAAAATAAAGCCACACTTGGTCCTTAAAATTAACTTGCCTTCCCTCATTTTACCCTCCCACCCATGGAAGTGGGTGTTTTTACCTCCACTTTTACTTACAATGGAAGAAACTGGCGCTGAGGGGTTGCTCAGGGTCACACAGTTAATAATTGACAGAATCAAGATCTAAACTAGGGACTTCCCTGGTGGCACAGTGGTTAAGAATCCACCTGCCAGTGCAGGGACACGGGTTCGAGCCCTGGTCTGGGAAGATCCCACATGCTGCAGAGCAACTAAGCCCGTGCGCCACAACTCCTGAGCCTGCGCTCTAGAGCCCGCGAGCCACAACTACTGAAGCCTGTGCACCCTGGAGCCCGAGTGCCACAACTACTCAAGCACGAGTGCCTAGAGCCTGTGTTCCTCAACAAGAGAAGCCACTACACTGCGAAGCCCACGCACCACAACCAGAGAAAGCCCACGCACAGCAACGAAGACCCAACACAGCCAAAAAACCCCACAAGGTCTGAACTAGGTCTGACCCCGAAAGAGTGTCCTTATTCGGTGCTGCATTCCCTTCTCAGAGATGAGGCAGATATACTTCATCACCCTTAGCGAAAAGAATGAGCCCCTCTCCAAATAAAGATGCCACTGCCAAGGTACCTGGGAAAACTATTGCCTTTCCTTATTTTCTGACCAAAGGATGTCTTTGCTTTGAGCTACTTACACCCTCCCCCTTATGAGATGGCTTGCTGGATTAAAGATTGCAGTCTATGATACTCAATTTTCTTTTTCTTTTTTGAATCTAAATGGACCTATGATATGGACCTAACTAAGCCCGTGTTCAAACCAAATGATCCAGCCTGGCATTACTGACGAATGATGCACAGTCCCTTCCAATAAATACAGGCTTTTAAACTACCTTGGTCATTTAACTGTTAATTATCCAACCAGTCTACAGATATTTAATGAGTATCTCTGCCTTTCCCCATGCCAATCGACTTTTTCCTCTGCCAACTATTTTTTTTTTTCAAACACGGTTAAGATCCAGTTTCTCCTTTGCTTAAAAACCCTCAGTGATTTCCCACCATCTACAGAATGAAGACAAGTCTTGTCTCAAGAGCCTCCTGACTGTCCCTGCAGCTCTTAAGTTTGGAGTAGAGACAAAATAAAACTCCAAAGTAGAGCCAAGTGTTTTTTATAGCCGCAAGAGTACTAATTCTTGTCCTCAGATCCTATGTGAGAATAATCAGAGTATAAAGTATAAATAGTAAATCAAATCCTTCACTCCTCAGCCCTAGAGAGTTTCTAACAAGGAAATGTGGGCTGCTCAGAGTGAGGGATTCAGAATTTGTCTCTTTCTTTATAACCTATTCCTATCGCTTTTGAAAAATGAGCCCAGGAAGCTTTGGAAAAAAGTTAACTGGAAATACAAAAAACAGGACCAAAGCAAAAAGGAAATGTAAATATTCTAGGTTTAAAGGTCAATGTCATTGCTGGGTTCATGCTTCAAAGTTTACTCTGGATTTCCTGGTAGCCAGGGAAAGAAGGAAAGAGGGGTACATTACTTGAATTTTGTTGATATAAAAGAGAAAACTTACCAGGTCTTGAAACAAGCAATTATTTTTTGTTGCTGTTTTTATCTTTGTCTTCACTGTTTTTTTAATTATAAAATTAGTGCATGTCTTTTGTAAACAATCCAAATAACACAAACAATAAAAAGTGTATGCCCCCTTACTTCCATTACCCTTCTCAAGAAATAAACCCTAAACCCTGAAACTAACCATTTATTTCTGGAGTTCTTTTGTTTTTGCAATCAGAAGTACTTACACAGCTTTCATAGAATATGGGGGGTTTTGTTTGCTTGCTTTAAAAATATACATGTATCATATTAACTATGTTCTTTTGTAACTTGCATTTTCACTTAGTGTATGAGGGACATCCTTCTATATCTATATCTATATCTACCTATATATATCTACCTCTTTCATTTTAATGAGAATAATATTCCATTATATGAAGGTAGCATAATTTATTTAACCATTCCTCTATTTAACTTGTTTCTGATTTGATAGTCTTATAAATAATGAGCATCCTTGTACATACACTTTTGGGCAGATATATGAGTATTTCTGTAGGAAAGATTTCCTCAGTGGAACTGAGGGATCACATGGCTCATACGTTTAAAATTTTGATGAATTGTCTTAAGAAAAAGACTGTACCAATCTATACTCTCAGCAACAGTGTTTGAGAGTGCCCATTTCCCCGTTCCCTTGCCAATACTAGTATACTATAGATAGTATCGACGTTTTTCACTTTCTGGCACAAACTTCTAAATGGAATTTCTTCTGGCAAGGTCAGTATAATTTAATCAAGAAAGGAGACCAATGATACAGTCTCATTTCTCTTGTTCTAGGGTGTTGGTTTTCAGGCTGTGCTCTGTGGAGCACCAGAAATTCTAAGGGATGGGCGTGGGAGAGCACAAAAGGAAAAGACTGCTACCCTGTTAACCAGGGCAACTGAGTTTTTTCTGTTTACCTGTTACACTTGGGGATAAGACTTTATTTGAAGATAAGATTCCATTGTTAAAAACAAGTTTGCAAACCACAGGTCTGGGCCTTGTTTCTTATTGAACCATTAGCAACTTGAAGAAGAATTGAAAGTGGGTTCCTTCAAACCCACAGTGAATCTCCAACTGTAGCCAAAATATTGTCATTTATAAATTATGTGCACGTGTGAGTGTCTGCTAATGGCTTTGTTCATGCTGGGTGTCACCCTATAATGCCCAGCTGCTATCCTACAACCAATCCTAAAACACCATTTCTTCCAAGATTTGGATTAAAATTTCCCTTCTCTAACTACCCACCCCACCTCGAAACACACACATGCACCGCTTGTGTGATCATATCCGTTTGTCTGTGGAAACTGGATGTCAGCTGAGGCTTCATTCCCTGGAGACCCGGGTACAAGTCCATGGCCCACAATCCTCTATGATTTCTGTGAGCTCTTCTGAGCCTTGGATTCTCAGGCCTACTCTGCCTCCCTTCCAGGTGCTCTCTGAGATCCATACTGTGAAACTTAGCTCCTTCTTCGGCAGTCACACACACACAAACAACAATAAACTACGCCTTTGCACACAGCATTCCTGGGAAGAGTCATATTTACTGTAGCTAGCACCCTGGGAAGGAAGGTCAGAGAAAGAGGGCTTTGAGTCACAAGGATATAAACAATTTCAAAATGACATGTTGAGCATCCTGTGACCTTTCATGGCCTGACAACAGCCTGTCTTTTTCTTACTGGCTCCTCTCTTCTCTCTTTCCATTCTTTATCTTCCCCTACTTCCCTCCCCTACCCCCAGACTGAACCAAGAACCTTGAAGTATTTTCCTCTATGAAGCATTGCAATTCAGCTTTTTCCAGCTTTTACCCTCAAACTCCCATGACCAATCTCTTCCTAGTGCTCATCTCACTAAATTATTCCATTGGGTAGAATGGCAGTTTTCTTTAAAAACAGCAATAGAAATATTGTTGTTTTTTTCTCTACACCCCTGCTATTTCTTCCTAACTGAAACACTGTCATTGTATTGCTTTTGTCCTCTTATTATTTTGTATATCTGGGCCTTCCAACCAAATGTTAAGCAGCCCACAGACAAGAACTCTGCTTTTTTTACTTTTTAAATGCCCAGTCTCTGACATCTGCCTCACAAGTGCATGATGAATGAAACAACCACTAATTACATAATTAAAAGAAGAGTAAATGATAAATGAATATAAGAAGACCCCTGGATATTTTGAAAGATGTGGCAGATATCTCCTTGCAAAGGCCATAAAATTAGTAATTCTTAGAAAGTTCAGTTAAAACATTTAGACATATTTTCAACTTGTATTTATCTTTTAGGAGATCCATAATGTAAGCTTATCCTACTCAAAATATCCACTACTTCACATTTCTTTTTTATGTTGGCCTTTTCTCTTCTAAACTTTCTTTCCTACTTCTCCTGTGAGCTAGATGTTATTTTTGTTTATTCCCTTCCCGCCTGGCCAGATAGGAAGGAAGCAGAGATGATTATCTATATCAATACAGTATCTCCTCTTGCTGGGATCCCAAGAATAAAGAATACTATATAAAGTAGCATGCTATGTAAACCAAGGCTTAGAACATCCTGTAGTGAACCATCGTAAAATATCACTTGAAATTCCTACAGGATCTTCTGCCTGCTGTGTTTAATTCCTAAATCTCATGTTATTAAAAAAAAAAGTCTGTTTGCTCTTTCATCAACACTCACATTACAGAATTTTTTTCATCAAAACTGGCTTAGTTTGGAGTGAGGAAGCAGGAACATATGACAAGTTAGAATTTCTTATATTTGACCCTTTAAATTTAAGCCTGTGAATAGCTCAAAGCTCAGACACTGGGACCAATTCCATTGTGGATATATATAATTTTATACAGAAAGCATAGACTCTGTCCTATTCTGTTTGTCTGTATAACAGAATTTTTGACAATACATTCAAGTGAAAAAAGTTTTGCCCAATTATATGCTGCCTACAAGATGCAGATTTAAGGACACACATAGGCTCAAAGTGAAGGGATATAAGAAGTTAGTCCATTTAAGTAGAAGTCAAAAGAAAGCAGGTGAACTATATTTATATCAGACAAAATAGACTTTAAGCCAAAAATGGTAACAAGAGACAAAGAAGGTCATTATATAATTATAAGTGGTCATTCATTAAGAAGATATAATAATTGTAAATATATACACATCCAACATTGGAGCACCTCAATATATTAAGCAAATAATAACAGCTCTGAAGGGAGAAATTGACAACAATACAATAATAGTAGGGGACTTCAATAACCTCACTTTCAACAATGGATAGATCCTCCAGACAAAAGCAACAAGGAAATGTTGGACTTCAACCATACATTAGACCAAATGGACCTTATAGACATTTATAGAACATTCCATTCAACAGCAGCAGAATACACATTCTTCTCAAGTGCATGTGGAACATTCTCTAGGATAGATTATATGATAGGCCACAAAACAAGTCTTAGCAAATTTAAGAATACTGAAATCATACCAAGTATCTTTTCCTATCACAGTGGTATGAGACTAGAAATCAACAACAAAAGGAAAGTTCAAAAGTTTACAAATATGTGGAAACTAAACAACACACTCCTGAAAAACCAATGGGTCAAAGAAGAAATCGAAAGAGAAATTTTAAAAATCTTAAAACAAATGAAAATGGAAACACACACACCAAAACCTCTGGATGCTGCAAAAGCAGTTCTGAGACGGAATTTATAGCAATAAATACATATATTAAGAAAATAGAAAGATCTCAAATAAACAACCTAACTTTACATTTCTAGGAACTAGACAAAGAAGAACAAACTAAGCTCAAAGTTAGCAGAAGGAAGGAAATTACAAAAATCAGAGCAGAAATAAATGAAATGGAGACCAGGAAAACAATAGAAAATAATAATAAAACTAGGAGCTGGTTTTTGGAAAAGATAAACAAAAAGCCTTTAGCTAGACTGACTAATAAAGAAAACTCAAATTACTAAAATCAGAAATGAAAGAGGAGACATTACAACTGATACCGCAGAAATACATAGGATCATACAAGACTACCATGAACAACAATATGCCAACAAATTAGATAACCTAGAAGAAATGGATAAATTCCTAGAAACATACAACCAACCAAGGCTGAATCAGGAAGAAATAGAAAATCTGAGCAGACCAATAATGAGTAAGGAGATAGAATCCATAATCAAAAATCTTCCAACACAGAGAAGCCCAGTACCAGATGGCTTCACTGATGAATTCTGCCAACGATTTAAAGAATTAATACCAATCCTTCTCAAACTCTTCCAAAAAATTGAAGAGGAGGGAACAATTTCAAATTCATTTTAAGAGGCCAGCATTACCCTGATACCAAAGCCAGATAAGGATACCACAAGAAAAGAAAACTATAGACTGAAATCCCTGATGAATATATATGCAAAATTTCTCAACAAAATATTAGCAAACTAAATTTAACAACACATTAGAAGGATCATACACCATGACCAAATGAGATTTATCCCTGGGATGCAAGAATGGTTCAGTATACACAAATCAAGAAATGTGATATACCACGTTAATAGAATAAAATATAAAAGTCATGTGATTATCTCAATAGATTCAGAAAAAGCATTTGACAAAATAAAACATCCTTTCGTGATAATAGCCCTCAAAAAATTGGACATAGAAGGAACATATATCAACATAGTAAAGCTACATACAACAAACCCATAGTTATCATCCTATTCAACAGTGGAAGATTGAAATATTTTTCTCTAAGATCAGAAACAAAACAAGGTTGCCCACTCTGACCACTCTTCATCAACATGGCACTGGAAGTCCTAGCTAGAGCAACTAGGCAAGACAAAGAAATAAAAGGCATCTAAATCGCAAAGGAAGAAGTAAAATTGCCATTATTTGCAGATGATATGATCTTATATATAGAAAATCCTAAAGACTCAATCAAAAACTGTTGGATCTGATCAGTGAATTCATTAAATTTTCAGGATATAAAATCAACATATAGAAATCAGTTGTGTTTCTATACACTAACAACAAAATATCTGCAAAAAAATAAAGCTATCCCATTCACAATAGCATCAAATCAAGAAAATATTTATGAATAATTTAACCAAAAAAGTGAAAGAGCTATACAATGAAAACTGCAAGACTTCAATGAAAGAAACTGAAGAAGACCCAAACAAAGGGAAAGATATCCCTTGTTCATGGATCAGAAGAATACTGTTAAAATGTCCATGCTACTCAAAGCACGCTATAGATTCAACACAATCCATATCAAAATTCCAAGAGCATTCTTTACAGAAATAGAAAAAATAATCCTAAAATTTCTATAGAACCACATAAGACCCTGAATAGCCAAAGCAATCCTGAGACAGAATAAAACTGGAGGCATCATATGTCCTGTGTTCAAACTATACTACAAAGCTACAGTAATTAATACAGTATGGTACTGGCATAAAAATAGACACAGAGACCAATGGAATAGAACAGAGAGCCCAGAAATACACCCCAGCATATATGGCCAACTAATATTTGACAAGGGAGCCAAGAACACTCAGTGGAGAAAGGATAGTCTCTTCAACAAATGGTCTTGCGAAAACTGGATAACCATATTCAGAACAATGAAATTGGACCCATATTTTACACCACTCACAAAAATTAACTTGAAATGAATTAAAGAGTTAACCATAAGACCTGGTACTATAAAACTCCTAGAAGAAAACATAGGGAAGAAAGCTCCTTGACATTGGTCTTGGCAATGATTTTTTTAGATATGACACCAAAACATCAAGCAATAAAAGCAAAAATCAATAAATGGCACTACGTCAAATTAAAAAGCTTCTGCACAGCAGAAGAAACAAACAACAAATCAAAAGGCAACTTAATGAATGGAAGAAAATATTTGCAAACCATATATTGGATAAGGGGTTAATAACCAAAATATATAAAGAACACATACATTTCAATAATGAAAACAAATAATCTGACTTTAAAATGGGCAGAGGAACTGAGTAGACATTTTTCCAAAAAAGAATGCAAATGGTCAAAAGGTACACAAAAGGATGCTCAGTATCACTAATCTTCAGCAAAATGCAAATAAAACCACAATGAAATATCACCTCACACCTGTTAGAATGGCTATCACCAAGAAGAAAATAGCAAGTGCTGATGAGGTTGTTGAGAAAAAAGAACCCTTGTGCACTGTTGGTGGGAATGTAAATTGGTTCATCCACTATGGAAAACAGTATGGCACTACCTCAAGAAATTAAAAATAGAACTATCATATGATCCAGCAATCCCACTTCTGGGTATATAGCTAAAGGAAATGAAAACAGGATATTGAAAAGATGTCTGCAGTCCCATGATCAATGCAGCATTATTCATAATAGCCAAGTTATGGAAACAACCTAAGTGTTGGTCAACAGATGAATGGATAAAGAAGATGTGATCTGTTTGTCACATATCATACACACACACACACACACACACATGCACAGTGGAATATTATTCAGTCATGAGAAAGAAGGAAACCCTGCCATTTGAGACAACATGGATGGACCTTGAGGGCATTATGCTAAGTGAGATAAGTCAGACAGAGAAAGACAAATACTGTATGATATCACTCATATGTGGAATCTAAAAAAGCTGAACTCGTTAAAAAAGAGAGTAGAATGGTATTTATCAGGAGGTGGGGGGTTGGGGAAATCGGGGAGATGTTGTTTAAGGATACAAACTTGAAACTAGTAGATAAATAAGTTCTGGGGATCTAATGCACAGCATAGTGATTATAGCCAACAAGAGTGTATTATAAACTTCAAGGTTGCCAAGAGAATAGATCTTAATTGTTCTCACCACAAAAAAGAAATGATAATTACGTGATGTGATAGAGGTGTTAGCTAATGCTAAGATAGTAATCACATTGCTATATATAAATGTATCAAATCAACATCTTGTACACCTTATACCTACACAATGCTATATGTCAATCATATCTCAATTTAAAAAAGAAAGAAAAAAGTTTCTATAATTCAGCAAACTTATTTGGTATCATATAAATAACAAAGAATGATCAAACCCAGAAAATATTATCCATTTGCTCCTAAGTCTGGTGAAAAAGGCTGACCTGCTTACTTGTTGACATTCAGCTCTTATCTGCTATCATTCCAGCTGTCCATATAACTCAGTTATAGCAGAAAAAAAAGTTTTATAAACCGAAAACAACACACAAAAGAAAAAGAAGGCAAGCTTATAAATTATATGTGTGGGCAAAATGAGTTATTACTTTAAGTACTTACATTTTCTGTGGTTCTTACAATAAATGTGACAAAGAGAAAAAGATTGAAGATGTAAGTGGAGTGACTTAAGCTATGGCTTAAGAGTCAGCCACACCTGGATTTAAATCCTGGTTCTGCAACTAAGCAACTGTGACCTTGGGAAAGTTGCTTAACTTCTTTAAGTCTGTTTGCTCAGCTCTGAATTGAAAGTCATAATATCTTTCTCATAATTGCTACTGTGAAGACAAAATGCAAAATATGTGCTTAATAAGTGTAGCTATTTTGTTGTAATTATTATCACAGAAGCTTTGCTATGTAGCACCTTGCCATCTAAATTAATTTTTGTATTTGTGTCTCCCTTTGAGCTTCTTCAAAACACTTTATATGCATCATTTTATTTGAATCTCATAACAACTTGTAAGCTAGATATGACAGACATAATTAACCTCATTAGGAAACCAAGATCAATGCATTGCCTCAGTCATCCAGTATCTGATAGCGTCGGGACAAGAATCCACGTCTTATTCTTATCTTCAAGAACAATTCTCCAGTCTGTTCTCACACAGCAACCAGAGGGAGCTCTTTTTTAAAAAAGCATCATCTGATGATAATGTTATCCCCTGCCTTTTTGTCCCATTCCCCTCCCCTTCTTCTCTCCCTCTCCCTCTTTTCTCCATCTCTATCTCTCTCTCCTTTTAAGTTTCTAGTTTGAGATTGGTCCAGAAAAAGAAAATCCTGACTCCAGCTCAACTGGGTGAATCTCTATACAGGACAGGAAAGCCTATAGTCCTATGACTCAGTCCAGATAAACATCAGAAAGAAAAAAGAACAGGTCAACAGTAACCTAACTGAACAAGTGAATACTCATGAGTTTCTCTTGCCTCCTTCCTTCTACCTCATTCTCATTCTGCTCTGGAAAGATCAGAGGGCACTCCACTTAGAATGCCTCTGCTAGAAAACAGAAAGAGAAATACTGGGAGGGAATTTTTTGTGCAAAAACATTTATATTCACTTTCTTCTGAAAAATGTCATGGGCAGAAAGTATGAGAAGAAAATATAGAAATACATGAGGCATTGCAAATATACATCTAATATCCTAATATCAATTTGCTGTAGGTCAGTGATTCCTCAACTTTTTCAGAGTTGGAACATCATCCTTTAAAAGTTTCATAATGTTTTTAAAATTAAATGCAATTAAAATCAATTCAAATAACAATGACAGCTCTTTAACTGATGTTGCAAGACCATCATTGCTCTATACTGCAATGGAAAAATTTAGATTTCAACGTTTTTCCATTTCAGTATATATTCAGAAAACATAATTGTTTGTGACTGAGGACAGCATTTATCAGATCACTTTTATCCACAGAAGAAGAATGTAAGCATTTGTATTATGAGATACATTGTGATGTTGAGGGGGGAATTTCCCCTCAAAATCCATCTCCTCCTCTCCTCCTAACTTTGCCACTAATCCTTAAATTTCATTATTAAAGGTTAATTCCTTTAGGGAGGCAATATTGTTTTATACCAAGTTTTATCAGAACAAAGATATAATCAATTGTAAGATGTACCACTATTTTATGTGCCACTAAGAAAGAAAAACCAATGCCAATTATAATAAGATATCACCAATTGTAAGAGGCATCCCAATTTCGGAGACACTAAAATGTGAAAAATGTGAGTCTTAAACTCTATGAAATGAAGTAATTAAGAGCATGGACCTTAATATCAAACACATCTGGATGGACATCCTGTTTCTGCCGTTGGATAGATGGCTTGCTTTGGGGAAATTACTTAACTTCTTTGAACCTCTTTCTTATCCTCTGTGAAATTAAAATATTAATATACTCCTCTGTGGTTAGCAAGAATTACCTACAGTGAGATATAGAAATGTGCTTAGTGCAGAACCCAGCCCTTAGTTAGGGCTCCAAAATGAAAACTATTATTGTTATTAAGGAATTATCCTTTTAAATTAATTACCACTGGGGATAGTAGGGTATTAAGTCCCCACTGCCTCTGATTCCTGACTTTCAATGAGTTTGTGAGATCTGTGATAAAACAGATCTTCACAGATTGAAGCTTTTGATAAGACATTTGTTTGTGGGGGAGGAGATAAGTCCAGAATTGGGAAACGACTTAGGGAGGGAAGGCCGGGGGGTTGGGGAGCTGGATCACCAAGCCAAATAGTATTGTGTCTTCAAACTTTGGCTCAGGATTGCTGCTGGTTTCAACTTGATTCTACATTAAGAATATACTCATACCCTTGAAAACAATGTTAAGTGAAAGAAGCCAGTCAATAAAAGACCACATATTGTATATGATTCCATTTATATGAAATGTCCAAGAATAGGCAAATCCATAGAAACAGAAATAGATCAGTGGTTTCCAGTGGCTGAGGGAAGGGGGATGGGGCGTGGTAGCTAAGGAGGATGGGTATTTAGGGTGATAAAATTAGATTGTAATGATGGTTGCATACCTCTTGAATATGCTACAAACCATTGAACAGTACACTTTAAATGGGTGGATTTTATGGTATGTGACTGAAACCTCAATAAAGACATTCAAAAAATAAAAAAAGAATACATTCCTATATCCTGCTATTTTGAAGTCTAAACTAAACTTAAAAAAAATCACTTTACTTTTTAAACAATAGAAACAACTGAATACACTTAGAAAAAGAAATGTATCAACTTTACCTTAAATTACGCATAAATCGATAAAACTCACAAAGTTCAGTTAAGGTTTTCACTTTATTTCCACCCACTACATGTAAAAATGGTCAATTCTAAACATAGTCTCCAATTGTGTGAACTTCAGAAGATTTAGTCACAGGGATAATGATTTAGCCTCTGTCATGAGCCGGTATGCATTGTGCACTGGGCATGCAAAGGAGCTTCTTATAATCAGGAGGGATATTCAAAATATTTAAAAACTGGATGGAGTCAGAAACTGAGTAACCAGAATGGATGCCAGCTGGAGGCCCCTTAGTTGGTGGAATTTGGAGGATGCCGAGGGTCCAGGAGGAAGGGCCAGGGATATTGAAAGTGGTGGGATTGCAGAATGGGGGCACTTGGAAGCTCTAGCAGGGGCATTTTAATAAGTGATACAAAAGATTTCAATATTTTATCAACTAGTTAGAGCTGCTCCAGGGCATTTCTGGTATGCCAACAGGATGCTCACCTGGTTCTCCAAATGTGGCCTTAAAATCTTAGAAGTTTAGAGATGATCTCTTTTCCTCCTGACATTTTACAGATGAGAAAACCAAGGTTGAGGAAAGGTGAGTGGCTTGCTTACAATACATGAATAGTAACAGAGTCAGAAAGAGGGTCCATGCTTCCAAAATCTCAATCCAGATTAGATAAGGTAGGGAAAGTGGGCAAAACATCCTCATACCAAATTAACTTGCCCATTCATCATCTTTAACCGTTTCCAAATCAAAGTTGCAATTTATTTCCTAGTTGTGTGCATAGCAAAAGCATATATATTCTTCATGAGAGTAAAAGACCTTGAACGTGGAAAACAAAGGGACAGTGGGTCCAGACTTCCAGGTAATTATTGTTAAATTATGTTAATGTGAAGCATCATGGTACACATGTAGCATTTCTCAACAGAAGCCATGCATCATTGCCAAAGCAAATTTGAAGAGAATAAATCAAAGGCATTTAAAATAAAATATATTGGCACATAATCTCATTTTGTAACTTTTGTCTTCCTAGTTATTAGAAAGAAAAGATTAGAAAAGAAATAACAAAAGCTAGGCAAAAATTATTGCACTCACCTTAAGTTTTTTTTGTTTGTTTGTTTGTTTGTTTTTTTCACCTTAAGTTTTATTTAGAGAACTGCCAATAGAATGATGCAGGAAAACTTTTTGGATGCATAGGGCTTTGTGTATATTGGGGAAAAGATGAGGCTATTCATTCATTCATTCATATTTTAATAATAACTACTGATATATGAATGGCCCTTCACAGTTTTAAAAGGGCTTTACTGGGAATTCCCTGGAGGTCCAGTGGTAAAAACTCGGGGCTTTCACTGCTGTGGGCCGGGGTTCAATCCCTGGTTGGGGACATAAGATCCCGCAAGACATGCGGTGTGACCACACACACACACACAAAAATTGCTTTCCTAAACGTGTAGTAGAAGACTATTGACACAGGAAATATTTCACAATATATTGCTAAGTAGAAACGCAGGCTACAAAAACATATGCAGTTAAAATGTTATTTTTGTTTAAAAGGAAGAGTGTGTGTGTGTGTGTGTGTGTGTGTACTCATACATATAAAAAAGATTGAAGACACTGAAATACTATCTATTCTCCTTGGTTGATAAAATGATGGGTACTTCTTTGGTATTTTCCTTTTTCTTTTTCTGTTTTCCAAGTTTCTTGTGCTAAACATGTATTAGTTTTTAAATTAAAAAAAAATTTTTTTAGGGCTTCCCTGGTGGCACAGTGGTTAAGAATCTGCCTGCTAATGCAGGGGACACGGGCTCAAGCCCTGTTCCGGGAAGATCCCACATACTGCGGAGCAACTAAGCCCGTGTGCCACAACTACTGAGCCTGCGCTCTAGAGCCTGCGAGCCACAACTACTGAGCCCGCGTGCCACAACTATTGAAGCCCGCGTGCCTAGAGCCTGTGCTCTGCAACAAGAGAAGCCACCGCAGTGAGAAGCCTGTGCACCGCAACGAAGAGTAGCCCCCACTCGCTGCAACTAGAGAAAGCCTGCATGCAGCAACGAAGACCCAGCGCAGCCAAAAATGAATAAATAAATAAATAAATAAATAAATAAATAAATTTAAAAATTAAAATAAAATTTTAATTGCTTCCATCTAGGCCAACAGGCACTTGAAAAGATGTTCAACATCGCTAATATTAGAGAAATGCAGATCAAAACCACAATGAGATATCACCTCACACCAGTCAGAATGGCTATCATCAAAAAGTTTACAAAAAATAAAAGCTGGAGGGGGTGTAGAGAAAAGGGAACCCTCCTACACTGTTGGTGGGAATGTAAATTGATGCAGACACTATGGAAAACAGTATGAAGTTCCTTAAAAAACTAAAAATAGAGCTACCATGTGATCCAGCAATCCCACTCCTGGGCATATATCCAGAAAAGACGAAAACTCCAATTTGAAATACAATATATAGAACGGATAAATAACAAGGTCCTACTGTATAACAAAGGAAACTATATTCAATAGCCTGTGACAAACCACAATGGAAAAGAATATGGAAAAGAATGTATAAATATGTATAACTTTGCTGTACAGCGGTAATTAACACAGTATTGTAATTCAACTATACTTCAATAAAAAATAAATTAAAAAAATAAAAAATAAAAACACTTTGTTAGATTTTAAAAAAAAAGAAAAGACACATGCAACCCAATGTTCATGGCCGCACTATTTACAATAGGCAAGACATGGAAGCAACCCAGGTGTCCATCAACAGACAACTGGCTTAAGAAGATGCACATATACAATGGTATATTACTCAGCCATAAAAAAAGAATGAAATATTGCCATTTGCAGCAACATGGATGGACCTAGAGGATATCATAGTAAGTGAAGTAAATCAGAGAAAGACAAATATAGTATTATATCACTTATATGTGGAATCTAAAAAATAATACAAATGAATCTATATACAAAAACAGAAACAGACTCACAGACATAGAAAACAAACTTACAGTTGCCAAAGGAGTAATGTGGAGGGGATAAATTAGCAGTATGGGATTAATAGATAGAAGCTACTACATATAAAACAGATAAGCAACAGAGATTTACTGTATAGCACAGGGAACTATATTCAATATCTTATAATAAGCTATAAGTGCTTCCATCTATACTTTATATCCATTGAGCCTCATGACAATCATGTGACATATAACACCTCATTTGATAGAAGAGCATATTGAGTCTCAGAAGAACTGAGTGACCTGCTACTTGACAGGTAGCAAATATTAGAGCTTGGGTTTTCATCTTGGTCATTTGACTCTAAATCTTATGCTCTTTCCTCTACATCACAATGCTCAGTTCTCAGAGCTGGCTTATGTGATGGCTCAGGGTGGCACATTCAGAGCTATCTTTATGTTATCTTTGCAGCAGAGCATCATCCACTCATTTGTACCTGTTAGTCATTCTGTAGAAACCAATTTTCCAATTAAACGAGTAGCTGTTCTGGAAGTGGCACCAAAGACTTGAAGCAATTAAGCTCCCACAACAAATCCCTGCAGCTTATTCATTTGAGTAGCCTTCGTTCCAAAGCAGTACACTACGCACCACTCTCAAATCTTAAAAGCTTCCTGGATTCTCTCCTGGACTTTGTCATCTATATTACATGCAATTTTCACTCCTATCAGTTTTTATGAGGTATGTGTTTTTCTGAGACCTTTTTCTTAAAAGCTACTTCTTGCTTCCTAATAGACACAGTTCCACTGTGAAAAAGCAAGGAGAGTTATGAGCAGGTAGAGCTATAGAGCTAAATGTGACCACAAGCTCTGCTGGAAGCTCTGAAAATTACTGCATTCCCTCAATACGTCACAAATGAGCTGGGAAGGCTGCTGCTGTTTGTTTTCTGGGCATAGAAAGAGTTCTCAGTCAACTGAGAGTCCCTGCCTTAGGATTTACTGAATACTGTTTTATTCCTTGACTTTTCACACAAATTTTGCAGCATCAGGTAAATGTTCTGAACGAGTGACATTGTCCAGATCAGAAAGATTTGGAGTGGAAGCTCTATAACCATTTTGTGAGGTACAAAGGGAAGATGTAGGTTAAGCCAAAATCTTCTGGATTTTGTGTTCCTTTGCCAGATGAAACTATCTTCATCCTTCAGAGATTCGATGTGTGGTTCTGGGCCTAATAATGATGGTTTCTAGGTGTTTATTTCTTTATTCTGCTTTTTAAAAACAATGCATATCTTTGGCCAGAGGAGAGGATGCTGATATCTAAGTAATATGACCCAGATATGTCTGGACTTCATAGGCAGCCCTGTCCTGGACTCACAGACACCTTGAAGTAGGACTCAGCACTTCTATACTTCTCAACAAGAACAAATTCGACTCCCCTGAGACATTATAAGAAACACAGATTTTATTATAGGTTTCATAGAGAGATGCATGAAAGGGTTATATCAAGCACCAGATGGCAAACTTTCACAGAAACTCCTATTAAACATCTCCATGTGCCCCACAAAGTTCCCCTCGGCTACCTCTTCACCCTTTAATCTTGTCCACACATAGGCTTCAGTTTTCCCTGGTTCTGGATCTCACTGCCTTGTCCCTTGGCCCTGCCCTCCCCTTCTACCTCCTGCAAAAAAATAAATAAATAAAAAGTTTCCTTTCCATTGAGTGCAAAATCAATGGATGAGATGATAATGCTTTCCTACATTGTGATTTATTTATTTATTTATTTTTACCAACCCTCTCTTGAAGTGTTTTTGGAATTCCTTTTCTAAGAGCCACTCTCCTTGGGCAGAAAACAAAGATACTGCGTGCTCACTGTAGAAGCAAATTACAGTTTTTGACGTAATTGTTGGACCCTTTTTACATCAAAGATTGGGTGAGAATGAGTTATAAATAACTGAGTGCTCAGAAAAGTTCCAAATGGAAGCTCACATTAGCATCTCCAGCCTGCTGTACTATGATCATTCTAATGTGGTTTTCTCAAGTGCATAACTTAGTTTGTTGCTCTGTCCTCTCACCCTTTCTTAAGGGTAGAAAAGAACATGAATGGGCCATCATTCACTATTAGGGTAGGAGAGAAGTAAGGCAGCAGAACTTTGGGGATTAAAAGGGAAAATGATGAGAGTTTGATATGACCTAACAGTAGAAATAGTTTTTGGGACTGTCAGGTAAAATGTGGAGGGAAAGGATATGTCAACCTATCATTGTTAAGGAATGAAAATCATTAGCATTTTCAACCACTCAGTTACATATACTTGCTCATCCAGCCATCGATTTATCCTTAGCAGTAGTTGTTTTTGTGGTATATTGTTTTGCGCTGCTTTACTTTGTCTTACTCTCTAAACGCTTAGGAAATTGTCCTCTATTATACTGATGAGTAGTACTGAAATTTCATTCGTTTTCTAGAGTTTATGTTTCTTTCCATAGAGTCTTGCGCTAACTAGTCATAAGTTGTAATGTAATTCAGATCACTTGCATAGTTTTATGTCTAGGGAAAAAAAACTTTAATAACTAAAGGCAAATGAATTGACCAGAAAAAAAAAAAAAAAGTTTCCAATGCAGAACAATTTAGTGAACTTTCTTAATCTTGCATCCTCGTACCAATCACACTGTTCAGCAAAGAACTTCTTTTGGAATCAGTTGTGTATTATAAATTGCAAGGAATTTTTCTCTGTCACAAATAGTGTTGGCCATCACTAATTATTAGGAAAATGCAACTCAAAACCACTCTATTACCTCACATCTGTAAGAATGACTATCATGAAAAAGACAAGAAATAACAAATGCTGGCGAAAACATGGAGAAAAGGGAACTATTGAGCACTCTCAGTAGAAATGTAAATTGGTAAAGACATTATGGAAAACAGTATGGAGGTTCCTCAAAAAAAAATAAAAATAAAAATAGAACTACCATATGATCCAGCAATTTCACTCCTGGGTTATATCCAAAGGAAACAAAATCAGTATCTCGAAGAAATATCTGCACCTCATGTTCATTGCAGCATTATTTACAATAGCCAAAACACGGAAACAACCTAAGTGTCCATCGACAGATGAATGGATAAAGAAATTGTGGTATATATACACCCAATAGAATACTATTCTGCCATGAGAAAAAAGGAAGTCTTGCTATTTGCAACAACATGGATGAAACTTGAGGGCATTATGCTAAATGAAACAAGTCAGAGAAAGACAAATACTGTATAATCTCACATATAGGTAGACTCCAAAAAACCAAACCCATAGAAACAAAGATAAGATTTGTAATTGTCAAAGGTAGGGGTTGGGGAGTAGGTGGGGGGGTGTAGTAGCAGGGGATGATGGAATTAGGTGAAGGTGGTCAAAAGGTACAAACTTCTAGTTATAGGATAAATAAGTTCTGAGGATATAATGTACAACATGATGACGATAGTTAACAATACTGTATTGTATATTTGAAAGTTGCTAAGAGAGTGGATATTAAAAGTTCTCACCATAAGGAAAAACGTTGTAACTATTTGAGTTGATGGATGTTAACTAATCTTATTGTGGTGATAATTTTGCAACATGTACATAAATCGAGTAATTATGTTGTATACCTTAAACTTATACAATGATATATGTCAGTTATATCTCAATAAAACTGGGGGGGGGGGGAAGCAATAGTGTTGGCTTACCGTGCCAATTCCTTCTGAAAATGTGGGTCCAAGTTCCGAGGAGGTTTTCTTCAAGGGTATTTCAGTAAAAACTCGAGTCTCTCTTTAGCAGAGCCATCTAGTTGGGATGTGAAGAGACAGGGCTTGAGATGGGAGGAGCCTAAGGAATTTAAAGTGAAGAAAAGAGAAATTAAAATTTATTAACTATTGTGCTGGATTCTTAACAGTCTTTATTTCATTGCATCTTCACAACTAAATTTTACAGATGAAGAAACTAAGGGCTTAGAGATGTTAAAATAAATTTGTAAAGTCTCATTGCTTCTAAGAAGCACAGCTAGGATGCTAAGCCAAGTCCATTTACTCCAAAGTCCAAGGTCTTTCCTTATAGTCCATCACCTACCATGGGTTTTGGATTTCCAATATTTAGAAAGCTACCTCCTCTACCATCCCATCAAGATCCTTGGCAGCTCAGGGGTGCATCTGTCTACAGAAAGCCATTTCCTCTCTTACACTGACCTGGCCCAGGGACAGTTGGATTTAACAGCCTCTCCTGGCCCAGTCTCTCCTTGTCCCATTGCCAGTTCTATCCAAGCAGGCACATGAATCCCTGACATCTCATAGGAAGGTCAAAGTATTGGCATTGTTGGGAAAGGGATGATGGATGAACTTGAGTGCTGTAATGGGAAGGACCCTGAACCAAGATGTAGGCTACACAGACTATCACAGAATAAATCAGTGTGTTTTCCTATCTTTGATCTCTTTGGAAACAATGTCTGCATAAAATGAAGTGAAACAGGAAATAAAAGAGAATTCATGTTTGTGGACTTTTTCTCATAATGTCTCTCAGACATACAAAAGTAAACCTTTTTCTTTATTTTATATTGAATGATTTAGCAACTTGACATGAACAGATTTAGTCTTGCAGTATAAAATAGGACAGAACATATTTTAGTTCTTTCTGTCTTCTGCAAGATGCATTATATTTATATATCCAGGGCAGGCTGTATGTAGACCTACTTCAGCTGCCCACTCAATGCCTGATGTGTCATTGCTCAAGTTACTTCTTTTCTTTCTACCCTAATTTCGTTGACTATAAAAGGAAGAATGTAGACTAGATAACCCCCAGGTTTCCTTCCAGCCATGTGGTTTACAGAGTGGTGAACTCTGCAAAGAATGACTTCCCTTGTGGGAAACACTACCTCCCATTCTGTGAAGAATCTCAAACTCAACATATTTACCCACAATCATAGCTCCCTTAAGGTTAACCCCAAAAGTACAGGTAGAAAGGGGAATAAGGGACAGAATGTAAAGAAAGCTGAGTGGAAGGTGAAACTAAGCCTGAGGAAAATGTAATTGCGGGTTAACATGACTTTGTAGTTTTTTAGGGTATGTGTGTGGATTCCACTTACTCTAGTTATCTCCAAGTTATATTTATTATATATTATACATAATACTAACATTATACTACATTAAAGAGTAGACCATGTGGAATTCTTGATTTTGGTTTTTGGATTTTCAGAGAAATCACTTGAGAGACAGCCTTAGCTATTTGCCCACATGTATGTGGGTAGGGATTTTTCAATCATTAGCTGTTTGGATTTTAAACGTCTTCAGATATTTACAAAAATTACACATTGATATAGAAATCCACTGAGAATTAAAGGAGCCCTGTCTCCTGGTTATTTTTGTACAGTTACACGAGATTTATTCCTGGATTAGTACAGAGAACTTTTTGACTAGACTGAGATAATCCCAGACAGCTTGTGAATATTGTCACTGACAGAAGGCAGGCCTGCATTTTGAAGACACTTGTCAGACTGTGACCTGTGCAGCATTTAACACTGTATCTCACTCGCTCATCCTTGAACCATTCTCTTCTCTTGATTTCTATGACACCAGATTCTCTTATTTTCCTTCTCTTTGTCCTCTTTTTCTTGGCCACCTTTCTAGGCCACGCTTCTTTTCACAACCTACTAGTCTACCTAGGAGCTGTTATTCACTCTGTTCTCAAGATGTTGATCACTACCTCTACCCTGATAAGTCCCACAGCTATATCTCTAGCCCAGACTGTGTCTTGACCTATACACCTAAACATCCAACTGCCTACTCAACATCTACACATGGATGGCCCATGGGGATCTCCAACTCATGTCCAGAATGAATCTCATCACCTTCCCTCTAAACCTGAGTTCCCTGTCTCCACAAATGACTCCACTATCCACTCAGTTGCCTGAGCCAGAAAATTGAATAGCATCCTTGATACTTCTTCTTCCTTCCATACCCAACACCCATCCCATCGATCATCAGACTCAGCGGAATCTAACTCTGCATCATCTCTGGAATCTGGCCACAGCTCTCCTCCTGCACTTGTGCTCCCTTAACCCAGGGGACCCCCATCTCTCACTTGGAACACTCTAATAGCTTCTCCTCTGATTCCCCACTCTGCTCCTCTTCATTCCATTCTCTACTTTACAGCCAGAGTGAGCTTTTAAAAGAAGAAATCTGATCATTTTGCCCCACTGCTTCCCATGGCTCTTAAGTTTAAGTCCATACTCCTTAAGACAGCTTACAAGCCTTCTCTATATTGAACTCCAGAGTTAACACATTTTTTTTTTCAGTTCTTCCAGAGAGCCACAATGTCTCTCACCCACAGGCTTTTACAAGTCCCATCTCCTGAACACTCCTACTTCCCTACTTTTGCTTCATTAATACTCAGAAGCCTTTCTTGACTCCCTCCCGCCAACACACATACCTAGTTATCACAGTGCATTAACTGCCCATCTTTCTGCTAGACTACATGGTCCATGAAGGTAGGTACCCTGCCGATTTTTAGTTATATCCCAGCACCTAGCACACTGCCTAGCATATAGGAGAAGTTCAATAGATATTTGTAGAATAAATGAATAAAAAATAAATGTGTCACTGCTTTGTACTAGCAGCAATATCAGTATCTTAAGCCTACTTTATTTGCATGCAGCGTAAGCTCACTATTGAATCCAAAAAAAAGGATTCTAGTTCTGTTTTCTTTTTTTAAACTTATCTTTAAGCAGTAGAACCTTTTTTTTTTTCCCAAATGAAATGTGTGTTAGAGCCCAATTTATATAAAGTGGATAAAAATAGAGCTGCATATATTGAAACTGGGCTGGGGAAGCATCATCTACTCACCCCTTTTGATCCTGAGGGATTTCTGCGGGACCCATTAGGACACTCAGAACTTAGTTTAAAAACCACTGATCGAACCAAATCCTACTGCAACTAGGCAGGGACATTCATCTCACTTGAGACTTTGGTTTTTAAAATCTTCTGAGAAGCATCCACTAATAGGAGAAGGTGCTTGTTTATCTAAAGAAATGAGGAATCTAATATGAGACCAACAAGTAACTCTAGTTCAGCTTTTCTGATGATGCTTTTCTAACCCGGAATGAAAGGGTAAAGTACACTTTGAAAGATTTAGAGGCTCAAAGTACTTCAGGACATAGATTGACCACACTTTACCATGAACCTTGACATCTGGGGGGGTGGTTCAGAGTGAGTGAAAGCATAAGAGGATTTCCCTGATGGTGTTTTTGTTTTGGTTGGAGGCTGAGGTCAATCACACGTGTAAAGTTCTAATCCTCATATGCAGGTGTGCTTTTCCTTATGTTGCTGATACTCAACATGAAATCTAGGATTCTTTTCATTAGGAAATTTTTTCTCACAAACAGTGTTTTCTGCTAAAGGGAACCAACTTGCTCCAGACAGAACAGCATTTAGAAAAGCACAAGAAGGACATTTTTCAATAGGAAATCACATAGAATCATTTCAATAGGAAATGTTGCTTGGGCAGATGAGCCACAGCTGGAAGTGGCTGAGAGGAAAGACTAGTCAAGGGCCCACACAATACACTGGGGGAGGCTGTGGAATCAGCTATTATCAGAGGGCCATCAACACTTAGTGTACCAATGGAAGCCTTGGCCTTAAAACCAGCAAGAGATAATTTCCTCTAAATTTCTTGGGGGAAAAAATGGGAACACTTTCATGCCTATAAATACGGTTTACTTTGACTGTAGGCAAAACTTGAAGCACGAATAAAAATCTGAGTAACTTAATGACTGTACGATCAGGAAGCGTGGAACAACCTATATTAGACAAAAGTATGATAAAAATTTATTTTCGTTCACTGACTATAACATTAAGAAGAAATCAAGAAAAATGCTCTACATAATAATGGATAAATTTAGGAGCAAGGGCCATTGGAAAGAGGCTACCTCTAACTTTGCTTATGCTTAAAACACTGTTGACAGTCACTAAATTTGACACAATTATACTACAAAAATTTATTCTTTGCTGAGGCAGATGAGGCAAATAGATCATTTTCTTAACAGTACAGTCAAAACCTAAGTACTTAAGAGATGTTCAGTTCAGTTCCTGGCTAAAGAGCTTACAATCTACTTTTAGCCTCAGAAACAGGCAAGCAAATGAAGAATTGTAGAGGGTACGGCAAGTGTTGCAATAGCTGGAAGCACAGGGAGAACACAGGAGAGGAATACCTAACCCAGCATGCGTTCTGACCAGGGGAGGCTTTGACGGGAGGTGATAGCTGGGCGGTCTTGAAGGTAAATAACGCAGAAAGGAGGGAAATGGGGAAAGGGTAGTGGAGGCGAGATGGGGGGAGGAGTTCTAGATGAGAGAGCAGCATGTACAAAGAGGAGAAAGTGTTGCTTGTTTAGTAGTGTCATATGGTTAGAACATGAAGTGTTTGTGAGGGGATGGCAAGAGATTTAGCTAGAAAAGTAGGGAGGACTAAAGCCATAAAGGACATGAAAGTGTCAAGCTAAGGAGGGTGAACATCAGTCCTTAAGGTTATAGGGAGCCATTAAGCGAAATAAACAGAGAAATAACATGATCAGATAAGCAATTTGGAAAGAATTTATTAGTAGCAGCATGGTGTCAAAGTATAATTTTCAAAAAGTTTTTAAAATGAGCCTCATGTTAATATAGAATGGACACTGGTCAAGAATTTTATTTAACTCATTAAATAATGAGGGAACCAGTAATTTAGGTAAGCTGGTTCCAAGACATTTGAAGAATGGGGGTTTACATAGGCTATCAGGAGAGGAATCAAAATGAGTTTCTTATTCTTTTAAGTTAGAGACAGTTATGGTTAGCGTTAGATCAATAAAATCTTGGGATTATCTCCTTTAGGGACAAAACTGTTTGCATCTCTACCAGGCAAAAATCTACAAGTTAACATGTAACTGCCTAGGGTGTGAGCCCTTACCTTACAAATTCCAATAATAATAATAATAAAAATAATAAAAACAACTCCAATGGTGGTACATTCCATAATGAAATAATTACTTGGTAGATATGTTAAATAACACATCACATTGAAAGGATCTACTGCACAGCCTTGGCCTTTATTTCCAAGCACTGTATGCTTTTTCTTAACAGTAGAAGGAAGAGGGGATAAGACGGAAGCTTGGGAAAAAAAAAAAAAACACAGTTAAAAGCCAGTGTAATAATTTTAGGAAAAGTTGAAAGATGACAAGTATAAACTAAGGCAATAGCAGTGGGATGGACAGCTAGAGAAAGGGTTTGAGCAACTTTAAGAGAATAGTGGGAATATGACTTGGCTGTTAATGGAATGTGGATACTAAGGGAAAGAAAAGATCCATGGACAATTCTCAGGTATTTTGGCTTGTGTGATTGAACAAAAGTATTATTCTTCCAGGTAGGAGTAGAGAAGGGGGAGTAGTTGGGGAGTATCGTGTAAGGGCAGGGGAGAAAGGCTGAGTTCTGTCTAGAGAGTGTTAATATGAAGGGATAATCTGTCTATAAAGGGAATCTCCAGCATGTGAGCCTGCGCTCAGAAGACCAAGCTGGAGATACAGACAGAAGAGTTATTTGCACGCAGGTAGCAGAGTGCACATGCACATTTCACTTATGCAAATCCAAATATACACCTTTGGCAAAGCAAAGGAAGAACAAAAGGGATAGAGAAAATCAATAGTTACAATGATTTTCCCCACCATTCCTCTCATACAGCTCACGTCCCAAAATTGCCTCGTCCCAAGACGAGAGGCAATACTCTTAACAAGTTTCCATTTCCCCGGTCTAAACGTTCCCTCCTGCTGAGTGTTGGTCTTATATTTAAAGATACTGTGCCTATTTTTTTTAAAATAGTTTTGGTCCTAAACCCAAGTCAAATACATATAACCTGGTGCTCAGCTGAAATTCAATAATCTCTTCCAACACTGAAGGAAAAACCATGGGGGCTTATGGAACACTGTGTTCTACTGTGTTCATAGACTATTAAAAGGATCTCTAAGGCTAAGTTATATTACACCTCACACTTGACTTTAGAACATTCCCTCTTCATCTCCACCCCCAAAACTCCATGTCTCAAAATGTGACCCCATTATAGGTAAAGCCAAACGTTTCAACTATGTCACCGAAGCAAACTTGAAAAAAGAGGAGGATAGAGTCTAGGATGTAACCCCAGAGAACACTGACCGCTAAGTAGGGCTCAGACAACCAAAGATCTTGAAGGAAACTGAGAGCTGGCTAGCGAGGTAAGAGGAAGGAAAAATCAGAAGAGGATGGAAGTTGAAGAAATTTCAAGAAAGGGATGGTCTGTAACTTCAAATAACCACTGGGTAAGATAAAGGTAGAAAAATGTCCATTAGATTTGGTAATAAGAAACTGTTGGCCTTCGCACCAAATCTTACAGAGAGGTAGAGAGGGTGCAGAAGCAGTTAAGGAGTGAGGAGACGATAAGGAAGAAGAAACAGCAAGTGTAACGTACAGCTTTTTTTTTCCGGGAAGAGTAACTGTAAAGGGAAGGAGACAGTTTGAAGAGGGTCACTACATACAATTGCTCAGGTTGTGTAATGGTCAGTCCCAGAAAACCTGGTCACCATGTTGATTCTGTGAATGCTCCCTGCTGGGCACATGCAGTTCACAATAGGATGTGGTAGCCTGTTTTGAGGGGGACGCTGGATTGAGGAAGAGCTGTTTGTTTGTTCATTTGTTCAGTATTAAAAAATTAACTTTATATATTTATAGATATTTTATATATTTATATATATATATTGGGAGGAATTTATATATTGGGAGGAAAGAGGTATCAGAGAGGAGGAAGTTGTGGTGTGTGTGTGCAAATGTGTGTGTGACAGAGAGAGAGAGGGAGACAGAGAGAGATGGCAGGGGGGACAGTTGAGAGCGTGTGGTTCTGCATAGGCAGGAGGGGGTTTAATCAGAACACACTGGAGTATTTAACCTTGGATAGAATGAAGAATACTACTTACAGTGAAATGCAGGAAAGAGTGAGAGAAGATAATTTGATGGTGGTACAAGTTGGGGATTTATCAGGAAGTTGAGGGGTGTGTGTGTGTGTGTGTAGGAGGAAAATGCCTTTACTGGGAGTAAGGGCATGGAGAAAGGGAATTACTTTTAGCCAAATGATGGGGAAGAGAGCTTGAAGTTTGGACTAGCCACTGAAGAAAAGGAGACGAGGGATAACTCAGCACCCAAAAAGATTACTGTGGTATTGAGGATCCAGCTGATAGAAGAGACCACAATTTTATAGTGGAAACAACCCTTGGCAAAGCTTGAAAACAAATCCTGAACTAGTAACAAGGAGTAAATGATGGAAAGATTCCATTTAAGCCTTTTTATTTTGCATTTTAAAAAAAGAGAGAGATGAATAGGGTTTATAATCTACTGAAGAGGCAAAAGAGTATAGGAAAAATATTATAGTCATTCACTGAGTATATCCATATGCAGACTATTAAACAGTCAACTATAAAACTAAAAGAGATGATGTTACGTAGACATCAAGTACACAGGACCACCCCTAGGGTGTGCGGGGCCATAATCGAATATATTTTTGCTCAGTTCCCTGACTATAAATACAATTTGATTTAAAAATTGCATTACAAAATTTATGGGCCAATCTGAGAAATAGTGGTTTATCAATGAAGATTTAAAATAGCTGATAGAAAAGATATAAAGAATTTGTTTATTGTCCAATCAGTACAGATGAATATTCTTCATAGAGTCCAGGTACCATCTCTTCCTGTTCTTTAGTGTCAAATGAGTTGTTCCAGGCTAATTTCATATGTCCCACAGCTGGAAAAAGGTAGCAACACCATTACTACTCACAGTGCCATGGCTCTTTGGAACCTGCCTGAATTTAAACAATACAGATTTCTTACTTCTGCAGTTCCCTAATACCATTTACTGTCTTTAATACTGGTTATAGCATTACTCATGAGGCTGCACCATCTATCATGCCAATCACTCTCTTAAAGTTTGTCCTGTGCTTCCATGATGATGATCACAAACATGAGGCCAGAGTATGCAAACAAATGTGAACAGTAATTTGTTTTCTAGTCATGTTAAACTTACTGATAGAAATTTTATAGTGAAGGCATAGAGAAATATCTTCTGATCTTGCCTTCTCTTAAACCCATTAGGACTAATCACTGCATTCCATATATATATACACCAATATGTATAAAATAGATAACTAATAAGAACCTGCTGTATAAAAAATAAATAAAATAAAATTCAAAAAATAAATAAAGGGAACTATATTCAATATCTTATAATAACCTATAATGGAAAATAGTCTGGAAATAACTGAATCACTGTGCTGTACACCTAAAACTAACACAATATTGTAAATCAACTATACTTCAATTAAAAAGTCTAATAGTTTTAAAAAAAAAAAGAGAGAGAGAGAAGGCACCATTGCCTTCCAAACACTTCAACAGCAGGAAGGATAAGTGAGGGATCCAGGGGCGGAGCCAGAAGATGGATCCCATTAGCTTAAGGTCAGTCCCTGATCGGGAAAGGCTTAAGACCCCCTGGGACAGCATGACTGTCATCGATCAAAAAGATTCATTAGTATTGCAGAGCAATGGCCTTTAAAAATCCCTGGAGGAGACAAGCAAGGCCACCCCTGGGGGCTGTCTGACACAAGGCCGGGAGCCTGTGGTAGAGGTGGGGTGACAGTGATGAGGGGAGGAGGGTGTGCCATAGAGAACAGGACACCCACTGCCACCCTGCCGCCCTTGGGTGCTTACACTGGGAGTGACTCCACAGTGGGAACACACGTGGGTGAGAGTCAGAGCATGGCCAATACACGCTGCTCAACCCCAAGTCAGCGCTGGGTCACCAGTACCCCAAAGCCCCGACCTTGTCATTAGTCCTACATGAGTGAGAATCTCCCCAAACCAGCGTGTCCACACCATGCCAGTGGCCCTGCCACCCTGCAAAAGAAATATCTTGCTGGCAAGGGGAGCGATCTGTCACCAGGTCACCCCTGCAGCCAGGCCCTGGCACCAGACCCCAGGCTCCACTTCATAGGCATGAGTCTAAAAGCTCCACTGGGCATCTGGCCAACCTGGTGGGGGAGATGGGGTGAGGTGATAAAGAGTCAGAGATTGCCCTAAAGGAGAAATGGACCCCTGAGAGAAATAAGTACCTGGGACCATGTGGGTCCTGGTTAAACCTGGGTACTTTGCCCAGACAGTATTGCCAGCTGCAGTGATCCTAGTCACTGGAGGAAGACTTAAAAACTTTTGAGGAAAGCACTTCCCTCCATTGGGACCCATGTGGGATCAGGTCTGGGCTCAGGTGCAGGATGGCACTGCACATCTCAGTCCTCTCAAGCACTGGAGAGGGACCTACAAAATTCCAAGGAAGGCACTCCAAAGCTGGGGCCCAGGGCAGAGACCCAGAATGTCTAGCCTAAGGGAGGCACAGCATGTACCCACTTTATGAAAAGAAACTCTTATATTTTTTAAAGTTCCGTGTAAGCCCCTCTCTGATACCACCTCTCTCCCTCCATGCTCAGAGATAAACAATATCCTAAAATTTTCCTTTTTTTTTCTTTACGGTTTTACCACATATATTTGTATTATTTAAAAAAAAAAAAGATAGTTTGGTTTTTCATTATTTGAACCTCACATAAATAGAACAAACTTGTATATGTTCTTGCTTCTTCCTTGAATCCATGGATCAATTAGGAGAAAATAAAAATCTTTATAATATTGCCTTCCAATCCATGAAAATGGTTTATCTCTTCATTTAAGTCTTCTTTAATCTTTAATATAATTTTACACTTAACTCCATAAAGGTTTTGTACTTATTTTGCTAGATTTATTCTTAGGTACTTGATATCATTAATGCTGTTTAAGTGGTATATTTTTAATTTTATATTTTAAAATTACCATGTTGGTAGTGGATAAAAATGCAATTGATTTTTGTCCATTGATTTTGTAATCAATAATCTGGCTAAAAATTTTCAATTCTCATAATTTGTATTGTGGGATTTTGTATGTAAATGATCATATATCATCTGCAAGTAATGAGAGTTTTGTTCCTTTGTAGCCATGTGTATACTTTCATTTCTTTTTATTCTTGTTTTATTGAACTAGCTGGGTTCTCCAGTATAATATTAAATAGAAGTAGTAATAGTAGTATTGTCTTTTTCCTAATCTTATAGGGAATATTTCCAATGTTTCATTATTAAGTATGATGTTTGTTGTATATTGTGGCAGATATACTTTAATAGATTAAGAAAGTTTCCTTCTATTCTTAGTTTAAGAATCATTAATAGCCAAGATATGGAAAAAATGTAAGTGTTCATCAGTGGATGAATGGATAAAGAAAATGTGGTATATATATATATAATGGAATATTATTCAGCCATAAAAAAAAGAAATTTTGCCGTTTGCGACAACATGGATGGACCTTGATGGCATTACGCTAAGTGAAAAGTGAAATGTCAGACAAAGACAAATACCATATGATCTCATTTATATGTGGACTCTTAAAAAAAAAAAAAGTTCATAGATAAAGAGAACAGATTGGTTGTTGCCAGAGGCAGGGGTGGGGTGTGGGCAAAATGGGTGATGGGGGTCAAAATGTACTAACTTCTGGTTATAAAATAAATAAGTCCTGGGGATGTCATGTACAGCATGGTGACTATAGTTAATAATACTGTACTGCATATTTCAAAGTTGCTAAGAGAGTCAATCAAAAGTTCTCAACAAAAGAAAAATAACTGCGTAACTATGTGTGGTGATGGAGGTTAACTAGACTTGTGATGGTCATTTCACAATATATACAAACAGCGAATTATTATGTTGTACCCCTGAAACTGATATGTGGTATGTCAATTTTACCTCAATTTTAAAAAATTATCAAGAATGTATGTGGAATTTTATCATTTTTTGCATCTATTGAGACGATCATATGATTTTTTTTTTGCTTTTAACATATTAATTTATTTAATTAACTGATTATCTAATGGTAAAACAACTTTGCATTCCTGCAGTAAATCCACCCTGGTCATGATTTATAAATTTTCCATATACTTCAGTGTTTGATTTGCTAATATTTTATCTGGATTTTTTGCATCAGTGTTCATAAGTGAGATTGACCTCAATTATCAGTTTTGCTAACTTTAGAAAACAAGCTAAGGAGTGTTCCCTCTTTTTTGTCTTTGGAATAGTTTGTGAAAGATTGGAATTATTTGTCTCCTGAGTATCTGTTAGAACTCACCAGTGAAACTATCTGGTCTTGAGGAACTATTGAAGACTGGAGGATACTTCTGATTGTAACCTGGATGAAAAAAAAGAACATTAATGGGAAAACTTGTGATATTCAAATATAGTCTGAAGATTAGTTAACACTACTGTATCAAAGTTTACTTAGCTTCGATTAGTTGTATTAAGATTATGCAAAATGTTAACAACAGGGGAAGCTGAGTGAAAGATATATGGGAATTTTGGTACTGTTTTTGGAACACTTCAGTAAGTCTAAAATTATTTCAAAATAAAAAGGTTTTTTTTTAAGTGGAGAGGGAAGAGTTTGAATGAAAAGGAAAGGCAAATGCAGACAATCATTGAAGCTGAGTGGTGGGTATAGAGGAGTTTGTTTTATGGTTCTCTCTACTTTTTTTGTATGATTGAAAATTATTACCAAAAAAAATTTTTTTTAAGGAAAACAATCACACACAAAAAATTTATCTGGTCTGGGTTTTCACTTTGTGGGACAATTTTAAACAACTGATTTATTTTCTTTAAATTTTTTTTGACTATTATTTTCTATTTCCTCTTGAAGAAGTTTTAGTAGGTCATATTTTTCTAGGAATTTATCCATTTCTCTAAATTTTCCAATCCATAGCCTTAAAGTTGTTAATAATCCTCCTTATTAATCATTTAATTATCTGCTTCAACTGTAGTTATCTCTTTTGTTCTAATATTTATCTGTAAGAGGCTTTTCAAAGAAAGAATTTTGGGCCTTGTTAATTTTCTTTTATATTTTTTTCTATTTCATTGATTTCTGCTGTTATCTTTATTATTTCCACACTTTTATTTATTTTTATTTCATTATTGTTTTTCTAACTTCTTAGTTCATTGTTAACTTTTCATGTTTCCTAATAAAAGCATTTAAGGATGTAATTTCTCACTAGATCTTACTTTATCTGTGTTGAATACATCCTGATTTATAGCACTTTTGTTGCCACACATTCTAGTATTTTCTAATTTCTATCATAATTTCCTCTTCGGGCCACAGGTTATTTAGAAGAGGATATCTTAATTTTCCACATATGGGCTTTTTCTAGTTATCCTTTTGTTATTGATTTCTAACTTAATTGCATTATGGTCATAAACTGTGGTCTGTATGATTTCAAACTTTTGAAAATTGTTGATATTTGCTTTATAACTCAGCGTACGATCAATTTTCAAAAATGCTCCATGTTGGTTGAAAAGAATGTGAATCCTGTAGTTGTTAGGTACAGTGTTATCAATGCTTATTCAATCAGAGCCAGCTTATTAATTGTGTTGTTCTAATCTTCTGTCTCCTTACTGATTTTGTCAGCTTGATCTAAGTACTTACAAGGTTAGAGAACTCTTAAATTTTCCTGGAGAACTGAACCTTTTATCCTTACGAAATGGTTGTCTTGTAGAGTTTTCTGTCTTAAGGACTGTTTTGTCTGATACTAATATAGCAAGACCAACTTTCTCGTGGTTAGTGTCTGCATGGTATAATTTTTTCATACTCCTAGTCTCAATTTTTCTGAATCCTTATGTTTTAAACATGACAGATAAACAGAATATAGCGGAACACTTTAAAACAGAACATATACGTATGTATACACACACACACACACACACACACACACCCCATCTGTAAATCTTTGCCTAATATGTTGGGCATTGAGTCTATTTTTGCTTATTTTAACTCCTGAAATATTTAAATTTATTTCCACCATCTTATTTTGTGCTTTTTAATGTGACTTGAGCCTTCAATATTTCTTTTTTCTCTGTTTTCATGCACTTTTGTATTGAATATTTTTCTCTTTCCCCTTTTTTCCTTTTTAATTAAGAAGTTATACACTCTTTTGGTAGTTATTCTGGAAATTTTAACTTGGATACTTAATATTGTTACCATTCTCCCAAACAATAAAAAAAGGACAGAATACTTGAACTTTGATCATTCCTCTCTCAATTTACCTGCTATTCATGGCTGTGTATTTTATTTCTAGCTAGCTTTTAAAAATCTCTTAAGAGATTATTATTATTGTTGTTCTTTTTAGCCCATATTTATTTACAGTTAAACACGTATTTAGCACTTTCCTTGCTCCTCACTCCTTTATTCATCTCTGACCTTCCATCTGTGTTCACTTTCTTCAGGAAGAAAGTGAGAGCAGCCTTTAGAACTACCTTTTGAGGGCCTAAGTGGTGGCAAGCTCTCAGTTTTTGTTTGCTTGTTTGAAGACGTTTGATCTTTTCCATTGTCCTTGAAAGATAATATACAAATTTAGGTTGACAGTAATTTTCTTTTAGTACACTGGCTTCCGTGGTTGTTAGGTTTTTTTTTTTTTAAATGTATGTTGTTGCTGCTTTTTTTTTTTTTTTAATTATTTATTTATTTATTTATTTATTTATGGCTGTGTTGGGTCTTCGCTTCTGTGCGAGGGCTTTCTCTAGTTGTGGCAAGTGGGGGCCTCTCTTCATCGCGGTGCATGGGCCTCTCACCATCGCGGCCTCTCTTGTTGCGGAGCACAGGCTCCAGATGCGCAGGCTCAGTAATTGTGGCTCACGGGCCCAGCCGCTCCGCGGCATGTGGGATCCTTCCAGACCAGGGCTCGAACCCGTGTCCCCTGCATTGGCAGGCAGATTCTCAACCACTGCGCCACCAGGGAAGCCCGGTTGTTAGGTTTATTTGTCCTGTTGAAAGTAATCTGCCTTTACTTCCTTTGGCTGCTTTTACATTTTTTCTCTTTGTTTATGGTATTCTGCATTTCTACTGGAATGTGCCTCAGTGTAAATTTCCTTTTATTTATCCTTATTGGGATTGTTGGGCTTTTTGAATCTGTGGTTTGTCATTTCTTGGAAATTCTCAGTCCTTATTCTTTCAATTATTGCTTTCACTCCTTCCTTCCTCTACTGTCTGCCTGGAATTCTGATTAGATAATTGTTATATTTCTTACAATATCTCCACGATTTATAACCACTCTTTTATGTTTCCATTTCTTTGGGCTACATTATGTAAAATTTTTCAGATCTATATTTCTTAATCCATTCTCTAGCTGTGGTTATTCTGGTATTAAATCCATTCATTGTGTTTTTAATTTCAAATATTACATTTAAAGTTCTAGTAGTTCTTTTGAGGCTTTTTCAAATCTGCTGGGTCATGTTTTATGTATATTTTCAATCCCTTCTCTTATTTCTTTAAATACATGTAAAATACTCATTTTATAGGCTGTGCCTGGTAATTCCAATGGCTAATGCTTTGTAGTCCGATTCTGTTGTTTGTTGTTTCTGCTGGCCCTTGTTCGTGGTCTATTATTTCCTTTTGTATTTTGTGATTTTTGACCATAAGCTCATATTTCTTTAGAACTTATTGATGGGAATTCTTTAAGGCCTGTGTTGAAGATGGGTACCCCCAGAACAGATTTGTATTTGTTACTGCTAGGTGCCTTGGAACTACACATTGAGGTTTACTTTAAACTTAATTCTTGACTTGAGTTTTTTGGACTCCCAGGTATAGTGTGGATTTGGGCTGCAATCCTGTGTGTTGGCTGTGTTACAAATCCTCAGGGAATTTTTTGTTTTTTCTCTCCCTCCATTTAGAGTCATCCTCAAGGCAGGCAATTTTCCTTGCAATTTTCTGGGGGTGGAGGAAATGCGGTAGATTTATATGTAGTTCATCCTTACACAAAAGGGGTAGTCTTTTGGGCACCCAGGTTTAAGAAGTGGTGGATGGGTCTATACGTAGACTTCTAACTTTGTGCACACCTTAAGCAATGCGTTCACTCATCTGGCAAAAGCCCTCAAGGCAAAAGACTCTCTAGGTTTTTGCTTATTTCCTGGGTTCCCATTTGCATTTCATTCTTGGCCTCTAAGTGTTTCTTACTTTGCTGCCAGCATAAAATGAATTTCAAGAGACTTAAAAAATACTTTGTTAACTCTTTTTAGTTGCTTTCAATGAGAGGATTATTCCAGATATCTAGTCCAGCATATTGCCAGAAATGGAAGTCCGTCTGCCTCTGCCTGAGGGTTGAGAGTTGACCTCAAGTGTTCTTTCCTGGGTCCTCTTCTTTTCTTATTCTACATACTTAGATAATTTTATTCATTCCCGCTCTTTTGGTACTCCTTACCAATTAGTCTCTGAACTGTACCTCTGTATTAGTTTCCTATGGCTGCTGAAACAACTTTACCACAAATTTGGTGTAAATCAACACATTTATTTTCTTACAGTTCTGGAACCCAGAAGTCTGAAATAAGTTTCACTGGGATAAAATCAAGATGTCATCAGGGCTAATTTCCCCTGGAGGCTGTAGGGGAGAAGTCTTTCCTTGCTTCTTCCAGCTTCTGGGAGGCTTCCTGCATTCCTTGGATTATTACTCGTTCCTTGCACCCTCCAGCATCTTGCTTCCATCATACATCTCCCATTCCCTCTTCTGTAGTCAAATCTCCCTCTGCTTCCTTCATATAAGGACAATTGTGATTACATTTAGGGTCCACCTGGATACTCCAGGATAATCTCCCTATCTCAAGATTCCTAACTTAATCACATCTACAGAGTCACTTTTGCCATATAGGGTGACATTCACAGATTCCAGGAAGTAGAATCTAGATATCTTTGGGGACCATTATTCAGCCTACCACAACTTCTAATCCTTATCTCCAGACTCAAATTTTCAGTTTCCTTTTGAATATCTATTAGACATCCCCTAGGCACTTCAAACTCATTTTATCTAAAACTGAATTATATTCACCAGCTCAGCCAGTGACATCACCATCCTCCCAAGCATACTATTTCAAAGTCAGTATACACTGCTTCTTCTTCACTCTTTACATCCAGTTGGTCACTTAACTCCTGTCTAATCTACCTCTAAAAGGTCTCTCAAACCCAGTCCTTTTCTTTATCCCAAGTGCCACTACTTTTCAGACCTTGGTATTTACGGTAATTATGACCTAACTGAACTCCTTACTTCTGTTTTTCTCCCGCCTAAAATTACCCTGTTGCCTTGAGTTATTTTTCTGAAACTCAAATGACTATGTTGCTGTCCTATTAAAATCTCCTTAATGGTTCTACCTTTGTCTACTCATTAAAATCCAAATCATTAAAGGCCCGTTGCAATCTGGCCACAGTGTGTGAGACCAGCCTCATTGTTGCCATGCCCTACCAAGTACCACTGTGCTCTAGCCACCCAAACTGTACCGTGTTTCCTGAACAAGCCATTCTGCTCCTGCCTCAGGGCCTTTATACATTCTGTTCCTTCTGTCTTGTGAAATTATTTCAATCTAAAATGGAACTGGAAAATCTCACACATGCGCCCTCAGGAAAATGAAACTTAAGGATTGAGAGACTGATTTCCGGTAAATGCCTGATTTACAGAAACCTGAAAGTTATCCCTCAACCAATGAACATCTGCCAAGAACCTGTCCCCATCCTCAAGCTAAAGAACTTGCTACTTGGACTTTAGCTAAACTCCTTGCTCTTTGGAATTCCTTGACCATAAATAGGGCCCTAAACCCTCAATAGACTCGCCTATAGCTTGCTACAGTTTGCATGTCCCAAATTTCAATTCCTCTACTATTCCCAAATAAACTCAATTTTTGGTGATTCAAGCTTGCCACAGTTTACCTCTTTTATTTAGGTTGACAGCCTGGAAAATCTTTCCATATCACCAACCTAAAAAAGTCTTTCCAATCCTTCAAGAACCAGTTGAGTTCTTAATTTTTCTAAGTATTGCAGGAGTCTACCACAAAGTTAGGATTAAGGCTCTGTTAACACATTAGATATTGATTCAATTATTTAACAATACTTATTGAGAGTCAAATATGTCAAGGACACTATGGAAAACAGTGGGTGTATAAAATGGTGAACAAGGTGTAAATAGATCTTTCATTTACAGGGCTCATAGTCTACAGATGGATATAGACCAGTAAACAGGCAGTTATGATATTATACAAGCCCTCTGGTAGCAAAAGCATAAGATGATGTAGGAATAGACAGGAGGGGAAACAAGTCCAGATATGGAGGATCATCAAGAGATGACAACTAATCTGAAACTAAGTCATGGGTAAGAATTGATGAGGGAAAGGGGGATCAGACGGAGAAAGTGGTCCATGATGAAGATAGCATTCTATGGTCTGAATGCTTGCATCCCCCCCTTCCCCTAAATTCATGTGTTGAAATCTTAACCCCCAAAGGTGACAGTATTAGTTGGTGGGACCTTTGGAAGGTGATTAGGTCATGAGGGTTGAGACCTCATGAACAGGACTGGTGCTCTTATGAAAGAGACCCCACAGAGCTCCCTAGCCCCTTCCACCATGTGAGGATACAAGGAGAAGTCTGCAACCCTCACATAACCATGCTGGAACACTGACCTTGGACTTCCAACATCCAAAACTGTGAGCAATAAATTTCTGTTGTTTATAAGCCACCAGTCTGTGGGATTTTGTTATAACAGCCCGCATGAAGTAAGACACAACATGTTTGAAAACCTAGACATAAAGAAAACATAGTGTGCCCACAGAGCTGAAAAAGGGTCAGCAAGGATGGAACGTAGACAATGGGGTGGGGAATGTCAACAGATGAAGATGGTGTATGAGCAGGAGTCCAATCATACAGGGCCCTGAAGGCCGTATTCAGAACTTGGGTCTTTTTTTTTAATATATATAAATTTATTTATTTATTTAATTTTGGCTGCATTGGGTCTTCGTTGCTGCACACGGGCTTTCTCTAGTTGCGGTAAGCGGGGGCTACTCTTCGTTGTGGTGCGCGGGCTTCTCACTGAGGTGGCTTCTCTTGTTGCGGAGCATGGGCTCTAGGTGTGCGAGCTTCAGCAGTTGTGGCGCGAGGGCTCAGTAGTTGTGGCTCACGGGCTGTAGAACGCAGGCTCAGTAGTTGTGGCACACGGGCTTAGTTGCTCTGCAGCATGTGGGATCTTCCCGGACCAGGGCTCAGAACCCATGTCCCCTGCATTGGCAGGCGGATTCTTAACCACTGCACCACCAGGGAAGTCCAGAACTTGGGTCTTTATTCTAAGAGTAAAGGAGAGCCACTGAAGAGTTTTAAGCATGTGAGTGACATAATCTAATGAATGTTTTAGAAGATTATTCTGGTTGCAGCAAGGGTAACATATGTAAATACGGCAAAAATATCAATTAGGAGGTTGCTGCAAAAAGTCAAGTGAGAGCTCACAAATAGCTAAGCTACGGCAGAGGCAGCGTGCGTGAGCACAGTCAGATGGATTTGGAAAATATACAGGACATTATGAAGAAGAGAGTCAAAGATGCTGCTCGGGTGACTGGTTTGAGCTGCTGAGAGGACGATGGAGCCAGTCCCTAAGAAAGGGAGACCGAAAGAGGGTCAGCCAACGGGGGGGTGAGTTCAGTTTTAGAATGTTGTGGAGCAAGGCTTTTTGTGCCCTGCTTTCTACCCCATTGGCTCATCTCTGATTTCCATGCAGCTGTGGGGAACAAGTCCCTGTACTCTGAGTTTCCTACTTATGCTTTTCTGCCACACAGCTTTCTCCAGAGCTGGGGAAATTCATTCAACCTGGCAAAGATGCAGCCTGGAAATGCCTCAAGTTACTATTTCCTGGGGGCAGTCTTCATCTGATGGGTGCTGGGAGCTGATGGACAATGTCCCAGCCTCCCTCATTCAGAGAGAAAATTCTGAGTCTCATAGACGGTGATGGTCAGTCTATGGCCATAATGATTACAGCTCAGCAATGTATCCTTTATGGACTTTTCCTCCTTCTCTGTTTTACTATTCTTGCTCCCTCACTCCTGCTTCCTGGAATTGTCTTTCCAAATAAACTTCATGCACCTAAGCCCTTGTCCTAGGCTCTATTTGAGGGAGGGAGGTCCAAACTGAGATACATTTCTGGAGGACTTCAAAGTGAAGACCCACTTTAGACCTTCAGAAGAAGAAATTTGGGGTAGAAGCATAAAGTTGTGCTTTCTTTCCAGTAGAGGCTGAAAACAAAGAAGTAGATTAAATCATCCAGTGAGAAGAGAAAGGAGCTTATGAGGGAAACCTGAGGGACAGTAACATTTTAGGCACCGGCAGAAGAAGAGACAGGAGACTGACAAAGAGATGACCAGAGAGGTAGGAGAAGAACCAAGAGAGTTAGCAGACATGGAAGCCCAGGGAAAAGGAAGCTTCAGGAAAGAGGGAGTGATTGGTAGTGTTAAATGCTATTGAGAAGTCAACAAAAGTATAGATAAGTAGCCATTAGATTTAGCAAATAGAGTTCATTTGTGACTTGGTGAGAAACAACTCTAAAAGCATGATGAGGCTGAACCTAGGAAACAAAGAATTGAGTGTATTGGGGAGAAGTGAGAATACGAACAGAGTAAATATAGGAAACTCTTTTAGGAAGTTTGGTTTTAAGGGGAGGAGAAAGATGAGAAGATATCTGGTTGAATGAAGTAGGTGTGTGTGTGTGTGTGTGTGTGTGTGTGTGTGTGTTAAGATGGGAGATACTTGGGCCTGTTCAGACTGTTTAGTTCATAAGAAGATTGGCACAGAAAAAACGCTGAAAGTAGGGGAGAGTGAGGAACAGTGAAGATAATGAGTTTCTAAAAAGAAAGAAAAGGATGAATTCCAGGTAGGTAGTTCAATTCAGTCTGAGGGAGGGACTTGTCTTCCATTGAAATAACAACCTGGTTCCCTGCCTGTTTCAAAGATGATACAGGTGGATAATTCCAAAACATGGCTGCATATTTCTTTTGCACTAAATTGTCTTTATCTGATAAATTTTAGTTGAATTTAACCATTGATAGTACTTGATAATAAATATATATGTCCATCAACTAGTTTTCTTGATGTTACCATAATATTAAGATTGTAATCCTTCAGATATTACATGGGTATTTGCTTGACAGTCAGTGAAAAATATGTGTTCCTCAAGTAACGGAGAGAAAGGGAAGCATCATTAAACTTTAGTCTAGTGATGTGGCATTATGTGACCTCATCTGCCTTTTTTAGGGGAAGTCAGCAAGTCATTTGCTGCTTTGTGGTCTGTTCCTCGTTTATAAACTGAGACTCATATAATTGGTATTTATGATTTGATTTATTCCTGGATATTGGTCACAAATTGAGCTTCCATAAGTTAAACATTTAATATCTGTGAAGATCATGTTCCTTCCTGAAGACACATTTTATACTCTAAAATACCAAAATCGATCATGGAAAGACAAATACATGATTTTACAATGATTTTCTAAGTTTGTAAAGAAAAAGTCAAAGTTTCAGATGCTCTTAGAGAATTCTTTTTTATCACCTGGTTGAGGCTTCTTAAAAATGCCTGTCCAAAGAAGTTCTAACTAAAGAAATTTTATTTTTCTGATAAATCTCCCTGAAGCAAGAAAATGCTTCAGTGCTCTAAAGACCTTCAAACTGTGATGAAAATTAGGGCCATCTGTCTAAAAACTATCATTGCAGATTCAGTGGTGGAAATTTCTTTGAATGTTAGTTTTCCTTACTGCTGTGTTCTCTTCCTTTTCTCCTCCTCCTGCACCCCCTCATCCTCTTCCCATCTCCGCGCCTGATTTCATCATCATTAAACACCCAGAGCACATAGTAGCTGTTATCTTTAGCAGACTCTGTGGATAAATTATCTGATGCTATTCTACTGGTTCTTATGGCTTCTTCCCTATAGTTAATAGTTATATTAACTATAGAATAGTTAATGTTTTGCCAACTATCTTCTAAAAGTGATCCACCCAACTTTTGCTTGCAATAAAAACTTCTCCCTTTGATGTCTTGGGGTAGTTCTTTTTCGACATAAATGGACAACGCCTTTGCAAGAGCATTGTCTAATTCAGATGCTTATGGATTTGCTTCATGTACACCTGCATCCATCAAATCAAAAGTTGTTCTTTACTTCTGGCACCAATTCACATAAAAGCAGCTTCAGTTCTCCTGTCACTTATGATGAGAGTCATAGGCAGTCACATCGTGAGATTTGACCAATACTGGGAGAGTCATATTTACAATAATAAAGGTCATAACAGCAGGGGTCTAAAGTGAAGCAATTGTGAGTCAGGAACCATCTGTACTCTTCTATCAGTGTTTATTGTGAGGATTAAGAGCATAAAGTGCTTCAAAAACTGCAAAACCTTATACAGGTGGGAGGAATTATTGTAATCCAAACCTGTATAATATATACAAAACCACACAAACCAAACAGCACTAATGCGTTGCTCATACAGGTCTGTGTAGCTAGAATTTGAAGCATTTCTTTTCCCTAAAAATCACAGGCTTCTTCTTGCTGAGTTTCAGAAGGATTTTGGTCACCATAGAAAAGTAACACCCAGTGAACAATCCACCCGTGACTAGGAAAGGAGCCATTCTTTCTCCAGTCTTCTCCCTGGTCCCCTCCATCCCTGTGCATCACCCCTGGTCTTTCTCCCTGGCCTTTGGCGGGGCCCACTGTCTGCCACTCGGGAATGACATCTCTCACCTTGGAGTTTTCAGGCTTGAAAAATTCTTACAGACACAGATGAAAGCACAAAACACCACTATACCATTCAGATCTGAAACAGTCTTCCACCTCAGTGACAGAGTGCTAAATAAAAAAGTTTGCCCCTCCCCAAAGCTTTTAAAGGATCAGCGTTTCTTTTATTTAAGGACAAAAAGAAGAAAGAAAGACCCAACTAACTTGTTATAAACAAAGCAATTTGAAATTCTACTCACATTCTAGAAAAATGTCAGAAGATCGTTTTTCCACAGAATCCCCCCATTAATGCCTCGTGTGGCTTTCGGGAAGGCTTCAGGCAGTAGAATGCGTGAGAAATTCACTCTGGCTTTTGCTGTCCCACATACTCCTGTAGTGCTGAAGTACCCTATTGGCTCTGAGAAAGGAAGCCTCAAAGCAATTGCCCAGCCATTTCCCCCTTAAATTTCTAAAATTAACGTAACATGGAGGTGTTGGTTACATTCATATGTATTAATTCAATAATGTTGATTAAGTCCCAACCACACCCACACATGTTGTCCCTTTCTCTTAGCTGCCCACAACTTGCTTCTAGTGTTTCTTACATCCCTAGAACAACAGCTACAATAACAACCACAGGAATTTTCGCTAGAATAAACATGATCAATAGCCCTTGTAATTCTCCATGAAAGCTAAAAAAGGAAAAATAGAAAAGAGTTACATGAAATATGTTTCCCTTGAGTCTACCATGATTCATTTCCATGCTTATTTCCAATGTTAGTTACTTGAAAGATAGTTTATAGATCTTTTAAGTCTCCTTCAAAGATTAAGCTGGGAGAAATGGACCTTTGGACCTGACCTTGGTATGATGCTTCATAGTTTACAGAACACCTCTGTGTTCATGATTTCCTTTCATCTGCACAACAATGGTTGGGTAGGTATTACTGTAGATGGAGAAACTGAATCTCAGAGAATTCAACTGTTACAGCTAGGATGCTCAAAACCAGACCATCTGACACTCTCCACCGCCCCATGTTTCCTTAGTAGATGAATACAAAGATAACAAGACATAGGAAATGATAGTATGAGAAATCTTCAACTATAAAGAATACAGAAAAAGTTTTAAACTGAGAGGATCAGGAAAAAACACATTAAAAAGACAATCCTGATTTTTTTTTGTATACACACATGCAAACACACATATATCATTGTTTACAATTTTTTAAAATGATAATCTATTTTTCTTCTAACAAGCCTGGTGGTGTTAATAAATTGGAAAAATAAACAAAAACCATTTTAACTAACATGTGTTTCTATTGATTTATTTGTGGTGGTAACACTGGGGCTGCTCGTAGGCTATCTTCTCTCACATAATAATTATTATTTACTGATGGCAAAGCTCTGTGGATGTGACTAAAGTGTCAGTGACATAAAGAAAAGCCTGTTTAAATGATCTGCAAAGCAGGGCCACAGCTGTAACTTTGCCCTGGCAGAGCCTGTCAAGTAAATAGCATGATCTTTTCAAACACAGCCATATTATTTTCTTCCCGGCATTTGTAATTTGTTAAAACTCTCAGTGTGCATGCCTTTCTTCCTATTAACAATGGCAAATGGCCAGTCTCTGTATTTATCTCTTGCACACACATTATTTCTATGTATATTTGATCTGGTTTCTATATTTTAAGAAGTTATATATAGATATTGAAGAATGTACCTAGCTGCAAATTTTAAACAGCATTCTGTGACCGGTATGATATAACCTATAACTCCATGATATAACACTCAAAAATGCTGAATAAAACAATTTTGTTTTAGGTGCTATCAAAGTAGCCCAAGGTCAATTGCTGGATCTACTTAGAAGAAAAAAAAAAACACAAAACACACAAAACACCATGACACTTCAAAACTGCTGATATTTGGTTTTGTAAGACATACTACATTTGATATTTATAGGCTTAGTCTTATTGCCAGAGCCCAAGAGCATCTGTCTGGGATCCCAGCCATTGTCTACCAACTTACTTGTACCTTGGTAGATATATGAATATCCAACAGATTTCTAATTTAGAAATGATGGGTGGATTTTCAGCGACTTTGATTTTATTCATAACTTAAAGATTAGATACTAAAACAGGAGCCACCTAACATCACTGCCAACAAAATTAATCTTTAATATAAATCCCTTAAGGCATGACTTTCCTCTCTGCACAATTATACAATCTCAGGATTTGATGAAATCTTGAAGGTTATGGAAGCCAACCACTCTCTGCAAACAATGTGGTACATTGATTCAGAGTTGAGGCTCTGGAAACAAACTGCTTGGGCAGTTCATACTTACCTTCTATGTGATACCAGGCAGGCCTTTAGATTCTCTCTGCGTCTGTTGCATTTGTTAAATGGGAATACAATAGAACGTCCCTCACTGGGTTGCCATGATTAAATGAGATAGTGCATGGCTTGGTACATGCACACATTGGGTGCTCAAGAAATGTGAGCTTTTTCATTCTTACAGCATTCCTGCTACATGGTCACTCAGCCTTTGGTTGAAAACCTCTAGTGACAAAGCACTTTTCACCTCCTAAGGCATCCTTCTAAGAATTTTGAATCACTAACTCTTAAAAGTTCTGCCAGAGCTTAAGTCTCTCTTCCTCTTGCCTCTTAATGATCCTGACTACACTTCCTTGGGCCTTTCAGGAAAAAAAAAAAAATCACTGCTACACATAACAATTTTTTCTTTAAGTAGCTTAAAACAAGCTAATTTGGCTCTTTTTTCTTCCCTCCTGTGAGTCTTTTCCCCATGTAAAATATTTTCAAATCTTTTCCTCATATGCCATGTTTTCAAAGTCCCCTCCTTGTCACCACCATGATTATTTCCCTACAAATCTTTTTTGGTTTATGTCCACACAGTGGTCTTAAAATGTGATACACACAGCTAATGAAATAGTCCAGGTGAGGACTAAGAAGTTAAAAGCATATGAAATTCTGATTCTGAATAATGACAATTTTGTTTCTCCTTTTCCAATCCTTACACCTTTTGTTTCTTTCTTTCTTCTTCTCCTTTTTTCTTCTTCTTGCCTGGTTTAATGTAAATAAAACGTGGGGAGTGGAAGGGGCAGTAGTAGGTATCGCTGTCTCCTTGATTTTAAAAGGAAGCCTCACTATGTCAAGCAAATTTTGTCAGAACTTTTACTAAGGTTTTGGAAACTGAGGTGCGGTTAAAAGAAGCATGGAGGTTTCTGAGTTTTAATAGAGGTTAATGCCTGTGATGTCTGTATCAGACAGTCTGAAAGAAAAACAAACTATTGAAGCTGTACTTTTTATACCTTGTTTTCTGTGAAAATTGTTTGCCTTACCTTGAGGACGAGGAAGTATTTTTGATTACACAGATTCCCCAACAACTGTTAAAATATTAGCCAATAAAACAATCTCAACCACATTTAAATCAAACATACTCTGAAGTTTTGGCAGTGTTATAGGACTATAGCTTTCCTGATTCTGGACCTTAAGCTTTTACTAATGAAGTCCAAGATCCCAAGAGATTTTTGGCAGCCAAAGCACACTGATGCTGGCAACTTCAAAGCTCCCCCAACCAGAGGTTATGCAATTGGTATTCTGAACCCAAGAGCTGGTCTTCACTCTATTCATATTAAATATTATATGATAGAAGATATAGGTAAACAGTTATATAATATGAGGATCTCTTTCTGAGTAGGATATGAAAGGCAAGAACAATTAAAAACAATTAAACGGGAACTTCCCTGGTGGTACAGTGGTTAAGAATCCACCTGCCAGTGCAGGGGATATGGGTTCAGTCCCTGGTCCAGGAAGATCCCACATGTCGCAGAGCAACTAAGCCCATGTGCCACAACTACTGAAGCCCGCGCGCCCTAGAGCCCGCGCACTGCAACTACTGAGCCCATGCACCACAACTACTGAAGCCTGCGTGCTCTAGGGCCCACATGCCACAACTACTGAGCCCACGTGTTGCAACTACTGAAGCCTGTGCGCCTAGAGCCCGTGCTCCAGAACAAGAGAAGCCACCGCAATGAGAAGCCCGCGCACCGCAACGAAGAGTGGCCCCCACTCGCCTCAAGTAGAGAAAAGCCTGCGCACAGCAACAAAGACTCAACGCAGCCAAAAATAAAAAAATTAAAAATTAAAAAAAAATTAAATGATTATAGATTTAACTTCTTAAAGGTGAAAATCTTTTTGTCAAAAAAATAAACTTCATAAGCAAAAGAAAAATGACAAACTTGGAAGAAATATTTGCAATATGTATTTCAAGAAAGGATTAATGTGCGTAATATATAAAAGCCCTTAAGAAACGTTAAGATATACACTCTAGTTAAAAAATGAATGAAAGACATGAACATAGATGCTCCAAAACAAGAAACGCAAATAGTCAATATATGTATGAAACAATGTTCAGCTTCACTAGTATTCAAAGAAAAGCAAAATAAAGCAAGACTCTAATTTGTGCTTATAAAATGGCAGGAATTTTGAAAATCATAATATTCAATGGTGAAGCAACAGAGAAACGAGCCAAGATTCTCATACATTGCTAGGAGTTTATCAGAAAAAAATAACTGTAACATTTTTCTAAAAATAATGCCATAGGAATATTCATGGTAATCTTAAAGACAAAAAGGGGGCAACATACTCTAATTGTGTAAATAATAGTACAGTCATGCACTTGAGAAAATATTATTTAATGATTTGAAAACCGTTTGATTTTGAAGCAAAAGAAAAAAGTTTAGAAAACAGTATTACAGCATTTTTTGAGAGGAGATTGATTAAATAAATTATGGTATATTAAAATAATATTGCAAAATAATATTTAATGATTTGGAAATGTTTATGATTTCAAAGTGTTAAAATGTTTAGAAAATCATATTAAATTGTTATCCTAATTATATTTTTCACCAAAAAATAGACTGTAAAAAAAGAGAATAATTTTCTCAATATTTGGCAATTGACATATATTATTATTTTTATTTATTTTTTTTTTTGGAGCAGAGAAAGGTTTATTGCAAGGCGATGCAAGGAGACGAGGTGGCTCATGCCCTAAAAAGCCTCGAGCTCCCAAGTATTATTTTTGAAATAAAAAAATTTTAATATTATCTTTTTGGACTTAGTCATTGTTCCAGCTTGTAGGATCCTGCTAAACAATGTGTTTTTCCTCAGTAAATTTGATAAGCATGTCCTCAGCAAAAGGGGTGATAAAAATGTTGACTAGAACAAGGTCAAGGGAAGAACTTTATAGTAAAAACAAAAGCAGAAGCAAAAATAAAAACTAGATCAAAAAACAACCTCCCTCCAGACTGAAGCAATTTTTAAATTAGTGTCCTTTGGGTATGATCACTTAATAAGTTTCTAATTCACTGATTTACACTCAACATTTAGTGAAAATTTCTCAATCTTGTCTTAAGACAAGGTATTACATATCTTAATGAAGTACTTTGCTGAAGCTCAGATACACATTCAGCTGCATTTCCCTAGTACATTAGTCTCTTGATTGCAATGAAGACAGACTCATTTAGGTCACCTTAAGAAATGAGGGTTTTTAAATGTAAAATGGATGGCTAGTGGGAAGCTGCTGCATAGCACAGGTAGATCAGCTTGATGCTTTGTGACAACCTAGAGGGGTGGGATAGGGAGGGTGGGAGGGAAGCTCAAGAGGGAGGGGATATGGGGATATATGTATACCTATAGCTGATTCACTTTGTTGTACAGCAGAAACTAACACAACACTGTAAAGCAATTATACTCCAATAAAGGTGTAAAAAAAATAAAAATAAAAAATGAGTAATACAAAAAAAAAGAAATAAAGAAATTAGGGTTTTTGTAAGATTACACATCCAGTACCTAAAACTAAATAAATTCCAAGAATCAAGGCAGTTCTGCAGAAAATATGCTCTTTCTATTCTCTCTTTTATGACCTACATGGTGCCTCCCTCAAGTATTGGCTTCTGTTTCAAGACCTGCTTTGCTCTTCTTTTGAAATTGACTAACAAGTTTTTTCTCCATTGTCCCACTCCAAGTCATAGAGAGAGCTAATCTGATTAGCTACCACTGTGCAAAGAGTAGCCCAACTCTGCTTCCCTGAGCAGGAGGCTATGGGTAAGTCATTTTCATCTAGAAGTTAAACACTGTTATGGTAGGCACTGTGACTGATGTGTCTGATACTACTAATTTGCTAATTCTGGCAAAGAAGAAAATGAGGTTAGAATGACATGGTATGCTCATAATAAACATACTCTGTCTAATAATCACAAATTTTACTTTTATATATACTCATAGACCAAAGCATGGGGAGAAAAAAAAAAAAGATAGAGAAATGGGAAGAAGCAATATTTGAATAAATAACACCCAATAATTTTCTAAAATTCCAAAATATATCAGCCACAAGAAGAGGTATAAACCTTGAGATATGAATTCTTAAAAATTAGAAATTCATATCTAAACACATCATAGTCAAACACTGAAAACCAAAGACAAAGTAAAATCTTCAAAGTAGCCAGAGAAAAAGATACAATATCTACAAAAGAACAAGAATAAGACTAATGGTTGCCTTATCAACAGAAATAATGGAAAAAGTGGCAATGGTATGTCTGCCATCTTTAAAGATTCTGCCAACCTACAATTCTACACCCAGTGAAATATCCTTCAAAAATGAAAGCAAAATAAAGACATTCCAGACCAACAAAATCTGAGAGGATTTATTGCTAGAAAACTGATATTGAAAGAAAGAGGGAATATAATCCCAGAGAGAAGCATAGAAGTGCAAGAAGGAATAAAGAGCAATAGAGTAAAAGCCTGGGTAAATCTAAATGAATATTAACATAAAACAATAATAATAACATATTGTGGGGTTTCAATTGTATGTAGAATTAAAATATGTGACAACATTAAGGCAAAAGGCAGGATAGGGGCAAGTAGAGTGTTCTAAAATCCTTACATTGTCTGGGAGGTGGTAAAGTATTCATTTTTGTTAGATTCAAGGCTGCATTTTTCTCTAGGGTAACCACAAAAGAAGTAATAAAGAATGCATATCTAACAAGCTAGTAGAGGGAGCTATAACATAATTTAAAATAAATCCAAAGAAAGCAAGAAAGGAGATAAAACGGAACACAGAAAAAGTGAAATAGAAAATTATATGGTAAAGCAAAAACATTTCTAAAGTTACAAAAGACATTTCATAATGATAAAAAGATCAACTCACCAGGAAGGCATAACAATTCTAAATTTCTAAGCTCCTAATAACGTAGTTTCAAAATATCATAAAGAATATTAACAGAACTAAAAGGAGAAATGGACAAATTCGCAATCAGAATGAAGGTTTTTAACATACCTTCCTCAGTGACTGATAGAGCAAACAGACAAAAAAATCAAAATATAGAAGATTTAGCTAACATTTAACAAACATGACCTAACTGACTTACATAGAACACTTTCATTAGTCAGGGGTCTCTAGAGAAACAGAACTAATAGAAACAAAGAAAGATAGATAGATAGATAGAGTTTACCCTTGAACAATGCAGGCTTGAAGTTCATGGGTCCACTTACACGTGGATTTTTTTCAGTAGTAAATATTACAGTGTCACACCATCCGAGGTTGGTTAAATCTGAGGATGCGGAAGGAGGGATTCTGAGGAACCGCATACAAGAAAGGCGAACTGTAAGTTATATGTGGATTTTCGACTTCGTGGGGAGTCGGTGCCCCTCACCCCCGTGTTGTTCAAGGGCCAACTTGTGTGCGTGTATACACATATATATGTATGTATGTTTGTACTTTTTTTAAAATAGGAATTGGCTCACTCAGAGTTATGGAGGTAGAGAAGTCTCACAGTCTGCTATCTGTAAGCTGCAGAATCAGGAAAGCCAGTGGTACAATTCAGTCTCAGCCTGAAGGCTTGAAAACCAGGAGCTCTGATGTCTGAGGACAAAAAGTTGGATGTTCCAGCCCAAGAACTGAGAGAGTGAATTCACCCTTCCTTCCCCTTTTTGTTCCATTCAGGCCCCAGTGGATCGGTGAGGGGGGTTTCTTCTCTCAACCTACTGAATCAAATGCTAATCTCTTCCAGGAACACCCTCACAGACATACCTAGAATTAATGTGTTACCAGCTATCTGGGTATCACCTAAGTGATGTGCAGTCAGGCTGACACATAAACTAACCATCCAAACATTGCATCCAACAACTGAAGGAAACATTGTCTTGTCAAGTGTACCTAGACATTTATTAAAATTGAACATATGCTGGGCAATAAAGCAAGTCTCAACAAATATTAAAGGATTAGAATAATACTAAAATCTTTGACTATGAATGAATAAAGCCAGAAATCAATTACAAAAAGATAACTAGAAGTTCACTAGTGTTCGGAAATAAAAACAATATACTTCTAAATATCCAATGGGTCAAAGAAGAGATCTCAATGGAAATTAGAACATATTTTCAACAAAATGGTAAGAAAAATACTACATATCAAAATTTGTAGAGTTTAGTAAAAGCCAAACTTAAAGGAAATTTTATAACTTCTAATGTACATATTAAAAATAAGAAAACCTGAAAACCAATGATCTACATATCTATCTAAAAAATCATATTCAAAGAAAGTGAAAGCCACAGAAAGTAGAAGGAAATGATAAAGATTAGAAAAGAAATTAAGAAACAGAAGACAAATATGGAGAAAACCAAATGCCAAATATTGATTCTTTGAAAAGACTAAAACAATTGCAAACCCCTGTCAACACTGATCAAGAAAAAAACAAAGAAGGTACAAATAACCAATACCAAGAAGAAAAGGAGAGACATCAGTATAGATCCTGTCAGCATTAAGAATACACAGCTCACACCTGTCAGAATAGCTATTATCAAAAAGACAAGAAATAACAGGTGTTGGTAAGGATGTGGAGAAAAGGGAACATTTGTGCACTGCTGGTGGGAATGTAAATTGGTGCAGCCACTATGGAAACCAGTATGGAGGTTCCTCAAAATATTAAAAATAGAACTATCATCTGATCCAGCAATTCCACGTCTATGTATTTATCCAAGAAAATAAAAACACTAATTCAAAAAGATATATGCATCCCCATGTTTATTGCAGCATTATTTACAATAGCCAAGATGTGGAAACAAACTAAGTGTCCACTGATGGATGAATGAATAAAATGTGATATATACACACAATGGAATATTACTCAGACATAAAAAAAGAATGAAATCTTGCCATTTGTGAAAACAGGGATGGACCTTGACAGCATTATGCTAAGTGAAATAAGTCAGACAGAAAAAGATAAATAAATATGACCTTATTGATATATGGAATTTAAGAAATCAAGCAAACATAAAAAACAAGCTTATGGATATAAAGAACAGATTGGTGGTTACCTGAGGCAAGGGGTGGGGGAAGGGTGAAAAGGGGGAAGGGAATCAAAAGGTACAAATTTTCAGTTATAAAATGAATAAGTCATGGGGATATAATGTACAGCATGGTGACTACAGTTAATGATACTGTATTGGATTTTTGAAAGCTGCTAAAAGAATAAATCTTAAAAGTTCTCATCACAAGAAAAAAATTTTGTAACTGTGTGGTGATGGATGTTAACTGGACTTATTGTGGCGATCATTTTGCAATATATGCCAATATTAAATATATGAAACTAATATAATGTTGCATGTCAATTACAACTCAATTTTTAAAAAGGATATAATAATAAGAGGAAATTATAAACAACTGCATGCCAATGAAATGGACAGATTGCTAGAAATATACAACTTAACAGAGTGGACAAAAAGGAAATAGCAAATATAAGTAGTTCTATCTATTAAAAAATTAAATTCATGGCGGGAAAGGGATGGAGTGGGAATTTGGGGTTAGCAGATACAAACTATGATATTATAGAATGTATAAACAACAAGGACCTGCTGTATAGCACAGGGAATTATATTCAATGTTCTATGATAAACCATAATGGAAAAGAATACAAAGAATGTATATATGTATATATGTGTATGTATATGTATGTATATAGGTATATACATATATATACATTCTTTGTATTCTTTTCCATTACATACACATATATGCATATATATAACTTAATCACTTTGCGGTACAGTAGAAATTAACACCTTGTAAATCAACTATATTTCAATTAAAATTTTATTTATTTATTTTTTAATGTTTTAAATAAATTTTTTTATTTATTTGTTTTTATTTTTGGCTGTGTTGGGTCTTCGTTGCTGTGCGTGGGCTTTCTCTAGTTGAGGCAAGCAAGGCTACTCTTCATTGCGGTACGCGGGCTTCTCATTGTCATGGCTTCTCTTGTTGCAGAGCACGGGCTCTAGAGCACAGGCTCAGTAGCTGTGGCACATGGGCTTAGTTGCTCCGTGGCATGTGGGATCTTCCTGGGCCAGGAATCTAACCTATGTCCCCTGCATTGGCAGGCGGATTCTTAACCACTGTGCCACCAGGGAAGCCCAAAAAAATTTTTTTAATTAAATTTATAATTTTAAACCTTCCCACAAAGAAAACTTCAGTCACAGATGGCTTCTTTGGTGAATTTTTCAAAACACAATAGGAAAAACATGAATCTTACACAAAATCTTCCAGAAAACAGAAAAAGAAGGAATATTTCCAACCATGGTATGAGGTCAGTATAACTGTAATACCAAAAGCTGGCAAGAACATCACAAGAAAGAAAAATTACAGGTTAATCTCTCTCAGGAACATAGATGTGAAAGTCCTAGATAAAATATTAGCAAGTGAGTCCAGGAGCACTCTTTGTAATAGCTCCAAACTGGGGGGAAAAAACCCAAAGTACATTACCATTTGGATGAATAAAATTCATGGTGTATTCAAACAGCAAAATATTACACGGCAATGAAAATGGACAATTTCCATTTACTTCTACACACAACAACGTGGATGAATCTCACAGATGTGATGTTGAATGAAAGAAGTAAACACAAAAGGTACATAATATAGGACTTCATTTATGTAAAAATAAAATCAGGCAAAATTAACTTACACATATAGAAATCAAGATAGCAGTGACTTGAGGAGGAGGAGGAGGAGGAGAATGACTGAAAGGGGACACGTGGGGGTGTTTCTGACTGTTAGTAGCGTTCTATTTCCTGATCTGGTGCCGGTTACACAGATGGGTACACTTTGTCAAAATTCATGGAGCTCTACACTTATGATTTGTATACTTTTTTGAACACATGTTATACTTCAATTAAGAGAAAAGAATAAAACCACTGTAATTTACCTGGATTTATATCACTCTCACCAGTCTGTGTTGTTCAGAATCGATCATCCCACTCCCCTGTAAAAATTAGAACTCTGACTTTGTAACTACTTCCTTGAGTACTAGCAATTCATTGGGTTATAAATATGAAATGGCTTTATTTTTCCAATAATCTCCCCCACAAATTGTGCTCTGCCCCTGCCATTTTCTTGCTGGGTGTCAACTCTCTTCATCACACCTTGGCTCGATTCTATTTATCCACCTCTTCAAGTTATTAGGATCATCTCATTCTGGCAAGTAAGGTTCAATTCTGTTCATTTTCTACTAAGCTTCAAACTGAATTAAAACTATTTTTCCTCCCTTCCCTCCAGAGAAAGGCAGACAAGTCTGTTGCTAGTGGCTTGGAGTATGTGTGTGTGGGGGTGGTGGGAGCAGGGGGCAGAGAGGGTTGAGGGCAGGAGTACTCTGTTCTGTATATCCTCCCATCTCCTTCTTTCCAGTGCTTCGCTTCTAATGTCAGGGCAAGAGGAGAAATGAGGAAGTGGCTATCTTATGTGGCTCCCCAGTAGGAAGATGGTAATTCCCTCTCTTTCGGATGCTGCTGCTTCTCTAGTTAACCCTGTCAGATTTTCAATGCTCTCTAAACTGGAGAGAATCCAAGTTCTGGCTCCTTCATTGTTGAAGGTCCTTGGGGTGCCTCCCTGCTGCCCAATTCCTTGAGGCATATCTTGCATCTACTTGACCTCCTCCACAAGGGGTCCAGTGAGCAGCCTCTCTTGGAGGGGGCAATGTGGGTGACTGTGGTGCCCCTTCCTTCATCTAGATCACTCTACTGCCCCCTCTCCTTTTCCTAGAACATTGAGCACTCTGCCAGTCCAGGAGAGATCAGAGGTGAGACAATCACCAGTCTCCAACCTAGGAGAGGGGGAAGGTTGGGCATCTCTAAACTTTATAAGCAATTCTCTTGAATGCTCTTCTCTAGACTTTGAGAGGAAGAAGTGCCTCCATCTCCTTTATTACAGTGAGAATGGGGTGAAGAGAGGGAATAGAGTAACCTTATGAATATTCTACTTCACAAAAAGCTAACCTCCTCTCTACTCACCCTTTCCTTACACTTCAGGGAGTAGGGATGGGGTGGTGTGGGGGATGTTTGGTGTTTGGGCTGTTTCCCTGTATTGACATTTCTTGGCCTAACCATAGGTGGGCTGGCCTAACGACAGGTGGTCCCTGAACTTAGAATATGTGAGCTCATCTCCTTCTGTGCACAGCATTGGAACTTAGCCAGGGCCCAGGGAACATCCCTGTTGACATCCTATTACACTTGTCTCCAACCACCTGGAAGTTCTGTTAATCTTCACAGCATGTGTTGGAAGAAAAAAAAAAAGAACAATTCTGTATTAACTAAAAATATAATAGGAAAAGGAATGGGATATAGGAAAAAATTGCAATGATTTTCTATTTTGCAAAGCAAATTTACCTTCAAGAAAATTTGGAGAGTTGTGTTATTTATCTATATAAATATAATAAATCATTTGAATTATTTGAACTCTTTTACCTATGTGTACACCCATCATTTTCATACTAAATTGTCCATTTATAAGATTTCTGCCCTTACAATTTTGATGTGATTGGGGATCATAATTGAACATGACTAAGCAACGTATAGTATGTTATTGAAGACAAAGTATACTATTTGTTAAAAGCACAAAACCACAGTTTAAAACAAGCAAGAGAGGGGCTTCCATTGTGGTCCAGTGGTTAAGAATCCACCTGCCAATGCAGGGGACATGGGCTCGATCCCTGGTCTGGGAAGATCCCACATGCCGTGGGGCACTAAGCCCGCGCACCATGACTACTGAGCCTGTGGCCTAGAGCCCACGAGCCGCAACTACTGAGCCTGCGCACCACAACTACTAAGCCTGCGCTCTAGAGCCCACCAGCCGCAACTACTGAGCCGGTGCACAACTACTGAAGCCCACGCGCTCTGGGGCCCGCGTGCTGCAACTACTGAAGTCCGCGTGCCTAGATCCCATGTTCCACAAAGAGAAGCCACCACAACGAGAAGCCACCGCAACGAGAAGCCTGCGCACTGCAACGAAGAGTAGTCCCTCCTTGCCACAACTAGAGAAAGCCCGTGCACAGCAACAAAGACCCAGCACAGCCAAAAATAAATAAATAAAACAAGCAAGAGGGGGTAAGATGTATCAATATTTAGTGGAGGGGAGGAACCAAGATGGCTGAGTAGAAGGACGTGCTCTCACTCCCTCTCGTGAGAACAGCAGAATCACAACTAGCTGCTGGACAATCATTGACAGGAAGACACTGGAAATCACCAAAAAAGATACCCCATATCCAAAGACAAAGGAGAAGCCACAATGAGATGGTAGGAGGGGCGCAATCACAGTAAAATCAAATCCCATAACTGCTGGGTGGGTGACTCATGGACTGGAGAATACTTATACCACAGAAGTCCACCCACTGGAGTGAAGGTTCTGAGCCCCACGTCAGGGTTCCCAACCTGGGGGTCCGGCAATGGGTGGAGGAATTCCTAGAGAATCAGATATTGAAGCCTAGTGGGATTTGATTAGAGGACTTCAACAGGACTGGGGGAAACAGAGACTCCACTCTTGGAGGGCACACACAAAGTAGTGTGTGCATTGGGACCCAGGGGAAGGAGCAGTGACCCCAGGGGAGACTGAACCAGACCTACCTGCTAGTGTTGGAGGGTCTCCTCCAGAGGTGAGGGGTGGCTGTGGCTCACCGTGGGGACAAGGACACTGGCAGCAGAAGTTCTGGGAAGTACTCCTTGGCGTGAGCCCTCCCAGAGTCTGTCATTAGCCCCACCAAAGAGCCCAGGTAGGCTCCAGTGGTGGGTTGCCTCAGGCCAAATAACCAACAGGGAGGGAACCCAGCCCCACCCATCAACAGTCAAGTGGGTTAAAGTTTTACTGAGCTCTGACCACCACAGCAACAGTCAGCTCTACCCACCACCAGTCCCTCCCATCAGGAAACTTACACAAGCCTCTTAGATAGCCTCATCCACCAGAGGGCAGACAGCAGAATCAAGAAGAACTACAATCCTGTAGCCTGTGGAACAAAAACCACATTCTCAGAAAGATAGACAAGATGAAAAGGCAGAGGGCTATATACCAGATGAAGGAACAAGATAAAACCCCAGAAAAACAACTAAATGAAGTGGAGATAGGCAACCTTCCAGAAAAAGAATTCAGAATAATGATAGTGAAGATGATCCAGGACCTCGGAAAAAGAATGGAGGCAAAGATCGAGAAGATGCAAGAAATGTTTAACAAAGACCTAGAAGAATTAAAGAACAAACAAAGAGAGATGAACATTACAATAAATGAAATGAAGAATACACTAGAAGGAATCAATAGCAGAATAATTGAGGCAGAAGAACGGATAAGTGACCTGGAAGACAGAATGGTGGAATTCACTGCTGTGGAACAGAATATAGAAAAAAGAATGAAAAGAAATGAAGACAGCATAAGAGACCTCTGGGACAACATTAAACACAACAACATTCGCATTATAGGGGTCCCAGAAGAAGAAGAGAGAGACAAAGGACCTGAGAAAATATTTGAAGAGATAATAGTCAAAAACTTCCCTAACGTGGGAAAGGAAATAGCCACCCAAGTCCAGGAAGCACAGCAAGTCCCATACAGGATAAACACAAGGAGAAACACGCCGAGACACATAGTAATCAAATTGGCAAAAATTAAAGACAAAGAAAAATTATTGAGAGCAGCAAGGGAAAAATGACAACATACAAGGGAACTCCCATAAGGTTAACAGCTGATTTCTCAGTAGAAACTCTACAAGCCAGAAGGGAGTGGCATGATATACTTAAAGTGATGAAAGGGAAGAACCTACAACCAAGATTACTCTACCCAGCAAGGATCTCATTCAGATTCGATGGAGAAATCAAAAGCTTTACAGACAAGCAAAAGCTAAGAGAATTCAGCACCACCAAACCAGCTCTACAACAAATGCTAAAGGAACTTCTCTAAGTGGGAAACACAAGAGAAGAAAAGGACCTACAAAAACAAACCCAAAACAATTAAGAAAATGGTCATAGGAACATACATATCGATAATTACCTTAAACGTGAATGGATTAAATGCTCCAACCAAAAGACACAGGCTTGCTGAATGGATACAAAAACAAGACCCATATATATGCTGTCTACAAGAGACCCACTTCAGACCTAGGGACACATACAGACTGAAAGTGAGGGGATGGAAAAAGATATTCCATGCAAATGGAAATCAAAAGAAAGCTGGAGTCACAATACTCATATCTGATAAAATAGACTTTAAAATAAAGAATGTTACAAGAGACAAGGAAGGACACTACATAATGATCAAGGGATCAATCCAAGAAGAAGATATAACAATTATAAATATATATGCACCCAACATAGGAGCACCTGAATACATAAGGCAACTGCTAGCAGCTATAAAACAGGAAATCGACAGTAACACAATAATAGTGGGGGACTTTAACACCTCACTTACACCAATGGACAGATCATCCAAAATGAAAATAAATAAGGAAACAGAAGCTTTAAATGACACAATAGACCAGATAGATTTAATTGATATTTACAGGACATTCCATCCAAAAACAGCAGATTACACTTTCTTTTCAAGTGCACACGGAACATTCTCCAGGATAGATCACATCTTGGGTCACACATCAAGCCTCAGTAAATTTAAGAAAAGTGAAATCATATCAAGCATCTTTTCTGACCACAATGCTATGAGATTAGAAATAAATTACAGGGAAAGAAATGTAAAAAACACAAACACATGGAGGCTAAACAATACGTTACTAAATAACCAAGAGATCACTGAAGAAATCAACGAGGAAATCAAAAAATACCTACAGACAAATGACAATGAAAACATGACGATCCAAAACCTATGGGCTGCAGCAAAAGCAGTTCCAAGAGAGAAGTTTATAGCTATACAAGCCTACCTCAAGAAATAAGAAAAGTCTCAAATAAACAATCTAACCTTACACCTAAAGGGACTAGAGAAAGAAGAACAAACAAAACCCAAAGTCAGCAGAAGGAAAGAAATCATAAAGATCAGAGCAGAAATAAATGAAATAGAAACAAAGAAAACAATAGCAAAGATCAATAAAACTAAAAGCTGGTTCTTTGAGAAGATAAACAAAATTGATAAACCATTAGCCAGACTCATCAAGAAAAAGAGGGAGAAGACTCAAATCAATAAAATTAGAAATGAAAAAGGAGAAGTTACAACAGACACTGCAGAAAAACAAAGCATCCTAAGAGACTACTACAAGCAACTCTATGCCAACAAAATGGACAACCTAGAAGAAATGGACAAATTCTTAGAAAGTTATAACCTTCCAAGACTGAACCAGGAAGAAATAGAAAATATGAACAGACCAATCACAAGTAATGAAATTGAAACTGTGATTAAAAATCTTCCAACAAACAAAAGTCCAGGACCAGATAGCTTCACAGGTGAATTCCATCAAACATTTAGAGAAGAGCTAACACCCATCCTTCTCAAACTCTTCCAAAAAATTGCAGAGGAAGGAACACTCCCAAACTCATTCTATGAGGCCACCATCACCCTGATACCAAAATCAGACAAAGATACTACAAAAAAAAAAAAAAATTACAGACCAATATCACTGATGAATATAGATGCAAAAATCCTCAACAAAATACTAGCAAACAAAATCCAACAACACATTAAAAGGATCATATACCACAATCAAGTGGGATTTATCCCAGGGATGCAAGGATTCTTCAATATATGCAAATCAATCAATGTGATACACCATATTAACAAATTGAAGAATAAAAACCATATGATCATCTCAATAGATGCAGAAAAAGCTTTTGACAAAATTCAACACCCATTTATGATAAAAACTCTCCAGAAAGTGAGCATAGAGGGAAGCTACCTCAGTATAATAAAGGCCATATACGAGAAACCCACAGCAAACATCATTCTCAATGGTGAAAAACTGAAATCATTTCTTCTAAGATCAGGAACAAGACAAGGATGTCCACTCTCACCACTACTATTCAACATAATTTTGGAAGTCCTAGCCACGGCAATCAGAGAAGAAAAAGAAAGAAAAGGAATACAATTGGAAAAGAAGAAGTAAAACTGTCACTGTTTGCAAATGACATGATACTATACATAGATAATCCTAAAAACGCCACCAGAAAACTACTAGAGCTAATCAATGAATTTGGTAAGTTGCAGGATACAAGATTAATGCACAGAAATCTCTTGCATTCCTATACACTAATGATGAAAAATCTGAAAGAGAAATTAAGGAAACACTCCCATTTACCACTGCAACAAAAAGAATAAAATACCTAGGAATAAACCTACCTAGGGAGACAAAAGACCTGTATGCAGAAAACCATAAGACACTGATGAAAGAAATTAAAGATGATACCAACAGATGAAGAGATATACCATGTTCTTAGATTGAAAGAATCAATATTGTGAAAATGACTCTACTACCCAAAGCAATCTACAGATTCAATGCAATCCCTATCAAATTACCAATGGCATTTTTTACGGAACTAGAACAAAAAATCTTAAAATTTGTTTGGAGACGCAAAAGATCCCGAATAGCCAAAGCAGTCTTGAGGGAAAAAAACGGAGCTGGAGGAATCAGACTCCCTGACTTCAGACTATACTACAAAGCTACAGTAATCAAGACAATATGGTACTGGCACAAAAACAGAAACATAGATCAATGGAACAAGATAGAAAGCCCAGAGATAAACCCATGAACCTATGGTCAACTGATCTATGACAAAGGAGGCAAGGATATACAATGGAGAAAAGACAGTCTCTTCAATAAGTGGTGCTGGGAAAACTGGACAGCTACATGTAAAAGAATGAAATTAGAACACTCCCTAACACCATACACAAAAATAAACTCAAAATGGATTCAAGACCTAAATGTAAGACCGGGTAGTATAAAACTCTTAGAGGAAGACATAGGAAGAACACTCTTTGACATAAATCACAGCAAGATCTTTTTTGATCCACCTCCTAGAGTAATGGAAATCAAAACAAAAATAAACAAATGGGACCTAATGAAATTTAAAAGCTTTTGCACAGCAAAGGAAACCATAAACAAGATGAAAAGACAACCCTCAGAATGGGAGAAAATATTTGCAGAACAATCAATGGACAAAGGATTAATCTCCAAAATATATAAACAGCTCATGCAGCTCAATATTAAAGAAACAAACAACCCAATCCAAAAATGGGCAGAAGACCTAAATAGACATCTCTCCAAAGAAGACATACAGATGGCCAAGAAGCACATGAAAAGCTGCTCAACATCACTAATTATTAGAGAAATGCAAATCAAAACTACAATGAGGTATCACCTCACACCAGTCAGAATGGGCTTCATCAGAAAATCTACAAACAAATTCTGGAGAGGGTGTGGAGAAAAGGGAAACCTCTTGCACTGTTGGTGGGAATGTAAACTGATACAGCCACTATGGAGAACAGTATGGAGGTTCCTTAAAAAACTAAAAATAGAATTACCATATGATTCAGCAATCCCACTACTGGGCATATACCCAGAGAAAACCATAATTCAAAAAGACACATGCACCCCAATGTTCATTGCAGCACTATTTACAATAGCCAGGTCATGGAAGCAACCTAGATGCCCATCGACAGATGAATGGATAAAGAAGATGTGGTACATATATACAATGGAATATTACTCAGCCATAAAAAAGAACGAAATTGAGTCATTTGTTGAGACGTGGATGGATCTAGAGACTGTCATACAGAGTGAAGTAAGTCAGAAAGAGAAAAACAAATATCGTATATTAATGCATGTATGTGGAACCTAGAAAAATGGTACAGATGAACCGGTTTGCAGGACAGAAGTTGAGACACAGATGGAGAGAAGAAATGTATGGACACCAAGGGGGGAAAGCCATGGGGGGGTGGGGATGGTGGTGTGCTGAATTGGGCGATTGGGATTGACATGTATACACTGATGTGTATAAAATTGATGACTAATAAGAACCTGCTGTATAAAAAAATAAATAAAATTCAAAAATTAACAAAAAAATAAATTAATACTAAACTTTCTTTGGGTTATTTGTATGGAAATATGTTAATATAAATGTTTCAGACATTACATGAAATTCCTAAAAATCTTATATGTTCTGGTATAATGTTATAAGTCATAATTCTAGTTATTACTTTAAAATGTATATCTCAGAAATAACTAAATTTCCTTGTCAATTGCATTATTATGAACTTTCATCAAATCTTTAACCGAGGTCATTTTAAAGTCTTTTTGTCATTTACAGACAGTTCTGGGTGTACTCTGATGCTTTTGCAAAAATGTTCCTATAAAAGGGTTTCATCTTCAGGGAATTCATGGAAAAGGCTCTGACAAGTACAGGTTTCTGGTAACTGACTATACTGCTGAACTGAATGAATAAGCATTTTCAGAACTCTAATGGAAAACTGATGAATTCGTAAAAGTGCTAACAAAAGATCAAGATGAAAAAAAATTAATTACATGGGACTGAGTGAACTGATGAGGATGATTATAATTTTTGTGACTTTCTGTTTGAATTAAAAAAATGTGATAAAAAAGATTAACTTACTGGTGAGGTATTATTTATAAAAATACGTAAAACAAATCAAGAAAATGATAGAGACTTCATCTGTTTTCTTTTCTAATATCTGTACGTTGGAGGAAGATGTAATGATATTCCTGGCACGTCATTTTGCCCTCCAGAACCATCAAACATTGTAGATGTGATTAGGTAGAATTATTTAAATATGGTCGTGTATCTTTACCTTTCTGGTCAATCACAATTTCTGGTGGTTGTTTTTTTTTTAATAAAGAGTTTTTGTTTTTGTTTTAAAAAAAATATTTAGTGGAGGGAGAGAAATATTTTATTACAGTCACTAAAAGGTAAGGATTAATTTCCTTTTAGAAAGGGGGACATAATGCACATTTTACAGTGCAATATAAAAAGTATTATTAGCACAATAATACTATCACACTAAAAATGGAACTTATTACTTATTCAGTAAAATGGCCACTTGCTCCTAATCAGCATCATAATTCACTGGACAGATCTGAGGTTTCCTTAAAGGTTTTGCTTTACTGATCTTCCCTGGGTTTGTCATTCTCATTTCCCACATAGTTTGACGCATGGAGCAGCTACTTGCTATAGCATATGAAGAGTGCGGTAATCTAACACAAAGAAATGTCACAGAACAAAAAAACTATAATATACACAGTATTTTTAAAGGGAAAGAACTTTCTAGTAAGAATGCTCAATGGGTATGTCTTTGAAGACAAAATATTAAAGTCAGCCTTAAAATATCACTTAATATAGTAAGAAAAATTTCTTTCATGAGGTTTGACTTTCTATGTAATTCATAGCCTGGTTCTTTCTTTTAAACCTTTGAAAAGTGTTGTGAATAGAATATATTATACTTGGGATTCCAAAAGCTTTTCATTATTCATTAACAATTTGAGGATTATAAGATTACACTTCAGGTAATTTAGAATAAGATTTTTTAAAACTGAAGTATAGTTGATTTACAATATTGTGTTAGTTTCAGGTATACAGCAAAGTGATTCAATTATTTTTTTTAGATTATTTTCCATTATAGGTTATTAGAAGATATTGAATATAGTTCCCTACAGTAAAGCTTTGTTGCTTATCAATTTTATGTATAATAGTCTGTATCTGTTAATCCCATACTCCTAATTTATCCCTCCCTCCTTTTCCTCTTTGGTAACCATAAATTTGTTTTCTATGTGAGTCTGTTTCTGTTCTATATATAGATGGATTCATTTGTATTATTTTTTAGATTCCATATATAAGTGATATCATATAATATTTGTCTGATTTACTTCACTTAGTATGATATTCTCTAGGTCCATTCATGTTGCTGCAAATGGCAATATTTCATTCTTTTTTATGGCTGAGTGTGTCCCACATCTTCTTTATCCATTCATCTGTTGATGGACACTTAGTTTGTTTCCATGTCTTTGCTATCATAAACAGTGCTGCTATGAACATTGGGGTGCATGTCTTTTTGAATTAGAGTTTTCATCTTTTCCAGATATATGTCCAGATGTGGGATTGCTGGATCATATGGCAAATCTATTTTTAGTTTTTTTTTGAGGCACCTCCATGCTGTTTTCCATAGTGGCTGCACCAATTTACATTCCCACCATCAGTGTAGGAGGCTTCCCTTTTCTCCACACTTTCTCCAGCATTTATTATTTATAGACTTTTTGTTGATGGCCATTCTGACTGGGGTGAGGTGATACCTCATTGTAGTTTTGATTTGCATTTCTCTAATAATTAGCGATGTTGAACACCTTTTCATATGCCTGTTAGCCATCTGTATGTCTTCTTTTGAGAAATGTCTATTAAGGTCTTTTGCCCATTTTTTGATTGGATTATTTGGTTTTTTGATATTGAGTCATATAAGTTGTCTGTATAGAATAAGATTTTTTTAATGTGGATGCTGATGTGGAATCATATCTAAAGATATTGTGCCCATATATAACTTACCTTTAAATTTTATCTAAATTCTTATAAATATCTCACAGTTTTTGTTTGTTTGTTTAGCCATGTGGCACGGCTTGTGGGATCTTATTTCCCTGATCAGGAATTGAACCCAGGCCCTCCTCAGTAAGAGCGCAGAGTCCTAACCACCGGACCACCAGGGAATTCTCACAGTTCATTTTAAGGCAATAAATTGATTAACATGTTCACTTTAAAATATTGTTTCTAAACTCTTTATTAGTATCAAGTGGAAAGAATTTATACCTTTATTATAGTAAGAGGTAATTTTAAATTAAGTTATTTAATAACTCACCAAATCAGTTTCTTGTCACATAGGGTAACATGTTACTACCAAACAACTTTGCCTCTGGTCAAAGAGAAACAAATCATTGCACAAGGCTCAAAATTTTTGTGAAAATAAATATTTAGGAAAGTAAACCATAGATGTAATTAAATCCCAATGAAATACAATAAGCAATTATTGGAGAAGTAGCTATTACTCTGACCATCAAGTTTGGTATAAGAAGTAAACAGTTTAGCCCAAGCTGCCCTCAGCCGGCCGGTCAGCCGGCTCTGTTATGGCAATCTGCAGCCCCAGCATCGTGATTAGCAATTATTAACCAGCTTATGACCTAGATTTATTTTGTACACCTAATCGTTATGCTGAGGATTTGGAAAAGGTGTTTATTCCTCATGGACTAATTATGGACAGGACCGAACGTCTTGCTCAAGATGTGAAGAAGGAGATGGGAGGCCATCACACCATGGCCCTCTGTGTGCTCAACGGGGGCTACAAATTCTTTGCTGACCTGCTGGATTACATCAAAGTACTGAAGAGAAATAGTGATAGATCCATTCCTATGACTGTAGATTTTATCAGACTGAAGAGCTACTGTAATGACCAGTCAAGAGGCGACATAAAAGTAATTGGTGAAGATGATCTCTCAACTTTCACTGGAAAGAATGTGTTGATTGTGGAAGGTATAATTGACACTGGCAAAACAATGAAAACCTTGCTTTCCTTGGTCAAGCAGCATAATCCAAAGATGATCAAGGTTGCAAGCTTGCTGGTGAAAAGGACCCCTCGAAGTGTTGGATACAGACCAGACTTTGTTGGATTTGAAATTCTAGCCAAGTTTGTTGTGGGATATGCCCTTGACTATAATGAATACTTCAGGGATTTGAATCATGTTTGTGTCATTAGTGAAGCTGGAAAAGCAAAATACAAAGCCTAAGATGAGAGTTCAAGTTGAGTTTGGAAACATCTGGAGTCCCACTGAAATCACAAGTAAAATTATCAAATGTTCTAGTTCTGTGGCCAGATGCTTAGTTGAGCTTATTGCATGTAACTTCTTAGAATTTTATCTGTTTTGTATTTTAGAAATGTCAGTTGCTGCATTCCCAAACTCTTTATTTGCACTATGAGCCTATAGACTATCATTTTCCTTTGGGTGGATTGTTGTTTGACTCATGAATGAAAAACCTCTTAAACCACACCACTATTGAACGAAAATATTGAAATTGTATATGTAAAAAACCTTTAAAGAGAAGAATATATTAGTTTTTTAACTGGTATTTTACTTTTTATATATTCAGGAAACAACAGAAGTGATTGAATATTGTTAATTATACCACTGTGTGTTCAGAAAAGTAAGAAGCAGTCAGTTTCATATCAGTCACAGCACTTAGAAGTATCGTTATGTTGGATAAACCATATGTCTTGGAATTATTTTAGTAGGTTTCAGTAGTATTAACTGTAATTTCCCACTTGTTCAAATTATTTTTGGTGAATCTTTGTCAACAGATTGATCTGTATCTTTTAAATACAGATCAATAAGTTCCAAAAACCTACCACTTTTTGAATTCCTCAACATAAAAATCCTTAAAATAAAGGCTGTCTCTTTAAAAGAGAAAAAAAAAGAAGTAAACAGTTTAACTTTATAGGGTTATTTATTAATTTTTTTTTTTACATCTTTATTGGAGTATAATTGCCTTACAATGGTGTTAGTTTCTGCTTTATAACAAAGTGAATCAGCTATACATATACATATATCCCCATACCTCCTCCCTCTTGTGTCTCCCTCCCACCCTCCCTATCCCACCCCTCTAGGTGGTCACAAAGCACTGAGCTGATCTCCCTGTGCTATGTGGCTGCTTCTACAGGGTTATTTATTAATCTTGCTGGAAATGATTCCCATGATTTTGAGAATGGAGACTCCATACTTCTCTTTAGATCCTTAGTAATAGCTTTAGAATATGGGAAACCCAAATTATACTAATCTCTTGATTCCACAAAAGTATATTCCCTTCTTTGTTCTGCAGTATTTCACCAATGTGATTGTTTTTTATAAATATTGTGAGAATAAACTAACAAAGTAATATTTGGAAAGTTTTTCGAGCCCTTTGGACCACTTGTGACATCAATAATGGCAGGATTCTTTCCAAACCACAAGTTTTTCCTCTCAAAACTCTTCTCTATTTTTGTACCATCATTGCCTCTTCCTCTCTATTTTTAATAAGATTTATTTCAAACTATGAAATGCATGGTTATTGTAGGAAATTTGAATAATAAATAAAAGTAAAAATACCCATAATTCGATCAATTTTTCCTCCAGAATTTTGATGAAATAATTGCAGTCTGAACAAGGTATGTTACAATTTTTTTTCAATGCTAGGAAAAATCTTTAAAAGAATTCACACACGCAAAAAAAAAAAAAAAAAAAGAATTCACGCAGGCTTTTGACAAATTTGGTTAACACTCATGGACCATTTTATGGTTAATTGCATCCACTGGGAAAGCAATAGAGGTATTGCCTCACAGATACAGTTGAATTCAGAAAATTAAATGCTAGCATGATTTCACTCCATTGTAGGTATTTCTTCTTCACAAATATCATTTTAATAGATGTGTCAGTGATAGCTATCACTTATAGAAAGCCTTACTTAATGATATAATCTTTACATCAACCATAACAGTAAATTAGCACTAGCCTCACTTTACAAAACAAAGGTTTGAAAGCAACCGCATAGCTCTTAGGTGGTGAAGTGAGAATTTGAGGGGATTTGAACACTGCTCTCTCTGCTTCCAAAGGCATCCTTTCCACTACAGTCCAACACCTCACCATGAATATCATAATCTGCTTAACTAGGTCCTGTGGTTGGGCATTTCAAATGCTCCCCCCACCTTTTTTCTTTTTTTTTTTAACGAAAATCAATAATGTTAGAAGTAATATCTTGGAGTATGAAACTTTGTTTTTATGATTATTTCACCAAAATAGAGCTTAAAATCTGGGTTAGTGTGTTAAAGGCAGGAATATTTTTAAGGCAATTTGTACACATTGTTAATTGCTTTCCTCAGTGAGACTGTTCAAATTATAATCCAGTCAGCAGAGCATGAGGCTTCCTGCTCCACTGTGCTCTTTATAAAAATCTTGGTTAATTTAATAGATCAAAATTGACTCTTTGTTGCTAAGTTTAAAATTGTTTTGGTTGCTATAGTTAACTGTGTTTTAATACATCAATTCTCCATTCTACAGAGTGAAGGCTGGCTAAGTCTTTGAACTAGAAATGGGAAGATAGGGGAATGGTCTTTAGACTTTTTATTCCCTTTATTCATTCAATGGTTATCTAGTTCCTATTCTAGGTCAGGCATTGTGCTAGTGTTCAGGATATAAAGATGAAAGCCCATCCCTGACCTCAAAGAGCTTGTGAACTAGCAAGAGAAACAGACATAAATAGACTGTAGTACAGCGTGACTGGCACTGTGACCAAAGTAACACAGAAGAATATGCTTTGAGAAACACAGAGGAGGGCACTTAAACCAGCTTCAGGGAGGTCCTAGAAGCCATTTTGGAGGTGCTGAGGGCTGAGCTCCACCTTGAAGAGCAGCAGAAGTTAGCCAGCTTTTTCCTGACATCCCCAACCAGAATTAATTGTTTCCTCATCTATGTTCCTTTACTAAAATATAGTGTACTTATTTGTTTCCACGTCTCTCGCTTGGCTGATCTTCTTGGTGGGGAGGGACTATATCCCTCATTAGCTCAAGACAATGCCCCAAAATGAGTAGGAATGCAATTAACATTTGTTGAACTATTTTGAAATTCTACCCATATAGCGATTTCCTCCCATACCTTCCTCTTGACATTTATATAAATATGTGTGGTTTTTCTTTATATTGTAAAAATAATACGGTTCATCACATACCCATCAGAATGGCTAAAAGGAAAGCATGGAAAATGACAAGTGCTGGTGACAGATTTGGAGCAACAGAAATGCTCATACATCACTGGAGGCAGTAGAAATTGGTACAGCCACTTTGGAAAAGTGGCAGTATCTATTAAACCTGGGTTGTACCTCATAAACCAACAATTTCATTCCTAGAAACAAGTTCAACACAAATGCATGCATATGTTCACCACAAAGCATATTTTCACCAAAAGCAGCACTATTGATAGTAGCTCCAAACTAGAAAATACACAGAGGCTCATCAGCAGTAGAATGGAAAAACTTATTGTGGTATGGCCACACCGCAAGGAAAAGGAATCTACACTTAACAATATGAAGGAATTTCATAAGAATAATTTTGAGGGCAAAGAGCTAGTGTTTTTTTTTAAGCACTTATTGGATGATTACTTTTATATAAAGAATAAAAATAGGCAAAACTATTCTATGCTATAGAAGCCAGGAAAAGTCGGTTAGAAGTGGAGGGTTAGTCACTGTAAGGGAATAGGCATGGAGAGCTTCTGGGGGTGCTGGTAAGGTTCTGTTTCTTGATCTGGGTTTTGGTTACACCTGTATATTCGGTTTGTGCCCTTTTCTGTATATGTATTATACCTAAATAGTTTTTTTTTAAAAAATATGTCTTATTTGAGAGAAAGCTAGAAAATACATAATGTTTTAAAATTTTTAAATCATCCATAATCTACTACCTAGAAATTACTATTAACATTTTGGATTATTTCCTTCTAGTCTTTTTTTGAAGCCGCAGTGCTTGTGCCATCTCCTCCCCCTCTCTGCTTCCCACATATTTACACACACATTTTACTAAATTAGGTTCATTCCTATTTAGTTTTACTTCTGGTTTTTTATTTTTACTTAAAGTTAATCCATATTATCAAATATTCGGGGCTTCCCTGGTGGCACAGTGGTTAAGAATCTGCCTGCCAGTGCAGGAGACATGGGTTCTATCCCTGGTCCGGGAAGATCCCACATGCCTCGGAGCAACTAAGCCTGTGTGCCACAACTACTGAGCCTGTGCTCTAAAGCCCGCGAGCCACAACTACTGAAGCCCATATGTCTGGAGCCCGTGCGCTGCAACGAGAAGCCACCGCAATGAGAAGCCCGTGTGCAGCAACGAAGACCCAACACAGCCAAAAATAAATAAATTAAAAAAAAAAAAATTCGTTGCAGGCATGTTTTTAAACTGCTGCAATGTATTCCATCAAATATATATATGTAATATATGGTGTGTATATATAAAATATAATATCATAAATTCCTGGAAGAGAGTTGTGTGTGTGTGGCATGTATATATATGAAATATTCCTAGTATATTATAACATATATTCCTAGAAGAGAGTATGTGTGTGTATACACACACACACACACACAAACACGTATAAGCTACTGGGTCATGAACGTTCTATAAGCTCTGCCTTCATTCTGCATTTCCTTCCAGAAAGGTTGCATCCCACTGGCAAGGTTGTTAGAGCTCCTTGTGTCACAGTCCAACCCCAGATCATTTATTATTATTTTTATTCGTTGTTAAAATGGTGGAGCGTAAAACAGGACTAAGGAATCCGCGGTTTTGCACCTGCCTAGGCGCTCCGCAGGAATGGGCTCTCCCGCACTCCTCTCCCTTCCAGGGAGCCCCACGCCTCGGCCGTGCAGTGCGGCCGCGCGTGCGCCCGGGCCTCCAGCGCCCTCGCCGCCCGGTTGCCATGGGAACCTCAGAGCACCACAGCGCCCGAAGACGCAGCAGTGAGCGGTACCAAGGCCAGAGCATGGAGCTGCCAGATCCGGTCCGCCAGAGGCTGGGAAACTTCAGCCGGACCGTGTTCAGCGACTCCAGCCGGACCGGGCCGGAGTATTACGAGGGTCCGGGTGAGTGGCGGAAGCCCAGCGCAGGGCGTGTGGCCCTCGGAAGACCTGGCGCGAGTTTTGGAGCGGCCGGATTTTGCCCAGACCTAAGATGGCGGTTTCGCCTTCAGCTAGTTCTCCGCAGTGCGGGAAGCTCCTTGGAGGAGGGGCCAGGCCGAGGGATGGGGCTGAGATGGGGACCGGATACCCCGGCCCAGTAACCCAGCCGGTTCTGGGTTGATAGTGCTGAGGCCTGGCCGGCTAATTGCAAGCGGGGCGGCTGAGATGGCGCCGGCCTTCCTCAAAAAAGAATATAAAAGCCGCCTTCGCAGCCCGCGTCCGGTCCCTTGCCCTCCGAGAAGGCTGAGAAGGCCGACTTTGCTTTTCCTCTACGGCATTCGCCCTGGGTTTTCTGGCCAGGGTGGAGTGGAAACAGCCCAGGCAATCTCCTCTTTCCACTTACTATCCCCTACCCCAGTAAAATATCTTTTCCTTTTCTCCTTTCCTAGCAGAACAAGTACTTTCCACCACAAGTCCATTTTCTGGCAGAAGACATGGAAAGAAGTTTTATTTTAAACGCTATCCAATCCAGAGTGGCACCTGCCACTCTAGCAACGCCTTCAACAAAACTCGCACTCTCCCTGCCTTCTCCTTCCCATCCCCTATTTATACCTCTTGTCCTAAATCAAGTAACAAAATACCACGATGCTACATTCAACATGACAAGTGACAACGCAGTTTTCTGCAAAACAGTTCCCTCTCTTAAATCATGATAGACAACATACTGTCAACCAAACCTACGCAGCTTTTATCACTGAACTGTGCTGGGAAATAGAAATCTTTTCCTCTTGCTTGGTTTAGGGATTTTTTAAAGGGGGCAAAGAAAAGTCATTTCCCATCGTTTCAAATTTTCACCCTGATTACTTGCCTGTCCTCTCAATTTAGGCCTGGTCTTGATTTAGGATGTACAGAGAAAAACATAATGTGAAAAATTAGGTTATTACGTTTTTGATTCTAAAGCCAAGGCACTAAAATCTGATGATGTAAAGTATCAGGGGGTTTCTGTAAAGGGTCAGATAGTAAATATTTTAGAACTTGCAGGCCGTAGGTCTCTGTGGCAGTCATAGATAATGGTAATTGAATAGACATGGCAGTGTTCCAATAAAGCTTTATTTATGGACACTAAAGTTTGAATTTCATGATTTTCAGTGTCACAAAATATTATTATTCTTTGATATTTTTTCCTCAACCATTTAAAAATGTGAAAAAACATATTTAGCTCACTTGCTATACAAAAACAGGCAGCTGGCTGGTAGTTTGCCCACCCCTGATTTATATTACATAATGTTTTAATTTAAATTCCGTTTACAGAAGTCAACTTGTACTTTTGCAGAATTTAGTAAATTCATGTCTTGTGCTTTCAAGGTTAATTTACATATTAACTTGATTTTCAACTGCATGATGGTAAGTTTGATCTGCTGAAATATAGACATAGCATAACTCTTAAGATGCTCATGTACAAAATTCTTAACATAAAAACTTCTTTGCAAAATTTGACGACAGTGTTTGCTCTAAAGGTATTAAAATTTTCAGCTTAACTAATTTACCACTATTTTTCCACATTTTCTTCCTTGTGGATCTGAATTAGGTTTGATTATTTGTACTGTAATTGCAAGCGTGTATTATGACCGCAGCTGACCAAGAGTTGTACTATTGTTACGAGAAAATCCTAGGCAAGTGAGTTACCTTCAGATTTAACAGACTGTAAGAATGCATTCCTTTATCAGTGGTAATTTAATAAATGGGTGCAAGCAAAAGTAGACATAATAATCAGGGATATTCTTGGAGCTAAAGGAAAAACCTTGCTGTGAGAGACCATGATTATCTTATATTTTAAAACTGTTAAACGATAGATATAAAATACTCAGATGTGGAGAAAAAGACATAAAAATCTGTTTTTAAGAAATTTATTTTAGGGGCTTCCCTGGTGGCGCAGTGATTAAGAATCTGCCTGCCAATGCAGGGGACACAGGTTCGAGCCCTGGTCCGGGAAGATCCCACATGCCACGGAGCAGCTAAGCCCATGTGCCACAACTACTGAGCCTGCGCTCTAGAGCCCGCGAGCCACAACTACTGAGCCTGTGTGCCACAGCTACTGAAGCCCACGCGCCTAGAGCGAGAGCTCTGCAACAAGAGAAGCCACCGCAATCAGAAGCCTGCACACCGCAACCAAGAGTAGCCCCCGCTAGCCACAACTAGAGAAAGCCCACGCACAGCAATGAAGACCCAACACAGCCAAAAATACATAAATAAATAAATAAATTTTAAAAATATATTTATTTTAGAGCCTTTGTAAATTCTTTGTAAATTCTTTCATTTAGAGCAGTGGATTTCAAAATATATATCTGCTCTTAAATTGTTGGAATTTAGTCAAATTTAGGATGCATTTGTAGGGCCCAATTTTAAAAATCAAATTCTTAATTTAGGACCCTTCTCCCTTATATGAAAGCAAAAGGTACTATGTAATCAGCCTTAGATAAATGAAACTCATGTATCACAAATGGCTACACTGGTAATGCCCTTATAATAGTATGTTTTCATTCATTCATTAATGAATTCATTCTTTCTGCTTATGCATATTTGGTATTTTCCATGTGTAAAGCAAGATGCTAGGTTCTGTGAGGGCCTCAAATTTGGGTAGAATGTGGTCTGTGCTTACAATGAGCCTGTGTATAAGTAAAAGAGAAGGAAAAAGGACTCATTTATTGAGTGCCTACTAAGTGCCAGGCATAGTGCTAGGGTGAAGTAATTTATATTATCTTTAATCCTCACAAGCAACCTGTGAGGTAATTTTAATGTTACTGTTTTACAGGTGAATAAATTAAGGCTCAAAGAGGTTAAATAATTTATTCCAAGTCTGGCATCTAGAGTTCTGAGGGAGTTTGGGGAACTCCGGGTTTACTTGGACTCCAGAGCTCATTGTCTCTTCAGTAACCAGACTGTGTCTCAAGTGAGGGGAGTGTGGCTCTTTGCTAACACTTCTTACACACAGGTTAGAGTGATAAGTACCTAGAGGGGAAAGAGATTTCTGCTGGAGTGGGGGAATGGGATCAAGAAAGGATTTATGGAAAAAGTGGCATTGAATTGGATATGAATGAACAGGTAGGATTAGGATATGCTGAAAAGGGGTGTCTGTTTAATTATAATTTGGGGGGATTAGATTTTGCATGAGATTAGTTTATATGTGAGAGATTAGTTGTTATGTATTTTATGTGTTCATTTCATAGGCTCTTCACACAGAACTCTACAAAGGAGGTAATGATGATGATTGTTATCTGCTCAATAGGATTCATATTGATATTCCACATTTAATTTATACCAGTAGTACGCAAAAAAGTCAGCAGACTGTAATGGGAGAATGATAAAGTAATTGAAAAATATGAAACATACCCCCAAGTAGCCAACATAGGAACTAAATAGTATTATGATGACTATTTCCTTTCACTGTCAATGATTATAAATAGGCTTAAAATTTGGAGTTTCGTTAAGCTGATGCTATGGTTATTAATTCTAAGGAACTAAAGGACTTATAGGGCAGAGACCAGGGTTAAGAGTTTGTTCCTTTTCTCTCTCTTTCTTCCGTAGATAATGAAATGGTTTCCAGTTTGGCATTGCAGATGTCACTTTATTTTAACACTTATTTTTTCCCACTTTGGTGGGTGAGCAGCATTATGATGCTTCAGATGAAGGTAAATCTACACTTTACTACTTCTGCTGAGGTCTCTTGTGCCATCCCTGGCATTGTTACATTGTCAATAAAATTAAAGTTCTTCATATTTTTTTTAAATCTCAGGTCAGTCTTACTATATGTGAGATTTTATGAACATGTTTATTTTTGTTTTTTTAGTATTCAATCTTGCCTGATTACTACAAATTCATTGTGGTCACCGTTATCATCCTAATAACCTTAATTGAAGCTATCAGGTTGTATCTGGGCTACATGGGGAACCTGCAGGAGAAGGTAGGCTCTTCTTTCCTTTCTCTCAGTGCTACACATAAATGCAGTAAGATTTTCCTAACAAGGAACAGGCAGTGAGATGTGGAAGGAGCAAAGGCCTGTAGTTAAGGCCTAGCTCCAACTTCACCACATCTGTCACTGTGGTCTGTTTGCTTAATCTCTTGAGCCTTGGTTTCTTCACATATAAAATTGGGGAAATATTTACTTCACAGGTTTGTTAGGATTAAGTAATTTATATAAAGTACCTGAACATAGTAAACACTTAAGAAGTGATAGTTTTCCCTCTTCTCACCAGTCTTGAAAATACTTGGTCAATTAAACATGATTATTTAGATCCTGAATAAGAGAATGGGGGAAAATGATAAACTCATTTCCTCTGCAAGGCTCATGTTTTCTGAATCATCATGCTGCCTAAGCATTTACAGTTACCAGAATTTAGGGATAATCCCTAAAGATTTCTGTGTTCTTTCAGGCCCTTCATAAGGGCCTGTCCCAGCCTGTCCCACTGTATTTCTTGCTTTTTCCTAATCCAAGCATCCATTCCAGGTGATGTGTTGTTTCCCAGTCATACTCATTCCACATCTTTGCTTACTTAAGTTCTTGCCTCTTCCTCCTTCTACCCAACTTTAAAAGCCTACCTCCTTGAATTCTGTCTTTTACCTACCCTACTTACTCTCTTGTCTCGTTTCTTGTAGCATTTAGTCTATAATGCTAAGTGGTGCATTTCATTATTCACTATAGTATTCTAGGACTGTCACATAAGTAAGTTTTCTCTTCCGGTCTAGACTGTAAGTTTTCTAAGGACAAGGACCATGTTGTACTCCTTTTGATTTACAGAGCTCAAAATGTATGTTCACAGTAGTGCCATCAAGTAGTATCACTTGCTTATTGATACAAACAGAAGACTGTACTTCACTGATCTGATACTCATCACGTGTGTCATTGCAGGTTCCTGAGTTGGCTGGCTTTTGGCTTTTGAGCCTTCTACTGCAGTTGCCTTTAATTCTGTTCTTGCTCTTTAATGAAGGCCTAACGAATCTGCCCTTGGAAAAAGCCGTACATATCATCTTCACTATATTCCTTACTTTCCAAGTTGTTTCAGCATTTCTTACCCTAAGGAAAATGGTAAATCAGTTGGCAACTCGTTTCCACCTCCAAGACTTTGACCGGCTCTCTGTGAGCAGGGGAGACATGAGAAGAGTGAGATCCTGTATAGAAGAGATTTGACCCAGTGCTGTTGAGTGAAAAATCTGAAAGATCATTCTAGAAAACTGCAGGAATTAGGAAAACACCAGAGGGCTAGCACGAGAAAAAGGATAAAGCAAGTGTTTTGAACTGTATGCTCTCTGGCTCTGAAATTCCAAGGTTGGGGACAATGATAAGACTATTTGTACATCACATGAAAGCAGTAAATCAACCCTAAAGCCTACGTGTTGTCTACCTGATGTCAAATATCTGAATTTTTTTGTTGTTGTCGACTTTTTCAGGTGTGTAAAAGCCTGTATTGGTGGCATTACATCTTTATTGTAATATTTCTAGTTATTACCTATAACTAGAAATGTGTATATTTCTTTTAATCTTGTTGACTATCTATGTGTTGGCAGTATGTCTGAAGCACGTGGAAATGCTTGTCAGTATTCTGATGTATTAGACTACATTTGTAAACTAAGACTCCAGATTTTCATGTCTGCTAGGGTCTTAGCTGTTGTACTGAGGTTAAGAAGAAAACAGGTGGATTATCATGCTATTTAAGAAACGTTTTTATTCTAAAATTGTTATTTTCATAAAACCGTGTTCAGGGACTTCCCTGGCAGTTTGGTGGTTAAGACTTCGCCTTCCAGTGCAGGGGATGCAGGTTTGATCCCTGGTCGGGGAGCTAAGATCCCACATGCCTCACGGCCAAAAAACCAAAACATGAAACAGAAGCAATATTGTAACAAATTCAATGAAGACTTTAAAAGTGGTCCACATCAAAAAAATCTTTCAAAAAAATAAATAAGTAGATAAATAAAACCGTGTTTGGTATTTATGGCAGTGGTGTGTAAAATGTCTTTACAATAAGGTATAAAATATTTATGTTAAAGTATGTGTAGGAATCATTCCTGTCTTGTACAGTTCTTTTGGGCTGTGGGTTATTTTTATTACAGAGTTTGCTTGGGTGTATCTGAACATTATTTTTAAGTGACTATTGGATTGTCTTAAGGGATATAATATTTTCTTTCCTATAGGGAAATGTGCCTTTATAGGTAATATATTTTACTGAGAGATAGTTGTAGCTACCTTAAAAATCATTCTTTCTAATCTTCCTGTTCTGTAATTCATGCTTATTTTAGGATTTCCATGCTGTGCCTTATACATTCTTACATTGCTTGATTTTTGAAAATCTTTTATTTCCCACTACTAATCACACCTGACCAGTCTATTTATGCTCTTTCTATTATTATATACAAAGTTCAGTCAAATTTTTCTACCCCCATGCACTGGCTGATTAGCCTTTCCCCTATACCAAAGCTGTCACTAGGTATATTCCAATAATTTGAAATTCAAAATAGAATTCTGTTTGGATAGTTTACTAAAACATATTTGTTGCGTTTGTTTCTAGATAGGAATAGATAGGTGAGTTTATAAGAAAATATAAAATAACACTAAATCTACATAGCAGATAAATTAAGGGGATGATAAGAAAGACTTTTCTATTTAACAATTGTTTCCAGAGTTTTATTTTAAATATCAGAGCCTCTGAAACATTTAAACTTTAATTTAGGGTTAAAAGAGTAATCACTAAAATGTTAAGACTGATAATCAAAAATTTTAACAACTATAAAAATTGGGGGAAAATGTATTCAATTTATTAAAATTAAAAAAAAATTTGCTCTAATAACCATATTGCTTAAAATACAGATATAATAAGGATGGGAAAAAAGAAACTAAGAAAATCCATTGAGAACATGACCAAGTTATTTGTTTTTTGTCTAAACAATAAAACCATGATTTTGTGTTAGGCTGAACCAATATTTTCTTTTGGAGTATAGCTGGTTCCCTATGTAAGCATATGAAAATTGAGATAGATATTTCCATGTCAGCACATTTGGAGTTTAGGCAGTCCTTATTTTTATTTTATTTGAATAAGTTTGCCCATCCTTAATTCCAATTACATCTTCCTCTTCAGGGTTCACAGCACTGTTCTGAAGTTTTCTAGTTAGGACGTTGAGCTTCTCAAACACTTCACAAACACTTTGTCTTTCACATATTTTTTTTTCCCAGGGTTTTTTCCTAATTACAGACAAGGTGGATGTGAATTTCTGTAAATCGGAATGATTTTTAAAAATTGGGTTTTAATCAACATATGTTTGAATGCCTAGTATGTACAAGGAAGAGTGGAGAGTTCATAGACAAATAAATGTGCTCCCTGTTCTCAGGGGTACAACGTTGGAAGTAAAGTCTAACTTCATCAGGGAGGTGCATTGAATGAGTTTCTACCTAATAAGTACCTGACAGCTGACAGTCCTTGGCTTCCGGTGCATCTCCTCTCTTTTTTCCTTCACTTGGTGTCCAGGATTAGCGCACTGGCCCTTCATCAACACCATTTAGCAATCACTATTCCTCTCACTGTCAGAGCACAGGAAGGGGACATGGGGCGGGAGGGGCAGGGAGTGCTGTTAAACACACTCGCTCATACACACTCACTTGCGCTTGCCCGTGCACACAATAACAAGACGTTTACTGTCTGGTGGAAAAAGCAGATGGGCAAATCAGGGATAGCACTGTAGGATTACAGAGAATACATAAAAGATGAGGAATCTGGGAAGGCTTCCCAAAGAAAGTAACACTTTGGGATTTGAAGACTGAGCTGGTATTAAGTGTTAGTTTCAGTATTAAGAGACAGAAGCAATAGTGACTCTGAGTACTGTTTCAGGTATTACATGTAGTTTGATAAAACTGGTGGGAAGGGTGCATGAGAAGAAAGGACACCGAATAAGATAGAGAAGCTTGGGAGGAGCTAGTAAGCTAAAGACTCTAATATTCTGAATCCCTGAATAGTTTAAACAGTGAAATACCACATACATTTAAGTTTCAGAAAGATTTCTCTGAAAACAGTGTGGGAAATGTACTATAAGGGTTGGGCTAGAGGTAGAACTTGATGAAGCAACTTTGGAGAGAACAAACTGGCCTGGATAAAGTCAGTGACAGTAAAATAAACTTGAGTAGAACCTATTAAGATTTTTTTTTTAATAATTTTATTTTATATTTTAAAATAGGTATTAAAATTTTTTTTCTAATGTATCTTTTTGGGGATTACACACAATGGTAAACAAAATGACGTACTCACTATCTTATCCACCCCCATCCCCTGGCCATTGTTAGATTATTATTAGACTTAAATAGAGCTCTATCTGAAATAGCCTTTTATAAATTTTGACATGACATATCTGAATAGTTCTTAATTTGCATCTGTGAAGACTATAGTTTTCAAAAACTTAAATTTTAAAAGAAATTGCATCAAGATTTTGAGAGTAAAGGAAAGAAAAATCATCTATAATTCCATACCCTAGAATAACAAGTATTAGCAAACGTCCTCTTTCCTTGCAGTTTTCCCATTGTAAATGCTTTTTAAAACATAGCTGTGACCACCAGCACTTACGACTTTGCACCCTGCTTTTCTGAAAACATTATAAATTTTTACCTATCTTTCTACATAGTCAACATAACCATTATCTTAAATGATTGTACAATATTCCATCAAGTAGATAGACAGTAATTTATTAAACTTCTCTCCTATTGTTGGATATTTGGGTTGTTTTCTTCTTTTGCATGTATACTGTTGGGCCTCAGAGCAGGCTGCCCCAAGATATGCTACAATGACATATTGATTAGTTTGAATTTAAGCCAGTGGAGAAAAAATGATATAGAAAAACACTCTAACCCCCTCTTTCCCCATGAAAGCAGGAAATAATCTCCCATGTGAAAGTATCCTCCTTATACCAGGAGGATAGAAAGCATCCTTATCACCAGAGTTAGGAAATTCAAGACTAAGAAAACTCTGTAGACAAACTTTGTTACCTCTTCATTAGTCTGCTACCCCAAGCACAAGCCCCTTTAAATCTTCACAAATAATTGTTTCTTTGTCTAAAAATAATATATAAACAGCCTGCTTTGTTCACCTCGAGGATTCCATTTTTATGAGACCTCCGTGCATATGAATTAAATTGGGTTTTTTTCTTCCTATTTATCTGTTTGCATCAATTTAATTATTAGACCAAGCAAAAGAACTCCCCAACAATACATAACATTGTAATGAACATCTCATGTATACAGCTTTTTTCCATATCTTAGATGATTCTTTTTAATTAGTAAGCTAGAGTCTCAGAAGTGAAACTGCTGGATCATAGGGTATAAACATTTTTGAGGACTCTTGATGCATATTGCCAAATTATAATATCCACTTTCTGTAATTCTAAAGATATTGCAATGAAAATTTTAACAAGGACAGACTTAGAGATCTTAGTCACCCACTCATCTTTGTGTTTCTGAGTAGCTACCACAGGAACAGAGTCTCCTAAGGAGGAAAAAAACTAAAAGCTGTGAAAGGAGAAGTGCAAAGAATTAAAAAAAAAAAAAAATGTTTTTTTGAATTAAGGGAAAACTGATAAGGGACAGGAAAAGGCTTAGGCAAGCTGGTCGCAGTCAGCAACAGACAGATGTGACACAATAAAAACTGGGTCATTGAGTTGGGACAGCCCTAGGACATAAAAAGACTGAAATGAAGTAAAGCTCTGGATTACTTTGTTCTTGAATATTGAATTTTTTCAGAAGCATGGAGCATGAAATATTACAGTGATAAGCCAAGATTGGAAACATAGCCAAGAAAAAGAGGTCTTTAAGGGATTGTTTAAAATGTTCTGAAGGAATAATTTAGTTTGGTCTTAAACAGCTCAAAAAGTAAATTGACATAAAGCTTTTGCATAGCAAAATAGGCATGGAGGCAGAAAACAATGAGGCAAGTGGAATGGTTTATCCTGTAAATTCGTTACAATGTAAAACATTAGATTTTTGCTCCTACAAAAGGTTTGTCAGCAAACTTTAATGCTGTATTTTTTAAGTGCAATTAACACTAATTTGTTACGGGTATACATCTTATTCTAGTTTTAAAAGACTGTTAATTTGAGGGTTTTCAGTCAACAAAAAAACAAAACTAAACAGCTAATCATTCTAAAAATCATTCTAAGAATCATCCTAAAAATCTCCTGTCCACTGCATACCCCACTCCCGCCACAGTGTTTAAGCATTAAGCATTTAAAAACATTCAGGCCCTAGAAAAATGTGTTTAAAATCAGGTTTAACTACGACGTTTAAATTTATCCTGGTACTTACATAGATGTACATCTTTCTGAAAATGAGGCTAAGCATCGGTGCGTAATCATTTCAACCAAACTCAAGAACGAATAAAAGTCTTAAAAAGGCACAGACCAGAAGATAAATAAAACATATATTCTATGAAAAATTAAGACACTTGGAAATTTAGCTTATCAACATGCTCAATCTAAACAAGTTCCACAGCCACACCCTTGACTGGAAAGGGCTTTCTAAGCCAGTGAGGTCTGTACAATCACAGTGTATATATCACAGCTACTTATTCGTCTTTCATTGTTCCACAGGCCTAAGTGTTTGGCACTTGGCTACGTTAAAAATGTAGACTTTTAAAAACAATAATCAACCAAGAATGGCCTTCTCTTTCAATTTTTCAGAACTCTAATAGCACTATATTTGGCTGATAGGAAAGTGGTATTATCGATTCATCTCTAAAGGGTTTTAGTTCCTGATCTTGAGTTATTTATATTCTAATTGAAAACACATTGGAGACACTGCTCAATATTATAGCTCAAAAGAGAAAAATGTTTGATATTCAAATTCAAATTCAAAATGCAAATTCAAAAAATGTTTGATATGTATATTTAATAATTATTTTATAAATGCTTGATTCATTAGTACCTAGAAGAACTAAAATTGTCACTAAAGAGAGTGGAAGTTTAGGACTTTGCTTCAATAGCTTTCCTAAAAAGAATAAAAGCTGCTAAGAGTTAAATTTTTTGCTATCCTAAAAACTAGAGTTCCTGATGCCCAGTAAGTCCTTGCTAAGGAAGGCAGGAGAGGAGTTCACTGTTGATTATTTGGTAATTTACAAAGCAGAGCAGCAAAAGATATATTCATGCTTTTTATTTTTAGTATGCTATAATTTTGTTCTGCAAAGTAAACTTAATTTACTTAGCTCTAACAGTATGCCATCCACTATGGTTTGGTACTCCAGGACAAAAAGATAAATAGGATTGAGTCCCTGCCCTTCCAGCCAAGGGCTCGCAGAGGAGACAAATTTAAGGTGATCATCATGGCTTATGAAAATATTGTAATAGAGCTATGTAAAATATGAAGAAAAGTGAGGAATCCTGACTAGGACGCAAGATAGTCTTTCAGACAGATGGAACAGCATAGACAAAGGCACAGACATTTGAAAATATAAGGCCTGAACAGAACCAAAAGTAGTTTGATAAGATTAAAATATAAGGTATGTTGAGAAGGGCCTGAGATGAGCTGGAAAGACTGGCATCAGGATGTTATCAGTGTGTCATATAATAAAGAGTTTGAACTTTATACTGTAGGCAATGAATGGTGTATCTATATTGAAACAGAAGACAATGCTGCCATATTTGAAAATGATACAAAGCTGAGAGGGAGAGCTAATTTGATAGATAATGATCACATTTCAAAAGAATCTCATAAGAGGCTGAAATGCTGGCACAAATACATTTTACACACACATACACACACACATCTTCCAACCCACACCTCTCAAAAAATCAGTTCACTAATAATTAAGGAGCTCATTATGTGCTATTTTTCAAGGGAAAATATCTGGGTGGTCTTACGTGAGGACAAGCATATCTTAATAGAAGTATAATGACCAGATCATGGAAAGGAACAATCTCACTGTTCTCTTCCATGTTGCACTAGTAAATGTCTCGTCTTTATTGTACCTTCCCTACAGTTATTGAGAAATCTAAAAATAAATCTAATCATGCCACTACTCTCCTTAAAATTCCACCAGACTCTCCACTTCCTGCAGCAGAACACCCACAGTCCTTTGCGGGGCGCACCAGGCCTCTTCCCACCTGTCTGGCTCATCTTGCCACCCCTCCAATCCTACACGTGCAGCTCCTCCAGTGCACCATTCTGGATTTTGCCTCCGGACCTTTTCCCTCCATTCAGCTCTCAGCCTGAAGTAACTTTATCCACGTGGTGAAATACTGCTTGTCTTATAATGCTTGGCTCAACTGTCATGTCCTCCATGGAAATGTTCCATTGTCTCCTACCTACTTCCAGGTAACACTTGCACACTTTTCTTTGTATCTCCGCTGCTCATCTTTTATGACTGCATCTAAAATGATTAATTATATGTATTTTTATATATGAGATTCCTACTACTTAATTGTAAGGTCTTCATGGTAAATGTCTTATTCATCCTTGTATTTCCAGTGCTTACCACATTGTAAGTGTTAAATAAATATTTGGTGATGTTAGGGAGCAAAATTTGCTGCTCCAAAATGTCTCTGGCATGTAGATGATTTCAAGCTGAAAACAAACAAGGCCCAAAAGCCTCAGGAAGAAACTTTGACCTTCCCCCAACTGCCTAAAAAGAATTTAGATGGAGCCAGAATGGAGCTATCGCCAGAGATACCTGCAGCGGACACGGGCCAGGTGTGGTGAGGGAAACTCTTAGAGATAGAGTCCACTCTGTGTCCCCTTGTCTCTGCACAGCCCAGCAAACATTCATTTAACAAACATTTGCCTTCCATCTTCATGTTAATTGCCTTCCTCCCCTATGAAGTCCCAGACCCTTAACCCCCAACATCCTCTTTTTTTCTTTAACTGAAAATGGTATTTAAGGTGAAGGTTTCAGCCATTTTGGTGATTACTCAGTTTTCCTGGGTCTCTCCCGTGTACACGTTATTAAACTTTTGTTTGGATTTCTCCTGTTAATCTGTCTCATGTCAATTTAATTCTTAGATCAGCCAGAAAGAAAATTTCTTCCTCCATGACAGTGAACAAATGAATGAACGGACTTAGTTAAGGGGAATCAGTGTTGCACAGTGGTTAAAACTACGGGTTTTGGAAGCAGACTTATGCTCAAATCCTTGCTCCATTTATCAGTTTGGTCGAGTTATTTAACTTAACCTAATCCTTAGTTTATTCATCTTTAAAATGAGTGCTTATAGGACTTTTGCAAGAATTAAATGAGATAAACATAGTAGAATAAGCATTCATATATGGAAAATATTCTTATAATTTTATATTCTGAATTTCCTGGGCATTTTAATTCCTTCTAGGTCTTTAAACTCACTTTATTTCTTTATGGGCCCAGCAACTTGACCCTCAGGCTTGATCAGGCAGGGGTTTTGATTACCTCAATCTAAACTGATAAGACACTTACTGATAATGTATAATAGGAGCTATATCGGCTCTGTGTTCCCTGCACACTGAACGCAGGCATAAGGCTTGCCCTCCCTGAGGGTCCAGGTCCATTTGTGGGATCAAGTTATAACTGCAGAGACTGCTTGGAAAGCAAAGCTTTAAAAGAAGGAAATCAGATATTATTACAAGGATGTTTTTAACAAGCTAATGTATATCCATTGGGGACATTTCCACTACAATAAGGCACATCTAAGATTTTTTTTTTGTTACACCTTTCTCTTGAGGCAGTATGATCTTAGAGTTGTAAAGGTGTTTAGAAGTCATTGCTGATGTAGGGAGGTGATATAGATACATTGTCTCAGGTGGCCAGCTAATTACTTTGGTGTTGTCCATGTGGGCTTAGAAGTTTGATCCTTGGCTTTCCCAACCAGAAACTCGATTTTGTTAGTATATCCCAAATTAAGCAGACTCAAAAGGAGTGACCACAGTAACTAAACTTATAAAAGATTGATGTACAAACCAGGGTATGAATTTATTCATTTATAATGCAAAATACAACTGCCAGTATATTTTCTTCCTATAGGAAATCTATTTAAAAAGCCAAATTATAATCATTAAAGTTGCTTGGTAATCATGAGATCAAAGAAATTGATGTTTGTGTCATCTAGCTATGATAACTTGAGGCACTCATCTCTGCTCTACAGATGTGTCTGCCAAGGAACTGACTACTTGAATCGAGGCTGATCAGGGTTCCCTATCCCCAGGCCTGGGGGATGCCATGAGCCAAGTCAGGGAAGGCAAAAATTTCATTTCATGTTGTGTGTAGGGAATCCCATTCAGTGTATGTAATGTTCAAGCGTGAGCTGAGAGGAAGAAAGCAGAAAGATGAGGCTGAAAAGACCAGATCATTGGATGTAGAAAATGGTAGAAGGATTGACCAGGGCAGGGCAAAGAATTATTAAGTGGTATTTGAGAGCTCACCTGGGGGTGGAAACGATGGATGTGTGCAGCTATTCCAACCTATGCAATTGGGTCATTTTCTAGAACTTTCTGGGTACTCTTGGGCAGAAGGTAGATGGTTAAGTTGATCCAGAGTTAGGAGTATATGGAGCAAATGCAGTGGAAAAACAACAGTAAGAAGATTTTCAAGTATTGTTTGTAGTGGCAAGAGGAATGAGCCCTGAGATTTCTACTAAGTGAAACCATGAAGGATAATCAGCAGAAAAGGGTGGGGCAGAGGTCCTGATGAGGTAGAAAGCAAGTTTGAATATCTGTCTCCACTACAGTTAATGAGCATCTTGAGGACAGGGACTAGGTCTTATTCACTGTATCCCAGTACCTAAGACCATGCTCGGCACATCATAGGTATTTAAGAACATTAACTGAATGTACAGATGAATAAACAAACAAGCCATGTTAGAACTCAGAGCTCCTGCCTCCTGTTCTTAATATACAGTAATTTCTCTAATAGGTAATAGATAATAGATAATTTTACCCTAGAGGGTAGAAATGCCACATTTACTCATACCTAAATCTTTTTGGCATAAAAAAAATAATCTTAATTTTAAAACCAATAACCACTCTTAACTAAGTGTAAGCATTCAAATTTTGACGAGACTCCCAAAACTAATACAAGTAATAGCCACCACCATTTAATTAAAGGTCTGCCATGTATCAGATGCTGTGCTAGGACTTTATCTTTATCTCATTTGATTTGCATGACAATTCTGTAAGGCAGGAATTATTCCCATTTTACAGAAGCTAAAATTGGGACTCAGGAGAGGTTAAAGAACTTATTCAGAGTCACACAAGTAAACAGAAGACAAGATTTAAACCTAAGTCTGGGACTTCCCTGGTGGTGCAGTGGTTAAGAATCTGTCTGCCAGCTCTATTTACAATAGCCAGGACATGGAAGCAACCTAAGTGTCCATCGACAGATGAATGGGTAAAGAAGATGTGGCACATATATACAAAGGAATATTACTCAGCCATAAAAAAGAAAAGAAACTGAGTTATTTGTAGTGAGGTGGATGGACCTAGAGACTGTCATACAGAGTGAAGTAAGTCAGAAAAAGAAAAATAAATACCATATGCTAACACATATATATGGAATCTAAAAAAAAAAAAAAAAATGGTTCTGAAGAACCTAGAACAGGACAGGAATAAAGACGCAAACGTAGAGAATGGACTTTAGGACAAAGGGAGGGGGAAGGGTAAGCTGGGACGAAGTGAGAGAGTGGCATGGACATATACACACTACCAAATGTAAAATAGATAGTTAGTAGGAAACAGCTGCATAGCACAGGGAGATCAGCTTGGTGCTTTGTGACCATCTAGAGGGGTGGGATAGGGAGGGTGGGAGGGAGATGCAAGAGGGAGGAGATATGGGGATACATGTATATTATAGCTGATTCACTTTGTTATAAAGCAGAAACTAACACACCATTGTAAAGCAATTATACTCCAATAAAGATGTCAAAATAAAAAAAAAAAAGAATCCGCCTGCCAATGCAGGGGACACAGTTTAGAGCCCTGGTCCGGGAAGATCCCAGATGCCATGGAGCAACAAAGCCCGTGTGCCACAACTACTGAGCCTGCACTCTAGAGCCCGTGAGCCACAACTACTGAGCCCGCGTGCCACAACTACTGAAGCCCGCGCGCCTAGAGCTCGTGCTCTGCAACAAGAGAAGCTACCGCAATGAGAAGCCCACGCACCGCAACAAAGAGTAGCCCCTGCTCGCCACAACTAGAGAAAGCCTGTGCACAGCAACGAAGAATCAACGCAGCCCGCAATTAATTAATTAATTAAAAAATAAATAAATAAACCTAAGCCTGCTGGGCTCTAAAGACCATGATTTTTCACTAAGCAGTGTTACTTGTCCCCAGACATATGCTCCAAAAATATTTTTTTGGGTTGATTTAGACCTGTCCAATCTGGAAGCCATATCAGGAAAAATGACGCTATTTCTCCTCTTTGGACCCCAGAATTTCAGGGGTCAAAACAAATAGTAAAAAAGGGGTACACAAGCTATTATCATTTTTTTAAACAGAATAGTATGTTTACCTATGGAAAGGCTGAGCAATTTTTAGCAAACTAGAAATCTGGGGGGTTTTGCTTTTGGTTGGAATTGTACTAACTCAGAGCATTGGCCTTGGTCATTTCAGGTTCATCCAAGCTGGCTGGCAGTTAAAGAGATATGTATTTGATTAATTTTTTAAATGGGAACCCTTTTGATAAACTAATTAAAAGGACTGCTATTTTCTGATGTAGTTCCTTGTGAAAAGCTAAATGTTTTTCCTGTATTATTTAGTCCTCCAAGGAATTCTAATAATTGTATTATTATTATTTTACATTAGTATAATACAGATCTTCCTCTACTTACAATGGGGTTATGTCCCGATAAACCCATGATAACTTGAAAATATCATAAATTGAGTATGCATTTAATGCACCTAACCCACTGACCATCATAGCTCAGCCTAGCCTATGTTAAACGTGCTCAGAACACTTCTACTAGCCTGCAGTTGGACAAAATCATCTAACACAAAGCCTCTTTAAAATAAAGTGTTGACTATCTCATGTAATTTATTGGATACTATACTGAAAGTGAAAAGCAGGGTGGTTGTAAGTGTATTCGTTGTTTTCCCTTGTGATCACGTGGCTGACTGAGTCACGGCTGCCCCTGCCCAGCATCACAAGAGAGCATAATGCAGCATATTGTTAGCCCAGGAGAAGGTCCAAATTCAAAATCTAAAGTATGGTTTCTACTGAATGCGTATGACTTTTGCACCATCATAAAGTCCAAAAGCTGTAAGTAAAACCATCATAAGCCAGGGACATCTGTAATCATTATAATAATACCATTTTCCATTTTGCCAGTGAGAAAAACCGAGCAACAGAGAGCTCTAGTAAGTTTATCAAGATCACATAGCGTGTAGCTGGCAGAACTGGGATTCAAATTGAGGTCCATCCAAAGCTTTACCACACAGTTCAGTTCTACAGGTTAACGGAAGTCCTATTGTTTGGTGGGCACATGGGATTCTAGGATGAGTTAAGATACTGTTCAAGAGACTTATAGTCTAGTAGCACCTTTCCAAACTTGGGGTGTCAGAGAGAGTAATAAAGGGGTGCTTGTGGGGGGACTCTGGGCCCCACTGCATGGGGTTCTGTCCCATTTCAAATAGCCAGGGCGTACAGAGCACGAACCCACTGTTGGAGGTAGGAAGCAGCAGTGCTTTTAAAGCAGTTTGGCACGTAGAGCTGATTCACTTTGTGATACAGCAGAAACGAACATACCACTGTAAAGCAAGTACACTCCCATAAAGATGTTAAAAATAAAATAAAATATATTTATTAGGACAGGAACATCCACTAGTTACCAATTAAAAGAATCAGGGCAGAAAGGGTGATTGAATGGGAAATTCAGGGTGTTTACCAAAGCTAAATAGCATTTTCGGAGATAGTATTTTGCATCTGCATGGGAATATATTATTTTCAAAATATTTTGTAAATGCTAACTCAAGTAATTTCTAACATTCAATTTTATAGATAGAGAATATTTAATAATAAAAATAATAAAACAAGAAAATAAATAAAGCAGTTTGGCATGCACACTCACTTCCTTCTCCTCTTGAAAGAAAACCCAAAGCCACATTTTATTAAGCAAAATTCCTGCAAATGCAAATGAATGAAGTACAAACTGAGAGCTCACACAGAAGCTGACAAAGGAGAAAAACGATCAGTCATATGGGGTGGTCAGAAAAGGATTCTGAGAGGCAATTTAAATCATGGGGGCTTCTGTGCCAGTTAAGATACCATGCTTTTCTGTTTCTTTTAGTAAAGGGCCTGGTATTAAAATTTAAAAATAAGAAAACCTTTACACAAATGCATAACTTCTTGAGTCCTATGAATCTATAACTGAGATGTTTCTAAACTGTATTCTTTAAAATATGAGTTGCCAGATCTTTCTCAATATTTATACCTCAGCATTTATAGTAAGTTTTTTTTAAAATATCGAGTTAAATATTTTCTGAAATCCATTTTTGGTCTTACAGAAACAAAAAGGAACTGATTCTGGATTTCGTAGATGTAAGACCGTGGAGCTTAAATGTCCAAACTTACCTAATAACATTTTAATGGAAGGTTTTTATCTTGTTTTGCTTTGCTTTTTAAACTTTAAAAAAAAAAATAGAGTTAAGGGTGATGCCCATGTGCACTAGGGGTGTTATTATGTGGCTCCCTATCACACAAAATCTTAATAACACACCTATGGCTTGCCAAATTTCTTTTGAAAACTTCAGTCTTCTAGGTTATAAAAACAGCCCCCAGTAAGCTGCTGCCTTTACTGTGTGAAATGGAATGAGCCAAACACTTCTTCCCTTTGCAAACAAGCCCAAATCAGCACATGGACTGAAGAGTGAAAAAGACACAACGAAAATACAAGAATAACCAAGCCCCTCACAAAAAGGCCCACGCCGATCGATCACAGGACAATCACAAGGCAACATGATCCTCACCAAAGACAAAAGCAATTCGCTTGTAGCAAACACAGCTGCAGTTAATAGCATGAGTGACATCAAGAGCAGATAGGAGTGCACACATGCCAGATTTTCATGATTTCAGTAGAGAAAACTCCACCTTCTACTTCATTCAGGGCCAAGAGTAAAGACAGGCAAATGGAAAATATGCTGGAAACTGTTGGGACTCTCCAATGAAAACATTCCTTCCCTTTTCATTTTAACTATTTGAGACAGCCAAGCTCCGGAGCTAGAAGAAGAAGAATCAGTCACCACTTACCCTTGGGGTAAACCCACCCTAGGAATGTTTTACTATAATTGCTTTCTGAGATACTGGGCCACTCCAGAATATGGTTACCCTTTCCAAAGCCTCAGGGTGTCCATGTGGTGTATGCTGCCAACCTCGAGTCACCTGGTAAAGGTGTCCATTTGTAGAAGGCATGCTGTTTTCATGTTTAATTCCTGGCTTAACTGTATAAGCCCCTGTATTATTGACAAAAACATAGCCAAATACCCACACACAATAGTGTGTGTTTGTGTGGTTTTGTTGTTTTTAAATCTGGCCCCTGAGCAGAGAAATTGTGCTAAGGATGGGGAAGTCTTTAATTCCACCCCAAAAAGAACAGAATAAAACAGAGGAGTGTCAGCAACCAGGAGCTCAGTATAAGCCTTTTAAATCCAGCCTCTTAGTAGGTTAGGGACTGTTTCTTTCTTCACTGATTTCCCTAGATTCTGGATTCAATTCCTGACCTTCCCAGTCAAACTACAAAGGAAATTTAGCTTTTAGGAGAACTGCATAAATGAGTCCTATGTGTTTGAATGGCAATCTTGGAATGGCAGTCAGAGTTGCTCCTTGCTAGTTGCTTTTAGGATTGCCCTAAATATCACAGGTTTTCTAATTCTTTTTCAAAAAGCTCATTCGTTATTTAAAAAAAAAGTTTGTCCATATCTTGATTGCTTGATAAAAATAGTCTATTCCTCCTTCATGTAAAATTCAGCAAGGTCAGTACCAAGGCCGTGGCTTTTATTGTCCACGTGGCATCTTTCTATGGCATTCACCTTAATAAATACAAATAGCTTTGCATTTGGGTCATACCTTTCCACAGTAAGTATCTGTGTTTAAACTATCATCATTTAAAAATATATATATTTATTTATTTACTTACCTATTTGACTGCGCTGGGTCTTAGTTGTGGCACACGGGATCTTTGTTGCCACGTGCCAGATCTTTAGTTGCGGCATGTAGGATCTTTTAGTTGTAGCATGTGGGCTCTTAGTTGTGGCATGCGGGCTCTAGTTCCCTGAACAGGGATCGAACCTGGGCCCCCTACACTGGGAGTGCGGAGTCTTAACCATTGGACCACTAGGGAAGTCCCTAAGCTATCATTTTGGTTACTTTCAAAGCCAATTGGGAAGGCAAAAACAGGGAATCACAGACTCTGGAAGAGGAAATGACATACTCAGATCAAGTTCATGTGAGCACACAACTTGGATCCAGGTCTGACCACTGGTCCTGAGGCAGGAGATAGATGGGCCCCAGGCTGAGGAGCTGGAGTTCATCCCCTGTGGACAGATACTCCAAAATAGCAGGAGGGAGGAGAAGCTAAGCCCTGCCCAGATAAAAGATAGAGACCACATATTCCTCATTCTCAAAGTCAAGGAGACCCTCCCAGCTACACACGCACAGAAAGGTTCCTTGAAGGTCAAAAAGGGAGGGAGCTTCACCTCATAGTAAGTGATGTCAACCTACCCATAGGCCTCTTCGCTAGAATCCATCTTAGCTGAGAGATCCGCGCACACACATGGGAGGACCCTGACATAAACCAAATACAGGCTCAGAACCAGGCAAAGCAAGATGATTGGCCAAAGGAAACCCGGAAGAAATGTCTTATTAAAGTGATTCAAACTACCATGAGGGCGTGACTCTCTCTCTGAGCCCTCCCGTGTTTCTATCCACATGTACACTTTTCCTCCTAATAAACACTTTACTTGTTTCACTACTTTCCATCCCTCTGTGGAAATTCATTTCTACACAGCTGACGGGCCAGGACCTTGTCACTGGCCACTGGCCCCTGGTGGTCTAGTGGGTAGGATTCAGCACTCTCACTGCCACAGCCTGACTTCAGTCTCTGGCCGGGGAACCGAAATCCAGCTTCAAGCTGCTGCAGGCCAAGGCCAACGGAGATCAGTCCTACAAGGTCATACTTTCCCTACACTCCTTCTCTTTTATATGCGTTGTTACCTAGAGTTATAGCCTGGACATGAACTGAATACCATGACCTGTATCTTAACTATTCTCTATTTCAGAGTAAACTCAGGGTGAGATCTGTGCAAGTTTTGTTTGCTTACTTTTTTTTTTTCAACTTCAGTTTTCTTATTATTAAGAAACATTAATCCCACCCACTCACCTATCTCAGAGGCATTTTAGAGTCAAATGAGGTCTATAAAGAGAAAGGAGAAAGGTAAGGGTTTATGATTAAGGTGAGCAGAACAACAGTCCCCCAAAGATGTCCACATCCTAATCTCTAGAACCTGTGAACATGTTAGGTTACATGGCAAAAGGGAATTAAGTTTGCAGATGGAATTTGGGTTTCTAGGCAACTGGTTTTGAAGGAGGGAAATGATCCTGGTTTATTCAGGTGGGTCCAATGTGATCACAAGGGTTCTTAAATGTGGAAGAGGAAAGCAGAAGAGTGAGTGTCAAAGGGATGGGATGTGTGAAAGACTCTCCTGGCCATTGCTGACTTTGAAGATGGAAGGAGGCATAAGCCAAGGAATGCAGGCAGCCTCTAGAAGATGCAAAAGGTAAGAAAACGGATTCTCTCCTAGAGCCTCCAGAAGGGAACACAGCCCTGCTCACACCTCGGTGTCAGCCCAGTGAGATCCATTTGTGTTGTTTTAAGGCACTAAATTTGTGGTAATTTGTTACGTAGCCATAGGAAACTAATGCAATTATTAAAATGTTTGAACTTCCAAGGACTGAAATAAATTCTCAATGGATTATAAGAGCTGAGTGAAATACAGTGAGTTGTTCCCCAGTGTCTGCCTGGCAGGTCACCCAAACACTAGTAAGATCTCAGGGCTGGCAGGAGCACACAGCCAACCAGGAGTGGTAAAGCCCTGACTGGGGCTGTCCCCAGGATACCCTGAGTAGGGGCATGTGCTAAAAATGACAAGAGTTTGATATCCTTCCCCACTGTTAGGTGGGAACACCCTTTCCCATCTGCACCCCTGCTACCAACCCTGCTGTCACCAAGGTGTGGGCAGGTGACCCTCCTCTTGCTGTTGTCCCTCCACTGGAGCTGCATCCACTTTGTCTCTCTCTTTCGGTTCCCCCACTATGCTTTTCAATCCCTTCCAGACTGCTCTCAGCTCATTTCCCAGGCAGCAGGAGTCGGAGCTCTGTGATCCTCCCTGGGGCCTAATCCCCAGGGACACCTCTGTCATCAGGTTCCAGATTCAGGAACGGAGCAGAGTAACTGAGCAACTTCATCCTTACTCTATTCTTTTTTTTTTCTTACATCTTTATTGGAGTATAATTGCTTTACAATGTTATGTTAGTTTCTGCTGTATAACAAAGTGAATCAGCCATACGTATACATATATCCCCATATCTCCTCCCTCTTGCGTCTCCCTCCCACCCTCCCTATCCCACCCCTCTAGGTGGTCACAAAGCACCAAGCTGATCTCCCTGTGCTATGCGGCTGCTTCCCACTAGCTATCTATTTTACATTTGGTAGTATATATATGTCAATGCTGCTCTCTCACGTCATCGCAGCTTCCCCGTCCCCCCCCCCTCCACCGTGTCCTCAAGTCCATTCTCTACATCTGCATCTTTATTCCTGGCCTGCCCCAGGTTCATCAGAACCATTTTTTTTTTTTAGATTCCATACATATGTGTTAGCATACAGTATTTGTTTTTCTCTTTCTGACTTACTTCACTCTGTATGACAGACTCTAGGTCCATCCACCTCTACCTCAAGAAACAAGAAAAATATCAAATAAACAACCTAACCTTACATCTAAAGCAATCAGAGAAAGAAGAACAAAAAAAAACCCCCTAAGTTAGCAGAAGGAAAGAAATCATAAAGATCATAGCAGAAATAAATGAACAAGAAATGAAGGAAACAATAGCAAAGATCAATAAAACTAAAAGCTGGTTCTTTGAGAAGATTAACAAAATTGATAAACCATTAGCCAGACTCATCAAGAAAAAAAGGGAGAAGACTCAAATCAGCAGAATTAGAAATGAAAAAGGAGAAGTAACAACTGACACTGCAGAAATACAAAGGATCATGAAAGACTACTACAAGCAACTCTATGCCAATAAAATGGACAACCTGGAAGAAATGCACAAATTCTTAGAAAAGTACAACCTTCCAAGACTGAACTAGGAAGAAATAGAAAATATGAACAGACAAATCTCAAGCACTGAAATTGAAACTGTGATTAAAAATCTTGCAACAAACAAAAGTCCAGGACCAGATGGCTTCACAGGTGAATTCTACCAAACATTTAGAGAAGAGCTAACACCTATCCTTCTCAAACTCTTCCAAAATATAGCAGAGGGAGGAACACGCCCAAACTCATTCTACGAGGCCACCATCACCCTGATACCAAAACCAGACAAAGACGTCATAAAAAAAGAAAACTACAGGCCCATATCACTGATGAACACAGATGCAAAAATCCTCAACAAAATACTAGCTTACTCTATTCTTGTTGGTAGATCACACCTGCTTCACATACATCTCATCAGAGGGCCTCCAGGGACAGAGGCACAGCAAATGCCAGATTTGAAAATTATTTTCCTCCAGCTTTGCATTAATATTTTATTCCAGTCTTGCCCCAAAGTCTGCTCAAGATGAAAAGCTTGAGGGGGTTCCAAAGGCGGATCAGAGCCAAACTGATTTCTGTCCATGTCTCCAGCCGCACCCCACCCCACCACCAGCAGCCTTATCATTAAAATGACAATCCTGCCCCAAAGAGTCCTCTATTCCTGCAGATTTACACACACCCAGCACCTCAGCCAGGCTTCTGAGGCTCTTTCCTGGTCAGTTCAGCTTCCACAGGAGCGTCCACTCTGACCCACATTCCTGGAACCGTTTCTTTTGCAAATCAGCAGGTTTTAAGCAAACAAGGGCACATTTCAGGACATGGAACTACGCAATTAGCTGAGAGTAAATCTGGCTAAGCATCTGGTCTGCTCACCAAAATAGAAATACAAAAAAAAAGAAAAGAAAAAAAGCAGCTTTTAAAATTAAACATTAACTGTGTAAGGTTAATTCTGTGCAAGTCTACTTGAAATGGAACAGAGTGGCACTGGCTCTGTACAGTGGGTGGAGGGCCTGGGGTTCCTGGGCCTGCTCAGGAGAATCATCATTTGATTGGGGCAGATGCTGAACACAGAGACAAATATAATTCAGCAGTGCCAGAAAATGACAGTACATAGCTGGTCATCTGTTGCCATCTCCTAAAATCAACTTTCAGTAGGTTTTAGCACTTTACTAACTGTAAAATTAGAATTGTGCATTAGAATTGCTAAAAGGACACACTGGATTAATCAAATTAAAGAAACACTCCCTGATCTCTTGGATGTTAGAACACATATCCTATGTAAAATCCTTGTACCACTCTTCTCTGGCATAATGCAAGGTCAAAAGCGCAGGTCTGAAATGGAGGTATTTGTAATGAGGTGGATGGAGTTAGAGTCTGTCATACAGAGTGAAGTAAGTCAGAAAGAGAAAAAGAAATACGGTATGCTAACACATATATATGGAATCTAAGGGAAAAAAAAGGTCATGAAGAACCTAGTGGCAAGACGGGAATAAAGACACAGACCTACTAGAGAGTGGACTTGAGGATATGGGGAGGGGGAGGGGTGAGATGTGACAGGGTGAGAGAGTGTCATGGACATATATACACTACCAAATGTAAAATAGATAGCTAGTGGGAAGCAGCTGCATAGAACAGGGAGATCAGCTCGGTGCTTTGTGACCACCTAGAGGGGTGGGATAGGGAGGGTGGGAGGGAGGGAGATGCAAGAGGGAAGAGATATGGGAACATATGTATAACTGATTCACTTTGTTATAAAGTAGAAACTAACACACCATTGTAAAGCAATTATACTTCAATAAAGATGTTTAAATAAATAAATAAATAAATAAATGTGAAAATGAGAGGGAAAAAAAAAGCGCAGGTCAGTGGAACAATCATAGGGCAATGAAGAGAAGAAAGTGGTGGCAAACATATTCACTATCAGACCCTTGGAGCTGAGAGACCCTTCCATTTCATGAATATTTTTCTTGAAGTTTTGTAACCTCCCCCCTCAGAGAATCAGAAAGACCAGTTTGACGTAATATTTGCAAACATTAGAGTAAAATAACACAGGTAAAAAGCAAAAAGATCAGGCAAGGTTTTCAGGGGAAGAAGCAGGGAAACATGGAAGTCAATATTGTCTTTTCCCCACTTCTGCAGCAATAGGAAGCCCCTATAATAGAAATTATGAATCAGTTAGGAAAGTCATGACTGCTCTTCTCCTATACCTCATTCTGCTCATCTGAGGAATCCTTATATAATTATCCACCAGCTGACTTTACAGTATGACCATCCTTTTTGGTCAAAGCCAAACTATTCCAAACAATATGAGAAACAGGTAGAAATAGATTTCAGTAGAGATAAATACAGACTTGGTGACATGAAAAAATATCAAAGCACTCAAATGGAAGCTGGAAACTAAAAGGTCACACAGAGTAGAGGGTCCTAGTAGACCACAAACTGAACAAAAGTCAGCAGGTCTTTAAAGGACAAGGATAATACACGGGAGGCCAGAAACAAGATCAGAACATGTATGTGCTATACACAATGGGGTGAGTTAGCTACATGTGGCTATTTAAATTCAAATAAATTAAAACTAAATAAAATTTGAAATTCAGTTCTTCAGTCAGCCTAGCCACATTTCAAGTGCTCAATAGCCACACATGGCTAGTGGCTACTTATTGGACAACACAGATCTAGAACATTCCCATTATTGCAGAAAGTCCTATTGGATGCTGCTACCCTAGAGACAGAGGAGCCTAGAAATAGTCTGGACAAGCACCACCAAGGTCACTGAAAAATAGAACCTTTGAAAGAGGCATTAAGACTAAATTAAGTTTCTTAAACTTTGAAAGGAAAAAGGTGAGGATTGACTTTGGGCTTTAAAACTATGTTAACTGCTGAGCAAAGACCAGATGTTTTCCACTTGTTTGAAGAGCTCCAACAGGAAGCTTATAAATTAGTCATAAAGAACCTCTAATTGTGAGGTGACTGGACACTGGAAGTGAATAGGAAGGAACACTGTCAAATTTGTATCCAGGGAAAGATTTAAAAATAGAGTAGCAACACGACATCTGGATTGACTAGAAGGAACTTTCTCTTCATCACCAATTTGATCAGTTCAAGTCCAGGACATAGAACACTCAAGTGACAGGCACAGAGGTGGGTGGCTGCATGAATCCAGAAGGCTTTAGTTTTGTTTCGATCCCTTGTACATATGGGGACTGAAATCCCAAATCACGGCCTTAGATCTTGACCTCAAAGTCTGTCTACCTTTGTTTCACCCTACAGACTCCCTTTGTCTCCAAAGGGAATTAGAAAATCTCAACTCGTGGTTCAAGGGTACAGCAAACTTTAGACAGTTGAATGTAGAGACCCAAATGATATCTTTCTCTCCATCCTCAGATAAGCTTGTTCTATATGGTAAGATGACTACCAGAAGCCAAGCCCCACACTTAATCTAACAAGCCCCCAAGAGAAAAAGATCATATCTTCCCTAATAGAAAATTCCAAGGAAAGGTTCTGATTGGTCCATTCTGGGTCAATGCCCATTTATGGGTCAGTCACTGCCCAAGAGGATGGGGCTCTCTGATTGGTCAGGTCTGGGTCACATGTTCATCCCTTTGCCTAAGGGTGGATTGTAAACCCAAACCCAAACTGCACGGGATGAGTTCCTCACAGGAAAGAAGAGTCTTGTGTACTGTATGGTCCATAACAATGTGCTCACTGCAACTTCTCAGACTTGGTTTCCCCATCTGTGAAAAGGGGATAGAATATTTTTCTCATAGGACTATTATGACATTAAATGAAGCAATTTATGTAAAGCATCTGGCATATTGCTCAAAAGATGGCAGCTAATATTTTTGCCAAACAATAATTTACTATTATTTTGTTTAGGACACTTGGTGGCTTTGTAATCTGTCAGCTTGGCCAGTCTGAACTACATCTTCCAGAATTCCCTTTCCTGTGTGTCTCTGGTTAGATTGAGCTGCAAGAGAGATTCACAAGGTAGAAATGAGGTAACAGCCATTTTGTAGCTCACACACATTGTCACTTAATCCGCTGGCTCACTTTGTCAAGCCTACAACAGTTCCACCTTCCCCTGGAACCTTCTTCAGCTTCTCTGACTCTTGGGCCAGGTGTGTGTTTGGTTCTGAGACAAAGGGCACCATCTTCTCCTGCAGGATACTCATACCGTCAAGTCAGAGGCAGTGGGGACTGACATGGGTTTCAATCCTTCTTGGGCTCCACCTCATGTTTGTGGGTTTCAGCTTGTCCTTGTTTTCTACTTCACACCCACCTTCCCTTCCCAACTATCTTCTCTGAAGACCAAACTCAAGCATTAGACATGAAAGAAAATAGCCTTACAGAAACTCTTTAACCAGCCCACATAACTGTATAAGGTCAAATTCTCTCTTTCTCTCTCTCTCTCTCTCTCTCTCTCTCTCTCTCTCTCACACACACACACACACACACACACACACATCTCTAAGTGGTTCTGCCTCTTTCATTGGACCCTGATTGATGATACCAGAACCTATTTTTTATAAACTCCCCATAATGTCCGTTTGGGGCTTAAAGGAAAGAAGAATCTTTGGAAATTGTTTCAAAAGAAGCACAAATTAGGATAAAACTAGAGCTAACCGTTAAGGTAAACTTCAAAATACTAATTAAAAAAGAGAGAGAGAGCTAGAAAAAAAAATAAATACCATAGCACCAACCACATTCTGACCCCCCCCAACCAGATGCACAGTAAATGAAATAAATGGGACCAGCACCCTTTGTTATTGATCCTGCATTGGCTTGTACTTGCCCGAGGTCAGTAGCAAAGCCCATGCAAGAGGCAATGGAATGTAGGGCCAAGGGGATGAGTTCGATTACTTAAATCAAGCAGGAATTCTCTTCTGTCTACAGTTACATATAAGCTTAAGACCAATGAATGCAGGTATCCATGACACCCGTGTATATGCACCACGGGAATTTCTTGCCATGTACCTTTCTGCACTTGGAGACTTGGCTGGGTCCCCAGTGGCAGCTGCCCAGGACAGTGTTCTCTGGACTTCCTCATCCCTGCTCTCTCCATACAGGAAGCAACAAAGCAGTACATGCTGCTCCCTTCTCTGCTCTGTAGAGAACTCATAACAGGCAACACTGACTAAGAAAGGAAGTATTCCCATCCCGTCACATGAACCCCTGAGGTGGATTTAGGAAAAAGTGATTTCACTTTGGATCTCCATCAAGGCATCTCTCAGGATAGGGAAGCTCATTGGCTTCTCGACCTTCCCTCCCAACCCTGTCTTCAAATCTCTCTTGTTTAGATGAGCCCACCTGAAATTTACCACTAGTGTCATTTATTGTAGACCCAAGTCACACCATATGAGAGAGCTTAATCATCTTTTTGCCTTGTAACAGTAAGTAGAGATGTTTCCAGCCAGGAGCTGGGAGGTTTAATGGCAGCTGATGGGGCTTTGCAGGGCGAGGGTATAGGGTCCAAGCAGTAGGGCAAGGGAGCTCTGAGACAGGGGGCAATGAGAGGGAGTTCCAGGAGCTGCCACAGCACAAATGCCTTGCACTGCTCCGGTGGTGTGCGGGGCTGTCAGTCAGGGGGCCCATCAAGGTGGGAGAGGGCACATTAAGGAATGTAGAAGGGCCCTGAGCTTCCCTCTGCCACAGCTTGGCTTAAAGCCACATATCCTTCCTGCTTTGCATCTCAGTCGTTTCATGGGTTATGTCAGGGGCGTGGCCCATGTCTCCTGTGATGGTAAGTCAGATGCCTCTGGCTTCCTGACCCCAATCCTTGACCTCATCTCTGATTCTAACCACAGTCTGTGCTGGCCTCACCCTGATAGCATCTTGTCTCAAGAGGAGGCCCGTGTCTCTTGCTTCCTCTATTTGAGGATTTCTGTGACGCTGCGGACACTAGTGGGAGCCCCCTTGAACCCGTATATGCACAGCCCTGACACGCAGGGGAGCTAATGCCTCCAAAAGAACCCTCAGACAACGGGCAACGGGAGCTGATGATGAATGCCTCTCTGGCTGATCATCAGGTGGACCATCCTGAGAGACAATCCCAGGAGGGATTAAGCTCCACTTACAGAGCGATGACCTTGATAACACACCTATATTGGCTTTTTTTCCCCTTCCCTCCCTTTCCCCAGTGCCTCGCTTCTGCTCCCTGGGATCACGTCCCATATAAACTACCTGCACACACAATCTCTTATCTTGGGCGCAGCCTTCTAGAGGGGTGGACCCAGGAGAGGAAACATAACATTTCTGTGTAATCTCAACAAACCCCAGGGCCACAAGAGGCTCAGTCTTGGCAGGAAGTCCAGCAAACAATAATGGCATCATGCAAAAAAAGGAATTTGAACCTTTAGTATTTATAAAGATACATCAAAGAGGAGTCAGCACTTTCTAAATTCCCCCTGTCCAGGCCCCAAACCATCTCACAGCTACTCCAGACCCCTTTGCATGACATTCTTGCTCTTCTTTTCCATCTCTTTTATTGTATGAATGCATTTAGCTTCTCTGGCTTAAATCTCTCTCTCTCTCTCTCTCTCAAACACACACACACACACACACACACTGTAGTCCCATCTCTCTGCTGTCCTCCTGACTCAGTTTCCCTGAAGAGCCAGCAGCAATCTTTTGCACTGGTGGTGGCAGAATGGGGGACTCCTGCTCCCTCCCAATGTCCTCCTCCTTTGGTTCTGGGATAAAAGTTAGACTGCAAGCTTCTAGGGCACAAACACAGAGCCTGGCTTGCATAATCGCTACAGCAAACCTGCAGGGAGACCTTTTTCCTGTCACGACACACATAGAAACAGGCATTTTGGTAGCACAGACTCACGTAAATAGCTAAAACTGCCATCCCAAGGGCCAAGGGGCTCCCTATCCTGCTTAGCAGAGTGTCCCCGTTTGCTGCACCCCGGCGTGTCAGACCACCCCAGTTGGGAAGGCAGGGGGACGTGCAGGCAGAGACTAGGGCTCCCACGCTGTGGTAGGTCCTGAGAACACGTGGACAGCTGGCTCTCTCTCGGCTCCTAATGAACACGAGCCCCGCTCGACATTTTCCTGCACATTCTTATATTTCCCAGCTGCCTCCCTGCCCCCAGCCACACGTTCCCCGACACAGCAATTAATTGTTCTCTGCTGTTCGGCGGCGCTGGTGTACGCAGCCAGGCCTGCAGTCTTGCTTTGTTCCCAGTTTAATCAGTGGCTGTCCCTGGCTGTCCCTCAAAAAGCAGACAAAACCAGCCAGCTGCAGAGCCAGCTGTCAGCAAACCCCGACACTGGCATTCAAGTGGCCACAAGAGAGCCTACAGAGCGCCCGGACAGGGCCCGTTCTTCGCCTTTCTCCTCCTCACAACGGACAGGCCCTGAGGACGGGAACGTGCGCGCTGGGCTTGGCAGTGGGCAGGAGGCTCTTGTTAACAGCTTGCCTTCCTGTTTACACGGGGTCTGGCAAAACTGTTAATTTCTCTCACGGAGGTGACAAATGGGAAAACCAGAACGCCAGGGAGTAGCAGCCTGGAAAACAGCCTCAGAACGACTTCTTGAATCAAAGCAGGAGGCTGTGGGTCAGGGGGAGGACCATCTTGGGTTCCCAGGCCTGACAAAGAGGACCTGGTGTGCTTAGCTGTCTCTCCAAGAAGACGCAGTGAGCCCCACCGTGTGGGCATGCCTCTCCGGCTGTTCTACTTCCCATCAAAGTGGCCCACGACAGAAACTGTAAAGTCCCTGTGGAGTGAGCATCTGCATTAGGACCTGCGGAGTCTGTCCCCATCATCCACGACTAACCCCTGACCTGGGTCTGAAGCTGAAACCACTCCAGGAAATATACCAGGATTTGGTGGCCCCTGCCCACTGCTTCCCTCTGGCATCCTAAATCCTGGACAGCGTTCCTCACCCTAGCTATACATTGAAAGCACCTGGGGAGAGTCTGATTTATTATTCTGGGGAGGGACCTGGGTGCTGATCTGTTTTAAAAGCTCCTCAAGGGAGTCTAATGAGCAGCCAAGGTTGAGAATGTCAGGGAGGAAAAATGTCTCCTCTACCCTCTTAGGTTCTGTATTGAGGGGCTGCAAATTTAACTGACAAATACAGATTAACGGGAGAAAAGGCATCCAAACTTCTTAATATTTTGCATGCATGGGAGCTCACAAAAAAGAAGTGACACTTAAAGAAGTGGTTAGATTTGGGCGCTTATATGCCCTTCCTAACAAAGGAAAGAGGGTTTGGGCTTCAAGGGACAATAAATTATGGGGAAGTGACAAGGAAATATATGTGGAAAACCAGTGGAAGATAAGGGTAATTTTAGTAAGGTTTGCTTATGCAGACTCATCTCACTGGGGACTCTTGGCGATAAGAGTTGCTCTCCTCCTCCTGGTACGGGAATGGGTATCTCTTCAAAAGAGAAATTTATGCCCCACTTTTAGGTAGATATGGGGAGGGCAGAGAACTCTTCCTGCAACTATTGCTTCTCAATTGCCTTCAACTTAAAATAATCCTTATTCCAAAATGGCATCTTCGGGGGTGGCATATCCTGATCCCCTTCAAGAACTACTAGTAAAGGATAAATTATTGTTGTTGTTTTCATTATCAATTATTATTATTATTTTAAGTGCAATGCTAGCTTATCTCAAAAGGCTGTTTGTAGAGGTGAGGATGGAGGCAAGGAATGAGTTGAGGAGGAAGTGAATTCCAACAGTCACAGCCCCCCGTTAGTGTGAACCACAGCCCTATTTGAGTGGCGTTGGGGTGTGGGTTTTCCTGGGATATGGGACTTTGGATGCTAAAACTGGAAAAGTCAGTGCCCCCCCCCGACTAGCTCTGAGGGTGCCATGGGCTATCTTTTACCATGTGGGTTCCCTGGGCCCCTGAGCCTCTTGAAGAAAGGAGTGGAGTTATTCATGCCTGTATTTCCCAGTATCTGCCATGCAGTAGGTGCTCAGTATCCAGTTCCCAAATCTGCTGCCTCCTGTTTAATTCAACTAAGGTCCCTAGCGGCTGATATTTTATGTAGAAATGTTACCATGCTTTCATGGCCTGGAGAGAGACATAGTGTTGTTTGTTCTAGAGAGGGAAGCAGCTTCAGAGCGGGTGGGCGAGCAGGTTGTAGGCTGAGCTTTGGGAGAGTATTTGCAAGCCTGTGGATACAGAACACCATGGCTGCAAGCATCACAGAGGAATGGAGCTATTCTCACCACAGATATAGAGCTCATTTAAATATCCCTGTGCACACAATTCCTATCAAAGGAGCTGGATTGCAAAAAGTAGCTATTTTGGAAGTTTTGTCTCTTACGGAAGGAAAATCAAAATTTTCTCTCTCTCTCTCTGCTTCAGTTTTACATGGAGAGAGTGAATGAGGATTTGTGGAGAGCACTGCAGCTCTCTACTTGGGCTCTTGGAGGACTCTCAAAGCCTGACAGGCAGGCCGTCCCAAAGCTGACAATGAAGGCCTCCCCATCCCCCCACACTGCCCCCTCCTATCCTCAGTGTGGCCACCCCAGGTCCCTGCACAGCCCTGGGGACCTGCCAGGATCCTGGCCATCACTTGTCTGGGAGGCTCCTACCCTGCCCCCTTACTTCTACTCCTTCTGCAATGGTCAACTCAAGCCTATGCTCCTTCAGGAAGTCCTACCTGCCTCTCTCTCTTCTGGAAGTTTCCAAAGGAAGCAAAGTCCATATCACACTGCCCAGCATCCCTTTGTAATCCCTCCTGGAAGTAACCAGGTAATTCGTTCTGCCAACATTTTCTTTGCTGACATACTCTCTGCCCCGCCTCCACTACTCCCCACCCACGACCATCAGTCCTGGTATTGCTGGAACTATGGGAAAACCTGGGTGGCAATGGTGTGCCAACCTGTTCGCCATGATGTATAATCAGTAAGAAAGAAGTTGGGGGTGCGGGCGGGGGAGCATCGTGTTGGCTCTGCTGCCGTGAGGCCCTGGGTGTGAGTTCTCTGTGCTGGGCATCCCTCCAGAACGTCCAGGGCCACAGGCTATCTACCACCTCTGCTGCCGTCCCACTATGTTCTCAACTCCCAAATCTTGGCCAGATCCTCAGCTCAGCCCCACAGGGAGCAGCAGAGCACATGATCAAGAGCCAGACTCTGGAGTCAGCTGCCCACCTTCTGGCTGTGTGGCTAGCTCCTGCTGGTGCCTTAAGTTTCCTCATCTATAAAAGAGGGATAATAACAGTACCCACTTCACTGCATTATTGGGAGGATCAAGTGCCCTACTTTTGTTAAAGCAGAACAGTGTCTGAGACATAAGAAATGCTGGTTATTATTATTTAACATTCTTTGAATAGAAGGGAGACAGGCCACCTGATTTGTAGGAGTCCTGTGCCCTGAACTTTTCCCATCTCTGGGTTTGGTTCTTATTGTTAGAGGCAGTTCTGACCTCTCTAGGAATTTTTTACCCTAGCCGCTCCTGGGTTTCCTTCTGTGTCGTACTTTGCCTCCCCAAGAGGCCAGCCAGGGCCAAATTCTAAAAGGTTGTCTTTAACTGCCACCCTGATATAGTCTATTTGTAATTGCTTTGAATGTGTTGGTCTTGATCTCCTAAACCTCTGTGTGCTTTCTTGAGGGAAGCAATTCTGTCATGTGCATTTTCTTTATCTCCCAAGTATGCCTAATATAGTTCTAGGCACTGGCTGAGGGACACATTAGCACCTGGGAGAACCCAAAAGCAATTTTCCACCCCCCACTGCCTAACGTCCATAATACCAGAAGTAACACTGGAGGGACCCCCTTGACTTTCGCCATCTGGGTCTGGAACAGGCGGATTGGCAAATACACCTGCCTTGGATTTGGTAAGTTGGGATTGTAGAGTAATAACCCACAGGACATACAGCCCTAGCCTCTGTCCACTCCCTGAGGTTTGGAGTAAGCTCGAATAGCTTTATTGGGAGGCAGGCAGGGGAGACGCCAGCCAGAGCCAATAAATGGATATCCTCTCTCCCTTGGCTTGATTTCCTCAGCAGTGCACCGAAATAATGCTGAGCCTAAAGCCTTTAGTAATAAAATAGACACAGGCAATGAAGGAGCTATAATTCCAGGCTATAGGGAAAGTCCCCTGGCTCTGCTGTGGTTCTCCATGGCCACCCTTATTTTACTGGAAAGGGAGCTGTTTGTGGCATCTCTAGGGTCCTTCTGGCATTTTAGAGCCTTTGCTGGAAAATGCTTTTAGATCAGCATTAAGTCTGTGTTGCAAGACTGGCTGAGTAATAAGTGAGCTAACCTATCCTATTTTCCATAAAGAACTCTAAATTCCTCCTACTTCTCTGAACGAAATATCTGTATTCCCACCCACACTCTCAGCTACCTGCTGCAGAGGATGAAACCCCACCAAGTTCTGCTTTAGCATTGTCGCTCCTGGGGCTGCGGGCCGGTCCTCCCTTCTGGCCAGGGTCCTCCACTCTGTGTCTGAGTTCTTGCTCTGCTCCAGTAGGGGTAAAGGCATGTTAATGGGGCCAAGAGTCCCTCCGCCAGATGGGCTGAAACACCACAGCCTCACTGCAGTCAGCAGCCCTTGGAGAAGAGTCCAGACTTTAAATGCTTTACTGTGCAGAAATTGTCAGCAAACAGCAAGGCAGATGGGCCCCCATCTGCCATGCACACCATATTCCTGCCTGGGCAGCCGGGCTCAGCCTGTCCCTTGCCTAAAAGGCCCTCTATTCTCCTAGGCACCTGTCAATCCTACTATCTTTCAACACTCAGCCCTAGTTCCTTCCTCTCTTGTATCTATTCTTTCAGAATGCATTTATTGAGAACCTGCTGAATTCCAGGGAGTGGACTAGGGATGAGGATACAAAGATGGAACTCACAGGCCCTACCTGCAAGGAGCTTCCAATCTAGGAAGACTTCTCTGACCACTGAAGCCCACTGCCTTTTTTGAACTCCTTTCAACATCACCTGGTTGGTCCAGCCTTGGCTTTCGCTAATATTATCCCAACTTACAGATGAGGTAACTGAGCCCCTGAGAGGTTAAGAGCATTGTCCATGGTCACTCAGTCAGTTGGTAGCCCTTAAGTGCTCAATAAGTTGGCCTTATTTTCCCAACTCATATCTAAGCTTCCTGGGAGGGGACCAGACACTTCAGCTCCTCTACCCACAGCTTTCCAGCCACTCCTTTGCAGACATTAAGTCCCCAGTAAAAGCTGATAACTTGCTGATTGCTGTTGGGCTGGCCCAAGGTCAGGGGGTTGCTCCACTTGGGACTCCAGGCCATCCCTGCGTCTTGAGAGGCTGAGTTTCTTCCCTAGTGCTCTGGCCTCACACTCACCTCGGTGTGGCCTCCTCTTGAGAAGCAGCAGCTTTCAGCCTCCAGAAGGGGACATGCTGCTCCCTGTGGCAAACAGACTTTGCTTGCTGCTAAGGCCCTATTCTCAGGACAGGCCCAGGTGAGAAGCCCTTAGGATGGGAGACACTTACTTAAATAGGGGTCTTGGTTGCAGTCTTCTTCCTCAAAGAAAATCAAGTTACCCTGATTTCTTTTTTTCCCATGAACCATTTGCGGGGAACAGGAGATAATAAAGAAGGCTGACTTTTCCTCCAGAGGAAACTTCTCAGGCAGCTTCTTACGAATGACTGTGGTCTTGTCAGGAGGATGCAGTGTGAGGGAGGAACCGGTAGATCTGTGCTGGGAGCTCAAGTGGACCCAGCCCCCAACGGTGAGCTGGCCACAGGGAAGTCACCAAGGACCCTGGGTGCCTAGGCCTCTGGCCAAGAAGGTCAGGCCTGGTTGTCAGCCAGCCAAAAGCTGCTGTGCCCATGAAAGTGTTCATCCATAGACACAGCCTCACCTGAAATGCCACAGTCCAAAGTCTACCTGTGGGTGTTTGCTCTGTAAGGGCAGATGTACCAGGCAGGGGAATTTAGGAAGCAGGAAGTGAGGACTCTGCATGGGAACGTTTAGATCTCAGGATTCAAGTCAGAACCTTATTGAGGATTTGTTTGTTGTCTTTGCGGCAATTTAAACGTCCATTTACATCTCTCTCCAGAGCCGTCTGCAGTATCTGGTGAGTTGGGAGAGAAGCCTCAGGACCTTGGAATTAAATCCTGGGGGTGGAGGAGCAGGGAGGGAAGTGCTCAGAACAGAGAGAGAAAAGGTGCCCCCCCACCCCCCCCCCCGCACACACAGAGACGCACAGACAGGCAGAGGTGGTCAGCGCCCTGTGGGAAGCTGACTAATGAGGCCTAATCATGCCAAAGGGAAACCAGCCAACTGTCGGGCTATCTTCCCAGAGCTTGAAGACCTGAAGGAAGGAGCAGCTTGCCGGCCTCAGAGGTGACCTTGCTTTCAGGGGCCAGGGAAAGGAGAGGACACCCTCTGGAGGAGTATTCAAGGCCAGGAGGACGTCAGGATACGAAGGTGGAGGTCCTAGGGCTAGGGTGGGGATGGGCTTCCTCAAGGGCAGGGGAAGGGAGAGAGACAGGACAACTTGAGACAAACTGGCAGCCAGTCAGCAGGACCCAGGCTGGCCGGGCGGTGACGGCCAGGAGACTGCCTGCTTCTGGGGCACCAGACACAGCCTCTTCCCAAACACCACAAAGCTCCAGCCAACAGAAAAGCCACCTGGGCCTCCTTGCACACTTCCTGCTCAGGAGCCAGGAATGTGCTGCCTCCTTCCCTGACCTCACAGACTATACTCAGCAAAACAGCCGGATGTTCTCCAGATGCTATTTGCCTGCCATCACCTGGCAACAGGCAACAGGCAGAATGAGTAACTCTCACCCTTATTTTCATTTTTGTTTTCTTGAAATAAAATTCCTTAGAAAGAACGCTGAAAGCAAGGAGAAGAAATCCTAACTTGGTAACGCCATTGAATGTTTCCATTTTTCAGGGCAAATCAATGGATTTTTAATTTTAATTTTTTTAATTAAAAAAATAAAATTTTTATATTTAATTTATTTATTTTTGGCCATGTGGCATGCAAGATCTTAGTTCCCCGACCAGGGATTGAACCTGCGCCCCTTGCAGTCAAAGCAGGGAGTCTCAACCACTGGACCGCCAGGGAAGTCCCCCTCTGGATTTTTAATTTAAAAAACAAAAAAAGGAGGGGGGGGGGAGACAAAAAGAATTAACTAAGGAAACTATAAACAAAATGAAAAGATAACCTACAGAATGGGAGAAAATATTTGCAAACGATGTGATCAACAAGGGCTTAATTTCCAAAAAGCTCATACAATTCAACAACAAAAAAAACAAACAACTCAATCGAAAAATGGGCAGAAGAACAGACATTTCTCCAAATAAGAAATACAAATGGCCAACAGGCACATGAAAAGATGCTCAGTATTGTTAATTATTAGAGAAATGCAAATCAAAACTACAATGAGGTACCACCTCACACCAGTCAGAATGGCCATCATTAAAAAGTCTACAAATAACAAATGCTGGAGAGGGTGTGGAGAAAAGAGAACCCTCCTACACTGTTGGTGGGAATATAAGTTGGTACAGCCACTGTGGAAAACAGTATGGAGGTTCCTCAGAAAACTAAAAATAGAATTACCATATGATCCAGCAATGCCACTCCCGGGCATATATCCAGAAAAAATTCTAATTCAAAATGATACATACACCCCTATGTTCATAGCAGCACTATTCACAATAGCCAAGCCATGGAAACAACCTAAGTGTCCATTGACAGATGAATGGATATATAAGATGTGATACATATATACAATGGAATACTACTCAGCCATAAAAAAGAATGAAATAATGCCATTTGCAGCAACATGGATGCAACTAGAGATTATCATACTAAGTGAAGTAAGCCAGAAAGACATACCATATGATATCACTTATACGTGGAATCTAAAATATGACACAAATGAACTTATCTATGAAACAAAAACAGACTCACAGACATAAAGAACAGACTTGTGGTTGCCAAGAGGGAGAGGGTTGGCGGAGGAATGGAGTGGGAGGTGGGGGTTAGCGTATGTAAGCTATTATATATAGAATGGACAAACAACAAGGTCCTACCATACAGCACAAAGAACTATATTCAATATCCAATGATAAGCCGTAATGGAAAAGAATATTTTAAAAAAAGAATGTATATACGTGTGTAACTGAATCACTTTGCTATACAGCAGAAATTAACATAACATTATAAATCAACTGTACTTCAATTTAAAAAAAAAAAAAGGATTAACTGAAAACGACAGTGGCAAGAAGCTAAATTAGCCCATACAGTTTGAAAATGAAGATAAAGGTCTTAGTGAAGTTCATACTTCCCCCAGATGACACATGGGACAGGGTCAGGTGACCTCCCAGCCTTGCTCACCACATCACACCACCCTGGGCCCGTTTTGAGGGAAGAGCTTAGCCCAACCACTTCTACCAGGTCTAACCTGAGGCTGGAATATGCCACTAGCCATGTTAGGGAAGTACATTCATGTATACTAAGAGTTGCATAGATAGCATATACATTTATACAAAATAAAAATTACACGTGTGCCTGAAATAACATAAAGTGCATTTGCACATTTTCTGGAAAAATAAAGGTGGTGTTCAGCTTGGCCCTCTGGGGATGCCCTGACAGAAGGTAAAAGAGGTGGCTGCCTGCCATGGCTGGGCCTGACGTGACATAGAACTGAGCTGACCCCATCGTGCGCATTCGGAGATGGGGTGTGGGGCTCATAGGTTACCTTCCCCGTTCCAAAGGCAACACTCAGCTCTGTCAAGCTCTCCTCACCGCCTCTAGCAGGTCTCCCCACAACCCCTGAAGGCTCCTTTACTCACTTCTGCAGCAGAGATACTCCGTGAACACCCGTCTTTGAGGTCAGACCTGCTGGCACACAGAATCCAAGCATCTTTGGGGCTCTCCCATGTGCCTGCTCTGCCCTATTAGCCGGACCATACGGTTCTGGCAGTGAGGGGTCTTACTCTCCTTCTCGCCCGTGTTTCAGAGGTGTGTCTGTGATGAAGACCCAGTTTCCACTCTGACAGCCCCACTCCCCCCCAACACCCACATACACACTAGTTCTCTCCAGCGGTCTGGAGATTCCAGAGGCAGGTGACGAACACAGGAACAGCTCGAGTTAGGGCCCCAGTTGTAACTCTCCTGGCAGCTACTGCATTTTTAAGGTGACGAATATGACTGTCCCTAGGACTTCAGGCTAAACATCAGATGAAGATGTGGAGTCCCTGACCCTTTCATTCTGGGGTGTGGGCCAGTGAAGCAGTGTGCTGACCTACCCCTCACCTCCTCGCCCCACGCACAGCCCTGGTCCCACAATAGACTCTTTGGTAGAGCAGGAAGGAGGTAGTGCTGGCTGCTTCCACAGAGCGGTGTGGAAGAGCGCCGGGATTAGGGCCCACCCCGGCCGGGGATGAAACGGAAGGGAACTGTAAAAGCAGGAGAGGAAACAACTCCAGCCTCTGCACATTGACCACAGCTGCTCCAAGCCCGGGCTCCCCCCAGCTCCGGGGCTGCCGTTACCACTGGGGACCCCCAGCCTTAGGAGCCAGACCCACGCGACCGTCACACTGAGGGCGCCGAGGATTCAACAGCACCTGTTGCACGGTGAGGACCTGCACTCTGCCTAGGAAAGAAAGCAGACAGACATGGTGTGTGAGAGCCCAGCCGGCCAGCCGCTGGGGAAGCTCACCCACCGATGGGACCTGCCACCTGGTCCTCAGAGAGCGGGAACCTCTGTGAACATTTGCCTCCATGCCTCTGGAGCTTGGAGGAGCCCCGCGGGCCACAGACTCCTGACTGTCCCAGCCCTGAGTCATCACAGCCCCAGCTGGTCCTGCAGCCAGAAAACCAAACCACTGAATTTCAACCAAAGGGCCTGAGAGCTTGAGAGGATTCAAACAGGGCCACTAGTGGGTGGACCTGCAGTGAGCCTAAGCAGAACAAAGCAGGATAGAGCTCTGCCAGGAGCCAGAAGAAGAGAAACCCTCCACTGGCACCTGGGCTGAGGCCCACTCTGCCTCCGGAGACCTTGGCTTGGCACCAGGGTGAGGCTTCCCAGAAGTGCTTGACAAAGATACTCCAGAAGTTTCTATGGTGCTTCCAAGTTCATAGAATGTTAAAGTAGGAAGGGACATTTTGTGGGATTTTTGCAACTCCTTTCTCTTCTCTGGGCCACAGTTTGCATATCTGTGTGAAGAAGAGATTGGACCAGATCTGCAGACCTCAACCGTGTCTGCACATGGGAACCGCCTGTGGATGCCCCATTCCACAGGTGAGCATCACGAGCCCCTGATGCTTCAAAGTAATCCAGGGGGCAGGTGTGGGGAGTTGTGGAGGAAGTGCTGCCACCAGACTGGCCAAGAGTTGGAAATTGTTTAAGTGGGCTGATGGGCAAATGGACCGGGAGAGGGAGTATTGTTCTGTTCACTCTTTTTTTTTTAGAATAAAAAGTTAAGAAACCAAAACTACTGATACCCTAAAACTAGCTATACCTGGGTGTCACCTGGAACCTATTAAATTGGAACATCTAGGGGCTGGGACCCTGGCACTGAGGTTTTCACAAAGGAGTCCCCAGGTGATTCTGCTGTGCAGCCAGGATTGAAAACCCTGGGCTAGACACTCTCCATGGTCCCCACATGCACCTGAGCGGCTGAGCCACCTGCACCTTCCACCAGACACAGCAAGTCACACTCTGGTCCCATTTGCTCTAACTTCTGGCTGCAGGAGCCCTTCCTCTCAGAGGGGAATGATGGGAGCTGCACTTAGAGCAGGAGGTCCCTGCCAGGCCTTCACCCAGGTCCTCTAGTGAGTCCAGTCTGCCCCACCCCCTGGTTATGGTGGCCCCTCAAATTGGCTGCTCCCCAAGGCCTCCAGGGGAGGGAGCTCAGCACAAGCTCAGGGAGGGTGCAGGCAGGCTGCTCCTCCAGGTGCATCAGGAAGCTCAGGACAGGACCATTCCCTCTCACCCACACAGTGAACCTGAACTTGAGCCTCAGTTTCAGTCTCCTCATGTGGCCAGGTGCTGTCAGGCCTCCCACCTCTCAGAACACAGTGAGTCACATTCCTATTGCATTTGGGTTGACCTCGCAGCAGACACTGAATGTTCCTGGACTGCTTCCCAGCATCCCTTTTTTCCCTGTTGCATTTCAGCGTCTGGGACCAGGAAGGAGCAAACAGGCTCAGTTTGGATTTCCACACAGGATGCTCAGCTTGCCGGGGCCCCTGAGAGTTTCCACCTGCTTTCCCTGCCCCCTCAGCCCAGAACACCAACTGCTGCAGCACGTCCCCACCTGCAACATCACCCTCCGCGATCCTCGATAGTGATACATGCCGGATCTCCCCGCACTGGTGCAGCCGTTTGCATTCCACACTCCTGGCAAACTTCTCAGAACCTTCCCTCCCCATCCAACCCTTTGTCCTTTGTCAGTAACTAACCAGCTCTGCAAGGCAGTGTGGACCTTTCGGAAATTAAGGAACTTCTTAGGTGAAGTTGCCACTTTCTCACATAGGTACTTCCTACTGCCTTTCTGGAGCTGAAGTTGGTTCTCCAGTTTGGCATTGGAGGCCTTTCCTGTCTCATTTCCCACTACTTCCCTATTAAAAACAAAAACAAAAACAAAACTTAAGCCTTCTGCTTTAGTCAGTCTGGTCTGCTTATATCCCCACAATGTACCTTTAGGTCTCTGCTCAGGCTAATTCTCCTGCTTCGAAGAATGGATTGCCCTTCTCTCTACCTGCCGTCCTCAGGATTTGTCAGACCACTTTAACAACACTAGTAGAGGGTACACCTTCTTGAGCACTTACTGTGCCAGCAGTGCTAAGCGCCTCATATGCATCATCTCATTTACTCCCCACAAAACCCTGAGTCACTTAAAAAAAAAAAAAAAGACAACACTTTAGGTTTACAGAGAAGTTGCAAAAACAGTACAGAGAGCTCTGTGTACCTCTCACCCTGCTTCGCCTAATGTTAACATCTTATACAACCACAATACAATTATCTTTTTCTCTCAAATGTCCTTTTTCTGGTCGAGGATCCCACATTTGAGTCGTTGTGTCTCCTTGTTCTCCTCCAGTCTGTGAACGGTTCTTTTGTCTTTCATGATTTTGACTATTTTGATGAGTGCTGATGAGTTGCTTTGTAGAAAGTCTCTCAATCTGCATTTGTCTGATGTTTTTCTCGTGATTAGATTGAGGTTATGTACTTTTGGCAAGAAGACCACCGAAGAGATGTGGTGCCCTTCTCAGTGCATCGTACCGGGAGCCACATGATGTTAATTTGTCCTATTTTTGTAAATTTGTCATGTTAACCTTGATCACTTAAGATGGAGTCTGCCAGGTTTCCCCACAGTAAAGTTCCTTTTTCTCTTCATAATTGGTAAGTACCTTGGGGGAGACACTTTGAGATTCTACAACATCCTGTTTCCCTTCCAACTTCGGCACACTGAGTTTGGAACCATCCGTGGATCTTGCCTGCCGTAGTTATTACTGTGATACAGGCCTAAAGGTGATTTTGTATTTCAGGAGGGTCCCTGTTTTCCCCACTTTATAGACGAGGACACTGTGTCTCAGATCTGTAATGTAGCCCAAGGTCCTAATGCTAGTAAGTTAGAACTCGGGCACCAAAGCACTGTCTCTGATGCTAAGCTTTTTATTCTCCTCCTCAGGGAGTGAACCACATGCTGGTGGGTGGCCCCTCTTGTAGTCACCTGATCGTCCACATGGTCTCCTCCCCCAGACACACAGTTGGTTTCTGGAGGGCAGGAACTGGGTCTCCTATCTAATTGCCCCAGATGCTCAGGGCAGGGCCTGGTGTCCAGCATCTGTGGACTGAGTGGTCCTGGAGGATTGAAGAGGTCACGCATGACAAGGGGAGAGGGTGGAACCAAAAGAAAGTCCAGCTTCTTTCCTTTCCGCCAGCCCACAAGGTATTATGGCCACAGATACACCCAAGTCTGTGAACCAGGGGAGAATGGTGGGCAGGGGACTCAGGAGAGCAGACACCAGCAGGGGTGTGTGAGCCAGAGGCTGACCGGTGGGAGGAGGTGGGAGAAAGTTCGAAAGAAAAGGCAGAGGGAGGAAGAGGGACCATCTTACCCAGCCCATCATTTTACAGATGAGATGGCCAAAGCCATTGTTTTAGGGCATTATTGATTATAATCAGATCCTCAAGAGCAAAGCGGGGCTTATTGAAAGGATTCAGAGAAGGAGTTTACTGAACTCATTGGCAGGAAGTACAGCCTGGAGGGGGCTTTTCAACTGAAGTGCTCACGCTGATTACTAGCATCTCTGTGCTTCTACATTCACATGTATCTGTAATTCCACAAATACTTATTGAGCACCTTTATGTGGCAGCAGCGTGCTAACTATGGGGAAGAAAACTGTGAGCAAAACCAGGGGTCCCCTCGGCACATTGGAGAGGGGTTGGTTTTGTCTGACTTGTCTTCTCAGGTCGTGGGTGGGGTGATCTAAGCCAGAAGGAAAAGCCAAAGTGACAAACATACTGAGTGATATCCTGCATAGGCCAGCGAGGGCTGCTGACGTGCTCAAGGTGGCATGGGGCTGCAACTTGGGTCTTTCAATGCTGATTTCAGGGCACATTCATATTTGCTCACTTTCTGATGCAGGGGGCACACAGTGGAGGGGCTTGAGTGTGATGCGGGAGTTTATGAAGATGTGCATGCATGCAGGACCAGGGCTGAGGGCAGGTAGCTGGGCGTGTGGGAGGACTGGGGGCTGGATAGAGGAGGGGACTGTTCATAAGGAAACTACAGGCTGAAAACACTGAGAATCAGCCTTCGGGGGCCAGTTTCAGGCTTCAGTTTCCAGCTCCTGGCTTCTCTGCTCCTACGGCAACCGTCAGCCCACTGATCTGGCAGCCAAGGCTGAACGCTCAGGACCTGAACTCCAGGTTTGCACAGTGAGAGGAAGGTGGAAGTGAAGAACAGGCGTGCTGAGTGCAGTGACCAGCACTGGACCAGAAGCGGCCCTGGGCTCTCGTCCTAGTACTCAGGACAAATCCCTTCACCCATCAGACCCCCGTCCACTCACTGGATGCAAAATGAGGGCTGGCTCAGAGGTTTTCAGTCTGAATCACCCAGAGACCTTGTGACCCGGTAGATCCCAGACCCACCCCAGAGATGGCATTCCGGGGGCCTGGAAGGAGATTCAGGGACATGCCTGGCTAACCGGTGCTCTCAGGTGGCCCTGGGCCATCCTCAATCCTGGACCACACTTTGACCAACAGTGGACTTGGTCATCTCTGGGGTCCTTCACAGCATTTCCCTGAAAAAGCCAAGTTTCTTTGGGCCACATAGAGGGAAGGCCACTATCTTCCAGATGCCCCTGCCTATTGGTGTGGGGTGGCCCAGCAGAAGAAGTGTCTGGGTGGCCAAGCAAGATGCCTGCCTACAGGGAACCAGCAGTCAAGCTTGGGAGAGCTGAAGTGGAGCCACAGAACCTCCATGCTGTCTGTTCAGGACTCTGAGGTCACGCTGACCTCCATCTCCCATTCCCTGGGCTGGCCTGGCCACTTCAGATCCTAATCAGGCCAAAGCTCATTTGAACATATTTGTATGCCAGAGAGCAGAGTTCAGGGCCGAGTCCTGGAAGCACTTTGTGTTTTCCCAAATTCCGGGAGATCAACATGTTGACGAGACCTAATAGGAGCCCAAGGGGCTGGCCGGAGACCCCAGGACCCAGTTCCTCAGTGGAAAATCCATACTCACCAGTTTATACCTTTGAATCTCAATTTGCCCACTCTGTATGCACCATCAAAAGCTCCATCTTCTAAGCTTCCTTATGCCATAAAGCTGTCCCCATCCCCCCAGCCAAAATTGCGTGCTTTTTCTTCTGCAACTTTGTTAACCATTTTAGTGCTCATCTCCTACCCCAGTTGAAAGTAGGCATTGTCCCATTTTTGTTTTCCTGGGAGTCTGGCACATAGCAGGTGTTCATCAAATTGAAAATAGCACTGAATGAGACAAGGGGGTTAGTCTTCCAGTTCAAAAAATGAAGAAATTATTGTGGTTTGTTATTATATTAGATCAATCATTGATCTAACGTTATAGGTGCCAGAGTTTATTAAAATAACCATTTTGCAAAGAATATGCTACAACATTTCCTGGCAATAATAACTATTCATAATTTATATTAGGGGTACCTACAGGAGCCCCAAAGATGAACTGCACAAAGTAGGAATGGCAAGTGACAATACTTAGCATCTATTTTTTTTCTGAGCTTCAAATTGAGTGAATGGTATTCTACCTTATAAAACCAAAAAGGACGATAAACAGGGAAGGAATTTTTCCCAGGAAGACACACAAGCCCACAAGGACTGCACGCACAGCTAGCAATTATGTTGGAAGCATGGCCTAAGAATGAGAGAGTTCCTCTTGACTCTATGGACTCATATTTATCCCACAAAAGACACGGAGACAGTTGGGATCCTTGGAGCAGGAATACTGGTGGAAGGGCAAAACCTATTTCACATCTGGGTCTGAGGTGGCCCCGGTAAGGGAGGTTTGGGACACCAAGTTCTCCAGGTTAATGGTAGTGCCTGGAGTCAACAGGGCTGAGGAGGAGGCATCTGCAGCCCATACTGAAAGAACTGTTTCTCCTCAGAGAAAGCACTATTCACGGAAATAACTGGAAAAAAAAAAATGCAACCTTTGGGACAATAGTTGTTTTGGGGTCTATCTGATAGGCTCTGAGCAACTACTTCTGTGGAAAGTGGATGAAAATGAAAGAAGATGCTGATATGGTCTAGGACTCAGGTGGGATACACAGGCCTGATAACCAACTTCCAGAAGAGGGGATGTAAAGGTGAAATCTTTTATTTTAAAAAAAAGGGGGGGGGGTAAGGCGTTTGTAAGAGTAACCAATGGCCCAGAGACATTTATGACAAAAATGTGGGAACAGTGTGGCAGAAAGAAACCCTGAAGCTCAATGACTGAGTCATACTCCGGGGGCATTCTTCCCGATGGCTCCCCATGATCAGCTCAACCACTAAATTGCAGCAATGGGAGGAAAGACAACTAGTCTACTTCATGGAGCCTCAATTTTGTCACCTAGATGTGTAGAACAATCATTTCTACCCACAGGTTTGTTTACGAGGATTAAATAAGATCATAGCAGGACTAGTAGATGCTTTTCCTGAGACCAGAGCCAATAGTACCTTGGCCTGGCTAAGTAACGTGTAATGGTCTGCATTCTAGTATAGAAAACACACGTGCTCTGCAGCTATTCCTGTAACTGAATGGGACATGAGCTCCATGCCCCCCCCTATTTTTAGCATTTTTTTGGTTTTATGATTTATCCTCATTGCTTGCTTACTTGAGGAAACCCATTTCATCACAGCCTGAGAAAAATGTAGTACTCAAAAATGTTTATAGCAACACAACACTTTTTATAATGTTACAGTGACATTTGGGCTGGTTGTGAATGTCCTCTTTTCCCCTCTGGTTAGGAACACATGAAAAGTCAATTAAGCAGCACAGTTTGTTCTGTAAGTTAAGTTAGTGTGTAAGGCAGTTTGGGCACTGTTTATGGAAATAAAAAGTCTTCACCCAGTTTTGACTCCTTTACAGAAGTCTGTTGCTGTGACAGGCTGGAAAATGAACTAGAGGAGAATGTGGGTGCTCCATGTAGGGACTTGGTCAAGAAACTTGGCCAGGAAGCAGAAACATGGCGCTGCATAAGCCTGGGACCGAGGGCCAGCCTTCAGTAGAAGGTCTCTTAATTCTGAGTGACTTTGCCTTGAACCAAGCTGACAATAAAGAAATTCCAAAGAAACAGCCCCTTAAGCCCAAACGAATGCAGATTTCAGTGACATACAAGAATGGGCCCCTGAGGGACCAGGCCAAGGCCCTGCCTCTCTGCAGCTTCAGTAGAAACCCTAAGAGCAGGTATGCCCCGGCTCCCCCGAGACAGCGTAGAAGGCAACCTCCCCGCTGCCCCTGGCAAGCGCACACACACACACACACACACACACACACGCACACACATGCTGCTTGTTATTCACAGAAACAATAATATCTGTGGTATTCTCCCTACTGTCACATCTGATTGAAATCTCTCCCACGAGGGCAGCAATTCTCCAACTATCTCACAATTTTCAATCAGAAGTTCTACAGGCATAGAAACCACATGACCCCCAAATCGTACTTCTAAATATTCGCCCAAGAGAAGTGAAGTTGTACATGAACGTTCATAGCAGCTTTATTCATAACAGATTGTAAATCCTCTTTAAAAACTGAAGCTAATTCACTTCAAAACCAGAATTAAGTTTTTCTTTGAACTGTCTATGGGAATACATATTGGCAGAGTGTCTGAAGGTGCTTCTGGGGTCAGCTGTCATGCTCACAAATGTCCAGGAACCCTAAAGCACTGCCCTGGCCTGGGTTTGCTGTAGAAACAAGCAAGTTGACCAGCAGTTGCAAGAGCCTCTCCAGAAGGCCCAACTTATCTTCGGTTTTCTACTCAAAATATTCTTCTGTCTTTAGTATCAAAATCCATGCGTTCACCATCTGGGTCATCAGTGCCAGGTTGCTGAGGGGCAGGTGCCCAGCTCAGCAGTATCATGTGCATTACCTCTTGATCTTTGTGATGTAACGAGACAGTGGGTTATGTTATACGGATTTTGCGGATGAGAAAACCAATCCCCATAAAGGAGAAGTAACTTGCTCAAGGCCACACAGCTGGTGAGTCTTGGGCTGGGATTGAACCCACGTGGTCCAGCTCCTGTAGTCGCTACGGTTGCCACCTCACAGGCAGAATGAACTACTGAGGATGATCTCTGAGCTGCACCGAAGGGGAGCATGAAGGCCTCCTCCCAAGAGGGTATACACTGCAGAGTACTGCTCTGCCAGCTTGGCCAAGCTGTATTTCCTGCCCTGCAGTGTGTGTGCCACCCGGCCTCCACACACAGGAATGCCCTCACCCATCAGCTGGCCTTAGTGCCCTCCTGGGATGCCCAGACCAAGGGATGGGGTTTTAAAAGCCTGGAGCTCTAACCTTTACAAGTACTGGGTAATGCCTCATAATAGCCCTATGCAGTAGGTTCTGTTAGCAGCCCTCACGTAACAGGCAAGAAGATGGAGACATAAAGGGGTAAAGAAACTTCCCCATCATCTCTAGCTAGTAAGGGGCAAAATCAGATCTAACATCCAGATCTTTTTCTGACATCAGATCTAAGATCTAATCTCTGTCTTCTCGGAGGTTAGAGAAATAAGCCAGGGGAGAAATGCTGGTGCAAGAAAATAAGGTCTTAGCTCCTTTGCAGTAGAAGAGCCACTTCCGGGTTCAGTGGCAAAGCAGTGGTGGGACCAGAGGCTGCTGGCAGCAACCCCTCAGGTCAGGCCACAAACAAGAAGGGGAGCAGCCAATTCGATGAAGGCTTTAATCACAGTCCTGGCTCAGAGCCTATAGCAAAGCTAGCAGCAGGTCCCTACTCTGCCCCAGGGCTAAGAAATTCCCACTGGGCTAGCCCAGCCCTCTGCATCCCGGCAGCACATCTCCACCCCCATCTTCTGGAGATGGGCACTCTCCCACTCGGAACCATGGGGACTTCCTAATCAGATTAATTTTGGTCAAGAATCTGGTTGGGAAGCTCTGATGAGCTTAGTGAGAAACTCATTCCAATTCTAATACAGATCTTCCTCCACTTACGATGGGGTTAGGTCCTTATAAACCCGTCCTAAGTTGAAAATATCTTAAGTGGAAAATGCACTTAATACACCTAACCTACCCAACATCACAGCTTAGCCTACACTACCTTGCCTTACACTTACATTAGCCTGCAGTTGGCCAAAATCATCTACTACGAAGCCTATTTTACAACAAAATGTTAATTAGCTCACGTTAATTTATTGAATATTGTATTAAAGGTGAAAAGCAAACGGTTATCCGGGTCCAGAATGATTTGTAAAACTGATGGCTTGTTCACCCTCCATGATGGGGCAGCTGACAGCGAGCTGGGGCTGTGGTGCCCGTGCCCAGCATCTCAAAAGGAATACCGGCACATCCCTAGTCCGGGGAAAAGGCCCAAAGACAAAATGCAAGGTCCAGTTTCTACTGAATGAATATCACTTCCGCACCGTCATAAGGTCAAAACATCCTAAGTTGCACCATCCTACATCAGTCAGAACCATCTGCGGTTCATTGCTAACAGGAAGTCCTCCCCTGGGCTTTCAGCGCACAGAGAAACTGCTGCCTCCCATCCTTGCGCCCATTATTCCTCACAGCACGACCACACCCAGGCACACACGCCTTCCTCTTGCCTTTGGGGACAAGGCCGCTTTTCCTCCAGGCCCAGGGGAGGAGGAAGCCCTCTCCCCCCAGCCCTCCACCAGCCCACTCACGGGCGGCTGTCTGCCTGGTCTAGGGGGAGACGCCGAGCGGGCCGGGAGAGACCCGTTAGGGTAAGAAATAAAAAAGACGCAAAAAGCCTTCTGGCTAAGACGGTGACGCAGCAACAGAAACAAAACTGACGGCGGCTGGAAGAAAGGCGGCGAAGAGTCCCACCCCTCGGAGGCAGCCTTTTGCGCGGAGGATGCTGACCCCTGCTGGCCGCGCGCGGGGACGCAGCGTGGCTGCCGCCGAGACTGTGACAGTGAGTCACCTCGGGAGGTGCTGAGCGGGCGAGGACCCTGTCTGGGGGCAGGGGGCCTGGAGGGGAGGGGAGGGAAAGGCAGGGACGCGGGCAGAGGCCCTGAGTTCTAGTTCTGCCCCCCCACACCGTCATCCAGTAACAGGGCTGGCAGCCCCTCCCAGCTCTCAGACGCCATCAACTCCTCGTGTTTTAGGAGGATATAAGCAAGGAGGAAAAGGTAAGAGATCTGCAGTATAAATGGCGCTAGTATCCCTCCAGGGCCTACCTGTGCCTCCAAAAGGCTTCCCGCATCAGGGTCTTCCCCGGACCAGCCAATTCCAAGTCCAGAGCTAGTGAAGCCGCGTTGGCTTAACAGATGGTGACTGACTGGTGGGCTGCATAATGGCTCCCAAAGATAATCAGGTCCTAATCCCTGGAACCTGTGAATGTTACCTTATAAAGCAAAAGGGACTTGACAGGTGTGATTAAGTTAAGGGTGTTGAGATAGGGAGAGTACCCTGGATTCCTCAGGTGGGTCTTAAATGTTATCACAAGCATCCTTGTGAGATGGAGAAGATTTTACTACAGCAGAGAAAAAAAACCATATTACAAAGGAAGCAGAGAGAGAGATTTAAGATGGTACTCAGCTCATTTTGAAGATGGAGTCATGGACCAAAGAATGCAAAAAAGGCAGCTCTAAAAACTGGAAAAGACAAGGAAATGGATTCTCCCCCGGAGGCTCTGCTGACACTTCGATTTTGGCTCCATGAAACTGATGGCAGATTTCTGGTCTCCAGAACTGTAAGAGAATAAATGTGTGTTGTTTTTAAGCCACCAACTTTGTGGTAATTGGTTGCAGCAGCCATCAGAAATGAATACATGACCTTTTCCTCTCAAACTCTTGTGCTGGGTGCTTGGGATAAAGCAGTTAATGAGCAGGACGGAAAATCCACTTCTACCCCTAGAAATGTTTATAATCTCCCTCTCTTGGGATTTTAAAAAGCAACAGCCAAAAAGTCATTAATCTTCTGTGGTGCAATATATAACCAATAAGCACATGGAAGATGCTCAAGATCATTAGCATTAGGGAGGGCAGGGATCATTAAAACCATGGTGAGATACCACTGCTATGATGGTAGGAGAGCTATGATGGGAGAGACAGATAATAATAAGCTTTGGCAAGGATGTGGAAAAACTGGAATCCTCATGTGTTACTGAGGGGATTGTAAAATGGTGTAACCACTTTGGAAAATAGCTTGCCAGTTTCTTAAAAAGTTAGACAAATTACCAGTTGACCCAGCAATTCCACGCCCAGAAATCTGCCCAGGAAAAATGAACATTCATATCCAAAAACATGGACATGAATGTTCACAGCTGCATTACTGATAATAGCCAAAACCTGGAAATAACTCTAAGAAGTTCAACAGTGAATGAAAATGTGGTATACACGATAAAATATTATTCTGTAAGTGCCAACCAACTCTGTTAACACATCTGCTCCATCACCACAGAGCTCCAGGCCAGTTTTACACTCGTTCACATCAAAAACCAGGAGAAATAGACTATTCTGGTTAGCCTCACTATCTAGTCCCTTTTGCCACACTATCTTCCAGACTATTCCAATGACTCTTCCTCTGTCCTTCCCTCTCTTGCTGGTCTCCATGCTGCTCTCTGAACGCATCAAGCACAACCCTGCCTCAGGGCCTCAGCGCCATCTGGAATCCTTTTACCCTGATGGCTAGCTTCATGGCTCACTCCTACATCTTCTCAATGAGGCTTTCCCTTACCACCTTTTAAAGACCATAATAACACCACCCCTTTTCTGTCCTCCTTTCCTTGATTTTTCTCCATGAAACTTATCAACTAATAAACTCCATAGTTTTGTCTGTCTCCTGGCTAGACTGTAAAGTCCATAAGGAAAGGGATTAGTCTTTTAGGTTTACTACTGAATCCCCAGGACCCAGGACAATGCCTGATCCACAGAGGGAATGCAATAAAATATATGACATAAATGGATGAATTCATAGCCAACTCTTCCTTGGGCTGGGGTGCAAGCATAACTTTTCCATGATGAAGACTGAGAGGGGGCCTGCTCTCCACAGTAAATGACATAGACTAGCACTAGGGACTTGCAGTTCACTCGATTCTGGCTGAAGCACACCTAATCCTCCAAGCAAAGTAAGTACCGACTGCCACCAACAGCCAAAAGACCATCCATACCTTTGAGGAAGGGCCATCTTTTCTCTGCCTCATGGGTTCCTAGAGCATCCTGGATGAGGGTCCTTAGCTGGTAAGACAGGAAATTAGTCACACCTACCCTTTGAGACTGTAAGTGTCGCCAGAAAACCTATGTGACATTCACAGCATCTCTTCTAGGAATATTTTAGAAGGGAGAAAAAGAAAACACAACCTAAATACCTCTTGGTAGAGAAATGTTAGCTTTTAAAGAGTCTAAGGCTAAACAATTTAGTTATGAAACTGTATTGTAGACTGTTGAATTCATTTAGTTTCTTATTTAAACTCACATCATTTCCATCAAGTAAGAAGTCTTGGTTCATGTCTGTATGAAAATTCCTCTCTCTCATGAAAATTTAGCACAAGGAGGTGGTTTTTAACCACACTCTTCCGGGGACATTAGTGCTATCAGTGGTTCTGGCCACAGTTCATTGTGTTTTACCAGGTTGTTCCCCCGATTACTACAAGGGAAGGGAAAGCTTCGTGAAGGTCTCGGTTGACACTCTGGTTTTAACCCTTGATGGGGTTTTTCCTTTTAATTTGGGCACTTGGACATAATAGAAATGAATTAGACTTTTTCCCTTGCAAATGGAGTAACCACACATTAACACATCTTGAATAAAACAACTAAACTTCCAGAACATGTACTGTTCCATTCCAGTCAGCCTGCCTTCATCATTTGGGGCTGAATAGAGTCTTTTCTTCCTAAGAGCTGTAAACGAAAGTAGAGATTGTGTGAGACCACCTTTGCTCTTTATTACAGCTGGTCAAGACTCAACACATTCCTACCGACTGATTATGGAGGCTGCCTTCAGCCCTGGAACACAAGGGAATGATGCCCCAAAAAATGACCCGGTGCACCGCAGCATTAGGTAGATAGCTGTTGCTTATCTCTAACAGGATTGTCCTTTTCTGAGCAAACTTTCTTCAAAAATAAAAATGAAAGGCAACTAGTTTCAGGAAAAACTGCTAAGTGACAATTATCATTAAAGTCAAGTCTTCCTGAAAAAAAGTAAAAAAACTCATTGTCTTCTGTTCCCACTTTTGGTTTGATTTGACTATCTTTAGCATGTGCTGCAGATCTCCTCTTTAGTTATGAAAGAAAAAAGGAAAACTCACAAGGCCACGGCCCACACCCTCCTGTGTGCGCACCCATTTTTCACATGGAGTGTTCATCACTATACTTCTGTGCACACAGGTTTGTAGATTTTTTTTAACTTGTATTGCTATAGTCTTTTAGCAGCTATAAAGGAGTCCATCATGTACAGGGTACCATGATTTATTTGACCCATATGATTTCAACATTCATATTTCTAACTTTTATTATAATAATCCTATGAGAAATATATTGGTATATGAGTTTAACAAGTAATATCTTTCTGGGATTTCTATAAGTTGGATATGTGGGTTAGAGAGCCATTTGTTTTGGGTTCTTGATATGTCTGTTACCCTGTTTTCCAGAAGGTACATGGCAATTTATAGCCCTATAAGTAATGTCTTATAACCACTAACACTTTGTAGCTTATATTACATGCCATGCACTGTTCTAAGCTCTTCATAGGAACTCATTTAATCTTTATAACAATCTTATGAGGTAGGTGCTATTATTGTTCCCATTTTATAGAAGAGGAAACTGAGGCACAGAAGTTATGCCAGATCTTTTTACAGGAGGAAAATTCGTTTGAGGAAGCATAAGTTTTGTCAACTGAAGGTGAACAATGAGGGGCACCAGAGTTGCCACAATCACTGATATGTTACAGCAAAAGACTGCATCCACCTGAACTGTGAGGAGATAAGGAGTGTGGGATGGGGGGGGTCCTTTGTACCGTCTAAGTAGCTATGGTCCTTCCCCAAACCAGCTCAGAGATTTGGCAATAATGCAGGTAGTAGTAGTATTCCTAGTCAATTAGATCTCGGCAAGTGAGTAACGTTTAGAACTAGAACCTTTGTTAAACTCACATGTGGATTTTACAGAGCTAAGAAAGCGGATTTGGAATGGGGACTTTGTCCAAAAACCTACGAGGGTCTCATCTGGGACTAGAGCCTAATCATCTAAACGGTCTGACACCTCCCCGTCATGCCTGGTGCCCCTCAGTTGTGTTCCCTGATCCCAGCCAGAAGGTGGGCCAGCAAGTCAGGACGTAGGAGAAAGTTTCCCACCTGGGTAAGAGCCAAAAGCCAGGAGTAGGGGAGAAGGGGGGGAGTAAAGGGGGGAGGGGGAGAGGGAGAAAATGAGAATGTGCAGGGGGTGGAGATTCCTACCAGGGACTGTTGACCTTGTCACCAGAACAAGAAGCGTCGACGGGCACACAGCCACTTAGTTCAATCCTCAGCTTACCTCCGGCTTAATTTCTCTCCCCACAGATTTTAATACTTTGGAAGAGTCCCCGCCCAAAGGTTCTTTCAGGTGCTCTTACTTAACCATCACCTTAACCAAGACATCTGCCGGAGTGGGGAGGGAGGGAACATATCAACAAAACATACCAACAGTGCTTCAATCTCACAAGCCCCTTTGGGACTTTTACCCCCTGAACTGACCTAAAGCACATTCCCATTGCTTGCATTTAGACTTGGGAATGGATTCTGAGACAATGGCCCTGGGTGATGTTGCTATTCAGGTTAAGCCTGTTAAACAAAACCTTAGACATTATGCTAAATATACTAAATATATTTAAAATATATATATTATAAATACTAAAATATACTTTTAAAAAATGTATTGTTTGTGTACTTGTAAAGGTTGGGAAGGCACATAGCCTGAAGTCCAGATCAGAAAGACTGATTTTGTCAATTTCCTGTCATGACTAGTGAAGACAATACTTTGTGGCCTGAATACACAGACTTTCCTCTGCTATCGGCTTGCAGGATGAGTTTAGAGGATTCAGGTCTCTAAACATGATTAATCGATTTGGAATATATCTAGTGCTCTCCAACTATGAAATCTTACTTCTTCAACTATGAAATCTTACTTATGACTATGTTGAAATGCTAGAACAGAGCCATTTCTGGGAAACAAAGAAAATATTGTTACATCTACATGGGTAACAGGAGAAAGTGAAATTAGTTTTGCTTTCCTACTTGTATGAATCAAATTCCTATAGTGTTTCAAACTTAGTTCAAACATTGATAATGATTTTAATAATAGATGAACTTATTTAGCTCACATTCTGTGCCAAGGTATTGATGTTCAGTATGCTCTCTATAATTAATTAAATTGGTTAATCCTCACAACCTTAAGAGGTACTATCATTTCCATTTTACAGAGGATAAAACAGAGAGGTTAAATGACTCACCTAAGGTCACACAGCTAGAAAACTGCACAACCAGGATTCAAACCCAAGCTGTCTGACTCCAGACTCTACACTTAAACCAAAACACCTTGTAAGGCTGTATGTGTGCCTGACTTCCTTCATCCTCAGCCTCAGTTACCTCACCTGTAAAATGGAGTGTCTACCACCAATTTCAAGATTCTTGAGGGATTAGCAGAGGAGCATTTGTGAGCAGCAGTGTTTTGTATAGTGGAGTCTCAACTGGCCTTCACTCCCTCTCCCATGAGGAAAGATTTATTTTCATTTCTGCGAAAAAACTGAATCAGGGCCTTCCCCGGTGGTCCAGTGGTTAAGACTCCACGCTTCCAATGCAGGGGGCTCGGGTTCGATCCCTGGTCAGGGAACTAAGATCCCACATGCCGCAGGGCATGACAAAAAAAAACAAAAACAAAAACTGAATCAGAGAATTATCATGACAGAGTTGAAAGGACCCAAGAAGCTGCCTCTTACAGCCACCCTTTGTTTGGAGGGTCAAACTCCCTTCCCCGGCTTTCTTTGGTCACTTATAGTAATGAGCATGCCATTTACCATGCAGTCCAATCCACCTCAATACGGCGAGGTAAGTTCCTCACCAGTAAAAGGAAAACTTCTGACAGCTCTTCAAAAACAGCAGCTGCCAAGTTACCCCTTTCAATAACCTTCAAGACTCCCGACTCCCCTGATAACCCTTCCTGGGTCCCAGCCTGATGAAGCTTGTCAGAACTGCCTTCAAAGTATGATACCCAGAATAGAACCGTGTCAGGCCGGGTATAACTACCGTAGAATAAAGGAACACCATCCCCTCCCTTGATCTGCATCTTCTACTTCTATTAATGTGACCCAAGTTTGTGTTCTCCAAACAGCATTAAAATAGCCACACCTGTGATACCAGATCTCCTCTCCTAATCCCAATTACCTTCCATCCTCCAAAGCTGCCTCTTCATACTGACTACAAAGCGGTGAGAAAATAAACACCGTGATAGCTCTCGAGGCCAGAGCAGGAGAACAAGGCCATGAGACCAAGTTTTTGTGGCCCTCAAGCCCACTAAATGGTTAAAACAATCTCGAGTCAAAGTCTTGGAGCTCCGCAGTGTGAACCATTCTGAAGCCTGAAAGGCCAACTCAGTCAACTCCCGTTACTGACTTTGGGGCAGCCCCGTTTCCAGCTCTTCCCCCTCCAGACACTGTAGGATTATCCTTCCTGACTCTCCTGTGTTGGGGCATGCTTGTGTGACTACTCCCAGCCTATGAGTTCACTGCTGGGCCACAGCATTTAACTGCCAGTGCAAAGACAGACCCTCCGGAGCTCTTCCCCTCTGGCGAGGCATCCAAAGACCACCAGCTGGGTACCCCAGGGCCTACTGTGAGCAGAGCGCACCTGCCAAATGGGATGGACTGTAGCCTGGGAGAGAAAAAAAAATCTTCCTTTGTTTTTAAGCTACTGGGATGGTGGTGGCGTTTGTTACCGCAGTGTAACTTCGTGTACTCTGACTGATACAACTCCATTATTAAATTCCTGAAAAGAATGGAGTTTCCCTCTCAACATTTCCTAGATCCTTCTCACACCACCTGGCATTGCCTAAGAGCTGACACCATCCCAACCCTTTTTCTTCCCTCTTTTTTTCTGATTGGGCTTAACAGCTTTATTTGAAATGAAAATGCCATAGAAGCCCAGCAGTTACTGAGAAACCAGCGGGAAGACCTCCTCCCGAGCTCTTAGACAACAGCTATTCCAGCAGCTGTAGCAAGAATCCAGGCTATGACCACCCTCAGTGAGCCACTGCCCTCTCCCTTCAGAGGTGCAGGGGGCCACCCGCCCCGTGAGCCCAGAGCGGGGAAGAGCAGTTGAAGGGAGGGAGAAAGATACCATCAAGAACAAACTGAGATTTTGTGCAGCCCTGTAGTTCAGTTCAAGGTCTCCCTAGGAACGGCCCTCTGCTTGGTGAAACTGGTTCATTCCAGGCAGAGCGGACGCAGAGAATGAAATTCCATGAACAGCCTCCTGGAACAAGCACCTCTAGCTACAGATGTGCAGTCACTGTTCCCGACAGGTCCCGACGGGAAATGAACGGTGCTGTCTTATCTTAAAGGTTAACAAGTTGCTGCATTTTGTTTTTTGCTCTGTGAGTCATGGGGAAGTGACACTCTGCAGAGCAGCCAGCAGATCCAGAATGTCTAAGTCATAGGGCTGTCGGGCATTTGCCAGGCTTCCTTTCCATATGCTACACAATCACTTCACTGGAGGGAACCCGCCTTTGCCCCCACACTCGGGGGGCCCCAGGGTACCCAGCACTTGCTCTTTTAGAGTAGAATCAGCTTCCCGGGCTCAGCGCCAGGAACCCACCAACTTCAGACCGTGGGCTTTGGGGGAAGGAAGTGTAACTTAAATCTGATAGGATTCTAAAACCTAATGATTTGGCAGAGTTGGGTAGAGGGGATTCAAAAGATGGAATAAATACCATCTATTTTCCTGTAAGGTATTTGAGAAGGAATAACTGGTACTCATTCAACTCATTGGATCCCCATTGATGTAAGTAAACAAGGCCCCCCAGAACTGAGAAAATGCCTCTAGAGCATTCATTAAGACCCTTCCCCTCACTCAAAGCCCTCCCTCATTAGGATTCCATAAAGTCTAAAAGCATTGAGTTTATCATTGTATTTCCTGAGGTTCCTAAAAAGATACTGCAAGGAGAGGTAGCATTCATCCACCAGTTATAAGCTATGTGCCAAGAACTTGCTGGGCCCTGGGGATACACGAGTAAACAAGTCAGGGGACGTGCCTTCGTGACACTGGCATTCCAGTGAGAGAGGCAGACAGTACACAAGAAAACTGCCAATAGCAATAAGTGCTCTGAAAGAATTGAATGGGGTGATGTGACAGTAATTGTTGATGGCATCTGAGCTGAAACCTAGAGGATGAAAAGGAGTTGGACAGGTAAGGAGCTATAGCCAGTGACAGAAGGCAGGTGATCCGGGAAGCTGGACTTGGTGAGGGACACAGGACAGGTAAGTTTTGACCAACAGGACAAACCTCAGGCCCAGTTCTCTTAGGCCTGCCTCGCTGCAGGACAGCACTTAAAACCACCCCACAGCTCGAGGTGTTGGTCCCTGGGTCACCCTCCCACGTGTACGTGCAGAGGATGCCAGCCCCTTGTGGTCCGTCCTCCCCACCGGCCTCTGTCCACACCCAAGGTTGAGATGGACAAGCCATCGATGGTCGAGTTCTTCACCCTGGCAGGGGAGGAAGCCTGTGGGTTTGTGCCCTGTGTCCTGGCCTTTGTGGAACTCTGGGTGGGACAAGGGTATGGTCTCCAGCAGTACCTGCTGAGCGATTAGCCGTGAACCTACTGAGCAGGCCGCGGGGCCAGGTGACAACCTTGTGTTCTGCACTCTTGCCCTTCAAACCCGAAGGCTTGGCCACCAGGGGCTACTGAGAACATGAAATGTGGCTCGTGTGACTGAGGAACTAAATTTCTAACTTCACATTTTAATTAACTTTAATTTAGGTAGCCACACGTGGCTAGCAGTTACCATATTAGATAATGCAACATAGATTAAGATCAAGTACTTTTAGCAAAAGACAACAAAAGCCAATTGACACCCAAAGAATTACTGGAATTGTCAGATAAGCATAGTTGTGCAGGAAAATGGTAAAAGAAATAACATAAAGCAAAAAGACACTATTAGGAATATATGGGCAGATTAGAAAATAAGGGAACTTCTAGAAATGACGAATGGAAATGGCTACTGATACATTTCAAGTAAATTGCAGATATCAAAAAATAAGATGAACAGATGGATAGACAGATATGATAAACCGAATAAAATGTCAAGGGTAGAATATAGGTAGTAGGTATATGGACATTTATTGTAAAGGTCTTTTAACTTGGTCATATGTTTGAATATTTATAATAAATGTCAGAAGAAGAAAAAACCTTCATGAACCAAATAAATCCCCCATGAATGCAGCACAGAGACAAGGAGATGAAACTATGAGAGAAGTTAAGAGATTTGGAGGATTGAATAAGAAAGTCTTAGCTCTATAATTGGAGTCCCAGAAGAAATGAGTGGAAAATTGAGTTAAAGAAATACCTGAGGAAGAAATGCCTGCAAGTTTTCTCAAACGGATAAAAAACATGCATCCACAAGTCCAAGATGCACAAAGTAGTAATTAAAGGTGGCCATAAAAACTCTGCTACTCCACCCACTGAAAGGGAGAGTCTTGCTCTTCTCCCCTTGAGTCTGCACTGGCTTCAGCAACTGGCTTGATCCACAGGCCACAGCAGAAGTCACACGGCATGACACCCGAGGCAACGTCAAGACCATTCAGCTTCTATCTTGGTTTCTTGGAAAGTTGTTCCGGGGAAATCCAGCCACCTTGTAGAAATGTGACTAAAGAGTTCTCAAAACTATATAAAGAGGGACACACAGTGCCCAGCCTTCCAGCTGTCCCCACCAACCATTCGTATTATGAACGCCTATGAGCAAAGCCATCCTGGACCCTCCAGACCAGCTCAAGTTTCAGCTAAATACCAGCAAGAAACTCCAGTCAATCCCACGTGGAATGGGAGAATCACTCTGCTGAGACCTGCCTAAATTTCTGACCCACAAAAGAGAGATGAAACAATGGCTGTTTCTTTAAGCCACTAAGTTTTGGGGCAGTTTGCCATGCAACAAAACCAGGAAATTAACTCAGAAGCAAAAGGACGCAGAGCACCATCTAGTGTTCTTCCTTTAAGCAGTCCTGCTACTTCTGTGCTCTCTCTTCTAGGATGTAGTTGGAAGCAAGTTCCCACTCCTCAAATAGTGAGGATAAGCCATTGCCCCGCTAGGAACTGCTTCCTTGGGCTCAGGCCAGGGAAGCACTCACTAAACTTCTCGATGCCATCTCTGCTCAGGCCAGACTTGGAGAGGGAACTGGAAAAACCAGTGAGCTCTGCAGAAGGAAAGCGTTAATCACAGAAAGCTTGAATTGCAGCTCCCAGGGAGCACAGCAGAGAGGCCAGCAGCCACTGTGCTCTTTCCTTGACTGGACAAGCCCTGGGGCATGGCTGGACTTAGGGAGCTGAGAGGGAGGTATCGCTGTCTGAGACCTGCCCTCCAGTCTCAGACAGGGCATCCGAAGTCAACTGTAAACCTGACACCAGCCATGAAGCTGGTGTAGACGTCCCTGTGGCCCCCTCTGGTATCCCAGGACCTCTGTGGTAGGCGAGGGTGGGAATACCAGTGAGGGTTGGGGAGCATACTCAGGGCCAGCGGTGGCTGAGAAACTCAGCGGGAGGCCATTGTCAGCATCACTCTGGCCGGGCTCTCCAGTGGCTCTGTGGCCAGCCCCTCTGGACTCCAGGAAGTGTATATTGGGTCTCTTTCTGGAAGATGCCCATGATACCATGAGGAGACGCACTCAGAGGTCACACTCCGGGGCAGGCTGTCTGTCCTGGCTCTGGAAGTGGTAAGGACAAGCCCACCCAAGGGACAAGCTATGACTCTGCCTCAGAGGGAGCCACTTGAAGGCCATGGAGAGAGTAGGTGGTGACAACACTTCACCACCCAGAGGTGCAGCCACCAAGGTGACCCCTGCCTCACTGGAGATGAGCCCAGTGCTTAGCCAAGCAAACCCTGATGCAGAAGTTAGGGTGTCTGCAGGAGCAGCAAGAATTCCCCAAAGAGAGCTCTCAGCCTGGGACACAAGGAAAAAGGACTTGGGGATGTGAGAAAGCTGTGTGATGACAGGGAAAGGATACAGCCTGCCTTCCAGGGACAGCTGGGCCTCAGTGGCCAAGCCTGCCCTTCATCCCGTAGCAGCATGGTATTTCACCAGGCAAGACTCTTGTCTGGACAGGCGTTTGCTGGCCTCCTCCAGGAATGCTCTCCACCACCTGAGAAGGACTGGGAGAAAGCAGCTCCCCTTCCTGGGGTGCAGTCCTTTCCCATAATCCCAAATCTGAGCGGTTGGCTGATCTCAGCGAGTCCACAGGGGTGGGCCTCGTGGCTGGCACATCCTCTGAAGTGCCCTCCAGCCTTCCCCATTCTACAGGCGAGGACCAAGCTGCTGGTGAGTGGCTGCCACAGAGCTTGTTACAGGAATCACAGCGCTGGAAGGGGCTTCTCCACTGCCTGAGGGCCCGGCAAAGATTCTTTTTTCTGGGATCTCTGGCCACCTGGGATCAGAGACTGCTGTTCCCCTGGGGCTGGAGAAGAGGCTATTTTTCAAAGATCCTTCCCACTTATTTCCAGATTTAGTGGCCAGGATGCTGTCTGCTGCAGGCTTGGTGAGGAACATGAGGAAGCCTGGCTGAACCAGATGGGGCATAGAAGTTCCAGAGACCCCAAGTTTCTTCTCTGCTTGAGTCTTTGGCCCAGTGGTGCTAGCAGTGGGTTTGGAGAAAGGTCTTTGAAATTAGATGGGAGCCTGTGTAACCTGGGGCTTCATGATCTTTTCTCCTGAATCTGCTCTGGGATCTCGGAAGACATAACACTTCCCCCTGAAAGGCCTGTATCTCCCACCTCGAGCATAGTTCTGAGATAGCAGGACCACGTGCACAGCCAGAGCTTGGATGGCATAAACGTGCACCCTTTTCTTTCAATAGGCATGGACCATACTGCTTTCTGCCACAGGGGAGACCCCCTGGAACACAATCTTCTCAGGGTTTGGCCCACAGTCATCATTTCCTGTGACCTTAAACACACTGACATAGACAACAGCATGGCTTTGGGGGCCAGCCCGGATGGTCCAGCTGCACCAGATATTCTGAGGAAACTGACTTTGCATCATCGGGATGGAGAATTCACCCATCTTGCCTTTCAGGATGGCACGGCGTTTCGTGAGGATGTAGATTTCTGTCCAAGAAGGTCCAAGTCCTGCAGGAGAAAAAGAACTGGGTAGAGGCTTTGGGAAGAAACCCTGTTCACATGAGTGCTCTACAGAGCAAAGCTCGTATTTTTCTTTTTCACGCCTTTCCTGTGCCTGGCCCAGGAGACTAGCGCCTTCAAGCTGTTGAGGGGAAGGTGTGAGGAGAGCTTGTTTAAGAAATAAGAGCAAAAAAAATCACATCCAACTTGTAGGAGATGGTGTTCCCCTCAGCTGGCATTTAAGACTGATTCCCTCAAAGGGGAGGGACGTGGGGAGATGAGGGGTGAAATCACTCACAGAGGAAAAGCATCTTCATAGAAGACATTGCAAAGGCAGCTCTGGCACCTGCTGAGACTAGATGGGTGGGGACAGGGGGCCAGCGATGCTCAGCACGAAGACGACCTGAGAAGCTGTAAGGCCCACACCTAGCTCAGCCATTGCCACCTGTGATACTGTGATTTATAGTTGTATATTTGGTCTTTGCCGCTCCTGGCACAGAGCTCCTACAACCCTGGAATTTCCTAAGTGAGGACACTGATACATGCTGATACATGTGTCTTTTATGTTAATGAGGTGACTTTTGGAAAGCACCTAGTTCACCTAACGATGGGGGCTGGTTTCTAGGGGAAACAACCAGGTGATTAGAAGGTTGGAAATTCCAGTCCCTCCGCAGGACCTCTGGGGAGGAAAAAAGGGGCTGGAAATTGAGTTCAGTCACCAATGGCCAGTGACTTAATCATTCATGTCTATGTAAAGAAGCCTCCATGAACACTCAGAAGGACGGGATGCAGAGAGCTTCCAGGTGGGGAACGCATGGAGGTGCTGGGAGAGTGGTACCCTCAGAGCTGCAAGCTCTGTGCCCCTTCCCCATACCTTGCCCTATGCATCTCTCCCTTCTGGCTGTTCCTGAGTTACATATAACCAGTAATCTAATAAGTAAACTGTTTTTCTGAGTTCTGAAAGTCACTCCAGCAAATTAATCAAACCTGAGGAGGGGGTCATGGGAACCTCTGATTTACAGCCAGTGAGTCAGAGGCACAAGTAACAACCTGGACTTGTGACTGGCATCTGAAGTGAGGGCAGACCTGTGGGACTGAGCCCTTAACCAGTGGAATCTGATGCTATCTCTAGGTAGTTTCAGAACTGAGTTGAATTGTAGGACACCTAGCTGGTGTTGGATAATTGCTTGGTGGTGGTGAGAAAACACACACACACACACGACCATCCAAAGCTCCCTAGCAGGAAGGAAGCTCTCTTAATGGGTAGCTGTTATCAGGCTAGTAGCTTTACTCCCTGAATCTCAGTTTTCTTGTCTTTAAGACTGCCATTTTTACTTCAAAGGGTTTTAGCCAACGTTTAATCCATAGCATGCTTTTCTGTGTTCTCACAACTGTTTTTATTCTATTGGGAATGGATGGGGTGGGGAGATTCAGGGAAGCTTAGCCATAGCCCTTGAGAACACAGTTCAGTTATGGGAAAAGAATGACATTTATAAAGAAAAAAAAGCTTACGAGGCAGCCTCCGATGGCCAGTGCAGAGTTTAGAGGAAGGGAGAGATCCTCTGAATGCCTCCAGGTTGTCCCCATCCCTCCTGCAGGTGTAGAACTGTGGGAAGACAGAGGCCTTTATTTTGTTAATAGGATTTTATTTATTTACTTTTTTTGGCCACACCACGTGTCTTGTGGGATCTTAGTTTCCTGACCAGGAATCAAACCTGGGCCCACCGCAGTGAAAGCGCAGAGTCCTAACCACTGGACCGCCAGGGAAATCATCAGAGGCCTTTAGACCAGAGAAGAAGGCAGGTCCAGTCGCCTAAACCCAGAAGCCACTGTCCAGTCTTCTCTGCCCCAAAGGAACACATCCGCATGGACTTTGGGCTCCTCCTTTGACATACCTAGACTCCAACTACTTTTCATTCCCATCTCTATACCACATCTCTCACTTGGATTATTCTAGTGCCTTCCTAACTCACCTCCCTGCTTCTACTCTTATGGAATGGTCCATTCTTCAGCGTGATTTTTGTTCAGAGAGATACCACATCATTCACACCCTCAACACCCTCCAGCAGCCTGCCCTCACTCACAGGGAAGTCACCTGAACAGGATCACTAAGGTCTTTCGTGATCTAGCCATTGCCTCCTGGGCCTGTCTCTCTCCACCTTGTACTGACTTCCTTTCTCTTCTTAGAACATTCTGTTCCTACCTCAGGGACTTGGCACTTCTGTTCCCCCTGCCTGGGTGCTCTCCCTCAAATTCATGTGGTTTCTCCCTCATTTCAACCAGGTTTCTGCTCGAATATCACCTCAGATAAATATTCTCTAACCACAGTCGAGAAAACACCCCTCCCCATCACTTATATTTTTCTTCTCCAAGTCTAGAACTTATAGATATTTTTGTGTTTAATTGATGGATCATCCCCTGACTAGAACATAAGCTGCATGGAAGAACACACTTTGATTTGTGCACTGTTGCATTCCCAGGGCTTAGCATAGAATAGCACCTAGCAAATGGCAGCTGTTCCATAAAGGCTGGCTGAGTATGTGAATAAGAGTCTGTCAACTATTTGACTCTGTGTCACTTGGACAGGACAAAAGGTCAGTAATAATATGACCATAGACCAGTGGGAGGGCAGTGACATATCTCAGAATAAACATGTCCCTTGTCTCTGACAATAATAACCAGAGTCCACTTAGCAGATAAGGGGGCAGAGTAGGACAGTGGCCTTCAAACAAATGAGCTTCAGGAGGGCTTGGAAAGGGAGAGATTACTGGACCCCACCTCCAGAGTTTGATTCAGTAGGTTGGGGCCTGAGAGTTTGCATATCTAATAAGCTCCCAGGTGATGCTAATGATTCGGGTCTGGGGATCTCATTTTGAGAACTATAAAAAAAAAAAAATTGAAAATCTTTTTCATTTCTGCCCAAAGAATCCCAGGGTGAGACTTATTTGAAGAAAGCCAACATGCTTGCCCCTCCTTTCACCACATGGATCCTAATAGCTGATCTTTGTTTATAATTTTGTCATCTCCTCTTTGAACATCTTCACTCACCTTTGCTAAAGGGTCCCCTCCCCTGATCCTCAAAACTAAGTTCTTCCAGATTCAAGTCTCACCTCCTCTGCGGAGCCTTCCGTGACTGCACGGGTCCCCGATGCCCTTCCTCTTCTTCATACCTGTGGAACTGCTCCCACAGGTTAGACACTAGATCATCTTTCTAATCACTAGTTTTCCTAGTCACTCCACAGGCTTGTTTCACCTCATCTCAGACCAGAAGAAGAAGAGCAAATCCAAGTTGTGAATATCCACTTTAAGGGCTCAGAACTATGGCAGGAACAAGAGTCCACAGAGGCCGCTATGTGCCCCTGCCACCTGGAGATGACCCCCAGCCTCGGGAACTCACCACCCACTGGGCGACCTTTAGGGGTATCTAGTGAGCACCGGGACATGATGCTCATGGACATTCATCCTGGGTCATTAAGACCCCCGATACGGCTGGAGACAGAAGAAGGCAGCAGAAAATTCATTCTTCACCCAAAGCTTCTAAATTCTGGCCTGCCAGAAATACACCACCCAGAAACATACCAAGAGCAGCATTCTCCTCTGTCCTTTCTCCTCGGACCAACACAACAGACGTCAAAGACAGAGCGTGCACCAGAAGCCGTGCGGATGGGCTTCAATCCCGACAGAGACGCCAGTTGGCCAGCCAGGTGTTAACGTGGCTCTCAGTGCTGATGGCTGCATATTAGAGTCACCTGGCCCAACTCAAAACCAATTTAGTCAGAATCTCTGGGGGTGGGACCTGGGCCTTGATATTTTTTAAGCTGCCCAGGTAATTCCCATATTTCAGCCAAAACTGAGAAAAGCTGCTGTATTCTAACTCAGGAATGTCAGTGCCGACATGGCGAGTTCTCTGTTTTACTTGGATCATTCATTTGGGCCCTCTGATGGCCCTGGTGCTTGGCAGTCCCGTGTTGCTCAGCTCTGAGAAATGACTCCATACAGGGACAAGGAACACTTAAGCAGAGATCAAATACCAGGCCAATGGGCTTCTCCCCAGGCCGGACCTCAGGACTTTATTGCTACACCAAATGGTATCAGCTTTGAGATCCTAAGAAGGTTACGAGCCATCGTGCGGCCCTAACTCTAATGCCAGTGTTTGGTTACAGGCAACACTGTGTAGAGGCTGGTGGGAGCTCCTTCAGGGAAGGATCAACCAGCATCAGCTGCTTGCTTGGCCCCAGGGCTGACTCTGACCTTATTTCCTCTTGATTTCCTGGAGTTTGGGAGTAAAGATAGAGGTAGATGACAGAAAAAAAGAATTCGTCCTGGTCTTAAGGGTCACGATTTGATGACCACCTCGCTCATTGCCTCGAAGGCCAAAGTCCCCAAATGTTGATGACAAAGGAGACTTTATACCCATTCTGGGAACCTACCTGACTTGTGTCATCCACCTCTTCTTTGAGAGTTTTTTCACCTGGGTCACTATTGTTTCTCTGCCCGAGGTGGTGGCCTGGCCTCCCTAACAGATGACAGGTGTCCTGAGGTCAGCAGCTAAGCCTTACTATGCAGGATCATAACCATGCAGGGTCTCTGGGGCATTGATGTTTTGGCAGAAATGTTGGAAGAGGAAGGGTGTTCTTCCCCCCTGCAGGGCTCTTTCAAGAATTAAACATGATTAAAGGCACAGGGGCGGCCTGCAGCAACAGCAGGCAGTAGATGTCACAAGTGTCACTCTCTACTATCCAAGGGCCTGAAGTCCAGCAGGAGACGTGCTTCCTGGTAGGAACATGAAGCACCTGTTTTCCAGAGGCCTTTCTCACCCCCTTACTTCCTCCTCACCTTCCCCGCTTATTCATCTAGCAAATGGCCCCAGGAACCTAACCCCCTGCTTCACTCCCTTGTCCGGGGGCCCCCAAAGGGCTCTGAACAAGATGCTGGTGTGCAATTTGGGGAGATGAGGCTGGCCCCATCCCCACAGGGGTACAGCCATGTGCCACCCACTCCTGGGTGGACCCCTCAACCTGGGGCTCCCTGAGAGCAAGAGGGTGGCAGGCCGGGCTCTCCCTGCACGAGGAGCTGGACAGTCCCTCCATACTCACCACCTTCTCCCAGGGCCTGGGAGCCAGGCCAGGCATGGAGCTGGACCTGAGACCTGATTGTGGACAAGGGCTGGGGCCTGGCCTCTGAGGAGCTTCTCTTCCAGCCATCAGGCAAGAGAGGGAGACCAAGAGGAAGAAAGGCCGTGTGGAGGCCCATTCTGACCGAGGCTGCCTTCTCTTTCCAAGTAGCAGAGGTCTGAGGCCAGACAAAGCCTCCACTGACGCCTCCTTTAGGGCAGCCCTGGCCTGAGGGCTGATTCACCAATGAGGCAGCTGTTCTGCATCATCCAATGAAGGGCAGGATGCCTCAGCACAGCTGGGATGTGATCACTACTGGGAGAATGGAAATCAAGAACTCCTGAGGAGACTAGGCATTCTTTCCAAAGAAGACATACAGATGGCTAACAGGCACATGAAGAGATGCTCATCAGGAAAATGCAAACCAAAACCACAATGAGACATGACCTCACACCTGTCAGAATGGCTATCATCAAAAATATAACCAAGTGTTGTTGAGGTCATGGAGAAATGAGAACTCTCGGGCACTGTTGGTGGGAAGACAGCATGGAGGTTTCTTAAAAAACTAAAAATAGAACTACCATATGACCCGGCAATGCCACTCCTTGGTTTTTATCTGAAGAAAACGAAAACACTGATTTGAAAAGATCTGTGCACTCCTATGTTCATTGCATTCTTTATCCATTCATCTGTTAAAAATCTTCCTTTAGCTTTTAAGTTCTTAAAATATTTTCCCTATTTATAAATTTAGCAAACAAAACTATAACAAACATCTTTAAGGATTTCTTTGGCTAGTAGTTACTTGGTTAATATTTGGTCCACTTTATAAGCATCATTAATTTAACACATTCAAACATTTATAAATTTAACATATGCAATTTTTTCTTAAGTACCTCAGTTGTCTGCTCAAACAAAATCTTACCAAGAACTTTTGAAAAACATATAAATCTAATAAGTTAAATGGATAAATATAGTAACAATTTAGGTTTTCCTAACTTTCAACACCATACATAAATTTATTAAACTTTCAACTCAAAATCGTAAGTCTAACTCATTTACTCAATTACACTTTAAAATCTGAATTATAAGTCTCACCCTTCCTCTAATAGAGCAAATTCTCTTCAACGTTACAAGTACTTAAAATGCCAAATATGCATAGGGTATTCTTAGAACAAAAGAATCAATACTATAGGTTTATCTTTAATCATTTCTATACTTGGTTATAAATCTTCCTGGGCTGAAAGAAGTTTTCCCAGACGGTGGGATTTTTCCAGACTTCCCAGAAAATAAGAACCATGTGGGGCATTTCTTAAATATACAGATTCCTAGGCTCCAACCCAGATCCAATGAATCTGCATTTCCATGGAGAAGACTAGGTAATCTGCATGATCATAAAAGCCCCAGGTTTATCTTAGAAGTTTGGAAACACTTTACTTAGGGAAAAATTTCTTCTCAGACATCTATAGACCAGATTTCGGCCAGGCTCTGACTAGATTCTTGTGAGTAACTCTGAAAGGACACCTCAACCCTATGTATCTTCCTCTGCAGGGTCACTGTAAGCTAGGAGAGGTGGCCTTCCTGCCTTAGAGGTGTGTCACCGCTGCTTAGGATTTCAAGTTAGATTACAGCCAGTGGGCTTTGTCACTGGATTGGACTTTGCATTTCCCTGGTTCTCTAGATAGTATAAATGTCTTCTCCTATCTCTAGAACTTTGAGTGTCATTCTTAACATATTTCTCCAGGTTCTCAGGACCATACATCCTTATAGACACTAAAATGCTGCCCCATTGAACCCTGGTGTCTCCCTCAGCTTTGTCTGACTTGTCAGTCATGACTTCAAGGTCATTTTCCAGACAGGTTCCTAACTGGTGCCCTGATTCCAGCCCTAACCCCTCCACACAGCAACTAGATGATCTTCCCAAGATGCAGGACCAGGACACACACTGCTAAACCCTCCCTTGGCGTGGCATGAAAGGCCTGGCTCACGAACACCTGCCTGCCTCTCCCCGGGTCCATCTCAGGCTGCTCCCAGTGGGCCCCAGGCCCACAGAACGCCCCCCCCCCCCCCGCAGGGCTAGTCAAGCACCCCTGATTCTGGCTGGCACAGGGGCCAGTGTTTGCCAAAGGAGTGGCCAAAGATAGTCTGCATCAGAATTGCTGGGCAGAGAGAGGCATGTTTACTAACATGCAGATTCCTGGGCCCCACCCCAGATAATCGGGCTCTGAACCTCTAGGGAACGGGGTCCAGAAATACTCCTCGTTAACAAGCCCTCATCCCCACCCCCAGGTAATTCTTGTGCTCACTAACATTTGCAAAGCATGGCCTGCCTAGTCCAAGAGCAGTAAAAGCAAGCTTCACTTTCCTAAAATAGGAAGAAAAACGTATTTCTGTTGCCAGGATCCAGACTTCAGCAAAGTAACAATCATTAAACCCCCTCCACGTGAGCGTTATGGTTGTGTATTTGTCACAAAGGCACAAAAACCCTGTGTGTGGGTGCACATGCCTGGGTGTGTGGGTGGGGATGGTCTTTGCACTTGAAGGAGGTTACGGTGGAAGACGGCAAGGAGGAGGCAAGGGGAGGGTAATTAGAAAGAAAAGGGGGTCTCCAACGGGACTACCGGACAAAGACAAACCCAAAGCCCATGGCCCTTCAGGCTGCAGGGTCACGGGAAAGATGAAAGCTAAGGAGGGGCTGCCTGAGAGGTAAGATGACACACCACAGCAGGGCTGCATATCAAAAACACAATATTGAGTGAAAAGAAAGCATCACAGAAGAAGAATACAGTGCATTCTATTTGCATGAATTTTTTAAAACTAGCAAAAACAAATAGCATATTGTATAGGAACACATACTAAGGTGGTAACACTGTAAAGAAAACCAAAGAATGACGCACTGAAATTCAAGACTGTGATCCCCAGAGCTACCTCTGGGAGATAGGGGACCACAGGGGACTTCAAAGGTACCAGTAAGTTTCCTAACAGGTCGGGGGGGGGCGGGTACTCAAGCGTGGTTATATATACGTAACACGTATCATTTTGCATGTATGATATATTAAGGTTTTTAAACATATATATGAAATAGTGAACAGCATGAATAAAATAAACCACTTGCTCATCAAATTCTGAAATACTAGGAAAAGGCGTCACCTTCTGGAATGTGTGGCGGGTATGGCTTGAGCAAATAAAATGAAGCCCCATTGACCAAGTGGATTATGAATGTTGAGCACTTGTGCTGGCCGACCGAGCCTCCGGGACGGCGACGGGCAGGTGAAGAAGGCCTGGGGCCCGACTCGGAGAGGAAGTACCACGTCTCATGTCCAGGGCTGAGAGCCACGCAGCAGAGGCAGCGCCCTGTGGAGCGCGTGGGCCCAGCTCAACACCCACCTCCACGCACGCAGTCCTATCTGTCAGAAAGGGACGTGGTTTGGGACCCACTAACAAAGAAAAAAAATGCTGTTTCCATTTACAGATGCCTTCTTCACTGCAGCCTTTACTAAGGGTCTGGCGTTTCCTTAAAAGTTCCCTTAAAGCAAACAGGAAAGGATTTTATGTAAGAGAGAATCCTCTGCAACTCCCCACCGTGAGCGTGCTTCAGTGAACAGTCCAGAATGGGCAAGACTGCAAACACGCGCCCCTGGGTGGGGCTGGAAAACCTCCCCATGAGCCGTGCCCATCACGCCTCTTCTGTCCCTTGGTGCCAGAATGGGATTTGCCAGCACAAACCAGCAGAACCACCTGGCAATTTCCACTCACTTGAAAAGGGTTTCCTTTCAAGTCTGGTTTCCTTGCTTAGTCCCAGAGTTCTCAAAAGCAGCAGCTCCCTGGTTCTCCCTCTCTGGACCCCTGGTACTTGTTGCTCTTGCCCGATTTTGTGCAATTCACTGTGCCCTGCTGTAGGACAATTCCCAGGCTGCTGGCCCTTCGGGTTATCTAGTTATCCCTTGCATTATTATTTTCTACTAATAACAAAACAACAGCCTGCTGTGCCTATGGGCACCTCCTGCAGATTTTTTGTAGGAAGAAGACTGTGCCAGGCCTCCTCCTAGCTCCTCCTCCTCGGATGGCTGTTGGGTTAAATTACAAGGAGCGATTTCTAGTCCTTTCTTCTAAAATGACCTTTATTATCATCATCTCTTTTTTTCTGACTAAAAGAGAAATTTGTTGTATTAATTTCCTATTGCTGCTGTAACCAACTTCCACAAACCTAGCAGATTAAAACAACACAAGTTTATCATCTGAAAGTTTTGGGTGTCAGAAGTCCAAAATGAGTCTCACTGGGCTCAAAGCAAGGTGTCAGCAGGGCCAAGTTCCTTTTCTGGAGGCTCTAGGAGAGAACCGGTTCTCTTGCCTTTTCCAGCTTCTAGGGGTCGCCGGCTTTTCTGGGCTTCTGGCTCCCTCCCGTCTTCAATAGCTGGTGGAGACTTTCTCGCAGGGCATCAATGTTCTGCCTCCCTCTTCCACATGTAAAGACCCCTGTGATGACATGGGGCCCACCTGGGTTATCCCAGCTGCTCTCACCTTCTCCAGGTCAGCTGATTAGCAGTGACAGTTCCATATGCAAACTTAATTCCCTTTTGTCATGTAACCTAACATAGTCACAGACTCTGAGGATTAGGATGTAGACATCTCTGGTCATTACTCTGCTACAACATATATGCTCATTGTAGAAAATTTAGAAGCACAGGAAAAGCATAAAGGAGAATATAGAAGCCACTTCTAACCCCACTTCCCAGAGATAACCACCACCAATTTATTGTGTATTCATCCAGTCCTTATTTTATTTTTATTTTTTAACATCATTATTGGAGTATAATTGCTTTACAGTGTTGTGTATCCAGTCCTTTTAAGTGTATATGTTTCCTTTTCTTTGTAAACTAGGTTTGAATAATACCATATATATATATGTTTATATAGACATATATATAGTGTTTAGTAATTTTCCTTAATAGTATGCATGTATTTCTATGCTATTTACTATTTTGTTACATTTCATTTTTTAATGGCTACCTAGCATTCCACTATGTGGATGTACTATAATTTATTTAACTAATTTAGTTAATCCTTTATTGTAGGACACATAATGTATCTCTAACTTTTCTTCGTGCCTAGTAGCCCTGTGATAAACATCTCTGGAAGCTACATCTTTGTACACATTCTTAGGATACATTCCCCAAAGGTACCCCAAATATTGGGTGGCCACATCATTTATCCCCCAAAGCAGGACATTTTTAAGAATGAAAAAGAGTAATCTTAAAATTTAACAGTAACTGATAACTAACAATAAGCCAGGACGGACCTGGGCACAATACATTCGGCAAACTGGCCTCATGAAATGTTGCCGTGGTTTAGTCCTGTGGGCAGCACCCAAGAATCCTGCTCTAAGCCCTTGTCAAAATTGCCAGGCCTCCCCGTGCCCCCAGCTCCCAACCTCCATCTTCCTAAAACTGAAAACCACACAGAGGCAAATGTCATCCTCACTCTCACTGGAGAGGTAGCAGCGGCAGACCTGTTTCTTGTGGCAGGGAGAAGACAGCTAAGTCCTGCTTTGCCCTGGTAGCCAGTGATTTTACTCTAGGTGAGTCTATTATAGCTCCTGATCCAGGTAAGGCTGGGTTAGCTTTGAGGCAGCAGTGACCAACCTGCCTTCCCTACACACAGGCCCAGGTACAGGCTCAGAGAGGAAGCTTCTCCCAGGGCCTTTCCCCAGACCCAGGCAGGTCCCCCCTTGGTAGCCCTGTAACAAGACAGTATTACCTGAGCAAACTTACCTGCCAAACTTACCTGAGCAGGAGACACTGACCCTGAAGAGCCCAGAGCAAGAGCTTGGAGCTGCAGTCAGCCCAAGTTCCCTAACACGGGGAATGTTACAAGGAACAACTTACACTTTCTCATCAGAGGACTTCCACTTGGATAGAACCCTCTGAAACCATCAACCGTAAAGAACATACCCAAATAAAGCAGTCGCCGAAACCACAAAAATGAAAAGACTAAATTCACTGTTTTGTAACATTCCCGTGGGTCTTGTTTTGTTTTCTTTTGTTTTGTTTTTTTATTTTGGTAGCGGTCATTTGACCTGGCCACCCAGGCTACCGAATGTTCTCAGGGAAAAGACTGGGGCCCCTGCACAGGATTGTGAATGCAAACACTGAAGAAAAGCTATCAAGTCCTCGGGTTTCTTGTTGCGGGCATTTCTGACCTTCTGAGTCAAGTAACCTGACGAAACAGTCACCTCATCTACCCAGAGGCCACTCGGGAAGCATCTGACTCATTCTTGTTGACTCATATGCTGGAAAAGCAAAACCAAATGGGCTCTGATAGCAATCTAGTTTGGAGCAGTTTTACTTGTAAGCAACTGGCTCCCTGCCTACAGAGAATATAAACCTACAGAAATAAAGAAAAAAGCCTAGCAACCCACTCCCTACCCCCAAATAATGTTCCAGGTGATATTTTGTAAGCACAGCTGCAAACTGTGCTCTGTTAACCTGGAAATGGAGCAAAACACACCTGGACACTGTGCACCATTTGTGAAATGAGCAAGGGGCAGAGCAGGCCAGCCCGGAACACGAACTGGCCAGTAGGCAGTTCTCGAACACTTGGGTGTTCTCTCTCTCAGAAAGAGCTGCTCTTTTTTTATTTCACCTTTGCGTTCTTAGTGGACATGTCATTCAGCTGGAGATCTGGACTGTCTGATATAAGCAAAGGCAGAGTCGTGGGATCACCATTGGCCACATAAGGGAGTCCAACAATTTGGGGAAAGAAAACATCGGCCCAGACAGTGAAGCGTGTTGGATTTCTCACATCAAAAGTCAGCTGCTCAAATAGGGGAAGACACAGCCAAAAGTACTAGACGTGCTTGCCTCTGGAGAAAGGGACTAGGAGGTAGAAAGGATGCTCTTTTTTATTATGAACATCGCAATACTATTGACTTTTAAACTACGAATATATATTACTTTGTTTTTAAGAAATTAAATGTTTCTAAAAAAAAAAAAGGAAGCAGAACTGAAGCCCTAAGAAATGGGGTCAGTTCCATTTTTATGGAGTTTTAGGGGCATCTTTTGAGGATCTAGAAATTGTAATTTTCTTGTTGTATGTTAATTAAGCTTCTCCATCTGGGGGGAGAAAGTCAGCTTCTGGATTTGGAAGGATGGGAGCCAGAAAAGGTCCTGACTGTGGTCCTAGAGCATGGCCTCCCCACGTCTCTGTGGGCCCTGGGCAGGTGGATTTCTCTAAAGGTATATTTGGATGCTGACAACAGGGCTGGCCAGAGAAGGGATACATGTCAGATCTATTCTTAGCCCCTAGACTCTAGACCCCTAGATCACTTCGTGTGTCATCTCCTACAGCTGCTTCTGGTAGAACCACAGCCCTGAGGAGATCCACACAGAGGCTTCAGGCCTTTGCATCCTTTACACTGGCGATTCCTTCTTCCCTCGGATATGCACACGGCCTGCTCCCTCGCCCCCTTCAGGCCTCTGAGCAAATGTCAGCCGCTTAATAAAAGTTGTGCCTGGTCAATTACTACCTGAAATGGCCTTACAATTCGCCTGCTAGATTTCTCTTCCTTACACTTATTAGTACTTCCTATTATGTGATCTATTTATGTACCCAATAGAGAGAGACAGAGGTGGGGGGGGGAGAAAGGGAGGGAGGGAGGGAGGTGGGGGGAGGGAGAGAGAGACTGGTTGTAATTCCTCCTCATGACCACAAGATGGCACCATTGCTCAGAGTCTTTACTCTAAAAAGCAAATCAGGCAAGCAAAATCTAAGGCTGCTTTGGGATTCCGGGCTTCCCTCCCTCCCTCTCTGTCCGTCTATCTGTTTTAGTCTTTCTTCTTCCTCCACTCCCCCTCCCTCTGCCCCACCCCCCCTTCTTCAATACCGACTTACTGAGCTTCTGGTGGCGTTGGGCAATATGATAGCAGAGGCCCTTTTGTGACGCTCAGAGCAACAAAGATTCCTGAGACTGATGTTTGTCTACACAAAGTGCAGTGGTTGGCTCATGGGGTACGACTGGAAAGGCTCAGTCCACCTGCTTTTTCTTCTCTTTGGACCCTGCTGGTACTGCCCTGGCCCTTGGCAGCTTCAGGGACAATCTGTTCTCTCACCCTTCCTCTTACCACGTTCGCCCCACCTCCCAGCACGCACATCTTGGAAGATTTTGCCCTGAGATCCGGTTCTAGGGGGTCATCGGAATGACTCTAGAGAAACTATAAACACGTACAAAATGTCTCCTGGTGGCGGTTCTGAGGTCTCCTTTGTATTTTAGCCTGAGGAAAAAGCAGCCAGTGGCTTGGGGATGGTGGGTGGAGCTTGCAGTATTTTTCTAAGATTTTTGTAGTTGGGGAATAAATCTCCAGGGATGGGCAGGGCTGCAGGCTAATTCCAGTACAGCAGGATCAGGGCTATGAAAACATGCACACAAAGGAAACTTCAAAGCTCTTCCTTGAATCTGAATGGGAAGGGGCCTGCGGAAGGTCGTGTTAACTTTGCACCAAAGGACCTCTTGCTTTCAGATGGCCCTGCAGCTCTGCACACACTTCTGGTCCAACCCTCTCAGTGGGTCAGGATTCAACAGGGCCCTGAAGGCAAAGAAGAAGGCAGAGCCCAGAAGTTGGGGTCTAACTGTTCTCTGGCCTAAAGAGCTGAGGCTGATTTCCTCTTTGCAAACTGAGCCCAATCACCGAACGAACTCTCCCCACTTCAGTCCCGGCCTCTTCCCCAACCCTGGTCAAACCCCGACACAGCTACTTTGCAGGGAGTGGTGAGAATTACTACTGCTGGAAGGTCACTTAAGGTAATAATCAGAACAATCATTCATTTCTGAGGCCTAAGTGACTCATTTATCTCTGATATGCACAGGGATCAAAGGAGGGCATTTATGGCTTAGGAACAAGCTTCCCATACTTTCCCCTGCTATAGTAAATAATAAAGAGCTCCCAAGCCTGCCTTCTTCGCCCATCTCTTCCTGGCGGGTTTTCTGTCTTTACTGTCCCTGTACAAAACCAACCCACCTCTGCCTTCTCTCCACTCCTCCCTCTTTAAGAACCATGGCAGGTCAAGCTGCTCTCTGCCCAGCTCGGAGAGTCTTGGTTGCAGCTGTGCAGTGGAGTGGTGCTGATCCCTCCGTCCCAGGGGAGGGCACCAAGCCCCTGACCTCCGGCAGCCCCAGGGTGGGCATCAGGCGGGCTCTCCCTGGAAATTTGCTATCTTTACTTTGCCTGGGTATGTACATCTGTGCCATCAGTCTGCCTGGGTCAGCTGGAAACCTGGCCCTGTCACCTATTAGCTGTGTGACCTTGGGTGAGTTCCTTAACCTTTTTCAGCCTCAGTTTCCCAATCTTTGAAATAGGGATAATAATAGCATCTAAGACTGGTTTATGAAGATTTCCTAAGATTAAATATGTGAAATGCTTACTTAGCACAGAGCCTGATACAAAATAACATCAGCTACATTTGTCAGTGCCTCAAAATTCTTATTTCCAAAAACTTGTAGCTGCAGTGCAAACTGAGTCTTTCATGTTCTGATGTGGCCTCTAAGAGATGCTGAGGTGAGGATGCATGTTGCCCCCACCCCCAGGACCCTGGACCACCACCGTAACAGAAATCAGATCGTGTGTGTGTACGTGTGTGTGGTGGAGGGTCCTCAGCCTCAAGGAGGCTGTGAGATGGGCCCAGGTCAGTTTCTCAACCTCGGCATTACTGACCTTTTGGACCAGGTAATCCCTTTGTTGTGAGGCCTGATCCTGTGCATTTCAGAACGTTTAGCACCATCTTTAGCCTCTACTTGCTAGGTGCCTGTAGCAGCCTTCTGGTCACAACAATCAAAAATGTCTCTAGACATCACCACATGTTCTTTGGGGGGCAAAACTGCTCTTGGTTGAGAACCACTGGTGTAGGCAGACGGGGAAGTGTGAGGGTCTCTCCACAGGTGCCTGGCCGAGCTAAGGGGAGAAGGCAAGAATGAACGTGGTCAGAGAGGATATCCTCCTGCCCCAGGCAGGCCTCAGGCAGACCCTCAGGACTGAGTACAGAGGTTGACCTCAGAAGGTAGACCCCCGTGGTTTTCCCTAGTAAGGATGTAGCCTGGCTTCCTCAGGAGGCCATGCCCAGCTTGGATGTGGACCTCTGCATTCCCTGTAGCCAGAACTCAAATACATAACCCTGTCTAGCCCCAGAAGCCCTGGCCAAGAAACAGTGCCCCAGTGGCACAGAATGATCACCGAATGGACAATTCTTACCTCAGGACAGAGTGCACAGCCAGGCTGCCCAGGTGCGAATTCCTACGCTGCTACTTGCTGTGTGACCTTGAGCAAATTGCTTAACCTCTCTGTGCCTTAGGATTCTTATCTGTAAAATGAAGACAACAATAGCATTGACCTCATAGGGTTGTTATAAGGATTAAATGACTTAATGTGCTTAGAACAGAGCCTAGCACAGAGCAAGCACTAAGTGTTTGCTAAATAAGCCAAAATCTGAAAAGAAGCTGCTACAGACCAGGAGATGCAGCTTCTGTAAGTCAGAGTTTGCCCTTGCTGTGACCTCAGGTCCAGCAGTTGTGTTTCTGGGGGCCCCTGGCCACCTGTGCTGGGGTGTGGGGTTGAGACTCCCTGGGGCAGCTACCCTGCAGAGGTGGTTGTTCTTAAGGAAAGTTCACGTGACCGGAGAGCAAACTTAGTGCAAAGGGCTCCAGAACTTCCCATCTGATAGCCCTTGGGGATTCCTTTGATTAGAGAGTATCGGGAGGAAAAACTTTTTTCTCTACCAATTTAGGTTTGGGGGGTTGGGGGTAGGGGCTAGATTAGCAGGAGAAAAGACAAAGTTTGTGCACACACTGAGTGCAGGAGCACTGTGTAATGAGTAACTCACTGAGTAACCAGAGGCAAAGGTTCATATACCAACTTAACAAAAGCAGGCGGGGAAGGGGGAGGGGGAGGGCTTCAAAGGATGGAAGGCTCTGATGAGGCTTGTTTACACAATTTCTTTGGGAATGTCCTGGTGCCCAAGGTCGGTGCCTCCCTGACTGGAGAGCAGCTGGAGGGTGGAGGTGGGGTGGTGGCTGCTGATTCTCCATGCTCTGTGCCAGGCAGATAAGGGAAGTTCAGAGGAGAGTTCTTCTGCATCTGCTGCTGGGCTATTGGTCCCATCAAGGGAAGCACCTGTGGAAGGAAGGAATGGGGTGAGTGGCTGTGACCTTTGGGAGCCCTAATATTTCTGCTGTCAGAGGAGGCAAAACCCCAGCCAGGAAACCCCCAAACCCATAGCAGGAAAAGCCACACAGTGTTGCCAAGTGCTTTGTGTTAGTTATCTATCACTGTGTAACAAATTACCCCAAACTTCAGGACTTAAATGATAAACATTTATCATCTCTAACAGTCTAAGAGTCAGGAATTTGGAAGCACCTGAGCTGGGTTGTTCTGGCTCAAGGTCTCAAGATGTTGAACGGGGCTGCTGTCATCTGAAGGCTTGACTGGAGCTGGGGGTCCACATCCAAGATGGCTCCTCTCATGGCTGTTGGCAGGAGGCCTCGGTTCCGTACCACATGGACCTCTGATAGGGCTGCTTGTGTGTCCTGACAACATGGCAGCTGGCTTCTTCCAGAGTGAGCAGTCCAAGACAGAAACTAATGCAGAAGTCATAGTGTCTTTTATTGAGCTAGCCTCAAAGGCATATGCCATCAATCTGCTGTATTCTGTTGGTCATACCGATCAATCCTGACACAATGTGGGAGGAGACTGCACAAGAGCATGAAAACCAGGAGGTGGGACTCACTGGGCACCATCTGAGAGGCTGAATACCAGGGCTTTCAGGTCTCCCTCTGAGAAGAACATTCACCTGGGCATTGGCCCAGATGACAGCCCGGTCAGGCGTATCCTTACAGAAGCCGCTAAGACTGAAAACCCAACGCACTATGTGGGATTTGGTGCCGCTACCCACCGCCTCAGTCTGCTTCCCCACTGAACAGTACACCCACTCGGAACTGGGTGAGCCACCCCCTCAGTGGAGTGAAGGCTGGATGCAAGGCACTGGGTGGGAGAAACCCTGGGCTTGTGGGCCCCTCTCCAAGTTGAGACTGGGAAACAAAACCTTCACACTCACACTCACACACACACACACACACACATACACACACCATAACAGTAGGGGAACATGCAATTATAAAAGGTTGGTCCAAGATTTCAGAGGAGGGGGATCTGGCAGGACTGGGGCAGTTCTGCAGGCTTCAGGGAGGAGATAGAACATGAGCGAAGTCCTAGCACCCAAGGCTCTTCCGGAGCCCCAAATCCAGACATGATGAACTGCTGACAGCTCCCTCTGTGTCCTGCTGTTTCATGCCTCCCAGCCACTGCAATAGAATACCTTTCCCCCATTATTCCCCTTCTTGTTACCTCTATTTACCCTTTCAGACTCAGCTCAAGGAGGACCACCTCCAAGAAGCCTCCCATGTGATATAGCTGCCCGCCTCTGTGATCTCAAAGCTCTCTCGCCCCTCACAAATCCCTGCCATGCTTGACCACACTCACCGCTTGCTCCCCCCTGGACTTGACTCTCCTTGAGGGCAGGGGACAATGCCAGATTCAATGGGGGCTGCCACGTGCCTTGTGCACACTCAGCGCTGAATATATGTTTCTAAGGAAAGGAGGGAGGGGAAGAGGAAGAGAGAGAAGGATGGATTCGGGAGACAGCAAATAACTCATCGTCTGTCTTTCTCCCCCTCACTCCCCAAGAGTGGGGCTTCAAGCGGAAACACAGCTGCTGGCCAGAACCGCTCACCTCTGTCCTCCACACCCCAAGCAAAAAATGCTGGACAGGGCTTCCCTGGTGGCGCAGTGGTTGAGAATCTGCCTGCTAATGCAGGGGACACAGGTTTGAGCCCTGGTCTGGGAAGATCCCACATGCCGCGGAGCAACTAGGCCCGTGAGTCACAACTACTGAGCCTGCGAGTCTGGAGCCTGTGCTCCGCAAGAAGAGAGGCCACGATAGTGAAGGGCCCACGCACTGTGATGAAGAGTGGCCCCCGCTTGCCGCAACTAGAGAAAGCCCTAGCACAGAAACGAAGACCCAACATAGCAATCAATCAATCAATCAATCAATCAAATAAATAAAACTCTTTAAAAAAAAAAAAAAAGCTGGACATCATATAACACTCTGAGAAAGTTTTTGGTACTGAAGGCGCGTTAAAAAGGAGGGTTCAGGGGCTGGAGGAGTACTTGTTCCCAGGATATCCTGACTTTGCTGGAGGAACTCGAGGCTAATAACAGGTTGAAAATACCCCAGGGTGACGATCTCTGTGGGAAAATCTCGTGATCCAACAGGTTTCCTGAGAGCAGTCAGCGGTGCTGGGAGGAGGCTGAAAGTCTGTGGATAAAAGCAACTCAAGGCCAAGCTATGGAGTGACCCCAGCAGGAGATCAGTGGGAGGGAATCACAGGGACTGCAGAACTGCTCTGTCACCTCTGGGCACACATCAGACCTCTGGTTATTCACAGAGTTCTCTTTCCACAGGCATCAGGTTAATATTTTAAACATTAACTGATGTTTTGTTTTGGTTTAGTTTTCTGTTTGCTGAGACCTCCTTTGCTCAGGATCAATTAGCCACATGCACACCATCTTTATTAGCATATGCAGGGCTCACTTTTATTTTACTTTATTTTTTTGACCCCTTCGCCCCATCCCCAATCTCATTTTGCTCCTCTTACGTCCTTGTGATTCTTTGTGTCTGGCCAATTTATATTTCTATTTGTATCTAGGCCCAATACTGGTATTATTTTGTGCATATTTTTAAAAATATGCTTAAGTAGTCTTTGGTAAACGTGTCATTCTTTTATCACTTTTTTCTAGTCCAGACTATGAGATTTTGAGATGGCTCCAAGTTAATAAAAGTAAATATGGACCAGAGCATTCCTTTCATCTGCTGAATGGTACTCAGCATTTTCATATAACCTTTTATTTATCTACTTTCCTATGAATAAACTTCTAGGTGTTTCCAAATCTTATTACAAACAATTCTACAAGAACAAATCCACACGTTTCTTTGGGGGCCTGGGCAAGAATGTCTCTGGGCTCAGCGTCCCCAAGTACTGGGTTGTAGGATTGGCCCATATTCCATTTCACTTAACACTTTCAATCTGCTTCCCAGAAAGATTAGTTAACATTCCTATGAGATATTCTGCTTTCCTTCACCTTTGGTGGCACTTGATATCGTCCAACTTTTTAATATTTGCCAATCTGATATGTCTAAGACCCATATCTCCTTCTTATCCAAATTTCCCCCCTGGTTTCCTTCCCATCCTGATCTGCTGTTTCCCCTTTTAAAGCCTCAGGTTGTTCTTTCTCACTCCCTCAGGGAAGGGATGTGATATGAAGCACTGCCTCGGAGGGGATGGAGGAGGGAGAAGTGTCTCCTTCTGGCTTTTGAGTTTCAAAATCTTCTACTCTTGGGGGACCAAAAAGGTTTCAGAGCACAGAAAAAAGATTTGGGAGAAAAACATAGTGAAAAGGAAGGGAAAGTCAAGCACCCACTTTGGCCCAGCCCGACCTGACCCGTGATGGCTGGGCCCAGTGAAGGAGAGTGAAGGCCCAGAAGGAAGGAAAGGAAAGTTCCTATGGATTGCAAACCAGAGGCTGATGTTGAGGCTGGAGCATAGATACAGGAAGTGGGCTTTAAGGGCACCAGGGAGTGGTGGGGTCTGTGGTTCCCTGGACGGCACCTTCCTGTAACACTTCTCAATTCGGCTGGTTGTTACACGGTGGAGGTCTGGGCTAGTGTTACCAGGTATTTCCCTTTTTCCAAAAGAATACAAAATCAGAATTTTTATGTGGAAGGTCTCCTTCAAAAAAAAGAAAAAAGTCACTATGGCAAATTTCAAAACATATGTAAAATTAGGCAAACTAGTATAATGACCTTCCTTGTACCCATGACTAAGTTTCAACAATTGTCAACTCATGGCTAATTTCGTTTCTTCTATAACCCCTCCCTTTCCCAGTCCTGAATGATTTTGAAGTAAATCCCAGACTCATCGTTTTCTTTGTAAAGGTAAGAACTCATGTTTTTTTAAACCATAACACAATATCATCACTAAATAAACTCCAATAACTTCCAATCAATTAGCCTGTCAGTGTTAAAATTTACAGTTTTCTCGTGGTGGTCATAAGTGTTTTATTTTATATTATTTTATTTTTATAGTTTGTTTGAAATAGGACCCAAAGTCCACACTGTGCAAGTGATTGATGTTTTCAAGGTTCCTTTCATCTCTAGGTTTGCTCCCCACCTTTTTGACTCTTGCGATGTATCTGTTAATGAAGCCAGGTCCTTTATCGTGTAGAGGGTTCCACAGTCTGGATCTTGTTGGTGTCATTTAACATACTTCCTCTGTCTTCTGCATTTCCCGTAAATCGGTAGCTGGATCTAAATGCCAAAACTCTCATTTAAAAAGATGTTCATAATCTTTTCAAAAGAATCTTTAAATACTGTCTGAGCCAGATAAAAACCTCCTGGACTGGATTGAGACTGTTTGCTACCCCCGTCTTAAATGTTAGTGGATCATGGACAAGAGGGTTTGGGGACCTGTGTCCTGAGCACAGCCCCAGGGAGAGAGCAAAATCCTGAATGAACATGTAGGATCTGAGAACAGGGGGCCTGTGCCTCATTTTCTACATAGAATCCCATTCAGAGAGGTGCCAAGACCCCATAGAAGGGAGGGGGTGTGCAGTGTGTCAAGGCAGACAGAGCCTGGCATGGCCTGGCAGGGTGACCTGCAGGCACGCAAGAGCAGCACAGCAGTGGAGGGGCGCCCAGTCCCCAGGGACCCTGTGTCCCCATAGCAACCAAGGAGCACCTGCTGTGCCATCCTCATGCCACAGGAAGTCCTCCAGAACTAGACACCCGGAGGAAAAGGGGGCGGACCGCATGTGGCTGGGATGAATCGGGACACCTTGATGGCCTGGGAGACTATACTAGAAGTTGAGCTGCGTCAAGGAGAACAGAGAAGCTTCTGTTTCTTCTTCACTTGAGTTGGTGGACTGAGATTTGTACCCACTACAAGGGGAGCCTCCAGGGACCCCTGACAGCACACCTTAGAGCCGAGGCATTTGGGGGCAGTGGCCCCCTCTCCTTGGGAGAACCGGATTGAGGAGATGAGGGGCCCTCAGAGGCCACTCGTGATTCTAGAAATCCTCCTTTCCCTTCTTTCTGTTTGATTTTGATAGAAATAGTCATCTAACTTTCCAAGTTTTTTCTTTTAAAAAAACCTTTGGGTGTACCTCATAATTTACTAATGGATTTTCTTTTTCGATATGAACTGGGGTGCTTTGTATACAGTAGAAGAATTTTGACTGTATTCATTTACTATCATGTTTAGTCATTTCCTGGGGTCATATTTTATTTTAATTTTTATATTTCCGTCTCTCTTTTCCTTATTTGTATCTTGCAAGTAAGTATGTGTGGTAAGTCATATTTTTTTTTTTAGCAGTAATGGGCAATTAACTTAAAACAAACAATAAACATTTTCTTTTCTACATTTGATCCTAACTAACAACAATCAGAACTTTTAACTCTCTTCTATGAGAAAAAAATTTTTTTGCTTTTCACTGCCTACCAAATAAAAGGAAAAAGTATTCAAAAGAATGAAAAGATCATCATATAATGGAAAAGACATGTTTAATAATAAAATATTAAGAACATTGAATATATATGACCCTAAAATACAGTTATAAAATGCAGAAAGCAAAAATGGGCATACATACAAGAAAATTTCATTTTAGAAAAACAATTATAGTAAGAGATTTTACTGTCCTATCCTCAGTGAGGCTTGAATTCAACTGCATAATAATAGAAATGCAGGTATGGCAGATGAATCAAATGGAGTATTTTTCCTAAGTAAGGTAAAGTCTGGCAGGCCTCCAGGGCCAGTGCAGAGGTTGTGGAAGTTATCAAGTGTTCCGGCTCCTCCTAACTTCAGGCTCTCCTACAGTGTGCTGTTCTTGACCTTGAAGGGTAGCAGAAAATACCACCCCAAAATATGCCAGAGAGATCCACCCCTCACTCTTTATCTCCTCTTTGACTTCTTTGCTTGTCTACTGTTGGACCTGCCTCACTGTGCATGTGACACATTATTTCTCCACCTCTCTGGCCTGTCGTACCAGCTATTCTCTTAACTATTCCCCCTCTATTTCAGCAACACACTCCTAGGCTACTTGAGTGGTGCCCTTCCCAGCTCAGCCTGGAACCAGAGTCCCCCTCCTAATACAGTTTTAGATATTCCTCAACTCTCACTTTAGCTCCTGAGACTGTCCCAGCCCCTGAGAAAAAAATCTCTTAGAGACAGAATTAATGGATATCTTGTACTATGTATAATTTCCAACTGTCCATGGCAATTGCCCATATGGTATCATACATCACATGCTAGACCACAGACATAATCTCTACTAGTTCAAAAAGAACAGAAATGAAATGTGCTATGTTCTCTGGCCAAAATAGAATGAAATATAAAGTAACAACCAAAACAAATAAAAATAAACCAACTACTTGGAAATGTAAAAATACTTACTGAGTCAACAGTTGAATTGGAAAGGAAATAAAGAACACAAAAGGAGTTTATTCAGAAAACAATGCTGGTTAAAACATGCCACAGTAATCTCTGTGGAATGTAGTCAAAGCAGTACTTTTAGGAAATTTTATGATTTAAAATTTTCTCTTTTTTGGTGGTTGATAAAAGGGAATATTTTAGAAAGAATTCAGTTTACAATATGAGAAAAGGAAGGAAAAGACAAGCCAGACTAAAGAGGAAGAAGAAAATACGACCATAACAGCAGAAGGAGATCATTTTGAAAGTAAAAAATAATTTCTCTGGACTCAGTAAATAAAACCAAAAGCTAAGTATTTGAAAAGTAAAGGCATTTCAATAAAATCTGAATTGAGAAAGGAGATACCAACCAATATATAAAATTTAAAAATAAGAATAGAACACAAAAGCATTTGCTAATAAGATTTGAACATATGAGTGAAAAGAACAATTTTTTTTTCTTTACAATATGGAAGTCCATACTTAACCTAGTAAATATTAAACCAATAACTTGTGAGGGAGAAGGAAATTTAGAAAGCTACTCAACCAGAAGTGTCCAGGTATATAGATATAGATTTTATATATATATATACATACACATACACACACACACATATGGCAAGTGTTCTGTTGCTGCATAACAAATTACCACAAATCCAGCAGCTTAAAATAATACGTATTTATTATCTTCCAGTTTCCCTGGCTCAGGAGTCCAGGTACAGCTTAGCTGGGTTCCTGGCTCAGAGTTTCACAGGTGGTAATCAAGGTGTTAACTGTATAGTGTTCTCATCTGGTGCCTTGATGGGAAAAATCTGCTTCCAAGCTCATTGGCTGTTGGCAGAATCCATTTCCTTATGGCTGTTTGCCTAAGGCCCCAGCTTCTTACTAACTGTTGGCTATCCTCAGGTCCTAAGGCCACCTGCAGCTCCTTGCCATGTGACCCTCTCCATAGGCAGTTCACAACATGGCATTTTGCTTCCTCAAGGTCAACAGGAGAATCTCTCCAGTCTGTCTGTCTGTCTGTCTAGCTAGCTAGCTAGCTATATCTATATCTATCATATGTAATTAAGGAGTGACACCCCATCACCTTTGCCATGATACACTAGTTAGAAGCAAGTCACAAGGTTCCACTTACATCTAACGGGAGGGGATTATTATACAGGAGTGTTATTTATTGGAGGTCACCTTAGGGTGTGTCCATCACAATATGGGTGAATACTAAATCCTCCCAAACTTTCCCAGACTAACTACCTCCCGTGAAAAATGGAAATCAAGGAGTTCTAGCCCTTTAAGACAGGACTGAAGCTCCAAAAGAGGCATGTGCTACAGGCAATATAAGCCTTTGAGAACAGAGCCTGGGGCTCTCACCCTTGTGTACTTTAATACCTATTGCAACATCCCAATCTACAGCTCAGCTGGTGACTCCAACCTCTGCCCTCCACTTCTTCTCTCTGGGTTCAAACCCAGCTACTGTACTGTCAATCCTTGGCTTCACTTCTTGGCTTTACAAGCAGCTGCCCCAATGGAGTCTTGTTCTCCATGGCTGCCATGTTCTCCTGCTAAGCAATGCATACAGCTTTAGGGGTCTAGTGACATTCTAGGCCCTCACCCCTTGGTTTCCTCTCCTGTCCTATAACCTGTCTTATCCACTAAGTATTGCAAATACTCTGATCCACATGCTGAAGGGCCTGAGATTGATGCTGTGAAGAAAAGAGCTTGTGGGCTACAATTTACAAAGTCTTGCCTGGCAAAGTCTCTTTAGGGACAGACTGAACCAGAATTGGAAGGCCCTGGGGCTGACTTTGTTAGTGATGACAAAGGTCAAATGTATTTCTTGGTCTGTTTTTATTAGGATGGTCAGAGAGGAGCTGATGAATAGACTTGGTCTTTACTTAAAGCAGCGCTGCTATTCCATACATTGTTTCTGAACCTTGAAAAGTATGACCTATTGCATAGTTCATTCCAAGATGTGAAGATACACAGGGCTTGATCCTGAAATCTAATAAAGGTAATATACAAACAGAGAATACTATAGGCCATGTATTCACAATGGGGTGACAGCTCCATGCATTCCAATGGAGCAATTTGGTTCTTGAAGGGGCTACAGAATCTTACTCTTTTTTATGTAGGAAGTGCAGATATACAAACAGTACAAATACAGATAGATAGTGTATCTGTGGAATTAAAATTACATGGGGGACAACTAAGGAAAAAAATTCTTATTAGGGGGACAATAGTGATAAAAAGAGTAAGAAGCACGGTCTAGGGAATCTTCACCTATAGATCGAAGCCACCCACAAATCTCACATTAAAATATACATAAATTTCATTAATATTTATTTATGGCCAAAGAGGCTTTATCCTAAGAATGACTGAAGGGTTTGACACAAAGGCAACTATTATTAATAATAACAATAAAATATCATCCAATTCACTGGATTAAATAATGAAAATGTGATGATTTCAGCAGATGCTGAAACAGCACTTGATAAAATTCAATAGTCACTTTTCATTTTAAAAAAGAGGAATAGAAATATATTACAATAACATAATACGGAGCTATTTAAAACAGAGCTGGTTTTATCTTTAATGCAAAGCAGACATTGTTATTAAAAATAGTAGCAAAACAGGAAGCCCTGTGAGTCCCACCTTCACCCCAGCCACCGAAAATGATCGTGTGGCCACTGTAGCCATGCGGAGGCTTTATGTGAATTAATAAAACAGTTGAGTAAAGTGGATGAATATAAGATGCAGTGTATATTCAAAACACAGCTTAATTCCTTTGAACTGATTAGAAATATTAATTAAAAATGAGATCCTATTCACAATAATAACAAAGAAGAAAATACCGAATTTAGAATTTCAGTCATATTCAGTATGATCTAATTCATGTTTTCAAAAATCATGTATGTTTCATGTGTTTATAAATGTATGTAAATGAATAACAGAGAGAGGTCTGAAGTCTGAGACAAGTGCTTTTCCCAAGAGAGGGGAAGAGGATGGAGAGAGTAAGGAGGGGCTTTCTTCTTCCTTTGAATTTCTTCCATTGATAATGTATTAACACAGAACTTTTATCATCTTAAAACTTTACAAAACAGCATTTATGACCTCATTTTGTCAAATTACAGAAACATTTATGTACACTTAGAAAATGTCTCAAAAGATGATTACACAAATTTATAGTAGTTATGTATAGATGGTGGGATTTTAGGTGATTTTCACTGTGATTTTTCTTTTTAGTATTGTTTAATATTTTACAATGAGCATGTGCTATTTTTGTAATAAAAAGTCATGAAGACATCTTCATTTTGAAAGCAAACAAAGAGAATCTAAGGAGTGCTATTCATGACATAAACAAGGACACTTTTAAAACTAAGATAGCAGAAGAATATAAACAAATGGAAAAATAGATCATGTTCCTATTTACAATTTATAGTATATTCAGATATAAATATAATACAAATAAATCTTCCCAAGCTATAAATAGATTCTATTATCAATTAGCATTTCAAGACCAGAAGCTTCCTGTAAAATATTTATTCCACTCTCCTCTTATGAAGCTAAATGAACAAAGCAAAAGAAATGAAAAATAGAGGGAGGAGGCCTCTGTTTTCAATGAGACAAGGAAGGACCAAACCTGTCAATGAAAAACCATGAGTAAACCTGCTGATTACTGTGGGATCAGAACCGGAATAGGGAAGAGAGATGCCAGGTGCCTCCTTGGACCCGCGGTAGGACCCATATCTTTCCAAAGGTCCATGGTGGAAGGTTGGCTGATGACATCTTTATTCCATCTTTAAGATGTGGTAGCACAGGCTGCCTCCAGAGACTGGGGAATGTCCTGTAGAGAGTGGGATTCATCCTGCAGAGTGGCAGGGGAGGTAGGGCTGCAGGAATCACCTTGCTGACCTTGCCTCCAGAGAGAGAGACATGTGACAACAGTGCATGGGGTGATGCAAGGGGATGGCGCAAGTGAGGCAGAGACCACTGGATTGCACCACAGGAAGCTTATGAGTCTAAGTCACATGGCTTTCCAGAACACTAAAAGCTAAGAGGAGATGGTCCCCAAAGAAAAGGAAATAACTGAAAGGGTGTGTGAGACAATAAGACCTGTTAAAGTTGAAGGACTTTAATTCCCCCACCAACTTCTCTACTTGTCATACTATTATTCAGCCAGTAGTAGACCTCATTCAATGACAAGTAATAATCAAAAAGAAACCACAATGGGATTTACACATAGAAATTGTAGAGAAAGGGAATGTACACAAAAGCTGCTTAAAAAATAAATATCACAAGAAGAATTACCCAAGGAAACAGAAAAGATGTTCAGATAAATTTTCTATATTCTCAAAGAAATTTCAGATAACACTATCTTTCTAGAAAAAGACCCTAAAGAAAAGACGTAAGAATTCAAAGAAGTGATTTTAAAAATTAAAGAAAAAGATAAAAAGCAAGCTAGTATATTCAGGATAAAAATGGAAGAGTAAACCTTGATAAAGATGGAATCTATATTAGATGCAAAAGAAAATAGGATACAAATAACTGACTGTAGTTTGAACTATAGTGGAAAGAATCTGGGAAATCACACAAAATGAACAGCAACAACGAAACCAAGATTTGTTAATGTTTCTAGAGAAAACTGCCATTGTTATAGAAGACCAATGGGATCCTTGGCATTTCTGAAGGAGCATATGCGTTTCTGAAGAAGGAGAATACAAGGAATTAAATATAAATTATTTTCAAAAATAAAATTGAAGAGAACTTTCTTAAAACAAAGATGACTTGAACCTACAAATCACAAAGGGCATATACATTCCAAGAAAAATTGATATAGACTCTTCAACGTCAGAATATATCCTACTGAAGTTATAAAACATCAAGGATAAAGAAAATCTCACATGGATAGTCAGATAGTTAATAAACCATATAAAGAGAGAAAAATCATGTTTCTTCAGGCTTCTTCCCAATGCCAAAAGACAGAGGACCAACATCTAAAAAGGTCTGAAGGAAAGTAAATTCAAGGGTTGTGTACATGCCAAGTTATCCTTCAAGTATAAAGACAAACATTCTCAGGCATGCAAAACCTTAGGGAATAAAGCATCCAGGAGCCTTATCAAAAAACAACTTTTGAATGACATCTATCCAACCAAGGAAGGAGTCAAAATAAATTCTAGAATAGAGAACCTAGGTGCATTAGTTTCCTAGGGCTGCCATAACAAAGCACCACAAATTGGATGGCTTAGAAAAATATTGTCTCACAGTTCTGGAGTCTAGAATTCTGAAATCAAGGTGAGGGCAAGTCCATGCTCCCTCTGAAGGAGCTAAGGAAGGATCCTTCCTTGCCTCTTCCAGCTTTTGTAGCCCCAGACGTTCTTTGGTTTGTGGCAGCATAACTCCAATCTTCACATGGTGGTCTCCCTATGTCTCTTTATATGGTCTTCCCTCTGTGCATATCTGTGTCCAAATTTCCCCTTTTATAGGAACACCAGTCATACTGGATTAGGGCCCACTCTAATAACGTCATTTTAACTTGATCACCCTTGTAAACACTATTTTCAAATAAGGCCATGCTGAGGTACTTGGGAATTAGGACTCCAACATACCTTTTTTGGGGAGAATACAATTGAACTTGTAACACTGAGGTAACATGAAGGGGTGAGCACTGAGTTCATTAAATACAGAGCTAAAACTAAACAACAGCAAGAAGTACAGTCAGAGAACAAAATGAAGTGAGATAAACAGTAACAGTGGAATATAATAAAAGTCAAGAGACAAGAGTTGGGCATGGGATAAAATGTAAGAGTGGGTAATTCCTCATCATTCACAGCAGAAGATCAATAGATATTACTTAAAATTGAAAATTGTCTTTTTTTTTTAAAGCATAGCAAATTCAATCTTCTAATGTTTTTCATTCTTTTTTGTAATTCTAAAAGACTCTTTTAAGAACTTGTGGTGAAGAAACAACCAATTTAGTCATTTCTAAGTTTTGCTTCAATTCTTCTAACATTATATTCAAGTAAAACAATATTAATTTTTTTTTCATCTAAAATGGTGTGCAGAGTATAATCCTATTTTTATAAAATTTTTTCAGTCATTCTATCTATTTATTCACATACCAATAGAGCCTCTAATGATGCTTTATAAATGTTGGGAATGGTTGTCTCTGGGCAGTAGGATTCATAGTGAGTTGGTTTTTTTACTTTTTTTACTGTACTTTTCTATATTACTTGAATTTTTATAATAAATATGTTATTTTAAACAAAAACAATAAAATCATTGTTTCACGTTATTTTCCAAAAAACTTTCTCGGTGGGCATTAGGGGTGGGGCTCCACTTCAGGTCCCAGGAGGTGGTGGGTCCAGAAGGCAGGAGATAGGATCTCAGGGTCCTGTGACAGCCGACACAAGGTGACCGGGTTGTTAGGAGGCCCTTTCCCAACTGGGGGTCTGTTTTCGCAGCCACTGTGGCAGAAAACTCCTCAACAGCAAATGGCACTACAGGCATTAAGGACTTTCCACAGTCAGTCCCCAAAGAAGCCACATGGCTTTAAGTTCAGCAAAGTGAGTCAGGCCTGCCTTCTAATTTTTGACAAAGTCCAACATTTGCTTTATTGTGACATCAAAGAAGCCAACGCTCCCAGAAATCAACCTGGAGGCTCGCTCTGTTCTTCTGGACCCCCAAGCAAGAGAACTGCCCCTGTGACTGTCCTGCGCTCACAGCTGTGTGACCAAGTTCCCCACTCCATCCTCCAAGCTGGACTTTTTTGACAGGAAGGGCATCTGGGAGCATAACAGTCATCATCATTTTCATATTTTATTGTTCCTCTCCTTATACCTGGTTGTCACCAAATGTTCGACAGGAAAATTTTCTTTGATTACTTCTCTTCTTGTATTTTAATGGAGGTGGTGGAGCTTTCTGTGGATACAGCAGGCAGTCAGCTGAGGTTTTGTGAGGCTGAGCACATCACAAAAAAGTTGTGGGCTTCCAGCCTTACTTCCTGCAAGTTGGTGCTGGCCCTCACATTCGATCTTTCTAGCCTGCATAACACAGCTGGTGTCCCAACAGGAGACACCAGCTCGGGGGCAGCAGTGGGTGCAGGAACAAGCTTGGGAGCAGCGGCAGGGCAGTCTCCAGTAGGAACAGGGTCCCGACCTAGGCCAGCGAGTCCTGTGGGGCCTGAGGCCCTAGGAGTGTTACCTAAACCTGAACGCAGGCCGAGGGTGTGGCCCGGAGGACCTGCAGACTGGGCTCTGCCAAAGGGCTGGGGATCACATGCAACCGGTGTCTCCAAGGGACAGAACCAATGGACAGGTTGTCATAGTAACACAGTCATAGAGGGAGGGATAGGCCTTCAGGGAACACAGAGAAACACAGCAAGAGTCTGAGGGCAGCCCCTACCAGCCGTCTGGGGAAACTTCTTAGAAAATGTTGTCTGTACTCAATTTCTAAAACCAGAAAGATTATAACATTATTGATATTTGTTAAAACACACAGAAAATCAATGTATTTGAAATAAAATAATACTACAAGTCCCATGTTCTCTGTGTTCTGAATCTAAGTCCTAGGATTGTCTGTTGCAATTTGTTCATCTCCTCTTTGCTCTCTAGATCATCTAAGACCGGTGCTGATTATTCAGAGAGGCCGAGTGTCTCAGAGCTTATTGCATTTAGACAAGGCAGCAGAGACCACCTTATCTCCCTCCCTGACCTCTGGATTACTTGCAGCTCCCTCACCACATTTTACCCTTTAGTTCTTTGATTCCTGATCAGCTTCTTGTGTGTCACTGTGCCTGGCAAGACTTTTTTCTTCTGATAGTTCTAATTTGGGCGGATGGCTTTTGCTCACTTAGCTGCATCTTCTCCATACCAAAGTTTATATCTCTAGAGAGCTCCCTCAGTTTATTAAAGATATGATTTTATTCATTCAGCGAAAGTAGGTTATGAACAAACAGCAAAGTGAATATGGTCCTTTCGCCACAGCCTTCCAACTGCCTCTTACACTCCTGCCCACGATAGTGTTGAAAGAAGTCTGCCTCATCTGGTTTCAAATCTTGGGTGACTCTGTTTAGCCATATTCATGTGAGCCACTTCCTCAGCTCATTCACTCCTCAGCCTGCTCGAATTGGCTTCTGTCTCCTCTATGCCACTGATATATGCTCTTTCCAAGACCATCAGTGAACCTTACTCATGCTAAATACAATTGACATGCTTCAACTGTCACTTCCCTAATCCATCCTCTCACATTTGAAACTACTTTCTCTCCATCTTTAAACTCCCTTGGCCATTGATTTCTCTCACATCCTTCTGTCTCTTGGTTCTTCTCACCAGCTTCCCGACCATTCCTCCCACACTTCAATGGGCTTCTCTTCCTCCTCTACCCATAAGCTTTCAGGGTTCCATTCTCCGCGAGCAGGCTCTTTTATCCTCGTGTTTTAACTACCAAAAATCTCCCAACCCAGATCTCTCCAAAATTCCAGTCGCATATATCCAACCCCTATAGGATGTCTTAATTTGCCCCAAATTAACACACCATGGTGCCCCCAAAGCTCTCTCTCTCTCTTCCCGGGTTACATTTCCTGCATCGCATTACATACATTTCTGCAGCCCAGAGAAATGTGCCCATGAATAGAACTGAAAACCATTCTGGGTCCCTAAAGCAGAAGTAACTCAGAGCCGCAATTACTGTTTGATCAGAAATCATGGCCTCCAGGGATTCAGGAGGTACTGACCTCAGAGAGGAAGTTTCATTGCTCTTCCTCCTGTGTCTGTGTTCCCTTTGACATCTTTATCTTCCCAAGTAGAAAATGGAGAGGAATAACTCTGCTTCTCCTTTGCACCAGTGATGTCAGCCTGGAGATGGGTATATGTGAAAACATGGTCTGGGGGCCTCAAGTGGATGAAAAGTGAGCTCAATAGGATTTCCCCCAAAGCGCCAATGTTTCCCGAGAATACAAACCAGGCCAACTCATTTAGCTCTGAACTCTGGAGCTTTAATCTTTCAAGAACATACTTCCTTCCTGTATTTCTAGTAATTACTGTTTGACTTTTCTGGAAATCCCACGAGTTACCCTCTCTCTTCCAAAAGAATTGAATCACAAAAATAGAACCATGAGAAAAGTGAGTTTGACCCCTTTGCTCTTTGAAATGTGCTGGGTGGAAAGAGCCTGGGGGAATCGGGTGGGGGCGAGGGGTAGAGGTGAGGGGCGGGGAGAGTTCTTCTTTAACTGATTCTTCTATCTCAAGGAAAAATAAACTGAGGGAAAGAATTTTTTAAAAATGCTTTAAATTAGTCATCCACAGGAAAAGGATTCTGTGGGAAACAATTTATACTTGGACTCTTCTAGTTTTAGAGAAGGCATTTTTAACCTGAGATCCATGAATGGGCTTTATCAGAATATACGATCCTCGAGAAACTGTGAGCTACATGTTTTTGTGTCTGTGCATTTTTCTAAGAGGGTTCATAGCTCTTATGAGATTCTCAAAGGGGTTCCTGATACCTCACCAAAGGTTAAGAACTGCTTACTTAGAGGTTAACTTAGTTGCATTGGTTATCTATTGGTGTATAACAAATTACCCCAAAACTTAGCAGTGTTAATACAGCTGACATTTATTATCTCACAGGTTGAATGGGTAAGGAATTGAGCAGTGGTTTAGCCAAGTGACTTGGCTCAGGGTCTCTTGTGACATTGCAGTCAAGAAGTCAGTTGGGGTTGCTATCATCTGAAGGCTCGACTAGGGCTGGAGAATCTGCTTCCAAGATGGTTTGCTCACGTGGCTGTTGGCAGAAGGCCTCAGCTCCTTGTTGGCTGTTGGCAGGAGGCCTCATTCCTTGCTACATGGACCTCTCCACTGGGCTGCTTGAGTGAGTATCCTCACAACATGGCAGCTGGCTTCGCCCAGAGTGAGTGACCAGGATAGAAAGCAAGGAGGAAGCCACAGTGCCTTTTATAACCTAGTCTCAGGAGTCAAACATTGTCACTCCTGCCACATGCTATCCTATAAGCAAGCCAGCCCACACTCAAGGGGAGGTAATTTGGCTTCACTTCTTGAAGGGAGAAGTATCAAAGAATTTGTGAATATATGTTTGAACTACCAAAATAGCTAAGAGGCCTTACTTGATAGTCTTGCTGAGAAGCAAATCCGCGCCCCCCCGTACAACCCTTCCCCTTCTTCTACCAGATCATTTTGCAGTGCTTGGGACTCCCCTCAGTTAGGGCTCCCCCATGACCTTGGACAAATTACTAAACTTTATGGTGTTGCAATTTTTTCATTGGTTACTGGGGATAATAATAGTACCTACTTCATAGTGAAATGCTAGATTAATAGATGTTAAAAAATGTTAGTTACAATAATGGTGCCCCCCACTCAAATCTAGAGCTTTCCATTTCCATTACATAGAACTGTACACTTATGGATTATCAGTCTTCCAGATGGGGTAAGAAGTGATTGTCTTCTGAGAATTTATTTGTAGAGCAGGTGCTATAAGGCAGGGAGATACAAAAGAAGCTAAAATTAGACCCTGTCCTTGATAGGTCTAAAATGAAGTTGGGGAGAAAAGATATCTATACATGAAGCAGAGGAATGCTTTGGAAATCCATTGACACTCATCTCTGTTGAGAACAGGGGAGAGTCCCTGTTTTGAGTGTAATTTTGAAGGTTAATATTCAGGCCAGAGGGACTTCCCTGGTGGTCCAGTGGATAAGACTCTGTAGTCCCAATGCAGGGGGCCTAGGTTCTAGATGCTGCATGCCACAACTAAGAGTTCGCATGTCACAAATAAGAAGCTCGCATGCCACAATTGAGACCCAACGCAGCCAAAATCAATCAATAAATATTTTTTTAAATGATTTAAAAAAAAAAGATTCATGCCAGGGAATGAGTAAAACTTTAAGGAGCAATGGATGCTGAAGTTTGAAGGGGGACCACAGAAAGCTTTTTAGGGACCATAGCAGGCAAAAATAAAGGGGACAAGAGAAAGATTTATGAAATCAAGATTTCACAAAGAAAGGAATGGACTTAAAGAAAAAGGAAAACCACAGGGGTTTCTCCGAGGGAAGAACTGGTTTGTGCTGTGGTAATCTCTGAAGGAGAGCTTTATTATATTTATCAATCTATTTATTGAAACAGAAAGATATCCTGTTAATCTTTTAAGGGCAAGGAACATGTCTGTAAGTTTCTGTAACCTAGCACAGTGTGGAGGATACTTCCCAAAAATACACACACTGAAAAACTACTTCTTTGACTAATTCAGAATTTAGATTAAAATGTTTGCTGGCGAGCATTCCACTGGGCTGGTTCTCTGCAGCCCAGCTTTTCTGTGTGTTTCTTATTGTGGGAGGGGCCAGACTTACAGGAGCTGCCTGATTCTACTGGGCACGTGCACATTTTCGGACCTCACAAGCAACCTCCAAGGCTGGAGGAGGGAAGAGAAGAGAGGGGTCTCGAGTCTAGTCTCAAAGGCCCATCTGCAGTGTGGAGGGCCCGGGAAGCGAGGATGACGGCGTGCAGACTCCTGAGGCCTGCAGTTACCACCTCACATGGCTATGGTCTGGCTTCTCCATTTTCTTGTGGTTGGGAACTGGCCTAAGATCATTTTCGTCTATAAGTAGCCCAAACAGTTTGAAGTGGGTGAGAGTCAGCTGCTTACTCACCACCCGGCTATTAAGTTATAATGAAAGTAAATCTCAGACCAAAATGTTCCCCCTATATAGACATTTTTTTTTTTGGCCATGCCATGTAGCACGCGGGATCTTATTTCCCCGACCAGGGATCGAACCCACACACCCTGCAGTGGAAGCATGGAGTCTTAACCACTGGACCGCCAGGGAAGTCCCCCCTATATAGACATTTTGTTAAAATTAGTTATCTATTTTGTACATATTAGTGCATATTTGTCAATCCCAATCTCCCAATTCATCCCACCACCACCACCCACCCCCGCTTTCCCCCTTTGGTGTCCATATGTTTGTTCTCCACATCTGTGTCTCTATTTCTTCCCTGCAAACTGGTTCAGCTGTAACATTTTTCTAGATTCCACATACATGCGTTAATAGACGATATTTGTTTTTCTCTTTCTGACTTACTTCACTCTGTATGACAGTCTCTAGGTCCATCCACGTATATAGACATTTTTTAAACAAATATTAATGAGCAATTAGGCACAGAACACTTCATGCAACTGGCTCCATAGGTTCCATGCAGTCCCAGCTCTTGTCCTTTTAAGGGATCCAACCACTACCTGGCATGAACAGTCCACTGGAGGCATAACCAACAACATTTCAGAGGCAGGATTTCATTATCCTTGTGGTAGCAGAATCAGACAACCAGAACCCTCCCAAAGCTACGTCTGAAGACAGGAGTGGCTCAGGATCAAGTGTCTGGCACCATCCTCACAGGTTCATGCTAAAGGTCTTGCTAGGCTCTGATACTCTGTCCAAACAAACACGAGGAGTGCCTCTACAATATTTTAGCCTATTCACATACTTGACTACCTTTAACTTTGTCAGTGAGAGCCCTTTTCTATCATTCCTCATGCTAATTACCAAGCCACTAATTCCATCACATAAAGTCCGTTTAGGATATTCATTGTGCTGATCAGCAGTGTCTGCTGTGGATCAAAATATAAATTAATTTATATTAATTTCTTTCTGATACAATGCTAGCTGATGCCCTGGGGTGTAGACTGCTCCTAGAATTGAAGCTTAATCTAACTAGCAAGTACCCAGCATTACACCATCTATGCTGCAGTATTTTCAAGTAAATTACTGACATCAAGACACTTGCTTTGACCTGGGAGAAAAAAACAATCATTTTCATAAGTTTCAGTAAAAAGCTAGTCAATACCAGGACCATCAGTCCCAGGTTCTATGACTACTTCATCAGTTGTAACTTCTGTCTGGAAAGAAGATGATGAATATGAGATATGACTGAAGTCTGTGAGATTGTATTGGGGACTCCAAATTCCTAAGCATTATGATACAGGGAGATACTTGTTATTTCAAAGAGGTTATTTTAGTGCAAGTAGAAGGAAATATTATTTCATGATTCTTATGAAAGTGGTTACTCCCAAAGGTAGTTCAGGTTGTAAACAAATAATTTATTCTGGGCTAAATCAAAGGTCTTAGAGTGGCAGCCCACAAAAATGTTTTATTTGTTCTGAGCAATATTGTAAAAGTATTGAATTTGATAGCCAGTACATAAAAATTAGTTGCCATTCCCATAAAAATCTAGATTTCCAGGTTTTCTTGGGGAAAAAAAAAATCTGGCAACACTTGATCTGCATTCCCTGCTGACATCAGGAAGCTGGAATCGAGGACCCACGTAACAGGCATTTTCTCTCCAGCTTGCTACAGTCCTCACTGTGCCCTAATAGTTCCCAACACTATTTGCCACTTATACTCTCACCTGCACTGCCATGTTTCTTATCATAGAGTTAAAAGAAACGTGAACTATTTCTTATACCCTGAGCAGCATTTTAGCATCATAGTTAAGAATATGGGCCCTAAAGGCAGACGGCCCTAGGGTTCTTTTGAATCTTGGTTCTTTTACTTTCCAGTTATGTGACTTTGGGCAAGCTGCTTAACTTTTCCAAGCCTAAGATTTCCTTATCTGTAAGATGAGCGTAATTCTGGAATCTACTTCATAGGGTTGGGAGGATTAAACCGCTTAGGGCAGCCTCAAATAAGTGCCTCTGAGAGGGCTACACATCCTACCCAGCCTACTTTAATCTTTTATGTCACCCACCTGGCCCCCTGCAGGCGTTGAGTTCGTAACCTCTGGTTTGAATAAATATGTGTGCATCATTTCATAATGAATTATGTTAATAATTCAGAGCATGTCCGGAAGATTCTCTTCACCTTTGAAAATCATTTTATGGAGCACCCCTTAACGATCTGCACCAGCTGAGCCTTGAAACTAAGTAATAGACCAGGATACTGAGGGGATTGTGGAACTTAATTTCTGCTCAAATGCTGCCTTGGAGTAAGATGATATCCCTGCCTCAATAGACAGAATGTCTTCATGAAAAGCAAACCACAAAGTGGGAGGAGATATTTACAACATATGTTGCTGCAGAGGATTTAGTATCCAAAATAATAATAAAGAATTTCTACATACTAATACTAAAAAGCTCTATAGAAAAATGGGCAAAAAGATGAACAGGCAATTCACAGAGGAAGAAACAGGGACGATCTATAAACATAGGAAAAGATACTCAATTCCATAAGAATCTAGAAAATAAATGTTAAAACCAGAAATAAAATATCATTTTATACCCATCACATCAGCAAAAATTTTACAGTCTACCAATACTACCATCACTACCAAGTCTATGCATTGCCAGTTGAGTATAGATTGGCCTGGCCTTTTTGAAGAGCATTTGGAACTCTCTGGAAAATCCGTTTATCTAAGATCCCAGGGGTTTCACTCCTAGGAATCAACCCTAGAGAAACCCTTGCAGAGGCGCACCAAAAGGCAGGCACAAAAATGTTTACAGGGCTTCCCTGGTGGTGCTGTGGTTCAGAATCTGACTGCCAATGCAGGAGACACGGGTTTGAGCCCTGGTCTGGGAAGATCCCACATGCCACGGAGCAACTAAGCCTGTGCGCCACAACTACTGAGCCTGCGCTCTATAGTCCTCAAGCCACAACTACTGAGCCCACACACCACAACTACCAAAGCCCACGTGCCCTAGAGCCCGTGCTCCACAACAAGAGAAGCCACCGCAATGAGAAGCCTGCGCACCACAACGAAGAGTAGCCCCCGCTCACCGCAACTAAAGAAAGTCTGGGGCTTCCCTGGTGGCGCAGTGGTTGGGAATCTGCCTGCCAATGCAGGGGACACGGGTTCGAGCCTTGGTCCGGGAAGATCCCACATGCCGCGGAGCAACTAGGCCCGTGAGCCACAACTACTGAGCCTGCGCGTCTGGAGTGTGTGCTCCGCAACGGGAGAGGCCGCGACAGTGAGAGGCCCGCGCACCGTGATTAAGAGTGGCCCCCGCTCTCCGCAACTGGAGAAAGCCCTCGCACAGAAACAAAGACCCAACACAGCCAAAAATAAATAAATAAATAAATAAATAAATTTATTAAAAAAGAAAGTCTGCGTAGCAACGAAGACCCAACGCAGCCAAAAATAAATAAATAAATAAATATTAAAAAAAAATGTTTACAGTCCCATTGTTTGCAATAGCCAAAATTGATAACAACTTAAATGTTTATCAGCAAAATAAATTATGACATATTTATACAATAGGATAATATGCAGTCACTACATCCATCAACAAAAATGATTCTCAAAACGTGTTAGATACAAAAAGTAAGTTGCATAAGAATACACACATTATGATGTCATGTATATGAAACAGCATGCAAACCAGTACTACATAGTGGTTGGGGACACAGGTATAAAAATGTATGGGGGAAAAAAAAAAAAAAATGTATGGGAATAGGGACTTCCCTGGTGGCGCAGTGGTTAAGAATCCGCCTGCCAATGCAGGGGCACGGGTTCAAGCCCTGGTCCGGGAAGATCCCACATACCACGGAGCCACTAAGCCCGTGCGCCACAACTACTGAAGCCCTTGCGCCTATAGCCCATGCTCCGCAACAAGAGAAGCCACAGCAATGAGAAGCCCGTGCACCGCAACGAAGAGTAGCTCCCGCTCACCGCAACTAGAGGAAGCCCCCGCACAGCAACGAAGACCCAACACAGCCAAAAGTAAATAAATAAATAAATTTTTTAAAAATGTATGGGAATAATAAATACCAAATTTAGGATATTGATTACCTCTGGAAGGAAGAGAGGGAAATGAGATCCGGGGTGGGTCTGCAAGGGGCTTCAGCTGTATGAGAACTGCTTGATTTCTTGAGTCAGGTGAGTATATCTGGCTGTGTGTTGAATTCATCTTTGTACTTTTTGTATATATTAAATATTATAAAACAAATTTTTAAATAAATGACATTTCTTAATTTCTATAGTGCAGTTTTCCTTTTTTATTTCAGAATTAATTAAAACTTTTTCCAGGCTGTATTAGTTTCCTGTTGCTGTTTTAACAAATCACTAGAAATTTAGTGGCACACGCATTCATTATTTTACTGCTCTGGCCCCTTCCTCCATCTTCAAGGCCAGCAGCATAGCCTCTTCAGATCTCTTTCTGGACTCTGTCTCTGTTACCACATGTCTGAATCTGACTCTCTTGCTCCCTTTTTAAGGACCCTTGTATTACACTGGTCCACTCAGATAATCCAGGTTAATCCTCCCATTACAAGTGCCTTAACTTGATCACATCTGTAAAATCCCTTTTGCCATGTACAGTGACTTATTCACAGGTTTGGGAATTAGAACACAAACATCTCTGGGGACATTTTCTGTCCGCCACACGGGCCTTAAACATTTTATAGGCTCTAGTGCAGGGCCTATTGTGCCCAGTGGAAAGCCCCTGGCCTGCTCAGTGTCTAAATATCTGAATCGGTTTCCTTGCCCTAGTAGAGACCCAGATAGCCACAAAGCAATTAAAGGTAAGCCCCCAAGGCAGGGAATCACAGAGGCTGGAAATTCCCAAGCTGGAGAATGAATGGGTCCAGAACTACCTTCCTAGGAGCAGCCCGAGTGATCACCTTAAAACATAAACTTGATCATGTCCTTCTCCTGTGCGAAACCCCATCATGGCTTCCCCTCGGCTTTAGAATAAGGAACTAAGCCCTTAAAGTTGGGTCCCACACAAAGGTTTCTCAACCTCAGCACTACTGACATTTGGGGCTGGGTCATTCTTTGTTGCCGGGCCGGGCGTCCTGTGCATTGTGGTTTGTTTAGCAGCATCCGGGGCCTCCACCCACTAGATGCTAGTGGCTCCCCCACCCCGGGCCCCGCCACACACACTTGTGACAAGCAAGTTGTGACAACCGTGTTAAATGTCCCTGGGGCACAAAGTCGCCCTGTCCCCCACTCCTGTCCAAAGAGATCCTATAGGATCTGGGCCCTGCCCATCTCCCCACCCTGGTCTCTCTTCTTTAGCCACCTAAAGGGCATCTCCCAGCTGAACACAGCAGGGTCCAGATTTCTGCATACACTGTTCCCTCTTCCTGGATCGCCCCTTCCCACATCTCCTCACCTGGCAAGCTCTGTCTATATGTCTCAGTCTAACCATCTCCTGTTCAGACACCCCTCCATCCCCTTCTCAAATGACTGCTGAGTTCCACAGCAGCCCACCCCATCTCCTGCAAACCCTCTTCACACCTGCCATCATTTGTCTGCCTTCTCCAACAGACTGCCACCTCCAGGAGGGCAGGGCCTGTGACTGTCTTGTCCCACTGACTACAGTGCTTATTGATTAGTGGCCACATGGTCTGTCCCATAATCAGAGGCCCAGGAATCAGACCTTGAAGCCAGATAAACCCTGAAGGAAGATCTGGGATTAATTATCTGCTCTGTGTTGTGCCTGGACTCTGTTGACCCCATTAAAGATTAAACAGTAACTCGGGGTGTGATCTGGAAAAAGCCTTTTCCTAAGGGCAGTGAACTGAGGATTCAGAGGGCTACGCATCAGGAATCCTTTGCCCCAGGAGCTCCTGTTAAATTATGCCCCCCACCCCGTGGAAGGGCCGGCACCGTGAACTGGCACCAGCTGCCAGGACTCTTTGGGAAGAGAGCCAGACAGCGGTCACCTGCAGACGGGGAACAGCCCAGCAGGGAGAAAGCTGTCACTTGTCAGCTCTGGCACAACAGACCTCTGAAAGAACAGCACTCTCAAATAAGAGATATCTAGACCCCAGCCAGGCTCCCTTTGTGCACCCCAACCTGGGGCATGTAAATGCAGGCAAGGCAAAGATCTAACACACCACAGAAAATTGGCCACATCTCGCCAAAGGATCCACGTGATTCAAAACTTGTAACTGAGACTCTAAAACAGAATCCTCTGAACGATGCTGAAGGGACAAAGCCCAACCTCTGGGCAGTAGGTGCCTGAATTTCCCACGACAGGAAAGCTGTCCTTGCCCTTTGCCTGGGTTCAGCCTGCTCTTCCCCCTTCCTCAGTCTCCCAGAGGGAGCCCTACCCCTGGCTGTCAACTATGTCACCAAAGCCATAGTCCTTGTGTTATTCTATACTTAATGTGTTCCTTTAAACATACTTTATGTAAACATACATGCTTTCTCCTTAACAAAAATAGTTATTTTCTGATTATGTAAATAATGTATGCTCATTGTAAAAAAAAAAAAAAAAATGCAAACAACACAAAAAAATATAAGGAAGGCAAAAAACCATGAGATCACCACCATCAACATACCTCTCTTTATCCAAATGCACACATAAATGTGATTTTACATACACAAAGTGAACTTCTTTGCTCAAATACGCGTATCAAAAAGGAAACTTCCTATTAGCATCACTAACAGCAAACTGCCATCACTTGCCAGAATAGAAGGCAACTCCCCTAAAATAAATACAGTGAAAACAAAACAATGTGATTAACTATCTAGTCAGATACCATAGCTCCCAAGGCTGCAAAGACTGAGGTCCAATCTCTAGGAGTTAAAAGAAGGGATTAGCAAGTATTAGACAAGTCAGACCAAAGGGAGACTTTCTCCCAGATACAATTAGAAGGATTGAAAGAGAATTAAAAGAAAAAAAATCTTTCTCTACTCTGTTATCTGTTCCAAGTCTATGCAGTAGCTTAAACTTCTGGGGTGCCCTCAAGACCTCCCACATTCTGTGGAGAAGGCAGGGGCAGAACCCACAAGTACCAGACCCTGCAGGGTTTGCTCAAGGCCTCGTGGAGGGGAAAGGCCCCCTAGGCACCAGCCACTTGCCCCCAGAAGCCTCAGAAAATAGCACTTCAGGGGCATCAGTCCCGGTCCGCCCTTCTCCCCCGACCCAGTCCCGGGCATCCCTCCTTCCCTAGCCCAAGCCTGGGCTGACAGGAGATTCCAGGGCTCCTTTTCCTCCTTCTTCACAAAGATTCTTCTGTCTCGGGAACCAACATTCCTGGGCAGGAGACCCAAAGTCCATGTGTGTCGTTTATCAGGACAAGCCTTCCTGCCACAGTCTGGGTCCCCTGAAGGGAAGGGGACATCGAGCTCAGGGCCCAAATAGGATGAGGCAAGCAAGGCACCCAGGGCGCAAAATTGAAGGAAGCGCTCACTCTCTGCTGCAGACCCTCACGCCCCTGAGAGTGGGCACCTCGCTTATCTCACCCTCTCCTGGGCCCTGGGCACCAGAGCCGAGCCTTGAACCACGCAATATGTGGTGCTGGGACAATTGGGTATCCGTGTGAAAAAGATAAAACCAGAGCCAATCTGATCCTTCCTTACCCTACACCATACCCAAAAATAAATTCAGTGTGCAAAGGCCTAAAGATGAAAAAGAAAATATGAAAACTTTTAGACAACATAGGAGAAATCAAACATAGCTTTATGATTTGAGAGCAAGAAGAATTTCTTAAAGAGATATCAAAGAACAAACCATAAGTTAAAATGTTGATAAATTCAACTATGTTAACGATTATCTGATTGCTTTTCTAAAGTCACCATTAACAAAGTTAAAAGACCAACTACAAGCTGGGAAAATACATGTGCACTGCATGTAACTGACAAAAGATTAGTAACCAGAATCTATGGGTTTTGTTTTTTTTTTTAACAACATAAGAAAAAATAGACAAAAGACTGAACAGCAAACTCACAGAAGAGGGAACATCCAATAAATATACAAAGAGATGTTCAACCCCACTACTAACCAGGGAAATGCAAGTTAAAATTGCAGTGAAATGCCAATTCACACCCATTTGGTTGGCAAAAATGCAGACGTCTGATAATGCCAAGTAATAGTGAGATTATGAGGAAACAAGAACTCAGCCTGCTGGTGGGCATGTGAATTAGGACCATCCTTAGGAAGGCAGTGGTGCCGTCCTGTAAGGGCAAATATGTGTGTGCATAGCCCCTTAACTGGCTTCTTTTGTCCTCTGTTCTTCTGAAACTTGGCATCCTACTTCATCTTTCTAGGGTTCAGCTCTGAACATAACCCTTTCCTCTTGAGATGCCTTCAGTGGTCCCCCATGGCCTACAAACAAGCATCAAATTCTTTAATGACATTTTTGTGATGTAACCAACTCACCCTCCGGTTTATATCCCACTCTGCCCTACGTTCTTAATGCTCCTCCTGTAAAACTAACTGCACAGGCTGAAATATCTCTTAATCCTTAATCATATGAATCATATGAAATGTATAAATATGGGAGAGGTGGAGCTGGGAGATAATCTCATTGAATACCTTTATGTTACAGATGGGAACACTGAGGCCAGGCAGGCTGAATGTCTACCCAAGGCCACCCCGTGAGACAGAGAATCAGAAGAGACCCCAGCTTTTCCGAGTCCCTGATCAGGCGTCTTATTACTGTACATCTCCTCCCGGGCTGACACATCGCAGGCCTGGCTATGGGGGTACGAGGAGCCCAATCCACTTGGCTCCCTCCACATCACCCTACTTGACACAGCCGAGCAGTGACAGCCACCATTTGTCACGAAGTAAAAATATGCCAGAGAGCTGGACAGGCAAGTACTTTCTGTGTTGGCAGCTCGCCGGTCCTGAAGCATTATATCTCTGAACTGAGACGCCCTTGTGTTCCCCTTGTCAGCAGGGAGCAGCCAGATTTCTCTTTTGCTGTAACTGGGTTAGTCTTGTGGGTTTGCCCTCCTCCCAGCTGTCAAAAGAGATTATACAGAAAGGTACTGCTGCATCGACCACAGTTCAGGTGCCGGCTGAGGCTGAAGCAGGAGGAAATTTCCAAACGCATTCATTAATCACCCTAAGTACCCGGTGGCTGCTGGCCGCACTGCTTTCTTCCAGCTGCAATCACTTTTGCTCCAGCCAGAGCTCAGAGGTCTCCCTGTCAGCTGCAGCGCCCTCAGCAGGGGCCTGGGCACAAGCTCAGGAAGGGTGGGGATTGGGGCAGAACCCCAGAAGCCTGTGAGGGTCTGTACTCACCCCGCAAGTATCCCCTGCCTGAGAGGGCGTAACATTAAATAGCAAATTTTAAAACAACAAGACATGAGGGAGACCACAGGCAAAAGAAAAAGGCTCTCCTCCTGCTTTTTGAACAAGGCGCCCTGCATTTTCCTTTTGCACTGGGCGGCCCTGCTCCTAGCCCAGCAGTATCTTAGTCCATTCAAGCTGCTATAACAAAATAGCACACACTGGGCTGCTTAAGAACAATAGAAATTTATATCTCACAGTTCTGGAGGCTGGAAGTCCGAGATCATGGTGCCGGCATGGGCGGGTGAGAGTCACAGACTTCTCATTGCAGCTTCTCCAGGTGAAGAGGGCAGGGAGCTCTCCGGGGCCTCTTGTAACCACTAATCTAACTCACGAGGGCTCCACCCTCAAGATTTAAGCACCTCCCCAAAGCCCCACCCCCTAATACCATCACGTTGGGGGGGTTAGGATTTCAACATACAAATTTGGGGAGACACAAACATTCAGACCATAACAAGCAGTTTCTAAACTCTAACAGGTAGAAGCAGAACATCTGATTCCTCCAAACCCCATCGGTGCCTATACAAGTGGAGCTGCTCTGGTGAGGCCCAGCCCTTAGGCCTCCTGCGTCAGTACCTGGGAGGGGGTCTGTGGAGCCAGGTCTGTGAAGACCTCTGGCAGTCCATACCAGTGATCCTCAAACTTCAGTGGGCAAAAAATCACCTAGAGAATGTGTTAGAAAGGCAAATTCTCAGGCCCCAGACCCAGAGATTCTGACTCAGTAGGTCTGGGGCGGGGCCTGAGATTTTGCCCTTCAAACAGGCTCCAGGTGATGCCGAGGCTGCAGCCCCGTGGTCCACACTTGGAGGGACACTGGTAACCGGTCCACTTCACAGAGGAAGCAGCAGAGACTGGGTGTCTTGCCCGACAGCACACTCGTTAAGGGCAGGCAGCACGGAACCCAGATCTCCACACTCCCGACACCTCTTCATGGCTCTGGCAGTTTGAGGAAGGATGGCGTAACTTAGGACCAGACTGAAAGTTTCCATCAATGCTTGTTAAGCAAATGAGTATTTTAGCAATTGTATAAACCGCTCCTCACTTCTCCCTCCGATCTATGAGACAAGGCAAGTAGCACTGGGGAGCAGAGAGATCACCCTTCATCTGCTCTAAGCCTCAGTTTCCTTAGTGATAGCCAGTATTCATGAAGTACTTCCCAGGCATTTTACATGCGTTGATCCTCTCCAAGAACCTAGGGAGTAGGTGCCATTATTGTCTCCATTTTATAGGTGATGATACTCAGGAGTGTGGTAATTTGATTAAAGTCACACAACCAGGGTGCAGAGGCAGGATTTTAACAGATGCACTCTGACTCCATAGCCCAAACTTCTCACCACCCTGCCCTAAAGAAACTGCCTTGTTGGGAACCCACAACTCAGTGCTGGCTGCCTTGCTGGAGGCCTTCCCATTTCCCTGCTCTCTAAGCCCTCCCACCTTTAGGGTCCAACTCAACCCACAGCTTGCTTTGAAGACTGCCCTCAGATGTGGGGCAGCTCTGCTCATTTACGCTCCTCGGGCAGCTCTCTGGGTCTGATCCAATCCACCTGGCCCTCAACCAGCACTTCTCATGAGGTCAGTGCTGGCCTTAGAGTGGGTGAGAGGAGTCCCTGGCCTTGGCCCTGTGCTTTGGAGGGCCTTGCTCTGCCCCTTCTCTAGCCATGTCCTTTCCAGTGGGGTGGGAGTCGGGAGGGAGGGGGCAAGGACTTGAATCCCCTCTTCTAAAATGTTCTGAGTACCCAGGACCCTGGAATTCCCTGCATGAATGGCCGTGAAATCATCCCCTAGCCCACCCTTCCAAGGGCAGCATTGTTCTTAAGCTGGTTACACCAGCTTAAGATGTGCCCCCTCTAGGCCTGAAGGGCGTCTAGGAGTAGGGAGTGGGGGAGGCAGAACTGACATGGAAGCTGGGGTGTCTATAAAGATGAGCATGAAGCCCCTCAAGATTCCAGATGAAGAGGGGGTCAGAAGAGAAAGTGAGTAGCTAACTGGGGGTCATGACTGAAGGACAACTCTTCCAGCAGTGCCATTATATTAGTTTCCTATTGTTGTGTAACAAATTACTGCAAACTTAGTGACTTAAAACAACACATATTTATTGTCTCACAGTTTCTGTGAGTTAGGAATCTAGGCAGGGAATAGCTGGGTCCTCTGTTTCATGGCCTCTCACAAGGTGTTGTCCAGGGCTGAGGTCTCACCTGAAGGCTTGTTTGGGGAAGCATCTGCTTCTAAACTCATGTAGCTATTGGCAGAATTTCAGTTCCTCAAGGGTCATTGGACTGCAGGCCTCAGTTCCTTGCTGGCTGTTGGACAGAGACCACCCTCATGTACTTGCCACAGAGGCCTCTCCAACGTGGCAACTTGCTTCATCAAAACCAGGCAGGGAAAGAGTCGGCTAGCAAGAGAGAAATCACTATCCTGTATAACCTAGCCATAGATGTGACATCCCATCGCATTTAGCACATTCTATTGGTTAGAAGCAAGTCATGGAAAACAACTATACTTAAATTAAAAAAGAAAGAAAGAAAGAAGCAAGTTGTGGGTCACGTCCACACTCAAGAGGAGAGGATTCCACAAGAGGGTAAGAGGTGGAGATCAGTGGACACCATCTTAGAAGCTGCCTGACACAGCCTTATCCAAGCACAGAACTCCAAAGAATCACAGAGGGAATTCTACATTCAAACCTGGCCTTCTCTGGTGTTTTAAAGTTATATTTATTAAGGGAGGAGAATAAATATTTTAGTCAACAGTGTGTTAGCCTGAGTTACAGCTTTTAAGTATTTGACATATGGGATGTGGGACTCTTTTGATACTCTCATTCTGGCCCCATAAATATTAGGACAGGCCTGCTTCTGTGCATTTGTCCTGGCTGCCACTTCAGACAGGCAAGGCCTTGTTGGAAGGGTCCTGTCTCCTGATTGTTTGCCCTACACACAGCCTAGCATGCCATCATGTGAGAAGCAGTCAGTAAAGTCTGCCTGGGCATCTGCTGGCAGTTGCCCAGCTCCAGTGGTAGCCCTCTTCCAGCCGCTGCCATGAGGCAGCTGGGCTGATTTGAAACCTCAGTGGTTGGGTTTCCTCATGAGCAAGAAAAGAGGAGCCCACGTGGCACAGAAAGAAAATGAGAAGAGCAAAATCCACCACATCAGCAAGGCAAAGCTGACTCCTTCCAGGGGAGCAAAACTCTGCCTTTAGATAGGGTTTCCCTGGAGACGCAGTAGTTAAGAATCCGCCTACCAATGCAGGGGACACGGGTTCGAGCCCTGGTCCGGGAAGATCCCACATGCCACAGAGCAACTAAGCCCGTGCACCACAACTACTTAGCTTGCGCTCTAGAGCCCACGAGCCACAACTACTGAGCCTGCACCACAACTACTGAAGCCCGTGCACCTAGAGCTCATGCTCCACAATAAGAGAAGCCACCACAATGAGAAGCCCGCAACAAAGAGTAGCCCCTGCTCGCCGCAACTAGAGAAAGCCCACGTGAAGCAACGAAGACCCAACACAGCCAAAAAAAAAAAAAAACTCTGCCTTTAGATGAAAACATGATTATTAGGTTTCTTTCTATTTTTTATTTTATATTTATTATAAAAATAATGAATATGGTTTATTTTTTTAATCTATAAGAAACAAAAGAGCTACAGTTTCACCATTAAACTCCCTTTGTTGTGTGCGTGTGTACACAGCATATACATATATGTACATGTATACTCATATATACTTATATATGTATTTTAATTTTGTAATGTAATATGTTACATTAATGTAATTTTGTATGTAGTATATTTTAAATTTCCTTCCCCAGAAAATGTTTTTTATGCATAGCTGCTGCTGGTGGTCTTATTGTTAAATTTGTGTGGTTTGGGGGCTTTAAAAAAAATAAAAGATCATACTGTCTATTCAGTTATATCTACTTTTGCAGGACAGTGAATATTTTTTCTAGGTTAAAGAGGTAGAATTTAAAAATAACTTAAAAATAGATGATAGATTCACAAAGTCAAAAAAGTACTCAGTGAAAAGTCTCCCTCCCTATCCCCAGTTCACATCCCTGGCAGTAACCAATGTTAACAGATCCTTCTACGTTCTTCCAAAGATAATTTTATATACATAAGCAAATATATAAATATCTTCTCTTCTTTTCCACCTTCTACATAGTGGTAGTATATTATGCACACCATCCTGCATTCAATATATCTTGGAGATAGTTCCATATCTTTATATACCAGTGGTTCTCCACCTTGGCTGAATATTAGAATTATGTGAGTAGCTTTAAAAAATTCTGGATGCCCAAGCCACACCCCAAACCAATTAAATTAGAATCTATGGGGGTGAGGGGCACAGGCATCAGGATTTTTTAACCTCCTTTAGGTACAGCCAAGGTTGTGTACTACTTATATAAAGAGCTTCCTGAGAAAGGAAATGAAAGGAAGAGGAAATATGATAATTCCATTATTGCTTATAAAAGAAAATTAGGGTGACCAACTGTCCTGGCTTTCCAGGGACTGAGGGGTTTCCAAGGACATGGGACTTTCAGTGCTAAAGCCAGGATGAGCTGCTCACATTACAAAGAAAATTTGTAAAACTTCAATTTAATGTAGTACTAGATGTCTTTAGCCAGAGCAATTAGGCAAGAAAAAGAAATAAAATGCATTCAAACCAAATTGGAAAAAAGGAAGTAAAGTTATCTCTGATTACAGATGACATGATCTTATATATAGAAAAGGCTGGTGAGGGGTATGGTAAATAAGACTGTTTTGTTATGTGGTTAAGAGTCTCTCAGGTGATAAGCAGTTGTCTCCAAAGTAGCTCTCTTCTTGGTATGGAGACATCTTTGTAAATGGAAATTTCCTTCATAAATGTAAATTTCCTTTACAAAAGGGGAAATCCTTTATTTTTAGGCAAGTGGAGGAGGTAAAGAGCTTTTCCTGAGTCTTCTGGTCCTCAATTGCCTTTAAATTAGCTCAAAATAATCCGTATGTGCCAAAGTGGCATATTTTTGGGTGATATTCTGGTACCCTCCATAATTCTTCAATAAGAATTTATTAAAATTGTCAATAAATTCCCAAAAGACTATAGATACCATTCTCTAATCATAATGTAACAAAACTAGAAATTGATTATCGAACCAGAAAGTAAAAAGACCTTACTGCTTGGTTATCTATAACTATCTGTCAACCCAAAAGCCCAAAACCCTCTTTCCTTTGTGTATATATTTGTGTACATGTGTGTATATTCCTAAAATGGAATATGAGCCTCATCATCTGGCCTCCTTCTTGAGTCTCATATCTTTGTGAAACGCCTTCTGCATATCGAACCTAGGAGGGTAAAAGAAAAAAGTTTCTTTTTTCTACTACAGTTACATTACTTTTGAGTTCATTGAAGTTTTTTTGGTGAACTAATTACTGTAAAGTCAATTTAATTTCATGTAACCAGAGATACATGAAAATAAAATGAATTTTTAGTTTTCAGATTATGTTTAATATATATCAAGCAGCTCTATTTAAAAAATTATATTATTTAGGTCTTACCTTAGCATGGCCTAAGAGAGAGGTAAATGATCTCCCTTACTGATGTTTCTATTTTTTCCTTGTATTTCCTCTAGCTTTTGCTTTATTAATGTGTATTATTTGTTACATAGATGTTAAATGTTATATATCACGTAGATTAAAAAGAGTTATATCATGAATTTCACAACCTTATTATCCTAGAACTCATCCAAGTCTAGTATTAAGATAATGATCTCTGCTAAACTTTTACACTTACTTGGTAAAAACACATTTTCTCATTCTTTCATTTTCAATCTTTCTTAATCATTTTATCATTAGGTTTTACTTTGTGATCTAATATTGAGAGTCTCTTTTAACAGGTCAATTTGGCCTAATTACACTTATTGCTATGACAATTACGTTTGGTTCTATAGGTTTTGTTTTATTATTGTGTTTGCGTTTTCAGTGATAATTTGGAAAGTTGGTGTTTCTTATCTAGTAATTACCTTTAGGGGCTTGTTAAAAAATAACTATCCCTTAATTAATACTTGGTTCAAAAAGGAAAAAGAAAGGAACTGTAGACTATCTAGAAAAAAATGTTAATAAAAACTATACATCAAAACCCATAAGATATAGCTAAAACAGTTCTCAGAGGAAAAATATATACTAAAAAATACTTTAGTTAAAAAAATTAAAAAATAAATAAATTAAGCCTAAAACTCAAGAAAGTCGGGGGGAAAAAGAAAATTATCCCTAAGGAAAGTAAAAGGAAGGAATTAATAAAGGAGAAGTGAATTTGAAAACATAAAAATTATAGCACTAATAGATAAATTTATTAGCTGGTTCTTTGAAAAATCCAAGAAAGAAAGAAAACAAAAGAAAGAAAGACAACATCCCCAAAGAAAAGCAAACAAAGGACATAAACGATTCATAGAAAAGAACATACAAAGGGTTCTTAAACATATATAAAGATGCCTAACCTTACTCATAAAAAAGTGATATGCAATTTAAAACTATACTAAGATAAATAGGCACATGAAAAGATGCTCAACATCATTAGTCATCAGAGAAATGCCAATCAAAACCACAATGAGATCCAACTTCATGTCCACTAGGATAGCTGTAAAAAAAAAAGTGTTGGCAAGGCTGTGGAGAAATTGGAACCCTCCTACATTGTTGGTAGGGATGTAAAAATGGCGCAACCACTGTGGTAAACAGTTTGGCAGTTCTGCAAAAGATTAAACATAGAGTTACCAGCAGACCCAGCAATTCCACTCTTAGGTATAGAGCCAAAAGAATTGAAAACATATGCTCACACAAATACTTGTACCCAAATGTTCATAGCAGCATTACTCATAATAGCCAAAAAATGGAAACAACCTAAATGATTAATGGGTAAATAAAATGTGTTATACAATTGAATATTATTAGGCAATAAAAAGAAATGAAGTACTAACGCATGCTACAACATGAACCTTGAAAACATTATGCTAAATGAAAGAAGCCAGTCACAAAAGACCACATATTGTATGATTCCATTTATATGAAATTTCCAGAATAGGCAAATCTACAGAGGCAGGAAGTAAATTAATGGTCGCCTAGGACTGGGCAGTGGGAAATGGGGTGTGACTGCTAATGGGTACAGGGTTTCTTTTTGGAGTGATCAAAATGTTCTAAAATTGATTGTGATGATGGCTGCACAACTTTGCTAATATACCAAAAACCAGTGAACTGTACACTGGAAGTGACAGTACAGTTCCAAGATAAGAGCTGCCTCTGCTCTTCCTCAATGACTCCTTTGTTTTAGAAAACTGAAAGTTTTCTTCCCCTTCTTTGAGACCTCTCTCATTCATGAATGTTTCCCCTATTGCCCTAGCCTGAAAAAAATGATCTCCTTAATTGCCAGGTGCATTTTGCCCTATATGGTACCTAGTCATAGGGTGCTCTTTGCAAGGATCAGTTAGATTTTGTAAACTAGAGAATTAATGGAAGTGCCAGTGGTCTTATCTTGGAATTCTAGGTCTGAACAAACTGGTGTTGCAGATTTGAGTTTCGATAGTATGTGAAGCATATCATGGCTCGGTCTGGCACAGTATATCTGTTCTGTGAGTCAGGATATGTTTGACAAGTTGGGGTTTCTGTTTCAATTCTTAGTCCTTTACATTTACTTGGTCCCTGGTAGGTGCTCAATAAATATTTGTTGAATGACTAAAAAAATCAATATGTTGTTGGCAGTGGGACAAAAATAGTACAACTTCTTTGTTGGTTACAGTTTGGCAAAATCTATAAAAAATACAAATACACACCTCCTTGACCTCCTAGTAGTTCCACTTCTAGGAAATAATCCTGCAGATAACTTCAACATGTGCAAAGGGCCACCTGATAAGGTTATTCATTGCAATCACAAGAGACCAAAAGTCTCCGAAATTTCCATAATAGGAGACTGCTTAATTAAACTATGATACACACACACAATGGAATAAAATGCAGATGTAAAAAATAATGAGAAAGTTCTCATGATACAGAATATCTGAGATGTATTCACTCAGTTCCAACTACAATGGCTGTCTTGTTGATCCTCACAGCAAGTCTTTTCCTCCCTCAGGGCCTCAGCATGGGAAGTTCTCTCTGCTTTGACTGTTCAACTCCAGATACATGCATGGCTCACTCCCTCATTTCTTCAGGCCTTGGCTCAAATACCACTTAACCTGCAAGGCTTCTGCTGACCATGCCATGTAAAATAGCAACAATTCCCCCACAAACACACACACACATGCACACACACACACTACCTATCCCCTTATCCTGCTTTTTTCCATAGCACTTACCACTTATCACTATATATTTACTTGTTTATTTATGTCCCACAAAAATGCAAGCTTCATGACGGGAAGAAATGTTTTGGTCACTACCAAATTCCAAATGACTAAAAGAGTGCTTGGCACATAGTAGGTACTCAGTAAATATTTATTGAATAAATGAATGTATTATGTGAAAAAAAAAGATGCTGGGTAGTGTTTTTCAATATGCTTCTATTTATGTTTTTTAAAAGACTATCCATGTAAATGCTTCTATGTGCATGAAATGTCTTTTAAAGTGTTACAGAAGGAGTAGGACATGCTGGTGGCCTGCAGGAAAGAGAACTTGATGCCTGGGAGACAGAGTGGGAAGCCGGCTTTTCACGATATTCTATTTGCAGATTATTAATTAGCCAAAGACTTTAAAAGTAAAAAGGAAAGCTCTCGTGTCATTTCTTTCTTTTTATGGCTCCATAGTAGGCTGCTGTGTGTTTGTAGGATAAGCCATTTCATCAGTCCTCTTTTGATGGACAATTATTTCCAAACTTCTGCTATCAAAAATCAGGGGGTCTAAAAAAAAAAAAAAATCAGGGGGTCTAGATATTCACTTTTCACATGTCATAACAAAAAGGATGCTGAGGTCTTTTTATGACTCCCTAACTTTGGTTCTAAACCTATGCAGTTGAAAGTATAACCCACACCCCAGACTAAACAAAAGTCTCCTACAGGATTTGATGGCTGGAAGCGGGGCTGCCTCAGCAAGCAGAGGGTCCTAGAAAAGGGAGAATGTCATTATCTTTATTTAAGATCTTTATATTCTCATTCATAAATTCACCCAATCCCTGAGCCTGTGGACATTTACTAATTACCAGGATAGTAGGGCTGTCTTACAAAAGGGGGAAAAACCAAAACAACAAGCTTCTACCAAAATGTGAAGACAGCTCAGTAGTCCTAATTCTCACAACGAAAGAGTCTGAACTGGACATTGAGAGTCTTGGTTCTGCTACTGAGGAGCTGTGTGATCTTGAAGAAATCACTTCCCCTCTCTGGGCCTCCACTGCCTCAATCCAGGGATAAGGAACCTGTTCTATTTCCTCCCATTCTACACTGAGTGACTTGTGGCAACTACTAGATGTACAGATCTGACGGGGCTGTCACTTTGCAGTGGTTCCTGTAGGTAAATAGGGCTCTGGGCTGTGCTGGGAGGGAAGTGCAAACAGAAAAGCAGCTGCCTTCATTTCCAGAAGTGACACCTGTACCTACTCAGGGGGACGGGCGAGCAAAGGCCCAGGTGACTCCAGGGGTGCAGAGTAGGGGGCAAGAGCATCAGCCACGGGGGCATCAGGGCCCAGGCCCCATGGAGTCGCTCTGGCAGGAGTCTGTGTGGCTCTTTCTCCAGCCCCATCAGGGGCCCAGAGTGTCCCAGGGGTCTCATCCCTCCTGAAGAGTCTGACAAGCACAGACTTCTGGAAATGACTCTGCACTGTTCTGCTGCCTAATCTGAAAACAGACGCTGGAGAGAGGCTGACAGGCACATTTTCACCACCCCTAAGTCTCTCAAGTGCAAATGAAGGCCACGTACATTCTTATTCTTTGGATCTGTAATTAAATCTTCATTTAGTAAAAAAATATAAAGTTGCAGGGATCTCATTTAACCTGTTCAAGTCATGAATTTGATGAGAATACTTTTCTTGCTCATTTTCAGTTTTTAATCAGCAATTAAAAGTTCATTAGATAATTTTTGAAGTTCTCTGCTCACACATTTTATGAGAAACCTACTCAACAGAAGATTGCACTTTCAGTGTTTCTGGTTTTTAAAAATTTAAGCAGATGATCTTTTTGAATACCTTTCCTTTTCTGGCTTTTTTCTTTTCTGGGCTACACAGTCATGTTTTCTAAACCAATCCCAACTCAACTTGTACTCATTCCCAATGATCTAAGAGTTTACAAAATAAAGTCGTTCTTCTAAAACATTCAAACTTATTGACATTACAAAGCAAAACACAAGAACTTTAATTAATAAATATAAAATTTTAAAATCAAAAGTATTTAAATAAAGCTGAATTTTTTATTTATATATTTTACTTTTCAATATTGCTTCTGTTTTATATTTTGGTTTTTTGACCCAGAGGCATGGGGGATCTTAGCTCCCCGACCAGGGATCAAACCTGCACGCCCTGTATTGGAAGGTGAAGCCTTAACCACTGGACTGCCAGGGAAGTCCCTTACTTTTCAGTTAAATCTTATTAAATATTATTATAAAAATAAAACTTCAGAATTCTCCGGCGGCGGCTGATTGAGCAGGACGAGATGGGCCTGATGGGGCTCATCGGGAAACTCGGTCATCAGCTGGCCGAGATCAGGGAGCGCACTCTCAAGAATATTCTCTGCAAGACCGAGCACAACTTAATCTGCTGTGCTGATCTGTTTCAGGAGAGGCTACTTTTTCTCCATTTGCTGGAATGGTTCAATTTTCTGTCTGTTCCAATGAAAGAAGAGGCTCTGAGTCTGTCGAACACATTGGTTAAGTATCCCCAGCAGTCCAGCATTTGGTTGATCTTGGTGCAGTCGAATTCTTATCTAAACTTCATTCTAATGTGGAGTCAAATCTACAGGCCAAAATTGATGGCATTTTGGATGGACTTTTTATTCTTCCTTCAGAGGTTCCTGAACTATATTCTGCGTCTTACCAAACCAGTCAGACTGGTAACTCTTTGAAATCAGTCTGTTGAAATCAATCAATCAATCTGTTAAAATATAAATATATGGGTTCTACTGGTTAATTCTAAGGAAAGGGACCTTAGATTTAAAAAAAAAAAACACAAAAAACAAAAACCTCCCCCCTGCCCCCAGCAACTTGTGTTAATTTACATGAATTTGACCTTAATTCCCCTCCTCTAATGTTATACAGAGGAGGATACTTGTGTATTTTTGCCTTTTTGGCCAAGGAGCATAAAAGATGCAAGTGACTTTCTTTTTGTGAGACTAGTCTGACAGATTATTTTTTTTTAACAATAACAGCAAATGTTTATTGAGCACTCATTACTGTGTGCGGGATGTTGTTTTAAATGTTTTATACTTGCATTTTGGAGCTGTGTTCTTCATATAGTGACGATGTTGGCCCTGCTCATGATTTTGTTATGGGGTCCAATCAAAATGCGCTACACAAGGTATACTGGCTAAAATCAGAGTCAAAGAGACATGGATTTAAGTCCCAGTTCTGCCACTAGTTGTGTGACCTTGGCTAAGCTACTTAATCCCTCCAGGCTTTAGTTTTCTCATCCAAAAACTGGTACAATAAGCGAGAACATCTTATAGGATTTTTGTGAGGATTAAGTGAGACAGCGTCTGGACAGTGCTCAGCATAGCGCCCAGCGTATATTAAGCACAGAATCCTTGTCTGCTATGGTTACTTGTTGTTATTTGATGTCCAGTATAGTGCCTTGCTCATGGAAAGCATTTAAATTGATTTGAAGAAAAGAAAATGCTCTTGAAATGTATGTGATTCAGTAGTAAAAGTGTTTTAAAAAATGTGTTTTTGCTCATTTAATCTGTTAGACCCTGTTTTTTTCCATGCCAGTGCTGTACTGCTACTGCTGTGACCCTCGGTCCTGCTGTTAACAAGAACAACAATAGCAGCTGCCACTTACTGAATTCTGTAATTGTGATTTTTAACAATGTATTTTACAATTTCTGTCTAAGCCATAACAAATAAAGTAGAATCTCAAATCATGAAAAAAAAAAAAACACCACTTCACAACTCTGGGGGTTTAATGTGCACTTAATAAACAAAGCAAGGAATCTGTATTACACTTCAAATATCTTACAACTACAACTACATGTATACAAATGTAAGAAAAATATAATTCTCTATTACGGCAAAATGTTCGTCAGACACCATGGTATATTTTTATGTAATGGTACCCAACACATCACACCTCCCTGCGTCCAGCTCCTTTGCAATAAGATCAGGAGATAGAGTCTATTACCGCTGCTACCTCCTACCTTGGATCTGGGTGTTCCTTAAGGCTTCATTTGGTCAACAGAATGAGACAGAAGTAACACTGTACAACTCCCAAGGCCAGGCCTTAAGAAGTTTTTGCTTTTGCTCTCTTGGAACATTTCTACCATTATATGAAAAAGCCCATTCTAGCCCAGAGGATGAAAGGCCATTTGGAGAACTGAGGTATCCCAGTCAACAGCCAGCATAACTGCCAAACATGTGAACAAAGCCATCCTGGACCATCCAGTCCCAGCTGAGCTGAGCAGCTGCCTAAGTGACCTCAATGGAGATCAGAAGAAAAATTGCCCAGGTGCTCCCAGCTGCTCCCAGCCCAGAATTGCAAGCAAATAAATTGCTGTTGTTTTAATTCACCAAGTTTCACTGTGGTTTGTTACACAGCAATAGATAACTGACATAGACACCATGTACAACAGTTGTGAATATTCAGCTAACTTGTGACTGCCTCCAGAATCACAACTTAGACCAAAAAAAGAAGAAAATAGACTCTTGGCACTATTGAAAAATAATATTTGGTTATGTCAGGACCTGCTGAACTCATGCTCTCTGAGAGGAGGGATGCAACAGGAGTATTTTATCTACAAATATCAGCCCAATCAATTCTTTCTCCCTCCAAAGCAGTGACTGTCTCCTAGGTCAGCAGGGGGTCAACCCACAAGCCTTCACAGCATTTGGACTCAGCTGTTTCCTGTTTCGACAAAATACGAGGAAAGGTGGAGATGGTGTTAATCATGAGCTTTCACGTTCAGGGTTGCAGGTCACACTGTGCCAGCCCAGTGCTGAATGCAAGATCCCAAGCGAGAAAAAGTCCCGTGTGGCCTTTAATAAATTTAATTTTTTGACACGCAAAGCCCTCTAAAGTGTAAGGGCCCAGGACAGAGGCCCCCTTGCCTGACCTAAGGGTAATCTTACCCTGGCCTCAGTTTGGGGAAATGGTTGAGACCTTTTTTCAGGATTTGCCTGTGAACTGTAATTAGGAAAATTTGGGAATGGCCATTAAATGTAAAATATGCCTATCTCTTGATACATCAACCCAGCTTTAGGGAAAACATCCTATAGAAATAAAAGAACCAACATATTAAAGTAGCTATGCAAAAATGTTTATCACAAATATTGTTTAAAGTAAGAAAAAGTAGAAACAACATCATTAATAGGGGCTGGTTAAGTCAATCATGGTCCATCCATATTAGAAAATGTTATGCAACCTGTTAAAAGGTTGTTACATCTATTGACTTGGAGAGATTTATTCATGTTTTCATTCAGTAAACATTTACCAAGCATCAGTTATGAACCTGGCAGTCTTCTAAGTACTAGGGATACAGCAGGGAAGAGGACAAGGTTTGTTGCTTGTGAAATTCACATCTTAATGGGGAAAGACAGACCATAAATAAACAAATAAATAGGTAGTATGTCAGATGGTATTAAGTGCTATGAAGAAGAATGAAGGTGGGTGGGGAGATAGAGTCTGGAAGGAAGTGAGGGAAGGAGCTCTGTGGCTACCAGGAGGAAGGGCAGTTGAGGCTGAGGAGACAGCAAGTGCAAAGGCCCTGATTTGGGAGTGTGCCTGGTAGGATTAGAAACCTCAAGGAGGCCAGGGTGGTGGAGGGCAGGGCTCAGAGGTGAGATGAGAGAGGAGAGCAGTGGAGTTGGGGGGGGAGGGTGTATGTGTGTGTGTGCACACGCGCACGTCCGCGCACAGATCATGTAGGGTCTTGTAGCCCCTGGTGAGGACTTTGGTTTTACTCTGCATAGGGTGAGAAGCCGCTGGGGGGTTTTGAGCTGAGGAACAACACGACCTGACTTAGGTTTTTAAAGGATCCCAGCGGCTGCTGTGAGGAGAGTAGACCTAAGGGGGCAAGAGTGGAAGCAGAGGGCTTCCCTGGTGGCGCAGTGGTTAAGAATCCGCCTGCCAATGCAGGGGACACGGGTTCGAGCTCTGGTCCAGGAAGATCCCACATGCCGCGGAGCAACTAAGCCCGTGCGCCGCAACTACTGAGCCTGCACTCTAGAGCCCGGGAGCCACAGCTACTGAAGCCCGCGAGCCACAACTACTGAAGCCCACGTGCCTAGAGCCTGTGCTCCGCAACAAGAGATTCCACTGCAATGAGAAGCCCGCACACTGCAACGAAGACCCAACGCAGCCAAAAATAAAAATAAAAAATAAATAAATTTATTTAAAAAAAAAAAAAGAGTGGAAGCAGAGAAGAATGAAGAGGTTGCTGCCGAGAGAGAGGATGGCGCTTACACAAAGGTGGAAGCAGCAAGGTGGGGAGAAGCGATGGGATTCTGGATAGGTTTTGAAGGGTTCGGGGGCTGTGGGATGCCCTAATGGAATTGGAGGTAGGTGTGAGCAAGGAGCCATATGGCCTTTATTTATTTATTTTTGGCCATGCCGCGTGACATGAGGGATTGTAGTTCCCCGACCAGGGATAGAACCCATGCCCCCTGCAGTGGAAGCGTGGAGTCTTAACCACTAGACTGCCAGGGAAACCCCTAGATGGCCTTTAAATCGTATTAATGAGAAAAGCTAGTTCCAGAGTAATGTGAGTATAACATGATCCCATTTTCGTTCAAATAAACAACAAATAAAACACCCTCTCCTCTTTGTGCCTGCATCTTTGCGTAGGGGTTATATGAATGTATTCAATATTAGTCTTCTAAGGCTGCCGTAACAAATTGCTACAGCCTGGGTGGCTTAAACAACAGAAATGCATTTCCTCACAGTTCTGGAGGCCAGAAGTCCAAGACAAAGATGCCATCAGGGTTATTTGTGGTGAGGCCTCTCTTCCTGGCTTGTAGACAGCTGTCTTCTCACTGTGTCTTCACATGGCCTCTGCTTTGGAAGGCTCTATTCTTACAACCTCACTTAACCTTTATTACCTCCTTATAGGCCCCATCTCCAAATAGTCGCACTGGGGGTTAGGGCTTCAACATATGAATTGGGGGGCACAATTCACTCCATAACAATGAGTATAGGGTAAGTTGTGAAAGGTGACCCACAAGCAGGTAACATTGATCACCTGAGGGACTGTGGACCAGCTGAGGGTGGTTTGTTTTGTTTTTTCGCTTTGAATAGTTTCATTGGTTGCAGTGGGTACATGTCAATTTTTAAAATTTTTGAGAAGCCACCTTGGCTCAGAATTCATTCCCGCACACATTTTTAAGGCCACCACTAGCCTCTGGCTCTGAGCTCCTGTTCTTGGTCCCTGGTTAGCTCCTGGCCTTGGCAGGGAAGCAGGGGTGTTCAGGCAAGCTTGGCACTTGGTAAGAAGGTCAAGGGGCCCAGAAGAAAGGAAGAGGGCATGACTGCCCTACCTGAGCCAGGTGTGGGGTGTCCATGACAGGACCCCTTCCCAGCCCTGCAGGTACCTTAGGGGAGAGGGTCTGAGTTGGAAGTGACTGGAAGGCAGTCTTAGTGAGGTCAGTGTAACATTCCCTCCCCTGAAGCCTTAGGTGGTCCTGCCGCCCCTCCCCAAAGGTGATTCAGAGCTGGCTCCAGCTGACACCTTCTGTGCTCAGCGACCTAAGCCAAGCTGCTTGCCTTTGCTTATCCTCAGCTGACTGTTGGTGGTGAACATTCAGTGAGAGAACGTGGACCATTTGCCTGTTTCCTCCTCTATCGAATGGGACCTGCCCCCCAGCACACTCCAGCAGCAGCAACACCGCAGCTCATAGCAGGACCTGCTGCGTGCTGGCACCCCACACGGTACTCCACACACAGGCTCTCTGGAGCCTCACGGAGACCAGGATCCCATTTTACAGCTGAAGAAAACTAAGGCTCAGAGAAGAGAGGTAATGTGTACAAGATCACACGGCTCAGGGGGAGTTCAGGCCCAGCTCTCCCCACCCCAAGGCCCAAGCTCTTTTACCCCACCGTGCAGCCCTCGCGGGGCTGCTGAGAAGCCCACATGATTTAATTTGTATGAAATCACCTTGAGAAGCAGAGAGCCCTGGGTAAACATGAGGTATTGTTGTCTCTAACAGCTCAGTGCCAGGCCCAGGGCGCCCTGTGACTGCTCATGAATTCACCAGATACCTGCTTTTATGCCCATCACTGAGCTGAGAGTCTAGCCACCCGGCTTGGTCGGTGAAGGCATATGCGGGCCTTTGCTTCTGTCCCGGCTGTGCTTTGAGGATGCTCCACAGTGAGGAGGGCTGCAGGGCCCCTCAGGGGGAGGCTGAGCCCCATCCACACGCTGGGAGTCACCTTGGGCCTTGGCGGCACAGCTGTAAAATAAAGATGGGAACCTGTCATGTCTCAGGGTCCTTCCAGCTGTAAAGCTTTGTGATCCCACAGAGAGGCTGCCTCGGGCTTCCTCATCTGAGAGTGGAGACCTCATGGAAAATCATGAGCCTCGTGGCTTCTAGAAAGCTCACTCCAAAATCCCAGAGATCACAAATCCGTGCCGGGACCCCCCAGACCCAGCTCATGGTCTGGCCCTGCCTTCCTGTTCCAGCTCTTCTCTTACTTCTCTTCCTGTTGCTTACATTCTAGGAAGAAAGCCCTTTCTGCTCCAGGGACTCTACGCACACAGTTCCTCTGACTAGAAAACCCTCTTCTGACTCTTGGGGTGTGTAGCCAGCTCCTCCTCATCCTTTAAGAGTCCACCTTCATAGTGAAGGGGTCCGGAATATACCACAGTGAAAAGGTTTTTTTCCTGAACTCCCTTTTTCTGCCTAAAAGCAGAGTCTCCCCAAAGAATTCAACTATCATAAATCCCCTCCCTAAGACTTTTGCACCAGGAAAGATTGACTCCTATCACCAAGGGAACAGTTGCAAGAGGATGAGAAATCACCCAGACATTGTCACAAAACTATCACATCTCCCATCTATTCTCCTAAGGGCCATCTTAGGAGAATCATTTCTACAAGTCATTTATTTTCCCATAAGTGCCTTTCTCCCCCTTTCCTTCCCCTATTAAGATGCCATATAAGCCCCAAATTGTACTAGCCTCTTTGAGTCACATTTTTCTGTGAACTCCTGCATACATACATGAATAAAATTCTGTCTTTTCTCTTGCTAACTTCTTTTGTCACTTTAATTCACAGGCCCCTATCACTAAACCCAAGAGGGTAGAGGAGAAGTTTTTCCTCCCTGACAGTTATCACCACCTAAGAGGGATCTTCCCTAATCATTTTATCTCACTTAGGTCTCTGTCCCCTTTCATAGCATTTATCATAACTTATTATGACTTTATTTATTTGTCTGCTTATTATGTTTGTGTCTGAACTTCCATTACAGCATAAGCTGTGTGGAGGCAGGGACAGTACCTACCTCATTCATCACTCATGGAATACTCATGGCCTAGCGTAGTACTTGGCATATAATAGTTCATTAAATACTCGGTGAATGAATGGATGAAGAACTCCATCCATAGCTCAGATATTTACTGTGAGTCTAAAGCTCATCTCCATTCAACACTCACTCATTGAGAACTTATTAGGTGCCATGATAGTGCTCAGTGTTAGCAAACCACAAAGACCTGCTCCCTGTTGTTGAGGAGCTTACAGGAGAATAAGCACCCTGCTGGGCCCTGTGAGGGGCAAATATGAGAAAGGAGACATAATTCTTCCCTGGAGAAGTCTACTGATGCAGTAGGGAGAGGAGAAAATGGAAAACATGTGAAAAGGAGCTTGGAAACAAAAACACCTCCAAGTACAGTTAATTAGCACACAGATAAAACAGATTGTTAAACTATTCTCTTGGCCTTTGTTTAGGAAATAATTCATGTCATTCTGCTGATAACGTTGGATGGAGTTCGTGTTACCTCTGCTTCATTTATACACCTGAGCCTGAGGAGCACCTGTCCCCTGGGCACTCGGACCGGCTGACTGGCACTGCTGGTCCCCTCTTGGCAGCACCTAGGACAGACATGTAGACTCTAAAAAGCCTTGCGCACAGCCTCCCTGCCTCAGTCAGGGCCCCTTAAGCCAGAAGGGCCAAAGATGTATTGAAGTTAACTCCTTCACCCCGCAAAAAGTAAATAAATAAGAGGGAGAGTTTATTGTAATTTTTCAATGCACAGGAACCTAAGAGAACTTGACAGCCAGGCCAGGTCTAGTGTTCTCAGAGCATGGCCTCGGTTCTTTAGATTCCCGAGTCCAGATTTCCATATTCTCCCATCCTTCCGCATTAGACCTCAAGTCCTGGGTGCTGGCTGACCTGTGGGCAGAAAGCCCCAGGTCAGGTGTCCACAGCGTGGTGCAATTAGCCTACCCCTGGGCAGGGATGCATGGTAGCAGACAAGGCCCCTAGGCCAGAGAAGATGACCCCAGAAGAGGACTGAGTTAGGTAGAGTGGTCAACCTTTGTCCAGGACTGACAGATTTCACTGGAAGTGTGACTTTTACGGCTAAAACCAGGAAAAGTTCCAGGCAAATCCGGGTGAGATGATCACCAGTGCAGCCAATAGCACATCTGTTTCATGCCCATATATATTATTAATTCTGAGGAACACATTTCTTCACATTTAACATCACTGAGATCAGGATGTGTCTAAAAATTGGTGGTATCCTATGATGGCTGTCAGCGGGGAATGAAGCCCAGTTCTCTGGGAGAGGATGTGTGTTTGGCAGTCACTTCTGGGGCACTACCAACCTGATACCACCTTAATTTTCTGCTTGACTTTTCTAGGACATACTGACAGTGCAAATTCAATTAACTTGGGCCTGGCATACCTTTATCAACTGCTAGATGGCAAGCTGAGGCAACTGAGAGACAGGAGCAGACCAATAGTTCAAGTAACCTTGTTCTTCTAGCAGATGAAAGAAAATTAAGTTCAGTTTTTACGTAAGTAAACTATTGATATTAAAGCTTATTTTTAAAACCCTTATAATAAATGTATTTAATCTTAGTCAGCTTGATCACACATAAAATTCCTTTTCCAAGATTTCTTTTTTTTTTTAATTTTATTTATTTATTTTTGGCTGTGTTGGGTCTTCATTGCTGCACACGGGCTTTCTCAAGTTGTGGCGAGTGGAGACTACTCTTCGTTGCGGTGTGTGGGCTTCTCATTGTGGTGGCTTATCTTGTTTCAGAGCATGGGCTCTAGGCGCAAGGGCTTCAGTAGTTGTGGCATGCGGGCTCAGTAGTTGTGGCTCATGGGCTCTAGAGCACAGGCTCAGTAGTTGTGGCGCACGGGCTTAGTTGCTCCGCGGCATGTGGGATCTTCCTGGACCAGGGCTCGAACCCGTGTCCCCTGCATTGGCAGGCAGATTCTTAACCATTGCGCCACCAGGGAAGTCCCCAAGATTCCTTTTTTACAAAACTTCTATACCTTTTTTAAAATTTTTAATTTTATATTGGAGTATAGTTGATTTACAATGTTGTGTTAGTTTCAGGTGTACAGCAAAGTGATTCAGTTTTACATATATATATTTTACATACATATATATATATATATTCTTTTTCAGATTCTTTTCCCATATAGGTTATCACAGAATATTGAGTAGAGTTCCCTGTGCTATACAGTAGGTCCTTGTTGATTACCTATTTTATATATAGCAGTGTGTATATGTTATTCCCAACCTCCTAATTTATCCCTCCGCCCCCCCCGCCACCTTTCCCCTTTTGTAACCATAAGTTTGCTTCCTAAGTCTGTGAGTCTGTTTCTGTTTTGTAAATAAGTTCATTTGTATCATTTTTTTAGATTCCACATATAAGTGATATCATATGGTATTTGTCTTTCCCTATCTGACTTACTTCACTTAGTATGATAATCTCTAGGTCCATCCATGTTGCTGCAAATGGCATTATTTCATTCTTTTTTATGGCTGAGTAATATTCCATTCTATATATGTACCACATCTTCTTTATCCATTCCTCTGTCAATGGACATTTAGGTTGCTTCCCTGTCGTGGCTATTGTACATAGTACTGCAATGAACGTTGGGGTGCATGTTTCTTTTTGAAGTATGGTTTTCTCTGGATATTTGCCCAGGAGTGGAATTACTGGATCATATGGTAGCTCTATTTTTAGGTTTTTAAGGAACCTCCATACTGTTCTCCATAGTCGCTGTACCAATTTACATTCCCACCAACAGTGTAGGAGGGTTCCCTTTTCTCCACACTCTCTGGCCATTCTAACGGTGTGAGGTGATACCTCATTGTAGTTTTGATTTGCATTTCTCTAATAATTAGTGAAGTTGAGCATCTTTTTGTGTGCTTTTTAGCCATCTGTATGTCTTCTTTGGAGAAATGTCTATTTAGATCTTCTGCCCATTATTTTGATTGGGTTGTTTTTGCTTTGTTTGTTGTTTTTGATATTGGCTGCATGAGCTGTTTGTATATTTTGGAGATTAGTCCCTTGTTGGTCTCATCATTTGCAAATATTTTCTCCCATTCTGTGAGTTGTCTTTTCGTTTTGTTTATGGTTTCCTTTGCTGTGCAGAAGCTTTTAAGTTTAATTAGGTCCCATTTGTTTATTTTTGTTTTTATTTTCATTACTCTAGGAGGTGGATTCAAAAAGATATTGTTGCAATTTGTGTCAAAGAGTGTTCTGCCTATGTTTTCCTCTAAGAATTTCATAGTATCCGGTCTTACATTTAGGTCTTTAAAAACCCATTTTCATTTATTTTTTGTGTATCATGTTAGAGAATGTTCTAATTTCATTCTTTTACATGTGACTGTCCAGTTTCCCCAGAACCACTTACTGAAGAGACTGTCTTTTCTCCATTGTATATTCTTGCCTCCTTTGTCATAGATGTGTGGCTTTATTTCTGGGCTTTCTATCCTGTTCCGCTGATCTATAAGTCTGTCTTTGTGCCAGTACCATACTGTTTTGATTACTGTTGTAGCTTTATAGTATAATCTGAAGTCAGGGAGCCTGATTCCTCTAGCTCTGTTTTTCTTTCTGAAGATTGCTTTGGCTATTCAGGGTCTTTTGTGTTTCCATATAAATTTTAAGATTTTTTTTTGTTCTAGATCTGCAAAAAATGTCATTGGTGATTTGATAAGGATTGCATTGAATCTGTAGATTGCCTTGGGTAATATAGTCATTTTGACAATATTGATTCTTCCTAAAACTTTTATAAATTTTAATGCCTATTTTAGTTTGTCAGTTGCTCTCTTTCCCATTCAGAAATAATCAGCTTTACTTTAGGACAAAATTACTTCCTTTTCCTTCAACAAAAATGTATCTCCATCCCTCATACCTTTTTTTTTTTTAACCAAAAACACATATCCTACTTTCCTTCCATACAGAGTTGTTTCCCTTATTATTTTTAGAAGCTTTAATTACATATACAGGCCTACCTCATTTTATTGCACTTCACAGATATTGCATTTTTTATAAATCGAAGGTTTGTGGCAACTCCACATCAAGCCAATCTATCAGTGCCATTTTTCCAACATAAATTGCTCAATTCATGACTTCATGTCTCTGTGTCACATTTTGGTGAGTCTCACATTTCAAACTTTTTTATTTAATAAATATTTCTTATGATGATCTGTGATCAGCAATCTTTGACGTTACTATTGTAATTGTTTTGGGGCACCACAAACCATGCCCATATAAGACATGAACTTAATTGATAAATATTGCGTGTGTTCTGACTGCTCCACTAACCGGCTGTTCCCCTATCTCTCTCCCTCTCCTCAGGCCTCCCTATTCTCCAAGACACAACAATATTGAAATTAGGCCAATTAATAACCCTACAATGGCCTCTAAGTGTTCAAGTGAAAAGAAGAATCACATGTCTCTCACTTTAAATCAAAAGCTAGAAATGATTAAACTCAGTGAGGAAGGCATATTGAAAGCCAAGATAAGCTGAAAGCGAGACCTCTTGTGCCAGTTAGCCAAGTTGTGAATGCAAAAGTTTTTGAAGGAAATTAACTGCTACTCCAGTGAACACATGAATGATAAGGAAGATAATCAGCCTCATTGTTGCTATGGAGAAAGTTTTAGTGGTCTGGATATAAGATCATACCAGCCACAATGTTCCCTTAAGCCAGAGCCTAATACAGAGCAAAACCCCAATTCTCTTCAATTCTGTGAAGGCTGAAAGGAGTGAGAAAGATGCAGAAGAAAAGTTTGAAGTTAGCAGAGGTTGTTCATGAGGTTTAATGAAAGAAGCCATCTCCATAACATAAAAGTGCAGAGCGAAAGAGCAAGTGATGATGTGGAAGCTGCAGAAAGTTATCCAGAAGATCTAGCTAAGATAATTAATGAAGGTGGCTATGCTAAACCACAGATTTTCAATGTAGATGAAACAGCTCTCTATTGGAAGAAGATGCCATCTAGGACTTTCATAGCTAGAGAGGAGAAGCCAGCACCTGCTTCAAAGCTTCAAAGGATAGGCTGACCCTCTTGTTAGGAGCTAATGCAGCTGGTGACTTTAAATTTGAAATCAATGCTCATTTACCATTCAAAAAATCCTAGGGCCCTTAAGGATTCTGCTAAATCTACTTTGCCTATGGTCTATAAATGGAACAACAAAGCCTGGATAACAGCACATCTGTTTACCACACAGTTCACTGAATATTTTAAGACTACTGTTGAGACCTACTGCTCAGAAAAAGAAATTCCTTTTTAAATGCTACCCTGGCAATGTACCTGGTCACCCAAGAGCTCTGAAGGAGATGTACAATGAGGTTAATGTTGTTTTCATGCCTGCTAACACAACATCCATTCTGCAGCCCATGGATCAAGGAGTCATTTCAACTTTCACATCTTATTACTTAAGGAATACACTTCATAACACGATAGCTGCCATAGATAGTAATTCCTCTGATGGATCTGGGCAAAGTAAACTGAAAAACTTCTGAAAAGGATTCACCACTCTTGATGTCATTAAAAACACTCATGATTCATGGGAAGAGTCAAAATATCAACATTAACAGGAGTTTGCAAGAAGTTTGTTCCAACTCTTGAGAGGGTTCAAGACTTCAGTGGAGGAAGGAAGGACAGACATGGTAGAAACAGCAAGAGAACTAGAATTAGAAGTGGAGCCTAAAGATGTGACTGAATTGCTGTAATCTCATGATAAAACTTTAAAAGTTGAAGGGTTGCTTCTTATGGATAGCAAAGAAAGTGGTTTCTTGAGATGGAATCTACTCCTGGTGAAGATGCTGTGAAGATTGTTGAAATCATTTGAAGGCAAATGTTGCAAACATTTGAAGGCAACAAAGGATTGAGAAAATTACATACACAGCGGCAGGGTTTGAGAGGTTTGACTCTCAATTTTGAAAGAAGTTCTACTCTGGGTAAAATGCTATCAAACAGCATTGCATGCTACAGAGAAATGGTTTGTGAAAAGAAGAGTCCATCAATGTGGCAAGCTTTATTGCTGTCTTATTTTAAGAAACTGCCACAGGCACCCCAGCCTTCAGCAACCACCTCCTTGATCAGTCAGCAGCATCAACACTGAGGCAAGACCCTCCACCAGTAAAAAGACTATGATTTGCTAAAGGCTCACATGATAGTTAGCATTTTTTAGCAATAAAGTATTTTTAATTAAGGTATATACATTTTTTCTTTAGACATAATGCTATTGCATACTTAATAGACTACAGTATAGTGTAATTATAACTTTTATATGCCCTGAGAAACCAAAAAATTCTTGTGACTCACTTTATTGCAATATTTGCTCTATTGCAGTGGTCTGGAACCAAACTCCGAGGTATGCCTGTACTAATTAGAATTCTCAATCCTTAAAAACCTTAATTTCTAGTGAAAAATAAGAAGTAAGCAATTGTGAATTGTCTGTTATACCAACATACTTTAGTTAGGCAAATTTATGAATACATTTCATAATTTCTTAAAACACATTTCCTCATAGCTCAGTTTTTCAATGTGGTACAAAACATGTTTTCTAAGAGACTCAAGTATCTTTAGCCTCCAAAATAAAAGGTCAAAAGTAGGTAAACTTTGGGCTTTCCTGGTGGCACAGTGGTTAAGAATCCACCTGCCAATGCAGGGGACATGGGTTCGAGCCCTGCTCTGGGAAGATCCCACATGCTGCAGAACAACTAAGCCCGTGCGCCACAACTACTGAGCCTGTGCTCTAGAGCCTGTGAGCCACAACTACTGAGCCCATGTGCCACAACTACTGAAGCCCACGCGCCTAGAGCCCGTGCTTCACAACAAGAGAAGTCACAGCAATGAGAAGCCTGCGCACCGCAACGAAGAGTAGCCCCACTCACCGCAACTAGAGAAAAGCCCGCACACAGCAACGAAGACCCAACGCAGCCAAAAATAAAAAAAAATAAAAAATAAAGTAGGTAAACTTAGATTGGTTTTGCAATTAATGTTTCAGTATTTTATCTTATTTGGAAATGATATAGACATTCAATGAATTCCCATCATTTAATTTAACTTAGCAAAATTCTAAGGGTAGAAGTTACCAAAGAGACTTGGGAAACTAAGTAGACTTATCATAAAACAGCCATGGCTAAAAAGTTTACCTGAAACATCTCATTTACATCTATTTAATTCATTTGTTCTTAACAATCATACTCATGAAAATCTCATGATACATTAAAACAGGTAATCATTACGTTGTTATTTTTCTTGCTGAAAAATTTTGTAACAGAGATAACATGGTTTTATTTGACCTAGGTAAGTTAAAAGTATTATACTTAATGCTGATTACTCTAAAACATGCCTGTATTAATTAAACCAACAAACTTAAACTACCTTTTATTTACTGAAAATTATCCTAGATCATATAGATTTGAAAAATATTTGGGTTAGTTTCTACTATATTTCTGAGACTTAGAAACAATTACTAAGCACATATTTTAAGCCAATTAAACAGAGCTCTTATACAAATTAAGTTTGGCAATGCCATCCAAAAGTAGAAAAATACTATACCTATAACGCACATACATAGACATACATAAAAACAAACACAGAGCTCTTCATTTTAAAATTTTAGTCATGAATCAAGTATATTGATTCAGATAACAACAGTATATTCTAGTGAGTTTATAAATAACAGTTGGAAAAAGTTGAGTTTATCCATCAGATGGCTAAAGCTTTTTACTATTTGTGGAGATAACTTTTAATATTTGTATTTGTCTTTGACAAGTAATCTTAAAGAGGCTGTGGTCTAGAGTTTGGGCACGAGAGCTCTTTTATCAGTTTGTATTTTTAAAAGACCTCTTTCCTCCTTTTATTTTTTCCTTCAGTCTCAGGCAATTGAGGGCTGTATTTACTTTTCAAAGACATGATAAGATTTACAACTTTAAGAGCCAGAGAAAGAATGTAAATTGTCTCCTAGGAATTTTGGGTTTATTTTTCTATTACCAAAAGTTTAGAGTATTTACTATTTAAAAATTTCCTTCCTTTTCTTAAGTGCAAAACAATTGTACTTCCAATGTCCTGGAATATCTGCTATATATATATATATATATATATATTATATATATATATATATATATATATATAAAATATATATAGTAGATATATATGTATATTTTTAATATATATAAAATAAAAATAAATATATATATATTTTTTACAATATCTGCAAACATTTGAAGGCAATTAGGACGAGGTATGAGTGGATTTTGAGTTGCTTTTTGAGTTTTGCTCTTGTTTTTATAAAGAGTCAAGTTGTAAATTAAGAATTGTTGATTTTAACTCTTTTTTTCATCTGTATTCCTGCAAGGTACCTTCAAAGAATTGGGTAGCCTTTTCCATTATAATGTTTAGAGGTTGGTTTGCCCACTCAATCACACTGTTTTGAATTTGCCTTTTTTATACCATGGAGAAATTTTCCAACTAAATGGAAATCAAAAGATCTCTATGTTTTGTGGCCCAGGAGAAATAAATTCTTTGGGTGGAGATCTAGGATATATCTGCAAAGGACGTTGCATAGGAAGGCCTGAAGCTGGCAAAGCCTGATTATAGAGCCCAGCAAAACGAGACTTACTGTCCATTCCAGACGCTTCTGCTAAATTTATTTCCTGGCTTTTAGCATTTATATGAGTTACTTGTAAACCCTGGGCCTAGAGATTAGGCTGGAGTGCTCTCTGTAAATCTTGTAAGGAAAGGGAAGTTAAAACAAGCAGCTGAGCGTTTAAGGGATTTTCTGAGGAAGGTAGAGGAGTTTTGGGATTTAAGGGAATTTGCTGAGGAGATGGGGTCAGATTTTTAAGAAGGGGAACTTATGTTGAATGGGACAATTTTTTTCTACGTTTAATTTCTATTCTTTCATCTTGTTATGGGAGTCCCTAAACTAGGTGTTATATTTCGTTGTATCCACTTTTTAATTTGGTCTTTTTTTTAATAGGTACAAAGAAGACAATTGTTTAAGATAAGAGTTCTCCCCACCGCCAAATTTTTTTCAAATATAGAAGCTTTTCCACTTTAAAAAGGTTCATCATCCTGGTCATTGATGAGTAGGATCTATTAATCTCAATAGCGACTCAGTCTGACAAGCCTTTTTATAGCTTAACCAAGAACGCAAGAGACCTCCACAAAAGACTGCAAGAGATGCAACCCTCACAAGATCCAGAAAGTTCACTCCCAGATAGCCTAAGAAAGCAAAGGCCTTTTTTGCACAGGGTAAGGATGGTGTAGTGAAAATGGTGTCTCTGGTCTCTCACAGGAATGTGAGACACCTCCAGTGACAGACCCACTAATCTGTGACACCAGGCAGGCACTACTGGAATGGGACTTTTCCAGCACTAACAAAGCAAGGAAGGTTGAGACGACAAAGGCCCCTTATAGATCGGGACCCTTTATGACAAAGTTCCCTGAATGCTAGCATGGCTGCTTGTGAGTTCGTGTTTTGGAACCCCAGTCTATTCAAATGGCCACCAAGGGGCACCCCAGACCGAATGGCAAAGACCAGACAGAATATTCTCACTGGTTACAAAGCCAAGCTCTCAAAACATAGAACAAAACAAAAGGAAAAACCTCATCTGGTTTTTACATAAGGAACCCACAGCATGGTTGGTCTAAACAGACACGAGTCTGGTGAGAGCCATGAACTTAGCCGTCTTTGAGACCCGCTCAAACAGTAGGCTTAGAAGGCCTCTGCCTGTGTTCTGCCCTAAGGCTTTTTTTTCTCCTTATAACACACAACACAGCAGAGACAAAGAAAAACAGTGACCATCTCTGGGAGGAAAAGGATCAGTTAAACCAAGAGTACCCATTTACCAAATCTTTACCAGGGTCACTGTACACAAGGAACTAATTCCACAAATATTTTCTCCTGCTAATTTAAGTTTAGAAAAGGAGAAAAAGGACTCTTACTACTTTCACTTCCATCAGACCCCCAGAGTCAGAGATCCAGGAGGCTGATGTGGTAAGAATTCTCACCTTCTGCCAGGTTTTTTTCAGAGGTTCCAGGGTCTCTTTATCTGCAACAGTCCCAGGAGCAAGCAGTACCCAAGCAGTATCCAGCCAACTACACCAAAACTGTCGGGGAGGGGAAAATTTCCCCCTAGCCCTCTTGGTTCTTTTGGCTGATCTAAAAATTAAATTGACACAAAACAGATTAACAGAAGGAAAAAAAATTCAATTTTGTACATGCAGAGGTCTCATAGCTATAGGACCCAAGAAGTAGCCAAAGCAGGCTGTTTATATACCTTTTAGATAAAGAAACAATAAATCTGTAAAGAAATGACAAGACAAACAAACTTAGGTTTATGTACTAATTAGTGAAGAAACTAAGCAAAGTTTGTTTATAAGCCTTCTTGGCCCTGAATTCCCTGTCTCTTGTAATAAGGATGTCTCTCTACCTCCTGGTGCAAGGAGGATACCTTTCACATGGGAGATTTATTTTCTGCTTTCAAGGGGACAGAGGAAGGTCAGAGTGTGCTCCTTGCACAGGCTGTTTCTCAAGTAACTTTAATTCTAAATAACCAATATGCCAAAGTGGCATATTTTGAGGTGGCCTGCCCTGAGCCCTATTACCTACAAACACAGAGCCCATGTGTTTGAAATGCTGTTAAACCCCTCCCAACTGCTGCCCTATGTAGAAAACTCAAGGAAGCAGAATTGTCAAAGAGAGAAAGAGAGAGAGGCAGTATTTAAACTTGGAAACCAGTATCCACGTCTTCTACCCACAGATTTTCTTTCATTTACCCAGGCTTGCTCAGCATTTCCTGGATGTGTGATGTCTGGTTTATTTTGTCTGTTGAGTGGACATTTCCTGAGGTGCCCCTCCACCCAAAGCACCTTGTCCTCAGGGTCAGCTCACCCCTCCTCTGGGGTTGTCTTTCCTGCTATCATTTCCCAGCTACCTGGGCTAAGCCACTTCCACCCCAGCCCAGGGCAGGGACTATGCCCTCCTGCTCTGCTCGGAGGCCACGTGAAGGCCTGAGGCAGGTGCTGGGGCCTCGTGCCCTGGGGGCAGGTGCACCTGCACCCCGCAAAGGCCTTGCTAGCTCTGCCCAGCCACCTGGGGAGGTATGGACGGGTATGCTAACTCCAGGCTGACAAAGGGGGAGAAGTGTGAGATTTTTGTGAGCACTAAGAATCCAGCATATGCAAAAAGGCTTACATTGTCTAGCTTAACCTAAACCATACCATAAGAGTTGGGAGTGTTGCATACAGTGGGACTAATGTTAGGGCACCATTGACCGAAACTGCCCGCCCTGGCCAGGCACGATAAGAACCACTCGCATGAGTGGTCTCACTACAGGAGGTCCCCCCAGTAAAGAACACAGTGCTGCCACCAAAAACTAACCAGGAGAATTCAGGAGGGACCAAAAGAGGGAGGAGACACCGGCACGTAATATGTCCTGCCAACCTCCCAGAAACCCTCGCACTAGAATCCATCGTGGCTGAGAGTGTGCCTGCCACCAGGAAGGACCCTGAGTCAGACCAAATATGGGCACAAGCAAGATGACTGGCCAGAGACGACCCGGAAACTAACCCCATTACCATAAAACCTGAGACAGAGAGCCACGTGGCAGAGCAGTTCTCCTGGGTTCCCTTACCCTGCTGCTCTCCCCCTGGGAGCCCCTTCCCAATAAAGCCTCTTGCTTTGTCAGTACGTGTGTCTCCTCGGACAATTCATTTCTGAGGGTTAGACAGGAGCCCACTCACAAGCCCTGGAAGGGGTCCGCCTTCTGGTAACACTAGTAGGAGTCTGGTTTGGGTGAAAAGAACACTAGGTTTAGATTCAGAGCTTTGCATCCAAAATCTTCCCTTTCTGGTCGCGTGACTTTGGGCAAAGCTACTTCAACAGTTTAGACCTCGGTTCCCCCATTTGTGAAAAGGGAGTTATTATTTCCATTTTTGGGTCGTGTGAGGATTAAATGGGATAACCTATGCTTTAAAACCTGCTTCGTAGGCATTAAAGCATTACACAAACACTTATGCCTGGGAGGGGAGAGAAGGGGCTATTCTGTTTAGTACAGTGTTTTTCAAAGAGCAGGTTGTGAGTCATCAGCAGGTCACAGAAAAAAATTCAGTGGGTCCTGATCACCATTGGAAAATTTTAATAGAGTAGAAAATATCAACGTGTATCCCGAGTAGGTATTGTTTCTTTTACTTAAGTGGTGTGAGGGTGTGTATTAATTAGTATGTGTTGTGATGTATAATCCATGTCTTTTACAAAACAACACACATACTAGCACTTTACTTCTGTGGCAAATAATGGAACTAGAAATAAAGGGAGCTGTTTGTGCTTTGTTGTATTTTTTTAACTGCAGCATTTCCACATTCCAAGAGTGGGAGAAGAATTCCTCTTGGCAAAGAATCTTATCTTTTGTTTGGGAAACACTTTAATGGGCCCTTCGGTTATGCAAAGGTAGGGCCCTGAGGCCAGGTTGAAGTGAACCGTGGTTAAACTGCTCTCCACAATAAAAGTCGATATCGGAGGCTTCTTTTTTTCTTTGGTGGTCCTAGAAGCAGCAGTTTGGAGCCTGGGGTCTCAGAGAAAAGGGGGGTTGAGCTGGGTCCGAGAGAAGCCCTGAATAAAGGCCTCAACACAGTATGACCAGAGGATGTGGGGACTCTCTGCACTGAGTACTAGATGGAGTTCTCCTGGCCTGTGTCATTAAGCCCTAACAGGGGTGATTAAGCATCCTAACCTGGTTCTCTCCAGACAGCCCTGCCTCCGGAATGATGGGGAGAGGGCAGGGTGTAGAGCCTGTGACGGGGGAGTTAGGAGGATTCAGGAGCAGCATGGAGTGAGAAACGACAGGCCATGAGTGTGGATGCGCATCCGAGGATACTTAGCAATATTTGGGAGGGGGCTGGAATTCCTCTGGCCTCGGAGCATGAGTTATTTCCTTTGAATATTTAAGTGAAAGGTAATTCTGAAAGGCTGGAAAATGTGGGAACACCAACCACATTAAGGGCTGATGAGGCTCAAACACAGCTGAAAATTGGAACGGTACTGACCTTTAGCTTCAAGCAAGACGCAGCTGGGCTGTGATCTTCACCACCGCACTTAGTATGATTATTACCACCCTCTCCTACCGCAGGGCATAGACCCATGACCCTGGTAGGCAGAATAATGGCCCTCCCAAAGACGTCTGCGTCCTATCCCCAGAACCTGTGAATGTGTTAGCATACTCAACAAGGGGGAATTAAGGTTGCAGGTGAAATTAAGGTTGGTGATCAGCTGACCTCAAAATGGGGGAGAGAATCCTGGATTATCCAGGTGGGCCCAATGCAATCACTAGAGTCCTTAAAGGTGGATGAGAGAGGCAGAAGTGATGTGACTTGAAAAAACTCAACCAGCCATTGCCGGTTTTGAAGATGGCCTTGACTCGAGGAATTCGGGCAGCGTCTAGAAGCTGCAAAAGTCAGGAAAACGTATTCTTTTCTGGAGTCCCCAGAAAGGAAGGCAGCCCTGCTGACATCTTGATTTTAGTCCAATGAGGTTCTGATCTCCAGAACTGTTAGATTAAAAAAAAAAAAAAAGTATTGACTTCATTTTTTAAAGAACAGTTTTAGGTTCACAGCAAAATTGTCAGGAAGGTACAAGGAGTTCCCATATACCCCCTGCCCTCAGACAGGAATATCCTCCCCCATTTCGACATCTTCCAGCAGAGTAGCGAGTTTGTTACAATTGATGAACCTACACTGACACATCATCATCACCCCAAGTCCGCAGTTTACATTAGGCTTCACGCTTGGTATTGTACATTCTTTGGGTTTTGATACATGTATAATGACATGATCCATCGTTATAGTCTCACACAGGGTATTTTCACTGCCCTAAAAATCCTCTGTGCTCTGCCTATTCACGTCCCTGCCCAACCCCCTGGGAACCAATTTATGTTTTTAGTGTCTCCATAATTTTTCCTTTTCCTTTTCCAGAACGTCATATCATTGGAATTTCACAGTATGTAGCCGTATCTGATTGGCTTCTTTCACTTAGTAATATGCATTTAAGGTCCCTCCCTTGCTTTTTTATGGCTTGATAGCTCATTTCTTTTTAGTGCTTAAAAATATTCCATTGTCTAGCTGTATCACATTTTATTCATCCATTCATCTACTGAGGACATCTTGGTTGCTTCCAAGTTTGGGCAATTATGAATAAAGCTGCTATAAACATCTGTGTGCAGGTTTCTGTGTAGACATAAGTTTTCAAGTCCTTTGGGTGAATACCAAGGAGTATGATCGCTGGATTGTATGGTAAGGGTACATTTAGTTTTATAAGAAACTGCCAAACTATCTTCCAAAGTGGCTGTACCATTTTGCATTCCTGCCAGCAATGAATGAGAGTTCCTGTTGCTCCATATCCTCACCTGCATTTGGTGCTGTCAGTGTTTTCAGATTTTGGTAGTGGTATCTCATTATCTCATTGCTGTTTTAATTAATTTGTGTTGTTTTAAGCTACTAAATTTGTGGTAATTTGTTACTAATTAATTTGTGTTGTTTTAAGCTACTAAATTTGTGGTAATTTGTTACAACAGCAATAGAAAAGTAATACATTGACACTGTGCAATGAGGTGACAAGGGACCAGGAGATAGGAGGCCCGACTCAGTGCTGCCACAAGCTCATTGTGTTTCCTTGTGTAGGTCACCTTACTCTTCTGGACTTCAGGCACCTCTAGACTAAACTAGGAGCAGTAATTCCTGCCCTAGCTACAGCAGAAAGTGGTGAGTCAATCTGGGGTATGATGCCTGCAGCAGCAGTAACATGGGAAGCTGCCAGTGAAGAAAGCTGGAAAGGCCAAGGGGATGGTTTTGTGGCTCCATCAGTAATTGGTGCTTTTGGTGGGTTCAGCCTCTTGGGGAGGCCATCAGCCCATGTCGTGACTTAGCCCATGATGACTCAGCGCCTGCCAAGAGGAGGGAGCAGGGGCAGGAGCTGGCCCTGTTGGGGAGCCCAGGCAAGGCATGAGTCAGGCATGGTATGTACATGGATGAGTTTGGGCAAGGCTTCCACCCAGACTTCCTTTCTATAGTAGGAACTGCCTTAGGGCAAGGCCTTGCTGCCATCTGGATTTGGTACAACTTGAATTCCTGGCAGACCATGCTTACTCACTGAAAATATGCAGTGCTCAGCAGGACTTGAGCCAGACATAGACTCATAGGAAGCATCATTTAATAATAATGGCCAGGTGTTCTCCACTCACGGTCCCTAATCATCCCAAGAAGCCTGCATAGGTTTTCACCTTTGACGGATGTGTGAACAGGTTCTAGAACTGGCACAAGGGCATGCAATCATTAAGAGGTAGAGCCAGATGTAAATTCAAATCTGCTTGGCCACAAAGTATCCTGCACCTTGTGTACCTAGCTGAAAGAGAGCATGATATAAGTGAGTCCTGGCCCTCATTTTACAAATGAAGAAGAGAAATGACTTGTCCAAGTTTACTCAGCTAGTTAGAGCCAGCCAGGGTTAGGACTCAGTTCTTCACTCCTGCTCCATTATTCTTTCCATTAACCTTCGGGGGTCATGGACTTCTTTGAGAAGCTAGTACAAACTGGACACATCCTCTCCCAAAATGAACATCTACACAGATTATTTAGGCTACAATTTTGGCGTGAGTTTGTGACTCCTCTCCCTCTATCTATGGACCCCAAGTTAAGAGCCCCTGCATTGTCCCCTCTGCCTCTCTTGAGTACAGGGCTATGAATGGGGTGGGAACTCCAGGGTGCCTTTATATTAACCAACCTTGTAAAAGAGAGGCTTTATTTTCCCTGTAAGTCGTATACCACCACCCCCCTTCTTTCACCAACCTTTAGTTTTTTATAACAGCTTCGTAAGATGTGATTCACATACTATATTGTAACCGAGCAGGACCCTACGGGGCCTTCCCAGGACAGGCCTTCCCCCCATCCTCTGCTTTAGCTTTTCTCTGAAGTACCTAGATAACTGTATTTGATGCACATTTCCTGAGTTGTTTTACAGATGTGAAAACCCCTCACCAAATGGAAGATGTTAACTACTTGATGACCATGAGCACATAGCCCCAGGCCTCCTGGAGCCTATGGACTGATAATGTTAACCCCTGTGACACCGCCCTGTTACCTCACCATCAGCCAATCAGAGAATTGTGCACGAGCTGATCATATACCCTGTAACTCCCTCCCTCACCTGACCTTTGAAAATGCTTTGCCAAAACTCAAAACTTAAGGTTTTTTTTGGCCTGAGCCACCAGTCTTCTTGCATGGCCCTGCAATAAACCTTTCTCTGCTCCAAACTCTGACTTTTCGGTTTGTTTGGCCTCACTGTGCGTTGGGCACACGGACTTGCGCTAACAATATAACAAGCTCTTCTGCCATTGCTGCCTCCTCAATGCATCTGGAAAATGAGGATAATTCCACAACTCCTTGCATCACTGAATTGCTAAGAAAACCTTTAAGGTCATATTTATCTGTAGTAATCATTAGTGCTTTTTCCAAATAGTCATTTCAGTTTTTTTCCCTTCTGGGCACATTTTAGGATTATATTTCTTGGTGCCCTTGTGGCCAGTTCCAGCCAATGATTTCCTTTGGCTAATGAATTTTGAGCAGAAGGGATACATGTCATGTGGGGGCCAAAGGTTTAACTTCTGAGTGAGACCTCCTGTGACATTACCGTGACCACTAGCAATGTTCTGGATAGTGGCTGCCCCATTGCCCTGGGTCTTAAGAGTGAGGAGGCAAAAGGTGAGGGAACACAGTACCTAATGCATCTGTAGTAAACATGTGCTGTGAGTGAGAAATGAACCTTTGTTGTTTTAATGTACGGGGATTTTTTTTTTCTTTTTTTTGAAGTATAACCCAGTCTATCCTGACTGATAAAATACATAACTGTGCTTTAAAAGCTACAGGACACGTACAAATATAAGGGATGCTTATTACCTCTAATTGTACTCTCACTGCAGCTTTTCCTGACATTGCCAAAGTCCTCACATTGGGACAACGTACATTCTGTCTAAATGTATGACTGCTCACCAACGTCCTAAGGATCAAGGGGCTGTTTGCCATGGTCCCCAGAGTACAGCTAAAAGGGAGACATTTTAGACTCCTTTGGGGAGGGCAGCAGTACTGACCAGTCACTAAAGAAACATCCTTTGATTTAAAGAACACTTGGGTGATTTCATCCTACAAATACAGCCCAAAAAGGAGTTTGGGGTAGCTGTGCTACTCATTTTACCTGGTTTCTTCCCTGTAAACTCAGCCAAGACACTGTTGATGCTGTCAGCAGCCTGGCAAGAATTAAAACAGGTCAACCTAGGGATAGTATTTGAGATGCTATACTAAAGAACCAAAATAACCAATCATGAGAAATAGAATGAGAAGGTGGGGAGGGGAATTAAAAAGAAAAAGAAATAGAATGATACAGAAAAATAAGTTTTGGGGTCAGATGGACCCCTTCCATTCAGATCTCAATTCTGTCACTTACTGGCAGTATAATCTTGGACACATTACATAACCCATCAAAGCCTTGATTTCCTAGTCTACGAAGACATCCTCCACCTCACAGTGAACCCTGCCTCCTCACAATATCACATTCTTCTGTGGTTCTCATCTTGGAGAGGCAGCAGTGAGTGGTGGCGTGAAGCGAGATCTTAGTTCCCTGCCCAGGAATGGAACCTGGGTAGCCTGGATGAAAACCAGGAATCCTGGCCACCATACCCCCTGGCTCTTGCCCCCAGTGAAAAATGCATTTCTCACGGAGGCAAAAACTGTAAAAAGAGGTACAAAGTTTATTATTAGAGACCTAGCACAACAACGAGTGGGAGAGCACCCAGAGCAACAGTTTGTATAGTTAAGACAGAAGCAAGGCAGAGATGCACACCTGGACAGAAAGGGTGTGGGCGTCCCCCCAGGGAGGAGGAGCGCAGTAGAGAGGCGGTTAAATCATTCGTCTAGGGCAGGTCTTCCGGGTCTTTGTTTACCTCTGGCCAATTATCTGGTTTCTTTTTCCACACCTGCCCTGCCCTAGGACCCGCCCCAACTTGTGTGGGCAACTTTTTTCCAAGATGGATTTCAGCCCAGAGGCCTATGGGACGGCCTTAGCATCACATATTATGGGGTAGTGCCCCCTCCTTTTTGACCCCCAAGGAGCCGTTCTGCGCATGTGCAATGTCTCCCTTGCCCCAAGGATGGGAAATATGTGACCTGTTGATCCTTTACTCAAACAAGGGTTAGCCCCTCTCTGTTCCTGCCATGACTGTTATCTTAAGGTGCCCACAGGAGACAAAGCCTGGCTATCTGCCCTGTTTCTGTTGTTACTTCCATTTCGGAGAGCAAACAGGAGGCTGATTTTTAAATGTCTAACCTGAAGCCCATCTATCTCCTGTCTCAGGAAATGTAACCAGGAGGCTAGTTGTAAGTGTCCAGCCTGAAGCCCACTTTTTCCTGCTCCATGAAATGTAAACGGGAGGCCAGTTGTAAATGCCTAACTTGGAGCCCATCTACCTCCTGCCTCAGTTCCCTCCCACGTTGAACTGGGCTGCATATAATCAGCAATGGGATGCAGCAGAAGTGATGCTGGGTCATAAGAAGCCTTGGTCTCTTGGAACACTAGCTCTGGGGAAGCCAGTGGTCACGTAAGTCCAACTACCTGGACACTAAGATGCTGGGAGAAAGCCCAACAAGGAGAGACTGTGTGGAGACAGAGATGCTCAGCCAGCCTCCCACTCTGCTCCCGTCATCCCAGCTGAGGCATCAGACAGGTGAGTGAAGACGCCACATTAGACGTCCAGCCTCATTGACTCCAGGTCGGGACACACAGTCTTGAGGGCATTAGGTCCTCTGTGACCCCCTTCGCCTGGCAAAGCAGTAAAGCTGTTCTTTTCTCCTTCACGCAAAACTCTGTCTCCAAGATTCAATTTAGTACCGATGTAGAGAGGCTGAATTTCGGGTACAGTCGCAACCACGTGTGAGAGTCCAAGAGAGAACCACCCAGCTGAACCCAGCCGTCCAACACAAGTGTAAGCATATGATTATAAATAGTTTTAATCCATCAGATTTGGGGATGATCGTTATAGATAACCAGAATGTCATCTGAGAAATGGGAATAATAATCCCAAACTTATTGGGTGAGAATAGAGAAAATGTGTCTAAAATGCCTAACATAATGCTTTTGCACTTTATAGTAGCTATTTGTAGTCAAAATGGTATGTCTGCGTAAACACAACCAAAAGGAGCAATTTTTATGACTGAAAACCACTGACGCCCACAGTGAGGTCATTCTTGTAATACGTAACACATGTGGCAGGGGAAGAAGCTAGAAACAGGTAAGCTGGGTAAAGACTGAGGCTGTTTGCTGTCACGGCAGAGCAGAGGAGCCATGGGACAAGATATATTCGGAGATGGAGAGTCAGACACCTGAGGGAACTCTGAGTCCCAGGCTTATGTTCCCTGCATATCAATAATAACAAGAGGAAACTAACATAAGAAAAAATGCAATATTTATTTTACTATATTCTGTGTAGAACATGGCCATTTAAACTTAAAGTTGGGGCTCCCCTGTTGGCGCAGTGTTTAAGAATCCGCCTGCCAATGCAGGGGACACAGGTTTGATCCCTGGTCCGGGAAGATCCCACGTGCCGCGGAGCAACTAAGTCTGTGAGCCACAACTACTGAGCCTGCGCTCTAGAGCCCGTGAGCCACAACTACCGAGCCCACATGCCACAACTACTGAAGCCCGTGCGCCTAGAGTCTGTGCTCCGCAACAAGAGAAGCCACCGCAGTGAGAAGCCGGCACCACAATGAAGAGTAGCCCCTGCTCGCCGCAACTAGAGAAAGCGTGTGCACAGCAATGAAAACCCGATGCAGCCAAAAATAAATAAATAAATAAATAAATAAATAAATTTTTAAAAATAAAATAAAATAAAGTAGTCTCTCTGGATTAATTAAAAAAGCTTTTATATTCTAAGTGAACCTTTTGCTGCTGTGTAATTGAAGAATAAAAATGAGAAATAACCCTACAATGGGTTCTAAATGGCTCAAGTTCAACAAGGTCTCTCAGCTTCCAAAAGCTGCTCCAGATAAGGCTCATGGTTCCAAATGTCAAGGACACTGCTCACCCAGGAGCTCCCCAGTTAAAATTCAGATTGCTTTTCAGGGCTAAAAGTCGCATTTCACTGCGCTCTGAGCTTGAGAAATGTCATCAGAGGCAGCTGCTTGTCTCAGGAGTTAGGCTGAAAGAAAACGGAATGCTTTGTCCCATCCCCCATGATACCACAATTTAAATGTAGGTGTGGAGACAGGATGGGAGAGGATGGGCGGAAAGGAGGGGAAGAGAAGCTGGGGGTGAGGCCGACAAGCAGGCTTGAGGAGGAGCAGAACTACCCCCCTGAATACCCCCCAAGTCCTTCCTCCACCTCTCTTACTCCCTCCTGCACCCTTCCTTTGAATTCATGCTCTGCCCTGTGCTTTCCCTATTAAAGCTCTTCTCAGGATGGAATTTAACAAGCAAACTTGTACTCAGGGGAAATGATCGCCATAGTTTAAAATAAAGACTTTTTCAAGACCTAGAAGACCTTTGAGCAGAGAACAAAGCCCCAAAGCAAAGCACTCATTTCTCATCTTGATTTAAAGGTCAGTGAGCAGACAGAAGAAGGTTTTCAGAGGGGCCTTCGGTGTCCTTGAAAGGGTGGCTCCCATTCTACCTACCAAGAGCTGGTCTTATTCTCACTCGCTCTCTCTATTTATAGGTTGCCTAGTTACATTACTGTAATTGAGTTTGTTAATAAAATCATCCATTCCTCTAGGATTTTACTTTTTTTTTTTTTTTTTTGGCCTGCTAGATCTTAGTATTAAGGAGTGTTTTTAAATCTCCCACCAAAATTGTAAATCTAAACTTAGAGGATAAATTCCCGGTCGCTCTATCATTATTCATTTAGATTTAGGTATACAAAGGCATAGTAGGCTTATTTCTCACCATTACTATTTCCTCTCTTCTTCATCTTCCCCTATCCTGAGATTTTTGCTTAATTCATTTGTTGCTTGGAAAGGGTATCTTCATTTGAATAAATCCCTCAAATGACGTGTGTGGATGATATACTCTCTGCAGCCCATCATATCCACCCTGATAGGTGAGATCCTCAGGTGAGGTTATAAAATTCTTAGGTCAAGGTCCTCTTCTTTCATTAGATGTTATTCATAGCCTTCTGACATCCAGTGTTGCAGATGAAAAGCCTGATGGCAGTCTGATTCTCCTTTATAAGTTATTTGTTCTTTCTGTCTAGAAGCTTATAGAAATTTCTTTCTATCCTGGGAGTTGAGGAATTTCACAGGATATTACTAGATGTGTGCCTTTTTCCTCAATCCCAGCCTGGAATCCACTGAGCCCTTTTAAATTGCAAGTCTTTCTTAAACTCAGAGGTGTTTTCTTGCATCACTTATTTAATTCCTACACCTCCTCCAACAATTACTTTCCTCCTTCTTGAATTTCTTTTTCTCACATTAGGTGTCCTGGCTCTGTCCCCCTACTTGTTTATCATGGCAGAATAGCATGGGCATTAAGAAGCAGAAAATGTGATTAAGAACAGTACTGAATACCTGGGACTGAATACCAGCCCTGCCACAGCTGAGTGACCTTGGGATAGCTCCTTAACCTTTCTGGGCCTCTGTGTCTTCAGCTGTACAATGGGTTGAAGAACAACAGTAGCCAACGCACTCTTTTTCCACTTTGCCCATGCACTCTTTGAATTAATCCACTGATTTTTTAATTAGAGAATCACGGTTTTAGTTCCAGAAAAAAAATATTAATGCTCTTAAGTCTTAAATGCTCTGAGGTAGATCTTATCACTGTTCCCAATTATTCTGCTTCCTCTGCGAGATGATTGTTATTTTCTACCCCGTTGACAGCGCATTTGGAAGACAACTTGCTTTAACTTCTGAAAAGAAGTTTTAAGAGACTTCATATGGTTCTGTCATCTCTCTTTCCCTCCTCCACAAGCTGGAACATTCTAGATAGGGGCTGTTCCTTTACCTTGAGTCCAAAATGAAAAAGGCATGGGGCCTAGCCAAAGCCAACTCATGGAGGAGAGGTATTATGACTGAGAAGTAAACCTTTGTTTTTGTATGCCATGGAGCTTCTGGAGTTGGTTGTTATCACAGCATCACCCAGCAAAAGCCTACAAATACGGTGAAGGTTAATTTTTTCTTCAAATCGTTCCATGTTTCCTACAGCAGTTACGCTTTGCTCAGAGTCACTTATTCTGAGTCCTCTCCTAGTTTTCATTTGCCTGGTTGCTGGGTCTCCCTGCATGCATTATTTTCATTTGCTTACATGGCTCTAGTCACCTTTAGGGCTCAGGTCCAGTTGGCTAGGATTCCTTAGGTGTAGCAGACCCGCAGTCTCCACCCATAAACTAGTAATATAACCACCAGCAAGTGGTAGTCCCCTGTCCAGGTAACAGGTTCAAACGCTAGGAGGTAGATTTTCTCCCCCTTTTCTTTTTATATATTTATTTTATTTATTTATTTTTGGCTGTGTTGGGTCTTCATTGCTGTGCACGGGCTTTCTCTAGATACGGCGAGCGGGGGCTACTCTTCATCGTGGTGCGCAGGCTTCTCATTGCGGTGGCTTCTCCAATTGCGGAGCACTGGCTCTAGGCTGGTGGGCTTCAGTAGCTGTGGCGCACGGGCTTAGTTGCTCCGCGGCATGTGGGATCTTCCCGGACCAGGGCTTGAACCTGTGTCCCCTGCATTGGCAGGCGGATTCTTAACCACCACGCCACCAGAGATGCCCCCCTCTCTTTTCTTTTCTACTACAAAGCCCAGCCTCACAGGTAAGGAGGATTCAGCCTCCTATTTAGCTTCACTCATACAGTCTGGTACCACAATCTCTTTTCCTCAGGATTCCAGTCATTTGCATATTAGACCATTTGACATTGTCCTACAACTCTTTATTCACTCTTTATTCTGTGTTTCATTTTGGATAATTTATACTGACCTATATTCAAGTTCACTGTTTTCTATCCTCAGCTATGTCCAGTTTACTTCTCAGAGGGGTTTGTCACTCTTTGGAATTTAGTTCATTTTGGTTGCCTTGTGACCTTCGTTCTTTGATGGATTCAGGAAAAGTTATGACTTACAGACTTTTTTCTCATTGTTTGGGTGGGAGCTATGTTCTTTATTCTCTTACAGCTTTCTACATCCTAAGTAGAAACATAACTTTTTCTGTTAGAATTTATTTGGGGCCTCGAAGGGAGGTAAGAATGCTGTTTGGCTACAGATTCCCTGCCAGGGGGTAAGCTGGTGGTGGACAAGTGATTATCTCTGGATGGTGTGACTCTTTTGTCCTCCTTTTAATTTGACTATAATTTCTCAAATTATTTTTACAATGAGCCTATTTGATAAAAACAACCAGAACACCAAATTTTGCACCATTTCTTTTAGACAATTGTTTTAAATGACAGTGAAACAATTCCTGAGAGCTCCTTCTCTGGACTCACCAGAGAAAACAGCATATTTAGAGGCACCAAGGGGTGCTGTGCAGAAGGTACAGGCACCAAATGAACAGAGGTCTGCTGCTCTAGGACGAGGCTCCCTCAGCCCCTGCCTTGGCTCAGGTGGCAGGAAGGCCACTGTCTGCATATTTCCTTTCAGAGCCACCACTTCCCCGCAGCTGGGGAGGGCCAGGATGCCGCCCCTGTTCCTTTGCTCCCATTCTGCCCTGGTGGGAAAGGGCCAGATGCCAGCCCAGGGGGTAGGTGGTCGTTCCATGCTTTCCTAGCACCCCTTCTGGGAACTGCCAAGATCTTAGTGAAAAATAAACAGCATGGTGTAAGAACACTGGTCAGGGAGTCGGAAGTCTTACTGCCGGCTCTGCCACTGAGTCTATGACCTTAGACCAGACACAGCCAATATGAGCATCAGTTTCCTCACTTGTAAAATAAAGGTCACAATCACAACTACCTCAAAGGACATTTTTAGGAGGACAAAATGATGATGTTATACAGAACATTTTATAAACTGTAAAGAAACATCATCATTCATCTTGTTAAGTAAATTAGGCCTGGGAGCGGAATAGGATGGGGGAAAATAGGCCCCCAGAGTCACTTGCAAATCTCATAGTTTGGGGCAAAGTTTGGAGATGAAAACAATACCTCTCTGTTCTCTTGTCTCTTAACCACCCCGCTCCCCACCCTCCTGTGGAATCTCGGTGTGTGTGTGTGGTTGCAGGTGCAGGTGCCCCTGTAATCACAATACTCAGGGGGCCTCCTTCCTTCCTGTCACCTTCTACCCTGGCTTAGTGGGCATGTGTGTTGCAGGGCATGTATGTAAGATCAAGAGGAAATGATTAAGTACCTGGCAAGTGCTTCTCTGCTGGCCCATCACTAATCCTTTAATTGAAAAGGAGGGCCCCCTTAGTAACAATGGCTGTGACATCTCCTCTGTCCCTGCCATTGTGTTCAATGAAGATGCAATGAAGATGCTGCCTAGCTGATCTCTCTGGAAGGGAGGGAGCTCCTCCCTCAAACAGGAGGTATACTCCAGTCTCCGGGCCACAGAAACACACCTCCCTCAGCAGCTGGACTCCCAGATGCCGTATGGACTCCCAGATGGCACTACCCAAGACTGGGAGGAAGCATAGCCACGTTTCCCATGATGGGAGCTGTCTAGGGGAGGATTGGGCCAGAGATGGATTTGGCACTACTAGCTGGTGGGTGATAGAGCACATTTTAAAAGGTGCTTCCCTTTGATTAATTGTTCTTGGTGTCATAGAGCCTGACCACCTGACCATTGATAGCTATTTCCTTTTTTTTTTTTAGCGTGAGAAAAGGCTTTCTTTTATCTTAATTTATTAATTCATTTCAAAACTACATGTATTTGAACATCTGTGAACATGTCTCAACCCAAGATCTAAAATATTAACAGGGACTTCCCTGGTGGTGCAGTGGTTAAGAATCCGCCTGCCAATGCAGGGGACATGGGTTCCAGCCCTGGTCTGGGAAGATCCCACATGCTGCACAGCAACTAAGCCCGTGCGCCAAACTACTGACCCTGCGCTCTAGAGCCCGTGAGCCACAACTAGTAGCCCATGTGCTGCAACTATTGAAGCCTGCGCGCCTAGAGCCCGTGCTCTGAGACAAGAGAAGCCATCGTAGTGAGAAGCCTGTGCACCGCAACGAAGACCCAATGCAGCCAAAAATATATGTATATTAATAAGTTATTTTACCTATGTTTCTCTCCACCCCTTTGCCTTCATTTTGTATTTAGAATTTCCTTCCTTTTCAAAATAGTTTAATGCTATGCTTAATTAATTTTTCATTAATGTTAAATTATATTTAATTAGTGTAAGGCTGATTTAATGTTTAGTTTTCACTGTTTTTAAACGTTAGAGAAAAGTTATGTTATACGTAGTCTTTTGGGTTTGCTTTTGTCACTCAGCGTATATAATAAATTATACTGTAAGAGCTATGTTGCATGCAGTTGTATGTAGTTCATTGTTTTCATTGTTGTATAATATCCCACTGTGTGAATATATCAGTTTATTTATCCATTTACCTGTCAGTGGGCATTTTAGATATTTCTGGGGTTTTTATTTTTATTATTATGTAAGGAGCTGCTAAGAATATTCTCATATGTGTATCCTGATGCAAATGTTGAATCATGGAGAATGTGAATATTCAATTTTACAATATATTTAACATGATCAAATTTATCAATCTTTTCTCTTTTTGGCTGGTGCTTTTTTGCACTTTATTAAGGAAATTCCTCCCTTCTCTAGTGCAAGAAAGATAGTCATTTATCTTTTCTACTCAGATGAACTGATGAAGACATGCTTTGACACTGTCCGTAATCCATTTAGGGTTGATTTCATGTGTGTGGTGTTAGGTGGGTATCCTGTTTCATTTTTATCCATGTGTATGCTTTTCTAGCTTCAGTTATTGAATAGTTACTCTTTTTCCCACTGATATGACATAACTATTAATATTGTATTTCACTCTGATTCTTCATAGAAGAAACATTTTTTACTCATAGTCTTAGGAAAACATTATATTGACATATAACCTTTAAAACATTATGTCAACCTATTACTATTTTTTTTTTTTTTTTTTTTTTTGCGAGGGCTTTCTCTAGTTGTGGCAAGTGGGGGCCACTCTTCATCACGGTGCGCGGGCCTCTCAGTATCGTGGCCCCTCTTGTTGCGGAGCACAGGCTCCAGATGCGCAGGCTCAGTAGTTGTGGCTCACGGGCCCAGTTGCTCCGCGGCATGTGGGATCCTCCCAGGCCAGGGCTCGAACCCGTGCCCCCCGCATTGGCAGGCAGACTCCCAACCACTGCGCCACCAGGGAAGCCCTATTACTGTTTTTAAAAACTTGAAAAGTTGTCACTTCCGGAAAATGTATTCGCACTGGCTATGCCTCCAGTCCTTCCCTCACAGCATCAGGCAAGTACCTGCTTGGTCCATTACTCTTCAGTGAGGCTCTGAAGGCATGAAGCCAGAGGGAGGTTCTGCTATCTGTTGGCAGGGGACTCACAGGTTCTTCTGTACTAAAGTCAGAGACAACTTTACAGGCCTGAGGGAACCAGGTCTGGGGATAGGAATGGGCTAGCTCAGAATAAGGCACTGTTATGGGCTGGACATATCCCCAAAAGATATGTCCTAGCCTCTGAACCTGAGAATATGAACCTATTTAGAAATAGGGTCTTTGCAGATGTAATCAAATTAAGACGAGGTCATACTGGATCAGGGTGGACCCTAATCCAGTGACTGGTGTCCTTATAAGAAGGAAGTCTGAGCACAGATACACATGGGAGAAGGCCATGTGAAGACAGAGTTTGACATTGGAGTGCTGCATCTACAAGCCAAGAAATGCCGAAGGTTGCCAGCCACCATAAGAATTTGGGAAGAGGCAAGGAAGGGTACTCCCCTACAGCCTTCAGACAGAACATGGCCCTGCCAACACCTTGATTTCTGACTTCTAGCTTCCAGAACCGTGAGAGAATACATTTCTGCTGTTTTAAGCCACCCAGTTTGTGGTATTTTGTCAGAGCAGCCCTCGGAAACGAACACAGGTACCTTGTCGCTTACCAAACAATGGCCAGGATTGGTGTGAGGGGATAGAAATGGCTGGCGAGTTCCCAGCCTTTCCCATCCCCAGAGTGTCCTGGCTCCGCACTTCTCCATCTCTCCTGGACCCCAACCTCCGAGGGAAGGAGACCTGCTTTGCCAGCCATTCTTAAGATAAAAAATCAGGGGAAGGAAGGAAATAGCCAGGGGAGGAAGGATCTGAGAGCCAGACAGAGGGCAGGGGCACCTGCAGTGAGATCAACGGGGGAGAGGCCGGGAGGGAAATGGGAGAAGCACTGAGGGTCTCCCAACCGCAGGGAGAAATCAGAAGTGCTGCTAAAGGCCGTGGGTTCACTTGGTGGTATGGGAGAAATGCAAGTGAAAGACAAGTTATTTTTAAATGACTTTTGGTTTCATGGTCTCTTGGCCGCACTGGGGTTCCTAGCACAGAGCTAAGCCCTGTGGCAGAGGCCCCAAGAGCTTTGCTGCTGAGAGCTCGACAGAGGCATCTCCTCTCCTGCTCCAGCAGCCCTCTGAGGAGAGCACTGACCTCAGTGATAAAACTGAGGCTGGTGAGCATCTGCTCAACGGCCAAGTTCAAACAGCTTAGATTGCCTTGTGCCTAGCTCAGACCTAGAAGTGGCCTGGAGTCTCAGGGCAGCTCCTGGAAGGTGGCGGCCAGTCCTACAACTGGTTTGCACCCTCAGGACCGCCTTGCCTCCTAGGATGATGGCAGCTTTGTTTCCCTCGAGGAGATTGAACGAGGGTGTGTTTCTGGCACTGAGGCTTGACCAGGCAAGGCAGGCAGAGGTGGAGGCCACAGAACAGGCTCTGGAGCCCAACTGCCAGGGTTCCCCCCAGCTCTGCCTCTTTCTAGCTGTATGAGCGTGGTATCCAACTGCCTGGGCCTCTGTTTCCTTATCTATAAAATGGACGTGATAATAGTTCTCACTTCAGGAAATACTTGTGATGATTGAGTTAATACAGCAAATGATGCACTGGGACTAGCCCTGGCACAGAGTAAACATTCAATAAATATTAGCTCTCACAATTGTTAAAAACATGATGCTCTCATCAGATCTGACCACACCTTAGCTACAAATAATAGATATCATCAAGAAGGAGACTCTGATAGGTAGATTACATTCAATGTAAGAATAAATTTCACTCTAATTATATATTGTACCTTAAAATATTAGTTAATTATAACGTTACATGTCTATTTTAACATACAAGTATTGACAAATCTCTCCATGCAGGAGAATTCCAAATAATTTATGTAGATACATCACCCTGGAGGGGAACATAACTCCTTAGTCTTTAAAGTATGGGCTGCGCATAGCGACTTCCTTCCAAAGAATACAGTACGGAAGGGGGTGGGGGTAATTTCACGGTGGAAAAACCTGCCTAGCACTACCTCAACCAGAGGTCAACTCAAGGTCAACATCAACAGCAATAAGTCACATTGACGGAATGTACCCTTGATGTATGTGATGAGGTAACACTTTACCTCTGTGTTTTTCCTCCCCAGAACCCAAAACATCAGTTTACAATAAGAAAAACCTCAGGCAAATCCCAGTTAAGGAGCGGGATCATTCTACAAAATACCTGACCAGTATTCCTCAAAACTGCCAAGGTCATCAAAAACAAAGCCTGAGAAACTGGCACAGCCAAGAGAAGCCTAAGGAGACACGACAACTAAATGTAATATGGTGTCCAGATGGGATCCCAGAACAGAGAAAGGACATTTGGTAAAAATCAAGGAACTATGAATAAAGTATGCACTGTAGTTAATAGTAATGTATCAATATTGGCTCGTTAATTGGGACAAATGTATCATACTAATGTAAGATGTTAGTAAAAAGGGAAACTGGGTATGGGCTATATGGGAACTGTGCTGTGTTCACAATAATTCTGTAAATCTAAAACTGCTCTAAAAACCAAAGTTTATTTAATAAAAATATTGAGAACACATGCTTTTGATGATTGATAGGATGTTCAAAAGTCTACACCACTCATTTGTAACCCATACCGCATGGTCTTTCTTATGGTTTTGTCATGCGACCACTTAATATGGGAAAGCAGGCACGGAATTGGCTATTTGGAGCTGACAGTGCCTTGGGCATGTTTCTAATCCCGAACTTCCCCTTCCACCTGTGTGAAGTAAAGGAGGTATGCAAGACAACAATGGTAATATTAACAATAGCTAATAACATTTACTCAGCGCTTCCTATGTGCCAGGCACTGTTGAAAATGCTTCACCTTAATTAACTCATGGAAGCCTCACAATGACCCTATGAGGAAGGTACTAGCATGATTCCCATTTTTCAGAGGAGGAAATAGTTCATATCTAAGTCCTTCCAGCTCCTAAGTGTATGACCCACAAGGCTTCTGTCCCTTTCTCTGAAGGCATCTCTCAAGGTGAATCACATGAGTTCTGGAGTCCGGCCAGCACCAGCTGTCGGACAATCAGCACAATCTCGACCCCTCCAGTCTCAGTACCTGCTTCCATTGACTGGGGATTGCATTCCACCTACAATCTACAGAGATTTTGTGAGCATGAGACTACAACACAGGACTCACAGCAGGTGATGAATAAGTTTACCTCCTTGGTTTAAAATGGCCAAGCTCATATACCCTCAAAATAGGCTCAGGGGTGAGGAGACTAGTAGTAAATATGGTAGGAACAGGTGGCCTAGGTCAGGGGCCAGTCAGGAGAGGGTTATGGCCCTCCAGCAGCATGACGGTCTGGGATGGTCATGGGGACCTTGTGGCTGATTCCTAACCAGCTTTCTAACCAGTCAAAGAGCTGGAGCAACCCCAGCTCTACTGCAGCAGCAGAATGGTACAGTGGGGTCAGACAGACAGATGCACTCACATCCTGGCCTCGTTCCTTTCTGGGGAACTAAATGATTCTGGTCACCAATTCCTATGTGTGTGTGTTGGCATGGGGGGTTTTCTCCACACTAACAAGCAATTTTCTGACACCAACTGGGTGTCCTACAATTCAACTCCGTTCTGACACTATCTACCTGAAGATAACGTCAGATCCCACAGGTTAAGGGCTCAGTCTCACAAGACTACCCGCGCCACAACCCCCCAAATTCAGAGGCCAAATGCAAGTCCAGGTTGTCACCTGTGTTTCTGACCAACAGGCCATAGATTAGAGGTTCAATGACAGCCCCCTTTGGGTTTGATTAATTTGCTAGAGTGATTCACAGAACTCGGGAAATCCATTTACTCACTAGATTACAGGCTTATTTTAAGAGGACATAACTCAGGAACAGCCAGATGGAAGAGATGCATAGGTCAAGGTACGGGGAAGGGGCCCTCTCCGAGGGCCCACTCTCCTCAAATCTCTACATGTTCACCAGAAGCTCTCAGGTCATTTTTGTTGTATGAGTTTCACAGATAATAAATACAGGAAACATGAGATGGTAAAAATAGCAAACCTGGGGAAGTTACAAAGTCCTCCCAGGCTAGACCTTGACTTTCTGGGAATAGGAATTGTAACTTCTGCAGACCGTGGGAACTCTCAGGAACTTTGCATTGAACATGGGACCCAGACACAGAGGAGCAGGTCACCGACAGAAACTTCATCCAGTGCCAACTGCCTGCAAGGAGAGGCAGAGGGGAGGCAAGTGGCCTCCACTCTTCACGAAGGACACAGAATGAATTCCACTGTTATAGAAATGCCCAAACCCTCTCAGGTCCTGGCTGAAGACAGCCCAGGCAACTGGTGATCTCAGGCACCCCAGCCTGTTCCCTGGGGATGTTGGGCTGGACAAAGAAGGAAGACTCGTCAGTCTGGTGCAGAGAAAATGGGGGAGCAGAAAACTAAGCCAAGAAGTATCTTCCCCAAAAGTTTTTACTTGAAATATTCACAAAAATGAGTCACAAAAAGAAAACAGAGAAACCAGTGAGATGTGTGACCAGGTTCTCTTTTCTGTTCCACAGAGCAGGGCGAAGTGATGGTAAGCAGTACCAGCGAAGAGAGCATGCTCTGCAGAGGGCCCCTGCTTGAGAAGTCCACGCGCCTCCGCACTTCCGGCCTTGGACTGAGATTAAGAGACGAAACCGAAACTGCACAAGCAGAAAAGCCCCTGCAGGAAGCCAACCACTGGTCCAGGTTACCACAGCCACCAGCCGGCGGATGTTCTCCTCCCTTGAGAGAGGATGGGCCTGTGGAGGCTACGATGTGTCCTGCCCCCAAATAAGAGGACTTTACCTTTGACAGCATCAAATAACAGCACTTCCTGTGCATTCCCATCTCATTTAATCCACCTCTTGAGGGAGTTAGGTCCAGGGTGTTTATACCTATTTGACAGGTGAGGAAACTGAGGCCTTGAGACATTAAGTACCTTGCCTAAATTTACATGACCAAGAAGTAGCTCAGATCCAGCCTGAGTCTTTAAACACCGAGTCCAGGGTGTATTCCCCTAGGCAGCCTGCCTGTCAAATCAATAGCCAGTGGTTTTTTCAAGTGCTTTCACATCCATGAGCGCACGCATTCTAGGTGAGAAATACCAGGCATGGATCACTTCCATCTCCCACATCACAGCTGAGAAACACCCCGTGCAGTGAGGCGGGGCTGCCAGCAGCTGCAGTCTGTGTGGTTAGCCAGCCTCCGACCGAGACTCGAATCCAGTTTTTTTCTGTGATACCAGCTGGCTGCCTCCCTCCAGCCCCCAACACCACATCTGGAAAAAATGACTCAGGTGACAGTGGGCTACTCATGTCATCCCCATGTACAGAAGATGCCATGTCATTTATGAGGCATTTCAAAGTGGGAACACTTGCCCTGGCTTTCCCCCAGGCCTGTATTATGTAAAGGTCACGATGTTTGTTAAAATGTGAGTACACGGGTGCCTGGCTCACAGGAGAGGGTTTCAGAGGCTGTGCCCGAGATAAGGCTGACTTCTGGAAGCCTCTCCGCAGACAGGCACGACTCCCCGGGCTCCCACCCCTCGCTGGAGAGTAAGCCTCAGAAGCTCCAGCTCGGCCCTTCCTGCCGCCTTTGGCGAGCCCTGTGTCTGACGGGACTGCCCCTTTTCTCACCTGCCTGAGGTCTGTGCTGCAGAACATTCCAACCGCTCAAGAAAGGCAGGGCCGAAGAGGGGTTCAGGCCCAAAGACAATCTCTAGTCTCCTCTGGAATAGCAATTTTTCTGGCTGTGAAGAAAAGTTCTCAGTCTTTCTCCACAGAGGGCCCCTGTTCCTCATTCTCTGCGGCTCTTAAGTCCAGATTCAGGACCCCAGGGAGGCCCGAAGCCCTCACGTGGTCATTGCACTAAGATGGGGCTCGTGTATCTGGCCTCCTTCTCTGCCCAGCACAGAGGTCAGGACAGCCGCAGCAGCCTCTCCAAGGCAGGAACAGGAAATAATCCTTCTAGCAACTCCCTCCCTCCACCCCGGGACCGTCAGGTGAAAATTGTAGAGGTGGTAACAGGTAAGGTGGTGGGGAGCTGGGCTGAAACTTTAATTGGCCTTGAATAACCCATTGGTCCTGCCTTTCTTGAGCGGTTGGAATGTTCTGCAGCACAGACCTCAGGCAGGTGAGAAAAGGGGCAGTCCCGTCAGACACAGGGCTCGCCAAAGCCGGGCAGGAAGGGCCGAGCTGGAGCTTCTGAGGCTTACTCTCCAGCGAGGGGTGGGAGCCCGGGGAGTCGTGCCTGTCTGCGGAGAGGCTTCCAGAAGTCAGCCTTATCTCGGGCACAGCCTCTGAAACTCTTTCCTGTGAGCCAGACACCAGTATGCTCAAAAATAAATTTTTTAAATTAAGACAATTTTTAAGAGCAGTTTTAGGTTCAGAGCAAAATTGAGGGGCAGATATAGAGATGTGCCATATACCTCCTGCCTCCACACATGCATGGCCTCCCCGATTATCAACATCTGCCACCAGAGGGGTATGTTTGTTACAAGTAATGAACCTACTCTGATCTATCATAATTACCCAAAGTCCAGAGTTTACTTTAGGGTTCATTCTTGGTTGTCAAGTTTTAATCATGTCAAACAGCACTTGCAGTCAATCAGATGTGAGGCAAGCAGCCAGCATTGTTCTAGAGGAAGCCCAGATAGGGTGCTTCTGATCTAAGAAGTGATACGTCCTGTCTGGGAACACAAATTGAGTATAGGAGCAGAACTGGCCCCCCAAAAATTAGGCACATGTTTTAGGTGTTCTCTTTCCTTACATCTGGGTGTAGGATGCTCTATGGCTAAAAATAATTGTTGGTTCCTGGGAGATGTAGGTATTGAATTGTTCAAGATTCGTTCGTGGGAGATGAGGTGACCATATGATGGCAGACTGACCCTCTCCTCATTCCAGGTTAGAGGAAAGGCTGTGACAATGCACTGGGCAGAGAATATTGCTACTTGGACTGGCCCCTGGCTAAGACCAAAACCTTCAGACTGGAGACGATGATGGTTCTCTTCTCTGAGCCAAGGGGATGAGGCCACACCTTTGGGTATGTGGTGAGAGGGGTGTTGGGGGGCATGGGGAGACTCTCCTTAACATAAAGGGTGTTCTTACTGTCAGTCATCCTGTGGCAGGCAAGGGAGAATGCCTTGGGCTGGAGGAGGAAAGGATTTCTCCTCCTCTCCGTGCAGTAAGTGGGCCTGGAGACTGCTGTTGGTAGGGGTTGAAGTGGCCCTTGCCAGATGGAGGCCTGTGGGTACCAGATACGTCTCTTCTAAGGCAGGTGGAAATTACTCTCAGGAGCCTGTTGTCATAGGGGCGATGGGGCTGGGAGCAGGGCAGTGTCCTCTCCCCAAGGCCTGGCAGAGTCACCGTGGGACCAGTCTCATGAGCTACAGAGGCATAATCATGGTAACAAGGTGAGAAGGCTGGATGGAAGAGACTTTCTGGAGCTCACATCAGGCTGTGCCTCAGGAAACGCTCAGAAATCATCGAGAAGGAAACTCTACATTTTGGGTGTAGGAAGGAAGTATAATTTCATTTTAGACACAGTGAACTTTCAACATAAGTTACTTGCATATACAGCACACTCATTTCACAGATGAGGACACCAGGGGTTGGAGGGCCTGAGAAAGAGACTGAGAGGGTCTACTGTCTGAGGAGCATGAACCAGCCCCTGGAGGTAGCGATAACCCTGGAGTCCCTGGGATCCTATGAGGCGTTCTCGATGGCTACATCTGCTTAGACTTTGAGTAAAGGTGGTACAGTGATGCCAGATCACACAACCGTCTTCTATTGGGTTGGCCAAAAAGTTCGTTCGGTTTTTTCCGTACAATGGCTCTAGTAGCACTTAGTTGTCTTTAACGTCATTCGAAACAACTTTGTTAGATTGTATGTGACAGCTGTCATAGTAGCATGCATTTTAAAAAAAAGACTTATCAAATTTGGTGACTTTTTGTGTAGCCATTTTAATATTGAAGATGGAAGAAAAAAGCAACATTTTCGGCATATTATGCTTTATTATTTCAAGAAAGGTAAAAACGCAACTCAAATGCAAAAAAAGATTTGTGCAGTGTACGGAGAAGGTGCTGTGACTGACGAACGTGTCAAAAGTGGTTTGCGAAGTTTCGTGCTGGAGATTTCTCGCTGGACGATGCTCCACGGTTGGGTAGACCAGTTGAAGTTGATAGCGATCAAATCAAGACATTAATTGAGGGCTTCCCTGGTGGTGCAGCGTTAAGAATCCGCCTGCCAACGCAGGGGACACGGGTTCGATCCCTGGTCCAGGAAGATCCCACATGCCGTGGAGCAACTAAGCCCATGCGCCACAACTACTGAGCCTGTGCTCTAGGGCCCATGTGCCACAACTACTGAGCCCGTGTGCTGCAACTACTGAAGCCCACGTGCCTAGAACCCGTGCTCCGCAACAAGAGAAGCCACCACAATGAGAAGCCCGCACACCACAATGAAGAGTAGCTCCCTCTTGCCACAACTCGAGAAAGCCTGCACACAGCAACAAAGACCCAACGCAGCCTAAATAAATTAATTAATTAAATTTTTTTTAAAAAGACATTGAGAACAATCAACGTTATACCACGCGGGAGATAGCCGACATACTCAAAATATCCAAATCAAGAGTTGAAAATCATTTGCACCAGCTTGGTTATGTTAATCACTTTGATGTTTGGGTTCCACATAATTTAAGGGAAAAATATCTTCTTGACCGTATTTCCGCATACGATTCTCTACTTACACGTTTTTAAAACGTTCCGTTTTTAAAACAGATTGTGATGGGCAATGAAAAGTGGATACTGTACAATAATGTGGAACAGAAGAGATCATGCGGCAAGTGAAATGAATCACCATCAACCACACCAAAGGCCGGTCTTCATCCAAAGAAGGTGATGTTGTGCATATGGTGGGATTGGAAGGGAATCCTCTATTATGAGCTCCTTCTGGAAAGCCAAACGATTAATTCCAACAAGTACGGCTCCCAATTAGACCAACTGAAAGCAGCACTCGACAAAAAGCGTCCAGAATTAGTCAACAGAAAATGCGTAATATTCCATCTGGATAACGCAAGACCACATGTTTCTTTGATGACCAGGCATAAACTGTTACAGCTTGGCTGGGAAGTTCTGATTCATTTGCTGTATTCAACAGACATTGCACCTTTGGATTTCCATTTATTTCGGTCTTTACAAAATTCTCTTAATGGAAAACATTTCAATTCACTGAAAGACTGTAAAAGGCACCTGGAACAGTTCTTTGCTCAAAAAGATAAAAAGTTTTGGGAAGGTGGAATTATGAAGTTGCCTGAAAAAATGGCAGAAGGTAGTGGAACAAAAGGGTGAATACGTTGTTCAATGAAGTTCTTGATGAAAATGAAAAATGTGTCTTTTCTTTTTACTTAAAAGCCAAAGGCACTTTTTGGCCAACCCAATATTTTACTCATCTTTAAGTGATGGAAAAGTTACTTTTTTAGAAAAAAGCCAAACGTTAACCAGAGTCAACCAAATATGGAAAATAGAACAACCTCATAAGACTGAAAATGTGTCAAGAGAAAAGAAACAGAGAATTCCAGAATGGAATGTTAGTTGTCTCTCCCCCTCCACACACCTGGAGCTGAATGAGAAGAGAAGGTTAGAGAATAAGACCCCAAGGAGTGTCATCAGTTCGTCACAATTTGGCAGAGAGAGGGCTGAGAGGTTGAATAGGCAGCCTGGGGAAAGTCGAGGAGAAATCCCAGGGAGAAACCCATCAGGGAGGCCAACAGGGGCTGGAGGAGCAGCTGCACTTGTTTTTTCAGGGCTCTAAGGTGCCTTCCAGGAACAAGCCACAGCTCCAGGAGGAGGTCACATCCCTGTTAGGTAAAGAGGATCCTGGTGTGGGGCACTGAATGGATTTCAGGAGAGACAGCAGAGCCCAGATCTGTCCTTCATCTGTCCCTGTAACCCTCAGACCTCAGTGAAGCAGGAAGTACTCTCATCCCCCAAACTCTAGTGTCAAGGGAATGACAGGTAGGTAGAAAGGGTGTCAAGGGGAACTCGCTCTCACACTTTCAGAGCATTAGATCGTCTGGCCAGACTTACCCATGCAAAATTAAAAGAAATGTTAGGGAAGCTAAGCCAACATGCTAGATTTTTAAAAAGAAGAACAAGAAGGAGAAGGCAGAGGAGGGGAAGAGAAGGAAAATAAGCAAGAAACAGAATATGAAAAAGATAAACAAAGCCAGTCTAGAAGTAATCACTGTCCCAGTTACAGAAGAAAACTCCTGAGTGCTTCACACTATAGAACCAATATGAATATTTAATATTTAATTAATTATATTAATTTAATAGTTAATTATATTAACATTTAGTAAATTATATCCATTTAGTGTATAATTAATTTAAACATATTTAGTATGTTTATGAAACTTAATAAAAAAGAGCCCAAGGATGAGTTGATAAATCAACTAAATAAAATAAAAAGGAAATCTAGAGTGAAGGCAAAAAATTAAGGACAAAAACAAGAGATTTATAGATCTATTAGATAAGTTAGAAACATCAAGGACGCTAACAAATTTTCTGGCTCAGAGAAAAAGCTTGAGATAATTATAGTGAACATGGAGGAAAATGACAAAACAACTAAAGCAATTAAGAACATGTTGCTCTATGGAAGACAAGCACAAATCACCCATCATAGGGATAACTGGTATTGAATTTCAGGTCGAGATGATGAGCGCTAGGTGAACCTCCCCTACTGCCCTAACTTCCTATTGCAAATACATAGAAAAGCTTGATAAAATATGAAAACACATTTTAAAATGTCATCTCCAAACTCCAAACAAAAAAGGCAAATCTCTAGGGACAGAGTAGGAATATTACCAAACGGAACTTGGGTCTGCTTGCCTGACACACAGCAAAGCCAATCTACTGACACTGGGTTCTGGTGAAAGAAATTATAGCATTTATTATAGGGCACCAAACAAAGAGAACCGGCAGCTCATGCTCAAAAGACCCAAACTCCTCGATGGCTTCCAGGGAAGGGTTTTTAAAGACAGTATGAGGGAGAGGGTTGTGGGGTGTATGATCAGCCCATGCACAATTCTCTGACTGGTTGATGGTGAGGTAAACGGGTGAATGTTTTGGGAATCTCAATTATCAGTTTTCTGGCTCCAACCGGTCTGGTGGTCCTTGTGCTGGTGGTCAGCATGCAGTTAACTTCTTCCACCTGGTGGGGATTTTAGTACCTACAGAAACACTCAAAGATATGGCTTAGGATATTATCTATAGCCCTTGAGGAGGAACTAAAGGTCCTTGACTTTGTTTTATGGTTAAACTATTATTTCATCTAGCTTGACTGTTTTTATTTCTTTCTGCATTTTCTTACTTCTCTAATTAAATTTGCTCTTTGGAACTCAGGGAAGGCCTAGGAGGCTAACACTTTTCTACAAACAACAGGCAGGGGACACAGGGGAAGGGGGTGGCCTGTCCCTGGGAAGGCCCCACAGGGTCCTGCTCAGTTTCAGGAACAAAGATTTAAATGAGAACTGAAGCCGTGAGACCCACAGGGGACTCAGACTGGGTGACTGGGGTTGGGGTTTCAGTGAGCCATGAGCCCCCCATGCAGCAGAGAGTCATGAGGTCAGGAGACAGGACCATGCTGCCCTCACTGGAGAGGACCAGGCAAAGATCATACTGAACACAGACATCTGCCCAGGTACGGGTGAAAACAGAGTCAACAGTCCTGGTCCACTAGCCTAAGGTTTGGTCTGGCAATGCTACATCCTAAAGGACAACACTGAAACCTCCCTTGTGGGAATCCTCCCTCCATAACCCAGAGAACACAGGGGAGACATCCTTGGAAAGATGGCTTCTGTGGAAGATGAGCTCATAGACAAGAATTACAAAATCTATAAGGAAGACCAACAACACTAAAGTCTCTAGACCCCCAAAACAAGAAAATTTACACTTAAGGAACTGGAGATGATATGCAGTCTTGAAGAGATTTTAAATCAAAATGTATATAAAACTTCAGAGAACTAAATGAATAAATAGCCACCACCATAAATAAGAACAGGTGGTTATGAAATAAAAAGAGGCAAATAGTTTACAAAGTTGAAGTATTAGAAACAAATAATGTAGTTATTGAGATAACTGGACATAGCCTTCTTTGTGTTTTATAGGCATGTGAGTGCCTTTTATACACAAGCATTCATGTATCCTTACATAGAAGATTTGGAAGAATATACATCAAGTTGTGAATAGTGGTTAAGTCTGAGAATGGAACTGGGGTGTTTTTTATTTTCTTCTTTTTGCCCACCTGTATCTTTTAACTTTTTTTACAGTGAATGTGTAATGTTTTATCAATAAGGGACATATTTTAATCTTAAAAGGATGGGGTGGGAGGGTTGGCAGGGCTTCTGGCTCAGCCCACGTAGAATAATCATGAATTAAACTGTGAGAAGCTAATGAAATTGTATTATCACATGAAAATAGTTGAATAATTTTTGAGCAAATGTTTAGAGTATATTCAGTATTGCCTAACTTTATATAGACTAAGTGTCATGCCCAAAATAATTCACTTCAAAGAGAGATAGGCAGGCATCCTCCAGAGTGGCTACAACTGAGGTCCAGTGAGAGGCTGGCATGACTGCAGAGAAGGGAGACGTGCCCTGTGGACAAAGAAAGCAAGTAGTAGTTCTGAGTATGAGCCACACATCTAAAGTCACAAGGGCAGGTGCTTGAAATTCCAAGCACTGATTGGGGCTCAACCTGCTTCTCACATGGGAAACTGTGGTATCTTCTGGGTGAGGAAAAACAAAGGTTATTTATTTAATGACGGCTGATGATTCTCCCTACAACACCAGGTAAGGCCACTTATCGTAAATTTTAATGATTTAAAGAACATGGCCTTTAAAACAGTTTTTCCAGCCCCCGTGTAATATGTTCTCCCCAGACAGAGTGTCCTAAGGGAATGGGTCACAACTGCAGTGTGACAGAAATATTTTCAACTCCAGTCCACTGCCCTGTCCTTTCCCAGGTAGGACTTCGGCATCTTATCAACACCACCTCAGCTGATAAAGCCTTCCTGTACTTCTCTTTGGTGCCATTCTCCTCTTTGCTTCAACGGGATTGCTGTGGCTTTTGCCATGAAATCCAACCTAGCCGTCACCAAGGTCGATGTTGTTGACTCCATACGTCACTGCTGGTGTTGGCCATTAACAACACAGCTCCCAGGTTTTTGTTGTCAGTGTCACTGCCCAGTGGGGACATCGTCCTGTTCTCTGACCTTGGCCACCACTACTCCATATTGTGCCCCTGTGTCACTTAGACCAAAGGGTGCCCTTCCTCAAGACACTGGACTCCCTCTATCAGAAGCCATCATGATAGCCTGATTTTGTTGGGATGCAACACTTGGCTGCCATATGCTGGAAAGATCTGTCTCTAGTGTCTGTTGTGTGAGTGCGCTTCCTTCGATGTGGCAGAACACAGTCTGCATGGCCTTCTGACCACCCTTGGGAGAGGTGTCTCTCCTCACCAGTATTCACAACTTCTTTATAAGGCTCCAAAAGGAACACGCCAGCTATTTCCATTTTCTTTTTCTAAAAATTAATTAATTAATTAATTAATTAATTTATTTATTTATTTATTTTTGGCTGTGTTGGGGCCTCGTTGCTGCATGTGGGCTTTCTCCAGCTGCGGCGAGTGGGGGACACTCCTCACTGCGGCGCGCAGGCTTCTCATTGTGGTGGCCTCTCCCGTTGCGGAGCATGGGCTCTAGGCACACGGGCTCTGGAGCGCAGGCTCAGCAGTTGTGGCGCACGGGCCCAGTTGCTCCGCGGCATGTGCGATCCTCCCGGACCAGGGCTCGAACCCGTGTCCCCTGCATTGGCAGGCGTATTCCCAACCACTGAGCCACCAGGGAAGTCCTAATTCCATTTTCTTGTGGCCTCCTGGCTTCTTCCACCCACAGCTGGGTCAGAAGTCATCTACCATCAACCACCATCAACCAGCCAGGGGTACAGAGACTCCTCCCCATCAATTTCAAGCCACAGCCTTCTACGTCAGAGTGAACTCTTTGCCCACCCAGGCTTACTCTTCAGAGGTCAAGGTCACCTTTTATTTTTTTTCCCTAGAGATGTCAACCTGCTTTCCTAGGATCTAGCAGTTAATTCTTAAAGTTCTTTTCATTTCTTCCAGCAGTCCTAGCAGGTTCTCATGCAAAGTCGAGACTTGAAATCCCACCTGGGTATGCCAACACATACTCCTTCCCTTACATACAACTGTGGTCCCAGGAGATTCTGCCACATCGATTGTGACGTGTCAGACGAACAATATGCTCGGCAGCCCAATCCTAGCCTGCTCTGAAAGGGTCCACTTCCCAACATCGGTCACGTGCTATCTCTTAGTGTTTATTCTCAACTCGTTAACAACCAAAGCCAACCCAACCTACATTAAGGTGTTTGAATTAAACTGAGAAGCCTCTCCCCCTAAATTTGCCCTGGGCTAGATTTCTTGGGAAAAGAGCATCTTAAGGAGGCAGACATCGGCCAGTGTTCACTGAGCATCTCTGTGAACAAAGCTCCAGGATGGATACAAAGGGGGCTCTAAGATGGATAGACAAGGCCTCTTCGTGGAGGAAGCTCCCAGTTAGTTGCCACAGTCCCAGTTTACACATATTGTCCCAGTGTAATCAGTATTTGCACCCCCTTTCACTCTTAAAAATGTCACAGTTTACTTTGTGAAGACCTAGAGGGGTGGGATAGGGAGGGTGGGAGGGAGGCTCAAGAGGGAGGGGATATGGAGATATATGTATACATATAGCTGATTCACTTTGTTGTACAGCAGAAACTAACACACCATTGTAAAGCAATTTTACTCCAATAAAGATATAAAAAATAGAAAACAAAAAAAGAAAAAGCTTCCAAAAAAAAAATGTCACAGTTCAGAGGCTAAAAGTTATAGTCACCTTAGAGATAAGGCATATTCATATGAAGAGGACTTAGAAATCCAGGGTGGAACACACTATCAAGTGTTAGGTAAAGTGTTGTCATAGTTTCTCAGAGGGGAAACTGAGGCTCCAGGTGTTTAAATGGCTTCACAGGATGATGAGGCCTTTGGGCATTGTTGGAACCAGTATCTAAGGCTCCTTTCTTTACCAGCCCCATCACACACCTCTCCCAGGAGGGGAAAATGAGGCTTTCAGAGAGGGAGACAGATGCCTGGGGGTAGACACAGCACACCCCAAGAAAGTCTGCTTTCATTGCTCATAAAGGCAAAGAAAAGGTTCAAAAAAATTTCAAGGGGGCACTAGAGAGAGTTATGAATTTTAGACCTGTGAAAACTACTTGGCATTTACACACACCACAGATTCTGAATGCTGAGTGGAAGAGTTTAGGGTCTGTGTGTGTGCATTGCGTGAGGAGAGGGGGCAGGAATGTGTCTAGCTGACTGCATTTTAGAGGCCCAAGTAAATCATTTAGGGGTTTTGTCTGGGCCCCTGGCCCTGCGCTGGTCCTAAGTCTCGTGCCGGCTCACTCCCCAGGTTTGCTGAGCTCCTCCTACAGGCCACGTTCCTGATTCTCCTTGCTGCGGAGGAAAAGGTGAAGGCTCTCATCACCAACGTGTTCCGCCTTTGTCTGAAGTAAGGAGCTAATCGGGGGACATCTGGCTTGGGTGTCCACGTTCAGTTTAATTATTTACCCTTCGTGTGGTTAACCCCGCCACTCGCACCCCAAGATGTCCCGAAGCACCCTGCTGCTTGAGGGGTTTTCTTCTGTTGAGTTCATTGCATCCTGGGAGCCTTGCAAGGGGCAAGGGGCAAGCAGGACAGAGGCACACTCTGAAACCCCAAGGCTTTCCCCGGGCTTGACAGAGGGGTCAGATAGGGAATTCCCTCAGGCTGGGGGGACTGATAAAGACAGGCCAGCAACACCCCAGTCACGGACATCTTTCTGCATTCTGTCAAAGAATGATTTTCAAAACGTCGAAAACATGGTGCAACATGGATGACCCCTGAGGACATTATGCTAAGTGAAATAAGCCAGTCATAAAAGGACAAACACGGTATGATTCCATTTAGGCGATGTATCTGAACTAGTCAAATTCATAGATCTAGAAAGTACAATGGTGGTTGCCAGGGGCTGCAGCGAGGGAACACAGAGGAGTCACCGTCTAATGGGTACAAAGTTTCAGTTCTGCAAGATGATAAGGTTCCGGAAATCTGTTTTACAACAATGTAGTTTTTTTTTTCTTTTTTTTTTACTTTTTGGTCGCACCACGTGGCACATGGGATCTTAGTTCCCCAAGCAGGGATCAAACCTGCGCCCCGTGCAGTGGAAGTGCAGAGTCTTAACCACTGGACAGCCAGGGAAGCCCCACAGTGTAGATATTCTTAATGCTATTGAACTGTATACTTAAAAATGCTTAAATTTTATGATGTGTGGGTTGTTTTTTTTTTTTTTACTATACACACAAAACACACACAACATCAAAAACATGATTCTGCAGGGATGGCACAGGGAGTGTTTCAGGGGGGCATGAAACTGTTCTGTATCCTGATTGTGGCAGTGGCTGCACTCTTTAAATGGGTTAAAATTCATAGAACTATGTATGAAAAACGTCCATTTTGCTATACGGTGATTTTTTAATTAAAATTTTTAAAACATGGCTTTTGTACAAATGTAGAATGAACATGTAACAAAAATGTATTTCATTAATTAATGAGAGAACCAACAGGATGGTTCAAAAAAGTACAGGAGATACTGAAATATTTATAATAACTGAAAGGAAGAATATTGAAATGATTGCTAAATTACGTTATATAAAATAAAACCTTAGCCGTTTGACTAAAATATTTTTATTTGCATCACTATATAACAGTCCCGTATTGCTATTAGTTTTCTACGCCTTCCTTAAAAAGTTGTAAAATACCCTAATCAATAGTAAACAGCAAGTTAGACAAAGGTCTACTCCCCTAGAAAACCAGATAATCTGCCCAGGGCAGGCCTGTCAGGGGCCCCAGCTCCCGGGGCCTCGGACCGCATGTCGGTCCGTGGCCTGTTAGGAGCCAGGCTGCACAGCAGGAGGTGAGCGGCAGGCAAGTGAAGCTTCATCTGCCGCGCTCCCCATCGCTCCCCATCGCCCCCATTACTGTCTGAACCATTCCCCCACCCCACCCCCGGTCCATGGAAAAATTGTTTTCCACGAAACCGGTCCTTGGTGCCAAAAAGTTTGGGGAGGGCTGTGCTGGATGACTCCCAAGCCCAGAATGACTCCGGGGCTTTTTGGAACTCCTTTGGTCCCATCTGCTAGTCTTGGACAATTTTTCCTAACTGTCCAGATGAAGGGAAGCAGGGGGATATCAGGCCCAAAGCTAGGCCAGGGAGGAAAGAGTGAGTGGTGCTATCAAAGAAGTGAGGGCCCAGAGATGCCCTGCCGCCCCAGCTGGTCCTCGTCTTAGTAGAATATCAGTTTTCAGGAATATGGGCATTTAGAGAAAGGACGGTAGGAAAGAAAACCAGGAAGGGGTTGCTGGTTCCAAGAACCGCCAGATCATCCTTGGGCCCGCCAGGCTCATTCTGGCCCAGGACTCTAGACCCGTGAGAGAGCGGCACCAGCACGGGCCTGGCCTCTCTCCTTCCAGGCTTCACAGGCACCATCTTATCTCCTTGACTTCAGATGGATCCCTCTGCCTTTCTTCCCCAGGCACTGGAAGTGGGGCTCTTATGGGGGTTCCCTAACCCTAGCTGCTCAGAGGGGAACCCCAAAGCCCAGAGCAGATCTGGGAGGAGGTCCGGCCTCCTCTGTACACCTCCAGCTGAATGGGGGTTGGGGGGCTCTCGCCAGCCAGCCCCAGGCTGACATCTGAGTGCAGGTGGACCCCTGGGCTCTGGAGACCATGGCCCCTGGGCGGCTGCAGGGCCTTCCTTTGCGGGGAAGGGAAGAAGCCAAGCTGCTTTGGAGGAAGGGGAATGTGGAAAATGTGTGTGGCAGAGGTGAGCTGGAACCTGTAAACAAAAGGCCCTGAGAAACCTGGGGCGTGGGGACAGGAACAGCCTAGGCCAGGGTCCCTCCAAGGCCAGCCAGATGTCCTTTTACAGCTCTGGTCACACTGGGGCAGCCAGCGCTGGAAGTAGCTGAATTCTTCACCTCCTGGGCAACTGTGAAGAGAGGGTGATCAGTTCCCCTTGACGCTGGTGCCAGCCGGCCTCTCTCCCAGGGCTTAATAATTCAGGCCTCTCAACCTAGTGGGCCCCAGGCCCGCACCCAGGCTGTGAGCTGAGGCCGTGGTGTCTGTTTCCCTGGCTGCCTCTTGCACAAGATCCCGAAGGCTGCTTCCCCCAACTCTGAGCTTATGGCGGGGCGGGTAGGTCTCAGGCCAACACTGTCACTGATAAGACCCTCCTGATAAGACCCACCCACCAATCCGAGTTGTCCTGACTGACCTTCAGCCTTTGTCTCAGCTGCTGCCCTGCTGGCCCCTGGGGGCTGTCCCAGAGCTCTGGTTACTGGTCTCAGGCAGCCACTCAACCCCTCCCCTGGGAGGCTGGAATCACACCCCACTGGACACAGTTCAGAGAAGGGATGTTCTCATTACCCTCCCTCCTCCCTGCCCATCTCCTCAGCTTCCCCCCCACCCCACCCCCCCACCCCCGCTTACTCCCCTGCGCCAGCCTCAATCCCAGCCCCTCCATTCCCAGAGCCGAACTCACTGCTGTGCGGGGGGACCTGCATGGCAGACGGCAGGACTCTGGCCCTCCCCTCACTTGAGACCCCAGACTCTGTTCTGCAACTGTCGAGAAAGACCGCAGACCACTGATGTGAGGGTGAGGGGTGATGGTTCTGTGGCCTGAGCCTGTGGGCCAGCAGGGAGGGACCTTGCGGACGTCAATCCCTCCACAGAGGGCAGAGGCAGGGGTGGGTTCCTGGCATTCCTGTCAGACGCCCGAGGCAGGAAAAGTGGACACTGAAAGAGCTTCCACCCCAGACACAGGCTGGGGCAGAGGGTCCATTACTGACCCGGGTTCTGGGCCTCCCACTATGCACTAAGGACAAGCAGGGGTCTGAACAGAGCAGAGGGGGAGGATTCCTGGGGGTGGAACTTTTCACAGGGAGCTGAAATGGGGCTGTTGCTATAGCAGCAACAAAAACAACCAGCTCACGTGGACTGGGTAAGAAGCCTTCTGCCTCGGCCCGCGTAGTCGTCAGCAGAGGTCCTGGCAGGGGCAGTTCAGGGCTTGCAGAGAAATCAGGAAAGGCCTAGAAGACAGCCAGGAGGAATGTGGGAATGCAGAGGAGACGGGGGTCCATAGCGGACCCCAGAGAGCCTCCTCTCTCTCTCAGACAGCAGGAGCCGTCTCAGCGGGGCTGAAAGTTTCTGCACCTCTTTGGTGAGGGACAGCAGAGCACTGCTCTGCTGACTTCGGCATCCAGAGAGAACCTGCTGGCTGAGAGGCAGGGAAAACACCTCTTGCACAACCTTAGTTCGTGGTTGAACTTTTGGAATGCCACAGCAGGCCACTGATTCTTAATAAGATCACTTTGATCCGAGGCTGCTCCACAGTTGATCTTATCACTAAGCCTCCTTTGCACTGAGCAGCGGGGTGCCAGGCCTGGGCTGGTCCTTCACATCCTCACCATAGCCTTGTGACCTGGGAATTAGCACCCTGAGACAACGGAGACTCCAAGGTCAAGTTACAATTCTCAAAATATCTGTGCCCATCTTGAGTTTCTGCCAAGCATGTTTTGGACCCAAATGTAGGTTATCACATTTCCATTCCATTCATATGAAAGGTCCAGAAAAGGCAAATCTATAGAGACAGAAAGTAGATTGGTGTTTGCCTAGGGCTGGGGGAGGATTGAAAGGATGGGGACCTAAAAGGTCCAGGATTTCTTTTTTGGATGAAAATGGTATAAAATTGATTGTGAAGATGGTTGCACAACTCTGTGAATATAATAAAAGCCATGAATTGTATAGTTTAGATGGGTGAGTTGTATGGTATGTGAATGATACCTCCATAAGCTGTCAGAAAAATATAATTTTGGCATATTTTGACTCACAAGATGATCTGTCATTTGGAAAATGGGGTCTGCATCCAGCCTCAGGTCAGCTGTCCCTCTGACCAGCACCCCTCCTCAAATGCATTTCAAAAGCTCCTGGTACAAAGGGCTGTTGTCACTCACCCTCTCCCTTCCTCCCTGTACTCATGGCTGTCACACGAGCCTCAGCTGGAGCAGGGCCCCACTGAGCTGCGTCCCACACTGCCGCTGTGTTTACTCAGGTGGAGATTACAAAGGCCTGACTGGCATCCGAACTGCCTGCGCTGCCTGTGAGCCTGGAAGGGGAGTGAGCTGTTTGGGTCGTCAAGAACATGACAGGAAGAGAGGAGCAGAGGCTCCAGATGGAGGGAGGACAAAACTGTGGAAGACTCCCTTGCACCTCACCCCAGACTCGACACCCAGAGCTGTGGGCTTGTGCTAGGCTGGTGGCAAAATAAGGCCTTCGTTTCCAAAGAAAAGTCAACAGAGGATCTCTCAACGCTGCACATGCTCCCATCTCAGGGTTGGTGCCAAGGCCTTTGCATGGTCTCCCTAGAGGATAGTATGCCTTAAGATATTGATTCCCTTCACTGGCGGGGGCCTGGGATGGCCGCAGCTCCAGGGCAGGTGACCTCAGGTTGTCAACAACCTGGGCCAGGGCTCCAAAATTCCTCCAGTTCACCAGAGCGAGCCGGGTTGTACCAAGAGGTAAAGATGGTTGGGTGAAATGGTTGCCTAGATGGGGGATTCTCAAAGGCTGGTCCCAGGACCAGGCAGCATCAGCATCCCCTGGGAACTTGTTAGGAATGCAAATTCTCAGGCCAACCCAGACCTATCAAATTGGAAACTCCAGGAATGGGGCCTGGCAATCTGTGTTTTAACAAGCCGTCCAGGGGAGTCTGATGTGCATTAAAGTTTGAGAACCATGGTATAGATTCCAAGGTCCATGAGGCAGAGGCTGTGCCTTATTCTGGTGTGTATCTTCAGCTCCTAGCCAAGTCTGCTGGTATATAGTAAACAATCATGGACAGTTTATTGAATGAATGGTCAAAAATGTGAATAGGCATTTTTGTCCATTCCATTAGTATGTTTGTGGCATCGAAGCATATTAAGGCTAGGTTGAGTCACATGAGAAAAGGAGATGACCACATATGTTATATAAATAAAATTATATAAGAATGGATAAGAAGTGACAGAGTTGAAAAACATTTCAGAGTTAGACTTCACAAGACACAATGACTGATCGGATTTGGATGGAGAGATGGGAGAAGAAAATTTGGCTCCTAAATCTCTAGCTTGGAGACCTGAATGTATAATAACTTTCATAACTAAAATATTGAATAGAGTAGGGGGAACAGGTTTGAAGAGTTGGATGATGAGCGCAGCTTGGAACGCAAGGTAGAACTTCTACAAGTTCCTGGTGGAGATGTCCGGTAGAAAGTTAGAAACAAATCTGGAAAATTGGAGTATTCAGGACTGCAAGTATAGACTTGGGAGTGATTATGTAGGTGGAATTATCCATGAAGCTAATTTATACAACTGATGAAATCAACAACCAGGGATGCAAAATTAAGGAAGGAGATCTGAGTCCTTAGACTAAACATAGGTCTGAGAGTAAGCCCAGATTTCTCTGGGTGCAGACCTCCTGAAACCACCCATTTTGTCACCCAACCCAGTTCCCTTTCTCCTAAACCACATGTATTTCAACTGGAAAGATGCTGGCCTCAGACAGGTCGGGCACAGTGCCAGGACGCTGAGACACTGTCTGTTTCCAGAGCTGTGGCTACCTGCCATTGGCCCTACCCTTACGAGGCTGCCACACTCAACTGACATGCACTGACCACTGTCTGGGGCCATCTGACCTCCACCGGACATCCAGCACCTTCTCTTCTTTGTAGACAGGACCCCTGCAGCAGTGTGTAACAGAGCAACCAGGTTGAGAAACTAACTTGCCCTCGTTTTCTGTCGGCTAAAGGCTCATAATGAAAAAATAAACCATCCCCCTTCCTCCTAATGGATAACCAGGGCTGAAGTCCTGGGCCTTGAGTTCCCCTTGCCCAGAGAGGTGAGCCTTTGTTCTTATCAAGTAGTTAAAGAGCTGATGGGAGGACTTGGCAGGTAGCTGGAGAGGGGAACAGCCCGGAGTGCAGGAAAGGAAGAGGGGCCTGAGTCATCCACCCTCAAAGGTCTCCCGACTCATAGAGATCAGCACCCCAGGAGTGGTGGTGCCTTGAGGATGAGAGAGAGTGGCACTGGGGGTGGTGGCCTGAGGCTAAGAGGAGGAGCCATGAGCCTAGAAGAGATGGTGACAGCTGTGGTAAGAGGGCACTAGGAGAAGCCACCAATGCTGGACTGAAGACAGGGACTCTTCCCAAGCCTGTGCAAGCCTACAGTTCCTCTGCATGCCCACAGGCTGTGGGGACTTGAGGGCAGTGGGATGGAGTAGGAGAAGAAGGAGGGAACCCCAACAAAGAAGAGAGCCTGTCTTTCCTACCAAGCCTAGTGGGCAGGGGCCGGGTGAGATATATTTGTCTTTCCTCACACTTTGGGGATCTTGAAGAACATTTCACCTCTCCAACAGATAGTAAGCTCCTCGAGACAGGGGGCTTGTCTTGTACTTTTATATACCCACCCCAGCACTTAACAGTGACAGGCACACATATGATCCAGCAACCCCACTCCTGGGCATATACCCAGACAAAACTATAATTCAAATAGTTATACGCACCCCTATGTTCACAACAGCACTATTTACAATAGCCAAGACATGGAAACAACCGAAATGTCCATCGACTGATGAATGGGTAAAGATGTGGTGTGTGTGTGTGTATATATATATATATATATATATATACACACACACACACACACACACACACACACAGAGTGGAATATTACTCAGCCATCAAAAAGAATGAAATAATGTCATTTGCAGCAACATGGATGGACCTAGAGATTATCATACGAAGTGAAGTAAGACAGAAAGAGAAAGACAAATACCATATGATATCACTTATATGTGGAATGTAAAATACTACATGAAAAGAATCTAAAAATTAAAAAAAGAGTGGATATATGTATATGAATAACTGATACTTTGCTGTACACCTGAAATTAAGACAACATTGGAAATCAGCTATACTCCAATAAAAATTAAAAAAAAAATACAACACAAATGAACATATCTACAAAACAGAAACAGACTCACAGACATAGAGAACAGACTTGTGGTTGCCAAGGGAGAGGGGTACAGGGGAGGGGAGGATTGGGAGTCTGGGATTAGCAGAGGCAAACTATTATATATAGAATGGATAAACAACAAGGTCCTACTGTATAGCACAGGGAACTATAGTCAATATCCTGTGACAAACCATAATGGAAAAGAATATGAAAAAGAATATATATGTATAACTGAGTCACTTTGCTGTACAGAAGAAATTAATACAACATTGTAAATCAACTATACTTCCGTAAAATTAAAAAACAAAACAAAACAGTGCCAGGCACAAGGTAGGTGATGAGTGAGCTGGGAGTATGATCATTTCTATGTGCTAATTTTCTTCCTCCACCTCCTCCCTCTCCTCTCCATCTTCCTCACCCCCCTTCCCTCTTCCTTTTTTCCTTTTCCTTCTTCTTTTTCCTATTCCTCTTCTTCCTCCTCTTCTTCCACTTCTCTTTAAAGCAACTTGTTCAGGTGTAATTTACACACATTGGAATGCACCCTTTTTAGAGTACCGTTCTATTCCATTTTATAGACCCACCACGATCAAGTTATAGAACATTTTCATCATCCCTAAACATTCCCTTGTGCCCATTCGCAGTCAGTGCCTTCCCAAACATGCAGTATCACTGTTTCTGTGACTGTTTGCTGGAAAACATTCGTGTATTTGGTGTACTTTGGTTTCAGACCTGTTTCTAGCGGAGCCAACAGCCTGGTAGGAGGTTGGTGTGAACTTTGAAGGATCCCAAACGAACCACAAGAACCTGAGGATTGCTGAATGGTCAAATCAGCTTCTCTGGGTTCCCACTGGAAGGAAAAGAAAGGAACCATTCCAGGCAAACTCTACAGAATTATTGTGCGGATGTCTTCAAAATGAGAATTCTAACTGAAGGAAGGATGCCTTCTCTGTTTCGGAGAGTGTGACCCACATCAGGCCCCCAGGTTAGGCAGGAGCTCCGCAGAGTTGGGACGGGGACCCTGAGCCTCAGAACAACTTCTCCTCCATGGCCGTGCCCAGCCCGGCTGCTGAGACGCTCTCAGACCTGACTGCTCCACCTGCCACCAAGAGCCCTGCCTCAGATTCAAATTTTCTCTCTATGTTCAGGACCCACCTCTGATTATTGTCTTTTCTTCCTGATAATGTGCCCCTTAGCCAGGGCCAGAGGGGTCTCTGCCACTCCAGGAGAATCATACCTGGCCAAGTGGGTGAATCCTGCCAGGAAGCCAGTGCCCGAGATAGGGGCTCTGCCTTCAAGGGGCTCTGAAGCAGCTGCTGTGCAGCCACATCCAGCCTTTATCTTGATTCTTTCATTCATTATTACACGAGCAACCTTTGTCATTGCAGACAAATCAGAAATGTGGAAAAACAAAAAGAAAACAACCAAAATCCCACCAACTGGCAAAGGATGTGAACAGACATTTCTCCAAAGAAGATGCATAAATGACCAATAAGTATGTGAAAAGATGTTCAACATCATTAGTCATTCAGGAAATGCAATACAAAGCCACAGTGAGATACCACTTCACACCCATTAGGATGGTTATTATCAATAAAAACCAGAAATTAATGTGTTGGTGAGGATGTGGAGAAACTGGGAAATCTCATATATTGCTGGTAGAAATGTAAAATGGTACAATTGCTACAGAAAACAGTTTTGGCAGTTACTCAAAAAATTAAATACAGAATTACCATATGACCCAGCAATTCCACTCCTAAGTACATAACCAAAAGAACTGAAAATATATGTTCACAGAAGAATTATACTCAAGTATTCATAGCATCATTATTCATGATAGCCAAAATGTGGAAACAACCCAAATTTCTATCAACTGTCCAATAAACAAAATGTGGCATATCCACACAACATAATCTTATTTGGCAATAAAAGGGAATGAAGTATTGACACATGTTACAATGTGGCTGAAACTTGAAGACATTACACTAAGAAGCCAGACATAAAAGGTCACCTATTGTATGATTCCATTTATAGGAAATGTCCAGAATAGGCAAATCCATAGAGACAGAAGAGATGAATTGTTGCCAAGGACTGGGGAGAGGAGTGACTGCTAGTAGATATAGGGTTTCTTTTTCAGGTAATGAAAATGTTCTGGAATTAGACAGTGGTGATGGTTGCACAACTCTGTGAATATACTAAAAACCACTGAATTTTACACTTTAAAATGGTGAAGTTTTAAAGTGAATACTGAAGTTGATGGTATGTGAATTATATCTCAAACGAAAGCACATCCTATCAAACAACCATAAGCACTGAATATTTAGATAGATATCTTTCCAGGTCTATATCACATATATATGTACTTTTTGCAGAGAGACTATATAATATTTACATTATTTGTTAACCTGCTTTTGTCACATAACATTTTTGGAATATCTGTATGTCAATAAATTGTCTACTTTTATGACAACATATATGTTGTCATATGATTACAACAATCTCTTATTGTTAGATATTTAGGCTGTTTCCAGTTTTTTACTATTTATCGACAGCATCCTTGAATACACGTCGTGATTTATATTTTTAGTTATTCTCTTAAGATAAATTTCTAGAGGGAGGACCACTGGATATTTAAGATGTTGAGAAAATAACCTGCCACCCAGAATTTTGTGTGATTTACATGCCCATCCAGAAAGCCCCCAAATCTTCAACACTAGGCACTTTTATTCATTTTCATCTTTGCTTATCTGTAGGTGGGAAAGTGGTACCACATTCCTATTGGATTTCTAACCACCTTTGCTGCCTGCTCTTTCCTTTTGCACCAAGACAATTTGCTGCTAAGTTGTCACATTTCATTTTCTAGAGCCCTAACCCTCCTAAGCCGTCTTCTCTGTGGTGGGATATCTGTATTTATCAAAAATCTATTTATTGATTGAATACCTTTTTATTGGATACGTATTTGCTTTATTTTCTTATTTATTGAATATTTTGATATTCACTTTAATACTGATTAAATGTCTCTTTTGTTGTGTCCTAGTTTACTCTTCACAACACCCTGGGTGGTAAGTGTACACCTCCTTCACAGATGACTGAATCTCAGAGATCACTGACCCTACAAGTGGCAGAGCCAAGATTCAAACCCACCGCTGTCTCATTCATCCACAACTGTCTCATCCACGACTCAGGACATGGGATCATGCCCATCCTTCCCTGAACTTTTTTGAAATCTCTCTTCCTCAGGTCTAGGGTGCATTGACTATGTACATGTCACATGCTCTTCCCGAGATTTCACGCATAAGCTTGCTGCTCCTTTTTGGCTGGAATTCAATTCCCAGCAACAATTCGCTTGATGTCCCTACATCTGAGAGAGCAGGAGACTCACCCTCAGATGCCCAGGCCCTGAAGTGAGGCCTTATACCCCAAGTCCATCTGGATGATCATCATTGGAAATCAGCTTCAGCAAAGTATGAAGCTCAGAGCTAAAGGCCCCACAGAAACCGAGCCCCAGGATACCCAGAAAAACAAGAAAGTTTTTGTGAGAGTGAGGTTTCATCTAAATTGTGCCAAAAATGTTGACTCTTCTGGTGCAGTGGGCAGTTTTCCAGAGCAACTCAATTCAAGACCAATGTGTATCTAATAAGAACTTGGCTCCTAAAACACAGAGTTCCTGTAAGTGAAACGAGAGCTGCTGTAGTCAGTTTGCAAAACTCTGCAGAACAGAGGACTGAGCAGGTAGATGAGGAATCCAGCTCAGCGTGAGGAGTGAACCATGTGCCTGATTCCATTTGATCCTCCGACAACATGCTAAGCCAACCATGGTAGGTCATTTTAGTCCCACTTTACAGATTAAGAAATCGAGTCTCCCAAGTTAAAAGTGACTTGGGATGTCAGGTAGAGCCTGGACAATGGCACATCTTCAGCCCCTAGGCCTCATGCCTTTCTGGGACACCAGGAACTGAAGGACACTATTTAACTACAGATTGCTGATCCCTCGCCCTGTTCCTGGGCCTTGGCTACAGTCGCTGGGCTGTTCTCTTCATTGACTAACTTCTGGGCACTGGGGCCTTTGGGTTTGGAACCCTCCTCTAGCCTCTTCTTAGTATATTTCACTTTCTTCTGGTTATCTATTGCTGCATAACAAACCACCCCAACTTAGCAACATAAAACAACCTTTTTATTATGCTTCTGGATTCTGTGGGTTAGGATTGTGGATTTGGTTAGAGCACTGTTAGGGTGTCTTTTCTCCATAATACCTGGGGCCTTAGCTAGGAAGACTCGAACAGGTAGGGGTGACTCCAAGGGCTGAAATCATCTGGAACTGCAGAGTCCAATAGTAGTCCCATGTGACTACTTAAATGTACATTTAAATTAATTAAAGTCCAATAAAATTTAAAATTCAGTTACTCAGAGGCACGAGCCACATTTTAAGGCTCAAAAGCTACATGTGGCTAGTGGCTACCATATTGGACAGCGTAGATATAGAACATTTCCATCATCATAGAAAGTTCTATTGGAAAGCCTGCGCTGGAGGCACCTTCCCTCACATGCTTGGCGCCTGGATTGGGATCTTTGAGTAGAGCATCTACCTACGTGAGGCTTAGGCTTCCCACAGCATGGCTGCTGGTTTCCAAGAAGGTGTACCCTGAGGGACAGCATCTGCAGAACAAGTATTCTAAGAGACCAAAGCAGAAGCTGCAAAGCTTCCTTCAACCTAGCCTTGGAAGTCACATGCATCCCTTCTGTCACATTCTATTGGTCACATGAGAGTAGCGTTGCCAGATAAAATACAAATATTGCATGGGACATACTTATAAAAAAAAATTCATTGTTTATCTGAAATTCAAATTTAATGGGCATCCTGCACTTTGATGTGCTAAACCTGGCAACCTTACATGGGAGTCACTAAGGCCAGCCAGGTTCAAGGGGAGGAGAGTTAGACCCACTTTTTGATGAGGGAGTGGCAAGGTCACGTTGCAGAGAGCATGTGGGTTGGGAGGTATTGTCGTGGCCTTCAGAAAATGCATTCTGCCACATGCTTCCAGGTGGGTCCTCATAGAGTTCAGTTCAGAGACTTTCATGGCTCTCCATCACCTACAAGATCACATTCAAGTTTCGTGGCCTGGGTGGCTAGAATTGGGAGAAAGGATCCTCTTTTATCTATTTTCCCTTTTACTCTGAGCTTTGAGGCCAGCTATCTTCAGATGGTAGCTCTAAGCCCTATTGACAATAGGCATTCGTCTCTGCTGACACCATGACCAAAGTTATAAATAATAACAGATACTCCATAGCACCACTGTAGATGATGCTTTTGCTAAAGTGAGGCCACCTGAGGTGACAATGTACTGTGGACACACTGAGTAATCAGGGAACTTTGTTAGGGACAAATGGCTTTCCATCTGGAGCTCCCAAAGGTCCAGCTCAGCAGGAGAGCGTCTCCTGCCCTCATTTCCCTACAGCCAACATAATGCCACACTTGGTGACGGTATAAGCAAAGCTCTGTGGAGATGGAGATTACCCCCTCACCAATACCAGCTGTGCTTATTCCTTACACAACAGTTGGTGCTATCAGGTCCTATAGAAATACAAGTGTCCTGTGGAGGCCTGCAAGGGTGAGGCTGGGACTCTCCAGGAGAGGAAGGGCACTCCCAGTGTGAAGCCCTAGTCAGTCTGAAGAATATATTCTCTCTCTCTCTCTCTCTCTCTCTCTCTCTCACCCTAAGTATCCTGATGTCCTGGGAGTCTGACGGGGAGCCCCATGTGGAGAACAGTTAGGAGCTAGGAAGTCAGGACCTTCCCAAATCAAAAGTGACTTTTATCTCATTAATCAATTCACGGAGACTCATCATGTATTCTGTGCTTCTTTGCCTTTCACTTGGACATGTGTAGGATCAAGAGGGGAACAGCAAGTTCATCATAAAATGGTAAGTGAAGACAGGATTCTAAACTAAATTATATATAATACAGTCTCAATTCTGTGTAATATCTATATATGTACCCATACACATATATATATATATATATATATATATATATATATACATCTATTGATTTTTAGTTTCTTCTATGTATCCTATAGTCTCTCCAGTGAGCAATCAGCATATATTACTTTTATAATAAGAAACACATAGACATTATTTTTAAACAAGAAAAAAGAGGAACCGACTATAGACAGAATTCCAATTTTAAAAGAACACCAACAAAAGAACTATGAGTGGCAGTCATAGCTGACTGCTTACTCAGCTGCCATTTCCTCTTCTTTCCTATTAACAAAAACCCCTTTTGATTCAGGGTAGGTATGCCCAATTGAAGAAGATTAATTATAATTTGTCCAAAGCTCTTCCTCTTTGTCAGCAATTGGCCTAAGGGTGGGTACAAGACCCAGTTCTGGCCAATAGAACATAAGTGGAAGTCTGCTGGTGGCTGTTAAGGAAGATTTTACTCTTTGGTTAAAAATAAGAGAGAGAGAGAATCACAAGAGGAAAAAAACCCCTATGTCCTCCTTCTTAACCTTCCTGTTAGGATGCTATCATATGAAGGCAATACTTGGTACTACAGCAGCTATCTTGTGACCTAGAGGGGAGACACTGACAACATGCTGAGATGGCAGAAAGAAAAGATGAGAAGACTCGAGGTCTTCAATGACATCACTGAGCCACCAAATTCACCCTTAAACTACCTACTACCAGACTTGTTATATAAAATAATTTCTGTATTGTCAAAGCTATTTTAGTTGATATTCTGTTATCTGCTGCTAACTAAATCCTAAATAATATTTACTATCAGGAGATAAGCTTAGAAACCAGGAGGTGAGGATATATTCAGACAGTTAAAGCTACAAGAAGAGCTAGGGAAAAGCCATGTTGAGTGGGGCAGGTCAGATATGATATTCAAAATATTTAATAACTGGTCCATTATGGACACAAAACAATCTGAAAGAACACTGGCCCAGTCAGAATGGATGCCAGCCATAAATAATAGATATGCCCATGCCAACGTGTCCCAGCTGAATATCAGCCCCAGCATAGTTACAAAAGGCAAATCAGGGGACTCAATCAAATCTATGTTTAGTGTTGAATTTGCTTAGACCGGACTCTGCCCACAATGTGCCTCTTTTGAAAGTCCTAGCTCTACCTTCTGAAGCTACGCCTTCTATCAGCTTAAACTGAATCAGTGGCTGGTTCAAGTCCAAAGACAGTGTCCGGAGTTGTCAGCTTATACACTGAAGTGCTATTAATGTGGCTGTGGTGGTGGTGGTTTTGAACTGTTGGTTGTTTTTTTTTTAATTGAAAAAGTAATACATGATCTTGGTATAAAAATACAAACTCTTAATAATAATAAAAAGTGTGTTTCCCTTCCATCCTGGCACCCCCAGAGATACATTATTAACAATTTGTTGCATACATTTGTATAAATTACACAAACACATATCTGTACGTATATATCTATGTCCATATATTTTTTTAACACAGACATGCATTTGCACTTTGTTATTCCCACTCTCTCTTACAGCTTGTTCCATATCTGCATATAAATCTACTTCCTTTTTACAACTGTGTAGCATTCCATTGTATGGATGCTTTGTAACTTATTTAATGAATGCTCAATTGATTAACATTTAGGGTGTTTGCTATTACAAACAATGCTGCAATCCACACTGTATCAGAGTGTTTTAGGATGAAAGTAACCGAATACAGAACTAAAAGTAGTTTAAACCATAAGGATTTATTATTTTACATAGCAAGAGATCTAGAGCTAGGTGGTCCCAGGGTGGGTTAATTCAGAGGCCCAACAATGCCATTAAGGGACCAGATGCCTTCCGTATTTCTCTTGCCATCCTCAGAGTGTGGCATTTTGTGCCCTGGGTTTGGAAGTAAGAGGCCTGCCACAGGTCCAGACATCATATCATCTTCCAACTCTGTTCAAAGAGAAGAAGTCAATTTCTCCTTATACATCTCATTTTCTCCGGGAGGAAAACTTGTCCCAGAAGCCCTTCTGCAGACTCCCCCTCACACGTCATTGGCTGGAACATGCCCATCCATAAACAATCATTGGCAAAGGGGAATAGAATTACTATTACTGGCTCATATCAATCGAGATTCATCCCCCAGTGCTGGGGAAGGACATGCCTTCCCTGAGTACAGTGCATCCTGGTACCTGAACCAACTCAAGGTCCTATTGGGAAGCTAAAAGGCTGAAATGTTTATTGGGTAGCAAACCAGAGGGTTCTCCACTAACACTCTGGTATATCCATCTATGTGTATATATGCAAGTATATTCACAGGTCAGAGTCCTTGCAATAGACTTGTTGGGTCAAAAAAGTTTGTTCGCTGAAAATGTGGATAGACATCAGCGGATAAGTAGATAAAATGTGGCATATACAGAAAATGGAATATTATTCAGCCTTGAAAGGGGGTGAAATTCCAACACATGATATGACACAGACAGACCTTAAAGACATTATGCTAAGTGAAATAAGCCAGATACAAAAAGACAAATATTGTACAGTTCCACTTACATGAGGCACCTAGAGTAGTCAAATTTATAGAGACAGAAATGAGAACGGTGATTACCAGGAGCTGGGGGGAGGGGGAATAGGAAGTTATTGTTAAAATTTCAGTTTTGGAAGATTAAAAGAATGCTGGAGATGGATAGTGGTAATGGTTGCACAACAATGTGAATGGACTTAATAGCATTGAACTGTACACTTAAAAATGGTTAAAATGGTAAGTTATGTATATTTTATCACAATTTAAAAAAAATGTCGATAGATAGATACTGCCAAATTGTCCTCAAAGAGGCTTTAGCATTTAAATCCCCCACCCCTAGTACGTAGGGCAGTGCTTGGGTTACCCATAACGTGTTGAACCCAGTGCTAGGTCAAGGGTTCCCAAGTGGTGGCACAGAGGGTCTTGGTGGATATAAAGACCAGCAGTACCTTTATAGGATCAATAGCAGAAAGGTCCGGTTTTAGAAATAAAAGAAGAATCCCCAGGAGGGGAGGGCTAAATAGTCATTTCCTCATCTTCCTGGAGTTTCAGCCACCTCTGGACTTCCTTTCCTGAATCACTTCAACCCCATCATAAGGGCACCAAGACTCTGCTGCTCCTCTTTAGTTGTCTAAGTGAGGACAATGGTCTAGGGCCCCGCTTCCCCTTAAGAAAAGTTATCCAAAAATTGGAAATTCAGCAGAATGATTACTGTATGACCTTTCAAAACCACATGACTCTGTGTAACAACCTGCCTGTGAGTCATCTGATTTTCTAAGGGATGTTTGACCCACAACTTACAACTGATTAGGCCAGGCTCTGTGAAGTTGCTTAATGTGTAAAAGAGTGATATGTTTTGCAAATGACTTTTACCCCTGTAAAGATGTAAATGACGTCTGTCTGGTAGAAAAGATAGGCCCAAAGGTGACAGTTTGATTGCCCTATAAGGACATTAACCTGTTTCATATCTAACTCAGCCACCTTATTTTAGCATTCTTCTTTTCACTGGCTGTATATACTTGAGTTTATTCTCCTTTGAACTAGCTTTGTCATCATGCTGGTTCCCTCCTTCGTGAGCTAGATAAATATTTGACAAGGGCTCACTGTATGCTTGTATGAGAGCTATGTTTTTAACTTTTTGAAAATTATACTTTGACATTCTTAGCCCAGCTGTAGCAGGCTTTCATAATGATTTTGCTAAACATGAAAGAAAGAGAATAAACAGAAGAAATATAAGAAGTATCAAAACATTCTGGCTTCTGATCTTATCAGTTAAGATTTTATCTACTTCACGCCTTGCCTTGTCCCCAAAGATAACAAGTAGTTGCTGCAGAAGGCCACAGTGACCCACCTGGGTTTCCTTCCTAGCCCCTCACCATCCACACAGACAGGACCATGTGACCAGCTGCCAACTCCAGGCTCTCTGGTACTTCCAATGTTAGACCACGAGAGTGTCCAAGTCTACCACTCAGGTTGGGACTCTGCTTTGAGATTTGGGGCTCGACTCTTCCTCAGATGGTGAGCAGGACTGTAAAAACTGGTCCTGGCTGTGTCCTCCCTCCTCTGGACTCTGGCTGGGACTCTCCCAGGGCCCAACAGTAAAACCACATCCTGACTACACCTGACTCAGATGTGGGCTGGGAAGTCCTCCACCTCAGAGAGTGGCCCTGTCCTTAACCTTTGCACCTCAATGGTTCAATCTGTGCCTTCCTAGAGTTTTCCCTCTCGTGAACACCTCATTCTAGTTTCCTATTCCCACTGAATGCCTATGTAATGCACTGCGGCTGTCCCCTTCTCTGGGTCCTACCCCTGGAACCCAGCTCCCTGTTGATTTTGCAGAGCCATCACTGGCCCAAGGCAGCTGTGTGTGGCACACCTTTATAAAGGATGGAGAGGGGGCCACTTTGCAGCACTGCCAGCCACTATGTGCACATCTGCTATTTGAACCTTTGAGTATTCCTACCCTTTCGAGTGTTTCACTGGCTTCCCCTTCTCAGGCCTCACTCTGTGCTATCTGGACATTAAGTCCTCAATTCCCCTTTCTCTAAACCTCTCTGCCTTCCCTCCCTTCTCTTCCCTGCCCCTCAGCCCCTGCTCCAGGGCTGCCTCTAGGAATTCAAAATTCTTCCCGCCTCACTGGGGAAGACGTAGCCCCGTGCATTTGGTCTGGATCTGAGTGCCCACCTTGAACACCGAGACCAGCCAGGGACTCACCCAGACTGAGAACCATTTCCCCTCAGACAAAATAAGACAATTCTCTAGAACGGGAAGGTGGCAGCAGTTGGTTCTTGTTCTAAAAAGCAAAATTTTCATCTCCCACCACACAAATAAATAGCAAAATGGAAGAAGGGAAGAGGAAATTTTTTCTGTCACATGGCTCTCAGGGAAATTACTCTTTAATTTACCATATTTATTATATATTCTCTCTCTCAGAGCCCAAAAAAGAGCTGAGTTAAGAATTGCCTTTAGGGGACTTTCCTAGTGGTCCAGTGGTTAAGACTCCACACTCCCAATGCAGGGGGCCCAGGTTCAATCCCTGGTCAGAGAACTAGATCCTGCATACCGCAACTGAGACCCGGCACAGCCAAATAAATATTTTTAAAACAATAAAATATTAAAGGAAAAAAAAAGAATTGCCTTTAGGGAAGAACCTAGTTGTCCTCAAGGCCGAGGAAATCCTCAGGGCATAGGTCATTTGTGTCCTACCCCAGGAACATGGTCTAAGGGCTCTTAGCTGAACCATAAAATAACAGGGCCCTCAGGAGAAGCTCTGAGCAGCTGCTGAAGTGGTCAGTACCCAAACAGCAGCGTGAAACCTGCTGAGACAGCAGTATATCCTGTGCTGGGTATGAACTCATCATATCCATCCTTTAGCCAGCAAAGAAATCAAGGAACATTTGAGCAGCCTGTTGCAATTTCTTAAAATAAAACTAATTTTGAGTTTCATCACGGCTTCATTTGCAATACAGGCACACCTCGTTTTATTGTGTTCTTCTTTATTGTGCTTTGCAAATAGTGCGTTTTTTACAAATTGAAGGTTTGTGGCAACCCTGTCTGTGCCATTTTTCCAACAGCATTGGCTCACTTCGGGTCTCTATGTCACATTTTGGTAATTCTCTCAATCTTTCAAACTTTTTCATTATTATTATGTTTGTTATGGTGATCTGTGATCAGTCACCTCTGATGTTACTACTACAACTCCCTGAAGGCTCAGATGATAGTCAACATTTATTAGTAATAAGAATTTCTAAATTAAGGTATGTACTTTTTAAAGATATAACGCTATTGCACGCTTAATAGACCACAGTATAGCTTAAACATAATTTTTTTATGCACTGGGAAACAAAAAAAAATTCATGTGACTCACTTTACTGTGGTGGTGTATAGCCCAACCTGCAATATCTCTGAGATATGCCTGTATTACGTATATGTTCTTTAGTTCTTACATTGTCTCAACTTTCACAAAGAGACTTATTTCCCTTTTCTTGGAGAGACTGGCCTAAGAAATCTCAGCGTTAACCTTTATGCTGACTTTGACTATGGGAGGATGCCAGACTGTATTAGTTTACTTGGGCTGCCATAACAGAATACCATAGGCTGGGTGGCTTAAACAAACAGAATTTTTCTCACAGTTCTGGAGGCTGGGAAGGTCAAGATCAAGGTGCTGGCAAGGTAGGGTTCATTCTGAGCTCCTTCTCTTGGCCTGTCAGCAGCCACCACCTCACTATGTGCTCTCTTGTTTTTGTGCACACAGGGAAAGAGAGCTCTCTGGTGTCTCTTACAAGGGCACTAATCCCATGATGAGGGCCCCAACCTCATGACCTCATCTAACCCTAATCACCTCCCAAAGGCCCCATCTCCAAATACCATCACACTGGGGGTTAGGGCTTTAACCTATGAATTTGGTGGGGGGCACAATTCAGTCTATAGCAGGGTCTCAGCCTTTGAGGCAGTCTCTTCAATTCCCAATCACATGATGTGAAATGACAACCAAGACCACGGGTTGCATTTTAAACTCCATGACTAGAAATAGGAAAACATCTTAAAAATTATTACCCTAGTTTCTAAAGTTTTTTACAGACCTCTTCAGTTACTTCATTAGAATAGTAGGTAGTAGGGACTTCCCTGGTGGAACAGTGGTTAAGACTCTGCGCTCCCAACGCAGAGGTCGGGGTTCGATCCCTGGTCAGGGAACTAGATCCCACATGCATGCCGCAACTGAGAGTTTGCATGCCACAACTAAGGAGACCGCCTGCCACAACTAAGGAGCCTGAGAGCCGCACGTAAAGGAGCCCTCGAGCCACAACTAAGACCCACCACAACCAAATAAATAAATAAATTTTAAAAAAAGAACAGTAGGTAGTAGTATTCCTTTGAATTTCAAAAGTGTCTGCCAAATGGCCTTCTTCGGAGAAAAAGAAACTCATGCTAGCTACAGGAAGATGACAGTAAGTTCCTCTCTGTGGTGATCTAAAAATATCATAGAATGCTACATGTTAAAATGCATTAAAAATGCAAAATGACTTTCTTTCTACCCTATTATATCTCCATGTATAGACTGTGATTCATAAGAATGCTCTGTCACTAGAAAAGCATAAAAGTCAAATTTCAGCATGGCATTTTTATGATCACTATCAGGAAAATATGTAATGGTAAGACAATGGGTGATTCTTTACCCTTTGGTCTTTTTTCTTTTGTGTGTGGTTACAATGTTGATTGTACAATCATTTATAGAACAAGAGTAAATAATGATAGCTAACAATGATTAAATTATTAACACGTGCCAGCAACTTGCCAAGTGTTTACATTCTCTATCTCTTCTAATCCTCACAAAGCCTCATGAGGTAGATAGTATTATTATCTATGAAACCACACACAAAAAATTAAATGTTAAGTATTCATAATTGCCTCCTTGCTCTTCGCCTTCCAAGTAGGTAGATTACTGGGCGGACTCTTTCTTTTCCTTGATGAGGTGCTGTTGGGGACAGGAAATGGAGAAGCCAAGAGAGAGGGCTAAATTGGAATAAAGTGATGGAGACTCTGAGGGACTGTAGGGAGCTGGAGATTAAGGGCGGAAGGAGAGGGTAAGGAGAAAGTAAGGACAGGGATGAGGGGCTAGGAGAAGCCTGGGAGGGGCTGCTCGGTGGGAGAGACGGCTATAGAGATAAAAGAGGAAAGTGTCAGGTCACTACAGAGGGGAGGAGAATTTGGGGGAAAGAATGGGATATTTGGAGAGGATTTTTTTAAAGTTCTGGTACATGAAGTATAACCTATTCCTTTTTCCAGAGCTCCAGGAAAACCTCAGTACAAAATCTGCTAGGTTTCATCTAATCTAAGACCACTGACTATAAGATGCAGTCAATGGCAAGACACATCATTCACGTGCAAGGAAGGAAGGAAGGAAAGCGATCAATTACAAGTTCCCATGGGTTGAAAATATGTCCTAATTTCAAAGAAACACAGTAGATTATTCTTTAATCCCTTTGTAGTCAGATTTATGGGGTTTTTTCCCCTTCTTTTTCTAATGTGTCATTATTTGGTGAGGCCAGATCTGAGCTGCCCGGGAAGGCTTGGTTATATTTTAGTTAGACCCATTTCTCAGATGAGAAAACTGAGCCTCAGAGAAGCTAAATTACATACCCCTGGGTTCACAACTGATAAATAGACAGCCAAGACTCCAACCCAAGTCAGCTTGATTCTGAAACCTGTGCTCTCTACTTTTTAAGATACACAGTCAATAGTTGGCCAGTATTTCATTAAATGTGTAGTTGGTAACAAAAATAACTCTTGAATGAAAAAATAATGGCTCTATATAACACCTTTTACATGTTGCTGTGATTCAGAACCTCCTGCCCCATCTGGAGCAAATTGTGAGAAACCATGATTTGGGTTTTGTGGCTTAAGAATTCCTTTCTCTTCTTTTCAAATTATCTTGAAACAAATAAGAGTAAAATGGTCAAATGTCCAAATAGCGATCAGGAGGGTCTAATATCAAAGCAGATTCTGCACCTCTACTGAGTAAGCATTTTCTTTCCAAGACAATGAAAGGAAAGCCTTTTTGTGATTCACGGAAACAGAAGAACATTAGGCTCTGGGGCCAAGATCTAAGGACAAGTTCTAAATCCAAGACCAAATATATAAAATGTAAACAGATGAGCAGACCATGAACATGGGAAAATCTGTTCAACCACACCAATAATTACAAAAATCCTGGAATATCCAGTTCCATAGCAGGCATCTACAATGTGGTTTTCCAATGCTAACTGGTGCTTTTAATAATCTGTGGATCAAAAAAATAATCATCATCATCTGTGGATCTTTGCTCCCCCTCATCCTCCATCCAAGCATGCTGTACACCTTGCTTATCAAAATCCTTCAAGGTAGCTGCCTTTTTTGTGAATCCCTCCCAAATCTTCTGACAGGATTAATGGCTCTTTTTAGAATCTGCTGTCATAATTCTGATATTCTTCCTCTTTGTTTTATAGGGAGTTGATAAAAGACCCGTCTCTCAGGTAGATTATTGGCTCTCTGAAGGCAGGTCTGAGGCATCATTTGCTTGTTTGTTGGCTTGTTTTTAATGAAGTCATGTTTGTAAAGTTTGAGCACAGTGACTAGTGTGTAATAGGGGAGCTGACTCAGGTCCAGAACAAGGGCCACTGTGAGAGAGTAGAATATGCCACCCTAAATATGCCTCTTTGGTTTAAGGATTATTTTGAGCTCATTATTTTGAGAAAAAGCAGACAGAGGAGAAGCACTGAAAACAGAGTAGAAGTTACCCTTTCATAAGGGAAATTTACATTTATAAAGGAACTCTCCATTTGTACGGGTGTCTCCCTCTCTGTACCAGGAAAGACGGTGGACTATAGATCACAGGGGACTTATCAGTGAAGAAGGCACAGACTTAAATCTGCATAATAAATCTTACCCTTATTTACTGTACCTTTCCTGGTCACTTCCCCATAACTTGCTTCTCCCACACTTTTCTTCCTTTGTTTTAGCTGAAAATGGTACTTAAGCTCAAGTTCTAGCCACCTCTTTGAGGTACTCTTTCCTGAGTTACTCTTCCTATACATATGAGATACATGTTAAGAAACTTCTGATATGTTCTATCTCCATGTCCTATCAATTATTGAAGGAAGAGTATTGAAACCTCCAACCATAATTGTGGATTTGTCTGTTTCTCTTTGCTGTTTTACCTGTTTTTGCTTCATGTGTTTTGAAGATCTGTTAAGTACATAAATATTTAGGATTTTTACATCTTCTTGATGAATTGACCCCTTTGTCATTATGAAGTGACTTTATTTCTATGAAATCAACTTTGTCTAATATTAATTTAGCCACCCAGCTTTCTTTTGACTAGTGCTTGCATGTACATCTTTTTCCATCCATTTTTACTTTTACCCTATTATCTTGATATTTAAGAATGTTTCATGCAGGCAGCATATAGTTCGGTCTTGTTTTGATAATCAATCTGACATTCTTTATCTTTCGATTGGGGGTGTTTAGGCCATTTTCATTTAATGTGATTATTGATGTAATGAGGCTTTGAGTCTATCATTTTGCTATTTGTTTTCTATTGGTCCTATATGTCCTTTGTTTCCTTTTTCTGCCTACCTGTAGATTAATTGAGCATATTTTATGATTCTATTTTATCTCTTTTATTGGCTTATTAGCTATAACTCTGTTTCTTTACTTTGATGGTTGCTAACTTATGACTCTCTACCTTCAAGTGATATTTATATCATTTCATGTATCATATAAGTACTTTACAGTAGTATACTCCCATCTCCCCGCTCCCAGCCTTTATGCAATTGTTTTCATGCATTTTACTTTTTACATATGTTATAAACCCCACAAATCATTGTTATTGTCTTTGTTTAGTCAATTTTCTTTTGAGATGTTAAGGAATACAGCCCTGCTAAGAGAGGCTTTCTCAACCTGTGATCTGCAATCTATGTTGGGACTGAGAGTCAGAAAATGACTGAGGCCCCAAGCCTTTCTCAAGAGCTTCCTTTTGATATTTCTCAGCCAGCCTGAAAAGCCTGAGAGGCAGCATAATGACAAGGAGCAGATTAAGGACACTGTCTTCCTCTTAAGTCTATTGTTTCTGATGGTCTCAAGTAGCTGCCTTTATGTTAAGGAAGAGAGAACTGTAGAGCAGATCAACCAGTAAATGAGATTTCAGAATTTTGAGCTATATTTAAACGACGTATTATGAGATATTTCACCGTGGTTACTCGCTCGTGCAGCTGACAGGAGGCAAAGAGCTGGAAAGACTCCTAAGTGTCAGCAGATAATCCTATTGCCAACAAGACCACAAGTCAGGCCTGTGAGCTGATCTCGAACCAGGGGGTTCCATCTGACTCCCCCAGAGTCTGGCGTTTGATTTTGCTTCCTTCAGTACTATCCCCTCCCCCGGGCTGGCCTTCTGATTTGCCTGGAGCCCCAGGTCTGTCATAGTGACCTGCTCAGCCTTCCCCACATTCCCATACCAGATTCCTGTTCCAAAGCTCCAAACACCCCTCCACCACTCCTAATAAGGTCTCCTTGACACCATTCATGGGCCCAGAGGTCTACCTGCTGGACTAGACTTACAACAGGGCCTGTGCCCCAGGGTGCGCCCTGCCCCAAAGCCAAGTCCAGTCTCCAGGTACCAGCTCCCCTAGTCAGGCCTGAACTGCCACCCTCAGCATCCAGGTATTGAATGAGGAGACTTCAGGTGTCATGGAATCCACCTGCCTGTCCAGGTAGGGTCCTCAATATATGGTCAACTATTAAAAAGGTGTTTCTCACAATTAACTGAAGTGTCTCTGAATATAACCTCCACCTGAGATTCTGATTCTGCCATCTTCTCAGTTTATAGAGAACTTCCCTACTTCCTGCTCCACCCGACCACCTTTCGGACAGAAGACCCATTTAATCACGTGTTCCTTTTGCCTGCGCTCCTCAAAACCAAAGCATTTTTAGTTGAATTAAATTTAGAAAAAAAAATATTGCTCTTCTAAAGATATGTAAGATACAGCTGGTCTCTGAGGGGGGGAAGTAGGAAGAAGAAATTCCAATCTTTTTTTTTTTGGCTGCATTGGGTCTTCATTGCTGTGTGCGGGCTTTCTCTAGTTGTGGTGAGCGGGGGCTACTCTTCATTGCAGTGTGCAGGCTTCTCATTGTGGTGGCTTCTCTTTGTTGCAGAGCACGGGCTCTAGGCACGCGGGCTTCAGTAGTTGTGGCACGTGGGCTCAGTAGTTGTGGCTCATGGGCTCAGTAGTTGTGGCTCTCAGGCTCTAGAGCACAGGCTCAGTAGTTGTGGCGCATGGGCTTAGTTGCTCCATGGCATGTGGGATCTTCCCAGAGCAGGGCTCAAACCCATGTCCCCTGCATTGGCAGGTGGATTCTTAACCACTGCACTGCCACCGGGGAAGTCCCTCCCAATCTTTGCATCAAGGAATTTTCTCTCCTACTTGATAGGAACAGCAGTAGTCCCAGGCTTTCTGGACCCTGAAGCTGGTGCAATTTTGTGACCCTCTTAAAAGAAAGAACACAAAACACCAAATACACACAAAAAATTTGTCTTGAAATAAGGAAGCAAATTGCAACAAATTATAAATTTGTGTATAGCTTAGAAATAAAAGAATCATAAACCCCCCAAATTAACATATTTTATAAACTGCCTGAGACACCTCTATCATACTTTTTCCCCTATATTTTTTGGTCTGCACTCTCTGATCATACTTCACAGAACAACAATTTTGTGAAATGATTTTTTACAGAGAGAACAGAAGGATCACTCAGTCTTTATTCTAGCATGTTTGATCAAAACTGGCTTTTCACTGATGGTTTAGAAAAGTCTTTCAGCTTCACAATTCATTATTTGTTATACCATGTATATTGTTAGGATTTTCCCCAAATTTGGGGAAAACGATCAAGTTCCTTTTATATAGGAGCTGTATCTAATTTCAGGGACTTTCAAGTTTTCTTGTTCGGTGACTCATCTTATTCTTGGAATTGACTACACTCATCACCCATTTTGACACCAATATCCTCACAGTGGCTTAATATGAGTTTTATGTTATGTCAGTATTTCATATCAAGACAGCAAAAACTTAAGAAGACTCTATATAGGCGTGCTTGGGAGAAGCCATTTCAGGCTGAGGGAGAAGTATGAGCACAGGCAGGCCCAGCAAAAAGAGAAGTTCCATGGATCAAGCAAAGGGCACGGGGATGGTGTCAATGGGTGATAAGACTAGGGTGTTAGACCAGGTGGGAAGGTGGAAAAAGTGTCAAATGTAGCAAATATCTGAAGGCAGAGTCTCATGACTTTAAGTTAAGAAATCAAAGCCACTGATGAATCACTGAGAAGATGAAAATCAACCTAGTCTAGTGTTAAATCCATGAGATGAACCTTGGATTGAATCCTAACTCTGCCAAGTACCAGCATGTGAAACTTTGCTAGCAACATGACTTGACACAGAAGCGACTGCAAGCCACACACATGGACATTCCCAAGTCCCACTAAATGTATCTCAAATCAACTTCCCCTTAGTCAGATCCTCAAAATGTCCTCCCCCATTGCCACACCACCAGACTCAAGAGGAAGGCTGAAGTAGCAAGAAGCACCAACCCTAACTAATTGCAGTTAAAATATTTCCTATAAACTTTACAAAAACATATGACCATGTGAACACATTGCTAAGGGCTCTCCCAGGGCTGTGCAAAGGGATGATGCAAGTGAGGGGCCCAGAAACTTAAATTTCACTAGCTTCATAGTAAATTTATTCCTTGGTGGAGAGCATAAAACAAAACAGACACAATGTATTAGTTATCTCCAACTGAGTTACAAATTATACCAAATCTTAGTGCTTTCACATACACTTATTATCTCACAGTTTCTGAGGGTGAGGAATCCATGCTGCAACCAAGGTGTGTTGGCCTCAGGTCTGCAGTCTCATCTGGAGGCTCAACTGGGGAATGAGCCAGTTCTAAGCCCATTCATGTGGTTGTTGGCAGGATTCACTTCCTCCAGGGCTGTTAGACTTAAGGCCTCATTTCCCAGTTGGCAGATGGCCAGAGGCCACTCTCAGTTTCTTGCCACATAGGCCTTTCCAACATGACAACTTCCTCCATTAAAACTACCAAAAGAGAGTTTGCTAACAGGAAATCATTTATAACCTAATCATGAAAGTGACACTCAGTATCTTTGCCGTATTCTATTGATTAGAAGCAAGTCACTAAGTTTAGACACTTGGAGTCTCCTCCAAGAAGAAGCTCATCTCCAGATTAATTTTCTATCTCCCTCCACTGGCAGGGACACTGGACAGGATACAACCTGGCTGGTTGGCCTACAGGGTGGGGCAGAAATTAGGAGTGTCTCATCCACTGTGACCATAGGCAGGGCTGGAGATTGAATGCCAGATTCCAGTCAGATGTCTCAGGCTGAGATTCAGGTCTCAAAATGAGTCATTAAATGCAGGACTGGGACAGATATCAAAGCTAAGAGCAGAGGCAAATGGGAGTTGGAGGACTGGACAAGAAGTGATCCAGGTAGTCCTTGAGGTAAGTGACTGCCACTTGTGGCCAGGTATTTACTATCTTCAGGTTATCCTTGTGTAGGCAATCTGAGTCCATGTAAGGGGACAGGATAGGACAGAGAGAAAGGACATAATAAAGAGTTAGCCAGAGGGGAGAGGAGTGAAATAGGTGAGGGAGATCAAGAAGTACAAACTTCCAATTACAAAAAAATGAGTCATGTGGATGAAAGGTACAGTATGGGGAATATAGTCAATAATAATGTAATAACTTTATATGGTGAAAGATGGTAACTAGACTTCTGTAATGTATAGAAATAGTGAATCACTATGTTGTGCACCAGGAACAAATATAGTGCTGTAGGTCAATTACACTTCAAAAAACAAACACACAAATAAACTCATAGAAAAAGAGATCAGATTTGTAGTTACCAGAGGCAGAGGGTAGGGGAAGACGGAATTGGATGAAGGTGTCAAAAGACATAAACTTCCAGTTATAAGATAAATAAGTACTAGGGATGTCATGTACAACATGATTTTTATAATTAACACTGCTGTATGTTACATATGAAAATGGCTAAGAGAATAAATCCTAAGAGTTTTCATCACAAGGAACAAATATGTTTTTTCTTTTTCTTTTATTTTGTATATATATGAGGTGATGGATGCTCACTAAACTTATCGTGGTCATCATTTCATGACGCATGTAAATCAAATCATTATGCTGTACACCTTAAACTTATACAGTGCTGTACATCAATTATATCTCAACAAAACTGGGGAAAAAAATCAGGTGACGCCCCCCCACCAAAATAAAGTAAAATAAAAAATAGACTTAGCAACTGTGTGGAAAGAGAAAGACAAATACCACCTGATATCACTTACAATGTGGAATCTAAAATATGATACAAATGAACTTATTTACAAAACAGAAACAGACTCACAGACATAGAAAACAAATTTATGGTTACCAAAGGGGAAAGAGGGTGAGGGAGGGATAAATTAGGAGTTTGGGATTAGCAGATACAAACTACTATATATAAAATAGAGAAACAAAAGGTCCTACTTGTAGCACAGGGAACTATATTCAGTATCGTGTAATGAAACTAATGGAAAAGAATATATATATATAAAACTGAATCATTTTGCTGTACACCAGAAACTAACACAACATTGTAAATCAATTACACTTCAATTAAAACACTAAAAAAAAAAAAAAAAAAAAAGAGTCAGCAACTATGTGGAACAAACACTCCCCTGCTCTTTCCCCCTTTCCTCTCTGGGGACATTTTGCTTGTTATACTACCTTTTCTTCCTTCAACAAATATTACCGTGTTCATCTATTCATTCATTCAACAGCTCTCTATTAAGCTCCTATTATGGACAAGATACAGAGGTAAACACAACAGATACCTGCCCTCAGAGAACTTTTCACCTACTTTCATGTGAAAACTGAGGGGAAGAGAACAAATATTAAACTCAAATTAAATCAGTCAATCTGGTTAGTAAAAAAATCTTAGGAAAAACACTTGGGAAACTTATCTATTCACTCACATACGTCTTCTATGGACAAATATTACTATGTTTCGCATATTCATTCATTCAACACCCACCCCTTGAGCTCCTGTCATGGGCAGGTACAGAGGTGAACAGGACAGACACATCTCTGCCCTGTGGGTGTGGATGGCAGACTACGTGCAAAGAAACCAGTGCTCTGAAGCCAATAAAGTGGAGGAACAGGACAGCAGGCACCAGGGACTCAGGGACGGACAAGACAGAACCGGCCTCATCCTGGGTGCACACCTAGTCTAACAGGGTGACTGATGGGAAAGCAGCAAAGCGACTGAGCCCAGAGGCCGACAGCCCTTTGTCCTGACTGCACCCCTGATTCCAAGCAACCAGCTCACGGACAGGCAGGGGTCTCACAGCATCATGGAATCACAATTACAGAATTTCAACATCGGAAGAGGCCTTAGGCCTCTGTCTCCAGAACTGGGAAGGCGTGTTTGGACAACTGGGGGGAAACATTAAAAGGACAAGTCTAGTGGGCAGTAACCGTCGTAGAGCCCAATGTGTCCGTTACTGGTACTGGGGGAACAATGTGACTCAACTGATTTGGTCTGTTTTGTGCAAGACTTGGAATTGAGGCCCTGCCTTACCCTTTTTCCCCCTTAAAATGTGGTGAAATTTAATTTTTTTTAGTAGCAACTTTACTGAGATATAACTCACATACCACACAATTCACCTTTTTGAAGTGTACAATTCAATGGTTTTTAGTATATTCAGAGTTGTACAACCATCACCACAATGAATTTTAGACCATTTTCATCTAAAGAAACCACATACTCCTTAATAGTCACTCCCCATTTCCCTCCTCCATCACCTCCAAGCCCTAGGCAATCACTAACCTGCCTTACCTTTTACTGCCTATTTGAAATGAAAAGGTCACATGCTCTGTGAGCCTCAGTTTTTTTCACCGACTAACACATCTTCTCGGTGGCCACACATCTTCATCAACAAACACTGTGGGTCTGTGAGTAGAACCCCAGGCTCTTCACAGTGGGGCACCAGGGTGGGGCTGGGGTCAGACTCTCGGAAGACGAAACCTGAGTTAGGTGGCTGACGGAGGGAAAAAAATCTCTGGACAGTGGGGTCAGAGGCCAAAGGGCAAATACAAGCTCAGGGCCGGGGACCTGGGCAGAGATGCCACAGCGCTAGTGGCACTTCCTGGGACGGTGATGGCCTTGCACATCCTCCTCTGGCAGGCCCAGGGAGACAGTCCCACAGCGAGGTAAAGCCCTTACACTTTGGAGTCAGACGCCCCAAGTATAAGTTCTGGGCCCTGACTTGCTGGTTGTGTGAACTTGAGTTGACGTAACTTCTTAAGCCTCGCCTGCCTCATCTGTGAACTGAAGGAGGAAACCGGAACTGGGCTCAATGGATCACATCTCACAGACGCACTGAACTCCCCTCCCAGCAGCCAGAGCGCTTTGCACCCAGCGGCAACGCACTCACCCCCTCCAACAGGCCCAGAGGTCTCGCCTCCCCACGCCTGCCAACACCAAGCACACTTTCAGGAATGGTCACATCGATTATGAAAGCAGGGCATCGTTCCAACCTCCGCAGCTGTATGCTGCCCGGCCCCAGCTCGCTCAGGCCCTGGAGAGCCCTGTGCAGCTTGGAGCACAGAACCTTCTAATGAGCACCCACCCACCTTCCCCTCACAGCTGGTACCAGCTGCTCGTTACCCCACTGTGGAGCTGCCAGGGTCTCCCTCACCTGACTGTGAGGCCCCTTGGGGGTACCCGCACCCCACGCACTGGCTGTAGACACAGCTAAGCACCTCCCCCTCCCCACTCTTCTCCCAGCCCACCAGCATCTTCTCCCAGGGAACTGGATTTCACACATGCACACACTCACGTGAGCGCACACACGCTTCTTCCTTTTCTTTTTTTGGCTCTTCACATGTCACCAGAGCTAACACTTATAAACTGAGCCTATAAACTTGACCCTGAAAGAGAAGCTGTAAACTCTCTCATCCGGGGATCTCCAGACCGGCGCTGAACACACGCTGGGAGAAAGGAGATTACTTCCTACTCCCTGCTGCCTGCTTCCTAGATCTTTCCACCCAGATTCTTTGGCCTAAGACAAGTACATCAACTCCCATCCCCAGCTGCCTCCTGGGAGAAATCGACCTGAAATTGGGTGCCTTGGTGTAGGAATCTGGAGGCATCCACAGCTGGGCTCAACCTAGAACTCAGGGAAGGAACTAGGCTTCATGGCGTCAGCCAGGACCAAGAAACCCAACCCCGGCGAGCTTGAGAGGAAAGGAACGCATTGACTCACATAGCCGGGAAGGGCCAGCGGTGGACGTGGACCCAGGGCACAAATGCTCCCACGTGTCACCATCACCCTCTCCACCCCCTCTTCCTGCTTCCACACGAGTCGCCCTTGTTTGTTTCCTCTGCCGATGGGAAGCTTCCTGCAGAGAGTCAGGGAGCTGGCTGGGCAATTCCATCAGCCCCGAAGAAGAAGAGCACCCCTCTCCCAGCGCAGGGAGGACTCCCATGGGTCCTGGTTGGCCACGTGCCCAACCCTCCAGTCCCGGGGCTCGGTCTGCTTCCAGAAGGAGGAGGATGGAGGAAAGTGTGCTGCAGGCAAAAACAGTAGCTACAACAGTCCTCTGCATGGCAGCTATTTTCAAACATGCGAAACTTCACCTCTGTGTCAAAATAGAGCCCGAGTGCTCTAACGTACGGGAAGAGTCTGGGAGGCTGAGAAGGCTGCCAAGAAAAGCCATTCTGCAAACAAAACTGTGTGTGCTAGAAGGACAAGGAACCTCCTGGAAAGCAGTTTGTAGCAGGCTTCCTTGAGAGCACTGGCATCTCCTGACCTTGGCTGAGGAGCCCCTGCTCTCATCTAGGCGGAGCCAGGGTTGCTTTACTTGGGCATTGTGCAGGAAGGGAGGGCTCAGGGCTCCCTCCACCCCTGACCCTCCCCCTTAGAGTGATCCCTGAAGGTGGCTCAGAGCAGCAACCCACCGCCTCGCTGGAGAAAACTCCATCACCTTCTACAGAAGGAGGTCTGCCTCTGGCTCATTCTTGCTTTAAGGCCTCAGCCAGGTGGGCTCTCCTTCATCCTGTCCCTGCAGGTCCACAAGGAGTGTGACCGTGAGTCCTCGGGTTCTGGTCCAGGCTTCCACCGTGAATGATATGGGCCAGCCGACCTCCCCAGCCAAGGCCCCCTCTAAAGTAAGCACATCCCACAAAGAGAGATGAGCACTCCTCCTGTTAGCAGGCTTTCCCCTCACCCTGGAGTAACAGTAGGCTCTTGCCCCACCCCGACCCCCATGTGCCGAGACACCTCCAGCTCTTCTGTGCCCTTCCTGAGGCCACAGACAGTTTGAATGAGAAAGCCAACCCCAACGTGAGGAAGTGACCAGTGCAGGTTGGATCGGCAGGGTATGCAGAGAATAATGAAGGGAACAGTAAAAGTAGCCAACACCAGAGGAAAAGCAGGGACAGAACTGGGACGGAGGCAGCAATAAAAGTGATGATGAAAAAAACAACAGCTATGTTCCTTGAGCACTTACTACACGCCAGGCCTTAAGTGCTTTAGATGCATTAACTCAGTTATTTGTTAGTTTTAAATGTACAAATGCCCTCCAAGATATTTCTTAACTACAAAGAGAAAGTACCTTACAGAGGAGAAACCAGGTTAAACAAAGGTTAAAATTGCCAGGAATGGGACATATTGACACCAGGAGCCCCCAACAGGATGCACTGAGGACAAAACACCACCTCTGTGGTATTCTTGCCAAAAATACAAAACCTCATGCAAATCGTGAGAAAACATCAGACAAGCCCAAGTTGAAGGACATTGTACAAATAACGAGTACTCTTCAAAAAGATTAAAGTCAGGAAAGGCAAGGAAAGGTTTAGAAACTAATAGATTGCAGAAGGCCAAGGAAAAATAACTACACGTAATGTGGGACCTTGAACAGGAGCCTAATGGACATTAGTGGAAAAAATTAGTAAAATCCCCATATGGTCTGTAGTGTAGGTAATAGAATCAGAGCAGTACTGATTTCCTGTTGTTGGTTGGTTAATGTTCATTTTGATCAATGTGATGTGGTTATGTAAGATGTTAACGTTAGGGAAAGTTGGGTGGACGTATACGGGTACTCTCTGCTCTACAACTTTTCTGGAAACAAAAAATTAATTCAAAATTAAAATTTTAAAATTATTTTTGAATTTCAAGTTTTCTAAGTGCAAGATTCCCCAAACAAATCAATCCCATCTCAGAAGAATAACTTACAGGGTTGGTCTACCAGCAATGAAAAACGCCCAGACTTTGAGAAAAGCAGAAAATATTTTGTTTGCCATATTATTAAAAATCTGCCACAGCCGAGTTTTTTAAATTGTTATAATAGCTCCTATTTGTTGAGCAGGTACTCAGTTGCAGGGACCGTGCCAGCTCATTCCAATAAGCACCTCTGCGATTTCGGGAAGTGTGACCAGCAAGACAGGCCATGAAACGCCCCTCCCCCGCCTCATGGGCCAGCGGGCTCTCCGTGGGGTTGTGCTGCATCTTCTGTTCATCTTGTTCTCCGATCCAGCAGGACTCCATGAGTGAGAAGTTTCTCTAGCTTTTCTGACCATGCATCACAGCCCCTCCTTCTTCATTCCTTCCACAGTGACTCACTCTGGGAGGCTTTCGAAATCAAATAAATAAAGGCATTTCCCACCAAATCTAAGCCCGACAACTTTAGCCCTCAATACTCATTTCTTACATCCCACAAGAGGAAAAATACATGTGAGATTACTGCTATTTAAGAGGTTCGGGATTGCCCAGGTTTGATCATTTTCTTGGTTCTTCTCCCCTTGTGCCTCTCTGGGGTTCTCCCATCTCACCAGCCAGGAGGATAAGAGCAGACCAGAGGCCACAGAATCTGCAACTCTGGCTCCTAACTGACTGCCGCTCCGGTGTGCTGGGCCTCAAGGTTCCGACGGGCAGGACAGACAGGACTTGAGCCTTGGTGCCATTCTGGACCGTGGCACCTGTTGTCTGACCCTGGGTCTCTGCACGGTGAGGTTTCCTGCTAGGCCCCTCCAAGCCTGCCCCTTGGCTAACTTTGCAATGTGCCAACAAAATTCTGCGTTTCCATCCTCTTCTCTACCCACAGACTGGAAATAAATCATCCGATGATTGGTTAACATCTCATGACTGTATCCCATTTTGCAATGAGGTGGGACAAGTGGGAAAAGGCATTCTGAGCCCAGTGCCTTGAACCCTTGAACGAGAGGAGGAAGAGTCCAGAGGGCCACTGATTCAAAGGAGGCGAGCGCCAGGCCTTTGTCCAGGGAGAGCTTGGGTAGGACCAGACCGAGGCGAGGAAGGCCTGGCCACCTCCCACCCACTCTGGAACTTTGGGCAGCTGAAGGGGTGCTGCCTGGGCAGGGTCGGGTGTCTGTGAACAAGCCCCAGAGCCCCCTTCCCCGGGTCAGCCCTCACTCCCACCCCACCCGTCAGTAGCTGCAGCACAGGGGGCAGCGTGGAGGACAGGGCAGGGGGAGACAGCTCTGGCCCAGGCCCTTTCAGGCCAGTTCCCATTGTCACCACCAGGATAATAAAGACAAACAAGGGAGGGAAGGAGAGGCCTCGTGCCAAGGCAGTCAGAGGAGGGTTGAGGGTGCTTTGAGAGGGAGCACAGGGCAGATATCGACAAGGACAAGGCAAGGTAGCAAGTGCTCTGACCCCGACAACAAAGGAACTGACCTTGAATACTAATCTTCTTCCTTGATCGGAAGGGCATTCACACATCCACCACGTTCCTGGGCAACCCAGAGCCACTTGGAGGGGAACTGAAGGTCTGCACCCCACCCCTACCTGCCCCAGAGGTAAAAGCATTCAAAGAGACCAGGAGCCAAGGGACAGTCCTTTTAAGTCAGGGGGAAATTTACCGTAGAAACCATAAAATGGAACCCCTCCCATTTCGTAAGGCCTCCCCCAGACCTGGGGCCTCAGGGACCCATTTCCCCAGGATGGGGGTGGGGTCAGGGGGGACATCCAGGGGGTCTGACTGTGACCCTAAGTCTATAAAGTGGACAAGTGTGACCCCGAGAGTGTGCTGGGCTTCAAGGCAGATCTGTCCCTACAGGGAGAAGCCAGGTAGGCAGGTTCTGCAGAGGAGGAACTGAGTGAAGGGCAGGAGGGCGGCAAGAGGAGAGGTGGGCGAGAAATGAACTTGGAAGGTTTCCCATTGGTTTCTTCACTGGAGGTAGACTGAAGAGTGGGGTTCAGTGGTGGGAACACTGGGGAGCGGCGCAGCAGGAGGACCCTAAGGGAGAGGCGCGGCAGGAGGCTGTGGGAGCAGCGTGGGCAGCTCAGGACCAGGGAGCCGACAGGATTAAGGAGCAGAGGATTCTGCGGCGGCGCAGATGGACGAGGAGTGCCTGTCGCACAGGGCAGGCTGGAGAGCGCGGAGTGAAACACCGCAGAGGTCAGGGGCTAGGAGGGACAGCCTGGGGACCCCAGTTCAGAACAGAGCGCGGTCACAAGTGCTGGCCTCCTCCCACTACTAAAATCACCTTGAAATGACAATAAGGGAGACAAAAATGAAGAAACCCAAGGCAGCGCTGGCAACGAACATGGTACCAGCAACAGAAAGATTTCCTCTCGGAAAGATGGAAAACACACGGAATTGTATCAATGGACAAACCAGAAGGAAAGCACAGTCCAGAACATGAACGAGAAAAGGCTGCAGGGGATACGCAGCCGGCCTTCCCATGGGAGCCCCACAGAAGCTCCCAGGTTCGAGGAGGCAATGGGGGTGATTTGACTGAGGGCCTGGCTGCACACCATCTGGACCAGCACTGCCCCCCACCAAACACACACACACACACACACACATATGCACGCACGTGCACACACATATCTACACAAGTTGGGTGAGCATGAGCTCAGATGCTTACATGCTAGGAAATGTTCCCTAAACTGAGCAGAGAGATGCAGTATGTGGGTTGGGAGAAGCTAAGCAGAACACCCCAAACAAGCCCAGAGCAAAAAGAGGAAAGGCAGCTCCAGCTTCTGGGGTCAAATCTACCTGTTCCCCACCTGCTCAGTCCCTGAAAGGACATCGGTCTAAACCAAGACCCACATGCACACAAACCCTCACTCCAAATGCAGGGAAGTGGACTTTTGGGTGAATAGCCCTGAAAAAGAAATCCTTCTCAGGAACTTATACAAGTCAGTTCAATCTTTCATTCACAAAAATGGCAAATAATCGCTTAATGTTCTCTTCATAACCAAGCCCTTAGAAAATCCATGGATTATCAAAATAAAAGTCTAATTTATTTTCTTATAGGAAGTCATTGCATCCATAAAGAACAGGCGGCTATGGAAAGAGGAGTATTCAGAGAACAAGATATTGCTTTGGAAATATTTTAAAAAAGTAAAAGACATAGCCAAAATAAATAATTTCTGTAAAGGGCTAAGTAATAGAACAGTTATGACTGAACACTAAATTGTTTCTGTCATGGACTGTAGTGATAGTTACAGCACAACCCTAATCTACTCAAAATCATAGCACACTTGAATGTCTCAATAGAACTGTTACAAAAAATAGCCCAGCCCCCCGCCACCCACCCCCCCAAGGCTGGAGGAGGGATCCTTCTGACACAAGTTTTCTGGACTGTTCTTCAGAGATGTCCCAGGGGCTGAGCTCCAGTTCCATGGTGCCCGTTGGCTTAACACACACTCCTATTGGCTGTCTGCCTTCCCAACATCACTTCACCATGGACCACGCACCTGCACTTCCCAAAACACTAACTTGAGCTGGAATCCTCCTCTTTAAGATCTGTTTCTGGAAGAACCCCAACCAAGGGTAGGATAATATTTTTTCATTTTGATATAATTATTTTAAAAGAAGAGGTGGTTGAAGTTGGTACCAGGATCAGAGTTACTGATGGCCTTTCAATAGAATGGTTAGGAAAGCCAATTTGGGGAAGGGCTTGGATGATGAGCTGGACGAAAGTGTTAGTTGAAGACAGGCTAGCGATGGGCTGTATACAGGATGGCAGGATTCCAGAGCAATGAGTGAGCCCATGCTGACACTGAGGATGCAAGTTCTTCATGTGGCCGGCTTACTGCTTGCGTAGGATGAAAGAGCATTTCCCTGATACAGGGCAGCTGTCGGGAAGCTGCAAGCACCATTGTTCAACCGCCTGGCCCCTGACTTCGAAATAAGCCCTTGGATTACAATCAAATTAAAAACTCTACTTCTGCTGCTTCAGCGCAATCAATACATTCCCTTTCACAATGCACAACAGACAGGAAGAAAACAACTGCCAAAGCTCAGAAGCCACTACTATGGTTGCTTGGGTGAAAATTCCTAAACACAGATTAAAGTGAGAGAAGCAGGAAATAAACCTAAACAGGTCTCCATCTTTCAAATAAACCTAAATGAGGCTTCATCTTTCAATTTAAGGGCATACACACACACACACACACACACACACACACACACACACATATATACACACACACACATACACATATATATACACTAATACAGTACAATTATTCTAAGATATAATATTTCATTTTTTAACACCCCCGCAATTGAGGCATATCATACAATTGATACAAATCATATTGGGCTTTTTAGTGGTATATAAAAAGTACTGAATCTTACAATTAATAAATATGGAATTTCATATGTGATGTGAACAAACAAGATTTTAGGGCCTCCTTAAAGACAAAAGTGCCTCATTCTTGGCCTCTACCTTTCAAGATATTAAGGGCGGGCTTCCCTGCTGGCTCAGTGGTTAAGAATCCACCTCTCAGTGCAGTGGACACAGGTTCGAGCCCTGGTCCGGGAAGATCCCACATGCCATGGAGCAACTAAGCCCGTGCGCCACAACTACTGAGCCTGTGCTCTAGATCCCGCGAGCCACAACTACGGAGCCTGCGCACCCAGAGCCTGTGCTCCGCAACAAGAGAAGCCACCGCAATGAGAAGCCCACACACCGCAGTGAAGAGTAGCCCCTGCTCGCCGCAACCAGAGGAAGCCCGCGCACAGCAATGAAGACCCAACGTAGCCAAAAATAAATAAATAAATACATTTATTTTAAAAAAAAAGATATTAAGGGGAAAAAAACTTTCAAGTGTATTGAGACCTAAATAATGATAAATATTTTAATTTTTCAGATTGTTAACCCTAATTAGGTAAAGCTCAGTTTCAAAATTACTTGGCAGATGACCCTAGCATTTAAAAAATAAAACTAATATAGAATTAACATAAAGGAAACACTAATTTATCCTATAACCTAGACAGCCCAGCACATGAAGTATTTACTTTCCTGTTCTAAACAAGAATTTTTACTTCATCTGACATTTTTCTTAATGCAAATCACAGAAAAGTTAACTTTTGGCCCAAGTAAAGGCTTCTTTCATTTCAGCTTTCCTGGAAGTGAAAATAAGCCACCCTCTACCTTCATAAATGCATTCTCCCTTCCTGCATCTAAGGGAAACAAGATAACCCAGAACATCAGACTTCCAGACCATACCAATCAGGAGTAGAAAAGTAGGAGGTGGTCACACTTTGGGTGCCTTTAATTCTGGATTCAACTTCAAGTGAGACTCAAACTTCCTGCCCTTCTTTTCCATTCTCTCTCAACCAACTCAAGAAAGGAAACCAGGGTCAGGGATGGAAATATGCCATTCTGGTCTCTTTCATCCTTTTCCTGTTAAGGTGTGGTTGGGTTTAGGAAAAGTCCAAACTCTGGCAATGCTCATTTAGCCTTTTTGACCCTCAAACTCAAAAACCCTCAAACTCAAAAACAACATGACTTGGGAGTAACCATGAAAAAAGGTCCAAAAAGCAGTTTCCACTGAGGCCTCAGTTATTGAACAGTTCTCTAAGAATGAATTAGGCTGTGATGCTTACATCCAAGAGATGGAAGCTCAGGTGAGAATCCAGCTCATGGACACCAAGAGCGCTTGCATGGGATCAGTCAGTACCAACACTGAGCCCAAGCATGTGGAAAGCTGTAACATCTAGTATCCCTTTGCTGAAAAGGGTCATTCCCATGAGGTCGATGACCAGTGTTGTGGGCTCAGGTAACGACTGCATGAGAGCTTCTGTCAAATAAAGAAGAGCCGGAGAGCATCTCACCCACCAGACATTGTCAGCACCAAGGACTGATGTTCGAATAATGGCACATGTCAAGAGGAGGCTCACCAAAGGCCCTCCGTGGTCCTCCAAACATGTTTCAAAACCTGCTACATCTCTTCTTTCTCTGTAGACTTGAAATCTCAGTGAAGGAGACTCCCTAAAAGAAAAAAATTAAATCTTCCTCAGAGGAGAAATCTATTACTTAAGAACACATGGTCAAGTTACACGGACACAAGCAATTTGTGAACCAATTGCCTATGAATGCTCTGAGAGCTTCATTACTCTTCTTTAAACCTGATGTGGTGATGTGGCCACCACCCTCTACTCACAACCACTGGAGCAGAGAGGTCAGATGCAGGCACATGAACCCTTTAGAAGGACCAAGCTTACAAATCTTCAAACCCACATCGAGTATCTGTGCCCTCATACTCTCTCACATGTACGGCCTCAACATTCCCACTAGGAGAGGACAGTGTGTTACATGTTCTCACAACACTAATCCTTCTGTTTTTTGAGTTCATCCAATGCCTACTTGTTTTTAATTGAGCGTTAGCAGTTTCTTCTCAACAAAAGTCTAGGAAAGAAACTTGAGTGGTCAAAGCTGCTCTATGTTTCATCACCATGGATACAAACCCCAAAAAGGACACGGCTTAGGATTGTACAATCTTTAAGACGCTGCTCCATTCCACTCACTCCATTTTCAGTGAGTATAAAGAGTTAAATCCGGGCTTCCCTGGTGGCACAGTGGTTGAGAATCTGCCTGCCAATGCAGGGCACACGGCTTCGAGCCCTGGTCTGGGAAGATCCCACATGCCACGGAGCAACTGGGCCCATGAGCCACAACTACTGAGCCTGCGCGTCTGGAGCCTGTGCTCCGCAACAAGAGAGGCCGCGACAGTGAGAGGCCCGCGCACCGCGACGAAGAGTGGCCCCCGCTCGCCACAACTAAAGAAAGCCCTCGCACAGAAACGAAGACCCAACACAGCCAAAAATAAATAAATAAATAAATAAATTAAAAAAAAAAAAAGAGTTAAATCCTTTATACTCACTGAAAGTGGAAGCATAAGTAAGTATTCATACTCCTCTCTACAGACTCTACATGGGAAAGCACTTTTAAGAATTTTAAATACAAAGACAGATGAAAAGGTATAGTTCGATATTACTGTAATAGTTTCTGGGGGGAAATAATGGCCTCTTTGGGGAAAATGTAATTAAATGCTGGAAGCAGAGATTACAGATTACACATTACACGTGACAATTAAAAATATGGTGACTTTATTTCCATCTTCTTACAGTCCCCAGTATCACATCTGGTAAGAATCTTCATATCTATAACACAAAAATGTCTCAAGAAAGCATGTTACAAGACAGTATATATAAGCAACAGTTTGGCAGAATTCTAGTTCATATCCCCCCCCCAAAATTTTTAATTCAAAAATAACAATTAACTTTATTTAACATATGTTATACTTACTACTTAAAATACCATGCACTAGTTAAATAATTCATCAACAACACCGTATACAAATAAAATATTACACAAAATATATTTAAGAAAATGTTTTGGTATTTGATCTGAACAATAAATAAAAACACAGGCACTTCTACACTGAGACAGGAAAGCAGTCACTACTCAGGATAATAATTTTGTATAAGCAACATGTAATCATGTGGCAAGAATAGAATTCTGCAGTTTTAAACTGACAAACCACTGATAAAAAGGTCTGCAACTTCAATCTTTTCACTTAAAGTTCAAAAGTTACATATGCTTTCCTGGTCCACAATGAAAAATCATAAACACAATATGGTTACCAGGGTCAATTCAATCTTCAGTTTGAAGATTATGGAATCATACTCATTATTTTCAAATACTAAAAAAGAGAGAACTATGACGACACCACCCAGCAAACCAAATACAAGATAGTTAAGCTTTCTCCTTATTATGACCAAAAGACCATAACAAGATAAACTGGATGAATGTCACACGGTGATTCCCATTTTGCAAAACTGATTGATTAGATTAACCCAAGGAAATGTTGGGGCGGCAGGAAATTTCAACAGAAGTTAATTTTTCCAGACTATTTAAAAAATTCATCCAAATTTCATGAAAATAAATATAATTCCATTTCACAAAAAGCATTGAATCATATATAACAGTGTCTTTGTAGCCAATAGATTTATGAATACCTAAATTGCAGATAATTCACTCATTATAATGGGAAATAGGATTACCATCATATGAGGGCAAAACAAAAATAACTTAACACGATCAGATTCCAGAAACATGATTTCAGATGACAAGGGGGACAAGTTAGAAAATAATGACCACTAGCCAGCAGGAAGGGTCAGAACCATTCGTCCTGTCATATCCTACATAAAAATTAGGATCTTCTGCTTTCCCTCTTCAGAAAGTACTACATTTGAAAGGTTTAGAGGCCCTCATATGGATACTACTCATAAAGGCAGTTTTGATGGTTTTACATAGAAATTACCTCTAATGTGAGAGAACACAACATGGGAACTATTCAAGATACATCTTTCTATGCAAAATTTAGTTCTATACATAATTTAGCAACTTAAATGAGCATTTTGCAACCGAGACCAAATATCAATCATCTCTTGAGGTTTTCTACTATGTACCAACATCAAACCTACATAGGAACAAATGTTATTCCTGTTTTTCTCTTCTATATCAAATGTCCTGAAGCCTTTGTGCTTCTCTGGAACGAGGCCAAGTTTCTGAAGGCACATTCCAGTATAAACGTCATCGATGGGATAGAGAAGGACCTGGTCAGTTACATTGTATAGCCTCAGGGCCAGGTGGCCGGAGTACAGGAATCCACCTCCCCCTGCATAAGGCGGGTAGACACCCGTGTAAACAACTTCCGGGATGTAGTACTTGAGTTTCTTATCCCGATGAGGTCCAGCATTGTGAATCACATCACCTATAAACAAATCTTTGGCTTTGTTCTTGGATAAGCTATTCAAGTGATTCAGGATGTGATGGGTGTTCACAAAAACATCATCATCGCCCTTGAACACGAACTCAGCATTTGGGCAGGAAGTGCTCACCCACCTGAGAAAGAGTACTTCTTTCAGAGATAAGTTGAAGAAGGTGTCTCTGTAGTTCCACATAAGAATGTCTTGGTGTTTCTCACTCTCGAATTTCAGCATATCTGAAAGGTCAGGATGGTTGTCCTCTGGGGAGGTCTGGCCCAGTAAGAAGACTCGCACCACTGTTTGGTTCCCCACATTGGTTTCTTTGCCCCAAGATTCCCGAATCGCTTGCCTTCTGTCGAAATGTGAAGTAAGGGACTTAATCGCCAGCAATAAGAAGGGCTTCTTTGCACACTTATCGGGTTGATCTATAAGCAGTGAATAATTTCGACATCTCAAATACAACAGAAAGTCTTTAAATCTGTCTGGCAAACTGTCGAAACCTGAAACTACTGACGTGACCCTCAGGTCAGGTTCACAATAATTCAGATGGCTTATGTTGGAAAATCCGTATGCTTCCCCTGTCTGGTTGGCTAACATGTTCAAAATGGGATTGTACTTCCTGTTCAGCTTTTCTTGTTCCCTGTTCCAATATGCCTTGGGAGGGTCAGATATCTTCCAGAACTTTTCTTTGGGTATTATTACTTCCCCTTTTCCATTTTTTTCTTGGCTACTGCTTTTGGAGACTTCCACAATCAAATAAATGAAGACATTTACCATCATCAGGATTCCCAACAACTTTATTCTTCGACGTCCAACACTCATTTCTCATATCTGAAATAAAAGAGAGGAGCATTGTATTGATTAGATTATTATTAATTGCATTTGCTCACATGTCACTTGCCTCTTTTATGTCCCCCGGAATAGCGGTTTAGAGCACAGATTCTAGACTTGCACTGCCTGGGTTCAAATCATGGCCCTATCATCCTAGATTCAAGCTCTGTGACCTTGGGCAAGTTGTATAACCAATGTCTCAGCTTCTCCATCTATAAAATGGGGATAATAACCCACTTCATAGGACGGTTGTGAGAGCTATATGCCTTTATATGTAAGCTTTTAAAACAGTGGCTGGCCTATAGCGAGCTGTGTATAAATGACCCTTAACGCTGTGGCTGTTTTGGACACCGGAGGACAAAGATACGAATTAACTAGATAATTCACAGGTGCTTCAACTTCCTTGCTTACACAAGGACATATACAAATCTGTGTGCTGCAAACGGATGTACTCACAATTCATAAAAACAAATACAGTTTATATTTGTTATTATGTACATACCTGTACACACACATAACTGTATTTATGTGAGTTGCAACATGTGCAGTTCCATGTCATTCACTCTGATCCCCTATTTTACTCTTTTTAAATGGTGGCCACAACCTTGAATTGTTTCCTGACCTTCCATTTTACAGATGAGGAAACCAAGGCAGAAAGATTAAGACACTTGCCCAGGGCTGCAGGGTTAGGAGGTGGAGGAGACACTAACCACACTGAGTGTTCAGAGAGATGAAACCAGCTTCACACCAGCTTCATCCAAATCGCCCACAACTGAGACCAACCAAAATGTCATCAACAGAAGAATGGATTATGAAACTGTGCTATATTCATACACTGGAACAACCCTTAGCAATAAAGAGGAAAACTACTGCTACGAGCAACAACAGTGTAGTGAGGGAGAGACAGACCTCAAACTCCATTTATGTTAGGTTCAAGAAGGCAAAATTAATCTAGGCCCTAGAAATCTGAGAGTGATAGGGGTAGGGGTTTTGAATGGAGAGAGTCAGGAGGGGCCTTCTTGGGTATAGAAATATACTGCGTATGTCTTGATCTGGATGGGGTTTCATGGGTGTATACATTTGTCAAAACTCAAACTGTATTCTTAAGATCCCTGCTGTTTATAGCAAGAAAGAAAAGAGAAATGAAAATGACATTTTAGTGAAATATCAAAGGCCAAGAATAGATTTCAGGCTGTGGGCAACAGAACAAAGAAAGAGTAATGAGATGGTTTGCTGGGGTTGTAACTGCAGAGTTCTAACACTGGTGAGACAGATGGCCCAAGAACAACCAGTTAGATAAGCTTGACATTAAAAGACAACCCCAAAAAGTGGAATGGCAATACTCGGTAAAGAATTTTCTTATCAGGTTGGGACCTCCCTGGTGGCACAGTTGTTAAGAATCCGCCTGCCAATGCAGGGGACACGGGTTTGAGCCCTGGTCCGGGAAGATCCTACATGCTGCGGAGCAACTACACCCATGCGCCACAACTACTGAGCCCACGTGCCACAACTACTGAAGCCCGCGAGCTCTAGGGCCCGCGTGCCGCAACTACTGAGCCCACGTGCTGCAACTACTGAAGCCCGCTTGCTGCAACTACTGAAGGCCAGGCGCCTAGAGCCCGTGCTCCGCAGCAAGAGAAGCCACCGTAAAGAGAAGCCCGCACACTGCAACGAAGAGTAGCCCCCGCTCGCCACAACTAGAGAAAAACCTGTGCACAGCAACGAAGACCCAATGCAGCCAAAAATAAATTAAAAAAAAAAAAAAAGAATTTTCTTATCAGGTTAATTCTACAGTTGAGAATTCATCCTCAGAAAAGAATCCCAAAGAAGTATTGCTTCTCAGGCACGGTGCATTATCTTGATACAGGGAGCCTCTGAAGTAGGTATTGTTACTTTTATTCCCATTTTATACCTGAGGAAACAGATTTAAAGAAGTAACTGTGTTAAGGGCAGAGCTGGAATCCTAGCCAAGGTGATGGGGGTTCTAAGACCACCATGTCAAATGGTAGCCACTCTTCTCTGACCTCTAGAACGAAGTGGGTTTTTTTATTGGGGGGGCTGCAGTTAATAAACATTGATTCTTCTAAAATTTCAATACAAAATGTGAAAGTTCAAAAAGGATGGTGTAAAGGAAACAGTTTGGTATCACTGGAGGAGCATGGGATTTTGTTTATTTGTTTTTTTAAAATTGAAGCATAGTTGACTTACAACATTATATTAGTTTCAGGTATACAACATAGTGATTTGCTACTTTTATAGATTATACTCCATACAAAGTTATGATAAAATATTGACTATATTCCCTGTGCTGTCCATTACATCCTTGTAACTTAATTATGTATTTTAATCAAGGGTAGTGTTTATTTATTTATTTGTTACTATAAGATTTAAAAATTCACTGGGTTCTAACAAATAGTCTCAAGGCAGAAGTATTTGTCATGCTGAGAATGCTGTGAAGTTATCACTATGTTGAACAGCCCAGATTAGATCAATGGGAATTCACAAACTGTTTTGCGTCTCTTAAAATCTGTCCAGTAGATCCAAATCTAGTTGCTTGTATTTATCACTGCTAAACAGTTTTGGTTAAGGACATATAAGCAAAAGATGTTTTTACAAAACCAGTCCCTCCACCATACCTTCCACTCCCCAAAGCCTCTACACAGCTAGAGAACATGGCAGATGATAAAGTTATGTGGGTGCTCTCAGCTCACCCAGGTAAGCAGCCTCCCATCACCACTCCATTCTCCCCTCACTTCTCAACCACTACCCACCCTCCACCCCTCAAGAATCCCACTACTGAGGTACCAAGAAAGGGCCTTCTTAAACTTCCTCCAAAGAAGGCGGTAAGAAAAAAAAGGAAACCCCACAAGACATTCCCTACTCCTTAATTATAGTTTTAAAGGGCCCCGAGTCACACACAACCTGAATAATTCATAAGTCTATGGTCCATGCCCTCCTTAGGTCAGCTCCTTTCAAGTGAGCCTCTGAGCACACCTTTTATGCAAACTGAAGGCCAGTACATCTTCGGCACCCTAAACCTCTTTGTTATGGGCCTAACTTGCCAGGACAGGAGAGCTCAAGTAGACACTTGGAATGTATTTGTGTGGGTATCTGATACAATTAAAGAATTAGTCATCTTATTAGCAAATAAATCATGGATAGTTTTAAGTTGGTTTTTTTTGGCCTCCAGATTCGAGACAAAACACTTTCCAAAAACAAACCATTCTCTCTAAATTAGGATAACTTTCCTAAAGCTGAAGTAGCACTTGACCCAGTATCACTGGTCTTGCCCGTCATGTGAACAGGCTGAAAGGAGGACAAGGAAAAGGATGAGGGTGAACAGAGAAAGACTACAATGAGCAAGAAGGTCTGGAAGGGAAAACAGCATGCGCTATGAACAGCTAACTACTTGGCAGAAACTTTCAACTCAGAAAAGGAGTATGGATATCAGTAGACTATTCCTGAAATTTCTACAGTAAAACAGGACAGCTTAAGGGAGAAAAAAAGAGAAGCACAGTACTTTTACATAGCAGGTCGTGAACCTATAAGTTAATTTTCCTAGGAAAAGATTCAGGGTGAATAATATAATTCCAGATAAATGAGCCAGCTATGCATCCAGACCTATGGATACCAGCAATCCAGCCAGAACCATCTGAAATGATGATGTGAAGTTTCGTATCACGAAAAGCACCAATCCTTCTTTCAGGAATACTTTGAAGAGTGCATTAAGCTTGTTGACCCTGGCCAAGGTTTCCAGCTTCATCACGGCAATTCAGGCTTTTATTTCTACCATCAAGACCCAGCCAGGACCTCCCATATTCTCGGCCAAGACAGGGCTTTGTGGCTCTCAAAGGGACACCATCTTCCCCTTGTTTCAAGTCCTTGATTCAAGGATTCCACTTTCAAAGGATTCCAGAACATTTCCTGTCCATTTCTCATTTGTGCCCCCTCAGGGAAGCTGAGAGGATACCACTTTACCAGGGAGAAAAACAGAGGCTCCAAGAGGGTTACAACTGGGCTGCCTAAATGTCACCACAGAGTTAAAAGGTAAGGCCAAGACGACACAGTCTTCTGGCTCCTAATCCAGGGCTTTTTGGATCTCCTCCTTTTTCTACCAGGCATGGCCACATTCTTGTAACCCGGTCCAGGTCAACAGTGAAGTTTCAAGGGCTGGCTCAAGGCTGAAAAGACCCAAGGCACTGGGTCATGGTACATTTGGTTGTTACAAAGACTTTCCAAAGAAAGGGAAATTGGAGCCTAGAAGCTCCCAGCCCCACTTCTGACAAGGGGCCAGCCTTCCTTTTCTAAATTCCCAAACGTGCAGCTTGGGCTAACTCTTACCACTATTTCTAAAGGGCATTTCTTCCAAACCAACCTGAGAAGGAAGGGTGGGAAAACCACCCAGATTCTCAATTATACATTTCCATCGAGTGTAAATGTCAACTTTCATTTGTGACCGAGGCACAGTCCCTCGCATGAGAACTAGACTCTTACAATAAACCAAAGTTCATGGAAAGGAGGATAAAGCAGTGACCTCCATAAAAATATCTGTGGGAAAAAGCTCTCTGAATATTTGACTAAATATTCCCATTACAGACATAAAACCAATTCCGTGTCCTTTTTTGAGCAGGAAGTTACATTGCTCAAAAAGAATTTTGAGTAAGAAAACCTACCCTGAAGCTAGGGAAGATGTTATACAACCCTCACTGTGAAACACAGAATTTTTACTGTGAGTAACAGAAATAGAAAATCCCATATGCAGACAAAGAACAACCTTAGCTTTCACTTTGTACTTGGGAGTTGACTCTCCCCAACAGAGACTGAACAGTCTTAAAATTTCTAAAACACTTAAGTTGATTTTGTTTAACAACTTCCTTCTTTAATTTGCAATTAAAATATTTAGAAAGGTAGAGACACACACACAAAAATTTGTGTTAGCTGAAAATGGATTATAAAATAGTACAGATGCCATGCTTAAACTATGTGAAAATCCAGATAAGATACCACACAAAAACAAAACCGGGTTAATCAGGGTGGTAGGATTATAGGTTATTTTCATATTCTTTAATGCTGCCACACCATCTTCCCCCTTCAGCAGCCTCTACCACTCACATCTAGACTGCCTGGGATGGGGGCTGGGGCACGTCACACACAAATCCTAATGCCAGGTCCCCATTTCTAGAGCCCACATCACTAGCCTGGGCTATGGTCCCCCGGTCCCAGACACTCCAGCCCTGTACTGGACCCTGCGGTGTTCAGCACAGGCTCTGTCACAACATCCATCCCTAGATCACTGCACACCTTTCCGTGGGCCCGTGCTCTCTGCCTGAAGCCATCTATTAGAGAGGGCTCCTCAAAATAATAGTAAAATATGAACACTTATGCTTTATTTTAATAAATACTTAGGTACCACTGGCTATGTGCCAGGCACCAGTGATGCTATGAGGCAGATACTCAGAGAGGAGATTTAACTTGTCCAAGGTCACACAGCTGGCAGATGGCAGAGCCAGGATGCAAACCTAAGCGGCTCCTCCTGAAACTCTAGCGTCTGAGTTTTAAACCATGATACAAGTGAACACTGCAGCACAGGCTTAGGACGTAAGGAACTAAAAGGATGATGGTCTGATTTTCGATGGTTAATCTTCTTAAAAGATTATTTTAAAAATTGTTTTATTTAAAATTTTTAAAGCTTTATATTTATACATCTGAACCCTCAAAACTACCATCAGTCAAAGTCAGATATGAGAGGTAGGGTGGGATCATAAGTAACATTTACTGAATGACTATTCTGTAGTCATTTTGTTTCCCAATATGCAGTCTAAACAATCCCAATGTTTCATTCCTGGACACTAGACTGGGAACCACTAAAGAGGATGGTCCTAAAAGGTTCCCTCCAGTTCTGAAAGCGAAGCGCTGGCCAGAAGACATTTGAATGTGGCCATTCTCACAAAGCTCTGAGTCAGAGCCTGACTCCTGCACCCCAAGGGCCTCCGGCTTGTTAGGCAGACAGCCACGAGTAGCTGGTCAGGGACAGAAGAGCAACCACACCCGGACCCAGGCCAAAACCTGTGCCCAGGACTGCCTTTGCTGCCCGCACCCCCAGTACCAAAGTGAAAGATAAAAGAAAGGCAGGACCTTCCTGTAATCAGGAAATGAAATGACCAGCCACCCCATCTAGTCAGGCTGAGGCTTGGAGGCGAGAAATCCAAGTTCCTGATTCCGTCCCAGTAGGCTGAGCAGGCGGGCTCCGTGTCCAGGGGCGTCCTGCTTCCTGCTCACTCTCCTGCGCAAACGGGACCCACAAATCCTCCAGGAGATAAAGAGCCCAAGCCCGCTGCCGTACCACGGGGGCAGGGGACGTGTACGTCATTCTGCCTGCCCAACCTCCCCCATCCTCCCTCCAGAAGCCTGGTGAGAGTGGCTAAATCCTTACTTCCCAGGCTTCTAACATCTGTTGCCTGGTCCTTGCCAGACTTTTCCAGATTCTGCTCAGATAAAGAGACAGGGACAGCTTGCAGCTAAGTGGTTCTGGGGGCCACCTCCCAGCACTCAGGGCAGACAGTGGGGTGGTGATAAGGGTGTGAGTGCAGCAGCTCAGTGGGACCAGAAGAGCTGGGCCATACCTAGAGTTCGTTCCTTAATGGGAGCAAGAAGCCTGGCCTCGGTTCTTGCCTGGGTTGGTGCCGGGGAGCCCCAGGATTCCCCCCACAATCTCACCTAGAAGCTGGCATGAAGCGAGAACATGTGTCTGACTGCTTTCTGGTCTGTTAAGTCCTAGAACAACTATCAGCTAAATTCAAGGAATTTGTTTCATAGTCATTAGCAGTACCCTTCATGTTCAAAATTTAAAGGGAAAAGTACATATGATGAATCTATTTACCTACATGCTCCCACAGGTGACATTGTACATCAAAGTGTCTATAGGACATGTTTTGGTCCCCATTGATTATAGTTCCCCCAAAACCCAATGTGGCTGATTTTCTCAAATGGTATTTATCATTTAAAATAAAATCAATCACTAAGTTCATTCTTTAAATAAACATGCATAGAATTTTCAGAAAAGGAGAAAGAGGAAAATGTAGTAAACAATGACAGGGAATTAACCCTCCCAGAGGCCATCCTGTCCCTGCCTTTAGTAAAACTGGTAAGAATTTTAGATCTTCATTTTATAAGATTATGTAATTATAAAACAAGGCTCGTAGATGTTTTGAGGATGGAAATGTTCCAGATCCATAGTTAGTCTGGTACCTGGAGTCAGAGAGCCCAGAATTAAATTCTGGTTATGCTACCTACTACTAGCTGTGTGACCTTATGCAAGTTGCTTGACTTATCTGAGCCCCAGTTTCCTCATTTGTAAAATGGGGATGATATAACCTACCACACCAGGGTGTTGTCTACTGTGCATTGGGCTTTCAATAGTTTTCCTTCACGGGTTCTGATTCCTCCTCCAAACACTAAGCATACTTCTCAAGTTTTGTCATTCATTGCCTCTTTCACAAATATTCTCTCTCTAGAAACCCACCTATCCATCGTCTTAAACATTACCTCCAGAAGAAGTATCACAAGTTGACCCAGCTAACTCCAGATAGCAAATGCCGTGTGGAGTTTCTCTTCCTGGGTCCCCCATCGGTGATGGATCAACTTCCCATGTGCACTCCCCAGCAGGACCTTGAATTGCTTCTCCCCCCTGCTTTCCACATCCAGCACATCTGTGTTCCCACCTCTGCAACATCACTTGCCCCTCCTCCTCGCCTGTCCTCTATCCCATTCAGGCTCTGCCACTGGCTACTGCAGGAGCCCAATGCCTTACTTCCCACAGCTCCCAAACATGCCCTGTTCCCCAGCTACTCAGTCTTCAGCCCCTGTACATACATTCCCTTCTCATGCTGTTCCCTGGTTTGGTCACCACCACCAACATGGCACAGCTCCCTCATAGCCTAACTGTAACTGTGTTGTCTTCTAAAACTCCTCTCTTCTCCATTCCTGGAGCTTAGGGCTTCATGGCTTCTTCCCCTCTTCTGTGAGTTCTCCTGCCCAAGGATACGCCCCAGCCTAAATACCAGCCTCATTCCTCCAATCTTCTCACTCACATGCCCTTCTGGTCCCTTTATGATGATCTGTGCTTCCTTTCACACCACCTCCTGCCAACATCCTCCATCTCCACACCATATACACTTGAACCTCCAACCACAGCAAACACATTTCTCTTCCAGAAAAATCCCAGCTTCACTCTGCCACCTGAGGAGTGCCCTCTGTCTGCCATGCCTTCCTGAAGAGCTTCTACTCCTAAATTAGGTCAAGTGTCACTCTTGAAGAGCCCACCTCCCAGGAGTTAGGGCATCCTCTGTGATCAAGGTCTTCACCCTGCACCACCATTACCCCTGCACATGGCATCTGAGAGTCATTCAGCATTTGCTGAATAGAAAGGTATTTGGGTCATCTGGTCAAGTTCACTGAATACAGACGTTCAGTAGAAATTAGATTAATTAAATATACATGCCCTTTCTCCAAAGAGATGACACAGGAAAAATCACTTATATGTGTGCTAGTCAACGACACATATGTATTTAAAGAAATCTGTCTCACCTCGGCGGGTGTGGGCAAGATTTGAAGAGGTAAACTGTGGTGAAAAGCCCAGCCCAGCCCCTCATTTCCCACAGGCAGCCCAGGCCCTCCAGTGTGGGAATGCAGGAGCGTGGGATTCAGCAGTGCTTCTAGGTGAGGGCTCCATCCCTCCTCCGGCAGCACACCCAAGCCAACTCTCCTTCATCCCATCCCCACAGAGAGAAGCCTCCACATTCCCTCCTGGTGAGGGGAGGACCTCCAGCAAGTGTTACCCCCACCAAGGCCATGATAGCAGGGTGAACGTGCGTAAAGGAAGGCAGGCCCCGGTACAGACTGGAAGCTTGGGGGCATCTATTTACCTAGGTGGGAAACCATTTTAGAAAAGAAATGCTGCAATGCAGGCAGTCACTTCTTGGGGAGCTTCACGTGTTCTGGAAGCCCTTGTTAAGAGCCTGTACATGGCTATGGTTTGGTAAGTGTTTCCCCTCCAAGCTCCAGGACCTATGTACAAACCAGTATAGTCTGGCAGGCTCTCAACAAGCCCTCAGAGAAATCCCTAGAAGATTTCTCTTTGATTCATCCTTCCGTTTGCTTAGTTGGGTTACATGGAATGTATTTCAGTCTGGGTCCAATCAGGAGTCAGAAACCACACAGTAATTCAAGCAGGGGAAGTTTAAAAATATAATAATTGAGTAACTATAAAGATGGAATAGAACTCTAATGCCCTGCACCAGATGAAAAGTACCCAAGAAAGGACAAGCGTGGAAGAAAAGTTCAGAGTTTGTTGAAGTAGGTATAGGTGGCAGTTCCTGGGTGCCCAGGCCAGAGATGGTCCAGTCACCAGGAGAGCAGGAACAACCCTCTGGGATGCAGGCACAAAGCCTGGAACACGCAAGAGTCCCCATCAGGAGGGTTTCAGGAAACAAACCTCGCAGACTGCTGGGACGGTGTGCAGAGAGAACGAGGGTGCGGAAGGAGTCATGCACACACAGGGAGTCCGGCTGCCGCTGAACAGGAACTGGAGAGGCCTCCCTCTGCAGGAGCTTAGCACGTCAGTGCATGGCTCGGACAGGAACAGCTCAGGGCCACTGCTCAGGACAAAGATCAGGTGGCCAGCTCACTAGACGGCCAGGATCACGGGGCTCCCAGTGTGTATACATGTCGGGGCTGAAGAGAAGCAGCGACCTGGGCTGGGCCCAGGCTCCCCCTTCTACCACAGCTGCCAGAGCTGGAGAGAGGACACAGCAGCCACATGCTGGAGAGAGCTGTGGCCTGCAGACCCGCAGGAAAAACAGCAGGCTCTACAGGAAGCCTGGTTCTAGACTCTGGGAACCAGGAAGGAAAATCTCTTTCTCCTGCAACATCCTCTTCAGAGCCCTCAACTTAGAGAAGGCAGAGGAAAAATATTTGAAGGCTCTGATCCATTTTCACAGATCAGGCAACAAAGGGTGAATCTGGAGCTGACAGGCAATAGCTAAAAACTGATACAAGTTAGAGATCTCTATATCACCAACCTAAAGTCATATTCCAACCATGAACACCATTACTCAAGTCCGGAGTTAGGGGAAACGTGTATAAAACATGGGTCCTGTACAGTGAATTGATAGACAAGCAATAAATACTAGACAGTCCATTTGTCGACAGCAGAGGACGAGGCAGGGACCTGAGTGGGGCTTGAAACAGGGTAGATTTCAGAGATGTGAGGAGAAGCAGGGCAGGCAAGAGGTGGGGGGGTGGGTACAGGGTGTCTGTATGCAGAGACCAACACAGCCAGTTTGTGGGCAGATGGATGCTGAGGCCACTGGAGAGAACAGATAAGCGCTGTTGAGCCCAAGGGCTCTCCACGGGATGGGAGTGCACCATGCCTACATCTAACGTAACAAATGCTGCTGCCAGAGGGATTGTAGGAATGTGTTTTCTTTCACAGCCCCTCTATTAAAAAAAACCAAACAAACAGAAAACTGACTAAATCACACAAGAATATGAAATAGGGAAAAATGAAGAACTTCCAAATTGGATGTCCATGTTGATTACAAATACAGTTGGCTATTGTGTTCAGAGATTTAACTTCTGTAAAGCAGATTAGGTTCACAAGCGGAAGACAGCATGATCTGAGGGGTTCATCTTCTATCATCAGATCTCTAATGCACCTCTGACAGAGTACAGGCATTTGGCCTGGCTTACTAATCACTAACCCACGAGTCAGGGACTTCCCTGGTGGTCCGGTGGGTAAGACTCCGCACTCCCAATGCAGCGGGCCTGGGTTGATCCCTGGTTGGGGAACTAGATTCCGCATGCCGCAACTAACAGTTCGCATGCCACAACTAAGAGTTCGTGCGCTGCAACTAAGAGCTCACATGCCGCAACTAAGACCCAGCGCAGCCTAATACTAAAAAAAAAAAAAAAAAAAAAAAAAGCACGCGTTGTTTCTGATTTTCCCTATAATCGAAAAAGAAAAACTGACGAACAGCCTCATATGTGCATCTTTGTCCATTGTCTTATTATTTCCTTTGGAAAAATTACAAAGAGAACATACATTTTTAAAGTCATTTAGAATATAATCAAATTATTCCCCGTCCCACCCATCCCCCACCAAAAACAAAAGCCAGACTGATTTATCCTTTCACTGTACACACCCAAGAGCACAGCACTCTCCACGTTGACTGTGGACACTGTCTTTCTTTTTAATCTTCGCAAAAAAAGGACCTCTGCTTGTTTTAACTGACCCATCGTCATTCATGTGCTTCCTTCCTGACTTCCCACTCCTCATGCCCTTTGCCCATTTTCCACACCGGGATATTCTCACTTCATTTAATCTTTTTTTAATTTATTTCTGGCCGCATTGGGTCTTCGTTGCTGCGCGCGGGCCTTCTCTAGTTGTGGCGAGGGGGGGCTACTCTTTGTTGCAATGCATGGGCTTCTCATTGCAGTGGCTTCTCTTCTTGCGGAGCACGGGCTCTAGGCGCGTGGGCTTCAGTAGTTGTGGCACGAGGGCTCAGTAGTTGTGGCTTGCAAGCTCTAGAGCGCAGGCTCAGTAGTTGTGGCGCACGGGCTTAGTTGCTCCGCGGCATGTGGGATCTTCCCAAACCAAGGCTCGAACCCGTGTCCCCTGCATTGGCAGGCGGATTCTTAACCACTGCGCCACCAGGGAAGCCCTCATTTAATCTTTACAAACTCAAAAATGTGAAGCAATTACTCTGAGGTCACAAAGCTAATCTGTGTGGAGCCAGCACTTGGACCCTGGACCCTGACCCCAAGTCTAAACTATTTCTACCACACAACCTCGTTGCTCAAAGAAGATTTCAAGAATCCTCAAATAAAGTTGCACTTTAAAAAAATTACTTAGTAAGTGAAATCATTGCATCTGTGGATACCCAGAAGATGTAGGCAGTTTCAAAGAAAGCCAGGCAGTTGCGTTTTGTTTTTAAGCAGCATGAGAAAGGAATAATGTAGACAGAATCTCCAGAAGGGAACCAGTCGGTAGTCTTAAGGTGCCCAGAGGTCCTGGTCTGGTAAGGTGGGCCCCGCCCCTGCTCCGGGTGGAGTCCCTGCAGCTCTGTGGTAGGTGTTAATCCACACTGAGGAATGAGAGATGGCAGCAGCTTCAACCAGCCCAATCTAACAAACCTGTTGGGCAAACCCTTTTGGCAAGAGCTTTTAAGCAGAAAAAGCCCTGCCTCTCCTCTCCCCCTCCCTTCCCCGGGGCACATCAGCCTGAGGCTGAAGGGATCCCAGGATGGTCCTCCCACTTGCTAGAGGTTAGATCCAAGTGGGCCTGCAGCCCAGCTCTCCAGGTTCTGAGAGGAAGGGACACTGGCCGTGTCAGAAAAGGTGATGGAAGAGCAAGTGTTGGCCATAAACTGTATTCTCTCACCCTTTTACTTGTTTTCTCTGGAACATGCACACGCATTCCACACACAGACCATGTCCCGAGTTCATTACCAAAAAGAAGCTACAAGAATTTCTTTTCCAGGGCCTTACAGCTCAGCTACTCCAACCACCTCCCGTACGGAAGAAGAAACCAAGATGCAGAGAGGCACAGAGGCTTGCCCAGGGTCAGCGTAGGGAGGAGTCCCGCAGTGAGAACCATCATCAGTGACAAAGTCGCATTCTCATAGTCGGAGCTTCAATTCTGAGCCGTCAACATAAAAAACAACGCCAGCCACCCCGCCCCCAGACAGTGGTTTTTATTACTTCCTTTTTGCTGTCTTTAACACTTCACACACATTTATCTGACTTACCACACCTCTTCGGTAACAAGTCTTACACACCCCACAGGGCACGTGGCCATCAAGAGCAGGGGCTGGGCCATTTCAATTTCATTTCAGTCTCTCTAGCGTCTGCCACCCTGACAACATATTGACAGTCAATACATTTGAGGACAAGAAGGACATAAACGGGGAGGGGCAGTAAAGGAACGAGGACTAAATAAAGGAAAATGTCTATTCTTTGACCTTTTTCATCTTTTGCTCCACACAAATCATTGTTGAATGATTACACACACAGGCCCTACATTTCCGGGCCCCCCAGAGACCCTCCCTGGCCCCTGGCTGTCTATGTGTCAGGCCAGGCCACTCCTCTTCACAACTGTCATAAGCCTTTTCCAATTCCTGCGCTTTCCCCTCCATGCCTCACCCTCACCCATCAGGACAGCATCACTGGGTGTCATCTCAATGCAGGACATCACCTAAAAAAATCCCAGGAAACAGTCTCATATGATTAAACAAATCTGTAAACAAACTAAGGCCCAAGGGATGGGAGGAGAGGAGGAAGAAGACAATTAAAAATTAATAGAAGTGCTCAAGCATAAATTACAGTACTGGACTAGAAACCAAGTTATCATTATATAATATAAACTATATTATATAAACTAAGTTATCAAACTGACCTTGTATAAGTGCTTCTGGAAACAAGCAGGCCATCAGCCATGGCTTGGCAATCTTGGTGGACAGAGATGGGGCGGGGAGGAGGTAACTTGGGGCTTGCTATGTGGGCTACTTCTGTCTACAGTCACACATAGAGAAAAGCTGGTGAAACCAATTAAGAAAGACTATTTTCACATAGGTACTGGAAAAGAGATTATTGTCATTTTACACAGTAAAATGCATGAAATACTCAATTAAAGACTAATTTAACGGGACTTCCCTGGTGGCGCAGTGGTTAAGAATCCACCTGCCAATGCAGGGGACATGGGTTCAAGCCCTGGTCTGGGAAGATCCCACGTACCGTGGAGAAACGAAGCCCGTGCGCCACAACAAGAGAAGCCACTGCAATGAGAAGCCCGCGCACGGCAACAAGGAGTAGCCCCAGCTTGCCACAACTAGAGAAAGTCTGTGCGCAGCAATGAAGACCCAATGCAGCCAAAAATAAATAAATAAATAAATAAATCTATTTTTTAAAAAAAGACTAATTTAACAAAATCAAAAGTTGACTCTCCTCAAAGTTTTAGGATTGACTTTCTTTTTTTTAAGATTTCAAATTAGTAACTTTTAATTATGAATGGGATAAGAAATAAAGTCATCAGATGATGGCTGGGGCTGTTAATTTCCAACAAGACACTTTGTTGAAATGTTTCTCCTGATACCCCAGGTATAAGTAAGAACCTTCAAAAAACAAGGGCAGAACCAAAGTACAATAAAGAAGCCTCTGCAGCTTAAGCCTCCCCAGTCCTAAACCTCTGACAGAAGCTAGGCAAAGCATCTTTCTTGCACATTAAGTGGGTGTCCAGTATTTCCATGTAGTTGAGCTTTCAGAGACAGACACTCAGCATATCATTAGGATATACCATCTTGGCCCTGGTTGTATTAATTATGCCTGAAGAGTTTAACACCCATCCAAGTCCAAAGGTGGAAGAACACATAAACGGGTATGGTAATCGGCAAGAGCAGACTGTAAAAGCACAGGCTGGTTGTGCTAGTGCAGCCCTGTGGGAGGTTTTCTTCCACGGAGGCCGAGTATAACAGCCCTGCTAACGAGACCAACGGAATAAGGACAGTCAACGTAGGAAGAGACAGAAACATTCTTCCCCTCCACTTATTACCCGCCACTCTGACTTTTTAAAAGGTGGATGGTATTTAGAAAATTCAGTTGTGTGTGTTGTCGTTTCTACGTATGATCTAATGCTGCTCCGTTTCTTCTTGCTTCTTATTTTGATGTGTCATCCTAGCTGCCTGTGGTATATTAGGAATCCCAGCAATAATTGGATAGGCTATTCCTAACTCTTCGTTAATCAATTCATTTGTCGATGCTTCATATCGGAGCGGCTTCTTGGAGAGCGGGCACACCAGGAACTCCAGCAGCGCTGGGTCGAAGGCGCGGGGCGGTTCCCGCGTCCGCTCGCTCTGGTCTGGGGACGGCCGCGACACCGACGCGTGCACACACCTCTGGGCGACCGCGGGCGGCTGTGCGCGTGTCCCCCGCAGCGCTGAGGCGAGCCGGCCGCAAACTCCGCGCGGCATGGCCTGGCAGCCCGCGACCGAGCCCCTGCGCGCCCGTGACCACCCGCGCCGCTGCAGGCGCTCAGGATTGACTTTCAAAATCACATCATTCCTCACCACTTAATTCCATGGGCTATAATAAATGACTATAAAGAGAAGTAAAATTTTTTAGATTTTAAAACAATCACTTTAATGTTAAGCACTTGGGCAGCCAAATTCAATCTGCCATTTTCCCCGACATAGAGATTCACCTATGTCACTTCCAAAAGGTACTCTACAAACTCTTTCAAATCACCAATGCCCTTCCCAATTCTATTAAATTTCGTAATCCTTGTCCCCATGAAATGTAGGGTTTGAGAGCACCTCCATCAACTCTTGCAAAATAAAAGTTTACGTTTGTTTACATTTATTTCCAAAATAAAAATATATCTCCCAAAATAAACATTGTTTGAACATGCTGCAAGTTGGGATTGCATTAATACCAGTGACATTCATTGTGTTTTTCTTAAATAATTTAATAAATTGCCTTGGGAAGTCTCAATTTCTTGGCTATTTGGATGAAGGTTTCCAGTGACAAATTTCCTTAAAGAGCATTTGCCCTTGGGTACAACAAAGGGTACAACAAAGGGAACACAAGGGGACACCAAGGAGCATAAAGTGCCATGCCTCGGGCGCCAGGACTCCCTGCTTAGCCATTTGGAGTCTCTTAGAGAAGCAGCTTTGAGATAACTGCCTGACTCACTCTTTCAAAAACATGCATGAGGATCACAGAGTTGTACAGAATTGGCATGTGCAGAGATGTAAATAATGCTGTATTCAAATAAAAGGAATCAACAGGTCTGACATCTTGAGAGAGGGGGAAAAAAGAAAAGAAATGAAATGAAGAAATGGGGTGGAGGTGCCAGGGACACTCCCTACAGCAAGAAAAATTAACAACTGCACACCAGCCTCTACCTATTCACCAGTGGCTTTTGTAATAGGGAAGAAGAAATCTGACTCCATATTGAATCTATTTCTTTTACTTTAACCTTTGTGTTCTATTGCTTTTGCTACAAGTTAAGAACATTGCCTACAGCCTGCAATATACAGGACAGTCCATTCTCAAGGCTCTGACCTTTAAAGGTATAACACTTTCCCATTCATATAAAAAGCTGCAGAACAGAGAATAACGTTTGTCTTGTTGGAGGTTTACAGGAGCATCATGAACATTAGACACCTACATGGACAAATGCAAGAACAAAGGATTCTGACACCAAGAAGTCTGCAACTACCAGCCACACCCCCTCCCCTTCTAGTATAAAAGCAGCCTGAATCCTAACCCAGGAAAGATGGTTCTTTTGGACGCCAGTCCACCATCTTCTCAGTCTGCTGGCTTTCTGAATATAGCCCCTACTCCTCGCCCCAACAATTCATCTCTCGATTTACTGGCCCGTCATGCAGTGAGCTGTCCAAGCTTGGACTCGGTAACATTTGTCCTTGTGCCAGGAATTGTGCCAAAGGCCCAAGGGAATACACACACAGTGGTTACTGAGGTTTCCTCATTTTACAGATAAGTGAACTGCTTCCAGAAACTTGTCTGAGGTTCCCAAGATGGAGAGTGGAGGGAGGGGGCAGGAACTAGGAACCCAAATGGGCAGCTCCCGGCCTGCAAGTCCATCTCAGCTGCTGCCAAACTTGAAGACAGGCAGAAAGAGCTGCGTGGATGGCACAGCCGGGATGGAGGAGCGCTTGGCACCCTGTCCTCATTAAGTGCTCTCACAAAGACCCCATCCTAGATCCAAGTATGCCACCCTCAAAACCCCCTCCTGGGGCCCAGCAGCCCTTAAGAACAACTGCTGTCCTCACTCACACCATCGCTCATGCTGGCTCTCCCAGCCTGAGACATCCATTCTCTTGCTTCTCAATCCTGCCCCCACGCTTAAAGGTACAGGTTCAAATCCCACTGCCTTCTCCGTAAGGACACCCTCGGTTCCCCTAGTGCACTGTATCTAATCCTCTCCTCCTAGCACCTGGGACTCCCCAAACTGAAGCCCCTCAAAATGACTGCCAAGAGCTAGTTATCCAGACGCCCCCTACCCCCAGCAATGCTTCCCAGCCCGAACAGTTCCCGGTGAGCTGAGATCCACTCTCCTCACCCTGGAGAGAGGCAGGACCAAGAGGCTCCCCAACCCACAGGCTGTAACTGTGAGGTGAAAGCACCCCAACTGCTGAGCACCAGGCTCTGCTCTTCACACACAGAGTATCCGATGAAAATACGTGCCCCTGGGAGACCACCTCTTCTCCAGCGTCAGAGGCCATCCTCCTCCCAGAAGACAACCTCTCTAGTGACAAGTGACCCTAGGGTGGCAACTTCAGGACGGGGTACCAAACAAGCAGAGTGGCTCCCCTCTCTCCCAGCCTCCATCTCCCAGATTCCTTTCCTGCCTCTTCTCCCTTTCTCAAATGTTGTTCAATTTCACCAAGTTACAGATGGGTGCTTGAGGATGTTCTTAGATTTTTTTTAAATATCAAAATTAATCACATGGATTTAAAATACACATCCTCAAAACAGTGACATTTTGGCTTTTTGTCCAAATGTTCTATTAAAGGGGAAGCTGTTCTACGTCTACATATTTAAGGAAGGGATGAAATAGTAACATCGCTTTCTCTGGCCACCTGCCAAGAAAAATTTATGTTGTCAAAATAAAAGAGAACATGTTGTTTGCTCAATATATGAGCACACTGCTCAGCAGCTTAGAAATTGGGCCTCTTTCACCAAGCAGTTTAAATCACCTAATTTTATTTACTTTTAAAAATTTTTATCGGAATAGAGTTGATTTACAATGTTGTGTTACGTTTCAGGTGTACAGCAAAGAGAATCAGTTATACATATACATATATCCGCTCTTTTTTTAGATTCTTTTCCCATATCGGCCATTACAGAGTATTGAGTAGAGTTCCCTGTGCTATACGGTAGGTCCTTATTTGTTATCTATTTTATATATAGTAGTGTGTATATGTCAATCCCAATCTCCCAATTTATCCCTCCTCCCCCTTAACCCCTGGTAACCCTAAATTTGTTTTCTTTTCTTTTTTTTTTTTAATGTTTTAAATCTTGCTTTTGATCTTTTATTAATAATTTAACATGCAAAATATTTTATTTTAAATTCCAAATTTAAAAATGAATAAAGAAAAGTGAGAAAAGATAAATTTGTTTTCTTAAATCACCTAATTTTAAGTGTCTCTGTGAATGTCACCTTCATATATCATAGATTATCACCTCCTTGGAAACATCGGGGACCACAGCAATCTCTGTGTCTCTCAGTGTCATTTGCACACTGTGCCCACTCCTTCCTCCCTCAGGGGGTCCAATCACTCCCAGAACTTCTGCCACCTCTACACTGATGACTCCCACACACACACCTGGAGGTCCAGCATGAGCTTGTCCTCCCACTCTGGGTGGTGCTCACATAGCATCTTAGTCACGTGTGGGGCAGGGACAAAAAAAAGAGAGGCCATCATGCTGAAACCAGAGATGGCTACCTGAGGCTTCATTATATCACTCTGTTATGTGCACTTGATTAAAAATTTCCATTATAAGGAGGCTTTTTTTTCTAAAGAGGATCCATCAGAACCTTGAGGAAAAAAAATTCAAAGAGAGAAACAGTCAGTTAAAAATAGGATTATTCATGAGAGATATTTTAAGTTCATCTGAAGGAAATAATTCCTTTTGTGGTGAAGGGAGAAGAAAAATAAAAGGGTTGCATCTCATTTACTTAAAGAATAAAAGCTACATAAGTTCCTTATAAACAAGCATCAAATTTAGCCATAAAATAATAAATGTAAAATACATGTCATTAGTCCCAAAGGTTAAATATTTATAGAGGATGGTATCTGTAACAAACCCACTTTGACCCTTTCACTGTTAAGACAAATAGATTTGATTCTGAAAACATCACCAGGCTTTTCACTGAACAATCTAGACCCAGACTTGAAGTTGGTTTTTGTTTTTTTTTAAACAACTGTGTTACTCCCTGATCAGGACTCAAAAAACAAGAAGCACTTCAAGAAGCACTTGGATGTTAAGTGCTTTTCAAAGAAAATAAACAACAACAGAATTCTAAAGCACAAATTATAAGCCTTAGCAAGTTAATTGTCCATGGACCTTAAATATGGTCCATATTCATGACTGCAGTGGATTCAAACAATCAACATATGAGCTTGGCTGTGCAGGTTTTTTCCTATTATGCAGGGGGTGGGGATGAGGAGGGAACAAGCTAAGTGGGTTGCCATGGTTACAAAGATATTTAATGTCAGCTCAGGGACCAAAATCTACTTCAAGTTCTCCACATGGACCAGTCTCCCTTTTCAGTAAGTCAATCCCCAGCCCCCACAAGATTACTGTCCCCTGGGACAGCCCTTGCTGCTGCTCCCCTGGGGTCCTGTATCAATGGCGATCTCCACTTCATCATCCACCTCAAAGCTCTCCCTCTCCAGTAGCTCCAGGCACAGGCTGCTCCTTCCCTCTCCGACAACTTCCTGAAAAGGTTCCACGTCTTGTCACGCCCCTTTGTTGTGCCTTGACCTTCCCAATTCCCTTCACCCCTCTAGAATCTTCACAGTCCTCTGCCTCTCCTGACTTCCCAGAGCACCTAACACTGCTGGCCACCATCCCTACCCCCACCCCAAGTTCAAGACCATCCATCCTCTAACCCCAATTCTCTACTGGTTCTCTTGCATCTTGGCAGCATTTGCTCCTGGCCCCATCCCCCAAAATGGGCACTCTCCACAGTTCTGGGTTCAAGCCTATGGTGGGTCTTCCTTCACCCCACACTCCAGTCCTCTGGACCCCTCCTTCCACACCACTACAGCCTCCGGGTCCCGAGGTTAAGAAATGTCCCAACGTACCCCTATCTGTAGCTCACTTCCTTCACACCTCCCTGAATTGGTTTCCAAATCTCATCCCATCCACTATCTTTTTCTCTCTCACTCCCTTTCAAATAAATCACACACACAGGCACACATACACTTTATTTATTTTTTTTATGTACCATATCCTCTTTATTTTTTTTAACATCTTTATTGGAGTATAATTGCTTTACAATGGTGTTAGTTTCTGCTGTATAACAAAGTGAATCAGCTATACATATACATATATCCCCAATCTCCTCTCTCTTGCGTCTCCCTCCCACCCTCCCTATCCCACCCCTCTAGGTGGTCACAAAGCACCAAGCTGGTCTCCTTGTGCTATGCAGCTGCTTCCCACTAGCTATCTATCTTACATTTGGTAGTGTATATATGTCCATGCCACGCTCTCACTTCGTCCCAGCTTACCCTTCCCCCTCCCCCTGTCCTCAAGTCCATTCTCTGCGTCTGCGTCTTTATTCCTGTCCTGCCCCTAGGTTCTTCAGAACCATTGTTTTTTTTTCTTTTTTAAGATTCCACTTTAATCCTGTACCGTCCTTGACCTGGTTTGGGCCCTCAGTTTTCCCCCAGCAAGACTGATGAAGTGACCTAATTCAACAAATATCAAGCACCTACTTAAACTAAGCAATGTTTCAAACAGACCACAAAGAATTAAGTTATATGGTCAATTATCATAAGGTTGCTAAGGGCTTAGAGGAAATATAAAGCACAGTACAGGGGATAAGGATGGGGACAGTCAGAGAAAGCCTCTCTTCTCAGAGGGAAGGTGGATGGAAGGGGGCGAGACAATTTCAGGAAGACGGAACAGCCAGTGTAAAGGCCAGAGACTGGATAGCTCAAAGGCCAGCGTGGCTGCAGCGACTTGAGCTGGGGGCAAGGCAGGAGAGGCAGTGAACTGAGCCAAGGGCCTGACAGCTGACAGAGAACTTTGGCTTTACCATGAGGGAGACTAGGGGCCAGTGGAGGATTCTGAGTAGAGAAGTAGGTAAAGCAATTTCAGTTTTTAAATATCCCCCCAGCTTCTTTCTGAGAATAGACTGCTGTGGGGCAAATAGGAAGCAGAGAGCCCCGTTAGGAGGCCGTAAAATGACCTGGAGCCATGATCACACTCACCTCACGTCCACCTCTCTGGCTCAAGTCATCCTCCTAAACACAGGCCTGACCATGATATGTCACCACATCCTCTCCACAAGAACTTTCCATGGCTCCCCATCACCTCCGTAACTATCAAGTGTCACTTCTTCACATGGTCATCAAGGCTGCACTGTGTCCTATTACCCCTCCCTAAGCACCATGCCCTCCAAACCCACAGGATCACCTGCTGTTCCCCTGACACATCGCTACAAGCCTGCAATCCCCAACTGCCTCTCCCTCCTTTCTCTGCCCCTAAAAGTTATTTATTCATCCATCAGGGCTAAGCCCAAACACAACTTCCTCAGGAGCCTTTCCTGGCTGCCCCCAACACTGCACTTTTCTTGCACCTCTACCAGACCGCTCTTTCATCAGTTCCTGGTTAGAGTTCCCACCAGATTGCTAACTCCTTGACAGCAAGAACTGTGCCTGACCCATCTAGGAATACACAAGGGGCCAAGCACAGTGCAAGGCTTCCACTAAGCACTCAATCAACGCATGCTGGCTAAATGAACAAATTGGCCCTTTTGTTATATATCTTCTTGAGGTCTTGTGGGGTGGAGGGGTGGGCGGAGTTGTCCAAGGACAGGTTTTCCCCCTTGGCTACTGTAATCTGGAGGACAGGAGTCCCTCTGATGGAGCCCCTGAGGACTCCATGGTACAGCCACAAGTAGGGATGTGGGGATGGATCTGAACCCAGACCTTCAAAGTCTTCTGTCCTCTCAGCCAGGTATCTCTAGGAAGGCCCATACAATCTGCTTTACATTTGCCTAAAGCGTTGGCAACATGTTTTTCCTAGTCTCATTCTAGAAGTATACAGATGTAGACAAAAGCACCTAGAAGGATCTCAACCCAGTTAACAGTAATTACAGTATTAAGAGATGGAATTAACTTTATTTTCTTTTACTTTATCTTGACTTTTTTCCCTAAATAAACATAAGAAAAAAGTCTCTTACAAAGAATGCCATAGTACCATCAAGTTACATTTAAAAAATGGTTCCAAAAATAAAAAGTATTAAAAAAAAAGAAAACAAAAACCACATACACTGGAGACATGAGACCACTGAATATACAATACCACTTATAGAGGAAGACTGTAAAAACTGAAAACATTTTAAATGGGTTGTATGAAGCATGCAATTAACAACTGACCCTGTGTTTTCACTTCTGAAATAATTATTTTACAAAACATAAAGTAGTAAAACATTGTTCTGGGCATCCTGGGCACTTACTGATGCCTCTTATCTAAATTAAACTCTTTCATGGGTTTCATAAACACGTGTAAACTAGCTGTCATCACTGCACCTTAGCTCACATCACACAGGTGACCAATCAGCTCTAAATGGAACATTTCAATGACTGTCATTTTATGACTTACAGAGGAAATGTCAATTAAAAATAATAGGGGATCAACTATCAACAAATAATATGTCTTATTTAAGCTGATGCTACATCAAAAAAGTGTTGACTCAACAAAGATTTGGCTTCTAACTTTCAATAAAAGACCTACACAACTTTTATAGTGAAATAGCATATTAAAACACAGAAGATACAGTTGCTTTAGTTACCATCTTTTTAAAGAAATAAAAGGGGGGCAAAGGCACAGTGTGTATGTCAGGCACAGTGCTAGGTATTTTAGGTGCATGATCAAATTAATTTTCTTAGCAAATCTGAGCTAGATTATCTCCCCTATTTCACTAATAGGCTTAGAGTAATTTATCACACAGTAGCCACCGTCACACAGTAAGTGGCAAAAATGGAACTCAAATCCAGGTCTGTTTCACAAAAGACTACACACTCTGATTCTGGAAATGCCACTTACATGAAGTTCAAGAACAGGAAAAACCAATCTATGACGATACGCAGCACATCTAAGATGATATAACAAGTCAGAATAACGGTTCCCTTTAGGGGCTGCAGACTGACTGGAAAGGGGCACAGGGACCTTCTGGGGTACTGAAAACGTTTTCTTCTTGATCTGGTGGTGGACACACATTCATGAGCTGCACACTTAATATTAGTGCACTTTACACATTTTATTGTATGCTACGCCTCAAGTTTAAAAAAAAAAAATCCTCATTTGATTGACTCCAAGTTCATGGTCTTTAACCACTAAACCATCATACCACTATTTGACAGAACCTGACCACACTCTAGAATTGATTCTCTTGGATAATCAGTCTTTTAAAACATTCTGGTTAAGTGAAGTACATCCTAATCACATCAGAGTGAAGGCAACTGAACAATAAACTTATTTTTAAATGCCACAGAATGAAAAGTAGAAAGTATCAATTTCCTTGCTACTGGGAATTTCCTGTCTGTAGCCACATCAGAATAAAAATAATTTTAAACCTTGCTCTAAAGAAATGTTCATAGATGCACAGAAAATAATTTGTAACAAAATTCTTAAGAGTTATCTATGGAAGTACCTAAATAAAACTACATAAAATATTTCAAGACATACATTATAACTTTATCAACAATGCTGACCCTCAAAAGAAGTTTGAATTTTGTTACAAAAACTAAGACAAGGCAAGAAGACAAAGCCGGTGGGCAAAGTGCATAAATCTCACAGTAGAGGCAACACAGTGAGTGTAAAAATCTCAAAGCAGAGTTGTAACAAACAGAAAACTCAAATAACTTTTCCCAGCAGTAAGGTGATTGTGCCACATATGCCGTAACAACAAATTCTCCATTGAGTAGCAAGTTCTTCCCACCAAAGCTTTGTTCAGACTAGCAAAGCCTCATCATCAGCTGGTGATGATGAAATCATTACATCAATTCGCTCAAAGCCTCACCCCACACTACATATACCTCTTAGTCAAGCGGTAATTGCCTCTCCTGAGAGAGGAATTTATTCATCCACAATTTGGAGACAAATTTGGCAAGCACCTAGTTACAGTTTTACCACCTTTGGGGAAGTGGGGAGGGACAGCTGGATCCACACCTGTTGGTTGTATGGTCTTTACTGGGTGCTTTTGAGTATGCAAGCCAAGAAACCCAACCTTCAAATTCAGAGCCCAGTTTAATTCATGTTTTAACATTCTGTACACCCAAAAGTGCCAGGCAATTGACTGAAATGATTTTAGTTTCTCCTGAGCATTTTCATATAAGACCAAAAGACCTTTATGAGAATTTTTCAGAATTGATAACTTACGCACCACTGTTGGGCATGCGCAAGATTACATAACCAAATATTATCCCAGATGCAAGAATTTCAATGTTTATAAAAGTAACCATTTGTATTTATTAATTTTTAAAGTCCTTAACAAACTGTTCAATAAAACTGTCAAAAAAAAAAAAAACACAACCTACGTAGAGTCAAATATTGTAGCTATTAAGCAAGCTAGAATGAATGAAAAGCACTGACCCAGTATGTTAAGAACAGTGTGCTGCTTTAAGTACATTCACAGCCCTGGTTCCGCATTCCTAAATTATGGTTAGAGGGGAAAACAAAACACAACAAAAACAAAAACAAAAAAAACCCAGCATTGTCAGAAAACATTAAAACTTAAAAGTTTTGAAGGGGAGCAGAATATGCCACCCCAAGATATGTCACTTTGACACAATGATTATTTTGAATTAAAGTTACTTGAGAAAACAGCCAGTGTAAGGACATTCTGACCCCCCGTTGTCCCCGTTAAAACAGGAGATAAATCTTCCGTAGGAAGGTACCCTTCCTTGCACCAGGAGGGTAGAAGGCATTCTTATCACCAGAGATAGGGAATTCAGCGCTGAGAAGCCTGCACAAACCTTGTTACTTCTTAACTCATCAGTCACCCTAAACCCAAACCCCTTTGTTTTGTCAATTCTTCACAAATGTATTTGTTTCTTTGTCTAAAAGGTATGAAAGCTGCCTGCTTTGGTCACTTCTTTGAGTCACATATTTTTATCCTTGTACATATGAAATTTGTTTTTCTCCAATTAATCTGTCTTATGTCAATTTAATTATTAGATCAGCCAAAGAACTTGGAGGGGAAAAAGAGAAAAGTTTTCCTCTCCTACAGTTTCAAAGTTTGAGAAACAAAGGATTCACTTATCCCTGCATCAGCTGAAAAAGCCCCACACATTTGTATCCAGAACATCTTAGCTTTATACCAGCAATGCACCCGGTAAAGCAAAATGATTAACTTTTTTGGGTTCTCATTCATTTCGTAATGTTAACTCTTTTTTTTTTTTTTTAAGCCATGCATCTGAGCAAACTGTACAGTGAAAAATCCACCATGAATTATCAGTTCCACTTTCCTATTTTTAGCAAACCTTTACTATCTTAGAATTAGAGAAATCTGAATTGTGGAGTTTTTTTTAAAACAAGGAAATTTTCAAAATTACAAGCCACCTATATATACTCAACTCTCCATCCAGGAAACCCAGGAAAAAAAAACAATTCATAATTTTTACAAGCATATTATGTTTATTTTCCTCAAAAGATTACCTCATTCCCTGGATTTTAAAAACTATCTGCCATCTGCCAAATTTGGCTGATTTCAGTCTCCAACAAATCTAAATGGTTACTGTTTTTGGTAAGGGGAAGTTGGTGCCTGGAGGAACTTCTACGTTGATTACACAATGACCATCACTTATTAAGCACTTCTTAACCCCCCGCCCCCCCCCCCAACCCCGCCATGATGCAGAGCTAGGAGTTTGGCAAACATTATCCTATTTGTCCTCAAAAACAATCCTGTAGAGCAGACACTACCATCCCAAAACCAGACATGGAAAATGAGGCAGGGATGATAAACAACTTGTCCAAGGTCACAGAACAGTATGTGGCGGAATCAAGACCAGTGAACAGTGAAGGTGGGAACTCAGAACTCTTATGGAGAATTAGGCCTGCATCATACACATGCCATCTGCACAAAAACTAAATGAAGAGCAGTGAGCCCCTACTGCAGGAAGATTCCCAAGGGAAAAAGCAGTAGCCCAAACTGAAAAAGTACTTCTGAATGGCAGATCTAAAGAGAAAGACATTTGTAAAGGCTTGGCAGTAGGAAAAGGTTTACTCAAGTAGAGTGCTATAGGACTCCCGAACTTCCCTGGTCTTAAAATCCAATCTGGTTTAAGAGCACAGGGACTCTGTGTAACATTCTCCCGAAGTCCACCAGTCTTAATAACCTCTATTCAAAAGAAACAGAAAGGACTTCCCTGGTGGCACAGTGGTTGGGAGTCCGCCTGCCAGTGCGGGGAACTTGGGTTCGAGCCCTGGTCCGGAAGGATCCCACATGCCGCGGAGCAACTAAGCCCCTGCACCACAACTACTGAGCCTGCGCTCTAGGGCCCGCGAGCCACAACTACTGAGCCCACGTGCCACAACAACTGAGCCCGCGAGCCCAGAGCTCGTGCTCCGAAACAAGAGAAGTCATCTCAATGTGAAGCCGGCGCACCCCAACAAAGACCCAACGCAGCCAAAAATATAAATAAATAAATTTTTAAAATAAATAAATGAAAAGGAACAGAAGAGGGAACTAGGGCAGTGGGAAGAAGTGACCGCCCAGCCCTATCCTCCCTCTGGGGCAGCCGTCAGATAACACATGGGGGAGACCACGCAATGGATTCGGTTGAGAGCCCTAGGACTGGGCTGGGTCCCCGCCTTCCTAGTCCCATTCTTGGCCCTGTCGGCCACCTCTTTAACCATCCCATTACCTCCCCGGAGCAAAATTACACTGGAAGGATCTGTTATAACAAGTAGAAGCCCATATTCACCAACTGGCTTTGCAATCTGAAATCTACAGCAAGGCTCCAACAAGGGAGCGGCAAGAGAATATGGTATAATTGTTCCAAACTACCGTTCTACGAAGTTGGGGAAGTTCAGGAGACCATGGGGGGCAGGGGAGCAAAAACAAACATACCACCCCTACGTTTTAAGAAGGAGAGGGAGCCTCCTCGACAATCCAGGTTTAAAACGTATATATTATTTTCAGAGATGAGCTTTCACGCTGTGACACTTGTGGGGAGTATCTCGGCTGCTCCTCCCCACTTGACGGGGAGCCAGTGGGTTCTGGGGTTCCCCAGCCCTGAGTGGAAAGCACTGTGGCCTAGAAATTAAGGTGACTCAGTTTTATTGCCTCCAGAAGGGTCCGCCTGCCGTCCCGGGGCAGCCGTCAGGACCCGCGCCCGCAGCCCTCGAGGAGTCCGCCCCGAGCAGCCCCACGTCCACGCTCCACTCCAGGTGTTTCGCAGAGGCCGGCTAGCCACGCTCCCGCAGCACCCACCCCTCCCCCTCCCCAGGTTTCGGTCAAGTAGCCGGGTTAATCATTCAACGCGGGCGGTGTGGAATATTTTTGTAGAGGTCAAAGCAAAAGGTTCTTCCTAAGTTTCACAGACACCAGCCTTTAGGGACCCTGAGGTGGCAGTGGCAGGCGGATGGGGCTGGGGAGCGACTGCTGGCGGCCCTGTAGCTCACAGAACACCTGATCTCCCCATGCGGCACCGGAGGCAGCGCAGTGCGAGGGTGGGGTGCGGGGGTGTAGCGCGAAATCCAGCAGGGCCCCCTCCCCAAAACGCCTGTGCAACCCAGATGAGGACGCCAGGCCTCAGACGCCCCTTCCCAACGCCTGCATCACCCCGGCGCGGGCTCCCCCGGAAATTGGGGTGCAGCGGGGAGGCGGAGATGTTCCCGGGTCCCGGGGTTGGGGGTGGAGTGGGGCAGGAAGCTCAAAAGACAGGCTGCCGCGGGTTGCGTTATCCTCTTCCTCTAGGGTAAGGAAGGTGGCGGGGGGCCATGGGGGAGGACCGGGACGCCTAAACGCCGCAGGAGCCACCTAGAGACTGTTTCCTGTTCTGGGGCGCCAGTATGAAGCCGGAACCGGCGAGGAACTGGGCTGTGGAGGGAGAGAGGATGGGCCAGAGGAGGGGGAGCCGGGGACCAGAGAGCTAGGAGGGCGCAGAGCTGGCCTGGGGAGGAGGGAGGCGGCGGGAGTGCACACCCGCCCGGCCCTACCTTATCCGGGAGCAGCTCCTGCTCAGCGGGGCGGGGGCGGGAGATCGCGGCTGCATCCACGTCCCGGCCGCTCCGCGCGGCTCAGCCCGGCGACCGCCGCCGCTCTCGCTCCATGCGTTGCGCCCGCGATGGGCGGCCGGGTGGTGTCCGCGGCGGGACGGCTCCGCCTCGGCTTGGCCCCGGCTCGGCTCAGCTCCGGCACTTGTTGCCGCCGCGGCCGCTGCGCCTCACTCCCGGCTTCGGCTCCGGCTCCCGGCGCCGCCGTCGCCGCCTCGGGGCTCCCCGGCCCGGTCCCGGTCCCGCCCCCGCCCCACGGGCCAATCAGGCCCGGCACCGCCCCTCACGTCACCGCCCCGCCCGGCCCGCCGCCCCGCGCCCCAAGTTTGGGGAAGGCACAGCTCCAGTTGGTCGGGCGGTGGGCGCGCGGGACCCGCCCAGGCTGGTGCTCCTCCTGGCATCCGGGGACCCTCCGGGCCCTCACCTGGAAAGCAAAGGCTTAAACTGGGGGAAGGGGACCCCAAGAACTAGACCCTCGGAGAAAAAGGGCTGCTCGAAGTTCAAAAGAACTATTTTCCAATTCCAGTCTAACCTGAATCCCTCTTGTTGTCGCCCCTCTTGCAGTACATCTGATGTTGGGAAACTAAGCACATGGCCTGGTGAGGACTCCAGTGGCGTCTTCTGGCCGGAGTCAGTTTGTACGGGTCCTAGACCGAACCCCGGCCGCCAAGTGCTTGGGCAGATGTGCCCCCGCAAAACCCAGGGTTCCACCATGGAAGATGGGGGTAGCTAGGGGGAACCAAAATGGGATTAGACCATTGCTCTCTGCCCATCCAGTAGCTGCCGCCACCTCTTAGGTGCCCAAATGACACCTACTTGACACTGCCACGCCATCTTCGGTTTTATGAAGCCGCCCAGAACATGGCGAGAGAGGAGTTTTAGTTCTCTTTGTGGTGTCCTGCAGAGGGTTTCCTCGAGGTTCCAGGCGAGTCTCGGGAAGTCAGAAACGCAAGCTGCCCAGACGCTGGGCCTCGAACCCGCGCCGCGGCCCAAGGGACAGGGCGGATACCTAGGTGCAGCCTTAATGGCTGAACTGTGACATACATTGCCCCCGCTGGATGGGGACTTGGCGCTAACCACACCCACCCGCTGGAATTCCGGGGACCACGACGCACCCTCCTATCCCAGCGCCCCCGCCGGCTCGCCAGAGCACTGCATTCTTAGGTGAGTCCGAGTTGCTGTTGACACAACTTTGAGGGCCCGATGTAAGCCCGGCGCGACCGGATGGAGAGGTTGCCCTGGCTTGAAAGGCCCAGTGCAGTGCAGTCAGCTCGTTTCCCTTGCGCTCCGCCGGGAGGTAAGCCTGGCCAGAGGCGCACTTGAAAGCTCCTCGTCTCTTGGTATTTATCTCTCCAAGAAGAAAGCAATCCCCTTTAGATAATCAGACTAAGGAATTAAGAACACCACACCCTGAATTATTTGCATTTTTCAGAAGGCTTTCTGAGGCGGAATTAGTTGAAAGAGAAGGAATTGCTAAAGTAGTAATTTCAGGCACCTTTGAGCTCAGCCTACTCAACTATGGGCCCTTACTCTTAATCCAAACTCAGAGCGAAAAAGAAAAGCAGGTGGATGCACTGCTGGATGCACTGAGCCACGTGGGTGCGGTCCTCTAGAAACAGGAATTCTGAGTCAGATCTGGGAAAGTTTTGATTTGCAGCCTTCAGTCCTTTTTGCTTTTATTTTGATCACATGATTCTCCTAAGACTGGGATGTAAAGTCCAAACAGTCAGATTTTTGTGTACTCATAGAAAAACATCTGGAAGGATACAGACAGGCTGTTAACCACCATTACCCCAGATGTGGGATTGGGTTTCAGAAGGAGGGGAGATGAGTTTTATACCCTTATTGACTTTGAGTTTTGTTTTTTTCCAGTTATATTAACTCTCATAATTTAGAAAACTAATGAAACATTTTTAAAGAAATAAAGATATTAGAAATTCTTTTAAGAACTCTTCAGAGTGTATAAATTAATAAACAAATGAAGCCTGAGTCTTTCATTCTGTGTCAAAATAATTAATCCTGAGTCCGTGTTCCTTGGTTTAAATAAAAATATCTCTGGCAGCTCTTCTGATCTTTAAACGCTGTGATGGGACAAGACAGACATCTGAAGATTTTTTTCTGCCATCAGATCAGTATATTGTTTCTACACATATGCCTTCGCTTTAAATGCACTCCCACTAGACACAGACATACTTTCAGGGACTGCCAGCCAAGGGGTTTTAGTAAAGGAACTGCTACAATGTCAGCTGGCAACCAACAAGGAAATTAAGCTGTATTCTCTGCAGCTGCCAAAAGCTGCCCAGGCCCTGAAATTAAAAAATAAGGGCATTCTCTTCATAGTGCCGTTAATTAATGCAGCTGGGAGTGTATCTGTAACTGTTACACTGTGTCTTTGGGGGAATTACTCAATGCTGAATTCCACTATTCCGCTAAACTACTCCATGCTAAATGCACATTTGGCTGCAGTCTCTGCTCTTTGTCCATCATGAGTAGGTAAAGATGTATTGTTCATATATTTAACAAATATGTGTTGACCACCTACTAGGTGCATGGCACAGGGCTAGGCACTGAAGTGGTGAATGTAGCGGACACACTTCCCTCTTGGAGCTCACAGTCTAGCTGGAGAGAAAGGAGCTTAGCAATTAAATGCACTATCAATTGTATAATTACAGTTGTGATATTGGCCAAAGAGAGTGCAAGGTAGAGGGACCATTTGTCTGGGGAGTCCAAGGGGAGGTGACATTGGGCTCTGAAGGGTGAGCAGGATTTACTCAGGCAAAGAGGAGAGGCGAGTGGAAAAGAGTTCCTGGCAGGTTCACACTACAAAGGGGGGTGTGGTTGAGGAGGAGGTTGGAGAGGTAGGCAGAGACTAGATCATCCAGGGTGTACTATACCATTTTCAGTAAGATCACCCTGATTGCAATGTGAAGAATGAATAGGGAAGGGGGAGGAGGGGGTGGAGGGACAGTTAGGAAGCTGCTGCTGTAATATAAGGGAAAGGGCTGTTTGTCTAAGCAGTTGAGCAAATGGAGAGAAGTAGATACCAACAAGACCTGGTGATTGCTTAGCTAGGGAGGAATCAAGGAGAAGCCCCAGGTCTCTGCTTCTTCAACCAGATGGATGGTGGTGCCGTTTTCTGAGTTGGGGGACCCTCAGGGAAAGAGGATTGAGAAAACCTTGCCAAGGTTCACATTTGGTCAAGGTGGGTTTGAGGTGCCTGTAAGATGTCCAAGTGGAGATGTTGAGTAGATGTTTGGCTGTAGGATCTGGTTCTCTGTGGAGAGGCTGGGGATGAAGTAGCTGGTGTAGAGGCAGCAATAAAGTGCCGAGAGTGAGATGGTGTCCTAGGAGAGTATAGAGTTCTATCAGAAGAGGGCCTAGGACTGAGCCTGATGAACCCTTATCTAAAGGCTGGCCAGAGGCAAACTATCTGGCAGAGGTGGAGGAGCAGCCAGAGAGGCAGGAAAAAAACAAAAACTAGGAGTTTGGGAAGTGGGGTCATGGAGCCAGGGAAAGGATGTGTCGTAAAGAGGCAGTAGCCAACAACACTCAAAATGGCTGAGAGACCCAAGGGAAATGAGGCCTGAATACACCCACCAGACTGGGTGACCTTGGTGTCATTGGGACTTTTACAGAGCAGTGACTGGTGGAGTGAAGGGATGAGAGATAAACTGGAGTGGATTGAAAAGTGCGTGAGAAGTGGAGAAATGAAGAAAGGTACTGACTACAGGCAAATCTTGAAAGGGTTGACTGTGAAGGGTCAGAGATAGAAATAGCTGGAAAGGAATGTTATGTCAGCAGTGGGTTTATCTTAGTTTATATTTATTTATTTTAGGGTGGAATAAATTGAATGTGTTTAAATGCCGATGGGGAAGACCTTATAGAGAAGAGGAAGAGAAAGGTACAGCAGGGGAAGGATAATGGACAATAAAGGTGGTTCCTGTGACCATGGGAGAGGATGGAACCAGAATCTGGGTGGAAAGGCTGACCTCATGCAGGAGGCCACCTCCTCTATTATAACAGCCAGGGCGCGGTTGGAGGTCAACTGAACCAGGCAGGTTTGGTATGGAACGTTGAATCCCTCCACCTGATGCCTTCCTCTTACTCTGGGAGGAGACTGGGAGTAGGGCAAGAGAGATGAGGGATTTGAAGAGAATGGAGAACGTTTGACACAGTCATTGCAGAAGGTGAGAGGGTTGAGATGACCAGAGATATGGCAGGATGGCAAGGCAGCATGGCAACCCTCCTAAGGTTGGTGGCTTGAACTTGTAAGGTGCCCTTTGGTCCTCCTCTGTGATTTCCTCCAGCAGAGCTCAGCTGTCTGCTCTGGTGCAGGCTCAGATGAAGGAATTGCTAGGGCAGAGGAGCAAATTCCTTTTGCCAAGGAATTGAGAACCTCGACAAAAGTGGGGTTGACATGATGCGTGATCAGAGAGAAAGGACAGAAGTCAATGGGCTGGAAGGGCCAAAGGCGTCAAAGCTCAGTCATGCTGGAAGGAGAGGGGGTTGAGTCAGAGATTTTGGATGCTTAAGTTTGTGGTTCAGGAGGTGGAGAAATTTAGGACAATGACAAAGCCAGGATGTGATGGGGGAGAGTAGAGGAGAAAGTCACTGGAGAATATAAGGTCAAGAGATTGAGAGGCAGGATATTGGGTGGGTCATCTGTGTGGTTAGTGAAGCCATCCAGGAGCATGTGGTCAAGAATTGGGGTCAGGGTCATGGTGTGAAGGCCATGACGCCAGGAGCTAAAGTCTTAAGAGAGTGAGGAAGAGAGAGTGACCAGGAGTTCAGAAGATAGGAACTCCCAGGAAGGGGAGGGGACTGTGGGCTGATGGCAGGATAGAGGATGCGTGAAGGAATGACACTGAAAGCAGGAATGAGTGGCCCAGTCGGTTTTGCCCCAGTTGTCTCTATGAAGCCTGACCCAGGAGCTCTGCAAGCCAGGGCCACATCCCCCTGACTAACTTCTCCTCCCCAAGATTCCCGTCAGGGAGAAAGGCATGTGGAGGCCTCCCTTCCTCCTCCCCCTCTTTTCCACTGGGGGCTTTTTTGTCCACCAAATGAACCCCTAAGGGGCACTGGCTGATTGGCTGTCAATCAGGAATCTCAGGCTTGTCTCACCTCTGCTACACACCTTCTGTCTTCCTCAGGTGGGTTGTTGACCCCTTCTGTCTCAGCTTCATTGTCTGTAAAATGAGGATGCTAAAATACACACCCCTCTCAGGGCAATTGTAAGGAATAGAGGAGATAACTTAAGTAAAAACACTTTCTAATCTGTAAAGCACTGTAGGAATGTGAGTGATTTCCCTTGTTCAGAAGCCCCTCACATACACCCACATCTCTCCCAGGAGCCCTTCCCAAAAGATTGTGAGTCCCTGCTCCAGAGGAAGCTGTAATCTTGCCCTGGAGACAGGACAAACACACACAAAACAATTAGAGAGGAATACACAGCTGTGTCTGATTAAGTGCTAAATTGTAAGGTGCAGACAATAAGAGCTCTGAGCTCAGACAAGGGAACAATTAGCCAGAGTTGGGAAATTCTGGGAGGCTTCCTGGAGAAGGTGGGGTGGAAGGGGCCCAGACTGCTCACTTATCCTGAGGAGAATATTTGCAAATATGCCCATTCCTTTGTGGCTGCAAAGTTGTCAGTCTGACAAGGGTCTACGAAAAGTTTCCAGGTCAAGCGTTTTGTCTTGGTGCCCCTGCTTCTGTTGTCACTCCTATAGCCCTGCCCCGCTCTCAATCACAGACCTGTGCTCCCCCTAGCTGGTTGGGCAGCCTGGGCTACACAATGGATCCCATGTGCTTTGCCCTGGGCCTTTCATGTTTGGGTCTCTCATGTCGCCCATTTCCTGGTGAAACAGAGGTTGATCTTCAGCAAGTTTCCTGTGCCCTCTTTGGTGCCAGCACACACCTGGTATTTTTGCCCAGCCAGACTGCAGGCTTTTGAGCAAGGAGTCCTGGATGCCCCTCCTTCTGCCATCTGCCTCATGGCATCTGGTCAGCCTAGGGCACCTGCATGTCCCTAGAACAAAAGCCCTGAGCCAGTTCCCACACCTGCCTCCTGTGCTTTTTACTGCCTTCACCTCATTGTCCAGAAGCACCCAGCAACCTGCCATTCAGATACAGGCGCCACAGAGCTGCCCCCCAAGAGCCCAAGACCTGCAACGCCAGAGCTGGCTTCCACCTCCTTTGTTATATTGAAGCCAGCTCCTGCAGCCCTCTGGACGCTGTTCAGAATGAGGGCCTTCCTCCTCAGTGGCTAGCCCCCATGGCCTGGTTGGTGCCTCTGCCCTGGACCTCCCTCCTCCCTTTACCACAGGCCTGGAAAAGATCCCAGCATGCCACAGAGCCAAGCGCACATGGGTAGCATCAGAAGCAAAAATCCCCAAATCTTATATATGCTGTGGGCGAAGGTTTCTTCAAAAGGACAGCAGTGATTGGCTAGTCTGTTAATCAGTTCCAGTTGGGGCCATGAAAACAATAGCCACCTTCTGTCAATAGCTAAAATATTAATTTCTGATGGAAGGGGTGAAATTCTTAGAATTCTAGTCCAAATCCCTTGGAACTTACAACTGAGAAAAAGAAGGCCCCAAAAGTAGTTTTCTGGAGGCCAAACACCTGATACTAGAGATAACATCTTAAATGTTGACAATTAAGTCACATGTTAAAAATCACCTGACTCCTAAAGCAGACCCTTTCTCCCAAGGTTACTTTGACTTTGCAACAGCAGAAAAACATAAAACCTCATTATCAGATGCAGATGCTAGAAACCAATGTCATGATTCCCAGGGGATTTGTTCCATAGCCCACAGAGTCCTGATGCAGGAAAAACTCAGAATTCCCAGGTGAGTAAAGTCTAGCTTGTTCATGACATTGTGGTGATGTATAAGGTCAGCAATTTGAAGGGGCACAAAGTGTCATCTCTACTAAGGGCATCATGTTGTTTAGGGAATGGAACTCTTGTTAAAGAGAAATGCAAAATCATATTCTCAATTATTGTCAAACTCCAAAATTACATTCAAGAGGAGAGGCCCATAATTGCAGCATCAAGCATGAGACAGTGCCATTAATACGATTATCAGGGCATAAGCCTATTAGAGAACGTAATGCCTCTTTGCTGGCATCATCCTTTGTAAAGCTTCCCCGGGTCTGGAAACTATCTCAGTTGTAAACACAATTGTTACACAACAGTGATTTCCAAGGGGCATAACAAAGATCTGCTGGCCTTTACCAAAAGTCAGAGTTGCCTGGCCAAGAAGAACAGAGAACATTTCCGAAAATGAAAACTCACCTGCCAACTCTAGTGGGCGTTATTGAGAAAGGAAGTACATCTAGCCCTGAGTCCTCTCCAGCCCTGCAGCAATTCAGTCATGGGTGTACCTGTCACCTGGAGATATGCATGTGCCACCTTAAATGGACATAGGAGCTTAAGTTTTGGCTGCTGCTGGTAAAAAATCATGGTATGGAAGCCTACAAACCCAGGTTCAAATCCTACTTTCAGATCAAGCCCTGTGTGTCCTCATGGGTATAGTAACACCTATCTCAAAGAGTTTCCAGGAAGGGAAATTAAGTCACTTGTGACCAAGTGCCTGCAGACACTTGTTGCTTAATAAATGTTTGTTTCTCCCTTGGCCTTGGCAGTGAGACCAAGTCCTCACCAGGACGAAGTTCAGGTAGTATCTTGGCATAGAATCCTGGGGATTATCAATCTTTGTCCTGGGAGCCCATAGGAGAAATTACTGTCTGTCTTCACTCCAGGAAGTTCAGACATCATCAATCATTATCACCGTGTAGAATGGAAAGATCACTTGGCTGTCCCTGAAAGGAGCCACCTGATTTGTCTTTAGGAATCAGTGACTTATGAAGCTCACGTGGCAAATTGTCTAACAGTAAAACCACCACCAGGAGGGGCAGGGCCTTCTCCTTAAACATGACAGAGAAATCTGAGAGCAATGGACCCCATGGATAGTTTTAAAAGGGAAGTAGGCTACATGTAACAATGTGGGTGAATCTCAAAACCGTATCTTTCATGTTGAATGAAAGAATTCATACACCAAAGAATATACATGACATTCAAGAAGACATGAAAACTAATCTGTGGTGGTAGAAATCAGAACACTAGTTGCCTTGGGGATAAGGAGAGAATTAACTGGAAAGAGGCTTGAAGGAACTTTCTGAGATGAGAGAAATGTTCCACCTGTTGACTGGAATGATGATTTCATGGGAGCATACCACTGTCAAAACTCACCACACTGAACACTTTGCATTTGTGAATTTTATTGGTTATAAATTAGACCTCAACTAGCAAAACTAAACAAAAAGGGAAGCAGCAGTGTTTAGGCAGAGGGGAGTACAGGCAAGTGGGAGAAAGAAGAGGGCTCCCCACCATCAGTCCCACTACTGTGCTGGGCAATTTCTCCAGCAACAAACTCTGGGACAGCTATGAACTGACGTGTCAAAATAAACTACAGATAGGAGAGGATGCACTTTTCTGAAAATGAATACGCTATTCTGGGCCAAACATTAGGTTCAAGCCCTTATTCCTCTACAATTTGAAAATCTTTCCGTCACCATTTCCTTCTTTTCTCATCTAAAGCCATCCCAGAACATGGTTTTCTAGAATCAGCCTCCTTTAGAAGTCACCCTCCCTCCACCCCCAGCTGCACATACACATTATTGCATAACATTAACTCTATAAACTCCATGCCCATAATGCCATAGAAGAAGGAAACAGAGTTTAATTGATCAACAGAAGTCAAATTAATGATCATCAGAAGTCAGAAAAAAGAGAGTTTGGGTCATCAAGAAACTTCCAAGAGAAAGAATCCTGACAAACAAACATTTCAAAAAGCAGAGGCCCCCAAAGGGTGGGAAAATGGAATGGGCAGTTGGAACTGGAACAAAACTCACAGATTGTAGAGCCAACTCCATCATCAAGTCCTTGTGTGACAAATCTCTCCTGTGCTGTCAAAGGGGATTTATCACAGATGACAAAAAGATCATAAGCAGGGTGGCCTCTGCTTCAGTTTGATTTCTCTGCTGTTCTCTTGGCTCCACCTTCTTCCCAGCTCTGTTCCTTTCTACAAGCATCTCATTCAGATAGAAAAGGGTCTCTTCTTCCCCTTGTCTCTTTTTATGATTCAGGAAAACTTTCCTATGAGATTCCCCTTTGCAACTCATTTGCTGGGATGGAATCACATGACCCTTCCTAAGCCAATCACTGGCTAAGTGAATGGAACCACCTTGACTAGTTTAGACTAATTAAGGTTTACTCCTGAATCTTCACATGAAGAAGGTATGGACCCCAAAACACAGTGCTACCAACCAGGACAAAGGGGGTGTTACAGGTAGGGTTTCCCTGGCCCTGCATGTAGGAAGTTTATTGGGGAGTACTCTCAGCATCAACACCTGAAAGAAGTGAAGTAAGCAGGAATGGACAAAGGGAGAAGTTGAGCTGCAATGAAATCACAATAAAAACCTTAGCTGATCTTTCAGGGAGCTCTGGTGCTGGGCTGGCTCAGAGTTGTCTCAAATTGAGGTGAGAGAGCTAGGTCTTTTTACTCCTGTATCAATCAGACATTAGATGTGGGCTGCCCCTGGGAAGGGAGCATTACCTGGGACAAGGTGGCTCTTTTCGGCCAAGGAAAAATCTCAGAGAGGGACTCAGCTGATGACTGCTGCTGTCAACCCTCCCAGGAGATGGGGAAATGAGTGCTTCAGTCTTGGAGGGGGGATCTGGGTGGCTCAACATGTCATCCACTGTTGGAGTGATGGATGTTGCATGGGCAATCCCTCAGATCTCCTAGAAACCAACTAGGAGTCCACACTCATGTCTAGAGAAAGCATTATATGTCAGCCTTTACCAGAACCATGTCTGGAACCCAATTACCTCGTTACCCTTCCACTTCCTTAGGAAGAGATGACAGGAGAGCCTCCAAGTGTCAGCTACCATCCTGGCTTTTAAAAGTGGGACAGCTGGGAGATGGCTATGTGGACTGAGTTTGGGTGGGACCCAAGCCCTCAGACTTAAGGAACGTGGTGCCCACAAGAATGAAAATCCACAGGAACAGTCTTGAACAAGCCAGGAGCCTGCTAAGCCCTGGCATCTGCTGAACTTCCCAAATTACACACATTAAGCTGTTCAGTTCCACATTTCTATAGTGTGCTTCCTGCCAAGCTTCCTAGCACAGTCTACACAATGGGAAAATCAAAACGAGCAGTTAGACCAATTACGGATACGACAGGTCAAACAAATAAGCCTTTATCTAGGACTTAAGCAGACACAGTCAACAAGGGTCTAATCCAAAAATTGAAATTTGGACAAAGAAAGGCTTTATAAAACAAAAAGGGGGGTGGGGTGGGAGTAGAGATATTTGCATGAATTTTTTCTCTGTCTCACTGAAAATACTAAAATAACATTTTATCCAGCCTCTCCATGCTGCCCTGTCCCCCCACCCCTAGCCTCTTGAACATTCTCTAGGTCTGTTACTAATCTGGCTGTAGGGCCAACTCACAGAGAAGTGTTAAGCTAGGGTATGAAAACAGTTGTCATTGAAAGGAGCTGGGTAATTTACTTTGTTAATTGTTATGTATCTAGTTAAATGCCCAAGAATTAAAGCCATACACAGGAGTGTTTGTGTGTATATTCAGGAAGTACAGAGACTATGTGTTACAGAAACCCCAAGCATTTCAGCTAAGTGAGAAACTCTAGGTAGAGTAAGGGACTTGAATCTAATAATGCCACTATTGTAGTCAGGAGCCAGATATGATAGGACTTTATTATCTTATTATTACTTTTAACAAGAAAAACTGTTTACAAGTTTCTGGTCACTCTCATTCCAGCAGGAGAGACCTCAAGTCTTGTGGATACTCATTGTTCTGTGGAAAGGGAAATGCAGAGCAGTTTTTGTTATCCTTTTTCCCCCTCTGGACTAACAAAGGCCACCCCTCTTCATACAGGTCCATAATCTTCTCTGCAATTCTGAAGTCCATAAATCTCTGGAAAATGAACAATTTTTTTCATAGTGGCACTATAACTAACTTAGTTACTTTGGCAGTAAAACCTGATTGGAATTTATGGGGGGGATAGTTATAGTTTTCATTTATCCCATATTTCACTACAAATATGTTAATGTGTTTGATCACAGGTGTTGCTCCAGGCATATTAATATATCTGAATGAAGATATATATTTCAGGAATTATCAGCATATAGATGGTATCTGAAGTCATGGGAATGGTTGAAATGGTCCAGGGAATGAAAAGAGACTGAGAAGAGAAGAGGGCTGAGAACCAAATTTAGTGAATGGGCCTGAGGGAGGATCAGGAAGCCAGGAAGAAGTGAGAGAGGAAGTGTAATCAGCTCTTTTGCCCTTTTTTTATCCATTTCTGTTTCCCTCAAACTTTAAAAACTTAATTACAGATGTGAGATTACTAGGCAATATTTAACCTAACCCCTGTAGCTTGTGCCCCATGCTTCACTAATCGGATAGCTTTTGCAAGTCCCTGATCACACACTGCCTTGCTTAACATGTAGATTCTTTTCTTAAATTAAAGAAGTAGAAATGAAGAATAAGTAATTAATGGATGACTAGATATTTTCCCCAGCTTCCCCTTTGGTAATCCTGCAAGCAAAGTGTGTGAACAAGATAGCATCTAAAGAAAGATCACAAGGAGTCAGCAAGTCTGCACCCGGTGAAAGATGATGAAGACAGTGACCCCCTCCCGAAATGATTAAGTGAGACTAGCTTCCCTTTTTTCCCTTTAAAAACTTTCATGGCCAAGCAGAATCTTGAGAGTTGGTTCTGGGTCATGAGTCCACCTTCTCCATAGGTTGCCAGCCTCCTGAATAAACCACCTTTCCTTTTCCAACCAACACTCGTCTCTTGAGTATTGGCTTTTGAGCAGCCAGCAGCCGAACCTGAGTTCAGTAACAGAAGGTGGAAAACAGGGTGTGGAGATGCAGCAGCCCAGGGAAGAGAAGGTTTCAGCATGACAGATGGTTATCAGTGTTGGCTGCATGGAAGTCAGTGGACGACCAGAAGGTAGCAAGGGGGTTTGCAGCCTTAGAGGTCTTGTCTCCTAGGAGGCTGAGAACACATCTTAAACGTATTTTACGTTTTTAAGAGTGCTGAACTCTGCTTTGTTTATTGTAGGTGCACATTAAAGACTTGTTAATTAATTGAATGTGTCAATTAAAGCCCTTGATCAGAGGGGCAAACCTGCTTTTGTGAGGTCTCATTTGGGATAAAAGGCTGGGAACACAACAGAAAGAGCATAGAGAAAGAGCATGGAAATGACTAAGAAGTGAGGTGAGTTTGCTCACTGACATGAAGAGTTGGAAAGGAGAACATTTCGCACCTTACTACATGGAAGAGCGGTGGGGCTGGGTAACAAGAAACAGTAAAATTGGTAGGTCTTTGAAATGAAAAGAGTTAAGAACCATGGTGGAATGAGAAAGTAGATTAACCAAATAAACATTTATTCTTAAACTATGGGTCAGGGCAATTTATAGAACCTTAGAGATAACCAAATCAACTATTATTTCACAAATGATAAACACTCAGAGAGGCTGAGAGACTCTCTTAAGGAAATAGCTAGTTACCCGCAAAGCCTGGACTCAAACTGAGGGCTCAGCCCCAGTCCGGTGCTAACTCCACTATAAACATAAAATCTCACCTCTGGGCCCCTCTTTCCATTTCCTGCCTCTCTTCCCACACTTTTACTAGTAAAAATCTGGGTAAAATGAACATCTGGGCAGCTATGATCATCCGCATAAAATCATAGGCACTGGGGCTAAAGCACTCTCAATGGGCAACAGGTACCATGATGGATTCAAGGGTCAGAGATGGAGGGATTTACTCATCTGCCTCTTCCAGAAAACCCTGGGAGGGAAGAGCCAAGCATGGCGTCAGAAATTCACCCTGGAAAATCATTTTTTAAATGTATTGGGTGTGGAGAAGAGTTTATTCTCTTTTCCAAATGGTATTTATTACTTTCATAATCAGAAGACATTCATTAAAAAAAACACAAAACTTTTTTTTAATGAGAGAGTAGGCAGTTGGGGAGAAAGAGTTAGGGTGAAACAGGCTTTTTGCCAGTGTGACCAGCAACCTCTTAGAATCAGGTTGTGCCAGATGAAAACCAGGCAGGGCTCAAGGGAAACCAATTTTACTTTCCTTTCCCTCTTATTCTCTTCTGGTTTGGTTTGTAAGCTGAACTATTGTGCAAGTCAGCAACTTGCATAGGGAAGACTATGAATGTATTTTCTTGACTTGGTGAGATAGGAGATCAATTAAAGGGGGGAAAGGGAAAGGAAATGGACACGGGAGAATGGGAGAAGCTGTGACTTTGGGGGAACCATTTCAGTGAAATACTATGTGAATGTCTGTTATAAGCAAGACCAAGGAGGATGAAACATGGTCCTTGCCCTTAAAACGTGTGACTGTTTACTGCTCTATCCTTCAACCACCAGCACTGATGGTACCTGATGGGCAAAAGGGGCTCAATCAACACCCCCTGAATGAAAGAATCAGATGTCCACTCATGAAAAGATGCAGCACATCCTTTTAAGTAGAAAAAAAAAATCCCATACCATTTTCCTTGACTTTTTTGGATCCACTAGTCCCAACAGGTACCCTCTGCTTCAAGATGTCAGGAAAACCAGACCTCAGGGTACTGAAGGGCCAACATTTCTCCTCTCTTGGAATTCAACATTGCCTGGCTGGCCATTAATTTTGCCAGCTGCCCCTCAGAGTCGTAGATATTGGGAGAAGACCCAGACCTTAGCAGAGTCTGCTCCAAGACTGCCAAGTCCTCATGTCTAAGGTCAAACATGCCATTCTGTCCCTAAGGAGACCCCAGAGACAGTTTCTCCCCATTTAGTGGCAAGATCCAGGCTTGGCTGATGTGCTGTGATATTGGGGTCTAAAAGCTATTCTTATTTTGCTTCCAAAAGTCACTTTTGGATGCCAGAAAAGGGAAGTTTTAACCTCTAAAGCCTGGAACGCAACATTACAAAACAGCTGGAAAGGCCTTGGAAACTTCTCAGATGAAGTTAATTAAAACCTTCCTCTGCCCCAAGGGTCAAATCCTGCTGTTCATGGATAACCCACAAGTTGTTGTCTAGCTTAGTCTCTGGATGAGCAGGTCTCCCAAGGACTTGAGAGTTTGGTCTGGAAAGCTGTGTCCTGCAGAATGGGCCAGCTGTTCCTGCAAGGAAAACAGTTGTTTTCTGCCTCAAAGGTTCTAGGCCAGAAATGTAAGAAGAGCCCAAAGACATTTCTGCTAGCAGCTTTTACTATGGTTCATGCCCCCATTTCTCAGCCAAAGGAATTCTACCCCTCGAATCCACCCAGGAAGAAAACATCTCCATGATACACAGCTTTGAGTCCTATGCTTATCATCAGAAAGGCCAGCTTCGCTCTGGGAAGAATCGATGGTGTCAGTCTCTCTGCACAATGTCAATAACTTGTATCACTGAAACGAAATAAGAGGGTTACCATAGCAGGAAGGCAGTGCCTCACTTGCTCTCCTGCTACTGTGAGACACTCCTTACTGCAAGGATCTGAGCCTAGCCCTAGCTTGGCCACACACAGCTGGGAGGCATTTCAGGAAAAAGGGAGCCATTGTTCCCAACAGGATGCATGCTTTGCCAGCATGTCTCTTCATCAGCCTAACACAGGTCAGCTTCTCTGCCTGTGGATCAGCAAAGTCCTTCTCAACGAATGTCAAATGTCTTTGTGTGTTAAAAGATCCCCAGGAACGGATGTGGTTGAGGTATCCAATTGTAACTTAAGGGTTATTTGCCCAATCTGATTCAGTAAATATTGACTAAGTGGCTGACTTAAAAGAAACAATGCCTTTGCTACTGGAAAACCAATGTAAGACCAGGTCCCTGATCCCTGACCTCCAGGAGCTTATCGTGTGGTAGTAAGGAGCCCTGAGCATGTCAGCTGTGGGCTCTGCCACACCCAATGTCTCCTACAAAGGGGGAGCCTCCCTTACCCAGAGCCCCCTGCTCAGAGAAATAGCACCAAGCTGTTCTATGTCCAGGAATGGCCACTGATTGTCCAGGACCAGGGGCCTACCCCAAATGCCACCCCCAATAGTCAATGTAGTGGCCTTGAGTGGACTGGCATGGAAAAATGGCAAAACCTAAGGGAGCTGGGTATATGTGGAGGAAGCAGAGCGCATATGCGTAGGTAGAAGCTGGGTCCTTAAAGGCCACGCCCTGGAGTGAAGGGCCTTTGACTTGGCTTTACCACTGTTCCTGCCTTTCCTAATGTCCAACTGTTTTCTTTTTTCTGGGCTCCTCTGTGTATGTAGCTTTCAAAAGCCATGCCTTAGCACACACACTTACACATACACACCCCCATTACCACCACTACTTATAGTAACAAGAGAATTTCTATTCCTGACCAAGAGGGAAGAGAAGTAAGAGAAGTCATGCGATCACCATGCTAGGTGGTGGAAGGCTTGTGTGATCTTAAACCTTCAGTCGAGCTGTAGTTTGAGCCTCGCCCAGCTGACACAGCCACAGGGATTGTAAGCTCCAGGAGGGTTGCCTTGTTTGCTGCTGTATCTCCTGGCGCAGTGCCTGCACAAAGTTGGTGATCAGTAATGCTGGCTGAATGAATAGACTGGGAACCAGAGAGATTAACGGAGGTTTAGCATTGGCTGTCTTTCGTGTGTCACAATCTCTCTCCCTGATGCTCCATGCCTGGGAGGCTTACCTACACTGACTACATTCAAAGGCTTCCTTATCCCCTGACTTCCAGTGGGGTTCAGCCAAATGGGGAACCCTAGCCAGATATCAGAGACAAGGAGGCAAGTGATACCAGGGTATACATTCCCCCACGAAGGCTACATTCTTACAAGGAGGCCCCTTCCATACTACCCCTCTGCCTCCCAATTCTCTCACTTCTTCAGGCCTTAGACATATAACGACTCCCAATCCAATGTTACCTGCCCAAGAAAACACCAATCCTTTATGGTTCCCCCACCAACCCTTGTAAATAATGCCTTTATTAAATGCTCCTCAAAGCACCCAGTTTGAATGTAGCATCTGTTTCCTGCTAAGACCGCAAATGACAGAGGTTCCAAAAATCAAGTGTACGCTTTTTGCTATCTGGTTTTCTCCATGTTCTAGTACATTCTGCTCAGCTCTATCAGCAAACACTCATTGCTTCACAGAGGCAAGCTGGTTGGGAGGGTATTTGCCCAAACTGGACCAGTTTGAGGTGAGGGGGTGGGTGGCAGAAGGGAAGCAAGAGAGTGTCCTGCCTCAACACTAGTAATAAATATACTGCATGAACACTTAGTGAGGAAGACACCTAATTTGGTTCCTACCTTCCCAGCATGAAGTTCGGGTCAGACCTCCCATTCAGGAAGAAAGTTTTCCTTCTCTGATAAAATTACTTTCTTTAGCTAAAAATGCTTTTTTTGAGTTATGTTTTATTGTACAACCACAAAATAATAATCAAAAAGGTTCTTTTGGGCTTCCCTGGTGGTGCGGTGGTTGAGAGTCTGCCTGCCAATGCAGGGAACACGGGTTCGAGCCCTGGTCTGGAAAGATCCCACATGCCGCGGAGCAACTAGGCCCGTGAGCCACAACTACTGAGCCTGCGCGTCTGGAGCCTGTGCTCCGCAACAAGAGAGGCCGCGATAATGAGAGACCCGCGCACCGCAATGAAGAGTGGCCCCCGCTTGCCGCAGCTGGAGAAAGCCCTCGCACAGAAACGAAGACCGAACACAGCCATAAGTAAATAAATAAATAAATAAAAATATAGATTCCTAGAGTCTATAAAAAAAAAAAAAAAGGTTCTTTTGGTAAGAAGGCCATTGCTCTGCTCTAACCACACATTTAATTTACCCAAATTAATGCAGCAGAAGTTGAGTGGGGGTGGAATCTTCTTTTCTATGTCATTTATGCCTTTTTAATATTGATAAGCTCTCAAAAAGCAAGGGTTACTAAGCATATCAAGCTGTGCTCTTCCTTCAGCCTTTAGTGTGGAGTTAGGGAGGGTGGGTGGAAGCAGTAGGGATATTTTATTTTTATGGTAATTTATCCTCTCTGAACATACTAATAGGGAAAAGTACATTTTAAATTTTCTGAAAAGGAGATTAAAAGGGTCTCAAGTGATCTGAAGCTTTCTCTCGCCTCTAAAAAAAAATCTTTCCATAGCTCTCTGGTGCATATTATCTTGTCAACTTGGGATCTACTATTAATGCAGGTTTCCCACCAGGCAGATTCAACAGCAGTCTAAGATAGAAATGCCTGATTTCCTACCTAAGACTCGAATGGAAAAACACAGCATCTGAATTTACTTGTTCTGGTTTTTTTTCCCTCCCTCTCACCCCTTTTAAAAAAGGACTGGTTTCTTCAGTTCTCAGCCTTTTGGCAGCTGCCATTTAAAAGAAAGAATCACACGGTAATTATTAATTTTGCATGGGATCAACTCTGGCCTCAGCTTTCATCTGAGATGCAGTTACATGAAAAACAGACTGCGTTAATTTCATCCCCTCTGGGGTTGCTTGGCAACAAGGCCTTGTTCCAGATCATCTTTTATTCTTGGCCCAGAGTGATCTCTTTGGGGCGTTGCTCATGCTAAGGCAATCATCATCCTGTTGCTGTCCCTTCTGAATGTGTCCCTATGGTCCTGATGGCACAGGGGGTTGGTGGCTTTGCTCCAGTCATACTGGCTGGGGTCTGTAAAAGCTCTGAGCTTCTCAGCACAGAGAATGAACTATGCTTGGGGAATTGGGGATTTAAACAATAGAGGTTAGACAGGAAAGAGAGTGAGGAAGCATGAGCTATGTCTAAAGTGATGCTGGAGGATGGTGGGGCAGAGATGGGGTAAATACTAATGGGATAAATACCGAAGTCTTTTTTTTTTAATACTTATTTATTTATTTATTTTTGGCTGCGTTGGGTCTTCGTTGCTGTGCGCAGGCTTTCTCTAGTCGTGGCGAGTGGGGGCTACTCTTCGCTGCGGTGAGCGGGCTTCTCATTGTGGTGGCTTCTCTTGTTGCAGAGCACTGGCTCTAGACGCGCAGGCTTCAGTAGTTGTGGCACGTGGGCTCAGTAGTTGTGGCATATGGGCTTGGTTGCTCCACAGCATGTGGGATCTTCCCGGACCAGGGCTCGAACCCATGTCCCCTGCATTGGCAGGCGGATTCTTAACCACTGCGCCACCAGGGAAGTCCCTCAAGTCTTTTTTAAATTAAAAAAAAAAAAAGCATTACTATGTTCTGGTTTGGAAATCTTTCTAAGCTCTATTGTTAAATGATAAATGTGAGTTCCAGAACAGTTTTTTGGGTGGGAAAGAGAAGAAGGGGAGGTATAAAAATATTTTGTTTAGTTTTGCATAAAGAAAAATATATGGATGGGCATTCCCTGGTGGTCGAGTGGTTAGAACTCCACGCTTTCACTGCTGAGGGCCCGGGTTCAATCCCTGATCGGGGAACTAAGATCCAACGAGCTGCATGGTGCAGCCAAAAAAAAAAAATACGGATGATTATGAGTGTTTGTGAGGGGTGAGAATGATGAGGTAGAAGGGTGGAGGCAAAAACAAGATTTTTCACCTGTGTACCTCTTTATATTGTTTTGCTTTATAAACTAAAAGAATGTGTTACTTAGTCCAAAAAAAAATTTTTTAATAAATATTCAAAAGTGTTAAAAATTCAGTGCAAGTTGTTAACGTTTGGAAGAGTTGGGAAAGTTGGGTGAAGGGTATTCGGAGTTCTTTGTACTATTTTTGCAACTTTTTGGTGAGTCTGGAATTATTTCAAAATTAAATTTAAAAGAAATTTAAAAAAATATTAGCAACTCCAACAAATTTTCTAGCCTTTCCTTCCTGTTCAAACACCATTCTTGCTATCCTTCAGAGGCAGTCAATCTGCATATATTGAACATTCTGAGTGACTTGGTAGGAGATGGGGATATCTTTGAGCATTTGAGCTGCAGAGAAAAGACCTCAGCTAGGAACATTAGCCTTAATCAGAGTGTGGTTCCATCCCTGTCCCAAATGGCTTTAGCTGTGGTCCCTAAAAATCTCAGAAGTAAGTGACAACCTCCTTAGGGACTGGTCTCTCTGAGTATGGAACTCCCACGATGAAAGCATCACTCTTCAATTCATGTAAGCCCTCAATTGTGCCTTCATGGCTTCCCTGGACATCCTTCAGTGTTTTTTCCTCTCTGCAGCCATCTCCTCATCTTTCAAATCACTCTGTATCTATCTTTCTCCACTAGACTAAGCTCCTTGAGGGTATGTGCAATGACTGAGCCATCACTACACAAAGCTCCCCTGGCATAGCATAAGTACATACTCTTTTTCTTATGTTTTTATTTAAAATAAAAACTTGAAATAATTATAGATTCACATGAAGTTGCAAAAGAATATAAAGAGAAGCTATAAATGCCTATATTTAAAAAGAAAGAAAAATCTTAACTCAATAACCTAACTTTTCACCTGAAGTAACTAGAAAAAGAAGAGCAAACTAGATCCAAAGCAAGTAAAGGAAGGGAGGAAGAAAAGATTAGAAAGGAAATAAATGAAAAAGAGACTAGAAAAACAATAGAGAAAATCAATAAAACCAAAAGTTGGTTCTTTGTAAAGATCAACAAAATTGACAAACATTTAGCTAGACTGAAAAAGATAAAAGGAGAAAAGACTCAAATGACTAAAATCAGCAATGAAAGAGAGAACATGACTATCAACCTTACAAAAATAAAAAGGACTATAGGGAAAACTATGAATAATTATATGCCAACAAATTAGATAACAGAGATGAAATAGACAAATTCCTGGAAAGACAAAAGCTACTAAAACTGAGTCAATAAGGAATAGAAAATCAAAACCACGATAAGATATAACTTTACACCCACTTCTATGGCAATAATCAAAAAGACAGACAGGGCTTCCCTGGTGGCGCAGTGGTTGAGAATCCACCTGCCAGTGCAGGGGACACGGATTCGGGCCCTAGTCCGGGAAGACCCCACGTGCCGCGGAGTAGCTGGGCCCATGCGCCACAGCTACTGGGGCTGCGCTCTGGAGCCCACGAGCCATGACTGCCGAGCCTGTGTGCCACAACTGCTGAGGCCCATATGCCTGGAGCCTATGCTCCACAACAGGAGAGGCCACCGCAGTGAGAGGCCTGCACACTGCGGAGAGGGGTGGACCCCGCTGGCCACAACCGGAGAAGAGCCCATGCGCAGAAGCAAAGACCCAACGCAGCCAAAAATAAAATAAAATAAAATAAAATAAAATAAATAAATTAAAAAAAAAAAAGACAGACAATAACATGTGTTAGTGAGGATGTGGAGAAATTGGAACTTTCATACACTGACGGTGGGAATGTAAAATGGCACAGCATCTTGGAAAACTGTTTCAGTCCTTCAAAAAATTAAACATAGAGTTACCACATGGCCCCAAAATTCCACTTGTAGGTATGTCCCCAAGAAAATTGAAAAACTACTTTCAAACCCTTGCACATAAATATTCTTAGCAGCATTATTCATAACAGTCAAAAAGTAGAAACAATCTAGATGTCTATCAATTACGAATGAATAAACAAAATGTGGCATATCTATATCATGGAATATTATTCAACCACAGAAAGGAATAAAGTACTGATACATGCTACAAGATGGGTGAATCTTGAAAACATGCTAGATGAAAGAAGCCAGACACAAAAGAACACATATTGTATGATTCCACTTATATGAAATATCAAGAATAGGCAAATCCACAGATACAGAAAGTAGGTTAACAGTTTCTAGAGGATGGGGGAGGGGAGAATGGGGAGCGACCACTAATGCATACAGGGTTTCTTCTGGAGGGATGAAAGTGTTCTGGAATTAATGGTGATAGCTGCATAACTGTGGATATACTAAAAAAAACAGAATTGTAAGCTTTAAAGGGTGAATTTTATAGCATAAAAATTATATGTCAATTTTTTAAAAAGAATGAGTAAAAGCAATAGCTAATGCCTTTAAAAATGTAATGAGAGATTCCATTTACCCTTTACTCATTTACTCTTTACTCATTTATCCCAATGGTAACATCTTGCATAACCATAGTACCGTATTACAACCAGACAGATGACTTTAGTACAATCCACAAAGCTTATTCCAATTTCACCAGCTTTATATGCCCTCGTGTGTATGTGTGTGCACGTGTGTGCATGTAGTTCTATGCAATTTTATCACGTGTATGTTCGCGTAACCACCACCACAGTCAAGACACAGAATTGTTTCATCATCACAAGGATCCTTCCTGCTCCCTGTTTGTACTCATGCCCTCCTTCTCTCTCTATCTCTAACCCCTAGCAAACACTAATCTATTCTTCATCTCTATAATTTTGTTATTTAAAATTTTTAATATAAATTGCTATATGTCAAAGTGTTATATAAATGTAATATTTTGTGTTGACTTTTTTCACTCAACATAATTTGAGATCCATCCAAGTTGTTGTGTGTATCAATAGTTCGTTCCTTTTATTTATTTTTAAATTTTTTGGTAATGCAGTATTTTACTTATTCTATTCATAATAACTAATATTTAAGAACATTTACAGTATTAATAGAACTTAATCTAAAAGAAGTTCAACTTACTTTTTTTTTTACATCTGAATACTGGGTATTAATAAGAGAAGAGTGAAGATAATTGTGGTCAAAATTACTATTTCAAAAACATAAATGCTTTGTGTTAATATGTCTACATATAACTCAGTTTGGGGTATAAAGTTCTTTGGCTGCAAGAAAGAACACTTGATTTATCACCAAGAGGAATATCTCTTAATGCTGGGGTGACTTCTCTTGGTATTTCTTCTCCTGTTGATTTTTAGCATAGTTATCTGTGACTGTATGAACTCCAAATAAGAGTACATAGCTGGTTATTGTAGCCACTTGCTATAGAAATAGGAGATAGACAGAAAAAAAAAGAAATAGGAGGTGGACAGATAATGTAACTGTCCAATATTTTTGAGGCCGAAAGATTAAGCCTGAGGAGTTAAGCCAAGATTCAGGAATAAAAACCCACAGGAGATGGAGTGTGAAGCCAAATTGGGAGCTAAGAACAAAGGCATAAATCGCTTTTTCTGGCAATGATGACGGTGAATTTTCCACCATTTTCCCAGTGGCTTTAGACAGTCTCAGAACTGAGCCCTCTGCACAAACAAGCACAGCAGAGGGAGACAGGTAGAGAGGAAAAATTGAAGGAAAGACCAAGGGGCGATGGTGCTCCCAGTCTGGGCACAGGTGCAGTGGGACCCCCTTCAGGTGGCACAGGAACCACGCCCATTCCTTTTATTTCAAAATAAATTTTTTTTTAGAACAGTTTTATTTTTCTTTTTTATCTTATTTTTTTAACATCTTTATTGGAGTATAATTGCTTTACAATGTTGTGTTAGTTTGTGCTGTATAACAAAGTGAATCAGCTATATGTATACATATCCCCATATCCCCTCCCTCTTGCGTCTCCCTCCCACCCTCCCTATCCCACCCCTCTAGGTGGTCACAAAGCACCGAACTGATCTCCCTGTGCTATGTGGCTGCTTCCACTAGCTATTTAACATTTGGTAGTATATATAAGTCCATGCCACTCTCTCACTTCATCCCAGCTTACCCTTCCCCCTCCCCGTGTCCTCAAGTCCATTCTCTATGTCTGCGTCTTTATTCCTGTCCTGCCCCTAGGTTCTTAGAACAGTTTTAGATTTACAGAATTATTGTGAAGATAGTACAGAGAGTTCTCATATACTCCACATCCTGTTTCCCCTATCATTAGCATTTCACAATTAATGGGTCAATCTTGATACATTCTTGTTAACTAAAGCTCATACTTGAGATTTCCTCAGTTTTCCCTTAATGTCCTTTTTCTGCATCAAGATCCCATCCAGGATACAATACTACATTCGCAGTTATATCTCCTTAGGTTCCTCTTGGCTGTGACTGTTTCTTGGACTTTTCTTGGTGTTTTTTTTGTTTTTTTTTTAAATGACCCTTAAGAGTTTTGAGGGGTCCTGGTCTAACATTTTGTAGAATATCTGTCAGTTGTGATTTGTCTGACGTTTTTCTCATGGTTAGACTGGGGTAATGTGTTTTGGGGAGGAAGACCACAGAGGTAAAGTGCCATCCTCATCACATCATATCAAGGGAACATATTAACAATATGACTTATCACTGCTGATGTTACCCTTGATCACCTGGCTGATAGTGTTTGTCAGGCTTCTCTACTGTAAACTTACTCTTTTTTTCCTCTCTCTTTCCATACTGTACTCTTTGGAAGAAAGTCACCACATACAACCCACATTTAAGGAGTGGAAAATTATGTTCCATCCTCTTAAGGGCAGAATATCTACATCAATTACTTGCATGAGAGATATATCTAGTCTCCCCAGTTTACTTATTTATTCGGTCATTTATTTATACCAGTATGGAATCATGAATTTTATACTTAGAGTTATAATACAATACTACTTTATTAATTTTGTTGCTCAAATTGTTCCAGCTTTGGCCATTAAGAGCTCTATTCCATTGGCTCTGATATCCCTTTGACATATGACCATCACTGTAGGGGTTTTTGATTTTTGTGAGCTTTTTTTTTTTTTTTTAACTTCCTGGCACTACAAAATGTTCTAGGCTCAAACTGTAGCTAGCCTGCCCCATTCCTAGAATCAGCTTTTTCTCCAAGGAGCCTTGGTTCCTTTTGTTGGAGAATGGTATTAGAAACCAAGATCTGGGCTCTAGGTGTGTTCATTGTTACCGGGGTGTCATATCTTTTAGGTGCTCTCAGTTGACAGAACAAATAAACATAGATGTGTATACTAACCCATATATATACACACGTCTTAAATATTTCTATTTGTAACCACTTGTACCTATATTAAGCTAAACATGAGTTCATACTGATATTTCCAACTCTAACCCATTAGGACATGTATTATTCTAGCTTCTTCCGCTTGCTTATCTATAACCTCCCACTCTAACAACCTTGCTCCCGTCACCCATCATTCATTTATTTAATTCTTCAATTCCAATATACATGTATAGTAGTTTCAGAATTCCTAACCCACACCCCCATGGAAAATGGTACTTATATACAATTCCTCTTGCTTTTAGTCATATAGACTCCTCTCATTTCCAAAGTACTTAGGTCAGCATGTTATTTCCCTTCCTATTTCAGTGAGGTTGTTTCACACATTTGGAATATATTTATATTCTTTAGTCACATCCTGTATTCCATCATGGGATCTCTGACCCTTTAAATTACTTCTTTTAATTTGCGTACATCAAGATTTATTCTTTGTAATGCAAAACTCAATGGCTTTGAAAAATGCTTAATGCTGTATTCACCATTACAGTATCATACAGAATAGTTTCATTGCCCTAAAAAAATCCCCTGTGTTTCACCTTTTCAAGCCTCTCCAACCCTGAACCCCTGGCAGCCACTGATCTGCTCACCATCTCTATAGTTTTGTTTTTTCCAGAATGTCATGTAATTGGACTCATACATATGTTGGTTTTTTTCAGACTGGCTTCTTTCACTTAGTGGTATGCATTTAAGATTCATCCATGTCTTGAACAGCTTCTTTTTATTGCTGTATAACAGTCCACTGTATGGATGTATACTTTGTTTAGTCGTTCACCTATTGATGGAGATTATGAATCAAGCTGTTATACACATTCACATGCAGGTTCTTGTGTTGCCAGTTGGGACATCAGTTTTCAAATCAGGAGCATGATTGCTGGATCATATGGTAAGATTACGTTTAGTTTTGTAAGAAACTACTAAACTGCTTCCAAAGTGGCTCTACCACTTTGGATTTCCAAAAGCAATGAATGAGAGTCCTTGTTGCTCCTTGTCCTCTCCAGCAGTTTTTTTTTTAAGCCATTCTCATAGGTATATAGTGGTATCACATTGTTGTAATCTGCGATTCCCTAATGACAAATGATACTGAGCATCTCTTCATATGCTTATTAACCATTTATAGATCTTCTTTGGTGAGGTATCTGTTCAGCTCTAACATCATACTTAGTTGTGAGAAACTGGATGCTTTCCCCTATTATTAGGAGCAAGGCAACGATGTCCTCTCACACCACTCTTATTCAACATTGTACTGGAATTCTTAGCTAGTGCTTTAAGGTAAAAAAGGAAATAAAAGCTATATAGATTAGAAAGGAAGAAACAAAACTCTATTCACAGATGACAAGAAAATCCCAAAGAACTGACAAGAAACCCTCCTGGAACTAAAAAGTGAGTGTAGCAAAGTCTCAGGATACAATGTTAATACACAAAAGTCAATTACTTTCCTATATAATAACAATGAACTATTAGAATCTGAAATTTCAAAAAGCAATTCCACTTAAAATAGCACTCAATAGGGACTTCCCTGGTGGCACAGTGGTTAAGAATCCGCCTGCCAATGCAGGGGACACAGGTTTGATCCCTGGTCCGGGAAGATCCCACATGCCGTGGAGCAACTAAGCCCGTGCGCCACAGCTACTGAGCCCACGTGCCGCAACTACTGAAGCCCGCGCGCCTAGAGCCCGTGCTCCGCAACAAGAGAAACCACCGCAGTGAGAAGCCCCTGCTCGCAGCAACTAGAGAAAGTCCGCGCGCAGCAACGAGGACCCAACACAGCCAAAAATAAAAAAATAAAAAAATAAAATTAAATTAAATTAAATTTAAAAAATAGCACTCAATAAATGAAAAATTTAGGAATAAAGCTAATTAAATATGTGCAGGACTATATGGGGAAATTAGAAAACATTGATGCAAAGAAGGTTTAAATAAATAAAACTATTTCATCTTCATGGATTGGAAGACTCAATATTGTTAAGATGTCAATTCTTCCCAACTTAATCTGTAGATTCAATATAATCAAAATCAAAATCTCAGCAAGCTATTTTGTAGATAATAACAAGCTGATTCTAAAGTTTATATGTAAAGGCAAAGGACCTAGAATAGCCAACACAATACTGAAGAAAAAGAACAAAGTTTCCAGACTCACACTACTTAATTTCAAGACTTACTACAGTATGTCTTCAATAATCAAGACAACATGGTACTTGTGAAGAAACAGACATGTAGATCAATGAAACAGAAGAGAGAGTCCAAAAATAGACCCACACAAGTATAACCAACTGATCTTTGGCAAAGGGGCAGAAGTGACTCAATGGAGAAAGGGTAGTCTTGTCAATAAATGGTGATTGAACAAATGGTGATGGATGTCCACATGCAAAAAAATGAACCTAGACACAGACCTTACACCTTATATATTGATGAAAAATAACTCAAAATGGACCATAGACCTAAATGTAAAACGCAAAACTACAAAACTTCTTGAAGAAAACAAAGGAGAAAATCTGCAAGACCTGGGGTCTGGTAGCGAGTTTTTAAATATAACTCCAATAGCATGATCCAGGAAAGAAACATTAATACGTTTGACCTTATTAAAATTAAATTTCTTTGCAGGAGACACCATTAAAATAATAAAAAGACAAGTGAAAGACTTGGAGAAAATATTTGCAAAACATACATCTGATACAGGACTTGTATATAAATTATACAAACTCTTAGAATTCAACGATAAGATAATAAACAACCCAATTAAAAAGTGAACAAAAGATCTGAACAGATACCTCACCAAAGAAGATCCACAAATGATTATTAAGCATATGAAAAGATGCTCTGTATTATTTGTCATTAGGGAATTGCAAATTACAACAACATGATACCACTATATACCTATGAGAATGGCTTAAAAAAAAAACCCAAAACTAAATACCAGCTGCTGGGGAGGACAAGGATTTTTGTGGGTGCTCTTTGTCATACTGAGGAAGTTCCCCTCTATTCCCAGTTTGCTGAGTTGTTGTTGTTTTTTTTAATCATGAACGGCTGTTGAAATTTTATTAAGTGTGGATTCACATGCAGTTGTAAGAAAGAATACAGAGAGATCTGTATACTGTTTACCCAGTTTCCCCCCAATGCTAATAGCTCTCAAAACACTATTACAACCAGAATACTGGCATTAGTATAATCCACCAATCTTATTTAGATTTCTTTAATTTAACTTGTACTCATGCATGTGTTTATACAATTTAATCACATGATTAGGTTTGTATATCCACTACCCCAGTCAAAATACAGGACAATTACACAACCACAGGAGCTCTCTTGTTGCCGTTCATAACTACACCCATCTTCATCCTGCTCCTTCTCCTTACAACCCTAATCCCAGGCAACCACTAATCCGTTCTCCATTTCTAAAATTTTGTTATTTTATGAATGTTCTATAAATGGAATCATATAGTGTGTATCTTTTTCGATGGGCTTTTTAATCAATAGTTCATTCCTGTTTATTGCTGTACAGTATTCTATGGTATAAAAGTACCAAAGTTTGGGGAATTCCCTAGTGGTCCAGTGGTAGTACTCTGGGCTTCCACTGCAGGGGACATGGGTTCGATCCCTGGTCGAGGAACTAAGATCCCGCATGCCGCGAGGCGCGGCCAATAAATAAATAAGTAAATAAATAGAAGTACCAAAGTTTGTTTAACCATTCACCTGCTGTTGAAGGACATCTGGTTATTTCTGCTTTTTGGCTATTATGAATAAAACTGCTATAAACATTCGTGAATAGGTTTTTGTGTGAGCACAGGATTTTATTACTCTAGGATAAATATCCAAGGAATGAAATTGCTGGGTCATATGGTAAGTGTGTGTTAGGTTTGTAAGTAACTGCCAAACTGTTTTCCAGACTGGCCGTACCATTTTACATTATTATCAGCAATGTATGAGTGATTCAGTTTTTCTGCATCCTTGCTAGCATTTGGTGTCATTTCTAATTTTGCTTCAGCCATTCTGATAGATGTGTACATACTTTCTTTTAGAGAGCCATAAACATCTTGAAACAATTGAGCCAATACTAACTAGCCATGTCTGTATGCCTCGCTCCAAGTTAGGCTCTTTGAGGGTGGAGGAGACTCAGCTCCTGCATGTGAGGAACTGTAGAGGCAAGATCAGAGCAGGAGAGGAAGCCAGTTCCTCCGAAGTCATCCCTATGAGCCATCAGTAATGGGCTCACTAGTAATTACGTGTGAACAAAGGAACCTGTGTCAGGGAAATCTCTGTGGTGCTCAGAGGCAAAAAAAACAACTCCACAACTCTGTGGAAGGGTTAAAGAAGGAAATCACTGCCTGGATCCAGCAGAGCCTCAAAGTTGGCTGTTTGAAACTCCAGGTAAAAGAAATGGCATTTACTCTCTGGATCTCCGAAAAGCGGTTCAGATTCTGCCTGTGCTTTGCAAAGAAATAGGACAAAGCTAACAAAGTTCACCTGTGACAAAATGGGACTGATTTTCAACCTGAGAGAGCACCCTATCCTGTTCTAGTGGATTCTGTTAAGGAAGATTCCCAGATTATCATCCAAGTTCAAGTCTCTCATTTTCTTCAACTTCTGTTCATTGTATCAAGCTTGCGAACATGGATAAAACCATGTTACTGTACAGTTATTGGATCTCAGTTATCTAAGGAGTAGAGGACCTTGATGTACCAAAAATATTTGGCTTTAAAAAAATAACTCTTTAGACAAAGGTCAGTTTTGTCTGGAATGACACAGAACTGGGCTCAGGACCTCATAGAGGCATAATGCTATCAGGGGACTTTCCATCCTTCCTAGTATACCTGTTTCCACCCTTGCCTTTCCTGACCTTCAACCCAGGGGACATCTATTGTCCACATTCCGGTCTGATTTTTCAAAAAAGTGTTTGTTTATACCCCACCTCATGACAAAAAAGCTTTGAAGAAATTTTAAAATTAAAATATTTTATGTAAAACAGAATAACAAAAAGGAAAACAGAACTAAGATTAGTTAAAAGGAAAAATAGATGTGGCCAAATTAGTATTTATCATCCACAATGATTATATTTCGCTTTAAAGAATGCTCTTAACTTTTAATACTCAAATGCAGTAACATTTTTTTAAAAAGCCATCATTCAGCTTTTCCCATATGATGTCTTCAAAGTTTTAGGTTCACTTTATATGCCTGTATTTTCCATTTCACTATTTTGCTCTTCAATTACTGAGCTTTTAGTGGCTTATCCACTTAAGTAAATATCTTAAGAAGGATTTTCCAGTAGTCTCATACTTCAGCTGATGGTTATTAACCCTTCTAGAAAACTCAACAGATGGCCCTTATGTTGCTCTCATGGACAAGCATTATTCATCTTGAAAACTTTCTGATGATAACTAGCAAAGATGTGATAAAGCCAGTTTCTCAACAGAGAAAAATCAACTGATGAATAAATATATATTACTTTTAATATATGCTGTCTGAGGTTAGGGGTCTAGTCTCTCTTGTCCACTAGTGTGCCTCATACAGTGCCTGAGACACAGGAGAGACTCAAATATTTACTGAAAAATTTTGAGTGCTCTCTCTGAGCAGGATACTCTCTTCAGACATTCTGGGAATATGCAGAAATAAAGGATTCAGCGGGTTCATGACCGGCACCCTCCCACATACCCACCCTAGGCCCATCATGGCATATATATGTAATGGTGGATGAAAACTTCAACTTCCTATGCAAAGGCCTTTCAGAAGACCCAAGATTCCCTTTGTGGTTCCCATCTTCTCTAGAGGCCATGGAAACCCCGCAGAGGCCCATCATGTGGCACTGGGAGGGGCATATCCACTGAAAAGACTTGGGTAGCTGAATGTAGAGATATCCTAGCATATAGTCACCCCCACGGCAATCAACCTCTGGGAATGGCCACAGTGACACCATTTCATGAGGGAAACACAGTAGCACAAAGTCATGTGTGAAATGACCTCTTGGATCCTTGAAGTTCTATGGCTGTGGTTTATCCCAGTGCCATGACAAGGCTGCCTCAAACTAGGACCAGACCTCGCAATCCACAGGCTTCACTGTCCCCCTGGGCCCTGTTAATGCTGCCACCTGACTTCCCAGTTGCTGCCCTATCATCTTTTCCAAATACTTAAGTGCCTATTAGTTTATAGTGTTGCTCAGATGCTGTAGCACTTTCTGTCTGGCTCCTACCCTCTTAGGCAACAGGCAAATGTTTAGGGTGAGAGAACCAACTGAAAGACCAACTGATAAATCATATGAGATACACACATTCCACACTCCAAAGCTCTCATCTGAGAATAAAATCCCCACTCTGTTTAACCAGACCATAATATTTCTCTTTTTGATAAATACACTGAGTACCACAGGTTTCTCAATCTTGGCACTATTAGCATTTTGGTCCAGATAGGTTTTTGTTGGGAGAGCTGTCCTGTGCTGTCGGATGTTTAGTAGCCTCCCTGGCCTCTGTGCACTAGATGCCGGTAGCAGCTGCCTCCAAAATGTCTCCAAACATCGCCAAATGGCCCTATTGCAAACCACTGGAGTACAGTAAGCAACACAATCTGAAACCCAGGCCTACAGAAAAAAACTAATGAATACATCAGCCTGAAGCCAATGAAATTTGACCTTAAAAACAGGCAAAATGTCAGTGATTGGTAAATCTTGCAACTTTTTGTGACTTTACATTTTTTCCAAATAAAAAGTTTTAAAAAGAGTGTGAAAGAGACACCTTGAGGGACTTCCCTGGTGGCGCAGTGGTTAAGAATTTGCCTGCCAATGCAGGGGACACGGGTTTGATCCCTGGTCCGGGAAGATCCCACATGACACGGAGCAACTAAGCCCGTGTGCCACAACTACTGAGCCTGCGCTCTACAACCCTCGAGCCACAACTACTGAGCTGAAGTGCCGCAGCTACTGAAGCCCACGTGCCTAGAGCCTGTGCTCCACAACAAGAGAAGCCACCGCAATGAGAAGCCCGCACACCGCAACGAAGAATAGCCCCCGCTCGCTGCAACTAGAGAAAGCCCACGAACAGCACCGAAGACCCAACACAGCCAAAATAAATAAATAAATAAATTTATTTATTTAAAAAAAAAAGAAGATAGCTTGAATTCAAGCTTTTTTTTTTTTTTTAGCTTTATTGAGATATAATTCACATACCATACTACTGGGTTGGCCGAAAATTTCATTCTGGTTTTTCCGTAAGCGCCTATGGAAAACCCTAATGAACTTTTTGGCCAACCCAGTATTTGCCCATTTAGAGGGTAAAAGGCAATGTTCTTACCTGTGAGTAAGTTCACAGGTTTGAGCAACCATCACCACAATCTAATTTTAGACATTTTCATTCTCCCCCAAGGAAATCCTATACCCATTAGCAGTCACACAGGTTGCCCCCAGGCAACCATTAATCTACTTTGTCTCTATAGATTTGCCTATTCTGGACATTTGATATAAATATAATTGTAAATATAATAAGTGTAAATATAAATGTAATATGTGGTCTTTGTGATTGACTTCTTTCACTTAAAATGTTTTCAAGGATCATCCATGTGGTACAAAAGTGTTTTCAAAAGTGACTGCACCATTTTACATTCCCACTAGCAATGTATAAGGGTTTTAATTTCTCTACATCTTCCCCAGCACTTGTTATTGTCTGGCTTTTGGTTATAGCTGTACTATCTCATTGTGATTTCGATTTGCATTTCTTTAATGACTCATAATGTTGAGCATCTTTGCATGTACTTATTAGCCATCTGTACATCTTTGGACAAATGTCTATTCAAATCCTTTCCAATTTTTTTAAAAAATTAAGCTTTTTATTTTGATTTAATTGTAGATTTACATATACCTGTAAGAAATAATATAGAGATATACAAAAATCCTTTACTCAGTTTTTCCCATGTAACATCTTGCGAAACTATAGTACAACATCACAATCAGGATATTGACACTGATACCGTCAAGATACAGAACATTTCCATCACCACTAAGATCCCTTATGTTACCCTTTTATAGCCACACCCAATTTCCTCCTGCCCCCACCCCTCCTTATCCCTGGCAACCATTAATCTCTTCCTCATTTCTATAATTTTTCCATTTAGAGAATGTTATGTAAATAAAATAATATGGTATATAACCTTTTGGGATTTTTTTTCCACTCAGCATAATTCTCTGGAGATTCATGCAGGTTATTTCATGATCAATAGTTTCTTTTTATTGCTGAGGAATATTCCATTGTATGGATGTATCAGTTTGTTTAACCATTCACCTGTTGAAGGACATTTGGGTTGTTTCCAGTTCTGAGCTATTATAAATAAAGCTGCTATAAACATATGTGTACAGGTTTTGGTTTGAACACATGTCTTCATTTCTCTGGGATAAATGCCCAGGATTGCAATTGCTGTGTTGTATGGTAGTTGTATGTTTAGGTTTTTAAGAAACTGCCAAACTGATTTCCAGAGTGGCTGTACCATTTGACATTCCTTCCAGCAATGTATGAGTGATCCAGTTTCTATGAGTGAAGCCTGGGTTGGGGAAAGGAGACCCGGTCCTCTCTGCTGTGCTTGCCTGCTATAGAGCTTTTGCAACAAGGGGCTATGGTAGGGGCGTGAGAAAACTAGCAGCCTGTCCCTCCTGGGGTTAAACTGTAATCCCAGATTGGGGGATTCTGGGGAGGAGCCCCTGTCTTCTTGGCTGTACTTGTATAATATGCCTGGGGTAGAACTTCCAGAACATGAAGCAGGGAGCAGGGGTAAAGGAGCTTGTCCATGTCTCAAATGCCATAGCCCCTCCCTGTTCTTACTGAATGAATGTTTCTTCATTTGCAGTATGCCCTTAGGACAATTCTCAGAGATTAATTTTTCACCAAATTGTTGTTTGCCAGAGAGAGGGTCTGCCAAGCTCTTTACTCTGCCTTTCTGGAAGTCCCAGCTCCTCAAACTTGATTCTCGATATGTCTAAGAATCTGACAGAGGGGAAAATTCCTCCATCCTGTCCTCAAATTCTGAATTACCAGAACAGTGGATCATCCCAAATCCTCCCCTGGCTGATGATACTGGAAGTGCTGTCACCTCCCTGCAGTCTCAGACACGTAATAGGCTGGCTGAGATGCACTGCCCAGATAACAGGTCTGGCCTGCCTTGACAAGGAAAATAGAGCTTTCTTTTTTTTCCTAAAGGAGATTGGGTATGTCTCCAGGCATTACATTAATGTAATGTAAAATGGATTCATGCTGGAAGACTGAAGCTAGTACACGAATTTTACACCAAAAATACTGCCAATTCCAGGAGCATGATGCCTTGATGCATTCAGCTGAGTGGATTTTAAGCTGGTCACCGATAGAGGAATCAGCAGATCAGGCCAAAGAAGTTAGGCAGGGACAAGGTTTTTTTCTTTTTCTTTTTTTAAATGGATAATACGGTAACATGGTTCACAGAATGGTATATATAGTGGGAAACCTTCCTGCCATTCCTGTCCCTCTGCCACCCAGTTCTCTTTTTCCAACAGGGCATCCACGAAAATAGTTTCTTGTATATTTTTCCAAGGATATTTTATAAAAGCAACTACAGACATATATTTTATTTTTTCTCAGAAGACCTGGGTTTGAATCCCAGTTTTGTCCCTCTCAAAACAAGCTGTGTAACCATGGATAAGTGACTTTATCTCTTTGAGCCTCAGATTCCTCACCTGAAAAATGGGAGTAAGAGTCCCTACTCCACAAGGTTGTGGTAAGCATTAAGTAAGACTGTGTTTAACTGTGCTTTCTAAATAGAAAAGTGCTGTACTAACATCAGCTTTGTTCTATTGGGAGCAGCAACCACGTACTAATAGTGCCGTGGAGATTGGCTGTACTTAGCAGGTGCTCTGGGGTCAGGAGTTGGTGGTGCTGGGGAAGCACCTGAAGCTGATTGGGGGAGAGAGAACATGGCCACAGGGAAACTCCAATACGGCTGAATCAGGTATGAAATAGGGTCTGGCTGGTTTGCAAGGTATGAACTTTGGGAAGTCAGTGACACACAAAACCCACCATATCACCCATGTACTGAAGGCAGCCAGCAGGGTTCAAAGTTAGCTGTGGCCCTGATAAAGAGAGGTGCCTTCTCCTGGGAAGAAGCCTATTTTTGAAAAAGTGACAATGCTGGGTTTAACCCAAAACAGACTTGGGCAGGTTAGGGTATTCCAAAGACCATCCAGAAGGACCTGTTCCAAAGATCATCCAGAATATAATTTATGACAAGGCTAACTCAGGACATCTGACACAGGCTCAGGCCAGGAATCAGAAAATTAGGACCCAAACTGAGTTAAGCTTCCATCTGTTTTCAACTTTTTCCTTTTTGGCAGAATGAGTGCAACAGCAGGGAAAGCAAGGAAAACCAGAGGGTCATGACAAGGAGTTCAAAAAATGTCTTAGGTCTTCCTCTATCTGGGTTACCACCTTGAAACATCCTGCAGGGAGTCTGTCCTAGGTTCTTATTGTCCCTTCAAACCAACTTCAAAGCATCATAGAGGGGGTGGTGTGAGGGAGATACCAACAGTCTCTGAATAGGATGGGATGGACAAACCCTTGCCCAGGAGAGATGACAGAGGTGTGTACAGCAGGAAGACAGCTGCGAGGCAGGAGGAGAGGAAGCCAGTTCAGAGGCTGGAATTCCCTTTGCTCATCTTCTGGTTTTGGAGGACTTCTACATGCACAAGATGTTACCTGCCATGCTGAGGACTACCTCTCAGGCCCAGATTGCAGCTTCAGCAAGCCTCTTCACCAGGTCTGGCTGAGGCACAGAGGCCTGCCAACTGCCTGAGGTTCGTCAGTGACTGAGGCAGCACCAAGTCAGACCCCAGAGACCAGCAGAATTGTCTATCCCTCTGCAGTCTCAGAGTCTGCTTTTAGTAAGAGCTGGGTGTTCATTTCACAGCCAAAATCAACTCCAGTTGCTGAGGATGAGGAGTCTGGATCACTACCACTCTAGTCCAAAACTCCCCATCAGGAACTCTGGAATGTTCCAGAATCACATTTCCCTCTGTGTCTCTCACTCCTGCTCTCTTGTTCTCTGAGATTGATTAAACAAGGAATTGAAGAAGAAACAGAAGGTTTGAAGGAGACTGCATCTGCAGAAGACTAAAGGGTGAAAAGGAGCCAGAATGGAGTTTTTAAAGAAGGACTTTATCTTTTATTGTTTGCCTTTTAATAATTGCTTGCTTTTCAAAAAAATAGCTGTCTCTGCCTTCTTTTTCCTCCCAACTTTTTACTATGAAAAGTTTCATTTCTTCACAGCAACTCCCCCAAAAAAAGCAGAAAAAAATAAAATTTCAAGCTCACAGGAGGGTTGAAAAACATGTACAATGACATCAAAAGAGCAACCCATAAAAATAAACTGGACTTCATCAAAATTAAAAGCTTCTGCTCTTTGAAAGACACTATTAAGAAAAAGAAAAGACAAGACACAGATTGGGAGAAAATATTTAAAAAACACATATCTGATAAAGGACTTGTATTCAGAATACACAGAGAGCTCACACAACAAATAACCTAATAAAAATGGGCAAAATATTTGAACAGATACTTCACCAAAGAAGGTATACAAATGGCAAATAAGCATATGAAAAGATGCTTAATATCATAAGTCATTAAGGAAATGCAAACTAAAACCGCAATGAAATACCACTACATATGCATTAAAATGGCTGTAATCGGCCATTTGACTAACAATGTCAAGTGTTGATGAAAATGTGGAGGACTATATTGTTGATGGGAATGGAAAATGGTACCACCACTTTGGAAAAGTTTGGCAGTTTCCCATAGAATTAAACATCCCACTCCTCAATATTTACCCAAGAGAAGTGAAAATTTCTGTTCACCCAAAAATCCATATGCAAATGTCTATAGTAGCAGTATTTATTCATAATTATAGTGTTATATTTAGTGTTATGTTCATAATTATAGTGTATAAATATAAATTATATTCATAGTGTTTATTCATAATTGCCTAACACTGTAAACAATCCAAATGTCCTTCAGCTGATAAATGGACAAACAAAATGTGGTATATCCTTTTTTTACTCGGGTTGTTTGTTTTTCTGATATTGAGTTGTATGAGCTGTTTATATATTTTGAATATTAACCCCTTATCAGTCATATCATTTGCAAATATTTTCTCCCATTCAGCATGTTGTCTTTTCGTTTTGTCAATGGTTTCCTTTGCTGTGCAAAAGCTTTTAAGTTTAATTAGGTTCCATTTGTTTATTTTTGCTTTTATTTCCTTTGCCTTAGAAGACAGATCCAAAATAATATTGCTATGATTTATGTCAAAGAGTGTTCTGCCTATGCTCTCTTCTAGGAGTGTTATGGTTTCAGGTCTTACATTTAGGTCTTTAATCCATTTGAATTTATTTTTGTACATGGTGAGGAAATGTTCTAATCTAATTCTTTTACATGTAGCTGTCCAGTTTTCCTAGCACCACTTGTTGAAGAGATTGTCTTTTCTCCATTGTATATTCTTGCCTCCTTTGTTATAGATTAATTGGCCATAGGTACATGGGTTTATTTCTGGGCTCTCTATTCTGTTCCGTTGCTCAGTGTGTCTGTTTTGATTACTGTAGCTTTGTAATATAGTCTGAAGTCAGGGAGCATGATATCTCCAGCTTTGTTCTTTTTTTCTCAAGATTGCTTTGGCAATTTGTGATCTTTTATGGTTCCACATAAATTTTAACATTATTTCTTCTAGTTCTGTGAAAAAATGTCATGGGCATTTTGATAGGGATTGCATTAAATCTATAGATTGCTTTGGGTAGTATGGACGTTTTAACAATATTAATTCTTCCAATCCAAGAGCATGGGATATCTTTCCATTTCTTTGTATCATCTTCAATTTCTTTCAAAATGTTTTATAGTTTTCAGAGTATATGTCGTTCACCAAATATACAAACAGCTCATACAACTCAATATCAAAAAAAAAAAACCAACCTGATCAAAAATGGGCAGAAGACCTGAATAGGTCTTCTTTTCCAAAGAAGACATACAGATGGCTAACAGGCACATGAAAAGATGTTCAACATTGCTAATCATTAGAGAAATGCAAATCAAAACCATAATAAGCTATCACTTCACACCTGTCAGAATGGCTATCATCAAAAAGCCTACAAATAACAAATGTTGGTGAGGATGTGGATAAAGGGGAACTCTTGTGCACTGTTGGTGGGACTGTAAATTGGTGCAGCCACTATGGTAAACAGTATGAAGGTTCCTCAAAAAACTAAAAATAGAACTACCATATGATACAGCAATTCCATTCTTGGGTATATATTTTTAAAACATTAATTCAAAAAGATATATGCACACCAACGTTCATAGCAGCATTATTTACAGTAGCCAAGATACAGAGGCAACCCAAGTAATTGTCCATCAACAGATGAATGGACAAAGAATATGTGGTATATATATACAATGAAATATTAGAGCTGTAAAAAATGAAATTCTGCCATTTGCAACAACATGGATGGACCTAGAGAGTATTATGCTTAGTGAAATAAGTCAGAGGAAGACATATACTGTATGTTATTACTTACATGTGGAATCTAAAAAAATAAAACAAATGAATGTACATAACAAAACAGAAACAAACTCACAGATATAGAAAACTAACTAGTGGTTACCAGTTAGGAGAGAGAAGGGAGAAGGGGCAAGAGAAGGGTAGGGGATTAAGAGATACAAACTACTTACTATGTATAAAACAGATAAGGAACAAGGATATATTGTACAGCACAGGGAAATATAGCAATTATTCTGTAATAACTTTAAATGGAGTATACTCTATAAAAATATTGAATCACTATGCTGTATACCTGAAACTAATATAATATTGTAAATCAACTGTACTTCAATAAAAAGAAGTGTGGTACATTCATACAATGGGATACTATACATCGATAACTCCCGAAACATGTGAAAACATGGATGAATCTCAAATGCATTATACTAAGTGTCATGGGTTCAACTGTATCTCCCCTCCAAAAAATATGAATTCCTAACCCCCCAAATCTCAAAACGTGACTTTATTTAGAAATAGGGTCTTTGCAGATGTAATTAGTTAAGATGAGGTCATGCTTGAATAGGGTGGGCCCTTATTCGAATATGACTGGTGTCCTTATAAAAGACAGACAGGGAGAACTAATGCAATGACAGGCAACACACAGGGAGAACACCATGCAATGTCATAGGCAGAGATTGGAGTTACACAGTTGCAAGATATAGAATGCCAAGGATTGGTGGTGACACCAGAAACTAAGAGAAAGTCATGAACAGATTCTCCCCAAGAGCCATCCAGAGAGCATGGACCTTCTGACAAATTGATTTTGGAATTCTAGCATCCAGAACTGTGAGATAATAAATTTCTGTTGTTTTAAGGCACCTAGTTTGTGGTACTCTGTTACAGCAACCCTAGGAAACTATTACACTAAATTAAAGAAGCAAGACTTAAAAGGCATTTATATCATATTCTGGAAAAGACAAAACTACAGGGATGGAGGACAGATCAGTGTTGTCAAGGGTTGGGGGTAGGATGAGGGGATGACAACAAAGAGTCAAGGGAGAGTTTTGAAGGCAATGGAAATATTCTAGATCTTGATCATCATGGTAGTTACACAAGTACATGTGTTTGTCAAAATTAATAAAACTACATGATGTAAATTTTAAATTTTTGAATTTTACTCTATACCAATGTAAATTAAACCTGACTCCCTCAATCCCAAAACCATAAACAAACAAAAAACCTTCTACAGTGACCATCTGTATACGTTTCACCCAAATTCAATGATTGTGATATTTGCTCATATTTACTTTATCTATACATGTATTTTATTCTTGCTGAATCATTTGAATAATTTGTCTAAGTTGTAGACATCATGACACTTCACCCTAAATATTTTATCATATATCTTTTAAGAATAAGGACATTTTTCTACATAAGATATTTAAGAAAAGTAACAATTCCAAAGTATCATCTAATATAGAGTCCATATTCCAACTTCTCAAATTGTAGTTAAAATGTCTTTTGTAATTGCCTTTAACCAATGAGGAGCCAATCAAGGATCATATAATGCATTTGTATATTATGCCTGTTTAACTTTTAATTTAGAATCATCTTCCCATCTTTTTCTTTTCATGACCTTTTTTTGTCTAGGCCAGTTGTCTTGCAGAATGTTTTAAAATTTCTGGATTTGTTTGATTGCTTCCTCATGGTGTTATCAAATATTCTATCTCTTTATTTCTTGTGAAATAGGAGTTAGACCTAAAGGCTTGATTAGGTTCAGGTTTAACTTTTGATAAGAATAGTTCACAGGTGATAGAGACCTATTTTTCCACCTTGTTTGCCTCAATGCAGACCTATTTTCCTGACTTTCTCTCTCATACCATAAAGAGCTTGTATACCCGTGGCCTGTGGAGGCCACAAATATCAATAAGACAGTTTGTCCTAAAGGAGATGAATGAATGAAATAGCATCCTTTATTAGCCAATAAATATTTAGTAACTGCTACAGGGAGCAAGGTACCATGCTAGGTGATGGGGACACAGCAGTAAGCAAATGCAAACATGGTCCCGCCTCCAAGGAGTTTATAGTCTGAGACAGACATTCATGAAAAAGAACATTTAAAAAATGACTTGTGATAAATGCTATGAAAGAAAAAGCACAGGAGAATATGGCTCTGTATAATGGGGAAAGCTTCCATAGGGGTATACCATTTGATCTGAGGACTGAAGGATGGGCAGGTACTAAGGAGGTGAAAGTCAGGGGGAGACAGGGCAGTGGGAGGTGGGCTATAAGAAGTTCACCGATTGGTGGGGCATCCAGGTACAATCCTCTCCAGTGAAGCCAGAAAAGGGGTCCATGTGCTTGACTTGGAGGCTCAGAGGCAGCTTTCCTGAGAGAGTGTTGTCTGAGCTTAGGCCTGAAGGGTGAACAAGTCAGTGGAGATAAACAGAAGAAAGATGGAGAAGCAAACAGCTAATTAGTTGCTAGAATTAAATCTCTGTAGGAATTTAGGCTCAAGAAAACAGTAGATAAAATAGGTAACTAATGAGAACCTACTGTATAGCACAGGGAATTCTACTCAGTGCTCTGTGCTGACCTAAATGGGAAGGAAATCCAAAAAAAGAGGGGATACACGTATACGTATGGCTGATTCACTTTGCTGTACAGCAGAAACTGACACAGGAGTGTAAAGCAACAATATTCCAATTAAAAAAAAAAGAAAGAAAATGGAAGTATTCTTGATACAATTTTTAATCTGAGCTAATTAAGATTCTAGACTTCTGGTTTACAGGAAGTAACTTTTAAATCACAGAGGAATTTTTTTTAAACTAATTTCACCTGTTTCTCTTTACATTTATTTATTTATTTTATTATTATGATTATTTTTTGGGCTGCGTGGCATGCGGGATCTTAGTTCCCCGACCAGGGATCGAACATGCGGCCCCTGCAGTGGAAGCGTGCAGTCTTAACCACTGGACCACCAGGGAAATCCCAATCACAAAGGAATTTTAAATCACATTACCTAAATTTAAAAACCCTAACCAGAGAAGTTCAGAATTATAGTCAGACCAAACCAGTGATCTGTGCTGTCATCCAAAAGAACTGTGGAATCCTGGAAGAAAAGATGGCCTGTTAAAGCCTTTTACTACATTTCACTTTCTTGAATATTCAAGTTAGGCTAGGGCTCAAACTCATTCTCCACTAAAATAAATAGCCCTGATATTATTGCTTCTAATATTAATTACGGTAATTTTTAAAAATTATGTTTTCCCTAAGCCACACAGCTAACAAGGGGCAGAGTCAGAATTCAGTCCAAAGTTCCTGGCTCCAAAGTACCTATATTTAACCATCACGCAACACTGCCCCCAGAAATAATGATACTGATACCTACCAAGGTGAGAGAAAGGGGCTGTTTGTAATACATCAAAAGAAGGAACAGATACTCTTTTAGCACAATAAGGACATAGCAGCAATGCCAGCAGGAGGTTAATTGGCCCAGTATGAATGGTCTGGTTATTTTTAGATGCTTGAACAGGAGGCCAGACCACAGTGGCCAGAAATTTCTACCCCCCACGCTCCTTCAGGAACAGAAAATGACTGTGCTTTTTAAGAAATAAAAGCAGTTGGGATCTTTGGGGGAAGAAACAGAGAAAACGACTATGGGGAAGGGGAATATGAGAGGAGACAGGAAGGAGACTGGGGGAAGATCTGCTAGCCAGGGGTTGGCCTATAAGTGCCATGGCCACTAAGCCCCCTTACTCATGGTTGAACAGTTTATAGAGGCACTCAAATCTCTGCCATGCCATGTACTCTAGGTTGGTTAGAATATGATGCATGAGCCTGAATAAAAAGATTCACTCACAACACTCCATGATTCTGGGTTCTCCGACAGCCAACTGGAAGATAGTTTTGTTAGGAACTGTTCCCTGAAGGAATCCCATTAACTTCTATTAATGTCGGGCACTGTGCTAAGTGCTTTAGATACATTCATTACCGCTAATCCTCTCAACGACCTACCAGAAGGGGTCATTGAGACTTACTCACCTAAGATCAGAAAACTGCCAAACCAGAGAATTTAAAAAATTTCCAATCTATCACAGCCTGATAATTTTGTAAGATACATAATTCTGTAAAACACAAAATGAAATTAAAGATATGCACAATACAGGCATACCTCGTTTTATTGCACTTCACAGATACTGCTACTTTTACAAATTGAAGGTTTGTGGAAACGCTGTGATGTCAGACAATGGTTAGCATTTTTTTAATCAATAAAGTATCTTTTTTAACCTCTTTATTGGAGTATAATTGCTTTACAATGGTGTGTTAGTTTCTGCTTTATAACAAAGTGAATCAGCTATACATATGCATATATCCCTGTATCTCCTCCCTCTTGCGTCTCCCTCCCACCCTCCCTATCCCACCCCTTTAGGTGGTCACAAAGCACCGAGATGATCTCCCTGTGCTGTGCAGCTGCTTCCCACTAGCTATCTATTTCACATTTGGTAGTATATATAAGTCCATGCCACTCTCTCACTTCGTTCCAGCTTACCCTTCCCCCTCCCCGTCTCCTATTTTTATATACTTTTTTTTAGACTTAATGCTATTGCACACTTAGACTACAGTATAATGCAAACATAACCTTTATATGCACAGGGAAACAAAAAAATTTGTGTGATTCGCTTTAATGTGGTATTTGTTTTATTGTGGTATTTGCTTTATTGTGGTATTCACTTTATTGTGGTGGTCTGGAACAAAACCTGTAGAATCTACCAGGTATGCCTGTATAAGCTCAACCTTCTTATTACATTCAACAGACATTGCTATAAATGTTTCTAACACTCTGAATGTCCGTACCAATCTTGCCACAGAATGGCACTAGTATAGAATAGTTGTTCCTAGTCATGAGGGCACATCAGAATTATTCCAAGGGATTAATTTCCAAAATATACAAACAGCTCATACAGCTCAATATCAAAAAAACAAACAACCCAATCAGAAAATGGGTAGAAGATCTAAATAGACATTTCTCCAGGGAAAACATACAAATGGCCAAAAAACACATGAAAAGATGCTCAACATCGCTAATTATTAGAGAAATGCAAATCAAAACTATAATGAGGTATCACATCACTCTGGTCAGAATGGCCATCATCAAAAAGTCTACACAGAATAAATGCTGGAGAGGGTGTGGAGAAAAAGGAACCCTCCTATATTGGTGGTGGTAATGTAAATTGGTACAGTCACTGTGGAGAACACTATGGAGGTTCCTTAAAAACTAGAGTTACCATATGATCCTGCAATCCCACTCCTGGGCATATATCCAGAGAAAACTATAATTCAAAAAGCTACATGGACCCCAATGTTCATAGCAGCACTATTTACAATAGCCAAGACATGGAAGCAATCTAAATGTCCATCAACAGATGAATGGATAAAGATGTGGTATATATACACGATGCAATACTGCTCAGCCATAAAAAAGAATGAAATAATGCCATCTGTAGCAACAAGGATGGAACTAGAGATTATTTTACTAAGTGAAGTAAGGCAGACAGAGAAAGACAAATATCATATGATATCACTTACATGTGGAATCTGAAAAAAAAAAAAAAAAGATACAAACGAACTCATTTACAAAACAGAAATAGACTCACAGACATAGAAAACAAACTTATGGTTACCAAAGGAGAAGAGGGGGTGGATAAATTAGGAGGATGGGATTAACATATACACATTACTATATGTAAAATACATAACTAACAAGGATCTACTGTATAGCATGGTGAACTACACTCAATATTTTTAATAACCTATAAGGCAAAAGAATCTGAAAAGTCATATATATATGTATGTCTGTATGTGTGTGTGTGTGTATACACACACACACACACATATATACATAAAGCTGAATCACTGTGCTGTGCACCTGATATTTACAATATCTGTGTACGATATTGTAAATCAACTATACTTCAATTAAAAAAAATTATTCCAGAACTTTCACCAAATACATATGCCTGCCCTCCACCCAGACTCTGATTCAGCAGACTTGGCATGTTTAATAGATATTCCCGAGGGGATTCTGATGTCCATCCCTGGTTAAGAACTACTTGCTGCTCTAACATATTACCAAAGCTACCATTTCCAGTTAAGTGCGAATTCAGAGAATCAAGATCCTCGTTCAGAATTCACTAAAACCAGTACTGGGCATGGTAGTGGGGGAAGGAGGAAGGGCAAGAATGTCAGGAAACCTGGGGATTCAAGAGTTTCCCTCCCTAACATCTGCATTACCACCTGGTACCATTTCAATATCTTTTCAACTTAAAACTTTTGATATATGGTTCAAGTATGAAATCTCTCTGAGCAGCAAATTACAAGCAGTCATAATTGCATTTGGCAGATAACCACTCCCATCTCAGATGACACCTCTATTGTTTTCTTCTCCATAGCCCTGCCTTTGTAAAAACAGGCCATCTCCTGAATCCTGCATTTGAGGGATTACGGGAACAGTCCACCCCAGAGAAAAACTGTAGTTCTTTTTTTTTCTTTTTTTTGGTTGGGGCGATTGAATTTTTTATGTTTTATTTTTTTATTTTTTATGTTTTATTTTTATTTTTTATGTTTTATTTTTTATTTGTTTTATTTTTTATGTTTTATTTTTATTTTTTATTTTTGAGATAAAACTGAAAAAATGTTTCAATGCATATAATAAAGCATAAAATAGTATACAAAATTCACCCTTATAAGTTCATATAAGACATATTGTATATTGTTCAGAAAGCTTTACTATTTGTGCACACACTTAATTTGATCAGCTTATGCTACCCTTCAAGGTAAATTATTTATTTTCTTTATCTTTTGAATTTTATTTTATTTATTTTTTTATACAGCAGGTTCTTATTAGTCATCAATTTTATACACATCAGTGTATACATGTCAATTCCAATCGCCCAATTCATCACACCACCATCCCCACCCCCCTGCGGCTTTCCCCCCTTGGTGTCCATAAGTTTGTTCTCTACATCTGTGTCTCAACTTCTGCCCTGCAAACTGGTTCATCTGTACCATTTTTCTAGGTTCCACATACATGCGTTAATAGACGATATTTGTTTTTCTCTGACTTACTTCACTCTGTATGACAGTCTCTAGATCCATCCACGTCTCTACAAATGACCCAATTTCGTTCCTTTTTATGGCTGAGTAATATACCATTGTATATATGTACCACAACTTCTTTATCCATTCGTCTGTCAATGGGCATTTAGGTTGCTTCCATGACCTGGCTATTGTAAATAGTGCTGCAATGAACATTGGGGTGCATGTGTCTTTTTGAATTATGGTTTTCTCTGGGTATATGCCCAGTAGTGGGATTGCTGGATCATATGGTAATTCCATTTTTAGTTTTTTAAGGAACCTCCATACTGTTCTCCATAGTGGCTGTATCAATTTACATTCCCACCAACACTGCAGGAGGGTTCCATTTTCTCCACACCCTCTCCAGCATTTGTTGTTTGTAGATTTTCTGATGATGCCCATTCTAACCGGTGTGAGGTGATACCTCATTGTAGTTTTGATTTGTATTTCTCTAATAATTAGTGATGTTGAGCAGCTTTTCATGTGCTTCTTGGCCATCTGTATGTCCTATTTGGGGAGATGTCTATTTAGGTCTTCTGCCCATTTTTGGATTGGGTTGTTTGTTTCTTTAACATTGAGCTGCATGAGCTGTTAATATATTTTGGAGATTAATCCTTTGTCTGTTGATTCGTTTGCAAATATTTTCTCCCATTCTGAGGGTTGTCTTTTCGTCTTGTTTGTAGTTTCCTTTGCTGTGCAAAAGCTTTTAAGTTTCATTAGGTCCCATTTGTTTATTTTTGTTTTTATTTCCATTACTCTAGGAGGTGGATCAAAAAAGATCTTGCTGTGATTTATGTCAGAGAGTGTTCTTCCTATGTTTTCCTCTAAGAGTTTTATAGTGTCCAGTCTTACATTTAGGTCTCGAATCCATTTTGAGTTTATTTTTGTGTATGGTGTTAGGGAGTGTTCTAATTTCATTCTTTTACATGTACCTGTCCAGTTTTCCCAGTACCACTTATTGAAGAGACTGTCTTTTCTCCATTGTATATCCTTGCCTCCTTTGTCATAGATTAGTTGACCATAGGTGCATGGGTTTATCTCTGGGCTTTCTGTCTTGTTCCATTGATCTATGTTTATGTTTTTGTGCCAGTACCACATTGTCTTGATTACTGTACCTTTGAGGTATAGTCTGAAGTCAGGGAGTCTGATACCTCCAGCTCCGTTTTTTTCCCTCAAGACTGCTTTGGCTATTCGGGGTCTTTTGTGTCTCCAAACAAATTTTAAGATTTTTTGTTCTAGTTCCGTAAAAAATGCCATTGGTAATTTGATAGGGATTGCATTGAATCTGTAGATTGCTTTGGGTAGTACAGTCATTTTCACAATATTGATTCTTCCAATCCAAGAACATGGTATATCTCTCCATCTGTTGGTATCATCTTTAATACCTTTCATCAGTGTCTTATAGTTTTCTGTATGCAGGTCTTTTGTCTCCCTAGGTAGGTTTATTCCTAGGTATTTTATTCTTTTTGTTGCAATGGTAAATGGGAGTGTTTCCTTAATTTCTCTTTCAGATTTTTCATCATTAGTGTGTAGGAATGCAAGAGATTTCTGTGCATTAATTTTGTATCCTGTAACTTTACCAAATTCATTGATTAGCTCTAGTAGTTTTCTGGTGGCATTTTTAGGATTATCTATGTATAGTATCATGTCATCTGCAAACAGTGACAGTTTTACTTCTTCTTTTCCAATTTGTATTCCTTTTCTTTCTTTTTCTTCTCTGATTGCCATGGCTAGGACTTCCAAAACTATGTTGAATAATAGTGGTGAGAGTGGACATCCTTGTCTTGCTCCTGATCTTGGAGGAAATGGTTTCAGTTTTTCACCATTGAGAATGTTTGCTGTGGGTTTGTCATATATGGCCTTTATTATGTTGAGGTAGGTTCCCTCTATGCCCACTTTCTGGAGAGCTTTTATCATAAAAGGGTGTTGAACTTTGTCAAAAGCTTTTTCTGCATCTATTGAGATGATCATATGGTTTTTATTCTTCAATTTGTTAATATGGTGTATCACATTGATTGATTTGCATATATTGAAGAATCCTTGCATCCCTGGGATAAATCCCACTTGATCGTGGTGTATGATCCTTTTAATGTGTTGTTGGATTCTGTTTGCTAGTATTTTGTTGAGGATTTTTGCATCTATATTCATCAGTGATATTGGTCTGTAATTTTCTTTTTTTTTGCATCTTTGTCTGGTTTTGGTATCAGGGTGATGGTGGCCTCATAGCATGAGTTTGGGAGTGTTCCTTCCTCTGCAATTTTTTGGAAGAGTTTGAGAAGGATGGGTGTTAGCTCGTCTCTAAATGTTTGATAGAATTCACCTGTGAAGCCATCTGGTCCTGGACTTTTGTTTGTTGGAAGATTTTTAATCACATTTTCAATTTCATTACTTGTGACTGGTCTGTTCATATTTTCTATTTCTTCCTGGTTCAGTCTTGGAAGGTTATACCTAAGAATTTGTCCATTTCTTCCAGGTTGTCCATTTTATTGGCATAGAGTTACTTGTAGTAGTCTCTTAGGATGCTTTGTATTTCTGCGGTGTCTGTTGTAACTTCTCCTTTTTCATTTCTAATTTTATTGATTTGAGTCCTCTCCCTCTTTTTCTTGATGAGTCTGGTTAATGATTTATCAATTTTGTTTATCTTCTCAAAGAACCAGCTTTTAGTTTTATTGATCTTTGCTATTGTTTTCTTTGTTTCTATTTCAATTATTTCTGCTCTGATCTTTATGATTTCTTTCCTTCTGCTAACTTTGGGTTTTGTTTGTTCTTCGTTCTCTAGTTCCTTTAGGTGTAAGGTTAGATTGTTTGAGATTTTTCTTGTTTCTTGAGGTAGGCTTGTATAGCTATAAACTTCCCTCTTAGAACTGCTTTTGCTGCATCCCATAGGTTTTGGATCGTCGTGTTTTCATTGTCATTTTTCTCTAGGTATTTTTTGATTTCCTCTTTGATTTCTTCAGTGATCTCTTGGTTATTTAGTAATGTATTGTTTAGCCTCCATGTGTTTGTGTTTTTTATGTTTTTTTCCCTGTAACTCATTTCTAATCTCATAGCGTTGTGGTCAGAAAAGATGCTGGATATGATTTCAATTTTCTTAAATTTACTGAGGCTTGATTTGTGACCCAAGATGTGATCTATCGTGGAGAATGTTCCGTGCACACTTGAGAAGAAAGTGTAATCTGCTGTTTTTGGATGGAATGTCCTATAAATATCAATTAAATCTATCTGGCCTATTGTGTCATTTAAAGCTTCTGTTTCCTTATTTATTTTCATTTTGGATGATCTGTCCATTGGTGTTAGTGAGGTGTTAAAGCCCCCCACTATTATTGTGTTACTGTCGATTTCCTGTTTTATAGCTGTTAGCATTTGCCTTGTGTATTAAGGTGCTCCTATGTTGGGTGCATATATATTTATAATTGTTATATCTCCTTGGATTGATCCGTTGATCATTATGTAGTGTCCTTCCTTGTCTCTTGTAACATTCTTTATTTTAAAGTCTATTTTATTGGATATGAGTATTGCTACTCCAGCTTTCTTTTGATTTCCATTTGCATGGAATATCTTTTTCCATCCCCTCACTTTCAGTCTGTATGTGTCCCTAGCTCTGAAGTGGGTCTCTTGTAGACAGCATATATATGGGTCTTGTTTTTGTATCCATTCAGGAAACCTGTGTCTTTTGGTTGGAGCATTTAATCCATTCACGTTTAAGGTAATTATTGATATGTATGTTCTTATGACCATTTTCTTAATTGTTTTGGGTTTGTTTTTGTAGGTCCTTTTCTTCTCTTGTGTTTCCCACTTAGAGAAGTTCCTTTAGCATTTGTTGTAGAGCTGGTTTGGTGGTGCTGAATTCTCTTAGCTTTTGCTTGTCTGTAAAGCTTTTGATTTCTCCATCAAATCTGAATGAGATCCTTGCCGGGTAGAGTAATCTTGGTTGTAGTTTCTTCCCTTTCATCACTTTAAGTATATCATGCCATTCCCTTCTGGCTTGTAGAGTTTCTGCTGAGAAATCAGCTGTTAACCTTATGGGAGTTCCCTTGTATGTTATTTGTCCTTTTTCCCTTGCTGCTTTCAATAATTTTTCTTTGTCTTTAATTTTTTCCAATTTGATTACTATGTGTCTCGGCATGTTTCTCCTTGGGTTTATCCTGTATGGGACTCGCTGTGTTTCCTGGACTTGGGTGGCTATTTCCTTTCCCATGTTAGGGAAGTTTTCGACTATAATCTCTTCAAATATTTTCTCGGGTCCTTTCTCTCTCTCTTCTCCTCCTGGGACCCCTATAATGTGAATGTTGTTGCATTTAATGTTGTCCCAGAGGTCTCTTAGGCTGTCTTCATTTCTTTTCATTCTTTTTTCTTTATTCTGTTCCGCAGCAGTGAATCCACCATTCTGTCTTCCAGGTCACTTATCTGTTCTTCTGCCTCAGTTATTCTGCTATTGATTCCTTCTAGTGTAGTTTTCATTTCAGTTATTGTATTGTTCATCTCTGTTTGTTTGTTCTTTAACTCTTCTAGGTCTTTGTTAAACATTTCTTGCATCTTCTCGATCTTTGCCTCCATTCTTTTTGCGAGGTCCTGGATCATATTCACTATCATTATTCTGAATTCTTTGTCTGGAAGGTTGCCTATCTCCACTTCATTTAGTTGTTTTTCTGGGGTTTTATCTTGTTCCTTCATCTGGTACATAGCCTTCTGCCTTTTCATCTTGTCTATCATTCTGTGAATGTGGTTTTTGTTCCACAGGCTGCAGGATTGTAGTTCTTCTTGTTTCTGCTGTCTGCCCTCTGGTGGATGAGGCTATCTAAGAGGCTTGTGTAAGTTTCCTGATGGGAGGGACTGGTGGTGGGTAGAGCTGACTGTTGCTCTGGTGGGCAGAGCTCAGTAAAACTTTAATCCACTTGACTGCTGATGGGTGGGGCTGGGTTCCCTCCCTGTTGGTTTTTGGCCTGAGGCAACCCAACACTGGAGCCTACCTGGGCTCTTTGGTGGGGCCAATGACAGACTCTGGGAGGGCTCACGCCAAGGAGTACTTTCCAGAACTTCTGCTGCCAGTGTCGTTGTCCCCACGGTGAGCCACAGCCACCCCCTGCCTCTGCAGGAGACCCTCCAACACTAGCAGGTAGGTCTGGTTCAGTCTCCCCTGGGGTCATGGCTCCTTCCCCTGGGTCCCGATGCGCACACTTTGTGTGTGCCCTCCAAGAGTGGAGTCTCTGTTTCCCCCAGTCCTGTCGAAGTCCTGCAATCAAATCCCACTAGGCTTCAAAGTCTGATTCTCTAGGAATTCCTCCTCCCATTGCCGGACCCCCAGGTTGGGAAGCCTGACGTGGGGCTCAGAACCTTCACTCCAGTGGGTGGACTTCTGTAGTATAAGTGTTCTCCAGTCTGTGAGTCACCCACCCAGCAGTTATGGGATTTGATTTTAATGTGTTTGCGCCCCTCCTACCATCTCATTGTGGCTTCTCCTTTGTCTTTGGATGTGGGGTATCTTTTTTGGTGAGTTCCAGTGTCTTCCTGTCGATGACTGTCCAGCAGCTAGTTGTGATTCTGGTGTTCTCACAAGAGGGAGTGAGAGCACGTCCTTCTACTCCGCCATCTTGGTTCCTCCCAGGAACCAAGACTGTAGTTCTTAATTCATCCCAGAAGATAGCAAGCTGCTGCGGCAGCCAGTCATTTTCAGGGAAGAACAGCCTGGAGAGAACAGCATTCCACCTTTTCAGATCAGGGCCAACAGTGAAAAGATGAGGATGAGACCTCACAGGAAGACTCACAAGAGACTTCAGTGTGAATAAGAAGTGCTGGTATATATATTCCTTCAGGAAAAAAGTCCAGTGACCTAACTGACCCCAAGAGAAGTGATCGATAATATGCTTATGAAAAATACGACAAGTAGCCTGACTGAGCCAAAATACAATTTATCTATTTTTCACAGTAATTACTTGTTATTAGTACTAGTGGTATGCACATGTGTGTTCAACTGACCCTACCACAATGGTACAAAGTACACATAGAATTTGATGTACACCATGTGTACTTTTCTCTCTCAGTCCCAGTCCTTGATGGGTATGTTCATATAGCAGGTACTCAATAGAATTTGGGAATATTCCTCCAATTTTATTATCTAAAATAGATTGAAAACTACTTGAAGGACAATATATTTTCAGACTACATCAAGGGCTCCAACAAATCAGTAAGAAAAAGATGAATAAGTGAAACAACAACAACAAGAAAAACAAACAGGCAAAGGATATGGACCATTTCACAGAACAGGAAATACCGATAAAATGTGAAAAGATGCTCAACCTCATTGATGACTGGGAAAATGCAAGGCAAAATGAGGTATCGTTTTTTGACTCATATTTGCAAAAAAGTGTAATATTATCAAGACACGTTCATACACTGCTTGCGAAAGTACAAGTTGGTTGGGCTACTTCGGAGGGCTATTTGCCGTTATCTATCTGCATCCTGAGTTTGAGGAATTCTTGAACTGTGCTGGAGCCAGTTCATACCAGCTTGCAAGAGCTGATGGTGTATAACTCGTCCCAAACCCAAGTTCAGTAATGAATATTAGTAGTTTGAAATTGGCCATGGTGGGAGAACTCACACAATGGAAATAGGACAAATGCTACAAATTAGCCCCTACCCCCTTTTATGGAAGACTGGTTGTTAAACATTTATCATACTCCAGTCTATTTGCCAGTGTCTAGAATCTAAAAAGCGTATAACCCATGATATAGCAATTCCTGTTTTCTAAGATATATTTGCACACGTATATAGGGAGGCATGTGCAAGTATATTCACTGCAGTATTGTTTGCCATGGGGAAAAACTGGAAACAACCTAAAAATCCACTGATAGGGAATTAAAAAAAAAACAAAACCCAAACCTATTGTGTCTCTGTAATACTATGCAGCAGTTGAAATTAATGAGGTAAATTTATATAAACTTTTGGGAGGAAAAACTTCTCTACCAACTTAGGTCTGACTGAGGGGAGTGCGACACACATGAAGTGACAATACACAAATTAACAGGAGAAAAATGTATTAATATTATGAATGCAGGACCACCCCATAGTACTCCCTGTACTACTCTAGAGTAGCTCCCAGAATAGCTAGGAGTAAAGGTTTATATACCAGGTTAATAGGAGGGGAGGGGCTTTGGGCTTCAAAGGATGGAAGGTTCTGGTGAGATGTGTTTACACAATTTTGGGGGGATGTCCCGGTGCCCAAGGTCAGCCTCCCCAATTTGAGCCGTAAGGGTGATGGGGGGAGAGTGCTGGCAGCTGGCTCTAGTAGAGCTCTGTTCTGATCAGATAAGGGAAGTTCTAATGAGATTTCTTTCAGCATCTTCTGTAGTTCAGATGCTTCCACTTTGAAATATTCTCTATATCAGTTTGGTGGGTTGTTGGTCTCTGTAGTACTGAGTTAGAAAAGTTCCAAAACATGCTGTTGAGGGAAAAAAGCAATTTGCAGGATAGTACATACAGTGTGATTGCACTTGTGCTACAGCAATACATAAAACAGTACTGTAAATATGGCCATATATGCAGGTAGGTAAAAATAAAAAAACCATGGAAGGAGATATACTCAAAGTTACCACAGAGATTATTGCTGGGGAAGAGGAGGAAGAAACCAGGATGGACGGTATTGGTCACAGGGGACTTTAGCCTTAATTATAAGGTTTAAATGCTTCTCAAGGACAGTGTATCCATGTATTATTTGCATAAAGTTAAAACCAAACCAAAACAGCTCCTTGAAGACAGAAATGTCCATACACTTCCACCCAAAAGGCCAAGGTCCATGTTCTGAGCTCCTGGAATGGGAGGTACCCTCTTAACCCTGAAATATAATCAATCCCTCTTCCAGTGGCCTGGGCCTCTTGGGCAGCCCTATACTCCTCCCACAGGGCACCCTGGAAACTTTGTGGGATATCAGGCCTGATTAAGACCCTTAACAGTCCCTGAAAAAAGATTATGAGTCTCCTCCCTTCTTTGTACTTATAATTTAAAAAAACTGAAAAAAACAAAAAAAACTATGAAAGCACAGAAATCCTACAAAAGTGCTGATTTTTCCTAAGACTATGGTGATACTTTTGACAGTTGAAACATTTTAAATCTCTCAAAATCTTAGCTGGAAGCATGTGCTTAATTCTGACTGACTGGGTGATTTAGCACCTGGCAAAATAAGGGTGAGAAATGGAACAAGTCACCAGTAATCTTCAGTCCTTTTCCAGGACAAGGATAAGACAAAATGGAAGGAAAGGATAAGAGTTTAATCCCCCGTTGTCTCCCCAAACCAGCTCCTTAACAAACCACAGTTAAGTGGTTTATTAATTGGCTAAGCTTCCAGGTACAAAACTAGGTGTGGTGTTCCATCTACAAAGAATGGCCCTGCTGTTATGCAGCAACCACTTCTCCCCGGGGGGCTCATGCAGGGCAACAGGGACTAGCTGGGTCTTGCCCCTCCAGCAGTGATTCTCCGGCTGCTTGCCCACAGGGGCTGCAAGTTGATTCTCCCAGGGTCAGGTCCCCTGTGAGGAGATTTCTCCAGCTCTTCAGGGAACTTTAGAATCAAATTCCCTTCTTTTTATTCAACAGCTCCCTATGTGTACAGGGAGAGGAAAGGGGACTGTTTGTTAAACTTCTGCCTTACTCTTCCCCATTTACTAAAATTACATACATAAGCATAGATGCAAAGAAGGATCAGCTTTTTTCCACCTGTCTCAGCAAGGGAATTGGGTGGGTCTGATAACTTGCCCACTGGATACTCCTCTACTCGAATTATCTGGTTAGTTATTATTTACTTATTTATTATTTATTTTACTTACTTCCTGATACTGGGGGAAAAGATTTTTCTCTAAATTCCCTATAGACCATATTTAAAGTGGTGGTACACTAATCAGCAAATGGTTACATCTATGGTTTAATGGATCATACAGTAAGTAATTTATGAAGTGATTTGCTTTCTTCCACCTCAGAGGGGATCTGGGGAAAGGCACCTCCTTGGTCTATGAGGTCCAAAGCCAGGTGGACCTTCAGTGCCCAGAGGATTTGGCACCTCACCTCTAGCCCCTACCTGGGCCGGCCACTCCAGGTTAGGCTGGGGCTCCAGGGAACAGTGAATGTTACCTGGCCCGTCTGCCTTCCTGGGCCATTCTTTGGCTGTTTGTTGACAGCAAATACAAACTCTCTGGGCAAAGTTCAGTTTTGCAGAGTAACAACCTTCACCCCTGTTAAGTCGCCACAACTGAACTCTGCTTTGTGGGAAAGAGCAGGTAGGAATTTATTTTTTTTAAAGAACACTCATTCCGGGCTTCCTTGGTGGCTCAGTGGTTAAGAATCCGCTTGCCAATGCAGGGGACATGGGTTCGAGCCCTGGTCCGGGAAGATCCCACATGCCGCAGAGCAACTAAGCCCATGCGCCACAACTGCTAAGCCTGCGCTCTAGAGCCCGTGAGCCACAACTTCTGAGCCCACGTACCACAACTACCGAAGCCCACGTGCCTAGAGCCCATGCTCCGCAACAAGAGAAGCCACCGCAATGAGAAGCCTGCGCACCGCAACGAAGAGTAGCTCCTGCTCACCGCAACTAGAGAAAGCCCGCGTGCAGCAACGAAGACCCAACGCAGCCAAAAAAACAAACACTCATTCCTTCCTGCAAAGTGCTTGCGGGGCATGAACATGAATCTCATGGGCTAAGACAAAGGTTGTTTTTTATGTTCTCCTTGCTTTCCTTTCCCTTTCCAGAATCTAGGCCTTGGGGATTCTCTGCAGGAGGCAGGTAAGCGACCCTTGAAAGAACAACAGACTTCACCTTCCTTCTCAATCGAGCCAGAATGGGCCCAGAGCTCCACCAGGGATGCTACAGAAACTGCTTGTGGCCTCACCTCCTCAGGGAGGGAGTAAGCCTTGGGGTTTGTTTAGTTGCACAGTCCTACATCTGTTAGCAGTCACAGATTCTCTGACTCCAGCTACGTTTAGCTTTGTTCGTCTTCCATGGGAACACAACTGCATTAGTCTCCCTTTTCTCAGCTCTCCATTTACGACAACTCATCACCTAGAACCTGAGCCCCAGATTGTGAGCCGGATAAGATTCGGAATTGTAAACGTCCACCAAGAGAAAAGGCAGGCCCCTTCCATGAAGAGGAGTGACCCTACCCATTCCTGGAAACGGGTTCCCTTTCCACCTCCAGATCCAAAAACATACCCCTCTATCTTCACAAGTTTACCTGATTTTAAAAAGTTTTGGCTTATAAACCTTTCCGGACGACTCCAGCCCCCTCTGACCTTTTTCTTTGCTGAAACTCTCATAGCAATTGTGTTTGTACCATTCAATTTAGCACTTAATTGGCCACTGACCTGAAATGCTTGTAAACTGCTTCATGGTTACTGGTTTTAGCTTCCTAAGAAGACAGTTCCTAACAGTAGTAATAATGATAATAAAAATAGCAACAGCAAACATTTATATGTGCCAACTCTGTGCAGATATTATCCCAGGTGCTTTCTACATATTAACTCATTTTATTCTCCCAGTATGCCAACTGAGGTAGGTATTATTGTATTATCATCCTATTTTTACAAATGAAGAAACTGAGGCAAGGAGATGTTAAATAAGTTGCCCTAGTTTGCACAACTTGTAAATAAAAGAGCCAGGATTTGACCCGGGCAAAGAGCCCTTAGGTCTCTAAAAGATGTCTTTTAGACTATCTCCTAAATCCTATTTATCCTATAGTATCTAATCCTGTGAATTCGATTTATCATCCCTTAAAAAAAAAAAATCAGCCCTATTTTTCAGATGAGAAAACTAAACTCACCTGAGGTCCCACAGTCAGGCCTGTGCAGAGCTGTGATTGAAACCTACATCTCTCTGACTCTAATGCTTTCTTTTTCCCTACTAAATGGAACCACTGGATTTGATTAATACTCAACTCAATTATCACATCTCTGATGCTCATTCATCTCATGCACAATTGTGGAGACTTTTGTAGGCAGGGGGAAGGGGAAGCATACAAAGATGATGAGATAAGGTCCCTCTCCTTAAGGAGTTCACAGCCAAGGGGGGGGGTAGGGGTGGGGGGAGACAGATGTGCAGACAAAGAGGTGTACTAAAATGCTTAGGCGCTGTGATGGCAGTTGTGAAAGTTCAGCAGGCACAAAGGGATGAGAATGGAATATTGAGGGATCCTTGTCTGTCACAGAAGGGAGTGAACTGAGACTTTTTATAATGTTTTTAATTCAAAGTTTTGTAATTAAAAAAGATTTTGTGATAAACTCTGTTGACCAGAAAATTCAACTAAGAGCACCCTGAGTATACGGATTCATTAGGTTTCTGCTGTAAATAATAATCCTCTCCAAATCCACTACAAATTGTTGCTATTTTCTTGGTTGCCCCTGGCTCCATAAACCTTAGGGGATTGGTAGAGGTGGTGCCAGATTGCTTTCTGGGAATTCATGAAACTCCTGACACTGAATGAAAAATTCAGTGAATATGTGCATGTCTTTTTTTCTGGAAAAGAGAAACCATAGCTTTCATTGGATTCTTTAAGACATAAAGTATCATCTAAAAGTTAAGAACCACTAAAATGATGCTTTGAAGGTATACTTGAACATATAACTATATCAACATATATATGGATATAGATATAGTGTATGTGTGTGTAGGTATGTATGTATATACCCCCTTACTTTGATGTGCCTAGAAAGTGTCTGGAAGGAAACACACCTTCCAGACTGTTAACAGTAACTACTTCAGGGGAGAGAGACTTTTTTTTAAAAGTAAAAGGCAAGGAAGACTGATTCTATACAATTCTATACTGATTTAAAAATTAAATAATCTTTAATAATTTTTAATGAGCACGTGTTACTTTTTTTTTTTGGCTGCACCATGCGGCTTATGGGATCTTAGTTTCCTGACCAGGGATCGAACCTGTGCCCCTTGCAGTGGAAGCGTGGAGTCCTAACCACAGGACAGCCAGGGAATTCCCAACATGTGTTACTTTTATAATTAAAATGTAAAAAAAAAAAAAATCTGACTTCTGTTCTACTGCACTGTGGGTAGACCATGTTGAGAAAACCATAACAGTGAGGAAGTGACTGCTACAGAATTCACTATAGACATTGTTATAATGAATTAATGAACAAGAGTTATGCTGTATTTAGTAAGCTTGGGTCATGGTTGTCCAGCAAGGATAAGGATAATCTGCTGCCTGTCTGGGTACTGTGGACAGCCAGGAAGCCCCATGTGGCAGCAGACTCATCTTGCACATTGTCCTAGAGATGGGTGGCACTGAGTGAGGCCAAGGTAATAAGATACAGCATCAGGCTCTACAAAGGACATTAGCAGCCTCATCTTGCACATTGTCCTAGAGATGGGTGGCACTGAGTGAGGCCAAGGTAATAAGATACAGCATCAGGCTCTACAAAGGACATTAGCAGCCTCAGCACAGAGACAGGTCTAATGTGGATGCAGGTTGCAAGTGACACTGGACCTCACAGCCCTCAAGGTCATATCTCCATACAAAAATCATCACTGGAAAAATTATCATCATCTAAACACAATGAGCTAGGACATAGGTATTTTTTACAAGCACATTTTATTCTTTTGGTGAGTCTGGCAGGTAGAACATACAGATGGAAGACAGTACCCTAAGGTCTCTTCCTGACGACGGCCTTGTACAAGTCCTCTGCCCTGTCTGTCCAGATGTTTCCCCATTTTGACAAGATGATAAAATAGCTTCTACAAAAGCCTCCAAATCAGTCATTCTGAGATCAGTGCCAAATTTTAGACATGGTTCTAAAAATAGCCAGAATATGAATCATATAAAATTCCCAAATTTTTTATTTCTTTAATGTAAAAACAGTATAATAGCAGCATTAAGGATTTTAACTATTTTCATTATTCAGCCTAAATTCCTTTTAAACTAGTAGTTTAATCTCTTATTCCACTGTGCAATCAAACCCATATTTCCCCCCTTCCCATTTCTCCCCCACCTCCATCCTGTAAATCAACAGAACTTGAAACCCTAACACTAGCAGGAAACAGAAAACTAGCCAAGAGCAGGTAAGAGAGAAACAAAAGGACTACTTACAGTGCTTGGTGAGTAAAAGATGTAAATAACCATATTTTACTATCTTCTCATGTACAGGCTTAGTATTTTATTCTGATAATATATGTACTAAACTTGTAAGTTATGTCGGTTGGCACCATTTATCTGACAGGAAGCAGGCCGAGGCAGGTTCCTCTGCAACAAAAGCTAGTGAGCACGGCATGTAGTTGTGATGTGGTAAGAGACGTTTATGGCTGTCCCCAGATAAGGGAGAACTGACTGCACTCAGATAAAAATTGCTATTTCTCAATTTTGAGGTAAAAAACTGTACACTTTGCAACTAGAGTTAAACGCAAACTAATTATGTTCTATTTACGTTTTCCCTTCTGCTGGCTAAATCACCATCTAAAATATTTGAAAACCTTGGCTGGGAAGTTGGACAGTTAAGAATTATAAGGTGGCAACTGTCTCACAAAGGCCCATCTTTTCGAGCATCCTGTTCTTTTTAGAAAAATATCAAATCATTTCTGAGCTGACTCTAGAAGGCCTCCTTCTATATCCTTGTCCCTTCACTGGTCTGGATATTTATTGTGTACCTCAGAAAACAATATTTTATAACATCTGTTTAACATTTATTTTCCTTTAATTTCTATTATATTCTGTTTTCCACATTTTTACTCAGGTCTAAAAAAAGAACTTCAGTAACTACTAGCTTGACACAATGTCAGCTATTTAAGATTTCAGATACTCAATGTGATCGTTTGCTTTTCACCACCTGCTTGCATTTGGGAAAGACTAAGTTAAACTAAACTTTAAAATGTTGTAATTCCTTTTGAATCATCGTTAAAGTAAGACTGGGGGAAGAGAGGTTATATAAAGGAAAGAGGAGGCTATAATAGTCGAATTTAAGCCTCCACTGATGAAGCTGATAGGAACCAGAGCTTCCAAGAAAAGGCAATCCTGAGAATAAGGCCAAATCCTTTGCTCCCTATCAACATGAAACTGCTAAAGTCTGGAGATTCTTTCTGACTTTATTTTGAAAGCAACGTTTGGCTTGTCTGTACTGTTTCTAAACAGACTGAAGTTACAGTGCTTATGGTTGAAGCAGGGACAATTTCTACAAGGCCCAATTCAGGCTGAGGATTATTTTTATTTTGCTCCACATTTCCTGAACTCAAAATAATGTGGTTTTAACCTAGGATTATAGAGGTAGGAAACCTAGTGGGGTCTGCTGGGACCCTTATGCCAGTTTTCTCCTTTCCTGGTCCTTTCTCCATGCTTGCACTATCCCCAGGAAGATGTCCTAGTATAAGTAAGTCCCCCTTGCAAAAATTTACAAAAACAGGTCAGTACGAGAAAATACAAAAACCAGATAATATCCAATAGGCAAGAAAGGGAATGATTTAGTCGCATACTTTCTTAGAGGTAATACAAACTGATATTAACCTTTTTGGAGAGCAATTTGTAATGTTTATCAAAGTCTTAAAAACTGTGTGCTCTGTACATCAACTATACCTCAATAAAAAAAATAATAAAACCCCAAAAAACCCATGTGCTCTACTTCCAGGAATTTATGCAGGGAAAGTCAACTCTTCTTCTAGTCCTAGCCTTCTTTTTGTTATCTCTGTATATTAGGTTGATGGGTCATTTAACTCTTCTTAGTGAGTGCTATATTTTCACAATAGACTATAATAAACATAATACTCCCTTGGCAATCAGAAAGTAAAAAATCACCAGTAAACATAAAACACACGCAAACATACCCTGTCTGAAACCACTTGCATTCAAAAGTGTTTAGTGTTAAATGTGGGGCCCACCTTCAGCAACCATTTCATTATTATTATTATTATTCTGAAAAATTCAGTATACATTAACAGTTTTACTAATGACCTAGGGTTTGGGGATATAATAAAAAAGCCCATGTCCACTTTTGTGGCTATTACTTTCACAGAATGACCTAAATAGAGCTTCAAACCACAACAATGATGGCCACTCCCTGTGGGCCCATGGACTGTTCCTTAAGGCTTCCATAGACTTTCATTGGAAATGTGACTCAATACTAACATGGTAGCTACAGTTCTTCCTTTCAGTGACATCTGGAATCCCATTATCTGATGAGATATTCTTTTCCTCCATTTTACAGCAGGAGACACTATCTAAATTCTCCTGGATCACGTGACAGTAGCCCTGAGAACAGAAAGCAAGTTTTAATAGTTCTTTCGCCAAACCACGCGCCTTTTCTGAATCTATTTACCATACTGTTTCAAGATGTTTTCTGAAGGGTCCACAGGGGCTACATTTAAAACTTTCTGGTCATTGTCTGCTAACTGCTGGGATGGTTTTAATCAGGGAGGAAGCCAAATTTTCTGCTTGGGTTTTGGAAAAGCTCCTAAAATGTCTTTAAACTGATTTAGGAGAAAATGCTTAACAGAAGAGGAATTATTACTGCCCTGGAATAAACTCATTAGAACTGACATATGCTGTAACCACAGACCAAGAGCACTACATTTTTGGGACACATTACATCCCAAAGGCAACTGAAGTTTCTAAATGTTATCAGTGTCAGATGACAAAACCTGTTCAACAAGGACCATAGCCTCAATGTACTTAGTTGACAGTTCCTCCTCTTAGAATATTCTTGGTGTTTGGTATAACTTCTCTACCAGGACCTAGTTTGTTTGTTTGTTTGTTTATTTATTTATTGGCTATGTTGGGTCTTCGTTGCTGCACGCGGGCTTTCTCTAGTTACGGCAAGCGGGGGCTACTCTTTGTTCCAGTGCGCAGGCTTCTCATTGCGGTGGCTTCTCTTTGTTGCAGAGCAAGGGCTCTAGGGGCGCGGGCTTCAGTAGTTGTGGCTCGAGGGCTCTAGAGCACAGACTCAGTAGTTGTGGCGCACGGGCTTAGTTGCTCCGCGGCATGTGGGATCTTCCTGGACCAGGGCTTGTACCCGTGTTGCCTGCGTTGGCAGGCGGATCCTTAACCACCGCGCCACCAGGGAAGTCCCAGGACCTAGTTTTTATGCTAGTTTTCTTGAAGAAATTGCCTTGAAGAAGTTTTATTTGATGACTTCGGTAAAATTTTCTGAGGTAAAGACCTCCCATCACTTCAAGGGACATTTTCCCTTCCCACAATCCTGACTTGAGATAAGTGAAGGGAGACCCTTTATGATGAGGCCAATTTAGTTCTAGGTTCCAGAAAAGCCCAAGTTTCTCAGTAGCTCACATCAAACCAGCACCCCCCCCCCAGATTTAGGCAGAACTAATACAAATACCTCAATCAGTTCTAGAAGCATCTCATGTCTTACTAAGGTCAGTAAACCTCTTCTAGGTTAGGCAGGCTCCTCTAGGCCTCAGCTCAGGCCATATTTGGTCAGCCTTGTATTTGCATGAGTAAAATGTTTTCTCCCCCTTTTCTAATTCTTGCATGATTTATCATGTATAAATTCCTATAATCCTACCCAGGAATAAGCCACCATAGCAAGGGTTTCTAAAGCTGATCCCACCCCAGTCCTACTGAATCCAAGTCTCTGCGGATAGGGTCCTTAAGGTCTTTTTTTAAAAAAAAAGCTTTTATGAGTGCCTTTGTATGCTGAAGTATAAGAACGTCTGCAGTAGATCAACTATAAGAGTAAATGAAAGGAAGAGAGAAAGAAATCGCAGCAAGCTGAGGCAGGCAAGATTTGAACTTGAGGATTTAATACTATTGGGGGAATAAGATTTTTTTTTAAAAAAAGCAGATCCCTGGGGAGGGATCATGAACACCTTTGCCTCAACAGCTCCATCTTCAGCTAGGCTGGCTGCATCAGTGTGCTGATACTTTCTTCTACCTCCGAGAGCTTCTTCAGGACTTGGGTGACCTTGACCTCATCAAACTCCAAACACAGAAATTCAGATTCCTGGAAAATATAAAAGGATATTTTAGACAAGACCCTCAAGATAGCCAAGGCTCTGGATCTGATGTGATCTAGCTCCAAAGCCCAGGGCCCCTACCCAGCAAGCCTGACTCAGGCCTCAATACCTAAATGACATTTTTACCCACACAACGCCCTAAATGAAACTACTTCTATGAGGTGTTTCGTAAATGCTAAAGAGGTATACAAATGTCTGCTGTTCTCTTTAAGAGGCACATGAGAAGCTTTTCTTGTCTGTCATCACATTTAATCCCATAATAATTTTTAAGGTAAGTACTTAAGTATTGCTGTTTTATAGATGATGACTCTGAGACACAGGGAGGTTAACCTGTATCACAAAATCAGAAAAAGGCAGAGTCAGATTGTGAACTGCCAGCTCTGGCTGACTCCAAAGTCCATGCTGTCTCCATAGCACCCTGTAATAAAAACAATGGAAGGAGGATTTAGATTGGCTCTGTGTTTGCCTGGGAATTGGGCTACCTTGGATTTAGTGGTTATACTACAGTGACAAGCTGTGAACAAGTTGCTTGGGAAACATCAACCAGATAATTGAAAGATAACCAGATCTTGAAACAGCCTTAAACATTTCTGAGGCCCTTGCACTTGCTACAAGCCAACTCTCCCAAGATTTCCCTCAAATACATTCCTCTCAATAACTGTTAGGATCAATCAACCCCAAATTAGGTAGAAATCAAAGAAAAAGGCCTTTGAAGTGTGGTGACAGAAATTTCATGTACACTGGACAAATCCTAGGTCCACACTGTCTTGAGACAAGGGAAAAGTATATGATTTTAAGAGTGACCATATTCAAGATCCCAAAGAACAATAACCATGTAATTTTAGAGCAGTATGAATTCTTAGAGACCATATAACCCAACTACCTTGTTTTTCAGGTTATGAAATTGAGGCCCCAGGCATGTTAAATGACATGCTTATTATCCCTGTTTGTCGATGGCACAGCCACCAGATCAATGTTCTTTTCTCTATATTTTCCTTTCTAAATACATGGCATTTCCCACCCCCATTCAAAGTGGCAGGCAAAGGAAGACCAATAAGCCCCTTCAGAGGGAGGGAGTCACTCTGTCATCAGCTAGAAGAACCTTCAGGATCTGATTTTGTAAAAGTACCTTTGCTGTTGGTGAGCTGCTGTGCTGTGTCTGTACTGATGGCACTGAACATCACCCAGGAGAAACAAGTACAGAGGGGAAGAAGGGGCCTCTCAGATGAGAGTCTTTCAAAGGGAGGAAAGGCAGCTTTCCCTGGCTACAAGGAACTTTTTCCTCAAACATGTATTTAAATAGGAAAGGGGTATAGTCTCATATGTGAGCTTAGAAACTGCCAGGTTTTCATTTAGTCGAAAGCAAAAACCAATTTAAAAAAAAGAAAGATGCTCCTGTGTTTGAGCTACAGGCAGGGTTATCTCCTTTTGGAAATAAGAGCAAATGTATGGCAAATTAGGTACTTCACTTGGCTAAATTAAGAACAGGTCTCAGATTTGAAAGCCTCTTATTCTTCATTCAGTTTTATTGAGCTCTTTAGCCTGACTTTAAAACATTTAAAAATATTTGGCCTTTGGAACAATGGTCTAGAAACTAATAATTACCAGAGTCTAACATATATATTTAGGAAACTGGCAGAAAAGATGATGTAATCCATGTTTCACCTCAGTGAGATAAAGTCCGTTACAATAATAAATCACCTCGTTTTCCACTTATATGGGAAGAGCCTATTAAGGACAATGTTCATAGAGATAGGAAAATCTGAGCAAAGTTTATTAATAAATAGCCAGGATCTTTTTTGACTGAAGGTCATTAATTTGTTATAAGTTTCAGTGTTCAAATTATCTTTGATTGGACCTCTAAGTATTAATGAAGCTTGGTTTACTTTTAAGGGTAATCGAATACTAGAGAGAAAAAGTAGGCTAAACAGAGTCCAAAGTTAAACAAATATTTTCCACACACTCCCAACCTTCAACTCCCTCCCCTGGAAACAATGCACACTAACAGTCTTAGAAAGACACATGTAACCATACATGACTCTTGAAGAAACAGTTTACCTGAAACTGTATTATCAAGGCCTAGCTTCATCTAGTTATGTCATCAAAATATTTTATCAGGAATTCAGGGGCCTTTAAACTGGGGCTTAACACATGGAGCTTTGTTCAAATTTTGCATTTGGCTGCGGTACCCTACAGAAAATACATCTAAAACACTTGAAAATATCTTTAGAAATGCAGGTGATGCTTTTCAAGCCAGACGCAGAAAGTACAAGAGCAATCTGAAACACTTGATTTTTTTCTCAAAGTCATCCATCTTGATCTGGTCATAATGAGCGATGATAAGACTAAATTCCTGTATTTAAATATCTGAGTCAAGAGTTAGAACCTGCTTCTTAGCAGAGTGTAAATACATCATGGGATAGAGCCAGAAAATGGTTAGCAGGTGAATAAGCAGGTGCATCATTATTAAGAATATGTACTTTGTGATCACAGTGAGTACGGCAGTGTACTAAATTCAAGAGTTTAAGTAACTATTCCAAATTAGAAAAGAAAGCAAAGGTAAAATATTCAAATATTCTTTCCAAGCACAAAAGCTAAAAATTCATAAAATCCTAAGAAGAGATCTTTGAGAGGCCACCCTCTCCAAACTAACAACAAAAAAACCAAGCTAGCTTTTAATGACTTCTAGAGAAGGACATCTTACATGTTCCTAAGGAACTCCTTTCCCAGGTAACCACTCTGACATTCTTCAGGAAACTCTTACTTGTCAAACCTAAATCTTTAATGTTTTAGCTTAAACTCGTTTCCCAACAGGGTCAGAGAGTATAACTGATTATTATTTTATATAAAAATTGAAGGCTGTTATTAAGCAAGTGTTTGGTTTCTCCATCTACATACTATTAAATAACCTCTCTGTGTGTACTGTCCATTTAAATGACTTCCTTATCTAGGTCCAGAAGCATACCCTGACCAATTCTTTGGCAAAACAATACTCCAGTGACAAAATGCTAAAAATAGAAAATAAAAAGGACTATGACTTAATAAATACCTAAATAGAACCATTTAGAATAAATTGAACATAAGAAAAAAAAGAAAAAAAAAAAAAGAAAAAAAAATATAAAAAAAAAAAAAAGAAAAAATAGAAATCTTACAGCCTATCTTCTGTATTATTTCCCATGCAAAGTTTCCACAAAGCCTTATCCCCAAATTATTGGTCATATTTAGCATTAGAATACAACTTTGGCAAATTCTAACATGTGTGGTCTCTTAAAAATTCTAAAGTTGTGGGATGGAGGATGAGAGTGGGAAAGGATGCCTTAGGATCCTGCTAACCAATACTGATTCAGAAGGCCACATACAGGTGACCAGCTTTCATAAGGCTATTCCAATTTTTCTTTTGGCTTCATTTATTGACACAAAGGGACTCTTGGCTGAGCACAAACTTTTAGCCATGAAGCCTATCCCTCTGTTTGGGCTGTCCTTTCCTAAACTTAAATTAACCCTCTGAGCTGCAGCTCTGCCACTTTGTGTCTTCTGGAGAGAGAAAGAGAACATATGGCAAAGGTCAAAATTGGCAATAGTGTCCTGAAGATCAATTACATAATAAATAAGATACCCAAAGGCTTTGAACATTGCCCACCAGAAAAGTTTAAAACAGCTTCGTAAGTAAATCTGTGTTCACACTCAATCCCATACTTTGTGCAGCTTTCTCAGAATTATACCAATACTGCTCCCTAACTCTTTCAGGAGACCTCAAAATAGCTTCTCTGTGGCAAAGAATCCTCCAAGTTACTTCATAAGGGACCACTTATCCAAAATTAAAATTTTATAGTTCCCTGAAAACTGTGCTGATTATTCTCCACTTGTCTTTTCATAGCCATTCTCCACCTTTCTCTGCCTTGTTCCAGGTCCTATAAGATTGTGTCATTCCTTTGTTCTCTGGCTTACAGTTGGGTTCTGACAAGAGAAGAGAGAGGTCAGGATATTTATTCTCTTACCCCCAACTCCTTCTCCTCTGCCATTTCCAGTATTTTCTACGTGAGGGTATCATTTCTTTATTTCCTACTTTACTTCTGGCCTCAGTCACTACTTCAGTATAAACATGAGTTTCTTCAGACTGTGAAAGTACATAATCACCAAATACAAACTCCAAAGATGAGCACAGTAAGAATTTTTATCATGCCTAAGTTGGCAGAAAGGCTGCCCTCTAAGTGATAAATATGATAGTATGAACCAGAACCAGTATTTAATTTTTTCTATTATCATTTGATATTAAAATTATAACAGCATTTTGATATTAAAAAAGAAGAAAAAGAACAATAGTAACAACAACTGTGCGAGATGACATTTCATAAAGAATTTGCATCAAGGGTCTTAATACCAGACACATGGCCTCATCTCTACAACCTGTTCTTATACCCTATATCTAAAGCAATGGATAGCTTATGCTGTAGCTTAAAACAGTACTTTCCAAAAGAAAACTTGTGATTTATAATGTTTTTTAATATTTCGACAAACATTTTTAGCAATACATAATTACAACCAATGGTCCTTACTCAGGCCATTTTTAATCCTGAGGAAATCCTCATTTCAAATATAATAGCTGACAAGTCCTACATCTACTGTGTAAAAAGCATGATAAAGCAATTTTCCAACAGGGAAAAAAAAAATTATACTGTAAATCACAAAGCAAATTATGCTACTGAAGATCAGAAAATACTAAAATCAGACTCTTTGGGAAGCTACGACTGAAACTTAATGACCAAGCAACTAAATTAAAATGATTCACCCCAAAACTCAACGGATGTCCATAATGTGCTAAGACCATATGTGGGACTAAGACATGGTACTTTCAGAGCTGGAGCAGCTTCTAGAGGAAGTATTTATCTCTATTCCTGCAATCTCCTAGAAGAAGAGTATTACCAGTGTAGTATAAAAGCATTAATCATAACTGGATAACAATTACTGAGTTTTCTGGTGATGTCATTCAGGCATTCCAAAACACTTTTGTGAGGACAACCTGACAATAGGAGTTTAAAGTGCTTAAAAAAATTAAAAAGTCCCCATTCTCACAAATTCTTATTACATTAAAAGATAAACTTTATGAGAAAACATGAATTTTTAATCAGTTAACTAGAAACTCAAGGGAGAAAACAGACATTAGGTATCCAGGGAGTTTCAGATCTACCACAGATATAAGTTACTGCTAAACAAATCTAAGGCACCTAACTTCAACTTTCCAAGTGGCGCACACAGGTTTTATATAAAGTGGCAAAATTTTTAAATAAAATAACATCAGATCTTCATTATTCAGAAAGCTACTATCTGGGTCTCTGCTGCTTGACTTCCTCCTCCCTTTTGGTCCATCTTTTAAGTATTTCTACAAGATGGGAAAAGGAAGTGAAATTTAAACTGGTTAGTATGACTAAATCACAGCAGCTCTGCAAAAAGTTTTATAGAAAAGGAACTTGGAGGAACTTTCACTGTGACTTCACATAACTACTTTCGAAAATCATACCCATATGGTGGCAATTTAAGCCAGAAAGGTCTTCTTATCCCCAATATTTCCCTTCCTTTAGTAACCAGGACTACTGTTCTCAGCCTAGATAATGTCTTTAAAACAGAAATACTCCCAGGAGAGGTAATACAAAAAAGTCATTAACAGCTTTCTACAACTTAAATCAAGAGATTTATTTTCCTCCAGAAAGGATGAACCCAAGTAGCCTGCCCTAAAACATAGGGTACCTACTATTAAGAGGGACTGGGGGAAGTGGGATAAATAGGTAGGGCACAAAACATAAAAGTAGGAAAGTACCAAAGGCAAATCCTTCTCCTTATCACATAACCCATATCAGATGCACAGATCCACAGATGAAGTATCTTAAGCTAGTCAGATCCCAGATCCATACTCTCCATGCCTTTCTAATCACCTGATCACCAAGGTCACTAGGCACCAGGAAAACCTAGTGAACCTTATAAAGGGGCATTAGCAAGATAATCTCAATGAAATCCAAAGGCTGAATTTACACACACACAAACACACACACATCCTTCTGCTGGGGTGCTTTCATTTTCATCTGCAGGCTCAGGGCCTGTGACCCAACAAGGCAATGAGATCCCAAGAACACTGTCCACTCAAAGCTGTTCGAATTTCTAAGAAGAGAGAAGGTGGGAATAGGCCAAGAACAGGACCCTGAGATTCTTTTGGTTGAATATTTCTTAGCTGGAAAAAATCTAGAGCTATGACCTAGAAGAAAACTGGACATGCCTGTCCTGCCAATGTGTGGTCAAAAGGAAAACCTATTTTGGCCCAGGCAACCTGACTTGTTTCTGAAAGGCAGAAAATAGTTTTGACCTTGCAAGAATGAGTGGTTCTTTCATTGGCCAAATTCTGTACTGCTAAACCAAGACTATCACTACTCTTCTTCCCCCAAAGATTTCAGAGCAGCCTGACACATATCTGCTCCTCCTCAGTGTAGAGTGAAAGGTAAAGGTACCATCAATCTTCATTTTACCACTCAAACCAAAAGAAACCCAGAGACTAGCCCCACTTACATGAAGCCCAGAATTCCCAGCTCTTTGATTCAATCCATTGCCCACTAACATCTACATCCGACCCTCAATATGGACACTTTCAAACCTGATTAGTGTAGATTTAACAGAGTAGAAGGGGAACTAATTAGAAATACCCGATTTTGTACTGATTTACATAAGCATCAAGACTTAGACGCATTTAGTATTTTAGAAATACCCAAAAAGGAAAATAAAATGGAGCCAAGTTATGTAAACACTAAAAGCTCAATACAATTAGATCATTGGCTGATTTCTACAAAATATTGTGCTCTACCTCATTTTACAACTTTTCATTTTCAGCAGGATTTAATATTTAGCTGTTAAGATTTTCTGTATTTTGAAAAACTGTGGCTGAAAAATATTTGGGTAAAAAACGAGTTTTAGGTGCTCTGGTTTGATCTTTAGGAAATAATACAGAATTTTGGCTAAGTAGAACTAGTTTCCATGTGACAACGGACAAAGAACCAGAGCAACAACTGCTAAACAGCTGAAAAGGCAAATCACGCTGAAGGAAGGAGAAATTTTCACTTAAATTTTAGAGAAACCAAATGACAAAACTCTTTAGCACATGAGAAAGAGAGTGTTGCTAATTTTAGTTTGAAGTTCACATAGGGGCCCTTCATCATTCCTGATGAGGTACATTCCAGAGCAAACTCATTTGCAAACAACTTTGACAAACAAACTAAAATATATTTACATGAAAGGAATAGAGAAGATTAAAAAACAAAAACAAACAAAAAACCCCACCTCATCCAGAGTAGCTCATTTAGGCAATACCATTAGTTAGGCAGGAACAAAGTATGCAATGGCACTTGCTTTCTAAGGGGTTCTTGATAACCTAGAGATTAAGATGGGGGAAACACCTTAATACGTCCAATAAGAAGACAAGAGTGTGGCAATGAATGACAAACTCCTTGGCAGGGGAAGAAGACAACTAGAGGACAACTAGAGGACGTCTAATTAGAGGCCAATGCCATTGCTCTGCCAATAGCACCATCTATCTATTCCCAGCTTTCTCAATGTGGTTTCTTTTAAGTCATTCATGATAGCACAATTAAGCAGAAATAGGCATAGTTATAAAGCAGCATTTCCCTTGGCCCTTCTTTATGTAAGGAGGGCAAAGGCTGAAATGACTAAGGATAAGAAGACTTTTGAATTCAGAAAACGCTGATTTGGGGAGAAGAAGTTTTGGATGAATATATATATATATATTTTTTGGGCAATGTTGTGGAGAATGGGGATTAATTTTGTCGGATTTCCAACTAACTCCAAATACAGTAACACTCTGAGGCACTGGAGGTTGGAACCTTCATTTTAACATTTGAATTTGTGGGGGACACAATTCAGTCCATAATAATCCCCAGTGCTTGGAGTGTACTGTGTTATCAGGCATCCCCTAAGTGCAGTTATGATGATGATGATGATCTCACACGAGTCTAGGCTTGCTGTTCATATTGTATAGAAAAGAATTTCTAATAGTCCAGAAACAAGAAACACACACACACACACACAAAAGCTATCTGCTGACTGCTCAGATCTGCCAGCCCAGTTTAGCAGAAGCCATATCTGGCCTCATCCTTACTGAACTCAACTTTGAAATGTCATTTAATCAATAGGGGCTGCCAGGAAGGGGGCTGGAAAATGGCACAAAAGAAATCTTTCCTAATCCTCACTCCCAGATCCTATTAAGTACCTTGCTTGCCACACTGTATCCCAAAGTCCAGCTCTGAAGACTGACTCAGAATCTGGCATAACATTCTGTAAGAGAATATGGGGATGAGGGAAGAAGAAAGGATTTGTAGTCACTGCATGAAGTTAGTCACTAGCCTCTCTAGCTCAAATAGTTTACTGCAAACTTCTGGAGGTGGCAGAAAGAGAGGAGATTGCATCTTTATTGTCCAGGGTTGAATTCTGGCATCACTTAGGTTGCTGGGGCCTTTGTTTATACACAATAATCATCCCTCATATTAACATGGTGTTTTACAGTTTAGAAAGCCCTTTCACATGCATGACCTACCTCAGCTGATCCTTAGAACGACCCTGTAACTAAGCAGAGACCAAGCCAGAGGTAAGGTACTTTGAACAACTGTAGAAGTGACAGACCTTGTCCATCTGACCCCAAATCACATCTTTTTAGCTATATTCAGCAGGAAGACTTCGTCAGATAATGCAATGGATTTTATGGGTTTTGATATACTTCTGATCCAATTTATGGAGGAAAAGAAAGTTAGGCCTCATTTGCTTAATATTGCCCACAGTTCTAGAAACTAGGATTAAATGTTCAGCCCTTTGCAAAAGACAGAACAGGTAGTCAGGTCCTAACTGGCGAAGAAAGAGAATTTCTTACTTTGTCACCATTCATTCAGCAGGCTTTGGAAGTAGTGGAGGGAATAGAAGAGATTGAGGGGGATACAAGGATCATCTCTGAACCCTGGGGGAAAATGAAATGCCTAAAAAATGAAATGCCTCAATTAAAAAGAAGTCAGCCTGGAAGGCAGGAGTAGGAGAGATTATGGGAAAAGTGTGATAAATCTGAAAACATCAGCAAATGTAAGCGGATACTGATATTACACTAACGATAATAATATTAATAGCAATGATAACTAACAATGGCTAACATTTATCAAAGATATAAAAATGCCAGGCATAACACTAAGTGCTTTACATGTATTATTTCACATTGGTGAGGAGAATTTTATCCCATTTTACAGATAAGGAAAGATGAGCAACTTGTTTAAGGCCACACAGGTAATAAGTGGCAGAGCCAGTTTTAAACCCAGGTCTGTCTGGCTTCAGAGTCCAAGCACTTAACCATTTCACAATCCTGACTCACATTCATATATAATAACATAAACACCATTATTTATAGTCACTAAGTACCCACATGTGAAAGTTAGTCTATGATTAAGTTAACTTTAACAGACTCAAAGGAAAGCTGAGTGTTGATAGTACGATAACCCAAAGTTACTATGCAGAGACATATTATAAAGAGACTGAGTTCTTATTCTGAAGCAAGATGGCCTTTTAGTCCCTCTCTCTTTCTGCGTGTGTGTGGCGGCAGGGGGAGGGAGGGAGGATTCAACAGTATATATAGTTACTTGTCCCCATCACCACCAGTGGGAGGTGACATTTGCTTTTGTTGTTCTATTGACTAACGTGTGGACCTCCTTGACTGAGACTCCTTCTCCCAGATCACAGTCAGTAGAACCAAAATACCTGCTTAACCCTGGGGTTCTTTCCATCTATAATCAGAAGGAATTCCCAGTTCTGCCTTGTTATCTAACCCAGGAACACCAAATTATTCATCTTGAAAAAAATCACATCAGCATTTAAAAGCACTTTCGGAATACAAAAAGATAAATATGATCATTTTGCAACATATACAAATAACAAATCATTATGTTGTACATCTGAAACTGATATAATGTTATATGTCATATCTCAATTTTTTTAAAAAGCAAAGAGAATGAAAAGGTATTGGGAAAAAGAGAAAAATATATTGAATTATGAGTTTAAACCTTTAACATCCTTCATATTTGGCCCACATCTGTTCTCTGGCCAAGGCAAGGGTAAACAGGGCTGCGTGGACTGAAGGAAAAGAGTGCCCTTGATAATGCCCGAAAGAGCACAGTTCACTCATATGTAATCAAGGCTGACTGAAAACCACCTAAAACTGAGAGAATGTAGGCGGCATATACACTGTTAAAAATAAAAATAAACAAACATAAATAATTAGTAAAAATAGTGTTTACTCTACTTTGTAGTTTATTCTTTTGTTAAAAAGAACATATTTAGCACTCTATCCAAGATTATGTCAGTAAGTCAGAAATATGAACTATCTAAGAGGGGCCAAAGAAATGGGACAAAAATATCAGCGAAAACAATGAACTATTTTGAAGAAAAGAGAGGTATGTCCCCAAAGGAGATATAAGAAAAACATCTTGACAGTATGACTTATGTTTCCTATTCAAAATAACAGTCTATGTTTACCTCCTCAACTTGGTTTGGCAAGTTCTTTGCCAATGGAGGAAGCATGAATAGAATATGGTCCTCATCTCCTGGCCCCAGTTGTGTTTTGAAGGTTTCTGAAGAATTTTAGCCATATTTATAGAATATAAGGCATTTAAAAATTTTCATTACATCATTTCAAGTATACAAAAAAATGACAAAAATATGACTCTACTATACTCTTTCCCCAGATTCACCATTTATTCAATTATTTATACTTTGCCACATTTGCTTTGTCATTCTCTCTCTCTCACAACCACGTGAGAGTAAATAGGTTATGTCATGCCCTTTTATCCTAAAAATTTTAGTGTATATTTCCTAAAGACAAGAAATTTTCGTATATAGTCACGGTTATACAATATTGATAAACACTACTATCTAACCCAGTCTACATTCAAATTTTATCAAATACCTCAGTAATGTCCTTTATGAAGTTTTTTTTTCCTGCTTCCAAATCAAACCCACAATCAATCACACATTGATTGCATTTAGATGTCATGCATCTTTAGTCTCCTTTAATCTAGAATAGTTTCTCAGTCAACCTGTCTTGTGTTTCTTGATCTTGACATTTTTGAAGAATATGTTAGTTATTTTATAGAATGTTAATTTGGGTTTGTCTGCTGTTTCCTCATAATGAGATTCTATGTACGTGCAAATGCCTATCTATTCCCTTGTTCCTACCCCCAGTGATTAGTGAACATGGGTTCTGAAGTCATACAAGCCTAAATCCAAACCTAAATTAAAACTTCACTACTTTCTAGCTGTGTGGCTGGCTAAGTTTTAAATTCCTAATCTGTAAAATGATGATTGGATAGGGTTGCTGTGAAGAATTAATGAGATAATGCATCCAAGGCAACTTAACACAGATGGGGTGGGGTAAACTGTATCTTACATTCTCTGATTTTACCACAGTATCTCATACCCCAGCAACATTAAAATAATATTGGTTGATTAAGCAGCATCTCTACTGACTCCAGGTTAGAGCTGCCAAGAACGTGAACTTGTTTAGGGGAGTGCTGATGAATACCGTGACTAAAAGCAGGGTCAGGAGCTCAGATGCAAAGCCTATCCCTTCCTGTCAACTCATCACTGTCAGTTCTAAGAAAAAAGAGAACAGCCAAATCAAGCAATTTTCTTATAGTCAAATTTTAATCTTCAACAATAACACTAAAAAATCAGGAAGCCCACAGTTAAGATGCCATTCTTTCTTCATTTCCGTAATTCCCTTGCCCATAGCAAGAGGGCAAGGGAGCTCGTGTGCAGAGCATTTCCAATCTATTGTTTTAGTACGATAATCTCATTCTCCCCACCTTCTCTTAGAAGACACCAATAAAATTATTCTATTTATGTTAAATCACCCCATGTCAGAGATTAAAACAAAACAACAAAAAAAGAATTATAGTAGCTGAACCAATTCTTCAAAGTACAGAAATACAAATCCACTTTTGAGATTTGGAATCGAATTTAATTGGTATTTTTCTATGTTACTATCTCAAATATTTCATCATTTTTCTGTTTTTTCCCCGTCTGTCAATTAGAACTTCAAATGAAAGTCAAATGATCCCTAGGGGGAAGAAAAATAAAATGAAACAAACAAGTAAATTTCTGTGTCCCAAATTTCAACCTGTGAGGAGGGGCCTCTAGCAAAGCAAGCGGAAAATTAGGTTCTCATCACTGTGCCAAAATGAGGGTTTACATCTGTAGTCTGAAAAGATAAAAGAAAATTTTATTTTATTTATTTATTTTCTTTTGACGGTACCGCATGGCATGCGGGATCTTAGCTCCCCTACCAGGGATCAAATCCACGGCCCCTGCAGTGGAAGTATGAAGTCTAACCGCTGGACCGCCAGGGAAGTCTCAAAAGAAAATTTTAATGCGAAGTCTTTATTTTCATCAGTGAAGAGTAAAAATATATAGTATGAACATTAAGACAGAACTTCCAGTAATTCTGTCATTTATAGGACAGAGGCCCTAAGTCTGAGTCTGCCTTCAAGAAATACTTAGATTAAAATGAACTGTTGGGCTTCCCTGGTGGCGCAGTGGTTGAGAATCTGCCTGCCAATGCAGGGGACACGGGTTCGAGCCCTGGTCTGGGAGGATCCCACATGCCGCGGAGCAACTGGGCCCATGAGCCACAATTACTGAGCCTGCGCGTCTGGAGCCTGTGCTCCGCGACAAGAGAGGCCACGACAGTGAGAGGCCCGCGCACCGCGATGAAGAGTGGCCCCCACTTGCCACAACTGGAGAAAGCCCTCTCACAGAAACGAAGACCCAGCACAGCCATAAATAAATAAATAAAATTAAAAAAAAAAAAAAAAAAAAAAGAGTGATTTATAAAAAAAAAAAAAAAAAAATGAACTGTTTTAGAAATGGGAATTCTCAACCGGAGGTTAAGTCTAAACATATGACAATGATGATGCTATACCCTGAAGATCACTATTAACCTCTGTTCTTTAGGACGTAATGGCTCATAATTGGAAATTTCCAGAAAGTAATATATACTTTTGCAAACATCTTTAAATTTAGGGAGAAAAGTACTTCTCAACCACTCCACTGCATCACCCATTAAGATCTTACTCAGTATTATGTTTAAAAGTTCAGTATATTTAAAACATTTTTAAAGTTAAGGTTAGAAAGGAGTATGTAAATGCATGTAAACTCCGCCATTTTATACTGTTTCCCTCTCCCTCTATAGGAAGATCAAGAAATGAGACTCCTCCATCATTACACATAGAATCCAAAGCAATATCATGAAGGGAAAAAAATCATTGGCTTGAGAGTTAAGACAATTTAGATTTAGATATGGCTCCACTATTAAAAGCTGTGTAACGTTGGGAAAGTCATCTAATTTTCTTAAGTTTTGGTTTCCAAATCTAGAAAATGGAAAAATTGTATTTATCTTATAGGACTGTTATAAAGATTAAATAAGATAGCATATATGCAAGTACCCAGCACTGTCTTGTGTGAAACAGACTCTCAATAAATGTTAGTCTCTCTTCCTACCCTGTTACATACATCCTGTCCCCTGACACTTCAAAAGGAGTTCTCCTGAACACTTTAACTACAGCTCTGCTTCCTTCAGAACAGGCACTTGGCTCTTAATAGTGACAAACAGTCATGTGAAAGACTCCTGGGACCTAACATTGTCCTGGTGAAACAAAAAAGAGCTCACATGGGGAAACAGCACCAACTGCTTCAGGCTATGACAAGCCCCAAACAGTAAATCAACTCCTGCATGTTTTTACAGTGTTACTTAACATCCTGAGAGCTCTGTGCTCTTTCAACACACTTTTTTTCTCCCTGCAAGGATCAGGCACACTATTTGCCCTCTCTTCCCTTCTTAATAGAAGTCTTTATTCAACAAGACCACCCAATGGATTCAAATATTAGGAATTAGAAAAGGCTACGCTCAACCATGAAGAAACTGGCAAAGTCTCAGGACTAAACAGTAAGCCCTTCTTAACCTTTCAGAATCTGGATTTTTGTGCTTTCTGTTCTTGGAAATAGCAGACTTGCTGATACACTGGTACAAACATGTCTGTTTATTTCCCTCGCCTGCATTATCACAAAAGTCTTACCATGTAGAAGACCTCTTGCTGAAGTCCAGAACCTTAGACTCTGCCTGTAATCCAATAAAGCAATGCTTCCCAACCTCTCCCACTTCATGGTATAGATAGACAACACAGGACACTTCTGAACTGAAGGGGCTTGAAAGTATTGATGGCTACAAAGGATCAAATACAAGCAGCATTGAGAGAAAAGGTATACAAAGATAAACCTATTTGCCATGTGACTCAGAGACTTTTATCACATAAACATAATTGTTTCAGCTCCAAGCTGCTCTAGGCCAATGTCCACACTCCTTCACAGGGCTGACCACCCATGTCAGACCTAAAGGAAAAAGTGGATTTCAGAAAAACAATCAACATTTTTTTTTTTCACACACACACACTGTATTTTATTTTTACAAGAGATAAATAGACTGACACCAAGCATTGTACATGGATGACCACAACAAAAGCAACAATGAAACAATCAACATTTGACTGGAGGCAGCAGGTTCTCAATGTAAAGACATTAAAACACTAAGTCAGTGAATTAGGCATGAGATACTTATTGACTGTCTTATATCTGCTAGGTATAGTTCTAAACACTGAGGATTCAGTGGTAAGCAAGATGGAGTCTCTGCCCTTGAGGAGCTAACATTCCAACAGGAAAAAAAGGCAATAAATTAAAACAATTTAAAAGGCAATTTCACTAGATCATGTAGATCAATATTTTTGATCTACAGTAGACATGTAGATCAAGACTTTTGACATTCAGGAATTCCCTGGAGGTCTAGTGGTTAGGACTCTGTGCTTTCACTAACGAGGGCCCGGGTTCAATCCCTGGTCAGGGAACTAAGATCCTACGAGCCGCGCGGTATGGTTAAAAAAAAAAAAAAAAAAGACTTTTGACGTTCTGAGAAAACCGTTAGCCACTTTCCAGGTAGTTTACTCAAGGAGGTAAAGAAGACTGAATAAATTATAAGAGGCTGTCTCAGTTCTAAAATTCATTTCTCACATCATTGTCTCCTTGCTATGGACCTAGCGTCATTGCCCCGCCCTTTGGTAACACATACAAAAGCACGATGAGATCATTCATAGGAAGATAATGAAGACCCAGACAGTATAAAATTACAGAGCACAAGACCAGAAATCTCAAGATCTAGGATCTACTTCCAATTCTATCACTTAATACTCGTGTGAACTTAGGTAATTCAGTTAAACTCCCGGAGCCTGATGTTCTTCATCCATTGTATCCCACTTTGTAGGGGTTTTAGGAAATTTAAATGAGGCAACATAATAAAAGAACTTATTTAAAACATTGGACAAATACCAACTATTATTGCCTAATCAAAATGTTTATAGGAAGGCAGATGAGAAAAGGGGCAGTGACTACATTTAAGGCCAAAATGAATCCCTACTCCTGTATATTAGCTGTTCTGAAAGCTTTGCTTCCATTCTATTGTCCCAAAGGGCTCACCCTTTGGAGCAAATGGATCCTAAAAGTGATGTCAAGTCTCAGACAGCCTTCTTAGTGATTACTCCCTATTCTGAGCTAAGGTCAGAACATTACTTTCTGAAAGGTATTTCATTTCTTGGTAACTTTCCCATGATTAAATATCCTTACTTTCTGAGTTATTTTCGCTGATTATTGTCAATTAGGAGGTAGGAAGTAACTATGAAGTGACCTTCCTAGCTGTTAAGACAGAGACTATCAAAGACCTTGATAATCTCTCCTTTCTTCTTGGAAGACTATCCTTTCATTTTCCTTGGGTATCTCCATAGCCATCATCTTAAATTCAATTGCCTATGGGGCAGAGGGCCAAGTAGAGACCCAAAGCAGTCTGGGGCAATAAGGGGAGAGAGTGAGGAGTGGTGGGATTAAAGTGGTGAATACAAGTATCATTTAAAGGGATAATAATTTCTCAGCTCCAACCTCTTATTTGTAGAAAACTGGGCCCGGTGTTAACCAATATTTGTTATTTCAAAAAATTCTAGAAACTTCATTTTTGTGTGACACCCCTGAAATTTTTATTTGCAAAATGCTCAGTCACCTAGGATAACTATAAATTCACAGTGCATATGCCTTCTGTCAGTGAAAAGAGGAGTCATTTATTTTTAAAGCATTTATTGATGCTGATATATAATTTACATTATTTTGATTTGAGGAAGTAACTATTATGCTGGGCCTTGCAACCTAGAGATAGGAGAGAGGATATTTAAGGCTAGGCAAACGTTATGCGCAAAGACATTGAGGGAGAAATATGCCTGGCATGTTGCCGGGAGGAAGGAGAATGGATAGACTTGCTTAGCTAAAAAAGAGAATTCCTTTAGAGAAGGAATGGGATGCAGATGGGAAAAAATTGTGAAAGACCTTGAATTCTAGAGTAAAGAGCTAAGATTTTAATAGATAACCTTTAAAAGATAAAGGCCATGATAAGGAGGGGAAATCATTGCATTTCGTATCTTGCCAAGAGTTATATGTTGCTATTCTTCACATCTTTTTCAAAATACAGGATAAGGCTGAATGCTGACCCATAAAACCTGGAGTTGTGAAAAATTCCCAAATGAATGCCAGTTTAACCAACCACACTATAAGTCAATTCTGTTGGCACTGTGGTGGTCAAGGCTTTCAAAGCAAAAATTAAATGATCTCTAAAGGGCTATTTCTTTCTGATCAATAAAAACATTTAGAATTTAAAACTCAAAAAAAGGGTTACTGGACAGTTTGGCAACATTGTCAGGTTAAGCATCAGACAGACTGCCTGTCAGCTGGCAAGAAGCTGGATAGGGAAGGCTGGACTCATAAAATTCTTCCACCAGGGGCACTAGCCCCTGAATGCACCACTATTCACCTACATTCAAAATGTAGAGACACGCCTCTGGCAGCTCATGTTTCAACCCGAGAGCCATTTCTCTTTTCTTCTGCAACAAATGACGATGGGGCTCCCAGTCCAACTGATATTCTCAGTAAAGTTCCTAGAGACAAATGACCAAAAGAATAGAGCTATGGACTTTCACCATGACCTGTTATACTAAAATACCAAACCTAATGGGCTTTGTTCTTTTAGACAAAACATCCTAGAAAGCAGAGTTAAAAAGATCATATATACATTACTAAGGAACTTAAACTTTATCACAAAGGTAATGCAGAAACCATTAATGATTTTTGGCCCGATAAATATCATTATCAGGAGATTTTAAGGAACACTAACCTGGTAGTACTATTCAAGGTGGCCTGAAGTAGGGAGAAAGACCAAAAATAGGGAGACTAACTTAGGCAAATGCACAGAACTGGGAATGAGCATGTTAGGTCTGTAGGACAGTGAGGAGGCCAGGTTGGGCCTTTCAGGGCTTATGAAACCATCAGGAACTGTTATTATTCTCGCTCACATACATGCAAACTCACACACAGACACACGTGCACCCCCCCAAACCACCCCCCCCCCGCCAACACCTTAGTTCTAGTCTCTTCTTCCCAGAAAACCAATTCTGCAATATACACATGATACACATAATTACTACTCTAATGCAAGCTCTATGTGACCTCTCAGCTACAATGCTCATCACCATCTGGCAGCTTCCCTACATCAATAAGTTGAAAATCCTGAAAAGAATCTATCTCAACCCTAAACCATAGGCTCTGCCTGAGCAGAGCCTGTTACACCAAACCATGTCACAAATACCTGTTTAGCCTATGGATGGGCAATCATTGCTCAGGGTTCCCCTGATCTAATTAACTGGGGATCAGTGGGTAGGGATAAAAAGCTGGCATGGTTTACTACTCACGTAGCAAGGACTATAGGGAAAGGAGTTTCTCTTAGGTCAGTTGGCAGGGTAGCACAGGCAATGATAGACATTTTTTGCTATAGCTTGGGAAAAGCAGAAAATAAGCTACCCTAGGGAGAGCACAGAGAACTTTTAAAGCCAAGTGGATGTGATAGTCATTTAAGATTAGCAAACATGTAAGATTAACTGGTACCCGATGGAAACAAATTGTTCATTTGACTAAATATGATGCCTGTGTATGTGTGCACCCTGATTTAAGCAAACTACCATATATGTAAAAAAACCTTAGTTTCACACAAGTGAAAAATGATGGTTCATTTTCTAAAGTTTTTTAAATTAGCATTTAAATATAATCCCCTAATGCTGAAAAATTATTAAAACTTAAAAAATTTGATGTTTATGATTTCCTAAGAACTTATATATTATGTAGCATGAGTAACATTTACTTCAAAAATTATATCTAAGTTTAATAAGTTCTATTTAGGTTTAATATTTATATATTACTATGTAATTTGGAACCTAATATATTCAATACAAATCCTAAACAAAATTAGCATAGGCAAGGAATGTGATAGACAAGCAAGGATTTAAATAGATATTTAAACTCAAAGCAAGCAATTTAGCACAGACTCCAACAATCATATAGAATAGATTTTCTGTATATCTTAGTATTTTGTACAATTCTTAATCTGCTATACTGTATATATTTGCTTTCTTTACATGACTGTTTCCTGAAACTAGAAAACAAACTACATTTGTTTACAGTTGTATCTCTAGCACCTAGAATTGTGCCTGACACAGAGCAGGCGCTTCTAAATTACGAAGAGCAGCTGGTGGGAAGGCTAGAAGAATGGAACAAACTAAGGGAAGTTTTGAATTCTGTCAGCCTTTATTAATGTCCTACAACAGTTTCATAGGAAAGAATACAGGTAGAACACATACTTTAAAATTTTAAATGTTTAGAATAGTTTACTATGGACAACAGAAGAATCCATTTCTAACTACATTGCTGATTTCAGGAAACACGTCCAAAGATAGCAACTTTTTCCTGAGTTTTTACCACCTATGAAACAAAATTATTCTTTCTAGTCATTTTTTTAGTTGTAGTAGGAAGATGAATCAATTTATGAAACTGACTTGCTCAATGAATTATAAAATTCCAGTAAAAGTTGAAAGCTAAGACTACTACATGCAAAGTTATTAAGGTGTGACTGTGTTCTATATACAGTCTCCACTGACAACAAGTCATGATCGTACGAAAGAAATGTATATACACAATGAACTACAATTCAAAATAAAATGTCAAGGATGTAAAAGAAAAAGGTTTAGCCCACGTATTATGAATGTATATACAAGAGGGATATTAAGTCTGACTGGAAGAATTAAAGAGATTCATGAAGAAATGGCATGTGTATTAGGATTTCTACGGGAGGAAACAGGGATATTTTGAAGTAGAGGGAACAGCAAAAGTACAAAAATAGTGCAGAGTTTCTGTATAAAGTTTTAAAGTCTAGTCTGATGGAAGAAGAGTCAGGATGGGATACAGCCATGATGAGATTTCATCGTAAGGCATTAGGAGTTAATGCCTAATTCCATGAGGAATGAAAGCCATTCAAGAGGAGTTAAATGGTCAGGTGTATATTTCAGGAAGCAGTGTGAAAGACTAGAGATGCAAAAGATTAGAGATCAGGTGAAGAGGGCCTGATCTCAGGCAGTGCCCATGGGAATAAATGGATAGATGGGTACACAAAAAACTGTAGACATACAGGACTAGGTAACCAAATGGATTGGAGGTAAGGAGAGAAAAGTAATGAAAATCACTAATACTTCCAGCCTGGTTTGTAAGGAGGATGGTGATGCCATTAACTGAAACAGGAAATGAGTGACAGAAATATGTTTGAAGTAAGAATAACACACATTCATATGTAGAAATTTCTTTATTCAAAAGTTAATAATATTAATAATCACCCCAAATAGGTTTTGGATGCTAGATATACTATCTAGCCCTGGAGAACATTTAAGAACAAAATGTTATTCACACTGAAAACATTTAGGTGACAAATAATAAATGATAGTGTGTCCATTGTTCTTTGTAATGTCTTAAATATTTTTGATAAGAGGGACCATCCTTAACTATTTATTAAGCATCCCAGAAATGTTTGGTTGAGTATGAAGTGTACTAACCAGACCAGACTAAAATTCTCATTTCAGCCTTTTATTTTTTGACTAGAAAAAATTTCAAACTACATTATAATAATCTTTATACCTCTGAAAAGAACAATTGTGGACTCAGAGTGGTCTAGAAAGATTAAGAAACAGTTTTTACAATTCATCCTTACTTTTGCCTTTAGCTCCACGTGGAACAGCTCTCTAACCTTTTAAAGACCACAAACTACATCTGTAAATTAGGGTAATAGTAATTGCCTTCCTACTTCAGAGAACATTTGAGAATTATGAGATAATGTTCTTGTAGTTCTCTGAACTGCACAGATCAAAGGCCTTAATTATCAATGATCAGTGGGATTATTCTGATGTCATTTTTCCTACTTCAGGTTTGCCTAAAGTCTGTGCTTGGATAAGGCTATAAAATTTTAAAAAATACTTTAGATGTAAGTCTTGGCTTATCTGATCTATTACAGATTTAGGCCAGTTACAACAATTATAGAGCCTATGTAGAACACTTAAAAGAATACTAGTCAGACAAGACATGCACATAAAAATAACGGCTGCCATCTAAAGAAAAGAAAACCATTTAGAAAACAACTGATAGCGGTATATTTTCAACTAGTTACAAAAAGATAAAATGAGCCTTTTTGAGATGTCATAAAACTGAATATTTTAATAATGAATTAGGAAGTCACTGCATAAGCTACCTGCTCTCCTGACTTATGACAATGGAAGCTGTGTTTAGAGCTGATCCTACAAAGAAAAACAAAACAAAACCAATCCAGAAACCATTCAAAGTTTTAAATTTTGCTTTATTTAGGAAAGAATAAAGAGATATTTAATTAAATTTTAAAAGTCAGAATTTCAGTAGCCAATCAAACTGAATACTTTGAGGGCAATGTGTCCACTAATGAATGATCAACAGATAGGAATGGCTTCATGAAAACTAAAAAGCTCTTTGTCTCCAGTACCTGGGACTATTCTGTCACTCCCTCCTTTCTGGCCGCACCTTTCCCTCCACAACACTCTACACCCTAAAAATCATCTCCTATTCCTCCCTTTAAGAAAAATTTCTGTTTAAAAACTCACCTATGAACTTGACAAAAATGTCCAGTCTAAATCTAATCAAATCTCTAGACTTAATTATCATTTTACAGGAACACAGGAACAAAAAGAACAAGGTAAATGACACATGATGAAGTATCAACAGTAAGATATCTAGAAAGTGAGACATTCTACAAGAGCACTGGCTTAGGAAGGAAAAGGAAAGCGAAGGGAAGGGAAGGGAAGGGAAGGGGAGAGGAGAGGAAATACAGAAAACAATACTGTATTATCATCATCAAGCTTGCTAAGAGACTAAATCTCAATTATTCCAACTACTAAAAAGAAATGATAATTATGTGACGTGATAGAGGTGCTAATTAGCACTACAATGGTAATCATATTACAATATATAAACGTAACAAATCAACATGTTATACCTGTAAATTTACATGTTACACATCAATTATATGTCAATTTTAAAAATTCACTATTTCTTTTATAATATTAACTCTAACAAGTATACCTAACAAAGTTAAAAAATTTTGTAATTTTATTACAAAATTGGAACAATGGATATTTTTCCCATCTTAAACCAAATTAAATATGTATAGCTAGCTAGTGTTTAAACAACATGAAACTGAACCTGCCTCATAAGAATTATTCTTAGCAAACAGTACACGCAAAATTATTTTTATTCTCCAAAGGTAAAAAAGATCTTAACTCTTCTTCTCACCCAGTAAACAAATGTTCCTCTATTTTCTGGCTTTTGATTTCTTATCTCCTTACTCCCTCTCTGGGTAAATGTGAACCAACTCATCGCCATGACAATCAACTCTCTGCAGATTACTTTCAGATTAATAATTTTGCCCTGAAACATCTCCTGAGCACAGTTCCTATATTTCCAACTATATGCTAGGCATTGCCACAAAGCCTTCGTGCTAGTGCCTTAAATCTAGTATGTGCCCCAAAATGAGTTCTGATGTCACAGAATCCTGGTTTGAAATCCTAATTCTACCACTTACTAGCTATGAGACCATGGGTAAATTACTTAAATTCTCCAAGCCTGTTTTCTCCCCTGTAATATGCAGATATGAGTAGTTCCTTCAGCAAAGGCTTGTTACTATGTCTAAATAAGATAATGCATGTAAAGACATAAGCACAATGCCTGACACACAGAAATTACTCAAAATACACTAGTCATTTTCTCTCTCAGATTTGCTCTTCACCCTGTTTTCTTTTATTTCTCCAAATAGCATCATTACCCTTCCAGTCCCAACCTCAAATTCCCATGGTCTCCTTTGACAACTTCCTTTTTCTTGTGGCTAACATCCAATTAGTTGTCAAATATTTCAATTCTGCCCAAAAAAATCCAATTGAAATCAACAAACATTTATGGAATGCTCACTATGTTTACAGGCAAATGTGTATGGGGTAAGAGTAAGACATAGAACCTGGGCTTCCCTGGTGGCGCAGTGGTTAAGAATCCGTCTGCCAATGCAGGAGACATGGGTTCGAGTCCTGGTCTGGGAAGATCCCACATGCCGCGGAGCAACTAAGCCCGTGTGCCACAGCTACTGAGCCTGCACTCTAGAGCCCGTGAGCCACAACTACTGAGCCCGCGTGCCACAACTACTGAAGCCCATGCGCCTAGAGCCCATGCTCCACAAGAGAAGCCACCACAATGAGAAGCCTGCGCACCACAAGGAAGAGTAGCCCCCGCTCGCCGCAACTAGAGAAAAGTCCGCATGCAGCAACAAAAACCCAATGCAGCCACAAATAAATAAATAAATAAATAAATTTAAAAAGAAGACATAGAACCTGCCTTTAAGAATGGGCTAGGAGTCACAAGAATGAGGCCAGGTGAGCAGAACTATAACCAATGAAGAACGGGATATGAATTCTAGCTCTTCCACGTATTATGAAGCCTTGGGAAATTTATGTGGAAAACTCATTTAGCCAGTTTCATTTTGTTCAACTACAAAATGGGAGTTACAATGCTTACCTCACCTGACTATATCCAGAATTAACTGAGATGGCATAAACAAAGGGCTCTGGACTTTTTTTTCTTTTTAACTCAGAGATCCCTTAAAGATCAAGTTGCACAATGGAGGTAGGGGGATTGGGGAAGGGGGTAAGGATTGTGTTAAATTGTTGAGATTTCTAAACTGCTTTTTAAAGGGGACTGTAGCCAAATATTGCTATGTAGGAACACAGGCCAATGATATGTATTTTTTAATTTTAAGGTGAGTCAGAAAGTTCACATTAACGTGAACCCTCCAGTTTTTTTTTTTTAAAAATTGGCATGTAATTAAAAAAAATTTTAAAGGGTGCACCAATATAATATCTGCTAAAAACTGTAAGTCACCAATTTGCAATCTATGCCTTAATGGCTCAGAGGGAAGGGAGAAGCTGCATATTAGTTCCCTTGCTAGAAGATTCAAAGACTTGGTGAGAGCGGAATGTAATGCTTTTGGTTTCATTACTTGGTTCTTAGTTTTCCCTGTGCTGAGAAAATGATGAGACAAAATAGAGAAGACAAATTAGATACTATTGTTGATAGAAAATACCAGAAATAGACAGCAAAGGCCTTGAATACCATTTAACTCTCTGGATCAAGAGTGTTGTATAATACAGATTTGCCTGGTCTTTGTGCCTGGTTCCTGAGAGAGCATCTAGACCCTTGGGATTTCCCCACTGATAGGAATGTCTTGTTATTCAGGGTGGGCTCTGATAGTTTACACTGAAGAGGTGACTCATTGTGGGCCCCTAGATAGCTTATACTAAAAAGATGACTCAGGATGGGGTCAGACCAAGCAGGAAAGACCAACCATGTGATCAGCGGGTTGACTCTGAGCCACTTAATATCAACCCAACATCTGGTGAGGGCAGGAGGGCTGGAGATTGAGTTCAATTATGTGACCAGTGATACAATCAATCATGGCTCAGTAATGTCACCCCAACAAAAACTCTGGACACAGAAGCTCAGTTGAGATTCTTGGTTGATGAACGTATCAGTGTGCTAGGAGGGAGATGAATTCAGATTCCAAGGGGAGAGGGCATGAAAGTTCTGTGTTTGGAACCCTCTTAGACTTTATCCTATGTATCTCTTCATTTGGCTGGTCCTGATTTGTATCCTTTATAATTAAATTGAAATCATAACTTTCCTGAGTTCTGTGAGTTGTTCTAGCTAATTATCAAACCTGAGGGGGGGTTGCAGGAAGCTTCTATATTTGCATCCAGTTGGTCAAAAGTGTGGGTGTTCTGGGACACCCAAACTTGCAACCAGAGTCTGAAGTGAGGGCAGTCTGTTGGAGGACCATGCCTTTAACTGGGAGATCCGCACTAACTTTGGGTGGTTAACATCAGAATTGAATACTTCAGTATTGTAAGAATATATCCTTTAATTGTAAGATTTAACACTATTAACACATTTTGATAGATCTAAATTGTTGGTGCCAGAGAGAATTCTAGTCTCAGGAATAATCAGGAGCCTAAACTCAAGAGCTTATATTTCAGCCACAAGTGATAATGTTAGCAAAGCAAGTACCAAATGTTACGTTAAGAAGACAAAGTCAGGGCTTCCCTGGTGGTGCAGTGGTTGAGAATCCGCCTGCCAATGCAGGGGACACGGGTTCGAGCCCTGGTCCGGGAAGATCCCACATGCCGCGGAGCAACTAAGTCCGTGCGCCACAACTACTGAGCCTGCGCTCTAGAGCCCGCGAGCCACAACTACTGAGGCCCGTGTGCCTAGAGCCCATGCTCCACAACAAGCGAAGCCACCGTGACGAGAAGCCCGCACACCGCAACGAAGAGTAGCCCCCGCTCGCCGCAACTAAAAGAAAGCCCGCGTGCAGCAACGAAGACCCAACGCAGCCAAAAATGAATAAATAAAATAAATAAATTAAAAAAAAAAAAAAAAAAAAAAAGAAGACAAAGTCAAATTGGAAATTATCCCTTTCTTAAAACAAAATAGAAAACTGACATTTATTCCCCCTTGAAAACTTGTCACAAGTCTGCCAGAAAGAAATACAACCAGTGAGAGTTTGTCTTTCAGGCCCCAGCAATATGTATGATTATTTATTTTCATTCAACTTTAAATCTTTGCCTTTCCCACCTCTCCCACCAGCCCTCTTCCCCTTCACAGGCAGGCCTCCCACCTGAGTTTCTACTCCTAACAAACACAACCTGAGCTCTAATTATTTTCTAAAGCCAAATAAGCTCCTTGGCCTTAATTGATGAAGGCTCACCTTCTATCGTATATCATTTACTATCAGATTGTTAAATTATTTTGCCTGCCTTGCTGAAAACCTTCCAATCTCCCATATCTGCCTCTGTTCTTGTTCTGCAGAGTCCAAAAATACACAGAGTTAATATCATGTTAACACCAGAAAAAGTAACAATGAAGCCAGAATATAAAATATCTGTCCTGTGTTATGCAAAGCCATTTTTTCCCTAAATCCCAAGTATTACAGCTCTAAACAAAAACTGTTTAATAAAGTGGGACTGACTGATTTTGACAGTGGTTGTCCTATTTTCCAAAAAGGTCTTTAGTATCCTTTCGAAGTTAATTAAATTTCATTTCTTAATGATTTAGTCATGTACTAAAGAATTTATACAACATGTATGTAGGGCTCTAAGAATAATAAAAACACATGGTACCCAATGATGCAGTTGAAAAATTAACACAATGTCAACATCTTTGAAACCGCTGTATCCCCCCCTTCCCTATTGCATTCTCTAATCTTCCCCTTGGAGCTAACCACTATACTTGCACTAACTTCTGGGAGTCACTTTTAATTCCAAATGTTTCTTTGCTCCTATTTCTTAAAAAGACTACCCTTTCCCCATTAAATACCTTTGCATTTTTGCTGAAATCAGTTGACCATGTATATGGGAGTCTACTTCTGGTCTTTCTAATCTAGGACCACAAACCAAATGACTTCAATTTGATGTCTACATTATGATCAGTGTGTTTCTTCATTAACTGGGATTTGAGACAGTAAGCAGCAACCTATAAATAGAATACGGGACTAAGAATCAATAGAAATTAATTCTAGTACAAGTCCTACCAACAATGAACTGAAGACTCCATGTGGCTTGGGGATAATGATCCCTATTACATGGGATCAGTGAAGGTCAAGTGAGAAAACATACAGAAAAATGCCTTAAGTGGGCCACACAACTAAAATATTTTTTTCTGATTTTTCATTTAGGAGTCTACAGCCTATCAAAACTGTATAAATTTAGTCTTGATTTGCATCCCTGATCAGTCACTATAGGAGTGAAGCAGCTGTAGTCAAAATTTCCCCTCATTGTCCTCTGGGAATTTAGGCATTTTCATAATCACTTTCATACAGATATTTTGCCCTCTTCTCCTCCCTCAAACTATAGTATAAGTATTGAAACGCTAAACAAAGATCATCTTAAGAGTTAGAGCACAACAACAGTAAAGAAAAAAGAGAGGGTGGGGTGGTGAGTTTTTTTCTACTCGTAGTTTCAGGAAGTAATTGTGAGATTAGAAATGATAATTCAATGAATCCAGCTGTCCTCCCTCCAACTTTATCTTTCAAAAAAAAAATGGGGACAGGCTTAGTAAATTCAAATTAAGTCTGAATAATGTCAGTTTCACTGCCTATAACCAGATAAAATTGAGTGGGAAATATCCCTGTTAATTCTGCTGTACTTCTAGAGTGGTAACAGGGAAGACCTAACCACCACACCACCACAGGGTTTGTCACATACTCCCTCCATGCACCCCCCCAAATCTAATCTCCCAATTCATCCCACTCTGTTGGGTCTTCGTTTCTGTGCGAGGGCTTCCTCTAGTTGCGGCAAGCGGGGGCCACTCTTCATCGCGGTGCATGGGCCTCTTCACTATCGTGGCCTCTCTTGCTGTGGAGCACAGGCTCCACACGCGCAGGCTCAGTAATTGTGGCTCACGGGCCCAGTTGCTCTGCGGCATGTGGGATCTTCCCAGACCAGGGCTCGAACCCGTGTCCCCTGCATTAGCAGGCAGATTCTCAATCGCTGCGCCACCAGGGAAGCCCCTGAAAAATACTGTTCTTGAAAGAGTATTTGAAATAAAAATAACAATTAAATTCCAGGTTCCCCTTAAAGTAAGTGCATACAAAATGTCACTATTGTAAATTTCTGGGTCATGGTAGCCTGGAGTTACATAATCAGTTTTGACTCATATATACATATATTTTTTTGTTTGTTTGTTTTTTTAATTTTTAAAAAATTTATTTATTTTATTTTTGGCTGCATTGGGTCTTTGCTGCTGTGCGGGGGCTTTCTCTAGTTGCAGTGAGTAGGGGTTACTCTTCGTTGCAGTGTGCGGGCTTCTAATCGCGGTGGTTTCTCTTGTTGCGGAGCACGGGCTCTAGGCCCACGGGCTTCAGTAGTTGTGGCTCGAGGGCTCTAGAGCGCAGGCTCAGTAGTTGTGGCACACGGGTTTAGTTGCTCCACGGCATGTGGGATCTTCCTGGACCAGGGCTTGAACCCATGTCCCCTGCACTGGCAGGTGGATTCTCAACCACTGCACCACCAGGGAAGCCCCAAAAATGATTTTTAAAGTACTCTGAAACATCTGAAAAGTGCTCCATGAGTAGGGAATGTACCTTTTCGCTTGTGTTAGAATTATTTCTAAAACATCTGCAATTTAATAAAGGACACAAAAATTCTTGGTTTTCCAGGCCTCATTTTATTTTATTTTATTTTATTTTTTTAATTAATTAATTAATTTATTTTTGGTTGTGTTGGGTCTTCGTTGCTGCACGCGGGCCTTCTCTAGCTGCAGCGAGCGGGGGCCACTCTTCCCTGTGGTGCGCAGGCCTCTCACTGCGGTGGCCTCTCCCGCCGCAGAGCATGGGCTCTAGGCACGTGGGCCTCACCAGCTGTGGCCCGTGGGCTCAGTAGTTGTGGCTCACGGGCTCTAGAGCGCAGGCTCAGTAGTTGTGGCGCACGGGCCCAATTGCTCTGCAGCATGTGGGATCCTCCCGCACCAGGGCTCGAACCCGTGTCCCCTGCACCGGCAGGCAGACTCCCAACCACTGCGTCACCAGGGAAGCCCAGGGCTCATTTTAAATGGACAAATTTAAATATAACAAAAAATATGACAACTACAATACCTCATTCACAAAAGGCTCTTTTCTCTGGGGTAAAGGGTGTGACACCAATGTGATAGCCATGGACATTCTCACTGTTCCTCGGAATTTGGTCAAATGTGTTTCCAGATGTCCTGCTGGACTGCATTATGGCCAAGCCAACCATTTCAGTCATCCCTGAAATCCAAGTGAGATCAGTCGAACCCAGGAATTCACTGGGTTCATTCAGACAACTGAAAAGAAGGAACAGGACCTGTCTATTCTTTTTTCTTAGAGTCCCAACATTAGACTCAGTTCATTAGTCTCAAAAATGCATTTGTTTTTGTTTTTTTTTATAATACATGTTTTTTAATTGGAGTATAATTGCTTTACAATGTTGTGTTAGTTGCTGCTGTACAATGAAGTGACTCAGGTATATGTATACCTATATCCCCTCCCTCTTGGACCTCCCTCCCTTCACCCCCCATCCCACCCATCTAGGTCATCACAGAGCACTGAGCTGAGCTCCCTGTGCTATACCTCAGGTTCCCACTAGCTATCTATTTTAAACATGGTAGTGTATTTATGTCAAACCTAATCTCCCAATTCATCCCACTCTCCCCTTCCCTCCCTGTGTCCACATGTCTGTTTTTTACATCTGTGTCTCTATTCCTGCCCTGGAAATAGGTTCATCTGTACTATTTTTCTAGATTCCACATACATGCGTTAATATACGATATTTGTTTTCCTCTTTCTGACTTACTTCACTCTGTTCAAAAATGCATTTGAATCATTAAGAATTGAGAATACTGTTTCTCTCATCCACTGGAAAAGCAAGGTGGAAGCATCTCCCATTTCTTTCCATTATATAAAACCCTATTAATAAAAATTTGATGCTTAAAAAGCAAGACAAGTACCTCCCCCAATATAGGGACAAATTATTTCCCATTAGCTGATCTTGGCCCTCATTTCTTTTCTAGAGATCCCAACTTCTCAGGGTTCCATGTTCTGTTGCTATGGACAGTATCCTGCCCTAAATGCCCTGCATTACTAGGAAAACTTTTCTATTAACACTGTTTGTGTCATTTTTTTCCCTGTAACGGCTCCCACACTCATCTTCCTCTCATTATTTTGTGACTCATATTTGAATCCTCCGATGCACTCAGGAGCTCACCTTTATAAGAAGGTGATGTAGGCATCAAAATTATAAAAGACATTGAGAATGATACTTTTTAATCAATCTAGGTTTCATGCTCAGGACTCTTTGAAGACTACATGCTGTCCCTTTGGACCAAATGATAAAGAAACTGCAGTAATTAGTGAGAAAATAAATTGTAACAATATATGGAAATTCAAAAAGAGAAGAGCTGTGTGACCACACTGACGCATGCTCATGACAGTTCTATTTCTCCTCCTCATCTTATTTTTTTTTAAAGTCCTTATTGAATTTGTTACAAGATTGCTTTTTTTTGTTTGTTTTGGTTTTTTGGCCCCAAGGTATGTGGGATCTTAGCTCCCCGACCAGGGATTGAACCCGCACCCCCTGCATTAGAAGGCTAAGTCTTAACCACTGAACCGCCAGGGAATTCCCTTTCCTTCTCATCTTAGTCTATTAAGTTCTTATCAATAATATCCCAAAGACACTATGCTAAAATTGGGATGAAACCATGTTGAAATTTATTCTATTCAATGACAGTGGAGGAAACAGAAATAATGGTGAGTGTGACAGACTGCCATCTGTTCCTCAATATCTATCGTCCCTTCTTCCACGGTACTAAAGTGGACACGTAGCTACCTAGAATAAAAACATGTCTCTCCCTTCCTTGCAGCTAAGTACGACCATGTGATTTAGCTCTAATCAACAGGATATAAATGTAAGAACAGTTGTGGCAGCTTCAAGGAATCTTTCTTAAAAGATAGGCGATATGTAACTTTTGCTCCTCTCTTCTTTCACTCTTTCCTGCATCCTGTTGCCTGAGATGTAGATACAGTGGCCTCTTGGGATTCACAGAAATATAGACAAGATGAAAAGGCAGAGGGCTATGTACCACATGAAGGAACAAGATAAAACCCCAGAAAAACAACTAAATGAAGTGGAGATAGGCAACCTTCCAGAAAAAGAATTCGGAATAATAACAGTGAAGATGATACAGGACCTCGGAAAAAGAATGGAGGCAAAGATCGAGAAGATGCAAGAAATGTTTAACAAAGACCTAGAAGAATTAAAGAACACACACCTAGAAGAATTTAAAGAACAAACAAACAGAGATGAACAATACAATAACTGAAATGAAAAAATACACTAGAAGGAATCAATAGCAGAATAACTGAGGCAGAAGAACGGATAAGTGACCTGGAAAACAGAATGGTGGAATTCACTTATGTGGAACAGAATAAAGAAAAAAGAATGAAAAGAAATGAAGTCAGCCTAAGAGATCTCTGGGACAACAGTAAATGCAACAACATTCTCATTATAGGGGTCCCAGAAGGAGAAGAGAGAAAGGACCCGAGAAAATATTTGAAAAGATTATAGTCGAAAACTTCCCTAACATGGGAAAGGAAATAGCCACCCAAGTCCAGGAAGCGCAGAGAGTCCCAGGCAGGATAAACCCAAGGAGAAACACGCCGAGACACATAGTAATCAAATTGACAAAAATTAAAGACAAAGAAAAATTATTGAGAGCAACAAGGGAAAAACGACAAATAACATACAAGGGAACTCCCATACGGTTAACAGCTGATTTCTCAGCAGAAACTCTACAAGACAGAAGGGAGTGGCATGATATACTTAAAGTGATGAAAGGGAAGAACCTACAACCAAGATTACTCTACCCAGCAAGGATCTCATTCAGATTCGATGGAGAAATCAAAAGCTTTACAGACAAGCAAAAGCTAAGAGAATTCAGCACCACCAAACCAGCTCTACAACAAATGCTAAAGGAACTTCTCTAAGTGGGACATACAAGAGAAGAAAAGGACTTGCAAAAACAAACCCATAACAATTAAGAAAATGGTAATAGTAACATACATATTAATAATTACCTTAAACGTGAAAGGATTAAATGCTCCAACCTAAAGACACAGGCTCACTGAATGGATACAAAAAGAAGACCCATATATATGCTGTTTACAAGAGACCTGCTACCAAAACCAGAAAACGATATCACAAAAAAAGAAAATTATAGACCAATATCACTGATGAACATAGATGCAAAAATCCTCAACAAAATACTAGCAAACAGAATCCAACAACACATTAAAAGGATCATACACCACGATCAAGTGGGATTTATCCCAGGGCTGCAAGGATTCTTCAGTATACGCAGATCAATCAATGTGATACACCATATTAACAAAATTGAAGAATAAAAACCATATGATCATCTCAATAGATGCAGAAAAAGCTTTTGACAAAATTCAACACCCATTTATGATAAAAACTCTCCAGAAAGTGGGCATAGAGGGAACCTACCTCAACATAATAAAGGCCATATACGACAAACCCACAGCAAACATCATTCTCAATGGTGATGAAACTGAAAGCATTTCCTCTAAGATAAGGAACAAAACAAGGATGTCCACTCTCACCACTATGATTCAACATAGTTTTGGAAGTCCTAGCCACGGCAATCAGAGAAGAAAAAGAAAGAAAAGGAATACAAATTGCAAAAGAAGAAGTAAAACGGTCACTGTTTGCAGATGACATGATACTATACATAAAGAATCCTAAAGATGCCACCAGAAAACTACTAGAGCTAATCAATGAATTTGGTAAAGTTACAGGATACAAAATTAATGCACAGAAATCTCTTGCATTCCTATACACTAATGATGAAAAATCAGAAAGAGAAATTAAGGAAACACTCCCATTTACCATTGCAACAAAAAGAATAAAATACCTAGGAATAAACCTACCTAGGGAGACAAAAGACCTGCATACAGAAAACTATAAGACACTGATGAAAGGTATTAAAGATGATACAAACAGATGGAGAGATATACCATGTTCTTGGATTGGAAGAATCAATATTGTGAAAATGACTATATTACCCAAAGCAATCTACAGATTCAGTGCCATCCCTATCAAATTACCAGTGGCATTTTTTACAGAACTAGAACAAAAAATCTTAAAATTTGTATGGAGACACAAAAGACCCCAAATAGCCAAAGCAGTCTTGAGGGAAAACAACGGACCTGGAGGAATCAGACTCTCTGACTTCAGACTATAATACAAAGCTACAGTAATCAAGACAGTATGGTACTGACATAAAAACAGAAATATAAATCAATGGAACAGAATAGAAAGCCCAGAGATAAACCCACACACCTATGGTCAACTAATCTATGACAAAGGAGGCAAGGACATACAGTGGAGAAAAGACAGTCTCTTCAATAAGTGGTGCTGGGAAAACTGGACAGGTACATGTAAAAGAATGAAATTAGAACACTCCCTAACACCATACACAAAAATAAACTCAGAATAGATTAGAGACCTAAATGTAAGACTGGACAGTATAAAACTCGTAGAGGAAAACATAGGAAGAACACTCTTTGACATAAATCACAGCAAGATCTTTTTTGATCCACCTCCTAGAGTAATGGAAATAAAAACAAAAATAAACAAATGGGACCTAATGAAACTTCAAAGCTTTTGCACAGCAAAGGAAACCATAAACAAGATGAAAAGACAACCCACAGAATGGGAGAAAATATTTGCAAATGAATCAACGGACAAAGGATTAATCTCCAAAATATATAAACAGCTCATGCAGCTCAATATTAAAAAAACAAACAACCCAATCCAAAAATGGGCAGAAGACCTAAATAGACATTTCTCCAAAGGAGACATACAGATGGCCAAGAAGCACATGAAAAGCTGTTCAACATCACTGATTATTAGAGAAATGCAAATCAAAACTACAGTGAGGTATCACCTCACACCAGTTAGAATGGGCATCATCAGAAAATCTACAAACAACAAATGCTGGAGAGGGTGTGGAGAAAAGGGAACCCTCTTACACTGTTGGTGGGAATGTAAATTGATACAGCCACCATGGAGAACAGTATGGAGGTTCCTTAAAAAACTAAAAATAGAATTACCATATGATCCAGCAATCCCACTACTGGGCATATACCCAGAGAAAACCATAATTCAAAAAGATACATGCACCCCAATGCTCATTGCAGCACTATTTACAATAGCCAGGTCATGGAAGCAACCTAAATGCCCATCAACAGATGAATGGATATAGAAGATGTGCTACATATATACAATGGAATATTACTCAGCCATAAAAAGGAACGAAATTGGATCATTTGTAGAGACGGGGATGGATCTAGAAACTGTCATACAGAGTGAAATAAGTCAGAAAGAGAAAAACAAATATCATATATTAACGCATATATGTGGAATCTAGAAAAATGGTACAGATGAACCAGTTTGCAGGGCAGAAATAGAGACACAGATGTAGAGAACAAACGTATGGACACCAAGGGGGAAAAGTGGTGGTGGGGGGTGGTGGTGGTGGGATGAATTGGAAGATTGGGATTGACATATATATACTAGTATGTATAAAATGGATAACTAATAAGAACCTGCTGTATAAAAAAATAAATAAAATTAAATTGAAAAAAAAATGGCCTCTTCAGACACAAGGACAAGGATTACACCCAAGGAACAATAGAGCTATCTGATGGAAAAGTCTGGAACTCTGAAGGCTGTGTGGAACAGAAACAACTCTGGGCTTTCACATAAAAGAGAAATAAATTCCTATCTTTTTAAAGTCTTTGTTAATTTGGATCTTTGTGACTGACAGCTGAACTTAATCCTAACTAATTCAATAAGTAAAACAAAATAGGATGGTGAAGAGATTCCTTTTGATTCAGTCGGAGAGTCATCCCTCTAAAGCAGACTGGAAGAGGATGATACATTCTTTGAGAAAGGAGATGAGGAACTTTTAATTACTATTCCTCCAATATAGTGAGGCAGGTCTGAAGGGTTGTTTGTATGGCATAAATAAGAGTCTTTTAAAGAGTGAACTCAGCTGAGTGGATCAGCTAAGTCTTTGGCATATTCACAGAATGCTGATAGTTGCTATGAAGCCTAATCATGTTGATGACTTGACAGAGTACATGAGCTTACTGAACCATTAACATGCTTTACTGAACATATGGCTTTAAAAACCTTTGGACTATTTACAGCCGTTGCTTTCAACCAATTCTGGGAGGCCCAAGTGGAACCAATTATTATATAACTATAGAAGACTTAAAAAAAAAAAAAAAAAAACCATTCCTAAAAGAGTCACACCTGAGAAGATCTGTAAAAGAATCACTCTCAACAGCATAACAGGGCCAAATAACCGATGGGATACGTTATATAATCACTCTCAGAAATCTGTTAACTTAAACAAAGTATCGGGAATTCCCAGGCAGTCCAATGGTTGGGACTCATTGCTTTCACTGCCGGGAGCCCAGGTTCAAGCCCTGGTTGGGGAACTAAGATCCCACATGCCAAATGGCCACAAAAAACAAAACAAAACAAAAAAGTATCAAGAGGCTTGAAAGATCAAAGAGAGCAGAAGAAAGTTTGTTATAAATCACTTAGATTGACAATTATGATGCAATATGAAAAAATGGTAAACTTTTCAGCACAGCAATAAAAGTTCTGAATCAACTATAAAATGACTACAATTTTTTTTAAATTGATGCTTTCTACAAATTATGGGTTGAGTTAGAGAAGTGCACATGGTTCACTAAAACTTCAGAGACCTCAGGTGGCTTAAAAGTTAAATGGACTTTTAAGATAACCAAAAAGTCCAGAGTATATGCTAATTGCTTGTCAATCTAGAAGCCTTTCATGAGACATACTGAGCCTAACTAAGGTGAGTAGGTGATAAGACAAATAAGCTGCATCAAAAGCATAGAGCAAAGGGTAATTTTCTCTAACAACCTGTAAACTTCTTTACAATCTTCTCATTAGAGGGCACTAATATAAGTAAAGACGGTCCCAGACTTAACAATGGTTTGACTCATGATTTTTCAGCCTTAAAATGGTGCAAAGAGATCCGCATTCAATAGCAACTGTACTTCGAATTTTGAACTTTGATCTTTTCTTGGACCAGGCAGAGAGCCACAGCTTCCAGTCAGCCACACAATCACAAGGGTGAACAATCAATACATTCACAACCATTCTGTACCCAGACAACCATTCTGTTTTTCACTTTCAGTATAGTATTCAATAAATTACTGAGATATTCAACACTTACTATAAAACAGGTTTTGTATTAGATGATTTTGCCCAACTGTAGGCTAATGTAAGTGTTCTGAAGCACTTCTAAGGTAGGCTAGGCTAAGCTATGATGTTAGGTAGGTTAGGTGCATTAAATGATTTTTGATTTATGATATTTTCAACTTAACGATGGATGGGTTGTAAGTTACTGGGACATAACCCCATCGTAAGTCGAGGAAGATCTATAAGTGGAAAATAAGATTCACAATCACAAATATTCAACTCACTCACAGACTTTCAGTACCTGCATATATCAACGTATGCCTGTACTTTAATCTCACATTTATCACTGAGCTTCCAATTACGAGGAATAAATGTTAGTTCCGTAAGAAAAAAACTGTTCAATTTCAAATAGCAATGACATGTTCCTTGCCTAGGTCAAGTTCCAGAATATCAGTTATGCATTCTCCAAGGAGAAAGGAAATCAAATTTAAAGGAACAGAATTTTCTCAGCTTTGTTTTTCCCAATGATGAGAAATATATTTTCAACTGCCACATGACATAAGTCAGCTTACAAAATGAAGTCTTTACAGCAAGGCACGTGATCCTTTATCCCTCTCAGCAGGCCTCTTCCTAAGTGATAAATTCTTTCCTAAACTAAATTATTCAAAGCTGAACAATAAAATGCAGTAGTAGAGAGGACAAAGAAAATGAGAAAAAAATAAAGGGGAATTTTTTTCTTCCTTTTTTCAACAAAAGCAGATACAGAATTGTATAATGCATATATTGTATTTAAGGATATATATTTTAAAGCCCTTAAGATAAAATAACAGAAAGAAAATATACAAAATATAGTAACTTTATTGGGGTGGTAGAGATTAGTACTAGAGATTTCCCTTTTTTTGTTGTTTTTCAAATGTTCTCCGACATTAATTTTATCATTATTAAAACCAGAAAGTGAAAATTAAAAATAAGTTAAAAGCAGAAAAAGCCTTTTAATCTTCTTCTCTTTGGTTGGAGAATAGTGATACTTCAAGCATACTTATTTTGTGCTGTGATCTAATGCTTCACCTAGCCTTCCCACCCAGAAGCTTGACAGAAATGCAGAATCTCAGGCCTCACCTCAGATGTACTGAGGCTACATCTTAGTAAGATTTCTAGGGACACATTAAGCTAGTGAAGCACTGTTCTAGAGTATTCACCTAGAAATAATCACCTATGTTGATTCCTTTCTAAGTCCTTCCTATCTGTTAATCTATAATGATCATGTTCTGGGATTTACCTATTAGATATAGACATGTAATTCAGTAAATACGACAATAAGAGATAATAATAGGAATATATTAATCATACCACTACAGTTTGGGTAATTTTTTAAAAGAAAGCATAGTTCCAAACTTCAAACCCAAGCCACCATCCCCTACTACTTTAACCATACCCACTGAAATGAACCAAAAGCAGAATATGAGTACATAAAGGAGTCTTTAAATAAAGCCTGAAACCCATTAATGAGGAAACAGTAGAACCTTAGGGTGGCATGACATTGCAGTATTGAAATGCCTGAGTAAGTCCTGACTCTACCTTATGAAGGCAATTTCATTCAGTTACTTTGAAACGTCCATCTAGGGCAGGGTTTCTCAATCTTGGCACTGTTGACAGTTTGGGCTGAATAATTCTTTGTTGTGGAGACTGTCCTGTGCATTGTAGGAGATTTAACAGCAACCCTGGCTTCTATGTACTAAATATCAGTAGTATCTCCCCAGCTGGAACAACCAAAAATGTTTCCTGACATTGCCAAACGTACTCTGGGGGCAACCCTTTCCCTGCAAGCCCTGATGAGAACCACTGATCTAGGAAGAGAACAGCCATCAGAAAGGGGTCCTCTCAATATCAATGATCTTATTTGGGATTTTCCCAAAAAGACAAATCTAAGAGTATAACTGAGTTCATAAGTTATAGACACATTTGCAAAGTTTGTTTTGAAAGCTCTATAAGAACAAGGGCTAGGTCTGTTTTTTTCTGGCTATTGTATTCACAGCAGTTTCTGGCCCATGTCGTGTGTAACAATGTCTGTTAAATGAGCTAAAATATATGGATATTCTACCCTTCGTATTGGGCAGTCAATTATTACTCAATTTTCAGAATAAACTATCATGATTTCTACTACGTGTATTGTCATTGCTTAGATGTATTTCTCTCACCCATTTTACCTAAAAAAAAAAAACTTCTACTAGTTAAATCATATCTAAAATTAATTATTAAGACCTATGATGTAACCACTATATCCAAACCAATTACCTGTACACTCTTGGAACATGGGGGATAGTAAAGGGAAGTAGGAAAATTAGCACAAGAAAGAAAGTAAACCTCATCAGGAATCTATGCTGAAGATCTAGCAGCTCAGGGCACTATTTGGAGAAAATAGAAGAAATTTTAGGTGCTGTCACTTTTCTGTTCAGATTGCTCTCTCTTCGCTTGGCTTATTGTTCAAAACTCATCTAAGGCCTCACTCTCTAAGTGTTTGCCAAATACTCTAGACAAGTAGTTTTTAAACTTTTTTTTGAAGCCACAGACTCGCTTTCAAAACCTGATGAAATAAATGGCAATTATACATCAATTGAAAAAAAGGGGGAAAAATCTGATGAAAACTATGAACCCTCTTCCTAGAAAAATGCACTTGCATACAAACTTTACCACAAAATGTGAGGGAGTTTGTGAACTGCCTAAAATCTACTGATGGACAATGGTTTCTCTCATTCCTCCACGACCTTTAGTATTTATTGTCCATACCATACATCTTAGCAGTTCAAGTAAGTGGTGAAATTTAGTTTCTCATCCAAGTAACTTAAATCATATAGCTTCTAGTCTGTCAACTGGGCAGCTGGTATGGTGATTCTGAGAATCTCTTAAAACAGAATATTTGAGAAAAGTGCTTATGAACTGTAAAGTACTAACAATACATAGCCTTAGGTTATGTTCTTCATTTCTGTCTCTCCAACCAGATTATAAAGAACTTGAGAGTAGGGACTGTATATTTTAACCCTCTTGAATACTTTTTGGTGTCCAGTAAAACTGAATGAATGTTTCTTAATGTCTATCTCAAGCAAGAAACTCTGGCTTATTTCCAGAGTTGAGGGTGGTGGTGGCAGTAACTACCTCTAACCTGCATCCAAAGATAATACAGAGAGACCAAACACTTTATTTGCTTCACAATAATGTCACTTGCCTAGTCCTATCTTTGTAAGTCATGTATTAGTTCACCTACTCACCTACTCCAGTGCTATAGCTATGGTAGAGAGGTAAACATTTGAAAAAATGAAGGCTTTGTAAATCATGAATTGGAGAGAAAGAGAAAAAAGAAATCAATCAAGTTTCTTTCCTTAAAACTGTCATCTGCTAAATTCTTTGAATCATGTTGTCAAGATTCATTGCAAAGAAAATGAACTGTTTTGAGGACCAAGCCAAGAGGTAGTACGTCTAAGCTCTTCTCTTTGCTTAACTTCTTCAAGGAATGTTTCATGGTGAGTTCTACACTAATTTTAATTTTCAGGCAAAAAGTTATGGCATGTAATGAATACCATAATGGACAACAAACCCCAGCTCTGTTAAAAGCCAAGGGACTCTGGATAAATCCTACCTTTTTTTGGAATCCAACTCATATCACCTTTTCATGAACTCTTTTCCCTTGACTTTGAGTTGCCTAGCATTTTTGTCCACAGTCCTTCAGATCACATTATCATAAACTTTACTGGTCAGAATTGCATACGTAAGTGCCTGTCTTATCTCCTTATCCAGATCAAATTCTGTGTAACATATTTGTGCAGCACAGATTTAGCTATACATTTAGCACTTGCTAAAGGATAGCAGAAATAGAATGAAGTTATATGACTTATCCAGGACTCATTTTCTTCTTCTATAGAAACAATACTAATAATCCCAGTTCCCCAAATGTCTGTATCACTGATCAAATTAACGTGAATGTGGTGACAGAAGGCCACTAATAGTTTATACAGGGAGAAAATAGGCCATTCTTCTCATGGTCAGAAGCCTGTTCCTTGGAGATCCTATATATAAATGAGCAGAAGCCAATTCTCACCAGACTGTTTCTTTGATAGTTGATAGGAGAAAGAATAGAACCCTGGTCCCTAAAGTCCTGTTCTGTTACTTCTTTTCGCTTTTCCTTGACACTGGCTGTTAGTCCACAGTACTTGGTTCACCCTTTGAGAAAAAGAATATAAAAAAAAAAAAACCAGAATAATTCCAGTCCTTTTAAATCTATTTTGTAAAGATGCCAAGAAGACAAATAAGACACTTATAGAACCAGGGAAGGCACTATGCAAACAAACTATATTAAAGAGCTACTTTCACATTTCTAAATTCTGTGCCTAATTTCCAATTTAAATTGGTAGTTTTAAAAAGAGGCCAACATAGAAATCAGTTAAAAGGATCAAAGTAGGATGAAATCAACAAAAAACAAAAGTAAGAGATGAACCAGGAGGTAGATTAGAAGGCTATCAGAAATAAGATAAATACCTCTCCCTTCAAAATGACATCTCTCTTCAACCTAATGTTACAAAGATTAATTGGAGAGAATGAAAGTTTGTTACATAAGCCACAAATTCAAGTAAATCTACAAATTAAAATCTAGTCTTGGTTAATCACAATGCAGGAAAAGAATAAACAAATGGATTACAAATTTGCTGCCAAAATTTGCAAAAATTTTGGAATTTAATTATTGGTATATTTAATACAAACAAGGGGGAAGCCAAAGAGCAAAAAGAACACCTGCAGGTTAGCAGCAGGAAGGCCATAAAACAGCAAAGAACAAAACTTTACTCCTTAAGGATCATGGTTTTTCTGTGGAAGATGTTTTGATGCGCCCTTCCTGCTAGAGACACAAAAACATTCTACAAATGATACAACAAATATTCCTAAATGACACAGTGAGTGATACAGAGCTATTATGAACAATACTGCTTATTATTTAAGGCACGGTTTAAAGGGTCATTCAAATAATTATTTTATTCCCCATCTTTCAGGCTCTACCCCCACACAAATGTACCCTCCGGTAGTTACTATGGTAAAAACCTATGTATCTGTAATCTCTTTTATAAATCAAACCAATGAACGCTCAGACAAAAATCATAAGCTGACATGAATATCCAAGAAAAAATTTATATAGAGCTTAACCAGGAAGAAGTAGAAAAATAAAATACACATACCCCAAAAGCCCAGAACAATAAATTTAGAAACAAATGGCTAAGTGCACCTGTGGTTATTAAAAAATAAGTTACTACCCACCTGGTAAAATTATATAGGACCTCCCTTAAAACAACTAACTTACTCCATATTCATCCTTAATGTTCTTCTCTCTATCTCTACTTAGACAAGGTAGTTCAAAGATTTTAGAGGGGAGGTCTTACTTTAGAGAACTAAAACTCTGGGGAGAATGAGTTAGGCAAGTCCTCACCCAGAATTATTAGTCTCTCATAACATTTGAACATTCATTTGCTCATTAATGCAACAAGTTTATATTTGGCATCACTATGCCTGGTATTATCATAAGCACCTGTGACTCAACAAGCAATAAGAATAGCTAATTCCTACTTTCATGGCCCTTACAATCTCGTGAGATGGATAGTTAAACAAGCAACCACAACTGGGATAAGGTATTGTAACAAGGGAAAAGGAAAAGCTATGGAAGGTATGTAATAGGGGGGACCAAGACAGGGAAGTCAAGGAAATCTCCACAATCAAGGAACATTTGAGACATGAAGGATGAAAAGGAATTGGTTAGGTTAAGTTTCCCAGGGTAAGCACCTAAGTTTCCTCCTTGCTATTCATATGAAGAAGAATAGTACTCCTTCACCTTCTCTTATACCAGTTTGCCATCTTTGTTTCAGGTTCATCCTGAATAGCTTTGTATAAAAGCAGGAAGTAGAACACTACAGAAAAGTCTATTCTGCCACTGTTCCCAATCATTTGGCAGGCAGATTTAGTTGGACCTAACTTCCAGAAGTAAAGTTCAAGTTAACTCAAATTTACACGTAAGGACAGAGCAAATAGGGACATACTTTCTGCATATGAGATACCACTAAATGACAACAACAAAAAATTTTTAAACCTTTCCTTGTGGGATTGAAAACCGATTCTAAAGAGATTTGGTCCTTAAAAAATATATATATATATTTTTCTATGTGTAGATATATACATATATATGTATAGATATATATATGGAGAGAGAGAGAGAGAGGAAACTGAAGAGAAGGCATCTAATAAAGAAATAAGAAATAAGGCAGTGAACTCAAGTCTGAGAATTTAAAGAGACACCTTAGACCACCTAGCCATTATTAAGTAGAGACATCCTTAGTGAACATGACTGCTATTCCTATTTAATCTCCAACCAGCCAAGGGCCAAGGTATAAGCTATTCCCTTTGCCTAAAGCCATACCCAGAATCACCGGCTTAGCTGGTTATTTCCAAAGGCTCTAACTCATTGACAAATCTCAAGATGATGATAGGGCTTAACCTCTTTGAATAAAACAATGTGTGTTTAGTGGGTGAAAGACTGTACACTCAGTGTTCCTTACTCCAAAGTTAGAAGATACTTGACAATCTTCTCAAGTGTCTAAATCTGCACAGAAAAATAGGTTTGAAGTATTGTTTGGCCTTAAAAATAAAACGAGGTATTTCAATTTCTCGTAAACACCTTTGGAAGGTAAAAGCATGAACTAGCCTGATATCTCATCTTCATCAAAGGGTTGTTTTTACCAGTGGCACCATCACCTCAGTGTCAGCATATAAAATACGTAAAAACAATGCAGTTATTACTCAATTTCTTTTATTAATAAAACAGACAGCAGAAAATACAAATCAACTTTACAAATGTAATTTATCAAGCAAAGAAAACTAGAAGTATTTTTCATTATAAACAAAACAGAGATCCAAAATTGTTGACCCAGAAAGTAGAAATGGATTCATTTAAAATAAACTAAAGCCATGAATGAAAGAAGTTTCAGGCTGAAGCACATGATGTTAGATGATGGCACCTACTGACTAAATGTAATATTGCATCCCTATATTAGTCATGAATATCTGAAGGAAGAACAAAGTTTCTGGTAGTGTGGACCTAAAAGATCCCCACAATCTCTTAGCAGTAGGGAGTACAGCAGTGTGAAGAGGAAAATGGTGATCAATGGTCAAGGAAAAATTCTGTACTAAAGAACATAACACAAACAAAAAGCAAGCTGATAGAGGTGTACTAAAAGCTTCAGCAAGGCAAATCAATGTTGGTAATATATAATCCCAAGGAGTCCAAACTTAACTTTCATTTAGTTTTTTGGATTTTAATTTTTAGGTATATTATATCTAATTTCACCATGAAAAATAAAAGTAAAGTAGGATTCACTTGACATAAATTGTCGTAAAGGTAAAGTATACTCTGAAAACTAAGAGAGAGATTTCATGAATAATTCTTCACTGAGAAAGAGCATGGTTAGGGAAAGAGAATGAGTTTTACAGCCAGGGAAAATTGTGCTCAACCCTCTAACCCTCCTACTTGAGTTGTATGACCTTGAGTACATTGTTCAACATCGCTAAACCTTTTTCCTCATTTACGTACCTTAAAATAATATTTTAAGAACTGGCACATAAGAGGCACTCAACAAGTGACTATTATTAGAATTATTATGGAATTGCTATATTTTTCCCAGGAGGACTTCTGATCAATAAAACTGCATGTTACTATGCCAGAAAATACCCGACCAGTTAAAAATTCCTTAATTCCTTTGGAATTCCTGGTTCTAAGGACTTTTTTTTTGTTCAGTAGAAGGAGTTTTAAATAAGGAAAAAGAACATATCTTTTCAGATATTTTATTTTGTTAACTTCCAGAAGATAGGACATACTACCCTTCTGGCATATCTCACATTTAATACCCCATAGGCAGATACATTCCTTTGTCAGATAGGACTGTGCTTTCCCATACATCCATAACAACCAGCAGAAACTGGCCAGCTTTGCTCAAAATTGTAACCTGGGCTATCCCATTCTGGTGGTATGATGCAACGAACAGGTTAATCCCTCCGATATTTAAAATGCATATGCTGTGCAAGAGCTACAAAATCAGCCAGCACCACCTAACCCTACAATGTTATTCTCACTTCTTTCTGAATCAAATTAGCTAATCAACTCCTTTAACAAGAGGCCATTATAATACTCCATCAGGTAAAAGAGAAGAGCACAGATTTGTTCTCTTTAAGGCTGGAACACAACTACTGAACCTTTTCTGAATAAGATCTGCTCTTTATGCATGTCCCTGTGATTTCACAAGCTGTGGCATTTAAATAAATTTACAGGCTTGGGATGGCTTCCTAAAGAAAACATGAAGCTTGTATTTGCTGCTTCAAGGAAAGAAGAAAGGAAATGGCACCCAACCCAACTAAGCAGAGTAACGTAACAGCAGTTTCAGAAATGTGCTAACCCAATTTCAGGCACAGTTTTCTGGCCCTTCAAAGACTGGAAATTAATGCAAGCATCCCAGACTTGATTTCTCTTGGGAATGCAGAGACAGTTAAAATTTTCTCCAAGCTAAGCTTCATTTATCTACTTATGTTGTTAGAAACAGTGGAATAAAATTAATATAAAAATTTAAAAATAAATATACATACCTTTGTTTGTGTTTATAAAGTCATTGGCTTCCATTAGAAATCAAGTTTTAAGGAAGGCTATCAACAAAACTTATTTTTAAAAAAAGAAGAAGAAATAACAATGCCCTAGACCACAGAAAATTAGGGGAAAAAACCATAGCTATTATTATGATAAATTCTACAGCAAAATTCAAAACCATTTTGGATTTCTCAGTTATTGGGAATTACACCTATTAATAACCATATCTTTATTATACTTTTTGATTCATCAGTTTTAAAAACCACTATCTGAAAACAACTCTATCAGTTAGACAGAATTAGTTCTATTTTACATATGAAAAACTGAGAAAGATATGTTAAGTGACTTTCCTAACACTACAAAACTAGTTAATGGATAGCCAGAACTGGTACCTAGGTTTCCTAACTCCTAGGTCTTTCTACTAATCTGGTAGTTTCAAAGTTTAGCCCCAGAATCCTCTATCAAACTAAATATTTTGTGGAACCCCACTAATTCAATAGGTAAAATTGCACCTGCTCTGACTGAAGTGGATACTGGGGCCAGAGCCTGGTACACCTATGCTCCACCTTTCCTCCCCCATGATGGGCTTTGAGGCACTTCTGGGGGTCATCATGACTCAAAAACAACAACAACAACAACAACAAAACACAGCATAAAACACCACCATCAAAGTTCATATTTCTGACTCATTTCCTATGGGAAATCCATAAAGTAAATCTAATCTAAATATGAACAAGACTAACAAAATAACACTTTTCACAGTTACCACAAACATATATTGATGGGAGTAAAAGTAAAAGTTACATCTGATATGTACCGTTCCAAAGATAATGAATACATAGAGTTTACTAATTACTGAACTACTCCCATGATATTGTGTGATATAACAGGAAGGAAGGAGGAGCATTTCATTCTTTGGCAATACTGTCACCTCATTTACAATGCTGACATAAAGACACTAGTTAAGTCATTTGTTTCCAACGTTAAATATAGCCACCTTTCTTCAAATAAAATTTAACTGAAATCTTAAATGGAAATTATAAGCTATTCTAGTTAAATGGGGTGGAACGGGGTGGGGCAGTGCCAAAAAGTCAGCCAAGCCTCTCCAAAACTGCTGCAGGCTCTAGGAACACTAAAATGGAAGAACAGCTGGCCAAAGTAAAGGATTATTTCAAGATTTCCGAGCAGTTTCTGAAATATAAATGGTGAACAGCGTACACTGTTGATGGACTGACACCTGAAGTAGAAGCAGAGGCAACAGCGCTTGATTTTTCGGCATAAATAAATGGACTTGAGTGCAAAGTACGGCATAAACTTCTAGTCCACACTCACGTAAGTAACCATTATATAATAACTCTGTATGCTCTGCAAAAGGACTATTGCCAGAGGCACACACAAGGCTCATAAATCAAAGAAGTATTATTTCTTAAAATACCAGCACAAACTTTCCAGGGTTAGAGCAGTTATCAACTAGCAGGCCAAGTTTATTAATCCCAAGTGCCAAATAGAGAGCAAACCTCAAACTTAACTTACCTTTGAAAATAAACCTTAAATCAGGAAGAGAACCAGGATGAAGATGATTGATAGAGTAAATACAAAACCACCAAACAATGAGACTGCAACTACAAAAAGCATCAGGAAAGTCAGAGCTGATCTCAAAGTTTAAATCATACAAGGTCAGAAAAAAAAACAAAAAACCAATAACCCTTGTATCAGCTCCAGAGAAGCCAATATCAGCTCCACTACTTTCTCACCACCAAACACATTATATCAAATAAACTAGCTGTTGTACCTAAAAATATATCCCGAAATTGTAACACATGATAATTTAAAGACTCTGTGGTCTTCTGAAAAGGATAGCATACTGGGAGGTGACTTTGTTTTCTTCTTGCCTGTGCTACAGATTACCCATGTGAGCTAAAGCAAATAATTTTTCTCTCAGCCTTTTCATTTGTTAAAAAGAGATTCTAACAGCTACACTACTTACCTCACAATAGTGTTGTAATTATCTGATAAAATAATATACATCAAAGCATGATTTAAAGTACTAAATACCATGTAACTAGTACACTATGAGATATATCTATTTACCAATCAGCTATAGTAAATAGAAGGTTAATTTATCTTTGTTAACTAAACTTGAAAAGAATCTATATTAATTTACCACTGTTGACTGAAGAAGAAAAATCCCTATACCTATAGGCTGGAAAACCATCCTATCTTGACAGCCACAGATTATACACAAGCTCTGGTTCTCTCTCAACATTACAGATACAGAACTGAGAATCTTCACCAATCAGAGGTCACAGTCAATAAAAACTTATTTCAATGGCCTGAGCAATTTTTCACTTAAGCTTTGAATTTCATCATAAAAGTTATGTATTAAAATAAGAGTGGAGAGATATTTTGTGTAAACGTTTAGAGAAAGCATTAAGTGAGAGGTGCCAATTTTTTGAAAGAAAATATATCAATATACAAAAATGATACGATTCACTTAAACATGTAGTGAACCCCTACTCTACTCTATCCAAGGCCCTTTGCTGCATAAGTTTGTGCTGTAGAGGCCTGGACCTATAGGCACTTTAACAAAATTTTTATCTAAATCAAATACTGAAATCTTGTTCTAAGCTTGCTGCTTGCTGGAAGAACTGAACGAATTAAACACGTGAAATAACTCAGTGACAGTTTCTGGCTGTTTCATCATCAAAGATGCTGATGATAAAGCATGTGATTTGGGCCTCATATGCTAACTGTGTCACGTATCACTTGGTTTTCCTATTTCATATATAACTAAACTGAAGCTCTAACAGTCTAGCATTCAAACACACAGGCTGAGGCTTCTTCTTCTTTTTTTTTTTAAAACTATTTCTCAAAGGTCAAAGACACTTCTGATATTATGTACATTGAGAAACTTACCAGTAACCCATTAAACATGTATCTGGTGACTGGCCATTATACTGCAACTGCTGTGTATTTTATACTATAACAACTTCCTGGTCAAGGTATATATGGCCCAATTATAAAATGATGAGCTGAGCCCTGAACATCTGGAAACATTTAGGAAATATTAAAGGAGAGTTTGTTAGCTACGAATGAAAGGTTAAACTGAAAGGTTGTGAAGGAGAGAAGGGCTAGAAAAGACATAAGAATTACACATACAGCAGCTATGATGAAGCAACCAAAAGCAGCCAGTCCAAAGGGAGAAGAGAATGGATTAAGTATACAGAGAAAGGCTGAAAGTGACCATGCAGAAAGGGGAGTTAAGGAGGGGAAAGAGACAGAGAGAGAAAAAAACAGAGGGTCAGAGAGAGACTGAGTCCTGGAACATGCACCCTTATAATACATCCTCCTTTCTTTGACATAATTTGAGTGTGATAGTTAATGGAAACCAAAAGGACCCAACTAAATCACAGTCTCCTACCTGACATTTCCACTCCAACAGGCTGAATTTCTAAATTCATGATCTCTTTTGATACGTTTTCTAACTTCAGCTTTCATCATAAATTGTAGAGGTAGGCCATCACACCCTTTTATGGGTATCCCTCCTATAAGGTGGTATCTACTAGCTGACCATCTATGATTCAAATTTAACAACTAAATGTAGTCACTTGAGAGCAGGGCAATTCAAACAATCAAATATTTGAATTCTTACTATGCAAGGCATTTCTGTTTCCTTTTTTTTCTTTTCTTTTTTCTTGAAGTATAGTTGGTTTACAACATTGTGTTAGTTTCAGGTATACAGCAAAGTCATTCAGTTATATACATTTTTTTTTTCAGATTATTTTCCATTATAGGTTATTTCAACATACTGAATATAGTTCCCTGTGCTATACAATAAATCCTTGTTGCTTACCTATTTTATAACTAGTAGTTTGTATCTGTTAATCCCATACAGGCATTTCTTTTTAAGAAGTAACTTTTAAAGAAGATATTTTTCTGATTTTCCCTCCCAAAGCTCTCTTAATTCAACATTTTCACTACAAAAAATATGCCACACTTGCCTTTGTTCAGTAACTGAGGAGAAAGGTGAGTAGAAGTGTAATTAAAGCAAATCCTATCAGCAGAAATCATCTAAGAACTATAGTTTCTTCACTCAACTCTGGTAAATTACTCCTTATACCAGATATTCTTGCTTTCAAAGAATCAGGGAAGTAAATCAGGTCCTGTAATATTCATGTAATTTACTAACTTAAAGTTAGTAAAAAATAGTAACTAAATACAGAGTAGTCATAAATGGCCCAGGAATCCAAAAATGAAATTTAAGGTAATATACTTTTATTTCCGCCCTGTTTTAAAGAGGTTAAACCAGTAGAAAAAGAGCAGCAAGGGGAAGTCTATATGAGTGGATTAGGTTCCACTAAAGTAAACAATTCTCAATTTCAAAGAACATAGTTTGGGCTTCGAAAAACAGATACATGGCTTTTAACTCCTATGAGTCAGTGGTTTCTAGCACAATCAAATTTGAAGTAATTCTTCCTAAGAACAATTCACAAAATCCGCACATTCTGGGCAGTTTATAATCATTTGACAATCAATCACAGGCATATTCCGAGTATTTTCTATATGTTCAGTGTAAAATATGTATCAGACAGTTCCTGTACTCAAAAAAAATTAAATTCAACTAGAAAAATAAGAAACCATATGGTAGAAGAACTTGCAAAGTATAAAGGGACATGTATTGATAATTGTTAGACTGTGTTACACAAACTAAAGTGCCAGAAGACTATAAAGGAAAGGTTGACCATGTAGTAGAAAAGGCCGTTTCACAGAAACAATAATCAACTAAGTGTTGCTGTCAATGTGATAGCAGATGTTCTCAAAAGCAAATTTAAAAAAAAAAAAAATATATATATATATATTTATTTATTTATTTGGCTGCGCTGGGTCTTAGTTGCGGCATGTGGGATCTAGTTCCCTGACCAGGGATCAAACCCGGGCCCCGTGCATTGGGAGCGTGGAGTCTTAACCGCTGGACCACCAGGGAAGTCCCTCAAAAGCAAATGTAAAGGAAGCTAAAACAACTCAGTTTCTATCTATTTCAAACACAGAAAATCTAAGTAAAGGTCACCAGAATCCCACCATACAAGCCTTTTCTTCATGATTCAATTAGAGATCAAATTCTAACTCTTTTTCAGAATGCAAAACCATTTTTAATTCACCAAAAATCACAGAGTGAAGGTCTTCAAAAATAAAATTCAATGCAAGTGTGGCATCACTAAAGTAAGTAACCAAACAAAATTTAGTTTAACATAAATGGCAATAGGTTCCCAGAGAAAAGATGAACCCAGTGAAAGATGATACCCTGGCTCTTCAGTTTGAAGTAAAATGGAAAAACAGATATGTTAATAAATTTTAATTACCAACAACTTTCACTGGTGAAGCACATTTAGGGACAAGCAGTGTGCTTTGGTTTGTATCCTACCAATGAGAATTATGCTTCTTTATTACCAAGATTTTTTTTTCAATTAATTAATTAATTAATTTTATTTTTGGCTGCGTTCGGTCTTTGCTGCTGTGCGCCGGCTTTCTCTAGTTGCGGCAGTGCGAGGGCTTCTCATTGTGGTGGCTTCTCTTGTTGCGGAGCACGGGCTCTAGGCGTGCGGGCTTCAGTAGTTGTGGCACGTGGGCTCAGTAGTTGTGGCTCACAGGCTCTAGAGCGCAGGCTCAGTAGTTGTGGCGCACAGGCGTAGCTGCTCCGCGGCATGTGGGATCTTCCCAGACAAGGGCTCGAACCCGTGTCCCCTGCACTGGCAGGCGGATTCTAAACCACTGCACCACCAGGGAAGTCCCAAGGATTATGCTTCTTAACATGCTATAAGTCAAGCCAATATTGGGATGGAAAAAATATCTATGATCTTCAGTAATAGAGTTGAGTGCTTAAAGGATCAAATATGAAACAGTATCTACTGAATGCATTTGAGTTTCCAGGTAAACGTGATTGAAAAAGAAAAAGTATTCATTAAACACAGTAGCATTTATTTAGGACTTAATTATATTTTGTTTTATATCATATAGAGGCCTGGTTCACTAGAATCAGGGATATTATGTCTAACGACTGTGAAGATTTACAGAGGGGGGTAAAGAAAGAAGCCTAAAAGTGAAGGCAACCCAATCTGAGCCGGGGCTGGCAGGTATAAGGTCAGACTAAGTGGAGCTCCTGAGAGGAAAATAAAGGCAAAAAGAAGGCAGATAAATTAGTGAGGGGATGTGATGCTTTTATACTGGAGCAAGCAAGTTCTCATACTACAAAAGATGAAAAGGAGAAGTCAATTAAGAGGTCAAAAGACCAAGGTCAATTGCCAAGAAAGTGAAAAGAGTAGTGAGGCACTGACCAATGTGGCCAGGAGCTGAAGAATTGAGAAAATGTTTCACAAAACCTCAAAGGTATACTTAGCCTGTGTACATACTTTTATTAATCATTTGGAAATCTAACTAATGATAGTAAGTATTACCCCTTTTTAAATAACTGGTACTTTGTTAAGATAATATTAAAATAAGGAGAATCATCTGCATACATAACTGTAAACCTATATTCAAAACCTGGGGACCATAAAAGAAAAAATTTTAAGAGGATACATAGTCACCTTGTATATTGTAACTGTGTATTTTTATCAAATTGTAGAATATATTGGTTCTTTCTAAAGCTCAAAATAAATGGCAAAATAATATATTTTGGATGTCAGCATATAATATGCTCAAATAAATGTTAAAAGTCAAAACTAAGGCTACTAAAGCATCAGGAAATATTTTAAGTATACAGTATGTTAAGAGAATATGTATGTGACAAAAGTGATTAAAAGTGGTGCTCAGAAAAGGGAGAAAACACCACCACCACATATAAAGGATTTTTGCCAAGAATATCATAGATAGTGGTTCTCCACAAGGGGCGATTTTTGCCCCTGGGGCATTTGTCAATGTCCAGAGCCATTTTGGTTTTCACACTGGGGAAGCAAGGGAGGTATAATTGGCATCTAGTGGCTAGAGACCAACAAGGAGGCTAAACAACATGCAATGCACAGGACAACTTCCCACAACAAAAAATTATCCAGCACAAAACAGCAGTAGTGGGAGACTGAGAAACCCTTCTCTAGGTCTAATAGGAAATATAGCGGTCATAGAAACAGGCTAAATTAAGAACTTCATGGTAATACAATCAGCAAAATCCAGAACTTGGGAAACTCTACAGGACAAATGACCTAATTTCATAAACTAGTAAAACTGCAAGGGAGAAAACCATGACGGGGATATACAGAGTAAATGAGACTTAAGAATCATATGAATCATAGACAGTGTGTGGACTAGAACAAAAAACTTTTAAAAAGTTATACAGTTGGGGAAGTTTTAACATCAGACCGTTGATGATGTTAAGATACAACTGTTAATTTTTTTCAGATGTGATAATAGTATTGTGGTTATACATGTAAAGAGACATATGGTTTTTACAGATGATTTTTGGAATTTGCTTCAACAATAATCCAATTGAAGATTTTGACAAAAACTAAATAGCTTTATCAGTCAACTGAAAAAAAATCAATCAAAATAATGGTGCTAATAAAACTACTGGATTCTTGAATTATAAAAGATACACATTTACAGTTTACGTAAAGCGTTGAAAGCTAATGTTTTAAATATCTGCTAAATTATTACCAAACATTAAAGTGTGTCAAAATTGGAGATTAAGCCCCTGTAAATTTCAGAGAAAGCTATCATCTCTCTTCTTTCTGAAAACGACTTCCCTTCGCTTTCCACTGGAAAAATAAGACCTTAGAGCAGACCGATGTAGGAGTGATCATACTGGAAACCTCGTCTCTGCAAAGATTCTTATATAAAACCATAAGTGGAGTCATCTGGGCAGCAGAACTCTCCCTGGTGACTATTAGTTCCTACTCCATTCCTTCTGAATACGCTGGCATTGTCACTAGGTCTCTAAAGTATTCTAAAGTGAAGATTTTCCAAACTGCTGTCTGCTTTCATGTCCAAAACAGGCTAACATGAACTATCAAAATTAGGAACCCAAATTAGTTGCTACTACTACTCATTTTTAAATTGACACAGGACTTGAAGACATTACTGTTCTTTTCTGTCACAAAATTATGCTAAAAATTTAAATGTCTCCAAAATATGCACAGCAATGCCCATATTCCAACATGATTCTATAGGAGGTGTCTCCATGTTGCCAGTAACTTTTACCTGACATGACACACATGACAAAAAAAAAAAAAAAATAGTAAAAACAATCCTATACAGGGTATGTTACTAAGAATAAAACAACCATTCTTAGTAGAATTACTACCTATGCTCTTCTAAAGAATTAGCAATAACATAGTCAATTCACTAGACCAAATTACTATAGAGATGGCAAATATTAGAACCATGGCTTTATAAAATCTTTTAGCTCTTCATTTTGTACCAGCCAGAAGAGAAACATGAGCTGGAAATGTAGGATGCTGCACCTATAGTCCACATAATTCAGAATTTATCCATGATATAATTAGACATATTAAGGAAGAAGCCACCAGACTACACTCTATCAATGATGGGGATTTAAGGTTTTAGGCTAGTGACTTTTGAGAAAACTACAAATTAATGGCACATGATATCATAATAGTACTAAGATAGTGGTTTATCATTAAAGAAATAAAAAAGGATTAGAGTATACACAAAACCAGGTGGTACCAAAATAAGTAGCAAAAGAGATCATTAGAATCCCCAAAAAAGAATTTTGACTAAAATTAAAGGAATTATAGGTGACAATGATAGTATATAAGTTGTGGAAAGAATGAATCTTTTTCTTTAACCATTTAGTTTTTTTTTTTTAATTTATTTTATTTATTTATTTTTGGCTGTGTTGGGTCTTAGTTGCTGCGTGCGGGCTTTCTCTAGCTGTGGCAAGTGGGGGCTACTCTTCATTGCGGTATGCAGGCTTCTCACTGCGGTGGCTTCTCTTGTTGCGGAGCATGGTCTCTAGGAGCTTCACTAGTTGCGGCATGCGGGCTCAGTAGTTGTGGCTCGCGGGTTCTAGAACACAGGCTCAGTAGTTGTAGCGCACGGGCTTAGTTGCTCTGCGGCATGTGGGATCTTCCCGGACCAGGGCTCGAACCTGTGTCTCCTGCACTGGCAGGCGGATTCTCAACCACTGTGCCACCAGGGAAGCCCCATTTAGTTATTTTTTAAGTGTGACAGGCACCACGAAACATATACATATTATATACCTTATATATTCATACACATAATATACATTATCTTTAACCTTCAAAATAACATTTAAAAGAATATGTTACTGTGCCCATTTTATGAATGAGAAAGCTGAGGACCATAATGGTTAAGTGACCTGGCCAATAAGTATCAGAGGTGGAATTTAAGTCCAGGAATGGTAGGACCCAGAATCTACCATCCTTCCCCTATACCTTTCATGACAACATCACCTCCTTAGGAAACACAGGGGCCTTGGCATCAAAGGGTGAGGTATACCCCCAAGAGAGACTAGCCCTAAGTGGCTAACAGTGAGGGAGAGCACCGATCACACAGCAACAGGTAACTAGATGGGTTGCTGAGTTATGACATAAGGTCTGATTGAACTCAAACAGGCCTGTGTCTGAATTCTAGTTCTATCTTCTACTAGTTAGTTCTGTGATCCTGGGCAAGTTACATCACCTCTCCATGCCCAAGTTTTCCTATGTGCAAAGTAGGGATAAGAACAGTACATCGCCACTGGGCTTTTGCTTACCTGTCAGAAAGCAAATGATATCTTTTTTATTATTATTGGCCTAGCACCCTTTTCTACTGTCAACTAAAAAATATCGCTTGCCATCTGGTTCTTCAAGAATTAAGTCACTAGCCACTGCGGACGCCAACCTTTTACACACCCTGAAAGGAGCTCAAGGTGGAGATGAGGAATGAGGCACTCTGTGCTGTGGGAAAAACTGGCAGAACAGGTCTTCAGATAGATATTTTCAGGAGAAAATTTTATGAATCCAATTTTTTGCATCGTATACCTAGAAAAGCATTAAAATCATTAACAGAGACATCTGCTCCTCGTAACTAGCAGCAAACTTCTATCGAGATGTGTGCTTGATTGCTTGCACTCCCTTCACCAAAATCATATATCTACTGACCTCCCCTGCTACCTCTTCAGAGCAGTTCCTCAGAGCTATCTGAGAGGCTGTCTCCCAGGCTACAGCCCTCAGTAAGTTCCCAAATAAAACTGAACTCACAGCTCTCATGTTGTATGTTTTTTTTCAGTCTACACTTGGTTGAGAGGAAAAGAAATTACAGGTCAGAATGGTATTAGATAAGTTTGGGTAGAAAATAATATTATGGTAAATATTCGGAATTTTCAAAATACCATGCTGATAAGGTAACTCACATTAGTTAGATAAAGTAACATCACATTACATACTTACAGGAGCCTATAAACAAAGAACACTCTTAAGAGACTAGACAGGTAGGGAAAGGTCTTGTTTAAATTTGAATTTATACAGGTCCTGTAAAAGCAAGATTCTCTGAGATATTCATAGATAACTTTAAAGTTCTTCCTGACAGGTTCAATACAAAATTCCTATTTAACCTCCCTGGAATGTAACCATCAACAGAAAGATACAGGTATAATTTGATTATCTATAGAGCACAATCACATATACTATAAAGAAATTCACTAGGCTTACAATTAACACCAAAAATCTTGTACATATTTCCTTTAGTTGAAAAAGATCCTACCTAGGTCTAGCTTTTTCTTGTGCAGATTGCAAGTAAAATAAAATATTGTCTCTAGCAGATTTAAATCCAAACACAGTGCAAAGATTTCTTTACAACTTCATTACCCAAATACTGCTAATTATGGTTTAAAATATATATGGAGAGCATTATTGACCAGAAAATATTAACACAAATATTTATTAATAAATTTTAAATCCTCAATGAAATGATGATCTTAACTTTCTAGAATGATGTCCAATAATAAGAAAGAACCTAAAACATTATCAAAGAGTTTAATTTTAAACCTCATTCAATTTCTTAATTAACCTTTTTCCTTATTATTAACCTGATGCAGTATAGCATTTTCTTGGACATATGCCAAAAATGAATCATTCAAGCCCTTCAGCCTTTTGTATGATATTTCAAAGCAAACAAAGAGAAAATAAACATTTTATTTAAATGACTAAAAATAAAAGAAAGAAACATTACTACTTTCAAGCTTAGAATGACTCTTTAGGAATAGGAAAACAAACAAACAAAGCATGTGAGAATGTGGAAAATACTAAAACCAATGAAGAATAAGAAATACAGAGATCTCCAACACATAAAAATAATCTCTGAGAACACTTCTTGTATATTTTGGTGGGGGGGGCATTTTTTCCTATGCAAGTAAATATGTATTTCTAAAATTTGGATTATGAGGGTTGCACACTGTGAATGTACTAAATGTCATTAAAAGTGGATTTTATGGACTTCCCTGGTGGCGCCGTGGTTAAGAATCCACCTGCCAATGCAGGGGACACGGGTTTAAGCCCTGGTCTGGGAAGATCCCACATGCCACGGAGCAACTAAGGCTGTGCGCCACAATCAACTGAGCCCACATGCTGCAGCTGCTGAAGCCCGCACACCTAGAGCCTGTGCTCTGCAACAAGAGAAGCGACCGCAATGAGACGCCCGCGCACCACAATGAAGAGTAGCCCCCAGTCGCCACAACTAGAGAAAGCCCACTCGCAGCAATGAAGACCCAGCGTAGCAAAAAAAAATTTTTTTAATAAAATAAAATAAATTTTTTAAAAAGTGGGTTTTGTTACATATATTTTACAAGAATAAAAAATTTTTTAATTTGGATTATACTACATATACTATACATACAGTTCTGTATTTTGCTTTTTTCCCCCCCACACTGAACATTATCTCATTTTCTAATATCATTAAATAATTTGTAAAAACATTGATTTTTTTAAAAATAGTGATTGTAGAGTATTTCATAGAGTGGATCTAAACATTTGTATGGTTATTCACTTATTCTCCCTCACTGGCCCCCATTTATTCACCTATTATTGGACATTCAGTTGTTTCTAATTTTCCATCACATAAATACCATAATAAATATTTACATAAATAAATATTTGTAGAATCTCAGGTTGTTTCCTTAGGCTAAATTCCTATGAGTACCCCTTCTTCCCCACAACACACACACACTCAAATTTTCTTTTTGTTTTTGGATATTTTTTAAGTAATAAAAGTTTACGTTGTGCCACTGTTTTCTTCCCTTATCTCATTTTCCTCTCTTCACTCCTCAGAGGTACCTACTATTTACCACCCCATGCATATCTTTTAAGTGATCTGGATATTTTTTCAAACTTTTTATAAATTGTATATGTGATATGCATTTCCTTCCTTTGACTGCACAGGAATCAAACTCAGCTACCAACACTTATTGTGGAGACTGAAGACCCACGGTTTTAAACTCATTCATCACCTTGCTCTTTGATTCCATTTCAGGTTCACAGACAAGTTTATCATTTATTAATGTGGCTAAGCCTTTTGAGTTTCTATTTTTTTATTACTATTATCATTTCCACTAGAGCAGAGAGGGTGCAAAGTATGAATTTACAAGAATCATGTTATTCAGAAGTGCCCACATACTCAATTGTTAAAAGCAAATAAAAATGTGAAACTAGAATTAAAACACATTCTAAAAAAATATTTAAGCAGACTGCTAAAAATACTTTACCCTCATAATTTGTTCACCAAGTAACTCAACTTACACTGGTCCCCACTTCATGTAAAGGAAAAGGAAGCACTTGGTATAAATAACATTAGAAGACTGATCTTAGAATATCTAACTTACAGTTTCTACAGCTATCCTCCTTCATTATCAATATTCAAAAGGTTAAAAAAAAATTTTTTCAAAAACTATGAGTTAGCAACTTGCTTAGAGTCTCATAGAAGAATTAAAAACTACATTATAGGATGGGGTTCTTTCGCTCTAAAATATAATGTCTAAAGAAAATATAACGTCAAAAAGAAAAATTCATTCAACACCTACCTCACTCCATATATAAAAATTAACTCAAGATGGATCAATGACCTAAATACTTACACTGACCTATTTCTCTTAAGCTAAATAGGGGTAAATCTTTATGACTCAGATTTGGCAATGGATTCTTAGACTTCACATTAAAAGCATGAACAACAAAAGAAAAAACAGATAAATTGGACTTCATAAAAATTTAAAACTTCTGTGCATCAAAGGACATTACCAAGTGCATGAAAAGACATCATATAGAATAGGAGAAAATATTTGAATCATATATCTGATAAGAGTTTAACATCAAGAATATATAGGGACTTCCCTGGTGGCACAGTGGTTAAGAATCCGCCTGCCAATGCAGGGGACACGGGTCTCAGCCCTGGTCTGGGAAGATCCCACATGCCACAGAGCAACTAAGCCCGTGTGCCACAACTACTGAGCCTACGCTCTAGAGCCTGCAAGCCACAACTACTCAGCCTGCGTGCTGCAACTACTGAAGCCCATGCACCTAGAGCCCATGCTCCGTGACAAGAGAAGCCACCGCAATAAGAAGCCTGCGCACCGCAACAAAGAGTAGCCCCTGCTCACTGCAACTAGAGAAAGCCCGCGCGCAGCAACGAAGACCCAACGCAGCCAAAAATAAATAAATTAAACAAATTTAAAAAAAAAGAATATATAAAGAACTCTTAAAACTCAACAACGAAAAAGACAACCTATAGTTTTTTAAAGTATGAATGACTTGAAGCATATAGCATTCTTTTCTTTTCTTTTTTTCTTTTTTTGCTGTGCTGGGTCTTCGGTGTGGCATGCAAGCTCTTCATTGCAGGCTTCTCTCTAGTTGCAGAGCATGGGTTTCTCTAGTTGTGGCATGCGTGCTCCAGAGCACACAGGCTCTGTAGTTGCAGCGTGCGGGCTTAGTTGCCCCACAGCATGTGGAATCTTAGTTCCCCGACCAGGTATTGAACCTGCATCCCCTGCATTGGAAGGCAGATTCTTAACAACTGGACCACCAGGGAAGTCCCTAGCATTCTTTTCTACAGGAGTTATTTCTACACTCACACTTTATGGCCACAGAGGGCAAGCTATATAGATATGTTCTTCAACTTTGCTTCCATGGTGGTGTTTTCATCCTTCAACTTAATAGAAAGGCTAATGTCATAAACTTTATGATATAAAGGTACTGATCTCCTTGACTCAAAGAGTTTATATGAAGAGGAAACTGGAAACTTTCCACTGAATTCAGCATGTAAAGTAAGTGAGGCAGTGCTATCGTCAATACTTCTCCAATATTGTACTCTTCATTTCTCCAGTCTATCGCTGACTCTCTCCCAGCCTGCCTCCCTCACACTCTTTATTCACTTGCCCACTACAGGTCCACAATTCTCAAAGTTCTACTCTTGGCCTTCATTCTGCTCCTCAATAACTTCTTAAATTCAATGGCCGCTGAATAAATGCTCATGACTCCTAGACCTTTCTTTTTGCCAAGGCTACACCACTGAAACCCAGACCCAAATTTCCAAATTCCTAATAAACATCTCAAGAATGGTTTAACAAAAGGAGCCAGAACTTGTTGGTTTTGAAGATTCTCAATCTTTCCAGATGCAAACAATATTAAAGTAAGAAATGGCTTCCAAGAAAGTTCAAATCCAAGGCATTGGGACTTCCTTGGTGGCACAGTGGTTAAGAATCTGCCTGCCAATGCGGGGGACATGGGTTCGAGCCCTGGCCCAGGAAGATACCACATGCCGCGGAGCAACTAAGCCTGTGCGCCACAACTACTGAGCCTGTGCTCAAGGGCCTGCGAGCCACAACTACTGAGCCTGCATGCCACAACTACTGAAGCCCGCACACCTAGAGCCTGTGCTCCACAACAAGAGAAGCCACCGCAATGAGAAGCCCGCGCACCGCAACGAAGAGTAGCCCCCGCTCACCGCAACTAGAGAAAGCCCGCGCACAGCAACAAAGACCCAATGCAGCCAAAAGAAATAAATTAAATAAATAAATTAAAAAAAAAAAAAAATCCAAGGCATTGCCAAGAATACATGGTCTAAAAGACAAGGTTGAGAGTATAGCTATAAAATTCTTTGTTACAGCCTCAGAAAGCTCTAAGATGGTGACTCTGAGTGCTATTCAGTTAGACAAAAGATCTTCTAAAGATTTAAAAAGTATGACTCACAGAGTCTTTTAATCAAACACTAGAGTTTCTAACATGCTAAAAGCCATTGTCCCTTAGCAGAATCCTAAAACAGAAAATGGCTTATCTCACGTAGAGAGTTTTAGGTGTGGCTTTTACCTAATGGAGTGAGCTCAAATAAGATTTACAGGAGTGCCATAAAGTTGTTAAGAGAATTATACAGGCAGAAAAATCACCCATTTGGACTGAAAGGAGCAGAAACAGTACAAAATGAAGAGTCCTTTAGGTGTCCAAACATCTACAAGCAGGAAATAGGTAGAAGAAACTACACAGCTGCAAATGCAGGCTACCTTTCATAGAAAAGGAAAGAGAATGCAGAGTGTAGAAGTAAAAGCCTAAGAGATGGAGCTAAGAGCCATGGAGAGTTACTCCCAGACTTTAAATTCTAATCAAGGAATTACCAGCCTATGCCCTATGAATTTCAGAAGTGGTATGAAGTAATGACACCTTTGTGCCAACATTTTCCCTCTCCTTGAACAAGAGTACCTATAGTGGTTACCTTCTTCTTACTCAACCATTGCATTTTGGGTGTTTGCAGAGCAGATAATTTGCCTCCTTAGTTTCACAGGTCTTCAGACAGAGGCAATGGACCCAAAGGGCTAATATTAAGGAACTACATCTAAGAAGCCTCATCCAAACCTAGACTTGATTTAGATGACAACATCCTGGACTATAAGCTGATGCTATAAAGGAGAGACTTTTGCAGGATACTGGGAGAGGGTGAGTGTATTTTACAGGTGAGAGGAGTGTCAATAATTTTGGCTAGAGAGTGAACTGTGGTGGTTTGAAATACGTTCACAAATTCTTTGACACCTCCCTCAAAAGGTAGAGCCTAATTCCCCTCCCCTGCAGTGTGACTCACTTCTAACAACAACAACAAAAAACAGTAACTTCCAAAGAATAGAGTAGGGAAAGGGAAAAATATTAACTTTACAATGGAGAAACGTGGTAAATGCTACTACCTTAACGTGTGATAAAGGTTAACATCAACAGTGATGCCATGTGTACTGCATTTATCCCCTAATATGGTGTGACATGAAAGGCACTTCACTTCTGTTGAATTCTTTCCCAAAACCCACAACCCCAGTCTAACCATGAGAAAAACAACAAACAAGCCCAGATTGAGGGAAATTATACAGGATATCTGGTCAGTACTCTTCAAGACTGTTATGGTCATGAAAAAGAAGGAAAGATGAGAGACTGTCACAGATCAGAGGAAACTGAGGAGATATGACAACTAAATGCAATTTAGTTTATTTAGCAATTCAGTGGTACTCTGGATTGGATCCTAGAACAGAGAGGAAAAATAAATGGAAAAACTAGTGAAATACAAATAAAATCTGTAGTTTAGTTAGTAACAATATATCAGTGTTAGTTTCTTATTTTTACACATGTACCATGATAATGTAAAATGTTAACAGGGAAAACTGGATGAGTATAAGGGAACTCATTGTACTATCTTTGCAACTTCTGTGTAAATCTAAAATTATTCAAAAATAAAGTTAACCTAAAGCCAGAAAAAAAAAATCATACCTATTTCAGAGAGTTGGTAAGAGAACTGAATGAGTCAACGCATAAAATATGTTTAGAACAGTACCTGGGACATGGTGAGGATATAATAAATAATAGCTATAGTTACTCTGATATTAAACACTCAGCAGGTATTTGCTAAACAGATGAAAACTAAAACATACAATAACAAGCCAACAAGAGCTAACTTCATTAATTTCATACTTGATGTACTGCTCTATCCCTCATTATTTCCCAGCAAAAATAAACTGTGACATGTATTTACTTTTTTTTTTTTTTTTAAAGCAGAAGTAATGGTGTTTAAGTCAGAGACTAGGTCATACAAGGCACTGTGGCTTCCTGCTTACTTTTTCTCTCTTGGATCACCCACCGTGGAAAAAACCAGTTGCTATGTTACTTAGTGGCGAACAATAAGAAAGGAATTCAGGCCTCTTCCAACAGCCATGAGTAAGCCTGGAGGCAGATCCTCCAGTCCCAGTCAAGCCGTGGGATGGCTACACCTTGGCCGACACCTAGTTTAACTCACGGGGGACCCTAAGCTAGAATCACTTACCTAAGCTGCTCCCAAATTCCTATCCCAATTACTATGTGAGATAATAAATGTTTGTTGTTTTTTAAGCCCCTAATGTCGGGGGTAATTTGTTATGCAGTAGCAGATAACTAACACATGGATTCTCTCCCTTATCAATTCATCCAAAAATGTATCAAACACCTACTTTAATATTTTGAGGCTATAAGGGATACATATATTAATGATAAATTGTAGGCTTCTTGGGAATCCCCTGGTGGTCCAGTGGTTAAGACTCCCACGCTTCCACCGCAGGGGGCATGGGTTTGATCCCCGGTCGGGGAACTAACATGCTGCGCAGTGCAGCCAAAAAAATACATACATACATATATATATATACACACACACACACACACACACACACACACACACACACACACATATAAATATATCGGCTTCTTGAAGGCATAAACTAACAAGGCACTGTAGTGGACATACACTGGTTTTGTTTGTCCAATATGCCTAATTCCTTTGGGAAACTACTCCTCACCTATTCCCTGTGGTATCAGCTGTCAATCTGTACCTTACCTTACCCCTGGTTAAAGAGCTGGGCAAATACTGCAAGTTTCAATTACCCTAATTCCTGTAAACAGTGACTTCTCCATGGGTAGCTATGTGACCTAAGCAGGGTAAATAAGAATTTCAGCCTTTAGTCAATATATATACGTTGGGAAGAGAGAAGTACCTCTTTCCACTGGTATTGCAAAGCTGAAAAGATATAAGTCTGGGCTTGACAGCCATCATTTTACCTCCACAGGGCGTAAGTTTGTTTACAGAATGACATGAACAGAGCCAGAGAGAGCCAAGAGGTATCTGAAGCCAAGAACCACTTTTGGGTTTCCTAAGTACATAACCTGCTAACCTCCTTTTTTTTTGCTTAAGTTAGACACTAATATAGGTGCTTTGTTTTTCATTTTAAATCTAAGTTGTATGAAATGTCAAAAAAAGGTTCAAATATCCTGAGAATTCAGATTATCTGCTCCAGCTGAGATAACTAGGGAGGAATTCATGGCAGAGATAATCAGTAATATGAACTCTAAAGAAGAGAGAGGATTTAACCAAGTGAAAATGGGGATGGATAAAGACCATTCCAAGTAGCAACAGAAAAGGATATGCATGTATGGAAAATACAGTCCCTCTTGGTAGGACTGTACAATATAAATAGGTGATAGAGCATGGAAACCTTAAAGTCTATTCCTAGAGGGCTAAGCTGGTTTTTCTAGACTAAGGGAATGTGTGAGGGGGAGTTATCTATCATAGGATAACTGGTCAAACTCACTTTGTTTTTTTGCTTAATTTATTTATTTTTATTTTTATTTATTTTTGGCTGCGTTGTGTCTGTTGCTGCGCACGGGCTTTCTCTAGTTGCAGGGAGCAGGGGCTACTCTTCGTTGCAGTGTGCAGGCTTCTCGTTGCAGTGGCTTCTCTTGTCGCGGAGCATGGGCTCTAGGCACGCGGGCTTCAGTAGTTGTGGCATGTGGGCTCAGTACTTGTGGCTCGCGGGCTCTAGACTGCAGGCTCAGTAGTTCTGGCTCACGGGCTTAGTTGCTCCGCAGCCTGTGGGATCTTCCTGGACCAGGGCTCGAACCCGTGTCCCCTGCATTGGCAGGTGGATTCTTAACCACTGCACCACCAGGGAAGTCCCAAACTCACTTTGTGATCAATATTGTTTGGATGTCACCACTCAATTAGCTATGCTCTCATGAGCTTTATCATCTTAATTCAGTTCTTGTTTCTCTACTGTAACCACAGACTATTAAATGACTTATTAAAATTCAGATATACTTCCACTATTATTGACTTCCTCTAATCTACTTAAGTTAATAACCCTGACAATGAAAAGGATGTTGAACTTATTTGGCAGTTAATCTGAGCTCATTCCTAGTGACTACCACTCATTATTAAGTGCCATCTGTAACTTGGGTGATACTACTGAGCTCTCTTTGATTAATTACAGACAGAGCTATCTAGAAAGTTCAGAAACATGATAAAACTGAAACTTAGCTTCTAAATTCAAATGTCCCACTTTCTGTTCCCTCAATTGAGAAATCATTTTTTAAAAATCCATTCAGAAGTGTTAAGAAAGGCCTTACACCATATATAAAAATTAAATCAAAATGGATCAAAGACCTAAACATAAGAGCTAAAACTATAAAACTCTTAGAAGAAAACAGGGGAAAAGTTTCATGACACTGTATTTGGCAATTATTTCTTGGTCATGACACTAAAAGCACAGGAAAAGAAAAAATAGATATATTGGACTACATCAAAATTAAAATTTTTTGTGCATCCAAGGATATTATCTAGAGAGTGAAAAGACAACCCACAGAATGCAAGAGAATATTTGTAAATCATATATCTGATAAGTGATTGATATCCAGAATACATAAAGAACTCCTATAACTCAACAACAACAAACAACCAGATTAAAAAGTGGGCAAACGACTTGAGTAGACATTTCTCCAAAGAAGATACATAAATTACCAATAAGCACATGAAAAGATACTCAACATCACTAATCATTAGGGAATGTTCACATCCATTAGGATGGCAATTAAAAAAAAGAAAAGGAAGGAAGGAAGGAAATAACAGATGTTGATGAGGATGTGCAGAAATTAGAACCCTCACACATTGCTGGAAAGGATATAAAGTGGTTGCAGCCACTGTGGAAAACAGTTTTGCAGTTCCTCAAAAACTTAAACATAAAATTACCATATGCTCTCACAATTCTACTCCTAGGTATACACCCTATGCAGGGACTCAAACTGATATTTGTACACCATGTCCACAGTAACATTATTCACAAAAACCAAAAGATGGAAACAACTCAAATGTCCATCAACAAATTAATGGATAAATAAAATGTGGTATATACATACAGTGAAATATTATTCAGCCTTAAAAAGCATTGAAATTCCGAGACAATGCTACAAAATGGATGAATCTTCAGACATTATGCAAAGCGAAATAAGCCAGACACAAAAGGGCAATTATTGTGTGATTCCACTTACATGAGGTACCTAGTAGAACAGGTAAATTCAAAGACACAGAAGGTAGATGAGAATGAGAGAGGCCAGAGAGAGGTGAGAATGGGGAGTTATTGTTTAATGGGTGCAGAGTTCCTGTTTGGGATAATAAAAAAGTTCTAGACATACAGAGTGGTGATGGTTACACAACACTGTGAATATACTTAATACCACTGAACTATACACTTAAAAATGGTTAAATGGTAAATTTTATGTATGTATAGTTTACATAATAAAAAAAAGTGCTAAGAATGGGCTTGGGTCAGAGGCCTTCATCTTGGCTGTAGAGCAGTAGCATACATGGAATGAAGCCCACAGCCCACCAGCCAGTACACAAATACTAGACAAACACAAGCAGTTTCAACATTCCTGGGCAGGATACACTGTCACCCTGAGTTTAGCACAAAAATTGTTTCCAAATCCTCTTAAGGCTTGGTTTCCTGGCTTCCTCTCAAGCACCCCAACTGTCCACAAGAATAGAACCAAAGAGCCTGAATGGTAACAATCTGAAAGAAGTCCAACACCAGGGGCTGCCTGTTGGCAGGGTATTAGTCAGAAGCCAAGGACTTCAGCTGTGCTAAAGCCCTGTTCTCACAGGTGCAACGAGTTTGCAAAGACAAACACATCTCTACCTCTTTAAATCTTTATATTGAAGCATAATATACATACAGAAAAGGGTACATCATAAGAAACAATGACTATTTTTTAAAGCCTGTTAGGTAAAATTTAAGCTCAATAATCTCAAACGCATCTCTTCATAAACTGGGGGTTTTTTAAATAAAATTACTTCAGCACAAAAGCATTTTCTTAACTGCCAAATGTTAATTTCTTTTGATTTACTTTTTTCCCCAGTGGAAGGGCTGGGGAAAAACTCAAGTTGTGTATTAGATGGCCAATTTATCAATAAGACTGTTAAACAAAGACTAGAGTTACCAATTTACACTAACATATTCATGCAAAAAAAGAGTTATCCCCAATTCCTCACTTTCTTTCATTTTCTACATCCCTTCCAACCCATCCCAAAGCAACTCATCTACAATACATTAAAATGTTTCTTCTATCTGCTCACTTCTCTCCACATTGACTGTTAAAATTATCTCCATCTTCCTGGCTAATATTATATTACCTGGACCAGTACCATAGCGCCCTCTAAGTGTTCTCTTGGCTTCACTTTTTTCCCTTTTGGCACAATAATGGTTTGTATTATCTCTGGGCTTGCCGAATTTTTTAAAATTTTATTGTATTTATTTATTTTTGGCTGCATTGCTGTGCGTGGGCTTTCTCTAGTTGCGGCGAGCGGGGGCTACTCTTCCTTGCGGTGCGTGGGCTTCTCTCATTGCAGTGGTTTCTCTTGTTGCGGAGCACGGGCTCTAGGCGCACGGGCTTCAGTAGTTGTGGCACACGAGGTCCAGAGAGCAGGCTCAGTAGTTGTGGCGCACGGGCTTAGTTGCTCCGTGGCATGTGGGATCTTCCCAGACCAGGGATTGAACCCCGTGTCCCCTGCATTGGCAGGCAGATTCTTAACCACTGCGCCACCAGGGAAGCCCCTGGGCTTGCCAAATTTTGAAACATGTTACAATAAAATTTAAAAAGGAAGGAGATTGTCATAATTGTGGAAAAGAGGTAAAAATGTGGAATGAAGATTGTCAGAAGTCCATGTAACCCCATTTTGAAGTGGAGTATTAATTTTGGCTCTGTTCATTCTGTATACCTAACCTTGCTAACAGAATGAAGGATGAAGTTTTGGGGTTTTTCTATTTTTACCTTGAGACCACATTTTACCTAACTACTACCACACAGAGATTTGTAAGCAAAAGAGAATAGCTTTTAACGTGCAAAAAAACAGTTCCAACCATAGTGATTTTTTTTAATGAGTTCTCGGTATCATGGCTTCACTCTTGATTATATTATTCATCCTTCACACATGAATCAGGGATCCTATGAGGACATAAATCACATTGCATCAGTCCCTTATTTGAAGCCCTCCAATGGTTTCCTATTATACTTAGAATAAAATTCAGATTTCCTACCAAGGCCAACTTCTTGCCTTTGCTGTTCCCTCTGCATGTATTTTGTGCTCTCAGATCAGCTTGCCTCCTTAGAGAAGACTTCCCTCTCTCAAACGAAAGCAAAAGCCCTTTTCTAAAGGCTTTTAAATAATTTTTAAAATCTCCTTCAGTGAGTCTGATACCCAGTGATGCTGAGAACCACTGTAGTAAATGAGTCTTGCTTTTGCTTACAATGATTTTTCTGCCAATTTACTTCTTGGTACCTGTTACCACCTGTGGTTTAAGACACTGGAAAACCAACATGTAGGAAGTGGAGGAAGGAAAGAAGGAAGGGAGGGAGGGAGGGAGGAGAAAGAGAGAGAGAGGAAGAGAGGAAGAGAGGAAGGGGAGGGAGAGGGAGGGAAGGAGAGTGGGAGAGGGAGGGAAGGAGGGAGGGAGGGAGGAAGAAAGAGAGAGAAGGAGAGAAAGAAAGAGAGAGGGAGAGAGGGAGGAGGAAGGGAGGAAAGAAGGGAAGAAGAAAGGAAGGAAGGAAGGGAGGAAGGGAAGGACAACCTGTACTAATCCAGTGCCAAAGGTCACACCTATGTGCTAAACACAAGGGTTATGTTCATAAACTCTAGAGAAGTCATACTACCTGTACCAACTTTTTTTGTTTTTCTTAGTTCATGACATTTAACTCTGAATCAGAGTTGAAATCAGAGAAACCAAATGCAAATGTACCTCCTTAGAGCTGCCTTCCTCAGCTTCCTGGGTAAAGAGAGCCATTTCCTCTTCTGAGCTTTGATAAGGCTCTTCAGTCTCTGATACACTTTCTTACACTAATTACTACTATTTTTTGTTTACTGTCAGCTCCTTAGGATAAGAGACTTGGCCGTATTGTTCACTGATACATCCTCAACACCTACACAGTGCATGATACATGGCAGATGCTTAGTAAAATAGTGAATTATATGATTCATTTATTCATTCAACAACTATTTCCTGAATATCATGTGCCAAGCAGCATCCTAGACTTTGAGAATACAGCTGTGAACAAAACAGCAATAATCCTCACCCCATTACATGCTAATGTGGAGCACACACAAGATTAATAATTACAATAAAATATACAGCATGGCAGATAGTAATAAGTGCCAAGAAGAAAAAACAATGCAGAAAAAACTAATCTATGATGATAAAAGGTAGATCAGTGGTTGTCTAGGAACTGTGCTGGAGAGAGAGAGATGGATTGTACAGGGGAAGAAGGAGACTTTTAAGGGATGATGAACACATTCTGTCACTTGACTGCCATGGTGGTTTCACAAGTGTATATACCAGCCAAAATTAATCAAATTGGACACTTCAAATGGATACAGTTTATTGTATGGAAATTATAGCTCAATAAATTTTTCAAAAATTAAAGCAGAAAGTAGAGGACTAAACTTTTAGAGAGGTGGTCAGTGAAAGCGTTATTGAGAAGATGAATTTTTTAAAAAAGACCTCAGGAAAGTGAAAAGGCTAACTCTATAAATATCTGAGTGAAGACCAATCCAAAGAGAGGGAACAGCAAATGCACAGACCCTAAAGAGGCAGCACGCTTAGCACGATCCATGAATCAGCAATCAGCATGGGTCTAGCTAGAGCAGACCGAGCAAGGGAGAAAGCTATTAATCTGATTGTGAAAGGAAGCCCCTAGAGTGAGATGAGAGCCATGAATACATTAACTGACTTAGGCTTTAACAGAGTCACTCTGTTGACACCCTGCTGTGTGTTGAGAATAGGCTAAAGAGCAGATGCAGAGAGGTCAGTTAGGAGGATGTTATTATAATCTAGGAGAGAAGTAATGGTGATCTGAACAGAGTAGAGGGGAGTAGTGAAAAGTAATCAAATTAAACCCAACAAGATTTGATGATGGACTAGATGTGGGCATGAGAAAAAGAGGATATGAACCGGAAGAATGGAGGTACCACTGACTGAGATGATAAAAAATATAGGAGGAACAAATATGGGAGGCAAAGAAGGAACTTAGTCTGGGGCATATTCAATTTTTTGATACCTTTTTCACATTTAAATAGAGTTCTCAAGTATGTCATAAGTATATACCCGGAATTTAAGGGAGAAATCCAGTTTGGAGATACAAATTTGGGAGTTGTTAGGCTATAGATAGTATTTAAATCCATAGAACTGGGACTTCCCTGGTTGCGCAGTGGTTAAGAATCCGCCTCCCGATGCAGGGGATACAGGTTCGAGCCCTGGTCTGGGAAGATCCCACATGCCGCAGAGCAATTAAGCCCGTGTGCCACAACTACTGAGCCTGCGCTCTAGAACCCGAGAGCCACAACTACTGAAGCCCACGCACCTAGAGCCTGTGCTCCACTACAAGAGAAGCCACCACAATGAGAAGCCCACTCACCGCAACAAAGAGTAGCCCCCACTTGCCGCAACTAGAGAAAGCCCGCACGCAGCAATGAAGACCCAATGTAGCCAAAAATAAATAAATAAAATAAATTAAAACAAACAAACAAAAAACTAAATGAGATCACCTAGGAAGTGTGTTGTAGATAGGGAAGAAAACAGGACCAAAGACTTAAGCCCAGGGACACTCCAACATTGAGAAGTGGGGTAAATGAGAAAGAACCAGCAAATAAAAAAGATATGAAAAGGGAAAAAAAAGGAACGGACTAGAAAATTAGGGGGAAAATTAGGCAAATGTGGTGTCCTGGAAGACAAGTGTTTCAAAGAAAAGAGAAGTCAAGTATGTCAAATGTTGCTCATGGACCAAGTCTCAAAAGGCTGTCATTTAAGACCAAAATAAATGCAAAATCATTATATAAATTTTTGAACAGAGGCTTGGTTAAGAAAACCAAGCATATTAATAGTAGAGCATTCTAATCTTAATACATCAAAAATATTAAGTACCACTTATTATTATACAATTCTTACATAAAACATACCCCCAAATGTCTAGTTTTTAATGGGTAAATTATCAACTACTGAAAAGTTCTGATTTTAATGGTTTCAAAACTAGATGACCACTTACATTTTTTTCCCCACTAGCTATTACCTATTCTCTGTTATGTAAATATTCATTCTAATTAGTAACGTTAAAAGTTTTTTAGCATCTTTTTCTCTTTTGTAAAACACTTCCATCTGTACAAAGTATTTTTTGTAAATAGCTAATTCAGAGTTAGTCAGAATTTAAATATTAAGTTGTGGATCCCCATGTTTGTTTTTTAGCAAAAATGAACACAATGAAAATCACAATGGCTTTCGAGGACGACCAAATTTTTTATTCTATTTATTTTCTGTGTTGTTATAGACTTTAGGCACTGTCCTTCTACAAATTATATCTTGGAACTGTAAGTTTAGGACCACAACTTTAGAAAACAAACTATTATGAAACACATCTTCGAGCTACAAAAAAGGGTTGACCCCTTCAGAATTAAAGTTTAAATAAACTCAGTGTTCAAAACCTGATATAAAATATAAAATGGAAAATTCCTTTATTTAAAAAAAAAGTGGGACTTCCCTGGTGGTGCAGAGGCTAGGACTCCGCGCTCCCAATGCAGGGGGCCTGAGTTCGATCCCTGGTCAGGGAACTAGATCCCACATGCATGCTGCAACTAAGAGTTTGCATGCCGCAGCTTAGGAGTCCACCTGCAGCAACTAAGAACCGGTGCAACCAAAGAAATAAATAAATTAAAAAAAAAAAAGTATTCTAAACGATTTAAGCATCCTCAAGCTGTTAAATTTCATCAGTCGTACTGACAAAGGGTGGTTTGTTTATTAGATTAGCTTGACTAATTTCTCTGGAGGCTTTCCTTTATTACATTGTTAAAAGTGAAAATCCAACCTTAAAAACAAGAATTATCAGAAATAGACCAAGCATTACAGCGTGTATAACCAAATAAGATTATCTAAACTTTCCTCCATAACTACTGAGAATAAAGCAACATGATCTCAAAATGGTGAATAAGTGTTAATAAAATAAAATGGCATTTTATTTACTCTCTATATCCCATCTTTACAAATTTTCCCATATATTGGTACACATATAGATGTATGTATGCATGTAAGAGAGAAAGGGCATGAGAAAGAGAATGTGCTTTAAACTTTGCTTCTTCTATGACACAAAGCAGGGAGTTGTGGTGGCTCTGCTCCGGCTTATGAAGCTACAATGCTACGTAAGAGAGCTCAGCATAAACTGATTATTAATCACAGGTTTTAGCAGGTTCTTATTCCTTACCACCAGAATTATACAAGGAGATCAGTGTACCGTGTTGTAGAAGGAATTGTGGAAATTAAAAATAAGTGACTACTTTCTTTTGAGATTAGATGTTTACCTATGTTTTGGACAAAATGCTGGCCTTTTAATCCAGAGCCTAACCTGTCTTGATCCTAGAAATCAGAGTGTGTTTACCATTGTATATACTCTTTTTTTTTTTTAACCATTGTATATAGTCTCTTGATATGTGATACTCTCTTATCTAACTGCTTGAAAATGATAGAATTGAGCATATGATGAGTTGGCCAGAAAAAAATTATATCAGTAAAGGTAAATTCTATCTTCTTCCCTGTGTCTGCTGAAAACACAACCCAAAACTAGAGGAGTTTTGGTAGACTAAAACTTAAGTCTAGAAAAGGCAATAACATTATTCATTGTTTTAAAAAGACAATATGGACTTCCCTGGTGGTCCAGTGGGTAAGACTCTGCACTCCCAATGCAGGGGGCCTGGGTTCGATCCCTGGTTGGGGAACTAGAGCCCACATGCATGCTGCAAATAAGAGTTCACATGCCACAATTAAAGATCCTGCGTGCCGCAACTAAGACCAGTGCAGCCAAAATAAATAAATATTTTTAAAAAATAAAAATAAAAAAGACAATAAAGAAACAGAGATTTATATTTCAGGATCTCTACAGGCAGGGAATCTCTAAATGCTTATTTAAGAACAATTCAGCAGAAGAAAGAAGAAATAATTTACTACTAAATGGTTTAGCACGGAAGCTGTGGCTAAATGTTTCCTCACAAAACATCTTATTGGTTTTGAAAAACAAGAAATCACAAAAGAAAAACCAACATGTCTTTATAAATGCCAAAATTCAGTCTCAAAAAAAGAGAAATAACCATGTATGAGACTCTACTAAGCATATAAATTATTTCCCCAAAAGTTACCATTTAAAAAAAGAAAACACTCTATGAGAATTTCTATTTAAGTTCCAGGAATGGAAAACACAACAGTGGTATTAATGAAGTAAGCAGAACAATAAAACTTTCCTAAAGACACATGCCAGATTCCAACAGTCCTCAAGGCTTAGGTCCCTCAGTGATTTATGATCAAATATGAAAGGATCTTAATTATACGAGTAAAACACTGATGTTCTTCCCTTTGGACATGAAATGTTCACTGCAGAGTTTTCTGTGTACTTTTATAACTGAATTCATGTTTTATTCTTGCAAAAATTTTATTTCTCTTGAAGAAAAACATTTACTACAAGAAAGGTATTTAGGTCACTAGTGCATAGTCATTTCCTCTAGCTTTACGTATTTCCATAAATATATACTGCCTTAGTTACTTCTCTATTACTTTGGCTTCCTCATATCCCAAACGCATTATATACTGTGGTTAATAAGAAAAAAAAGTTAATGCATGCACTTGGCTGCCAATTGTCAAATGCACTTTTTGGACCAAAGAAAGAAGTAATGCAGACAAACTGAGCAGGAGAGAGAAATTTAAAAAGAGAGGGAAAGACAGAAAAAACCTACCACATCTAGTGTCTGAATAAATAGTCCCCAAGCACTTCACAAATTATGGCAAGTAGAAGTAATATGCCAACATATAATGAATTCTCACAGTAAAAATTTAATACCAAGCTATATTAACATTTCAAATCAGAGTAGTTGGCACCTTTAACACGGTGGTTCTCAACCTTGGATGAATACTGAAATCACCAGTTTTTAGTTGTTGTTGTGTTCTTTTTTTTTTTGGCCACGCCGCGTGGCATGCGGGATCTTAGTTCCCCGACCAGGGATCGAACCCGTGCCCCCTGCAGTAGAAGCGTGGAGTCTTAACCACTGGACCACCAGGTAAGTCCCCCCACCCTTGTTTTTTCTTTTAAATCACCAGTTTTAAAGAATACTGATGCCCAGGTCCCATCCCCACAGATTCTTACTTAATTGTTCTGAAGTATGTCCAGAGCATGAAAAATTTTAAAGCTCCAAAAGTGATTCTTATGTGCAGCCATGATTGAGAACCACTGATTTAAAATGACATAAATTGAAGACAGTAATTTAGTTGTTGGGGTACATGGACACACACACCCCAGAGTTCAAAAAACTTGGTCATTCTTCTTAGAAGCAACCTCTTAATATCCTAGAATCATTAATTCTCTCACAAGCTCATCCAATGACAGCAGTGTAAAAATAACTTTGCCTTTGTTGCCTATATGTGTTCTAAAAACTGGTAAGTTGATTTAGTAGAGTATTTCATAAATAACATTCACCTAGAAGCTGACAGAAGTACTAACCAAGGATCCAGGCCTCACAAAAACATTTCTGGTAGGATCTGGGTTGTATATTTTACTGCCAGCCTAGGTTCTATTACAGTTTACTTCTTTCTTTACAACTTTTCTTGATTTAAGAATATATTTGCGTTCAAAGGATTTTGTGGGTTAAAGTGCATTTTCAATCATTTTCACAGTGACCATTTTCTTTACAACTTTGAAGTATAAGTAATGTACAATAAACTGCATATCTAAAGCATGCAATTTCATAAGTTTTGACATACATATATTTACATCCATAAAACAGCTGCCACAATGAACATAAACATTTTTTTCACACTTAAAAATTTTCATGCACCCCTCTGTAATCTAATCTATCCCTCCCTCTACTCTTATGCCCAGGCATCTGCTTTCTGCCACTACAGATTACGTTGCATTTTCTAGGATTTTATATGAGTAGAATCATACATTATGTTAAAAAAAGTTTTTATCTGGCTTATTTCACTCAGCAAATGATTTTGAGATTCAACCATTTTGTTGCATATATCAAAAGTTCTTTCCTTATTACTGAATGATATTCCTATCAACGCTCATGATTACCACACTGTATAACAACCAACATGTTTTATAACCAACATGTTTTCTTGGCACAGACTATTGTGAGAAGCTAACAAAAGCTCCTAGATGTTGGTGTCAATGGTTTTTGGAAAAACTAAGTCTGGTGATCCCCATTTTATTTTTTTAATTTTTATTTAATTTTATTTATTTATTTATTTATTTATGGCTGCATTGCGTCTTTGTTGCTGTGCTCGGGCTTTCTCTAGTTGCAGAGAGCGGGGGCTACTCTTCGTTGCGGTGGATGGGCCTCTCACTGTGGTGGCTTCTCTTGTTGCAGAGCACAGACTCTAGGCATGTGGGCTTCAGTAGTTGTGGCTCACGGGCTCTAGAGCACAGACTAAGTAGCTGTGGCGCACGGGCTTAGTTACTCCCCGGCATGTGGGATCTTCCTGGACCAGGGGTTGAACCCGTGTCCCCTGCATTGGCAGGCAGATTCCCAACCACTGAGCCACCAGGGAAGCCCCGATGCCCATTTTAGTTCTCACTTTACCACTTATCAGCTATGTTTGAAGCAAGTCACTTATCTGTCTCATACACCTTCTCTGGAAAATGAGGATATACCACCTCACCTATGTAATTCACCTTAGATGAGTACTTAAGGACTCTCTGACTTCTAAGACCTACTGATTCTATTGAAATAGGTAAACCTTCTAGAAAGATAGGAGTGCCCATTTGTTTATATATTGTCTGTGGCTGCTTTTGAGCTGCACCAAGAATGATGAGTACTTGTGACAGAAACTGTATAGCGGTCAAGCATAAAATATCTGTCCTCTCAAAAAAAAGTCTACCAACTTGTTCTAAGTAATCATGAAATGTTCCTCAAGCTAGCTAAAAAATCATGTGTAGTGATGTTCAGATTTACTGATTGACAAAAACACATTCTACTGTTCTAAAAAAAAATGTTTTTTCTTGTTACTTTAGCTAACAAAATGAAAGAAAAACCATAGGAACTTAAAAATAGATTTTTAAAATCCTTGGGTCAGTACCCAATAAATTCAGATGGTATTTAAGTTACTAAAATCAAAAGGCACATTATAAACCCCAGTTCAAGAAATATTAGGAAAATATCGAGTTAAAGAAATACTATAATAGTTTTCTAGGAAAGTCAAAGTAGATAAGTATGTTTTCATATTCCTGCCCAAATGATAAATACTTGACAAAATGAAATAATCACTACTGCCAGAATAAAAAATGAACAGCCTATAAAAATGGCTGGTGAAACTTAGATATCCAAGAATACTTTCTGCACCTTTCTGTCAGATTTCTGGTCTAGGAATAATAGGAGGAAGGCTGTATAACACAGTGGTTAAGAAAATGGACTTTAGGATCAGAGAAACCAAAGTCAGTAAAGGCAATTCGCACTACTGTAAAATAACTGAATAAAAGGTCCTCAAATTATATTTTGAAAAAGAACAATTTTTTAAAAGGAATTATCTTAATTAAAATTAAAGTCATTAGGGAACTACAAATACTGGAAAAACCCTAAGAAACTCAAGAAGGGATTATGTGAGGAAAGCTGCCAGCTAAAAAAATGCTCTCATCATTAGAAGAAAAGATATAAATTTCTATTATAGGATGTAATAGAACCACTTATTTGATTATTTATCTGAAAATAAATCTGGTTAGCTAATTCAGTGATCTGGGTTTTCTCTTCCTAATTACAAGTTGCTGCTTTTTTTTTTCCCAAAAGACATATACCAGGTCATTAAAAGTCTGATCTGGCAGTCATCTGGAGTACAAACTGAAGACTTCAAAGAAAAACCATGTAGATGTCTGCTATAATGACATTGGAAACTGCAAGGAAAGCAGTACTGTTTTGTAAATAATCAAGATCAATTAAAAACAATTTGTAGGCTCAAGGTCAGAAATAGTATACTTTAGGGTCTTTAGGAACAACACAATGTTGTAATTAAAATACATTGCTGGGACTTCCCTGGTGGTGCAGTGGTTAAGAATCCACCTGCCAGTGCAGGAGACACGGGTTCGAGCCCTGGTCCAGGAAGATCCCACATGCCGCAGAGCAACTGAGCCTGCGAGCCACAGCTACTGAAGCCCGCATGCCTAGAGCCCGTGCTCCACAACAAGAGAAGCCACCGCAATGAGAAGCCCGCACACCGCAATGAAGAGTAGCCCCCGCTCACCGCAACTAGAAAAAGCCCGCACACAGCAATGAAGAGCCAATGAAGCCAAAAATAAATAAATAAATAAAAATAAATTTATTAAAAAAAAAACACATTGCCTCCTATACCTGAATGCCTATAAAGATGAGTTTTGTGAGATAGGTTTGTTCTATGTTGTTTAATCTCAATTCCTGGTCTTTACTTAGCATCTTTATCATTGCCTTGGAGATTCTGACCAAACGCCATGAACTCAGATCTAACCAAAAGGGAACAGTGGCCAACTTCTGTGCAATCACCTTATTGACCCATTTTGTTCTTTTGAGATAGCTGCCGGAGGCTGGTTTTCAGACTCTATCCACAGTTGGGAATATCCAAACTTTCAGATGATTCTATCTTTGAAAAGGGATTCTGAAAACCAGAATCTTTTCCTATTATCATTATCTCTGCAAACAAAGACTGTTACATAAAATCATTCTGAATGTACGGTTAATATGTAATGGAAAATACAGTTTACAAAGGGAAATTGAAATTGAACTCACCTGTCCACTTTTCCCTATTTCCAGCTCCATTATGGCAACAGGAGCGTGCATTTGAGCTGAGTGTCTTGACTGCGATTTGCCATCAACTCTCCAGCTCAAGCCCCGAAGCCCACTGTCCCAGCGGCTCTGGTTCATGAGGCTCTCTCGGATTTTTGTCTTATGGCTCTTCCAGAATTTGGAAATGACAGCAGCTTGGTCAGATGTGATCCCGCCTTGCTTTTTGGTTTGAGCAGTCAAGAATGCCTCCAGCTGGTTGAAATCCATGTCTGCAGATGCAACAGACTATAATGACAGAAAAAATAACAAATATGAATTTGGTAGATAACTAGAAAAAGATGCATCTTAACTACAGATCACATTTTGAGTGATTCTTAATCACTGAATAAGCTTTCAAAAAGGGTCATCAAAAGACAGTAATGAGAATAAGCACTTCATAAATACAAAAATATTCCCTTTGAAAATACTGAATATCAGAAAAGCTATTGTGAAAAATTCCATGTTGGGAATTCCCTGGCGGTCCAGTGGACAGGACTCCACGCTCTCACTGCCAAGGGCCCAGGTTCAATCCACAGTAGGGGAACTAAGATCCCACAAGCCACATGGCGTGGCCAAAAAAAAAAAAAAATCTGTGTCACTCAAATTCTCTATCAACAACTAGAATCTATAAATATCCAGTTCCATGATGAGGAAATAATAAAATATAAATAAAATTAAAATGTAAAAATAATAAAACAAGAGAATAAAATGAATTAGTGCTCTGATGAAATCTTACATAATTTCACAGTGCCTTATAGCCAGGCTTGGTTTGATATACTATAACTGGGTAATGCCTTGTCCATACGAAGTACTAAGTAAATTTTGTTAAGTGAATGAATTAGTTTAGTTTTATAGTCCATCTTCAACCAAATAGCTCATATCCAATAATACTACTCTGAAACTGTATACTACTTTATTCTTTTCCATAAATTTTCAAACCTTAATTGCCATTGTTGTTCTGAGAACAGTAAGCAGCTAAACTGAAGCGGGAAATCATCAAAGGGCTGGGGCAATGGAGGCCTGAATAGGTCAGTGATGGTTAATGATTTGGTCTCAGAACAAGTTCCCCCTGCCTGGCCATGAGGATTGGTATGAGCTCCAAACCAAAATATCACAGTACCTCCTTTCTCTGGGCACAATGATTGATCCAAATTAATCTCCCAATTTAGGAGGAGAAGTGGTCTTGCCTCCTGGGGTCATGGTACCAGAAGAACATGAGACTGGAGGGTTGCAGACAGACATCTTTGATCTTTTGGCAAAAGCCTGATTGCAATAAAATAGAATGAAGCCAAGCAGAGATGAGAGTGGGTTCTAATGGAGTGATATCCTGTTCTGTAATCCCCAAGGCCTTGGTTCCTGCAGACCTTTCTTCAACTCTGTATGTTATCTCGGCATCTTTTCCACCTGTAGGCACCAAAAACTCCCATTTACTATTCAAGATAGTTTAAGCTGTATTCCTATCATTTGGAACCAAGAGTCCTGCCTACACTTGAGCAGTAGCAGTGAGAACAGAGGAATGTAAAGGTAGACAGTGTACAGGTGGAGTATAGGTAGAATAGGTGGAACGGAGGCTGAAAGACAAACATGCTGTCTTTCATTCCTCCATTAATATGAAAAAGTTGTATGATAAATATTACAAAATAGATTAAAGATATTTCACATTACAATTCAACAAATGTTTACTGAATATCTGCCTATTTACCAGGTAGGAGGACCCAAAATCTCTGGCTATGCCACTCAATAGAAACATTAATTTGTATAATATACTATAATTAAATAAAATTATTTCCACTGGCACTTTGCTTCACACTATCACATCACAACACAGGTGATGTGTAACATTCTTTTCCTCAAAGCATATTAAGAAATCTATTCTGATTTAACTTCACTTGTGACAAGTTATTTTGGTTGGGTTCCAGTCAATAATATCCTGAACTGGGGTCAATTCATCCAAAAAAGGTATTACCGTCTCTGTAACATATTCTTCTTTTTACTTGCCCAACTCTTTAAAAATGTAAAAACCATTCTTAGCTAATGGGCTATACAAAAATAGTGTGTCCTGCAGGATGTAATTTGCCAACCCCTGCTCAAGAACATCCTACAAAACAAACTGACACATGTCCTACATGACTTGGCAATGTCCCATCTAATATTATGTGGAACCTGTTTATAACTACCTGGGCCTAGAAATTAATCTTTTTCTTTTTACATAAAAAATTATTTTTTGGCACAGTTTTATTAATAAGCTCTAAATTTTCCAGGAATGCAACTAATACAGCTTGTATCAATACTTTGGTTTGGTCAGAACTTTACAAATAGGTTGTTGAGCATTTTGGAAAATCTCATTACCAGTGGCAATACCATTCATATTTTGATATCTGAACTACCAAAACAACACATGTCTGCATTTACCGCTGCACATTCACAGTGATTCTACATATAGGTGCAAGTATTTGATTAATTCATTACATGTTCTAATGCAGTAATGCTTCAACATTTACATTGTTAAATATATATTTTAAATTACTGTATTATTTTATTTTCCTTATAACTTTCCTTTATATTACATGTATGTCATCATATTATTAGAAATTATACATGTTAATTTTACTATATGTGAATTATAATTATACATGCATTTCATTTAAGGTTAATAAAGGAACTGTATGGTCAGACCACTCAAGATGGCTGTTCTCTTTTTTTTTTTTTTTAATTATTAGCACCTTTAATTATTATTTATTTTATTTTTTATTTTTTTTGGCTGTGTTGGGTCTTCGTTTCTGTGCGAGGGCTTCCTCTAGTTGCGGCAAGCGGGGGCCACTCTTCATTGCGGTGCACGGGCCTCTCACTATCGTGGCCTCTCTTGTTGCGGAGCACAGGCTCCAGACGCGCAGGCTCAGTAGTTGTGGCTCACGGGCCTAGTTGCTCCGCGGCATGTGGGATCTTCCCAGACCAGGGCTCGAACCACTGCACCACCAGGGAAGCCCAAGATGGCTGTTCTCTTGCTCTCTGTACATCCCCTGCCTGACCAGTGCCTGCTTCACCTATACCCTACACTATGACTGACCTTCCTACAAACTTGCCCCAGACCCCAGCTAGTGACTGTTCTCATCAAAAGGGCGGTGAGGGGTGTGCCCCTCTGCTGGTTTCCCTGGTAACTAATGAGCCAACCTGACGTAATTCCCCCTATAACTGGCAATCTCCCCTTCCACCCAGGAGCGAAGCCTGCCACCATGTCCTGCCTGCTGTCTGTCACACATGGTGGGGTGTTGCTCCAGGACCTTGCTGCAGATGTGTAAGCTCCCCCATCTATTAAACCACTGATGTCTCTGTCGCTGACTCTGAGTTCTTTCTTCGGTCTTGAAGCTGGGCAAGTGCAGGCCTTCTAGGCCTGCAGGGTGCAGCCCAACAGGGACACTGGAAAATATTTACTATAAAAAGGAAACCCTGGGTCTGATAGGTTTGAGAGCTACTGAGGATCAAGTCCAAACCCAACACAACAGGCCCTTCAAAATGTGAGCTGACTTATTATAAGCAGATAGGCTAGAGGGTCCTTGGAGAAAGAGAACCAAGAATGGCTCTCTTGACATAAGAGAACCCATTTAGGCCTAAGCCATTTTGTGATCTAAGCCTGGCTGCCATGCTTGCCCTTGAACAGATCTCAGTAATTAATGATCTTAAGGGAGGGAATGCAGAAACTAGGGAGGAGCAGTCAAGAAACAACAGTGCAGCCTTGGGGCAGGGTCCTGGTTCCTCATGGGATATACATAATATATCTTTGAGTTCTGCAGGAACTAAGGCCCCCACCAGGTGGAGGATGGAATGAAGATGTTGATAGTCTAGACTTTAATCAACTAAAGCTTGGACTCTGCCAACCTTTGTCCCAATTCTATGCTGAATTCTCCTCTGCTCAAGCCCCCTCATGAATATACATGTACCCTTAGTTTAAAACTTCCCCAATTTTGCTGTTCAGGAAGACACTGCTTTGAGAAAGATCTCCAGTGTTCTCCTTACTTGCTGCAAGTAATAAATCCTTCCTTCTCTCGATCTCTGGCTTGGTTGCGGCTATTGGCTCAATGCCCACCACTCTTGGGCAAACCCAGTTTTCTGGTAACATTATCCTCCTATCTTACTTTACTCCCTGCCTCCCACACTTGCCACTCAAACAGCACTAACTTGTTCATAATGCCCCTGCTACCAATCCCAATATGCTAGCTGCTTCTTTCTGTGTGCCTCTGTTCACGCTATTCTAACTGCCTGAAATGTCCTTTCATCACCACTTTCACCGGATTAACTTCTATTCACCATTCAAGACTCAGTTCAAGCATGACTCCCCCAATATTCCTCCTCCCCTAGTAAGGTAAGGGTGCCTCTCTATTCCAAAAATGCCCTAATATCTCTATCATAGCACTTACCTCAATGTAATGAAGCTTTCTGTTTACAAGTCTATTTCACCCAACAGACTTTAATCTTTGACAGAGTCTAATTTATGTATCTCTGCAAATATAGGATCTAACACAACTTTTTGAATTTATGTTCTAACAAGCACAACTGTATCAACAACTTTTTAAAACAAAAGTAATAAATGTTGCAGATTAAGTCTAGAAGTATCTACAGTTACCAACTCCTTGCTCTACAAAATCTTACCATGTATATCACAAACTATAAACTCCTAGATAAAGTAGAAAATAATCCCATGGTGTTGATATCTGTTTGCCTAATCTAGCCTTGCAAATTAGCAAGGGGCTCAGAGCTAAAGGATATTTAGGCTAGGAAATCAGGAGAAAGGAAGAATCTGATTGAAAGATAAAAATGCAAACCATCATATTAATGTTATTGACAATGTTGTGCTGCTAGAATATAATCATAGAACAACCCCACATGATGTGGCTGCTGGTGGGCAGCTTGGAGAAACCACTGGTCACCTAGTCAACACAGATCAGCAATATGCTAAAAATGTATTTGACTGAAATATGATGATCCAATTACAACTTTTAAATGTTAAAAATTAATAATTATCAGTTTGAAACTGAAATTTCAAATGAACAAAAAAAGTGAGGTAGTAGGAGACAGGAAAACAGAAGAGACGTAAAAACATGCCAAGTTGTTCTGTCTATTTCAGAGAAAAGAAACAGACTGATATGTATGCAGTTCCGATCAAAATCCTAGCAAGATTTTTTGTAGGTACAGACAAAATTATTGTAAAATTTAAATGGAAATTTGTTGGAAGTGGAGTAGATAAAACAATTTTGAATAAGAACAATAAAGTGGGAGGAATTGGTCTTCCGCATTTCAAGATTTAATTCACCGCTACAGTAATCAAGGTTCTGTGATATCTGCAGACAGACAGATACATAGACCAATGGAATACACAGACCAATAAAAAACACAGAAACAGACCCCCACAAAATGGGCAACTCATCTTTGACAAAGGTGCAAAAGCAATTCAATGAAGGAAAGAAAGATAGCATTTTCAGCAAAAGGTGCTCAAGCAAGTAGGTATCCATAGGTTAAAAAAGAGAACCTCAACCTTAGTCTCATAACATATAAAAGTAAATTTTAAGTGGATCACGGGCTTAGATATAATGAAAAACTGTAAATCTTAGAAAGAAAAAGAAAGACAATCTTTGGGATCTAGGACTAATCAAAGCATTCTTAGACTTGACACCAAAAGCATGATCCATAAAAGCAAAAACTGTTAAATTCGACCTCATCAAAATTAACCTTCACCATGTGCAAAAAACCCTGTGAAGGGGATAAAGACATACTTCAAATTGGGAGAAAATATTTCAAGCCGCATATCTAACCAAGGACTAGTATCTAGAATATATAAAGAACTTTCAGGGACTTCCCTGGAGGTCCAGCGGTTAAGACTGCACACTTCCACTGCAGCGGGTGTGGGTTCCATCCCTGGTCGGGGAACTCTTTAAGATCCCGCATGCCACACGGTGCGGCCAAAAGAAAAAACAAAAAAGAACTTTCAAAATGCGATATTAAAAAATAAACAATCCCATTAGAAACTGGATAAAACATATGAGAGACATTTCACCAGAGCAGATATTCAGATGGTAAATAAGTACAATGAAAAATGCTAAACATCATTAGCCACCAGAGAAATGCAAATTAAAACCACAATGAGATGTCACTATACACTTATCAGAATGGTTAAAATGTAAAAATAGTGACAAGACAGGATACAGAGACTCTGGATCACTCATACATTGTTGGTGGGAATGTAAAATGGCACACCCACACTGCAAAACATTTTGGCAATTTATTAGAAAAGTAAACATGCAACTTCCATATGACCCAGCAATAGCATTCCTGGGCATTTATCCCAGAGAAAGGAGAACTTACACCCATACAAAAAGCTATACACAAATGTTTATGGCAGCTTTATTTGTAATAGCCAAAAATTAGAAACAAACCAGACATCCTTCAACTGGTGAATGGTTAAATAAACTGTGGTATATCCATACCATGGACTGTTTCTCTACAATAAAAAGGAAATGGGCCATTGATACTACAACTTGCATAAATTCTCAGAGAATTATGCTGAGTGAAAAAACCCAATCAGGAAAAGTTACACATTATACTATTCCATTTATATCATATACTTGAAATGGCAAAATTACAGAAATGGAAGACAGATTAGTAGTTGCTAGCGACTAAGGAAGGGGTGGGGGCTCTTTGAGGAATATGTGGCTGCAGCTGCAGCTGAGCTCGGGTCCACCCGCTCCTGCTCTTAACTCGCCACTGTTTGCTCTCACCCAGGAACGAGTCAGTCAGGGAGGTACATCACAACCATGGCTTCGAAAGATACCAGAAAGATACCCGTGGAACCAGAGGTGGCAATTTCACCAAATTAGAATCACCCTATCCAGTCACAACGTAAAACCTCTGGAGAAGGTTTGTGCAGACTTGATGAGAGGTGCAAAGGAAAAGAATCTTAAAATGAAAAGACCAGTTTGGAGGCCTACCAGGACTCTGAGAATCACTACAAGAAAAACTCCTTCTGCTGAAAGATTTGGTCTCTTTTTCAGATGAGGATATACAAGAAACTCATTGACTTGAACAGTCCTTCTGAGATTGTTAAGCAGATTACTTCCATCAGTATTTAGCCGGGAGTCGAGGCTGAATCACTACTGCAGATGCTTAAATCAACTATTTTAATAAATTGATTATCAGTTGTTTAAAGGGAAAAAAAAAAAAGGAAGGAGCAAGGGTGGGTGGGAGGAAAGTAGATGTGGCTATAAAACTGCAACATGAGGGATCTTAGTGGTGATGGAAAGTTCTGTATCTTGACTGTACCAATGTTAATATAGTGGTTGTGATATTATACTACAGTTTTGCAGTACGTTATCGTTAGCGGGAATCAATAAAAAATACAATGGTATCTCTTTGTATTATTTCTTATAGCTGCATGTGAATCTACAATTATCTCTAAATAAAAATCTTAATTAAAAAAAGAAACCTACATCAGGCCTATTTCTTGCTCTAAATGTAAGTTCTTTAAGAGGGCAGAGACCTTGCCTCTCTTGTTTAATATTTAACCCCTGGAGCCTCGCACAGTGACTGGCATATAGTAGGTGATCAGCAAATATATACTGAATGAGTGAATAGTTGGATGAGCATGAAATCTGGAATCCCCCCCCAAAAAAACTAGTCCTGTACTCACTTGATCTTGGGAAAGTCTTTTAGTCTTGTTGTACCTCAATTTCCCCATTTATAATATGTAGATATAATATAGAATATGGTTATTTTAAAACTTGGCTCCAAAATTCTTTGACCCTTCTCCCACGAAGAGTTAAGGGTCTATGTCCCATTCCCTAGAATATGGGCTGTGTGAGTGTTTGATCATGGCAATTCTGACTATATGACATTCTGGAAAAGTCAAAACTATGGAGACAGTAAAAAGATCAGTGGTTGCCAGGAGTTCAGAGGGAGGAAGGGAGAGATGAATAGGTGGAACACAAGGGATTTTTCAGGCAGTGAAACAATTCTGTATAGTGTACAAAATCTGATACTAAATGGTGGACACACATAACTAAACATTTGTGTAGAAAGAATATACAAACAGAATGTACAAGACAAAGAGTGAATTCTAATGTAAACCGTGGATTTTAGTTAATAATGTAATCAACACAGGCTCCTCAACTGTAACAAATGTACCACACTAATGCAAGATGTTCATAATAGGGGAAATTGCTTGGGAGCAGAGAGCAAGGGAGTATATGTTAACTCTCTGCACTTTCCATTCAATTCTTCTGTAAACCAAAAACCGTTCTTAAAATAAAGTCTATAAAAAAAAAACAAAAACTAGTGATAGATACAAAAACATGCATAAATTTCAGATATTATGCTGAATTTTAAAAATTAGATACATCAAGTATATACTGTATGATTCCATTTATGTTAGGTTCTAGAACAAGCAAAACTAATCTGTGATAACAGAAACCAGAAAAGTGGTTACCTGAGGCAGAGGTGAGGCTGACTGGGAAGCGGAATGAGGGAACTTTCTGTGGTGATGATAGGATGATAAGATGATGATAGAAGTGTGGATTACACAGGTATATACATTTCTCAAAAACTCAAACTGAATACTTAAGTACTATCATATAAATTATACTCAATTTTTTAAAAAGCAAAAAATAACTTCTTACAAAAAAGATACTATTTTTTAAAGTTACAAATTCAAATGAAATACTGACATTTTGTAAAGTATATAACTGACAGAAGAGTAGTATGCAGAATATATAAAGAACTCCTTGAAATCAAAAAGACCTACCAGCTAAAAACTTGACCAAAAATATGAGCAGACTATTCATAGAAAGGGAAACTTAATAATAAATCAATCAATAAAAATATGCTCAACATTAATAATAAAGAAAATGTAAACTAATACCATTTCCCTTCCATTAAACAGACAAAAAGTAAAATGCCCCACAAGATTAAAAACTGTTTCTTCACTTCCTCACCAACAATTCTCATATACTGTTGTGGGAACAGAACATTTTTGAAGAGCAATTTTGCATTATCTGTCAAAATTTAAGATGTACGTATTCTAGAACTCAGCAACTCTTCTGCAATGGAAAAAACTTAGAGGAACTCTTAAACCTATGCACTGGGAGTCCTATGCAGGAATGGTTATTGCAACAATGTTGGTAATAGTAACAAATTAGAATCAACCCCAATGTCCGGAACAACAACAACAAAAATGGGTAGTGACATTCAAACCATGGACTAATACATAGTAAATGAATTAGAATTATATCTATCAACATGGATAAAGCACAAACACATAATGCCAAACAACAATAACAAAAAAGGCAACTGCACACAAATACCTAAAGTATACTATTTATATGAAATTTTATAAGATAAAAAAATACTATAAATTTAAAATATGTATGTAGTAAAAATGTAAAATTATGCATGAGATTGATAAACACCTAATGCAGGCCAGAGGTTACTTTAAAGGACAAGGAGAATGAAATCTGAGAGGCATACAGAGGGCTCTAGTAGTATCTACAATTTTTTTTAATGTTTTTAATAAAACTAACTTTAGAACAGATGTACAGAAAACTTGTGAAGATAGTACAGATTCAATATACCACACACTCAATTTCCTAGGCTATTAACATCTTACATAAGTAAAGTCACACTTGTGACAATTAGTGAATCAATACTGATAACATTATTATCAACCATAGTCTACATGTTATTCATATTTCCTTAGTTTTTACCTAATGTGCTTTTTATGTTCCAGGATCCCATCCAAGTTACACTACATTTAGTCAACATGTCTCCTTAAGCTTCCCTCGGCTATGACAGTTTCTCAAACTTTCCTTGTTTTTGATAACCTTGACAGTTTTGAGGAGTACTGGTCAGGTACTTTGTAGAATGTCCCTCAGTTTGGATATGCCTGTTTTTCTCATGGTTAGACTGGGGTTATAGGTTTTTGGAGAAAGACCAGAGGTGAACTGCCATTCTCATCATACCACATCAAGGGTACATGCTATCAACATGGCTTACCACTGTTAATGGAACCTAGCTGAGGTAGTGTTTTTCAGGTTTCTCCACTGTAAAATAACTCTTTTCTCCCCCTTTTCTATAATCTACTCTTTGGTGGGAAGTCACCATGAGCAGCCCACACTTAAAGAATAGGAAGTTATGCTCCACCTCCTTGGAGGCAAAGTATCTATATAAATTATTTGGAATTCTTCTGTGTAGGTCAATAATGTTTTAAAATACCCAAAAAAGAAAGAAATAATAAAGATCAGAGCAGAAATAAATGAAATAGAGACTAAAACAAAACAAAACAAAAACAAAAAGATCAGTGAAACTAGGAGCTGGTTCTTTGAAAAGATATACAAAATTGATAAACCTTTAGCCAGACTCATCAGGAAAAAAAAGAGGGCCTAAATAAATAAAATCAGAAATGAACAAGGAGAAGTTACAAAGGATCATAAGAGATTACAACAAACAAGTATATACCAATAAAATGAACAACTTAGAAGAAATGGATAAAGTCCTAGAAATGTATAATCTCCCAAGACTGAATTAGGAAAAAATATAAAATATGTACAGACCAATTACCAGTAATGAAATTGAATCAGTAATTAAAAAACAAAAACAAAACAAGCAAAAAAACTCCCAATAAACAAAAGTCTAGGACCAGAAGCCTTCATAGGTGAAATCTACTAAACATTTAAAGAAGAGTTAATGCCTATCCTCAAACTATTCCAAAATAGATTGAAGAGGAAGGAATGCCTCCGAACTCATTCTCTGAGGCCAGCATTACCCTGATACAAAACCAGACAAAGACACTGCAAAAAGAAGAAAATTACAGGCCAGTAACACTGATAAACACAGATGCAAAAATTCTCAACAAATCAAATTCAACAATACATTTAAAGGATCATAGGTCATGATCAAGTGGGATTTATCCCAGGAATGCAAGTACAGTTCAAATCCGAAAATCAATTAATGTGATACACCACATTAACAAACTGGAGAATAAAAATCCTATGATCATCTCAATAGATGCATAAAAAGCTTTTGACAAAATTCAACATCCATTTATGATAAAAACTCTCAACAAAGTGGGTACAGAGGGAACATACCTCAACATAATAAAAGTCACATGTGACAAACCTGCAGCCAACATCATACTCAACGGTGAAAAGCTGAAAGCATTTCCTCTAAGATCAGCAACAAGACAAGGATGCCCACTCTCGTCACTGTTATTCAACATAGTATTGGAAGTCCCAGCCACAGAAATCAAACAAGAAAAAAAAATAAAAGGAATCCAAATTAGAAGGGAAGAAGTAAAACTGTCACTGTTTGCAGATGATATACTACATATAGAAAATCCTAAAGATACCACCAAAAAACTATTAGAACTAATAACTTAATTCAGTAAGTTGCAGGATACAAAATTAGCATACAGAAATCTGTTGCATTTCTATACACTAACAGAGAACTATCAGAAGAGAAATTTTTAAAATAATATCATTTACAGAAGAATAAGACACCTAGGAACAAATCTAACTAAGGAAGTAAAAGACCTGTACTCGAAAAACTATGACACTAATGAAAGAAACCAAAGACGACACAGACAAGTGGAAAGAGATACTGTGCTCACAAGCTGGAAGAATTAACATTGTTAAAATGACCATATTACCCAAGGCAATTTAAGATGCAATGCAATACCTACCAAAATACCAACAGCAGGGACTTCCCTGGTGGCACAGTGGTTAAGAATCTGCCTGCCAATGCAAGGGACACGGGTTCGAGCCCTGGTCTGGGAAGATCCCACATGCCGTGGCGCAACTAAGCCCATGTGCCACAACTACTGAGCCTGCGCTCTAGAGCCCGTGTGCCACAACTACTGAGCCCACGCACCACAACTACTGAAGTCCGCACGCTCTAGAGCCCGTGCTCCGCAACAAGAGAAGCCACCGCAAAAAGCCCGCGCACCACAATGAAGAGTAGCCCCCGCTCCCCGCAACTAGAGAAAGCCTGTGAGCAGCAACAAAGACCCAACACAGCCCAAAAAAAAAAAAAAACCAAAATACCAACAGTATTTTTCACAGAACTAGAACAAATAATTCTAAAATTTGTTCTAAAAGGCCACCTACTGAATGGGAGAAGGTGTTTTCAAACAATATATCTGGTAAGCAGTTAATATCCAAAATATACAAAGAATTCATACAACTCAATATCAAAAAAAAAAATTTTTTTTAAATGGGCAGAAGACCTAAACAGATATTTTCCCAAAGATATACAGATGGCCAACAGACACATGTAAAGATGCTCAACATCACTAATCATCAGGGAAATGCAAATCAAAGCCACAATAAGATATCACCTCACAGCTGTCAGAATGGCTATTATCAAAAGTCAACGAATAATAAACGTTGGCAAGGACATGGAGAAAAGGGAACCCTCATGCACTGTTGGTGGGAATATAAATGGGTGCAGCCGCTATGGAAAACAGTATGGAGATTCCTCAAAAAATTAAAAATAGAACTACCATACAAGAATCAATAATCTCTCTAATTTTACTCCATATCAAAAAAGGAAAGCAAACTTGCTAGTCTAATATAATAAATATAAATGAATGTGAAAAATCGTGGTTCTTATGACCAAGAAGAATAAATACTGGGGACATAATTTCAACAACCCAAAAGTACTACTTCTTAAAAGTGCATCAAATATAAGTGATAAATCAATGCAATTTAATAACTTGTAGCTCTTTTTAATCAACTCGATAAAATATTGTCAAAGATAAATAATAAACTTCTAGGATAAGTATCTTATTGACTCAAATATAAGATGACCTTGAATTTGGGTAATTCTATTTTTCCAAGAAAGAAACAAAGTTTAATTGTAAGAAATATTCTTTATCATGGTCAGTATTGCTAGTAACTCATATATATAATTAAAAAAAAAAAAAGCAGAAAATTCTCATCCACAAATAATATACTTACCATCAATCTCATCCTGCTTGGAAATAACTGTCTTTTTCTAGTTATATTATATGTGGGGTTTTTAATATTGTAAGAAAAAAAATATTGCTGGAATATGACAAGGCAGTTGTTTGAATGGATAGCTATTTCTTTAGTGAGTAAGTTATATCCAAGAAGAAAGAATGATTAGGAATTAAGCAAGATAATGCATGAGATATAAATATTTGCTTCTCCAACCCCTTAACGGGAACAGTAATTAAGAATTTCAGAAAGTTATTCACTCCCCTAACTTCCATTAAGTAAGTGAACTGGAACACATCATGCAGATTTAAATTCATCATTTCTGAAGAAAACAGACTGACAAGCATAGGAGGCTAACCAAGAACTAACAATAGTTCAACCCCCATAGAAACTACTCATGGTAACCAAAAACAAATCTTTACTTGTCAACAGTTCTGTGAAGGTTCCAAGAATATGTTATGCCATAATGTGCACACATTCCTTTAGTTAAGCCTATAAACTACAGAATGCTACCAGCTGTCAACACAAAGAAATTAAGACCTTGAGAAAGCAAAAGCAATTTGCCTCTAGTGACTATTAGTATTAGCTTGTTAGTAAAGGGTAATAAAGAGAATGTTTTTTCTTCTTATTTCACCAGAATATTTTCTGACAAAAATATATATTTACACAATTAAAGATCAAATACCAGGTCAAAAGATCTTAGTTGCATTTCTATAGCCTCTTGGAATAAAAAAAATCATATGATGAGCTAAAGCAAGTGAAACTGTCCAAAAAATGGTTTAGGTAAACTAGTGTTTTCTAATGCTCTTAAAAGTTTTCTTTTTCTTTTTTTTTTTAATTTGTATTTATTTATTTATTTTATTTATTTGGTTGCACCAGGTCTTAGTTGTGGCAGGTGGGCTCCTTAGTTGTGGCATGCGAACTCTCAGTTGCAGCATGCATGTGGGATCTAGTTCCCTGGCCAGGGGTAAAACCCGGGCCCCCTGCACTGGGAGCGTGGAGTCTTATCCACTGCCCCACCAAGGAAGTCCTCAGTTTTCTTGTTTTAAAAAAACTAAATATTTCCCTTGAAATTGCTTTCATAAGCAATTTCTTATGAAATAAGATAATAATATCATTATTCATTATTATTCAATAATATCATTATTATTTTAAGTAGAACATAGTCCAAAACATAAGCAGAAATAGTCCAAAAGAAAAGCAACTCAGTTTTTGTGTTTTTGTTGTTGTCGTTGTTGTTTTAATTTATTTGGCTGCGCCGGGTCTTAGTTGCCGCACACGGGATCTTCGTTGCGGCGTGTGTGCAGGATCTTCGTTGCGGCATGCATGTGGGATCTAGTTCCCTAACCAGGGATCGAACCCAGTCCCCCTGCATTGGAAGCACAGAGTCTTAACCACTGGACCACCTGGGAAGTCCCGCAACTCAGTTTTGCCTTTTATTTACCTTCAGTAAATTCGTAAAATCTGGTTTACTGTACTTACAGTTAGAAAATGGTTTTGCTGTCTGAAACATTTCTCTGGGCTTTAGTTTCCCTAAAATTAAATGAAGGGGATTTGCTAAATGATGTCTATGTACTCCGCCCCCAGTATTAACATTCCATGTTGCCGTATCTATACATTGAGCTACACAAAATTGCCAGTATGCAACTGTTTCTGACTTACAAAAATGGTAATTTGAAGTGGTTCAACCTTGCTAAGTTTCCAAAGCTTTATTCCCTCCTATACACTATCTTTGGCATAACTCAGCTTTTGTATTCTTTTTTTTTTTTTGAAGTATAGTTGATTTACAATATTGTGTTAGTTTCAGGTTACAGCAAAGCAATTTGGTTATACATATATATGTATATATCTGCATTTTTTTCACTTCTCATTATAGGTTATTACAAGATATTGAATATAGTTCCCTGTGCTATACAGTAAATCCTTGTTGTTTATCTATTTTATATAATAGGTAGTGTGAGCTTTTGTATTCTTAAAGTAGACCAAAATGATGAAAGCTGGCTCTCAATTGCCATTCAGGATTGAATGTACTTTATTAGAAAATTTTTGTAAGGCCTATTTTATCCCTGAAGAAAAAGTAGATAATCTGATATGGAAACCCTCCTATGTTACTACTTCACAATTCAGTTTTGAATATTTGCAGAATTTGTTCTAGCCCACTCAGTTTTGACTCCACTTGTTATCACCATATAATGTTCATCACCGAGTTTCAACCACCTTCCTATCAGGCCCTGTCCTAAGCTCTCAAAAAAGATGAATAACATGAACATGACTTTGAAGAGCATACAATCTGGTGTGTAACCAAAAGCACAATGTAGCATCCTTGGCTTTCCTCATTTGCCAGGAAATCTAGAGCAGTACTACCCAAAGTACAGTCTGCAGACCAGTGCCAGTCTACAAACTTCATTACAAGTCCACTAGGAGGTGGCCGTAGAGACTGAGAGTAAACCTTCAGAAACTTTTGTGGCAATGTGACAGTATTTTTGTGTTGATTATTCTAACAAAATAATTGAACCTTATATTTTTATGTATTTTTGGTGAGAGACTGAAAATTCTAAAAACACAACACACACACACATACACTACAAATCTGGTCCTCAACAGACATCATTTAAGAAGCACTGGTGTTGAGGAGTCTATTGTTTTTGCAATTTAGGTCAGCTGTATTTTAAAGTAAAAACACTCACTCATCTCATATCAGACTGCAACAACTAATAGCTAATTGGTCCCATTTCCACTATAATAAAAATCCTGGCTACATTTAAACAGGGGAAAAAAAGGTTACCAAGAAGAAAATAAGGTGCTGGCTATGGACAACTTGGAAAGATTAAAGTCAAAGCTAAAAATAAGAAAAGAGAAAAATGCTATTCCTTTTCACTGGGGAGAAAGGAAAATATTTCAAGTTGACAGCAAATTTTATAAATCACTGTTGTCTATGCCTGGTCCCTCTTACAGGAAAAAAAAAAAAGCTATAATCATTTGAACTTCTCAACTTACACAATTCAGAAGTGAAAATTACCAATAGAAGGAAACTTCAGCAAAAAGAAGAGCTATGGAGTGGATAGGAGAATTCATTCCTCTCTTATCTGTGTAATTAGTCCTGTTTCTTGCCACCTGTGATAAAATAATAAAGTCTCTGTTTATCTGATGTCTCCATGCCTGGGAAGTTACTGGAGCCTTTGTAAACAAAATACAACCATGTTTCATTTGGCACAGGTAAACACAGAAGTGCAATCAAATCGTATTTCAAAGGCAAATTCATATTTCCCATTACTAGGTTTAATACACAACTGACTAGCATGTCTGTTGAGTACTACTGCCATATTCTGCATGCTAATTTAACAAATTTACACATTAAAAAAGAAACTAATTTGGTTTCATAAGACAAAAATTTGGTCAATGACGGACTCGCCTAGAGTACCTCTGGACACATTCCAAAGTTCAGTGACTTACACAACTGCTATGTAACAGTCACTATGTCAGGAACTTTCCAGTTTCCCGGTTGCTTTAACATCCAATTAAGGGCAGACAGGTGAAAAGTTAACCAAGCCCAAAATCTGGTGATAGAAAGCTAGGTGGGAGTGAGAAAAAATAAAAGTATACACTCTAACAGAGTGATGAATCTGGTTAAATATATTCATATCAGGTAGCAGCACACCAGTGAAAACTGAAGCTTGAACATCAACAATTTAAAAACAGCCTCTAAAAAATAAATAAATAAATAAATAAATAAATAAAAACAGCCTCAAGCAATTGGGAAGTCTTTGGTATACAGCAATTAGTCATTGTGCTCTAACAAAATATTTTTTTTAAGTGTAAAGGGTTTTTTTTTTTAAATTATGTGTTAACACAAAGTTATTTAAGTCAATAAATTTTTAAGGAATTTCACATGTTCTGATTCTTTCCACTGCCAATCACCTTAGTTCCTCCAAACTCATAATCTTCAAGATAAAATAGCCCTTTCAAAAAGAAGTTATCATATAAGTCAGCCCACAATTCTTTTAGTTAGGCTTCTTTGATCTCCAATGAAATATGGACACACTTCAAAATTCCCCACCTGTAATCTTTGGGATCCAATTTCCTCAAGCAATTTACTTTAGGACCATGTTTAGGGTCAGGAGATGGATCTGCCTGGTTCTGAATTTGACACCCTCTAAAAATGTATTAGGTTCAAATCATATTCACTCCTAAGCCATCACACCCTAGAACAGTACAGATCATTGGGATATGCCAATACCTAAGATAAAAAGTTTGTTAGGTTTTTCATAGTTTACTTGGCATGTGCTCTAACAAATTTTAATCATGTGTTCTAGGAGGTATGCTTAGCTAGTAAGCATACCTACCCAACTTCCCAGAATTTTCAGGGCAGCTTCATGGAACTTGTTTCCTTAAGGATATCAAACCTTGATACTTCAATAAAGGTAAATACTTATTTACCCTTTTGTATGTTTGAAAATGCTTAAAAAAGTTTTTTTTAAGGCAAAAAAAATAAAATACTGAGGGAAAAAAAGGCAAAGGAGTCTCATGTGAGATGGGTAGCTGAACTTTGAAGCTCCAACTCCTGTCCTTGAGATTTATCGTGCCCTTAAACATGACTCAACCCCTTGCAGCAGCCATTTTTTTCACATTTAGTAACTACTCCGGTGGATTTTTAAACATCTATCCCTAACTCAGATTACACTTGTTTTTTCAAGATCTTTCTTAGTCATTTATAAGATTTCACATACTTTAGTCAGCATTGGTCAGTTGATCACCAAATATTTATTAAGTGTTCACAAAGCTCAACACCATGTTGAAATACCTGCTCACACTATGTTTACAGTTTAGTAGGGAGACTACTGATCACATCTATAATTTTCTCTATTGAAGTAGTTTCGGCTCTGGTTTTTGAAATAGTCCACTTGGTAGCTAGGCCTAGAAGATAAATCACACTGCTAATCCAGACAGTCTTCTCCATTAAATAAGATATGTAATTTATCAGAAATTGTCAGCTTGAAATTATAGAAATTAAAAATAGTTCAGCACATTTTACATGAAATTTTATTTCCATGTTTATGCTTCCATATTAATAAAAACCTGACCACAGTAATTTTAGAATTTTTAATTATATTCATCTACAGCAAAATAAATACACCTGCTATTCTAAATATTCACAAAACATTTATTTATATATCAAACACTCTAAAGTCAACTAGCTAAAAAAAATAAAATTCAGGTAATAATAGGTACAGAAAAACTACTCAATCTCTCAATTGTTTATCACAAACACAAAACTGAAAAATATAACAAAGAAGATGGCAGAAATAATAGAAAATAGTAAGAAACGAGTGTTAGGACTTCTGGGTATATAGATTTCTCTGGTACAGCTAAGAAGCAATTCCCACTGTAGAACTCCAGAAAGACAAAGATATGGAAAGCACTAGGTACTTCTGAGTCAAAGAGAAGTTGGAAACCAAAGAACTGGTTGAAAATCTGCTTACTTAACCCAACTACTACCCCATCACTTCCCCTGGTGAAAGACTGTGGGTTTCCATTCTACAGAGTAAACTAGAGGGCACTGGACTCAAGGACTCGAGGCACAGCTCAAGGTAAGGGATTCATTCTGAAAACTGGAAGATAACTCATTCTGAAAACTGGGAGATAAAGTGTAGGTCTACTTACTGAATGATGGGCTACCTAGTCCCCTTCCACCATCGACCCTGCAATGCAATTGGGACATGAATGACCCAGAGTTGAGCCAGTCTTCATAAGTTAGGGCAAAATCCTTCACAAAGAGGATACCACCTCAGAAACCAGCCATGGAGCTGAGGGATTCCAAGCCACCCATACTTATGACCAAGTGGCTATAAATTTGGGGTTCCAACTACCCACTTAAGCTCAATAATTTAGCAGAACAAGCTGCAAAACTCAGAAAAACACTATACTTACAATTACAGATTATAGCAAAAAAGTACATAAATCAGGATCAGCCAAAATAAGATATGCATAGGGCAAAGTCTGAGAGGGTCCCGAATGCAAAGTTTCCATGTCCCCTCCCCAGAGGGTCAGGATGCATCACCCTCCTGGCACATCAATGCATAACAATACACAGAGTATTGTTTGCCAGAAAAACACACCCAGGGTAAAAATTCCAGTTTTTATTGGGGTTTCATTACATAGGCATGACTTTTTTTGTTTGTTTGTTTTGCTACTGAGTTGTATAAATGCTTTGTATATTTTGGATATTAGCCCCTTATCAGTAATATGATTTGCAATTATTTCCTCCCATTCAGTAGGTTGCATTTTCATTTTGTTGATGGTTTCCTTTGCTGTGCAGAAGTATTTTACTTTAATGTAGTCCCACTTACTTATTTTTGCTTTTGTTGCTTTTGCTTTTGGTGTCAGATTCAAAATATTATGGCCAAGACCTATGTCAAGGAGCTTACCACTTATGTTTTCTTCTAGGACTTTTATGGTTTCAGGTCTTATGTTCAAGTCTTTAATCCATTTTAAGTTAATTTTTGTGTATGGTGTAAGATAGTGATCCAGTTTCCTTCTTTTGCATCTGGCTGTCCAATTTTCCCAATACCATTTATGGAAGAAACTGTACTTTCCCCATTGTATATTCTAGCCTCCTTTGTGGTAAATTAATTGATCATATATGTTTGGGTTTATTTCTGGACTCTCTATTCTGTTCCATTGATCTATGTGTCTGTTTTTAATGCCAAAACCATACTGTTTTAATTACTATAGCTTTGTAATATAGTTTAAATTAATCAGGGAGTGTGATGCCTCCAGCTTTGTTGTTTTTTCTCAAGACTGCTTTGGCTACTCAGGGTCTTTTGTGGTTCCATACAAATTTTAGGATTGTTGACTCTATTTCTGTGAAAAATACCATTGGAATTTTGATAGGTATTGCATTGAATATGTAGATGTAGGTAGTATGGACATTTTAACAATATTAATTCTTCCAATCAACAGGATAGGTTATCCTTCCACTTAACTGTGTTCTTCTATTGCTTTCATTAATGTCTTGTAGTTTTTCAATACACAGGTCTTTCATCTCTGTCAGATGGATGATAAGCCTTTTAGATTATATGTGTGGGGACATATGTTACTAATACAGGTATTCCAGAAATTGTTTGAAGATCACAGAATTTGTCAATATCCTTGCTGTCCAATTATTATCTTAAAAAATAATTTTTTTTTTTTGGCTGCATCGGGTCTTAGTTGTGACATGCGGGGTCTTTGTTGAGGCATGCAGGATCTTTTGCTGCAGCATGAGCTCCTTGTTGTGGCACGTGGGCTTCTCTCTAGTTGTGGCATGTGGGTTTTCTCTCTCTAGTTGTGGCATGTGGGCACCAGGGTACGTGGGCTCTGTAGTTGTGGTGGGCAAGGTCCAGAGCGCAGGGGCCCTGGAGTTTGCGGCACGCAGGCTATCTCGTTGAGACGCGAGAGCTCAGTAGTTGTGGCACACGGGCCTAACTGCCCCGCGGCATGTGGGATCTTAGTTCCCTGATCAGGGATCGAACCCGCATCCCCTGCATTGGAAGGCAGATTCTTTACCACTGGACCACCAGGGAAGTCCCTATCTTAAATTGTTGCATCACAGAAATAACTAAGTTTTCTTATTAAAAGTGCATCAGATCTTTAACCACGACCATTTTTAAAAGTCTTTTGTCATTTTTAGACACTTACTATTTAACTCTGATACATTTGCAAAAGTACTTCATCTTCAGAAAGATTCATGGAAAGGACTGACAAGTACTCTAGAATACAGATTTTGATAACTTTAAAATCATACCACTGAAATGGATAAGAATTTCCAGAACTCTAATGGAAAAACAGGACTCATGCAGAATAAGAATTAGTAACATGGGATTTAGTGAACTGATGAGAATGATTATATTTTATGACTTTTTGTTTGAAACACTGCTGGTTCTTTAATGTTTTGAGTTAAACAAACAGGTGTTTGGAAGAAATCTAAATAATTTCATTCTTAAAGAAAAATCAAATAGTTCCCTGACCTTGCAAAATATATTTGAACTAAAATTTTTGAAAGCCATCTTTTCCCATCCATTTCACTATGAAATAAAAATTTCAGATGCAAATTTTTTCTTGGGGAAAGATATAAACATGCATCTTCCTTCAACGAAAAATTATGCATTTCTTTCACATAAAAATTATAAGGAAATAATCTTGAGGTGCTCATTTATTTATTTATGTATTTATTTATTTATTTATTTATTTTTGGCTGTGTTGGGTCTTCGTTTCTGTGCGAGGGCTTTCTCTAGTTGCGGCATGCGGGAGCCACTCTTCATCGCGGTGCGCGGGCCTCTCACTATCGTGGCCTCTCTTGTTGCGGAGCACAGGCTCCAGACGCGCAGGCTCAGTAGTTGTGGCACACGGGCTTAGCTGCTCCGTGGCACGTGGGATTTTCCCAGACCAGGGCCCGAACCCGTGTCCCTTGCATTGGCAGGCAGATTCTCAACCACTGCGCCACCAGGGAAGCCCTGAGGTGCTAATTTTTAAAGCACCTGAAAAATTATTCTACCTATTATATGTGACCTTAAAACCAAGTTATCTGACACAGATCAGTGGAACAAAATTGAGAGTTCAAAAATAAACCGTTATATTCATGGTCAATTGATTTTCAACAAAGGTGAAAAGGCAATTCAATGCAAAAAGGATAGTCTTTTCAACAAATGGGGCTGGGGTAACTGTGCACCCACATGCATAAAGTTTAATTTAGACTGTGCTCCTTAAGTTTTCATTATCACATTCCTAAGAAGTGCCTCTAGACATTTTAAACTCAATTGTGCCCTACCCTCAAAAAATTTTAATGCCACAAATATCCTGTTTATCTGTTTATGCACTATAGATCTCTGCTTTATACATAAAAAATTGGTTCATTCTTAAAGAACCAATTCTCTCCTCCATTGAGAATGCATGAGAACATTAACTCACAAATACACAAAAATTAACTCAAAACGGATCATATACAAAAATGTAAAACCTAAAATTATAAAACTTCTTGGAAAAAAACAGAAGAGAACATCTTTCAGAACTTTTGATTATGCAAACAGCTCTTTAATACAACAGCAAAAGTATAACCCATAAAGAAACAAATTCATAAGCTGGTCTTTATCCAAATCAAATACTTTTGTAGTTCAAAAGACAATTAAATAACAAGCCACAGACTGGGAGAAAATACTTGCCAATCATATTTCTTATAACAAACTTGTATCCAGAATATATTTTTTTAAAGTTCTTATAACTCACTAATAACACAAAATGACTGAATTTTAAAATGGGCAAAAGATTTAAATAGACATGTCACTTCTGTAGCTTTTGGGGCGGATATTTCTTGGATCCATGCCTAAGCCATAAAAAGGCATATGGTTTGAGTCACATTTTGAATTAGCATATTCTCTGAAGCTGGGTTAGGGTCCCAGGCTTATTTTTTTAAGGTACACCTTGGGCTGGAAGTTATTCCTGGCTTTGGTTTCAAGGCCTCTCTGTTCTTTGCTTCGAATCCTCTGTTTTCTCAGGCTGCAAGTTCTTCTTGGATTTTTGTTTCAAGGCCTCTCTGTTCTCCCTACTTGATCCTGCTCCTGTCATGGGAACTTAGTCAACTGACATCCTCCTTCTCAAACCCCTGCTGACTATATGCTCTGCCACTATGGCACTAGCTCTACTTTCTCCCTTGTTGACATGATTTTACTAAGAATAATTTAGAACTTTCAAGGCTCCTGTGGAAAAACTTAATGATTTCCCAAGCTGGCTCCTCTAAGGCTTCCCCATTGCACTCCAGCCCCTCAACTTCTTACAGTCATTGGAATTCCAGACCCCTGCCGACTCCCTCTAAGGACTCAAGGAACACACAGAAGCAACCACTTAGATAAAAAGGTCCAATCACATAAGTTAGTTCGCATGTCTGGAGTACACTGTCACGTGCGTGCATGCTCTACAAGTGGTTGTGCTTTTGTGTACTTTACTGTACAGTACTGTATAGAGTACAGTAGTACAGTAAAGACAGTAGTACCTTTATTTCAAGCCCAGGATGTCCGGAAGCAAGTGTAAAAGCAGTAGTGATGTAGCTGGTACTGCTAAGAGGCGCCAAGCAATAATGAGGGAAACAAAAGTGAAAATAATTGAGAGAGTGGAGCGACAAGAGGAAGAAGAAGTAACTAAAGAACTGAAGAGATTAACGACACAGGATATGGCAAGGGGATTTTCTTTATTTGAGGAGGCACTGTTAGTTTTTGAGGCACAGGACCCAAACGTAGAATGGTACACGAAGGTTGCAGCAGCAGTTCAGAATGCAATCCATTGCTACCATGTCATCTATGATGAGAAAAAAAGAGCTACTACCCAGACATCACTGGATCATTTTTTCAAGAGGGTAGATAGAATTGAATCCAGCAAGGAACCAGAACCTGTGCCATCAACGTCAGGCATGAGTGAAACTGCAGCTTGCCCTCCGTCTCTTATTGCTGACGATCTTTCAGCTCTACCATCTCCCAACTCCTCTCCCTCCTCCAGTCAGTAACTCCTCTTCCCTGTTCACTCAATGCCAGCCCCTGTATGCCAGCTGTTGTACTGTACTACTGTACTTTTCAAGGTACTGTACTGTAAGATTAAAAATGTTTATTTTTTGTTTGTTCTTTACGTATTATTTGTGCAAAAAGTATTATACACCTTTTACATTACAGTACTATATAGCTGACTGTGTCAGTCGGGTACCTAGGCTAACTTTGTTGGACTTACGAACAAATTGGACTTACGAATGCGCTCTCGGAACGGAACTTGTTCATATGTAGGGGACTTACTGTAAATATTCCTAAAACTCTCAGAAATATAGGAACTAACCAAAATATTTTTCAAGTTCACGTGATTTGAAAATAATGTGATTTGGTAAATAACAAAACTTTAGTATTGTTGGTTTAATGAAACAGGAAGGTCCTCAAACCTGTCAGCATTAAGTTTAATGCAGACGTACATTTTATTCTACTTGGACTTACTAGTCAAATAAGCTAATATTATATTTACTAGATGCTTAAGATTATAAAACTTACAGGTTTGATTTTAATCAAATCGAATCATTATTCTGACAAACTTTATTTCAACAATAATTGTGTTTTAAAATGTGACTGTTTTGAAGTACTTTCTAAAATCTTTTTGGTAACTTGAACCTTCAAGTTATACTATGTTAAATAATAGATATTTATTGAATATGTGGGTCATTCCTAAATAAGATAAAACACTGAAACATTATTACTGAATATAAGTTTAAGTGCATATAGTTTTGTTTTCTTATTCTTACAAAAAGACTAAAGATATTTAGGTCTGTTAATAAACATGTTCTTGTCACACTGAGAAGGTATACTATGAAGAAGCATATATGTCTAGAAGTTATGAGATAATATATTCATCAAATGTGCTAATCTGCTACAAAATGCTAGTACATGACAGGCAATTCTGTTGTCTACTAACTAGTTTTCTCTATAAAGGTTACTAATGGTTAAAAATTATCGTCATTTTGGAGAATAAAAACCATATGATCATCTCAATAGATGCAGAAAACGCTTTTGACAAAATTCAACACCCTTTTATGATAAAAACTCTCCAGAAAGTGGACATAGAGGGAACCTACCTCAACATAATAAAGGCCATATATGACAAACCCACAGCAAACATCATTCTCATTGGTGATGAAACTGAAAGCATTTCCTCTAAGATCAGGAACAAGACAAGGATGTCCACTCTCACCACTCTTATTCAACATAGCTTTGGAAGTCCTAGCCACGGCAATCAGAGAAGAAAAAGAAAAAAAAGGAATACAAATTGGAAAAGAAGAAGTAAAAGTATCACTGTTTGCAGATGACATGATATATACATAGAGAATCCTAAAGATGCCACCAGAAAACTACTAGAGCTAATCAATGAATTTGGTAAAGTAGCAGGATACAAAATTAATGCACAGGAATCTCTTGCATTCTTATACACTAATGACGAAAAATCTGAAAGAGAAATTAAGGAAACACTCCCATTTACCATTGCAACAAAAAGAATAAAATACCTAGGAATAAACCTACCTAGGGAGACAAAAGACATGTATGCAGAAAACTATAAGACACTGATGAAAGAAATTAAAGATGATACAACCAGATGGAGAGATATACCATGTTCTTGGATTGGAAGAATCAATATTGTGAAAATGACTATACTACCCAAAGCAATCTACAGATTCAATACAATCCCTATCCAATTACCAACGGCATTTTTTACAGAACTAGAACAAAAAAATCTTAAAATTTGTATGGAGACACAAAAGACCCCAAATAGCCAAAGCAGTCTTGAGGGAAAAAAATGGACCAGGAGGAATCAGACTCCCTGACTTCATACTATAATACAAAGCTACAGTAATCAAGACAATATGGTACTGGCACAAAAGCAGAAATACAGATCAATGCAACAGGATACAAAGCCCAGAGATAAACCCACGTACCTATGGTCAACTAATCTATGACAAAGGAGGCAAGGATATACAATGGAGAAAAGACAGTCTCTTCAATAAGTGGTGCTGGGAAAACTGGACAGCTACATGTAAAAGAATGAAATTAGAACACTCCCTAACACCATACACAAAAATAAACTCAAAATGGCTTAGAGACCTAAATGTAAGACCTGACACTATAAAACTCTTAGAGGAAAACATAGGAAGAACACTCTTTGACATAAATCACAGCAAGATCTTTTTTGATCCACCTCCTAGAGTAATGGAAATAAAAACAAAAATAAACAAATGGGACCTAATGAAACTTAAAAGCTTTTGCACAGCAAAGGAAACCATAAACAAGATGAAAAGACAACCCACAGAATGGGAGAAAATATTTGCAGACGTATCAATGGACAAAGGATTAATCTCCAAAATATATAAACAGCTCATGCAGCTCAATATTAAAAAAACAAACAACCCAATCCAAAAATGGGCAGAAGACCTAAATAGACATTTCTCCAAAGAAGACATACAGATGGCTAAGAAGCACATGAAAAGCTGCTCAACATTACTAATTATTAGAGAAATGCAAATCAAGACTACAATGCGGTATCACCTCACACCAGTTAGAATGGACATCATCAGAAAATCTACAAACAACAAATGCTGGAGAGGGTGTGGAGAAAAGGGAGCCCTCTTGCACTGTTGGTGGGAATGTAAATTGATACAGCCACTATGGAGAACAGTATGGAGGTTCCTTAAAAACCTAAAAATAGAATTACCATATGACCCAGCAATCCCACTACTGGGCATATACCCAGAGAAAACCATAATTCAAAAAGACACATGCACCCCAATGTTCATTGCAGCACTATTTACAATAGCCAGGTCATGGAAGCGACCTAAATGCCTACGGACAGATGAATGGATAAAGAAGATGTGGTACCTATATACAATGGAATATTATTCAGCCATAAAAAGGAACGAAATTGGGTCAATTGTAGAGACATGGATGAATCTGGAGACTGTCATACAGAGTGAAGTAAGTCAGAAAGTGAAAAACAGATATCGTATATTAACACATATACGTGGAACCTAGAAAAATGGTACAGATGAACCAGTTGGCAGGGCAGAAATTGAGACACAGATGTAGAAAACAAATGTATGGACACCAAGGGGGGAAAGCAGTGGGGGGTGGGGGTGGTGCTGTGATGAACTGGGAGATTGGGATTGATATATATACACTAATATTCATAAAATGGATAACTAATAAGAACGTGCTGTGTAAGAAAATAAATAAAATTAAATTAAAAAAAAAAACTATCATCATTTTCGGACTTCCCTGGTGGTTCAGGGTCAAGGATCTGCCTTCCAATGCAGGGGACATGGGTTCAATCCCTGGTCGGGAAACTAAGATCCCAAATGCCACGGATCAACTAAGCCTGCATGCTCTAGAGCCTGCGTGACACAACTAGAGAGCCCACGTGCTGCAACTATGAGCCCGCGCACACTGGAGCCTGCGTGCCACAACTAGAAAGAAGCCTGTGCGCCGCAATGAAGAGCCTGTGCACCACAACTAGAGAGCACACACACTGCAACTACTGAGCCCACGCGCTCTAGAGCCCACACGCCACATCTAGAGAGAAGCCCACATGCCACAACTAAAAATCCTGCATGCCACAAAGAAGATCCTGCGTGCTGCAACTAAGACCCAACGCAGCCAAATGAATAAATAAATAAAAGTGTTTTTAATTATCATCATTTTATATGTAACCAAAACTACTAGAAACAAATAAGGGTTAAGGGAAACATCTCTGTATGAAAAGTATTCAAGGAATGTAGGATATGTTTTCACTGAGGGAGAAAAAAAAAAAAGAGTAATTTTGTCCTAAAGTAGTTGTTTGGAGGTCATTTAAAGATTGTTCCAGAGAAAGAGGAAAGTGAAAGGACAAAAAGGTGAATTGATATAGAAAGTTGTAAAGGGTCTGTGGGGAAAACAAAGAGTAAGAGAAATTTATCTCATGTGGTGAAGGTAGTTAAGATTGAATGGATTTATTATAAGGTTTTAAAATGAGCTTTATTTATTTATTTAAATTAATTTATTTATTTTTGGCTGCATTGGGTCTTCGTTGCAGTATGCAGGCTTCTCATTGCAGTGGCTTCTCTTGTTGCGGCATGCAGGCTCTAGGTGCACGGGCTTCAGTAGCTGCAGCTCGCGGGCTCAGTAGTTGTGGCTCACGGGCTCTAGAGCGCAGGCTCAGTAGTTGTGACACACGGGCTTAGTTGCTCCGCGGCATGTGGGATCTTCCTGGACCAGGGGTTGAACCCGTGTCCCCTGCATTGGCAGGCAGATTCTTAACCACTGTGCCACCAAGGAAGTTCTAAAATGAGCTTTAATATCAATAGTGTACACATGCAACTAGAACTGGGTTCTTTTCTCTCTTGAAAGAACAAAGATTATTGGACTACTGGTCTGCTCTTAAGAGGCTGTAACAGATTTTTCTTTACCTTTTAAGTAATCCACCTAAGAAAACAAAAATTCTGTGTCCATTGGAATAATTTCTGGTGCTTTACCATGTCTTTATTTAAGAGAACTGAGTCTTCCTTTTTTAAAAAATGACCTGTGATCTATTTAATCAAGTGTTCAAACCTTTTGACATTTTGACAACTTTTGATATTTTGCCTTCCCCAAATGAAATCCTAAATAAAATCTTGATCTTGAAAATCTCAAAGGATCTGTTCTTTCATCTTTTAAAAAGAGAGATGTTTGAGATAATTAAGTTTATTTGACACGTTAAACTGCATGGGAAACACTGTCAAATAAGAAGTGATGCTTAACCTTCCCTAGATTATATTTGTATGAGTAAATGTTATTAATATAAGTACTCCAGAAATTATTGGGTTGGCCAGAAGGTTCGTTTGGGTTTTTCCATAATATGTTATGGAAAAACCCGAATGAACTTTTTGGCAACCCAATATACACAGTTCCTAGAAATTTGTCAATGCTCCTGAAGTCTTTGATATATCCTGATACAATGTTATGAATCATAATTCCAGTTATTATCTTAAAATGTGTTATGTCACAGAAACCAAATTTCTCATCAACTGTATTATTTTTATAATGATGGCATTGCTTAAATAACTTCAAGGTCATACCACTGGACTGAGCAAGGAGTCCAGAACTCTAGGGAAGAGGCTGATGGATTCATAAAATTGATAACCCAAGATCAAGCAGAAAGAGAATTAACTACATGTGACCAAATCAACTGATGAAGAATAATTATGATTTTAATAGTTTTTTTCTTTGTTTGGAACATTGCTGGTTCTTTAATGTTCTATTTTCTGGAGATAACGTACCCGCTTTCTCTCTTCTCTTAAGCTATCTATAACTCAAACAACTTCATAGATTATACCTTTGTAAACAAAAATAAAACATATATCTTTTTCTCCCTGCCTGAACCCTCTAGATTTTGGAAACTCTTATTTCATATTCTTATTTTCATGGCAATACAGTTATTCTCATAAGTTCTCTTTGTATCAGGACACAATTGGAAACATTGGTTATATTATCAAGGCTTGGACTGAAATGCCACATTTGAGAATGATGTGCATAGAATTAGATACGACCAGACAGTTTTAAGGAACTATGTGGTTGATATAAAGAGCCAGTGTTTACAAAGCCCTCTTGGAAGTTAGCCTGGAACTTAACTTACAGGTTACCAGCCTTACAGGTGACTAAGGAAGGTCACTGGTGGCAAGCTCAGGAACTTTAAGACATTTAGGGGACCTCAAGAAGAGAGGAATTCACCCAAACTGATAGATTACTGCAGGTGAAGTCTGGTGGTGAGTTCTTGGCTTGGCTTTCTGGCCTCAAGAGAGTTTTAAGTCCAGCAAAGAAAAATTGAAAAGGTCTATGTGGTCAGTTATCATTCTTGCTGCCTTTATGTAAATAATTAGGCCAAATTTAATTATATTAGACTTATTTTATAAATAAGGATAATCTTACTTTGCTATCATTGATCAAAATGGGGGCGACTGTACAGAGAAATTTTATGATTGCAGAGAGAAATTTTTTTCAATAGAAAACTACAACCCAGGACTTCCCTGGTGGCACAGTGGTTAAGAATCTGCCTGCCAATGCAGGGGACACAGGTTCGATCCCTGGTCCAGGAAGATCCCACATGCCGCGGAGCAACTAAGCCCGTGTGCCACAACTACTGAGCCTGTGCTCTAGAGCCCACAAGCCACAACTACTGAGCTCATGAGCCACAACTACTGAAGCCCACACGACTAGAGCCCGTGCTCCACCACAAGAGAAGCTACTACAATGAGAAGCCCACGCACCACAACGAAGAGTAGCCCCCGCTCGCCACAACTAGAGAAAGCCCGCGTGCAGCAACGAAGACCCAACACAGCCAAAAATAAATAAATAAACACATAAAATTTATTTTAAAAGCCCAATAGAACATTCCATACCTTCCCACTGAAGCCCTAAACTGACCACCACCACCCTTGTTAAATTTGATATATAAACCTTTTATCACTGGCTATTGAGCACTCCCTCATGTATACCATGCAAGCCTAAACAAACTTTGTCTTTTCTCCTCTTAATCTGTCTACTGTCACAATCTGTAGGCACCAACCACTGGACCCAAGTTGGAAAAGTTTTCTTTCAACAACATCAAGCAATGAAACAGGAACAAAATTTAAAAATAAAAGCAATGAAACAGAAAAGATATTCTTAATACAGTCTAGTTCATAAAAATAACCTCAACACTCTGAAGACAATGAACACCCTGGAGAGTAATATTCGGCTCTAGTGGGCTCTTCACTAATTTATAAAGCCTAACTGACAAACCAGTGAATGCTTCACTACCCTAGCCATTTGTCATCCATTTTGTTTACTTCTCAATTTCATATCTTTAGCCTTCTCCTTTAACTGAAAATTTCAATCCACAACATGAACTTGTAAAGCCTTTTAAAAGAGAAAAACAGATTTTATTTACGATCTTATTCTTTCATGCTGATAGCCCAGAAGGGCAGAAGCCTGAGGAAAAACTCATTTAGGGTGTGTGGTATGGGCATCCCCCGATACTCTCTTCATAAAGCATCACTCCCATGGTCCCTCCAGGGCAGCTTTCCCAACTGTCCCACCTAGGGGATAAGCCTACTAATTAATAAAACTTATTTTTCATTCTCTGCTTCCTTCTACGTGCCACATGCACACACACACACACATATACAAACACATCTCAAATCCATTTTGTTTTTACATGTAGTTGCTGATGTTTAAACAGGACTTAGGTATTTTAGCATTATACCGAAAAAGAAAAATGAACGTTTGTTCCCTTGTTTTTCTTTGCTCCTTAGACGTAGTGCCAATCTCTGCAAAGTTTATGGTGAACTAAGGACTGAAAAGAGGGAGCAGAGAACATAAAGCCAATAGGTCTTCTATTTGTCTGTCTCACTTGTGCTCCATGCATGGAATATAGCTGCCTGTTTTACTATTAAGGGTCTGTAAAACATGGGTGGTATCTGAATCTCCCGGCCATTCAGACAACTGAAATAACAGCAAGGAAATGCCAGGAATAAGAGTACTGTTTTATAGAAATCCACTTGTGAAAAAAAAAAAAAAAAAAAAAAAAAAAGAAATCCACTTGTGGCCTTCATATACATTTTATCCAAAGACCTTTCCAGATGTAGACATTACTGTCAGAGAAGAATTAAAGATGTCGGCAGAGAAAGAAAGAGAGATTTGTAGCCAATTTGAAAAAGAGGACAAGGCCTCCAAAGTTGGCAGGGTTTGCTGAAAGGGTGGTTTTAATTCCCATCAATGCCAAATTCCCAAAGTTAAATAGTAAGAGAAACACACAGGTTGCCTGGAGTTTCTATATATAATGGATAAAAGAAAATTTTAAATCATCAACAAATGGAGAAAGGTGCTTTCTGTTAAAGGGATGATTTGTTTTATTTATAATCTACTAAACTTGAACTTGAAAATAACAACATAATCAAATGTGATTATTCACACTGAAATCTAGGGCTTTATTCCAGGAAAATGAAGAGGCTAATTTTGGGGATCCAGACATGCAGTCTGCCTCTGGAACTCTACCAGTAGACCCCAAGATATTGACATAGAACAGAAAGAAGACAAAAAGAGGGGTATCTGACAAAACAAAGACCCCAAAGCTATGAGTATTTCACTTATCTATATTACAAATTAAAATGTTTAGTTATTCATTTATCAAGTGCTTGAGTACCCCTGTTGTTAAAGCCAGAGAGCTTGATGATAAAGACCATGGGGTCTTTCAAGGGTCTTAGACACAACTGGGATAGAAATCCTGCAGTGTTCAGCTACATCCCCATATGCCAAGTTCCTTTGGCACATATCTTCCCAAAATTTTAATTTCCCAGGTCGCCTTTCCTAACTTAAGCTAACAATGCTTTTCACCAAGCCTTCTGGAATTTATCCAGTTGTTGATCAAGTCTCCTACACCCTTAGCATACTTGAAACTTCTTTCTTCTCCAAAGAACCCCAAAGACACACACCCCCTCAACTCTCTCTGCCCCAATTAAAGCAACAAACCAATTATTAACTTTGTAGATAACTTAAGTCTCCAGGTAACACCTCTCAGAAAGAAGTGTCTTGAATGATGGATACGAATATTTTGGTCAATGAAGAGGTGAGCTCAACCATAAGGTGACAAAAAAAAAAGCTTTCTGGGTTATACAGCAGTCTCTTAGAAGTCCACTTAGATTGTTCTCTGAGAGACTGACCAGTTCCGAATGCCGGGACAAAAGAGAAACGTCTGTATAGCATCAATGCTGAATCCTAGTCACTCTCCAAATTCTGCCATGTAAAGTGGACTGTCCTGGGAGTTGGCTGGTTTCCTCTACAACTCCTATTTTTCTTGAACTCCAATAGCAGTCACCTGGAATTTTAATAACATGTAGTCACACTTATATAGATAAGGTGGTATCCGTGAAAAAGCCAATACATGACAAATTCCTTTTCCAAAACTGAAAATTTTAGTTAGCACTTTAGTATATTGAAAAAAGATATTAAAAAGCCCCCAGCTGCATATGACTTAGCTTCTTACAAGACTGTTATCATTGTGTCTAAAAGCTTATTCCACTGCAGATGGACATGGCTCTCAAAGACAAATAACTAAAACCTAACTTTATAAAGAGGAAAGTCTTACTTGTACATTACTTATGCAAATGCTTATGTTTAATTTAAAAAACACTAACTCTGTAACTGGTCTCTTTTTTCAGCTGTGGAGGACCCTTGTAATAGATTCTGTATCCACTGGATCTAAATACAGATCCCTGAAGTAAATGACTTTCCTAAAGGAGTAAAGAGAATTAACACTTTACCACAAAGCAGGATTTTAATATAATAATAGCTATAATTATTAAATACAAACCATATGCCAAGCACTATTTAGGAGTTTTACAAATAGTATCACATATATTATATTACTAATTCTAGCTGAATTATAAATATTTTTCTTATTCTGTATATGAAGAAACTGAGGCTCAGAAAGATTAAGCAACTCACCCAACTTAACTAGTAAACTGTGTACTGGGAATTTTAACTAAAGTCTTTCTGCCTCCTAAATCCTATTATTTCCAGAGTAATAAACTGTCCCCTAAAATGCATAAACTCACTAAAATGGTCCAAACCTCATTTTCGGTAACCAACAGAATGATTTCTTCTTTTAAGCAGGAAGATGGGAATTGCTGACATTTCTTTGTACTTATTGTTCCCCAAATATCCCAGGATCTTTTACATCTCAATGCTCTGGCTCAAGGTGCTTCTGGTTGTGATATCCTCTACAACCCCTATCTTTTCTCCAACTCCTTTAGAACACAGTGCAGGAAACTAGTGGTTTCCTCCTGTTTATCTACATAGTACCATTTTTATATCTGTTATGGGTGATTAAAACTACAGATTAAGGAGTCAAAATAACCTGTGTTCAGTACTAACTCTTTCCACTTTCCTAAGTAAGATCTTGGGCAAGTTAGTCATCCACTCTAAGCCTCAATTTTGTCATTTCTGGTATAGAGATAAGATTATCTCCCCTGCTGGACTGTAGTGAGAATTAAATGAGGAACTCGGAACAAAATATCCTATGTATCCTCTATAGCACACTTTTCCAGGCTATCGGATTCTAGTCCAGTTAAATGACTTGGAGCTACTTAGCAACTCTTCATAAGTGGTATACTACTGATAGATATGTAAATTATGTCCTGTCAAATAGTAATTTAATTGACATCCCCCCTCCTGTGGGGAAAAATCTAGTTTTGCCTAGTCTCAATTTACAATTCATACCATGCCTTTACATCACATTAACTTGTGCTGCTTTGATTTTTCCTTTGAATGGGTTGTATCTGCCTGGCTGTCTCACATAACATGAGTAAAATTAATTCTTTAATGTGTGTTCATTTTTGTTTCTGTAGGAGGGTAACAATTTGACTTTTTTGGAAAATTACATTTTAACAGTACTATCATCATCATTATCACGACAACTCCCAATCTTGATCTTTCCTAAACTCCATATTCCTTATATTCAAGCCCACTAGAATATTCACTTGAATGTCCCAATAAATGGTTTTCTTTACTTAGAAAACTTGTTCCTCCTTATAGTAAGTAGCCAGTCTCCAAGATGATCCGCAATGATCCTGTCTCTCCAGACTTTTTTGAAGAGTCTAGGGTGGCTGTTTTGCAAGATTATTCATTAGAGTAGGTTTATGTTTTTTGGGCAGAAATATCATATATGAGGCAGAGATGTCAATTTGTCTATTGACGATGCTGAGTTTGATCATTTGATTAAGGTGGTATCCATTATTGACTCTCAATGCTTCTGTTGCTGGACATTCTCATCCACCAAAGCTACCTAGCATCTATTTCTCCACCTCTGACTATATTTATCCCAAATCTTTTCTAGCCTCTCCAGACTCCAAATCCTCCTTCCTACCCCTCAGTCTCTGCAGGGAATCTATGTCCTACTTCATTACTAAAATCCAAAAATGACTCCCTCAACCTCATCTCTACTTCTGATTTTCCTTACAGATATAACAACCAAATTCAATGTTGTGGTCTATGATCAGATCCTGGTTTGAATAAACCAGCAATAAAAGACATTTCTGGGGGCAATTAGGGGACAATTGAATATTAAGGAATTATTGTTACTTGTGTTGGTCATATAATCATATTGTGTTATGTAGTTTAGAGACACACACTAAAGTTAAAGTGAAATATCATGGCATATACTTTAAAGTACTCCAGAAAAAAAAAAAAAAGGAAAGAAAATATAAAAAAATATTAACAATTGATAAATTAGGTGAAGGGTTACTATTCTCTACTTTTCTTACGTTTGAACATTTTCATAATAACTCAAAGTTTTGTTTCTATCTTTAAAAAAAACTGAAGCACAGATTAAGTGACTGGCTCAAGATCACAAGCCGTAAATGGGATTTAATCAACTAGGATTCTAACCCAGTCAAGGCTCCAAGTCCGGGCCCTCAGCTTCTTGTGCTACACTGCCTCTTGTTCCATGGATCACAGTTTGTGAGCCACTAGTACTTGGGGTGGAGGAAAAAAGAAGATAGAGGCACAGCAGAGACTAACAAATTAATATATGTAAAGCACTTAAAACAGTGCCTGGCATATAGTAAGAACTATGTAAGTGTTAACTATTATAGACCACCTGTTCCACAGAAAGCTATTACGGTTGCTATGGTGTGGGGGGTCGGGGAGAAGAGCTTCCATGGACTGAGTAAGTTTGAGAAACCCTAAGTCAAAGAAAGTCAAACATGTTTCTCTGTGCAGAATGTCTTTGTGTCTTTAATATGTTAACACCCATTTCCAAGAAAGAAATCTAGTATGTGGCATTTTCCAATTCTAATTGATCACTAAATGCTTTTTTTTCTTCCAAAAAAATAACTTGAGGGACTGATATTCTGTGGGACAAGCTTTAGGATTCCCTGATTTACATGAAGAAATCAGGTTCTCCACAATAAGGCAACATTTTATTTCAATGGTTAGAGAAAAAGAATCAAATGATAAATCCATAACATTTTCCTGGACAAACACAATGTTCACTTTCAAATGTTTGTTATCAGTATGCCTAACAAACAGTCTTTCTGAAGTTTGCTAACATGTATGACTACTGGCTCCATCTATGTCCCTCTCCAAGGTTGAGTATCATGAGATCTCATGTCGTCTACCTGAGATTCAAGTCTTCTCTTTTCTACCTGTGCACCATGAGAACTCTCCTCCCTGCTGATAAGTCAGTCCACTCCCCTCTCCTCTCCCCACACAAAACAGGTCTCTTATAAAAAAGAAAAATATAATTTTGATGTACTAAGAAAATGAGATGGCAATCCTCACCATCTAACTGGTGAGCACTCCCCTCCTTACTTCCTGCAATGCAGTTCTTATAAAAGCAAAATCTTTATTTTAAATTTTGAATCTTTTTCTCTTGCAACATGACTTAGCACATAAGTGATATATAATTTGTTATATATTTTGTTTGCTGTTGATATAATTTGTTTTCAAGTCTTATTTTTGCTTTGTTTGAAGAAAAACATAATCAAGGAGAACATTTGTCAAATTTCAAAGGAACCTAACAGAATACATTAAGAGTGGACTTTAAGAATTTTAAGGTGAGAAGTCATTTAGCAATCTGAATTACCGACCCATGGGTATGGTATTTTAGGTATTTTAAGAATCATTAATGTTTTAAATATACAAAGTCATTAAAATCCATGGTAGCCCACACTCTACTTCTTATCAAATTGCCATATTTATGGAATATAATCAAACATACAGAAAAAAATGACCAAGTTTAAGAAAAGATTTTATAAATGTGTACCTAACAAAAACAAATGTCACAAAGACGTAACAAAAGGCCTGGATTATAACTAAAATCAACTCAAATATTAAATATTTAACACACATCCTGGAGCTGTCGGCATGTGGGTGGCCTGGCCGGGGCTCCGACTGTAGCTGTGTCAGCGTGTTATGATGCCGTCTCGTACCAACCTGGATACTGGAATCCCCAGTAGTAAAGTGAAATACTCAAGGCTCTCCAATACAGACGATGGCTACACTGACCTTCAGTTTAAGAAAAGCCCTCCTGGGCTTCCCTGGTGGCGCAGTGGTTAAGAATCCATCTGCCAATGCAGGGGACATGGGTTTGAGCCCTGGTCCGTGAAGATCCCACACGCCTTGGAGCGACTAAGCCTGTGTGCCACAACTACTGAGCCTGCACTCTAGAGCCTGCGAGCCACAACTACTGAGCCTGAGTGCCACAACTACTGAAGCCCACGTGCCTAGAGCCCATGCTCCACAACAAGAAAAGGCCGGCAACGAAGAGGAGCCCCCGCTAGCCACAACTAGAGAAAGCCCACGTGCAACAACAGAGACCCAACGCAGCCAAAAATAAAAATAAATAAAATAAATAAATTTATAAAGTTTCCTTCTAGCTCTTCTTTATATGCATATATGATTTGTGATTCTAGTTATAGTCAGAGTATAAATATATATTAAAGCAAAGTAAACATTTAGACACTTAAGACTCTTTGGCAATTGCAATTAGATTCTATTCTGATATATTGTCTGTCATGAAAGATATTTAATAACACTTTCACACAATCAAGCAGTCCCTAGAATTTTCAGAAATAAACCACCAAATCAAAAAGTAACAGCAATACACCCATTACAATGGACAAAATCCAGAACACTGACACACCAAATGCTGGCAAAGACGTGAAGTGATGTAAAATTTCAGTCATTGCTGTTGGGAATGCAAAATACTAAAGCCTCTCTGAAAGACAGTTTGGCGGTTTCTTACAATACCAAACATACTCCAAAACAAACAAACAAACAAAAAAAACATACTTTTAACCATACGATCCAGCAACTGCACTCCTTGGTATTTACCCAAATGAGCTGAAAACTTATGTCCACACAGAAAACTGCACAAGGATATTTATAGTAGTTTTATTCATAATTGCCAAAACTTGGAAGCAACGAATATGTCCTTCAGCAGCTGAATGGATAAACTGTGGCACATCCACACAATGCAATATTATTCAATACAAAAAAGAAATGAGCTTTCAAGCCATGAAAAGACATGGAGGAAACTTAAATGAATATTACTAAGTGAAAGAAGCCAATCTGAAAAGGCTATACACTCTATGATTCCAATTATAAGACATTCTAGAAAAGGCAAAACCATGGAGACAAAAATAAATAAATAAAATTTAAAAACAGTGGTTGCCAAGGAGAAGAGGCAGGGAGAGATGAACAAGTGAGCCCTAATGTAAACTATGGTCTCTGGGTGATAATGATGTGCCAGTGTAGGTTCATCTATTGTAACAAATGTACCGTTCTGGAGGGGATATGGAGAATAGAGGAGGCTGTGCCTATGTGGGAGCAGGAAGTATATGAGAAATCTCTGTACTTTCTGCCGTAAACTTAAAACTGCTCTAAAAAATTAAGTCTATTTACATTTTTTAAAAAGTAACAGTACTGTGTTTCAGTGATCTTAGCTACTATAAAGAAAATTAAATGCACGTTTTCATATCAGGAGACATACGTGGTCAAAAGAAAAATTTTAGTCTCTTTTTTTTTTGGCTGCATTGGGTCTTTGTTGCTGCACACAGGCTTTTTTTTCCTCTAGTTGCAGCGAGCGGGGGCTACTCTTCGTTGTGGTGCGCGGGCTTCTCATTGCAGTGGCTTCTCTTGTCGCGGAGCATGGGCCCTAGGTGCATGGGCTTCAGTAGTTGTGGCTCTCGGGTTCTAGAGCGCAGGCTCAGTAGTTGTGGCGCATGGGCTTAGTTGCTCCGCGGGATGTGGGAACTTCCCAGACCAGGGCTCGAACCTGTGACCCCTGCATTGGCAGGCGGATTCTTAACCACTGAGCCACCAGGCAAGTCCCTTAGTCTTGTTTTTTAAGGGGAACGGGAGACAGAGTTGTTTCGCCAGAGCAGACACTGTTACCTACTTCTTTAGTCAAAAGATAAGAACAAGCCAGTATCACCGCTCAAACACATGTCCAACTCCCGTTCTGTTTACTGCTTGCTCTCCCTGTGCAAAAAACAACTTGGATTTGGTAGACTTCAGAATGAGCACATTCCACAGGTTTTGATTATGTGAATCTGAAAATGTCAAATTCATTAGCTAAAAGATTCTGATGGCTATTAATTTCTCAAGAAGCAGTTTATACATAAACTAAACAGTAAGCATGAAGATTAATTTCCTCTTCAAACATGAATAACAATTTATGTCTCCCCTAAATTCATATGTTGAAGCCCTAACCTCCAATGCGATGATCTGCAGATGGGGCCTTTGGGAGGTAATTAAGGTTAGATGAGGTGATGAGGGTAGGGCCCTCATAATGAAATTAGTGCCTTTATAAGACAAGACACCAGAGTTTATCCTCTCTCTCCCTGCATGCATGCACAAAGAACAGGTTATGTGAGCACACAGTGAAATGGCAGTGCCTATAAGCCAAAAGAGGACTCAGAATGAAACCTACCTTGCTGGCACCTTGATCTTAGACTTCCCAGGCTCCAGAACTGTGAGAAATAAATTTCTATTGTTTAAGCCTACCAGTTTATGGTATTTTGTTATGGCAGTCAAAGCAGGCTAAGACATAGTGGAAACTAAAAGCAATTCTAATGGCTTGCCCCAATTAGAGCCTGATCCAAACCAATGACTCAGGCCCAATACTTCTAGATTTATACCTATTAACTTTTTTAAAAAATTTTTTAATTTATTTTTGGCTGCGTTGGGTCTTCATTGCTGCGCGTGGACTTTTTTCTCTAGTTGCAGCAAGTGGGGGTTACTCTTCGTTGTGGTGCGTGGGCTTCTCATTGTGGTGGCTTCTCTTGTTGTGGAGCACTGGCTCTAGGCATGTGGGCTTCAGTAGTTGTGGTACACGGACTCAGTAGTTGTGGCTCTCGGGCTCTAGGGCGCAGGCTCAGTAGTTGTGGCGCACAGGCTTAGTTTCTCCACAGCATGTGGGTTCTTCCCAGACCAGGGCTCAAACCCGTGTCCCCTGCATTGGCAGGCAGATTCTTAACCACTGCGCCACCAGGGAATTCCCCCCATTAATTTTTTAAGTAAGTTTACTATCAATGAATACAAATTCACAATAGGAGAGAAAATAAAAGCAAAAGGTAGTATACTATGGGAATCAAAATTCAGTATTTCACACTGTGGAAAAATATTTAAAATTCAGGATCCATCTCCCATCTTGTGGATCATTCAGCTTACTTTGCTTCCTTCTGCTGCACTCATGTGACCATTTTGTTGTTTACTGAAAGTCTGAGCTGAGTAAGTAGCAACAGAATGTTGTGAAATTCAAACATTAAATTTGATCCTTCTAAACAACTTTAATGATGAAAATGAAGCCTTATCATTTGGTGGGTCAGGTGTTTTAAACTAGTAAACTTCAGGCTCCGTGTGAAATTCACAGTGTCTTACGCGATTCATATTCCCCCCAGTACTTAGCAGGATACTTTGCACACAGTTAAATGAATATAGGAATGAACGAAAGAAAAATGTCTACCACCATACTTGTTTCATGACCTGATTAAAATAAACACTTCAATTCTGCACTACCTATCATCCAGTCTACCTACCTAGTCAGAGAAAATTAATGACTATGACTAACCTGATGGAGTGTTAAAAGGGTTTACAATTTAATAATGAAAAAATCTTGACAGATATTCTATGAAAAGTGGTGTTTTCTGTTTTCAAATCCACTAATCAAGCCAGCTTTCAAATCTTAATATTCTAAATGCCTGAAAGAACAGCCTAGTATCTGCTTCTGCAAAGATCTCTTGAGGCTAGATATCTTGGAAGCAGTTTGCTGCTTTCTATATTACCCTAGTCTAATTTCAGAACATTATATTAGGATTATATTAAATTACACTGTTACTCAACAAAAAGATCTACAATTTTAGTGATTCTGGAACAAATTAAGATGGTTACTTCAGAAATCATGCAAAGTCAATAGTGATTCTATGTATTTGATTCTAATCATTTTCCTCCAAACAGATGTTTACCCCCATCTTAACCTTCTCCTACATAGGTAATATACAATCTTTGGCCAGATGTCTATAAGGGATCTTTAAAAGTAATTATACTTAATAGTATCTCTGGAATTGCTCCACATTTGTTTATTTTAATCAAATTCAAGTTGCATAAAACTGCAAAAGGGGAAAAAATTAAATTTCACAAACTTTTGAAAGATAATAAAATAGCCACAAAGCTATAAAAAATAGGAGGGAAACAGAACCAAAAAAACAGACAAAGAATTTAAGATTCTGTCTTCAGGGCAAATCTTTAGAATACTTCCTGCATTGGCCCAGATTCCTCCAAAAAAATAATCCCATGTCATTGTTAAACACCAAAAATTACCAAGTTTTCTAGTGTCATAATATGAAACATTATAAGCCAAGACCTGATCATTTTCTGTATTAAATAAGGCTATAGGGATTTCTCTGGTGGCGCGGAGGATAAGATTCCGCACTTCCAATGCAGGGGGCCCAGGTTCGATCCCTGGTCAGGGAACTAGTTACCACATGCATGCCGAAACTAAGAGTTCACGTGCCACAGCTAAGGAGCCCACGAGCTGCAACTAAGGAGCCCACCTGCCACAACGAAGACCCGGCAAAACCAAATACATAAATAAATAAATAAATAAATAAATAAATATTTTTTTAAAAGGCTATAAACCTAATTATTACCTCCTACATTTCTTCTTGTGCAGTCTGTTATTAAAGTGGTAACAAATATAATTTTCAAGTCCAAAACACTCTACAGAACACATTATAAGAAAAAAATTGTAAAGTTAAATAAGGGTTCAAAAAACACTAATTTTCTAGTTTGTACCTATATAATGAAGAAAATATAGTAAGTTAATAAAAGAAACAAAGGAAGCAGTAGCACTTCCAATTTTGGACTGCTTCTTAGATACCAAGATGAAAAAAATTCATGCAAAACAGGTAGGTAAACCAATGTTCACAGCAGCATTATTTATAATTGGCAAGGTATGGAAGCAACCTAAGTGCCCATCAACAGATGAATGGATAAAGAAGATGTGGTATATACATATGTGTGTGTGTATACACACACACACACACACACACACTGCAATACCACTCAGCCATAAAAAAGAATGAAATTTTGCCATTTACAGCAACACAGATGGACTTGGAGGGCATTATGCTAAGTGAAATAAGTCAGACAGAGAAAGTGGAATCTAAAAAATAGAACAAACTAGTGAATAAAACAAAAAAGAAGCAGATTCACAGATACAGAGAATAAACTAGTTGTTACCAGTGGTGTGGGGGAAAAGGGGCAAAATTAGGGTAGTGGGGAAAAAAAGGGGGTATTATGGGATTATATGAAATCGTGTGTGAAACTTTTGAAAACTGTAAAGAACTACAGAATTTAAAGAATCTTTCATTCAATAAAAGAAAAACAAAAAACAATGTGCGTGCACACGCACACACACACACACAAACACACACACAAACCAGGTAGGTAAAGAAAGGTAAAGCAAACTCATCAATCACCCCTCCCCTCAAAATAAGGCTAGGTTGGTTTAATTCTAAGAAACAATGGCCAATTGGATATATTTACGTAACACTTTAATGCTTCTATAAATGACTAAACTCAAGAATTTAACACATTTTAAACGATTACAAATGTTTATCTTGAGCATCATAATTAAAGATAGAAAATATATTTCTGAGTAAACCCAGGATTTTCTCTACTAAAAATCTTTTAGGCTTAGGATTCCCTCTATTCACTGGAGAAGCAAAGAGTGATTTGGATCTGTTGTTAAGTGGCTATTTATGCCACAAGGAGAGCACCTAATGTTCTGGGTGCTTCCAAATTACACTCTTTACTACTAGAAGTTCATGGTTACTAACTGGCTTTCATTCTTCCAAGTTACTTTTACCCGATAACTTACTCATCTTCTATGTTTTTCCCGTTTGGGGTAGGACTTCTGTCTCTGTCAGCAAGCGGCAAAAAAAAAAATCCATGATGAGGTACAATGAAAGTTTCCTCCTATTAAACACTCCAAGCAAGACATTAGCCTCTAACTTCATGGAGGAAGAACTTTGCCCTTTCAAAAAGAACATTTTGTGGCCAGCTCAGGGATGTAAGTGTGGGAAAATCTCCAGAAGCAATTACAAAATTTAAAAAATACCCCTTCTTCCCTTTCTCTTGACAGACCATAAAGCCTTCTCTTGGGAAAGAGCACATGATTAGTATAGTATCCAACCCAAGTGCCTAAGTTAATATTTATGTAAAAAAAAAATACTGTACAAGAAACAGAATTGTGGGACTTCCCTGGTGGTGCAGTGATTAAGAATCCACCTGCCAATGCATCAAACACAGGTTCGATCCCTGGTCCGGGAAGATCCCACGTGCCACAGAGTAACTAAGCCTGTGCGCAACAACTACTGAACCTGCGCTCTAGAGCCCGTGAGCCACAACTACTGAGCCCGCGTGCCACATCTACTGAAGCCCGCACGCTCTAGGGCCCACGTGCTGCAACTACTGAGCCCACGTGCTGCAACTACTGAAGCCTGTGTGCCTAAGCCTGTGCTTGCAACAAGAGAAGCCACCACAATGAGAAGCCTGTGCACCACAACAAAGAGTAGCCCTTGCTCACTGCAACTAGAGAAAGCCCGCGCGCAGCAACAAAGACCAAATGCAGCCAAAAAAAAAAAAAAGAAAGAAACAGAATTGCTTAGAGATCATCTTTTATTATAACCAGAGCCCCACTACCAGATCAAGTTCATAGGTCTGCAATAGGAGACAAAGTTCTGACCCTGTGGAAATATAAATGACTTACTAATAAAGGAAAAATAAGAACAAGAGAAAAGAGATTGGTTCAAGATGGTGGAGTAGAAGGACGTGCGCTCACTCTCTCTTGCGAGAGCACTGGAATCACAACTAACTGCTGAACAATCATTGACAGGAAGACACTGGAACTCACCAAAAAAGATACCCCACATCCAAAGACAAAGGAGAAGCTGCAATGAGAAGGTAGGAGGGGTGCAATCACAGTAAAATCAAATCTTATAGCTGCTGGGTGGGTGACTCACAAACTGGAGAACACTTATACCACAGAAGTCCACCCACTGGAGTGAAGGTCCTGAGCCCCACATCAGGCTTCCCAACCTGGGGGTCCAGCAACAGGAGAAGGAATTCCTAGAGAGCCAGACTTCGAAGGCTAGAGGGATTTGATTGCAGGACTTCGACAGGACTGGGGGAAACAGAGACTCCACTCTTGGAGGACACACACAAAGTAGTGTGCGCATTGGGACCCAGGGGAAGGAGCAGTGACCCCATAGGAGACTGAACCAGACCTACCTGCTAGTGTTGGAGGGTCACCTGCAGAGGCAGGGGGTGGCTGTGGCTCACCATGGGGACAAGGACACTGGCAGCAGAAGTTCTGGGAAGTACTCCTTGGCATGAGCCCTCCCAGAGTCCGCCATTAGCCCCACCAAAGAGAAGCGCAGGCTCCAGGGCTGGGTCGCCTCAGGCCAAACAACCAACAAGGAGGGAACCCAGCCCCACCCATCAGCAGACAAGTGGATAACAGTTTTACTGAGCTCTGCTCAACAGAGCAACACCCAGCTCTACCCACCACGAGTCCCTTCCAATCAGGAAGCTTGCACAAGCCTCTCAGATAGCCTCATCCACTAGAGGACAGACAGCAGAAGCAAGAAAAACTACAATTCTGCAGCCTGTGGAAGGAAAACCACATTCACAGAAAGACAGACAAAATGAAAAGGCAGAGGACTTTGTACCAGATAAAGGAACAAGATAAAACCCCAGAAAAGCAACTAGATGAAGTGGAGATAAGCAACTTTCCAGAAAAAGAATTCAGAAATAATGATAGTGAAGATGATCTAGGACCTCGGAGAAAGAATGGAGGCAAAGATCAAGATGCAAGAAATGCTTAACAAAGACCTAGAAGAATTAAAGAACAAACACCTAGAAGAATTAAAGAGCAAACAAACAGAGATGAACAATACAATAACTGAAATGAAAAATACACTAGAAGGAATCAATAGCAGAATGACTGAGGCAGAAGAACAGATAAGTGACCTGGAAGACAGAATGGTGGAATTCACTGCTGTGGAACAGAATAAAGAAAAAAGAATGAAAAGAAATGAAGACAGCCTAAGAGACCTCTGGGACAACATTAAACACAACATTTGCCTTATAGGGGTCCCAGAAGGAGAAGAGAGAGAGAAAGGACCCGAGAAAATATTTGAAGAGATTATAGTCGAAAACTTCCCTAACATGGGAAAGGAAATAGCCACCCAAGTCCAGGAAGCGCAGAGAGTCTCAGGCAGGATAAACCCAAGGAGAAACATGCTGAGACACACAGTAATCAAATGGGAAAAAATTAAAGACAAAGAAAAATTACTGAAAGCAGCAAGGGAAAAATGACAAATAACATACAAGGGAACTCCCATAAGGTTAACAGCTGATTTCTCAGCAGAAACTCTACAAGCCAGAAGGGAGTGGCAGGACATATTTAAATACCTTTTTTCTAAAAAATATTTATTTATTTATTTTGGCTGTGTTGGGTCCTCATTTCTGTGCGAGGGCTCTCTCTAGTTGTGGCAGGCGGGGCCCACTCTTCATCGTGGTGCGCGGGCCTCTCGTTGCGGAGCACAGGCTCCAGACGCGCAGGCTCAGTAGTTGTGGCTCACGGGCCTAGTTGCTCCGCGGCATGTGGGATCTTCCCAGACCAGGGCTTGAACACGTGTCCCCTGCATTAGCAGGCAGATTCTCAACCACTGCGCCACCAGGGAAGCCCCAGGACATATTTAAAGTGATGAAAGGGAAGAACCTACAACCAAGATTACTCTACCCGGCAAGGATCTCATTCAGATTCGACGGAGAAATCAAAAGCTTTACAGACAAGCAAAAGCTAAGAGAATTCAGCACCACCAAACCAGCTCTACAACAAATGCTAAAGGAATTTCTCTAAGTGGGAAACACAAGAGAAGAAAAGGACCTACAAAAACAAATCCATAACAACTGAGAAAATGGTAACAGAAACATACATATCGATAATTACCTTACACGTGAATGGATTAATTGCTCCAACCAAAAGACACAGGCTTTCTGAATGGATACAAAAACAAGACCCATATATATGCTGTCTACAAGAGACCCAGTTCAGACCTAGGGACACATACAGACTGAAAAGTGAGGGGATAGAAAAAGATATTCCATGCAAATGGAAATCAAAAGATAGCTGGAGTAGCAACACTCGTATCAGATAAAATAGACTTTAAAATAAAGAATGTTACAAGAGACAAGGAAGGACACTACATAATGATGAAGGGATCAATCCAAGAAGAAGATATAACAGTTATAAATATATATGCACCCAACACAGGAGCACCTCTATATAAAAGGCAACTGCTAACAGCTATAAAAGAGGAAATCAACAGTAACACAATAATAGTGGAGGACTTTAACACCTCACTTACACCAATGGACAGATCATCCAAACAGAAAATTAATAAGGAAACGCAAGCTTTAAATGACACAATAGACCAAATAAATTTAATTGATATTTATAGGACATTCCATCCAAAAACAGCAGATTACACTTCCTTCTCAAGTGCACACAGAGCATTCTCCAGGACAGATCACATCTTGGGTCACAAATCAAGCCTCAGTAAATTTAAGAAAATTGAAATTATATCAAGCATCTTTTCCGACCATAACACTATGAGATTAGAAATCAATTACAGGGGAAAAAATGTAAAAAACACAAACACAAGGAGGCTAAACAATTCATTACTAAAAAACCAAGGGATCACTGAAGAAATCAAAGAGGAAATCAAAAAATACCTAGACAAAAATTACAACGAAAACACGATGATCCAAAAGCTATGGGATGCAGCAAAAGCAGTTCTAAGAGGGAAGTTTATAGCAATATAAGCCTACCTCAAGAAACAAGAAAAATCTCAAATAAACAACCTAACCGTACACCTAAGCAACTAGAGAAAGAAAAACAAACAAAACCCAAAGTTAGTAGAAGGAAAGAAATCATAAAGATCAGAGCAGAAATAAAGGAAATAGAAATGAAGAAAACAATAGCATAAATCAATGAAATAAAAGCTGGTTCTTTGAGAAGATAAAATTGATAAACCTTTAACCAGACTCATCAAGAAAAAAAAGGGAGAGGACTCAAGTCAATGAAGTTAGAAATGAAAAAGTAGAAATTACAACTGACACTGCGGAAATACAAAGGTTCATAAGAGATTACTATAAGTAACTCTATGCTAATAAAATGGACAACCTGGAAGAAATGGACAAATTCTTACAAAGGTATAACCTTCCTAGACTGAACCAGGAAGAAATAGAAAATATGAACAGACCAGTCACAAGTAATGAAATTGAAACTGTGATTAAAAATCTTCCAACAAAAGTCCAGGACCAGATGGTTTCACAGGTGAATTCTATTCAAACATTTAGAGAAGAGCTAACACCCATCCTTCTCAAACTCTTCCAAAAAACTGCAGAGGAAGGAACACTCCCAAACTCATTCTATGAGGCCACCATCACCCTGATACCAAAACCAGACAAAGATACTACAAAAAAAGAAAATTACAGACCAATATCACTGATGAATATGGATGCAAAAATCCTCAACAAAATACTAGCAAACAGAATCCAACAACACATTAAAAGGATCATACACCATGATCAAATGGGATTTATCCCAGGGATGCAAGGATTCTTCAATATATGCAAATCAATCAATGTGATACACCATACTAACAAATTGAAGAATAAAAACCATATGATCATCTCAATAGATGCAGAAACAGCTTTTGACAAAATTCAACACCCATTTATGATAAAAGCTCTCCAGGAAGTGGGCAAAGAGGGAACCTACCTCAACATAATAAAGGCCATATACGACAAACCCACAGGAAACATCATTCTCAATGGTGAAAAACTGAAAGCATTTCCTCTAAGATTAGGAACAAGACAAGGATGTCCACTCTCACCACTATTATACAACATAGTTTTGGAAGTCCTAGCCAATCAGAGAAGAAAAAGAAATAAAAGGAATACAAATTGGAAAAGAGGAAGTAAAACTGTCACTGCAGATGACATGATACTACACATAAAGAATCCTAAAGATGCCACCAGAAAACTACTAGAGCTAATCAATGAATTTGGTAAAGTTGCAGGATACAAAATTAATGCACAGAAATCTCTTGCATTTGTATACACTAACAACAAAAGATCAGAAAGAGAAATTAAGGAAACAATCCCATTCACCACTGTAACAAAAAGAATACAATACGTAGCAATAAACCTACCTAAAGAGGTAAAAGACCTGTACTCCAAAAACTATAAGACACTGATGAAAGAAATCAAAGGTGACACAAACAGATGGAGAGATATACCATGTTCTTGGATTGGAAGAATCAATATTGTGAAAATGACTATACTACCCAAAGCAATCTACAGATTCAATGCTGTCCCTATCAAATTACCAGTGGCATTTTTTACAGAATTAGAACAAAAAATCTTAAAATTTGTATGGAGACACAAAAAACCCCGAATAGCCAAAGCATTCTTGAGGGAAAAAAGTGGAGCTGGAGGAATCAGACTCCCTGACTTCATACTATACTACAAAGCTACAGTAATCAAGACAATATGGTACTGGCACAAGAACAGAAATATAGATCAATGGAACAGGATACAAAGCCCAGAGATAAACCCATGCACCTATGGTCAACTAATCTATGACAAAGGAGGCAAGGATATACAATGGAGAAAAGACAGTCTCTTCAATAAGTGGTGCTGGGAAAACTGGACAGCTACATGTAAAAGAATGAAATTAGAACACTCCCTAACACCATACACAAAAATAAACTCAAAATGGCTTAGAGACCTAAATATAAGACCAGACACTATAAAACTCTCAGAGGAAAGCATAGGAAGAACACTCTTTGACATAAATCACAGCAAGATCTTTTTTGATCCACCTCCTAGAGTAATGGAAATAAAAACAAAAATAAACAAATGGGACCTAATGAAACTTAAAAGCTTTTGCAAAGCAAAGGAAACGACAAACAAGACGAAAAGACAGCCCTCAGAATGGGAGAAAATATTTGCAATGAATCAACGGACAAAGGATTAATCTGCAAAATATATAAACAGCTCATGCAGCTCAATATTAAAAAAACAAACAACCCAATCCAAAAATGGGCAGAAGACCTAAATAGACATTTCTCCAAAGGAGACATACAGATGGCCAAGAGGCACATGAAAAGCTGCTCAACATCACTAATTATCAGAGAAATGCAAATCAAAACTACAATGAGGTATCACCTCACACCAGTTAGAATGGGCATCATCAGAAAATCTACAAACAACAAATGCTGGAGAGGGTGTGGAGAAAAGGCACCCCTCTTGCACTGTTGGTGGGAATGTAAATTGATACAGCCACTATGGAGAACAGTATGGAGGTTCCTTAAGAAAGTAAAAGTAGAATTACCATATAACCCAGCAATCCCACTACTGGGCATTTACCCAGAGAAAACCATATTCCAAAAAGATACATGCACCCCAATGTTCATTGCAGCACTATTTACAATAGCCAGGTCATGGAAGCAACCTAAATGCCCATCGACAGATGAATGGATAAAGAAGATGTACTACATATATACAATGGAATATTACTCAGCCATAAAAAGGAACGAAACTGGGTCATTTGTAGAGACGTGGATGGATCTAGAGACTGTCACACAGAGTGAAGTAAGTCAGAAAGAGAAAAACAAATATCATATATTAACGCATATATGTGGAATCTAGAAAAATGGTACAGATGAACCGGTTTGCAGGGCAGAAATAGAGATACAGATGTAGAGAACAAACATATGGACACCAAGGGGGGGAGAACAGCGGAAGTGGTGGTGGTGGTGGGATGAATTGGAAGATTGGGATTGACATATATACACTAATATGTATAAAATAGATAACTAATAAGAACCTGCTATATAAAAAAATTAATTAAATAAAATTCAAAAATTCAAAAAAAAAAAAAGAACGAGAGAAAAGATAAATACTGCACTAGCTGTACTAGGTCATAAGACCATTAAAGAACTATTGGAAAGGCTGTAGAATGTACGATGAGAGATAACAGAGTTATAAAAGTTGAGGAAAAGAATATACAAACATATTTAATTATTTGCAGCTTCAAAGCAGAACACATCTCAGTTATATAGGAGTTCAAAAGAAATACAACTCAGGGACTTCCCTGGTGGCGCAGGGGTTAAGAATCCGTTTGCCAATGCATCGAACATGGGTTCGAACTCTGGTCTGGGAAGATCCCACATGCCGCGGAGCAACTAAGCCCGTGCGCCACAACTCTTGAGCCTGGGCTCTAGAGCCAGCAGCCACAACTGCTGAGGCCCGTGCGCCTAGAGCCCGTGCTCCGCAATGAGAAGCCACCGCAATGAGAAGCCTGCCTGCGGCAAAGGAGAGTGGCCCCCGCTCGCCGCAGCTAGAGAAAGCCCGTGTGCAGCAACAAAGACCCAACGCAGCCAAAAATAAAAATAAAATAAATAATTAAATTTATTTTAAAAAAGTAGCATCTTCTATCCATAATAAGGCAAAAACTGGAAACTTCTCAAATCCCCAACAACAGTAGAATGGATAAGCATGTTGTGATATATTCAAACACTGGTGTATTCAGCAGGAGTTGGCAAATTTTTCCTATAAAGGGCAGACAGTAAGTATTTTAGGCTTTGCCAACCATCCCGTCTCTATTGCAACTACTTAATGCTGCCCTTGTAAAGCAAAAGCAACCATACACTTTATTATGGACACTGAAACTTGAATTTCATATAATTTTCATGTGCCACAAAAAATTCTTTTTCTTAAACCATTAAAAAAAGTAGAAACTATTCTTAGCTCACTGGCTGTACAAAAAGAGGCAGGGGACCAGATTTAGCCTATGGGGCATAGTTTACTGACCCCTCCTCTACAGCAATAAGAATGAATGACTCTACAACTATATGCAATAATACTGAATCTCATAAACATGGTGAGTGAAAGAAACCAGACACAAGAGTATGTACTATAAGATTCCATTTATATAAAGTTCACAAACAGGCAAAACTAAACTATGGTATTACAAGTTAGGAAAGTGCTTCCCTTGGAGGTGGGTGCCTAGTGACAGGAAGAGGGCATAAGGAGGGCTCCAGAGTACTAGTAGTATTTGGTTTCTTGATCAGGGTGCTGGTTATATGGGTATGTTCAGTTTGTGAAAATTCATTAAGCTGCACACATGTGATTTGTGTACGTTTCTTTATGTATGCTATATTCAATTAAGAAGTATCTGAAAATAAAATTTAAGTGTTCTTTCTAGGGAACTAGCTGAAAAGCCAGAAAAGATACAAAGCTCCACTGACTTTAGGGACAGATAATTAAAGAGATCTAAAGAAGAGTACATCTCATGTATGATATATGTATAGGAGTGGAATCCTCAATAGAAAAATTAAGTCACTTTATATCTCTATACCAAGAAATTTATTACATACCAAGCAAATCTGGAAGGTAAAAAAATAACATACTAGGAGATTTTGTTCTAAACATGAAATTTATATAAAATTAATATGTTAACATCTATCACCTTGATTTTAAGTAAAATCTAGTGGTTTTCTTAAAAGAAAATCAAAGATACTAATGATTTAAGATTCATTATCCCAGGGAAGTGTCTGTCATTGACTTTAATGGATTTAAAAAGGTTATTAGAGGTGAAGGGGAGGAAGTACGTAAAAAATGAATACATTTTCTGCCACCATTCCTTTATGCACATATTCTTGTTTACTGTCAGGAAATCACAGCCCCCCTTCAGTGTAAGGTTCAGGAGGCAGGAAAATTGTCAGTTTGGTTCATTCATATTTCCAGTGCCAGGCACAGGACCTGGCACATAGCAGGTACTCAATAAATGTTTGTTTGAATAAACAAACATATTTTAAATAAATGATAAATGATTTGTAAATGTTTGATTATTTCTTACGTAATATATGCTCAGGAAAAACAAAACAGAAATTTAAGGATTTCATAAATGGTAGCTTCTTTGTACAGAAAGAGGTCTATAGGGACTTCCCTGGTGGTCCAGTGGTAAAGAATCCACCTTCCAATGCAGGGGACGCGGGTTCGATCCCTGGTCAGGGAACTAAGATCCCACATGCCACGGGGAAACTAAGCCCGTGCGCCACAACTACTGAGCTCGTGTGCCTCAACTACAGAGCCCACACGCTCTGGACCCCGCACGCCACAATTAGAGAGAATCCTGCATGCTGCAATGAAGAGCCCGCACGTGGCAACGAAGATCCCACGTGCCGCAACTAAGACCCGTCACAGCCGAAAGGAAGGAAGGAAGGGAGGGAGGGAGGAAGGAAGGAAGGAAGGGAGGAAGGAAGGAAGAACTCTATAGAAAACTGTGGAAGAAATCAGATGACATGACAGAGAACAGTATCTTTCAGAGATAATCCCATACTGGCATATAAAAACATTAAATTTAATCATATATACAGCACACATAACACAACCCATACCAAAATTTCTACAATTTAGTATCATATGGCTTTTTTTTTTTAAAAAGGAACTAGTTGAAACATAAATTTTTATTAAAGATGAACCATAATGGAAGTTAAAATTTATAAAAATTACATTCTAAGTTAAAACAAAGCCAAAAAAAGTAGGTGTTTTATTATGACCAAAACCCCCTGACTTTTTATATTTCTGTAGTTTATAAGGATTATAAATTAGGATCCATTCTAGCAGAACACATTATTTATGCCTTTCTTAAGGAATTTACCATATAATACAGGATTCTTTAAGACATGGACTATCACATTCACCTTTGTGTACAGAGCAGGGTATAGCACATTAGGGACTCAATAAATACAGTTGTCCCTTGGTGTCCACAGATCACAGATGCTCAAGTCTCTTATATGAAATGGCATAGTACAGTTGTCCTTCTGTATCCTCTGATGCAGAAGCCATGAATAAGCAGGACTGACTGTATTTGAGAGGTAAATCAAAGATAGAAATTTTCTTTAAAAATCCTACCCAGGAACTCCTTCAACCCAAGTCAAGTTTTCAGACCTAGAATAGCTGCTTTGAGATAGGAGAACCAAAAAAAGGTCTTCAGTTAATATGCATTTTACTCTAAACGAAGAAAGAAAGGAAAAAAACTTACAGAACACCTCATTACAGGTCATTTGAGCCTATTCACATAGTCTGCAAATTCTAGCTGGTAATCTGCAGTTGCTGCTTTATCATGTGATGTTCAGTGACATAAAAAACATACCATCAAACAGTTGTTTGCCAATCCTTCAGAGAAGTAGGAATACATCTCATGAGTTATTATCTTAATTCCCAAAAGTGAGGGAGGGGCAAGATAGGGGTTGGGGATTAATAGGTACAAACTATTATGTACAAAATAAATAAGTTACAGGATATATTGTACAACACAGGGAATATAGCCAATATTTTATAATAACTATAGAGTATAATCTTTAAAAATTGTGAATCACCATGTTGTACACCTGTAACATATAATACTGTACATCAACTATATCTCAGTTAAAAATATATTATAAAAATTAAATTAAATTTTAAAAAATCATCAATGAAATTAGCAAAATTTACTTACACAAAACCTAAAGAACTATAGCAAAAGGAATCTGTTTACAGAGCTTTACGTTTTCCAGAAAATGATATTACTAAATTCAAAATATCAAACCAAATATTTAGACTTCTTTTGGATAAGAAATTCTTATTGTTGAGTAGCCAACTTTGTTTTCTGAACTAGAACAATTCAAGAGAAAGAACATTTTAAACATTACGTTGCTTCCAGCATATCTTATCAGTGTTACTAGCAAGCCAATATTCTACTGCCATCTAAAGTAGAAAAAGAGAATTACTGCTTATAGTTAAGAGAAGACAAATTAATCCTGAAAATATGACAGAATAAGTCAAATGTTTTCAGTCTCTCCTATTCATGTCTCCTGATCTAAACATGTTAAGACCAGATATTTTGCATCCATTTTTTATACTCAAGTTAATTTCTTATTACTTAATATTTACTGTCCAAAACGTATACGGGTGAAGTTCGTTCTTAAACTGACTTAAGTATCAAAAAGATACTGATTTACATACTTTTCTTCATTTGTAAAGAAAGGCCAATACCAGATTTTAAAATATCTTACACAGTAAAATCTTTTAACATTATATAATAAATCCAAAAACCCTACTGCAGAGACAAGAAAGCTCAATATTTAAAAGCTTTATGGCTTTTTCACAACTGGCTTTTTCACTGCATATATGCCACAAGATAAATTTCAAAAGAGAAGCTAGTAAAACCGTTCTTTGACAACAATAACAAAATCACTAATGGGCAGTGACCTCGAGTCATTTTGTAAACTTGATACCAAATTCACTTTTAAGCCTTTGCTTTTACCATAAATACTTTCCACAAAAGTTTCCAGGTTATTGGGGTTTCCCTGGTGGCGCACTGGTTAAGAATCCGCCTGACAATGCAGGGGACATGGGTTCGAGCCCTGGTCCGGGAAGATCCCAGATGCCGTGGTGCAACTAAGCCCGTGCACCACAACTACTGAGCCTGCACTCTAGAGCCTACGAGCCACAACTACTGAAGCCTGTGCCACAACTACTGAAGCCCACATGGCCTAGAGCCCTCGCGCTGCAACTACTGAGCCCACGCGCCAAAACTACTGAAGCCCACGCGCTCTAGGGCCCGTGTGCCGCAACTACTGAGCCAGTGTGCTGCAACTACTGAAACCTGCATGCCTAGAGCCTGTGCTCCACAATAAGAGAAGCCACCGCAATGAGATGCCCGCTCACCGCAACGAAGAGTAGCCCACGCTCACCGCCACTAGAGAAAGCCTGTGCGCAGCAGCGAAGACCCAATGCAGCCAAAAGAAAAAAATACGTATTCAAAAAAAGTCAAATTTTTTAAAAGCCAAATGCAGAAAATTATGTATTGTATGCTCTCCCTTGTATTTTAAAAAAGAGAGGAGAGGCTGGTGGTGATGGGGTTCTGGACTTTCTACCCGAAATTATGGCACCTTGGCATACTGAATATCTTAAGGTGAAGTAATTTAAGAAAAGGAAGAGGAGGAAAGTCACCCTGACCTCCTCACCAACCCTTTTCCTCAAAACAGGTCATAAAACCCTCACGTGAGAGGTGCCCTCACTATACCCAGAGGAATGGAACGTCCATTCTTATCTCACAAAACAAAGGAATGCCAAGAAGAAGCCTACAAACAGGCCTTGCTAAATTCCCTCAGTTTACTACAATTACCTCATACTCCCTTAACCTATCCTATTTCTCCATGAACTGTCCACTCGTCATCAAACATATCATAAAATACTCAGGTCTGTTTCTTTGGGTTTTCATTTCCTTATGAAGGCTCCCTTGTCACATAAAACTTATATTAAACAAATTTGGACACTTCTCGGGGTTTCCCTGGTGGCACAGTGGTTAAGAATCTGCCTGCCAATGCAGGGCACATGGGTTCGATCCCTGGTCTGGGAAGATCCCACACACTGTGGAGCAACTAAGCCCGTGTGCCACAACTACTGAGCCTGTGCTCTAGAGCCCGCGAGCCACAACTACTGAAGCCTGTGCACCTAGAGCCTGTGTTCCACAACCAGAGAAGCCACCGCAATGAGAAGCCCGCGCACTGCAACAAAGAGTAGCCCCTGCTCACCGCAACTAGAGAAAGCCTGCGCGCCAGCAACGAGGACCCAATGCAGCCAAAAGTAAGATAAATAAATTTCTTTAAAAAGGAAAAAAAAAGTATAGAGGGAAAGAAAAATGGAAAAATTAACATTTGATTGACAGAACTGAATAAAGAATTATATCAACAATAGACCAAAAAAATTCAATAGAAATTTCATCAAAAATTTTTGTTTAGGGACTTCCCTGGTGGTCCAGTGGGTAAGACTCTGCGCTCCCAATACAGGGGCCCGGGTTCGATCCCTGGTCGGGGAACTAGATCCCGCATGCATGTCACAACTAAGACCCGGCAGAGCCTAAATAAATAAATAAATATTAAAAAATTTTTTTTTGTTTAACATGAGATTTCAGTGATGAAATATAACATCATCACCAACAGAGGGCAGTAGTGAATACAGAACATAAGTGTACAAACTGTGATCCAGCTTCATAGTTAAAGATCTTTCTCTAGAATTCTAGCAAACTAGAATTAAGGAGCATACCCGCGAGGTTAACAGCAGGAGCAAGAAATAGAGAGTATGCAAACACATATCTATGAGAAGTTGAAATTCCAAATGTGAGCAAAAAAAAAAATTAGATAAAAACAGCAGAATAGGACTTCCCTGGTGGACCAGTGCATAAGACTCCCAGCTCCCAATGCAGGGGGCCTGGGTTCAATCCCTGGTTGGGGAATTAGATCCCACATGCATGCCGCAACTAAAAAGATCCCACATGCCACAACTAAAGATCCTTCATGCCGCAGCTAAAGATCCCCCATGCCGTGATCCCGCAACTAAAGATCACGTGTGCCCCAACTAAAACCTGGCACAGCCAAAATAAATAAATAAATAAATATTTTTTTTAAAAAAAGGCAGAGTATTTATATAGGATGTCATTTCCCTAACTAAACACACCACTCTCAATTCACTGATTTCACTGCTTCACAGGAGATACCAAAAAATAAAACTAAATCAAGTGAACAGTCAGCTTCACGTATCTACAAGCAGATGAAGGGTTTGTCCTTTTGTGATCAACAGGCAAAGCTACAGAGGGTCAATGTCCCAGCCAAGTAGGGTAGAAAAGCTCCAGTTCAAGTGGAAAACAGGGACCAGTACAAATGTGAGCAATCAGTACACTACACCCGGGCAAGGAACGTGAAGATTAGAGGGAAAGGCTACAGCTCAGGAAGCACCTGAACTTGAAACACAGGCTATGAATAAATGAATGCATGCAGCTGACAATAAGGAGATTATTAATGTGTACCCACTGCCCATTCCCTGCTGGGAGTTACACATCCCTCCTTTCCTTTCCTCCTATCCCTGTTGTCCCTTTTCATTTTCACTCTCTTTACAGAACTTGATGTTCTATAGATGATTGAAAGGTATGGCCACCAAATGACAATTGAGGTACTACTCCATTTTTATCCTCAGTTTTTTCCCTCTGCTTAGACGCCTACATTTTTTTCTTTAGTATTTTTCCTCACTGCTTTTATTCTAGCCTGCATGTTGAATTTAAGATTGTTGAGACTCCACAGACAAAAGAAAAAACTGTTTTGACCTGTGCTCTCATCAATATGTAAAAACATATAATCTGCTCACTTCATACTCATTAGTATGACTACTATCAAAACACACACACACACACACACAGAAAATAACTGGTAAGGATGTGAAGAAATTGGAATTCTTGTACACTGTTGGTGGGAATGTAAAATGACACAGCTGCTGTTGAAAACAAAATGGCAGTTCCTCAAAAAATTAAAAACAGAATTACTATATGATCCAGCAATCCCACTTCTGGGTATATACCCCAAAGAATTGAAAGCAGGGTTTCAAAGCAGTATTTGTACACCCACGTTCATAGCAACATTATTCACAATAGCTAAAACAAGGAAGCAACCTAAGTGTCCACTGACAGGTGAATGGATAAGCAAAATGTGGTATATACATACAATGGACTATTATTCAGCCTTTAAAAGTAAGGAATTTCTGACATATACCACAACATGGATGAGCCTTAAAGACATTATGCTGAATGAAATAAGACAGTCACAATAAAGACATATACTGTATGATTCCACTTATATGAGATACTTAGAGTAGTCAAAATCATAGAGACAGAAAGTAGAATGGTGGGGGCTGGTGGGGGGTGTGGGAGTGGTTTATAGGGAGTCATTGTTTAATGGTACAGAGTTTCAGTTTTACAAGATGAAAAGAGTTACAGATACAGATGGTTGTGATGGATGCACAACATTATGAATGTATTTAATACCAATGAACTGTATACTTTAAAATGGTTAAGGAGATAAATTTTACGTTTTATGTATTTTACCAAAATTTTTTAAATTGAAGGGGAAAAAAAATACCCTGCTAAAAATGCAGGAGTAAAGGTTAGTAGGAATAAAAAAGTTGTTTCACTTTTTCTTGCCTCCTACACCAATACTCCACATTGGGTATGGCCATGCATTGGTCAAATTGGGCTATTCACCATTTCTTGAAGCTGCTCCACATTTTCCTGCCCCACCTCAGCTACTTTCTTAGCCTAAATGCCCTATGTGGTTGCCCTGCATTTCAGTCTAAAATACTCTACACGTTCTTCAAGAGCAACAAAAATGGGGCTTCCCTCGTGGCGCAGCGGTTAAGAATCCGCCTGCCAATGCAGGGGACACGGGTTCGAGCCCTGGTCCGGGAAGATCCCACATATCGCACAGCAACTAAGCCCGTGCGCCACAACTACTGAGCCTGCGCACCACAAATACTGAAGCCCACGCGCCTAGAGCCCGTGCTCCGCAACAAGAGAAGCCACCGCAGCGAGAAGCCCGCGCACCGCAACGAAGAGTAGCCCCCGCTCGCCGCAACTAGAGAAAGCCTGTGCGCAGCAACATAGACCCAACGCAGCCTTAAATAAATAATTAATTATTTGGGGAAAAAAACCAACAAAAATGGCATCTCCAAGAAATCTGCCAGAAGGAACTAATATCGCTTTTCTGTCCACAGTAGTCCACTCAGACCTCTATTTCCAAATACTACAGCATCCTTGCATCATGTTTATTTGTGTATGTTCTCTTTTATTGCAGCTAGACATTCCATCTCTGCTCAAAGCCTTTTTGTTTAAAAATCATGTTTGCTTTTTATGTTTCCATAAGAATTAGAGAGATGTTTTATCCCTCTGTGTTGCTTATAAGGTAAATGAAGATTGGAACTAGATGTTATCTTGAGCCCATAGTTTCAGCCCTAAGTCAAACAATCAAAGGCTATTTCCCTTGGTACCTCAGACCAATCAGCTGTGCAGAGGCTGTGCTGCCAGGCACAGGCAAATCTTCTATTCTACTCCCAATATCAAAAGAACCATGCTACTCAAAAACCACTCAGAAAACTTAAGTATTCTAGCCTCAGGCAGAGGACTAAAAATAGTGAGAGCAAGACCTAGATATTATTTAGCAATGTATTTTAAAGAAAATAAGAGAGAGAGTTTCTAGACAATCTTTTCTCACAGTATACTGCAATTTTTATCTCATAACAAAACAAAAGAATCAAAATACGGGCCACCTAGAGAGAAGTAGCCCCCAATATTTAGAAATCCTAAGACATTGCCTACACAAGTGCTGTTCTTACTTTTTGGCCTGCAGTCCCTTATCCTCATCCCCTGTAGGCCTAACAAACACTTCAGAAACTCAGGTAAGATGTCAAATTCTCTAGGAAACCTTTTCTGACCACTCAAAGAGTAATATTTGATAGAAATACAAGGTATTCACTAGTGATTTATGATATCAACTAAAATTATTTAGAATGTCTAGAATCACATATGAGATATTACTCCTTACATTTCTATGAGACAATCCATTTACTTTCTGTGAAATAATTGCTTTGCTTTTTTTTTCCAGATTCAAATCCTCTAAGCAAAAGCAGTTTTAAAAAAAGAAACATAGGGGACTTCCCTGGCGGTCCAGTGGTTAAGACTTCACCTTCTAATGCAGGGGGTGAGGGTTCAATCCCTGGTTGGGGAGCTAAGATCCCACATGCCTCATGGCCAAAAAACCGAAACATAAAACAGAAGCAATATTGTAACAAATTCATAACCATAATTCAAAAAGAGACATGTACTACAATGTTCATTGCAGCACTATTTACAATAGCCAGGACATGGAAGCAACCTAAGTGTCCACTGATGGATGAATGGATAAAGTAGATGTGGCGCATATATACAATGGAATATTACTCAGCCATAAAAAAGAAATGAAACTGAGTTATTTGTAGTGAGGTGGATGGACCTAGAGTCTGTCATACAGAGTGAAGCAAGTCAGAAAGAGAAAAACAAATACTGTATGCTAACATATATATGGAATCTAAAAAAAAATGGTTTTGATGAACCTAGGGGCAGGACAGGAATAAAGACGCAGATGTAGAGAATGGACTTGAGGACTAGGGGGTGGCGGGGCTGGGGGGAAGGGGAAGCTGGGACGAAGTGAGAGAGTGGCATGGACATATATACACTACCAAATGTAAAATAGCTAGTGGGAAGCAGCCGCATAGCACAGGGAGATCAGCTTGGTGCTTTGTGACCACCTAGAGGGGTGGAATAGGGAGGGTGGGAGGGAGGTTCAAGAGGGAGGGGATACGGGGGTATATGTATACATATAGCTGATTCACTTTGTTATACAGCAGAAACTAACACAGCATTGTAAAGCAATTATACTCCAATAAAGATGTAAATATATATATAGCAACAAATTCAATAAAGACTTTAAAAATGGTCCATAACAAAAAAATCTTTAAAAAAAAAACATAACTGCCTTTTTAAGGTATAATAAGCAGTTTTGAAACACAGTAACTGCAAAAGGATAACAGATGAAATTTCAACACTGACTTTAATCAAAGTGGAACGTTTAGGCTAAATGCTTAGACTCCTTGAGCCTGTTTCCTAATCTTTAAAATGGGTGTAACACCACCTAAGGTTTTTGCAAGAAACAAAGTAAATAAAATATAACATGTCTAACAGAGTTCCTAACACATAGGAGGCCCACAAAAATAATTTTTACAGATTATCTCTAGAGTACACTTAATTACTAGATTCAGTCCTATCACTAGTTCTTAGTCTAAACCAGTGTTGTCCAACATGGTAGCCATTAGCCACAAGTGATTGTTGAGCACTTGGAATGTGACTAGTCCAAACTGACATGTGCTTTAAGTGTAAAATACTCACCAGATTTCAAAGACTTAGTGAAAAAAATAATATAAAACATCTCATTAATATTTTGTATGTTGATTACATGTGAAGAGATAATACTTTGGATATACTAGGTTAAACAAAATGTTAAAATTAATTTCACTTTTTTCTTTTTACTTTTTTAATGTGGCTACTAGAAATTGTAAAATTACATGTTTGGCTCTCATTACATTTCTATTGGACAGGCTGAGCTACGCTTTGACTTCAAGCTGGTGAACGTGCTCTCTTAACCATACAGTGGACTGCTTGACAGGGGTTCACTCCGGCTAACCCACCCCTTATCCCGACATACACATGATCACTTTAGCATTCTTGAACACTTCCACGGCCAGGGAAAGCTGATAGCTTGATCGCTCTTAATTTTAAGAAGTATGGAGCGCACAGATCCGCCGAGGCAACTAGAAATCGTGACCTACACAGGAGAGAAGTGTCTAGAGGCAAAACCCAAGAGTTTTCTCCGGTGGGTGTCGGTCAGCACTGCTGCGGGGAGCCCTAAGAAAGTGAGAAAAGGGACAGAGCGAGTGCAGGGGATCTGAAGGAGCGTAATGTGGAGCCCCTGGAGTGGAGGTCTGAGGAGGGAAGCCTTTCAGCTTCTGGGGGGACGAGTCGGAGGGCGGCGGGGAAGAGATTCGGCTCCGCGGCGGAGGCTGTAGGGAGTACCGGTACCTTAAGAATCCCCTTCATCTTCGCCATAAAGGGGCGGAACTCCTCAGGTGGCACCTCCGGATAGAGCTGGCTCCGCAGCACCTCCTCCGTGATGCCCGGGTGCCCATGGAAAGCGTCCTGAGCCAGGCCGCTCAGCAACCCGCTCAGCGGCTTAGAGCCCTCAAGCTCGCCCGCCATAGTTGGCGGAAGCCCCGCCCCCCAACAGCTGAGCGTGGCCCTGCCACGGCAGCCGATATGGGCCTAAACAGCTGGACAAAGGCGCGAGAGGAAAGCGGCGGCGGAGTTCCAGCAGGGGTCGGTGTTGGCCCCTCCCAGCTCAGCAAAACCCAACCCTTCGGTTTGCCACCGCGGAGCTATCAATCCATTAAGTTCCAGACCGCTCACTTTGCATCCGCTGATTTCCTTCATCATTCCAGGGGCTTGTCGAAGAAAAAATTGCTCAGTGGAGATTACCTTAGATGGAGTAGCATCCTATGCGGGTGGCAGTTTAACTTTCGGATGGCTGTATCTCACTGCAAGCTTTGCCAGTCCATTAACTGAATAGGATCTATCACTCAAATCTGATCTCTGCCTAATCCTTACCTGTGCACCTTTGTCCACGAAAAATTTAACTACACCCTGGTAATATGTTTTCTTGGGTTGTTAATTGCCTTTTTACATACATGTGTCTTGTCTTTCCAGCTAGATCAGTGGCTCTGATCCAATGTTCCTTTCTATAACAAATATTTTGTTAACACTTTCTTTACTATCCTGAAATAAAGTGCATAGATAATATAACTTCTTACCCATATAATTTGCAAAAATCAATATATTATTCACCAATAAAAAGGAATGAGTTACTGATACATGCTGCAATATGGATGAGCCTTAAAAACATGCTAAGTTTAAGAAGACAAACATAAAGGGCCAGATAGTGTATGATCCCACTGATATGAAATGTGCAGAACAGGCAAAGCTATAGACACAGAAAGTAGATTAATGGTTGCCAGCAACTGGAGGAGTGGGGAATGGAGAATGACTGTTAATGGGTTTCTTTTGGGGATGATGAAAGTGTTCTAGAATTAGACAGTGGCTATGATTGTACAACTTTGTGAATATACTAAACCCACTGAATTGTACACTTTAAAAGAAAATGAACTTCACAGTATGTGAATTATATCTCAATTTAAAAATCAATATAATGACCTAACTGTAATTTAGGATAAAAATAAAAGGAAAGAAAGTTATAATATATGCATTTCAATGTATAAATGTTACATTTCAGGCTCAGACAATAATAAACAGGTAGGTTTTTCACCTACACGAATGTCCCCTGCATAGCAAGATGTCTTGTATCCTTGGTGCCTGTCCAGCCTGGGCCATTCCTCCCCCTCCATTATTGTGACAACTGAAATACCCCTTTCGAAGTAGTGCCACCCTGCTGAGAATCACTGATCTAGACTACTTTAACTAATATTTATCCAGCATTTGCCTGAAGTCAGGAGGTATTCTTTATACTAGAAAAGATATAAGATATTTCTTTCCCTAAAGGAATTAATTTTCTAAAAAGCAAATTCAGAGATGCTTTCAGAACTCCAAGAAAAACAAACCTAGAGATAAACTATACATCCTGTTAAGTGTGCCTGCAGGAGTTGCAGAGAATGGTCCATGTAAGGGAAAAAGTAATATAAGGGTGGTGAGTGGATAGAAAGCACTATGAAGCACATGACTTCCAAATTACCCACCAGAAAGGCCGTACCCATTTATTTCCATGAAATCTTACTAACACTGACTGGTATTATTCTTTAGAATCTTTGCTATCTGATACATGAGAAGTACTATCTTATTGTTTTAATATGTATTTCTTGAGAGTGAATTTTTTTAATTTATATAATTGACAATATAACATTATGTTAGTTTCAAGTGTACAGCATAATGATTCCATATTTGTATATATTGCAAAATGATCGCTACAATAAGTCTAGTTGACATCCATCACCACACAGCTACATTTTTTTTTCCTTGTGATGAGAGCTTTTAAGATTAACTCTCTTAGCAACTTTCAGGAATTCCCTGGCCGTCCAGTGGTTAGGACTCCTCGCTTTCACTGCGAGGGCCTGGGTTCAATCCCTGGTTGGGGAACTAAGATCCCACAAGCCACACAGCTCGGCCAAAAAAAAAAAAGACAATACACTATTATTAACTATAATTAACATGCTGTACATTACATCCCCAGGACTTATTTTAAAAATGGAAGTTTGTACCTTTTGAACTGTTAAAAAAACAAAATTCAACTCTGTAAATTTTAAAGGTCTTATTGGCTTTATTCAACAATTCATGAATAGGGAAGCATCCAATCTCAGCTAGAAAGGTGCTCCAAGGAGCTGTACAAAATGAAATACTTTTATAGGCAGAAGGGAGTGAGAATAAGGAAATTGTACCTCAAAACAAAAAAGCAGGTTGGTTATTACAAGGTCACCTTCCTTTAGGGGATGTCAGGGATCTATCAGGCAGATTACCTAACTAGCGCTGATTAGGCGGTTCCTGATTGGCTGGTTTAAGATTCCATTTCTGGGAAAGGTGAAACTGTAATTCTCGGTTTGGTGATGTGAGGCTGGTTTAGCATAAGTGACTCCATTTGGGGCCTGCTGTCTTGTTTTAAACAACCACCTTTACGTGAGGACTTTTTTATATATACTTATTGACTGCTTGTATTTCTTCCCATCTCCTTGTCCACCTTCTATAGAGGTTTGTCACTTCAGTGATTTCTAACAGCTCTTTATACATTAGTAATACTAATGTTTGTCACTTACATTGCAATATGTTCCTTAGGTTTATATAGTTGAATCTATCAACCCGCCTAGAAAAAGTCTGGAAAGTTATTTACCAACATGGTTATGAAGTATATCTCTGAGCAGATGGTTTTTTTTATTTGCTTCTTTCTGCTTACCTGATTTTTCTAAATGTCTACAGTGTACATGTCATATTGTTGTAATAAAAAGTTATTTAATGAAAAGATAAAGTGCCCATCAGGAGTTGCCTGGTGGCCTAGTGGTTAGGATTCTGGACTTTCACTGACGTGGCCTGGGTTCAATCCCTGGTGGGGGAACTGAGTGAGATCCCATAAGCCGCACTGCGCAGCCAATAAAAATAAATAAATAAAGTGCCCATCAACAGACAATTGGTTTAAGAAGATGTGGTATATATATGTACATATATATACATATATATATGTATACAGACACACATATTGGAATATTACTGGAATATTGGAATAATGGAATATTACTCAGCCATAAAAAATGAAATATTGCCATTTACAGCAACACGGATGGACCTAGAGAATGTCATACTAAGTAAAGTAAGCCAGACAGAGAAAGACAAATATCATATGGTATTGCTTATATGTGAATCTAAAAAAAATGATACAAATGAAATTATATACAAAACAGAAACAGACCCACAGACATAGAAAACAAACTTATGGTTACCAAAGAGGAAAGGAAGGGAGAGATAAATTAGGAATATGGGATTAACAGGTACAAACTACTATACATAAAATAGATAAGCAACAAGGATTTACTGTATAGCACAGGGAACCATATTCAATATCTCATAATAACCTATAATGGAAAATAATCTGGAAAAAAAAAATATATATATATATCTGAATCACTTTGTTATATACCTGAAACTAACACAATACTGTAAACCAACTATATTTCAGTTTTAAAAAAAGATGTGTGTCCTAAAATCAGAATTCTTTTAATGAAAAGCTTTAAAGAACAGGTGTTCTGCATTACTGAGAAAAGCCACACACCTTACATAGTGTTTCATAACCATTTTGATAAAATTAGATGCTTTCAGAATCTTATAGAAGCCTCAGATATTTTCTCCCCAAAATGCAAATACACACCAAATGTAGTCTACAATATCTAAGGGTTAATTTACCCCTCTGAAGTTTCTGTAAGCCTGCTAGTTTTCCACTGGTTCTAAGAACTCTTAGTACTCCCAGTTCTAATTAATCCTTACAATAAATAGATTGCTCTTTTATTAGAAGCAGGGGGAAATTCTGCATATCACTATCATTATTCAACTTTTATTCCAATGTATGTTATACCTGGACATATCACTTGTTAAAAATAAGAAAGGAGGCCCAAAATGGAGTCACTTACGCTAAGCTCCACATCACCAAACTGAGACTTAATTACCAATTGGGAATCTCCTAATCAACACCAGTTAGGTAAACTGATAGATCCCTGCCATCCCCTAAACGAAGGTGACCTTGTAATAACCAACCTTTTTTGTCTAGTGTAACTTCCATGTTCCCACTCCCTTCTGTCTGTAAAAGTCTTTCATTTTGTACAGCTCCTTGGAGCAACTTTCTACTTGCTAGATTGGATGTTGCCTGATTCATGAATCACTGAATAAAGCCAGTAAAATCTTTAAAATTTACTCAGTTGAATTTTGTTTTTTAATACAGGGCCTGCCTGAGCCTACAAGTTCCAAAACACCAAGGTGACCAATAAAAGAAAATCATCCCTGTGCCACCAGGGGCTGCTATTGCCAATGTAACTGTTCACGGCTGGTAACAGCCGCATTTTTAGAATGCGTTTCAAACAAAAGGATCAAAGCACAAGCTTTATTTTATTAAATTTCAAAACACAACCTGTTTCGCAGATGATAAACCTGGACGCAGGCCTATTAAAAGAATTGCCTAATTGCTGTGAGACAACAGCAAGGAAAATACCCTGAGCCCTGGCTCAAAGGAAATTATAAGCATCTAACTAGCGGCCCTTCTGCTAAACAGGTTTCCTTTTCATTGTGGTCAAATAGGTTCCCATTATAAGTCTCATTAAGCAACTAGTGGCTTCCCCTATTAAACTGCTCCTATTATGGCTTACAAGCTGTTTGGTCTCAGGCCAGCAATACATGTTTTTATAAGATTTTCCAGCTCTGCAAAATGTTAAAATTTAAAATGTGAACTGAAATAATGTGGAAATACAGGGGCCCCTAAGTTTTGCAATAAACTCTCCTTGCTCCCTGTCTCTCCTCTGCCTTTTCCAGTTCTACTTTAATCTCCATTCACTCTCCACTCAACAGATATTGGTTGAGAGCTTTGTGTCAATCATTCTGCTAGGCTCCAGGGGATACAGAATGAATAAGACACTCTGCTCTAAAATCTTACATTCTGGTAAAGGAAAATAATATGTAATGAAGGGTAGCAGAATATGCCACCCCAAAATATACCACTTTGGCATAAGGATTCTTTTGAGCTGAAGGCAACTGAGAATAAGCAGATACAAGGAAAGCTCACAGCCCTTCTCCTATTCACCTAAAAGCAGGACATACATTTTCAAAGGTGTCCCTCCTTCCCTGTCTACCAGAAAGTACAAAAACCAATCCCAGAAGACAACTTTAGACCCTTATCAATGGAGAATGCACCAACTTAAATCTGCAATAACTTACTCTTGTTTACCATGCTTTTCCCTGTCATCTCTCCATAAATGAGCTCCTGGACATGGTCCTTTCTTTTGTCTTTGGCTGAAGATGGTATATAAACAGGAGTTCTAAGCCACTGCTTTGAGTTACTCATTTTTCTCTGGGTGTGTCACATGTATACATGAGGTATACACGTTAATAAACCTCTGTTTTTCTCATTAATCTGTCTTTTGATGCAGGGGTCCCAGCCAGAACAGAAAAGTGGGAGGGAAAATTATTTTTTCCTCCTCTATATCAATAAATTATTAAAATGCAATGAACTAAGGGTTGTTACTACTTAGTACCTAGAAGTAGCTATCAGAATTGGTGGTGAAAGAAAGAAAATAATTATTAACTCAGTTTGAATCAGTCAAAGAAAGGCTTAATGTGAATAGCCAGGTATGTTGCGGGTGAAATAGCACGTCCCTATATATGCAAGCACAAAACACAGTGGTGTATTGAGGTACACTAGGAACCCCATAGTGTAATGATAGGATTCAGGACACACTACCCCAAAATATGGCACCTTGGCATATTGAATATTTGAAGGAACTTGAGAAACGACAGGTGCAAGAAGGATTCTCTGACCTCCCCCTTCTCCCCTGAAGCAGGTCATAAGACCCTCATGTGAGAGGTACCCTCCCTATACCCAGAGCATTCTTACCTCCAAAGATAGAGGGAAGAACAGGCTTTACTAAGTTTTCCCAGTTGACTACCCTTAGCTCATATCCTTTTGTCCCATCACATTTTCCCACAACTTTCCACTCTTCATCAAATCACAGCAACACTCAGTTTTAACCACTTCTTCAAGTCTTAATTTCCTTATCAAGGCTCTCCTGCCACATAAAACTTACATTAAATAAATCTGTATACTTTTCTCTTGTTATCTATCTTTTGTTACAGAGCCCCAGCCAAGCACCTAGAAGGGTAGAAAGAAGAAGATATAGCTTCCTCCCCTACAGTAGCAAAGTGGAACCAGGATCCTAGGATAATAAACCTGGAAAGATAGACAGGGCCTCGGTCATAGAGATGGAAAGTTTACATGTAATGCTGATTTTTATATCTGGTCCTTGAAGAGTCACTGAAAGGTTTTAAGCAGAAGAGTAATAACAAGATCAGATTTGAGCTTTTAAGATTCCTTTGTGGTAGTGGTGTGGCAATGAACTGAAGGAGCAAGGGAGGCCAAAAGCTAGACTATCACAGTAATCAAATTGATGATGATGTGGGTCTGATCTAAGGGAGCTGCACTTAGGATGGAGAATATGAGATGGATTTTTGACATAAAGGAGGTAAAATTAGCAGAGTTTGGATGAGGGAAGAGGAAAAGGAATGACTCCCAGGTTTCTGGTTTAGGTGACAGAGTAGATGATGGTTCAGAGCATACGGGGGCTCATTGATTTGTGGGCTACCTCTCTATGTATCTTGTGTGTTATTTTATCCTTTAATGAGCTGTGTTAATCAAGATAACTATCACAGCAAGCATTTGGAATGAAACTGCCACAGAACAAAACTCTCATTCTGCATTTTTAAGTATTTTAATTCAAATTCAGACTCAAAGATTTAAATGGGATTGAATTTGGAAAGATGGAAAATACATGGAGAAATCTAGTCTTGTTTTCTTTTTGAATAGCCAAACATTTTTAAAAAACATTTTCTCATGGAAAATTTCAAACACATAAAAAGTAAAAACAATAGTATAATGAGCTCCCATGTCCCCATCACCAACTTCAATGAATACCAACACATTGCCTATCTTGTTTCCTTTCTACTCCCATCCACATCACCCTTCTATTTGGAAAATCCCAGATATCATAGCAGTTTATCTGTAAATATTTCAGTATGCTTCTCTAAAAGATAAAGGCTCTTAAAAAAAACCATAATACATTTTTCCATATTCTACATTAAAAAAATACTTTCTTAATAATCAATCATTGAATATCAATCAGTATTCAAATTTCCGATTGTCTTACAAACTTCATATTTTTTAACTGTTTGTCTGAATATTTAAGTAGTTGATTAGCCAGCCAAATGCAATTACCTACAGGTTCCCCTTCCAACTTCATTGTTTTTTGTTTTCATTTTCTTGCAATTCATTTGTAGGTCATTTGTCCTAATGAGTTTCCCACGATTTAGATTTTATTGATTATATCCTCATGGTATCATTTTTTAAAAATATATTCTTCTATACTTGTATGTCCTAAAAATCTGTAAATTTGTAGTTAGAGCTAGGAACTTGATTAGACTCAGGTTCAGCTTGTTTCGTGTTCCATCAGGAGGTATCTAGTGTTTGCTGCCTCTCTTTTTGTGTTGTGTCCCTCCACACCCTAGACCTCCAAAATAACAGTCATCTATTTTGTCCACAAATTTGCAACTTCTATGGCTCTGGGTAGTACTACAATAATTAAATATTAGTTCATTTCTGTTTTTGGATAGGACATCTGGTTACTTGTTTACTTATAATAGATCACAAAACTTCTAAGTTTTCCAGCACCCCCCTTTGGTTTTTCCTTCTCCCATTTTCAGACAGAAATCTTATAATTGGGAGGGTTAGAAAGTGATAAAAATGTGAACTAGAAACCTTCCAGAGAAAATTAGAAAAATCAAAATGTATTTAAGGAAAACAGGCCCCTGCTTCATGTTAACATATTGCAAGCCAAACTTTAAAAAAGAATGATGCAAACAATATGGTTTCGGAAAACAGAGCTTAATGGTGGTCTCAACAACATAAACTGATTCAGAAGAGAAGAAATATGGATAATAAAAATAACAATTAAAAAATTGTCTTTGCGGGCTTCCCTGGTGGCGCAGTGGTTGAGAATCTGCCTGCCAATGCAGGGGACACTGGTTCGAGCCCTGGTCTGGGAAGATCCCACATGCCGCGGAGCAACTAGGCCCGTGAGCCACAATTACTGAGCCTGCGCGTCTGGAGCCTGTGCTCCGCAACAAGAGAAGCCGCGATAGTGAGAGGCCCGCGCACCGCGATGAAGAGTGGCCCCCACTTGCCGCAATTAGAGAAAGCCCTCGCACAGAAACGAAGACCCAACACAGCCATAAATAAATAAATTAATTAATTAATTTAAAAAAAATTGTCTTTGAGATAGAGTGAAAACCTAAGAGAGAAAAGTTAAACACATTCCTGCCTCCTTTTCCAATCCAAAACGGTGCCTGGCTCGGTCTTATTATTGAGGGCTTAGCACATGGTTCAGCATCCATCCTAGAGAGGAGAACCCTCAATTGGATGGTTGGCCAAATATTATTGTTTTATAAAAACTATTTTACAAATCATTAGAGAAATTCTATAAGGCTACTGTTATTGCCAGCATTCCCACATATGTCTTAACTCTGCTTGGATCTGATACAATAGGAATTTTTCCAACATGTCTATCCTTCACTAGCAACAGTGCTTTGTATCTATAAAGTATCCTACAAAAGTTGTATGTTTTAATACTTATTGAAATCCCATTCTAATGGAGAATTAGTGTACATCAATACTTCTAAGCAATCAAATGTTCAGCATTTATTATTGCTTAATCCTAGGAAGAAAAATAATTCCAATATCAGTTGTCACAGAAAAAGAAAAATATGTATTTATAACTTGAAACCTCTCAGATAATTAAAGCAATTGTCATACCTATGGAGACTGTCCTCAAAAGCCAATAATGGCATCTTCCAAATTCTGCTTTGTCCTTTCTGGCTGACAGGTCTCCTCACACTGATAAAACTAGTAGTTTAATAAGCCTTTAGAAGCCATCTAATTCAACCTTCTTATTTTATAGATGAGGAAAATGAGACCCAGAGAACTTAAATGACTCGCCCAAGATTACACAGCTAATATGTAGCAGAAGTGGAACTCAAGCCAGAACTTTGAGCCCCCAAATTAATGCTATTTCCATCATCATCACACTTGTTTCCATCATACTACACTAGTTGTTTTAACAAATAATCATAGCATGTTTGTGGGTTGCATAGAAGTAATCTGCTCCTTTGAAGAGAAATCAGCCCTAGACTTATGGATCTCAGAGCACCTAAGAAGGTTCATCTTCTACAGCCAGTATCCTGAGTGAGTGTAAAAGCTCCTAAGGATCACAGGATTAAGTACTATGAACAATTGTCCTTGAACTTATCCCAGGCATCCATCATTTTATGGATGTTAAGTAACTATTTGTGAATGAATATCAAAAGAACCTCACCTGTATTATTTTCATATTAACATATAGAAGTAAAAAAAGCCCAGCAGTTTAGCTCATGACCTCTGAAGTCGTTGCTCTATTGGAATACTTCTTCCATTTATTTACAGGTTTACCTTGGGCTTCAGTTCTCTCTGTGCTTCGATCCTTTATCTCCTACCAAAAAAGATAAAGACACCTACTTCATAGGATTGTTGAGAGTATTAAATGAGATGAAACGTGTAAAGGGTTTAGCACTGCAACTAGCACATAACTGAACTAAATGATTGTTATGAAAATGTTCAGGCTCCCTAAGAATCAGTGGCTATGTTATGCAGGAGAAAATACTGTAAAACTAAGGCACTGTACTAACTGGACAGGCAGTCCTGATTTGGTAGGCAATCACAGGTCCAAAACTTTTAAGATTCTCTGGTATTTAACCAGTGTATATTTAAATTTCTAACTACCACCTAGTATCAATCAATATTCAACAACCAACTCCAACATCTAAATCAAAGAAAAGCAGTCACAAGGAAACAAAAGCAAAAATAAACAAATGGGACCTAATTAAACTTAAAAGTTTTTTTGCACAGCAAAGGAAACCACTGACAAAATGAAAAGACGATCTATTGAGTGGAAGAAAATATTTGCAAATGATATGATACGACCAATATGGGGTTAATATCCAAAATTATAATATAAATGGCTCATACAATTCCGTACCAAAAAAAAAAAAGGAACCCAATTAAAAAATGGGCGGAAGACCTGAATAGACGACATTCTTTTTGTGAAAAGATGCTCAACATCGCAAATCATCAGAGAAATGCAAATCGAAACCACAATGAGGTATCACCTCACACCTGTCAGAATGGCTAGCATCAAAAAGAACACAAATATTGGCAAGGATGTTGGTGGGAATGTAAATTGGTGCAGCCACTGTGGAAGACTACATTGAGGTTTCTCAAAAGACTAAATATAGAACTACCACATGACTCAGCAATTCCATTTCTCCACATGTATCTGAAGATGAAAACACTAATTCCAAAAGATACATGCACCCAATGTTCATAGCAGCATTATTTACATTAGTCAAGATATTGGGCTTCCCTGGTGGCACAGTGCTTAAGAATCCGCCTGCCAATGCAGGGGACACGGGCTCGAGCCCTGGTCCCGGAAGATCCCACATGCCGCGGAGCAAAGAAGCCGGTGCGCTACAACTACTGAGTCTGCGCTCTAGAGCCCACGAGCCACAACTACGGAAGCCCCGAAGCCCGCGCACCTAGAGCCCGTGCTCCGCAACAAGAGAAGCCACCGCAATGGAAGCCGGCGCACCACAACGAAGAGTAGCCCCAGCTCCCGCAACTAGAGAAAGCCCGCGTGCAGCAACGAAGACCCAACATAGCCAAAAATAAATAACTAAATGTTCTTAAAAAAAATATATATATATATATATGGAAGCAACCTAAGTGTCCATCAACAGATGAATGGATTAAGAAGATGTGGTATATACACACAATGGAATACTACCCAGCCATAGGAAGAATGAAATTCTGCCATCTGCAACAACATGCATGGACCTAGAGGATATTATGCTAAGCGAAATGAGTCAGAGAAAGACAAATACTATATGTTACCACTTATATGTGTAATCTAAAAAATAAAACAAATGAATGAATATAACAAGAAAAACAGACTCACAGATACAGAATTGAGAAAAACTAGTGTTTACCAGTGGAGACAGGGAAGGGGGGGAGAGGCAAAACAGGGATAGGGGATTAAGAGGCAGAAGCTAGGACGTATAAGATAAATAAGCTACAAGGATATATGTATTGTACAGCACAGGAAATATAGTCAATATTTTATAACTTTTTTTTTTTTTTTGTCTGCGCCACACGGCTTGCAGGATCTCAGTTCCCAGACTAGGGATGTAACCCGTGCCCCCTCAAGTGGAAGCACTGAGTCCTAACCACTGCAACACCAGGGAATTCCCTATAATAACTTTAAACGGAGTATAATCCATGAAAAATTTTAATCACTGAGTTGTACACCGGAGACTAATACAATGTTGTAAATCAACTATACCTCAATTAAAACAAGAAAGGGGGAAAAAGAAGTCACCCCTGCCAACCCCTCTTCCAACTCGCTTTCAAAATATATAAAACTGAATAAAATACACGTCTACCGCCAGTAAAAACCGGCTCAGCCCTGCCCCACCCACCCGGGAGTGACTCCCTGCGGCTACAACACCTAGCGGACAGGTCCAGCTTGAGTTAACAGAAGGGACCTCAGGGCCAAGAAGGGGGTAGTGCGGAGATGGGACGTCCCAGCACAGCCTTTACAATCGCAGGCTGTCCTTTCTGCCTCCCAGGAGCCCGCCCACCGCGCCCCCCATCCCCCCGCGCCCCCCATCCCCCCGTGCCCCCCGTGCCCCCCGTGCCCCCCGCCCACTGGGCCGCAGGCCAACAGCTCCCAACAGCCCTAAAATCTGCGGCGCGGCCGCGACACCCACCGCACCCGGCATGCAGCGGGCAGCCTTCTACGTCACGGCGGCGCCGGGCCTCCAGGCAGGCCCCTTTCCCCGCCTCCTCCTCCCGGCGCCGGTGCCGCTTTCTGGAAGCTTCGAGAAGGCGGTGGGCGCTTACTGTTAGTCCCGGGCCAGCCGGAATCCGTGTCCATCCGTCCTTCCAGAGCTCACGCAGACCCGTCCAAGCTTGCCATGCCGGAGAACGTAGCCCCCCGCAGCGGGCCGCCCGCCGGGCTTGCCGGCGGCCGCGGGAGGAGCGCCTATCAGGACCGCGATAAGCCGGCCCAGATCCGCTTCAGCAACATCTCCGCGGCCAAAGGTATCGCTGCCCGGCCTAAGCCGTGGCCCTCCGGGCTTAGCTGTGCATTCTCACTCCCAGTCTTGGATGGGCATGATTCGTTTTCTGTTCCTTCAGATGATCCCCTGTGGGCCTCCCACAGAATAAGCTCAGTGCAGGGATCCTCCTGTCTGTTCTCTGCCCATGATTTCCCACCCCGAGTATGGAGGCCTTTGGACTTGCCCCATTCTGCGTCTTAGACGTCCATAATTTTTCATGCCGGGCCGTGCTGCATTCATTCATCCTATTTAAGACAGGGGCCGAGGCCCGCATGCAGCGGTCCAGTGGTAGAATGTTTGAACAATACTTTTCAGTTTTCTTGTTCTTATTAAAAAACTTCTTTCGGTACAGCGATTGAAACGAATTCGGGTAAACTCTCCGCGCCTTAAATTGGGGCGGGGCCCATTGTACTGGGATGTGGGGACCCATCTTGTTTGAGAATAATTATGCGGCTGCCTTGTGCTTTGATGTCTTTGCACGTGCAACGAGCAAATGGAGAACAGTTTGGCCTTTGGTGGAATTTAAGAAGTCCTGGGTTTCATTCAGTTACGTTACTTCGTGGCTTTGTGACCTTTAACCAAGGTTTCTTTACTTATAAAATCGGGGAGGGAAAGTTGCCCTTTTTTTAAAAAAAGGAGTTGTGAGGATTAAGAGAAGTCGGGTTGAGATGGAAGAGTCTGGAAGGAAAAGTGAGAACAAATGCTTAGAGATCTTGCCGTTATGTGTATTGGCTACAGTGAGTATTTCATTCGGGTTAGAGCATAAGGTGCATGAAGAAATGAGAGGTGAGATCGGAAAGGTAAAGGGCCGAATCTGGAAGGGCCTGGTGTCTTGGAAAGGGTTTTAAACAACTCGCGCAGCTACAGATTGTTCTTCAGTGTAATGAGATAGTACCTAACTTGGAGGGTTGCTGTGAGGATTAAATGAGAGAGCATATGAAGAGCCAGATGTATATAAAGTACAGCCTTACAAATATTTGAGGTTATTTGTCTAGGTGACTGAGGGTGTGATGCTGCTGCTGGAAGAAACAGGTGCACTGAAGGGAGGATGGTGGAAGAGGAAAGAATAGGTTCTCATTTGAGCCTGAATGAGTTGAGGAGGTCAGAATGACCAGATGGGTAAATTTAGGAGTCATTTGGAAGTTAAAGAGAGAATATTTACCTGGAAATAAAAGTTGGTGGATAGTTATCTAGGGAGCATAGTTGAAGCTTAGATTTATTACATTAGAAACAAGATGTTAGATCAATTCTGGGGCTGTTGGAGGGGGGGTGGGCAAGAATGCTATATAATATGGTAGATTTTCAACAAACAAGGAGGATACAAGATGGGATGTTTACTTTGGTAGCTTTTGAAACATCAGTGCACAGAGAATTAAAACTGGACGAGGGAGGTATGCATATAGGAAGAAGAGGCCACCTATTTACCTATAAACATGACCCTTACATCTTAAGTGAGGAGAGCTCGTGGAACAAAGGGGCACTCGTAGTCTGTCCAAGTCAGGCAAAACCCTGCAAACTGGTTGAGAAAAGCTTTTGCTGGATGCATCTTTAGCGTAATTCATGGAGCCAGTTTTTTATTTTGCTAATAACCAAAAAGTATATTAAGTACCATTGGTTGGTGATATCAAAACCACACACACAAAAGTAGTAGTGGTCGTTTAGTACTATTCAGCACGAGTCATTTAACATATAATTGTGTACTACACAGTATGTTAAACTTCAAACACTTTCAGAGAGGTAATCAGTCTAGAATTTTTTATTTTTTGCACAGTGTGTCTTTCTAGAGTCTTCACATAGATGGATATAAGGGCGCATTCTTAAAATGAATTGGTCTGCTTGTAGAATTGTGGCCATGTGGGTCCGCTAAAATCACCTGAAAGGGTAAGGATGGCTGAATAATTAGGAAATGCAGCCCCAAATTATGAAATAATTAAGTAGAATATAATTCTTGAACTATACCAAATATTTTCTCTTACCCTCTTTAAGATTATGTATTTTTTTTAATTATTACTATTATTTTTTGTTTTGGATGCGTTGGGTCTTCGTTGCTGCGCGCAGGCTTTTCCGGCTTACCTCTAGTTGCAGTGAGCCAGGGGTACTCTTCATTGCGTTGTGCAGGTTTCTCATCGCGGTGGCTTGTCTTTGTTGCAGAGCACGGGCTCTAGGCGCGCGGGCTTCAGTAGTTGGGGTGAGCAGGCTCTAGGGTGTGCGGGCTTCAGTAGTTGTGGCGCACAGGCTTAGTTGCTCCGCGGCATGTGGGATCTTCCTGGACCAGGGATAGAACCCGTTTCCCCTGCATTGGCAGGTGGATTCTTCACCACTGCACCACCAGGGAAGTCCAGATTATGTGTTGTTTACACAATGAAGGGGAAGCATTATGCTAGTTGTGGAGTATACCAAAATAGGGCACTATCTTAGCTCTTTGTATATGGGGTGAAATGGTATATGAGAAAGGGGAAGGCGGACTTTCCTGGTGGCGCAGTGGTTAAGAATCCACCTGCCAGTGCAGGGGACACAGGTTCGAGCCCTGGTCTGGGAAGATCCCACATGCTGTGGAGCAACTAATCCCGTGCGCCACAGCTACTGAGCCCGCGCGCCTAGAGCCCACGCTCCACAACAAAGAGAAGCCACCACAACAAGAAGCCCACGCACCACAACAGAGTGTGGCCCCCGCTCGCCACAACTAGAGAAAGCCCACGTGCAGCGATGAAAACCCAAAGTAACCAAAAATAAATAAGCCAAAAATAAATAAAATAAAATCTTTTTTAAAAAAAAGGGTGGGGAGATTTAATCGTTTGTCCTGGACCTGTCGCAGTAAAGGGGATCAAGTACATCAATTACAATTTCTCTTAGAAAATAATAAGTGGATCAATAAAATAGAAACATGCTCATGGACAAGTAATAAGAAGAATGGAGTGGTAGACTATATGTCCAGAGATGGTTCATAACATAGTAATGATGACTAAAGACTATGATTTTAGGGACTTCCCTGACGGTCCAGTGGTTAAGATTCCGTTCTGCCACTGCAGGGAGCGCAGGTTCAATGCCTGCTCAGAGAACTAAGATCCTGCATGCCACACGGCGTGGCCAAAATTTTTTAAATAAATAAAAATTTTAAAAAATACTGTGACTTTAGATTTGGTTTTTTAGTTAAGGTTTTGAGGTTTTGTTTTTTTGTGGGGTTTTTGTTTGATTTGGTTTTGGGTTCAAAGAGGGTTTTTGTTACTGTTTTTTAAACTGTGGTCCATCCATATACCAGCTTCACATTAGTAAACAAAAGTCTTTGCCCTCAGAAATTACACTATAGTTGGGAGAGACAGAGTAAACAAATAAGCAAATTATATAGTTGTCCTATTATTGCGGCTTGTTTTAAGGAATGGAGAAAATAATATAGTCCTCATTCAGAGCGCATAACTAGGTTATACCATTTTGATACTTAAAGGAAGATTAGGTGAACCCTCAAAATTTATTCTACAACATGCAGAGTACAAGTGCTATGTATAGTGATTTTAACAACAAAAAGTGAAGCGTCATACAATTAAAGGAGTAAAATAATCACTCTGTTTCCAGTAGATTATTATTAGACATTGAATTTTCTTTAGTGAACATGGTGAATTGTCCACCATATTCTAACAAGGACAAAATGATTATTTGAGGGTAGAAATGCTCTTTAAAGAGTCTTGATTTCTTTTTTTCTTCTGTTTACAGCTGTTGCTGATGCTATTAGAACAAGCCTTGGACCGAAAGGAATGGATAAAATGGTAAAAGGCTCAGTCATTCATTACTTACTGAGTGCTGCTGTTCATACTGCAAGCGCTCTATAGAGGGTTAAGATGTGCTGTTTAAAAAGTAAAGTGTTAGAAAGGCTTTGAGAGTTCAGAAAGGGATAGATTACTTTGGGATGAATGGGACCTAACTATAATTCATGTTTTGTTTATGATAATGATTCTTTATAATATCTTTTCTATCCCTTTTTTGGTGTCTCAGTTCCTTCACTTTTAAGTAGGAAAAAACCCAGCTATTTCATTTGCAAAGCTGGACTATTACTGCATATTCTTAAATCATTATACCAATGTAAGGGAAAACAGTTTGAAATTAAGCAAACATAAGTTAACTTCTGTACAAGAAGTGTTAAAATTAGTAGAGCTTTTAGGATTTCACATCAATACTGGATGAAGAAAACAAAATTTTTGAAATACAACTTTCTTTAAAAAAAAAAACAAACTTTGTAGATTCAAGATGGAAAAGGTGATGTGACCATTACAAATGATGGTGCCACCATTCTGAAACAAATGCAGGTGTTACATCCAGCAGCCAGAATGGTAAGTATAATTTTTAGGTGGGGTTTTGTGGGTTTTTTTAAGTGTATTGTTTGATATTTGGTAAACAGTTAAATTTTTTTTATTTAATCACATGATATTGCTTAAAACATGGTGAAAATTTTTCCTTTTTTATGCTAAACAGGCATATTTTTAGGATACGTTGTATGCCTAGCATTATGTTCTCCATTGCAAGTTGTAATAAAACATGAATCTCCTTGTCTTTGTTCACAGCAATGTGCCACACATATGAGGAAGGAAGAGAGAAAAACATGAAATTGTACAAATTATTAGTTCAATGGGTGTTAACTGAAAGAGAGCAAAATAATTTTAATTGTTTGCAAAATAAATCTTGTGTTTAAACTTGCGCTGACATTTATTTTTAAAAGCAGTTTCTAATTCAACTACAGATCATAATGGTGATTGCAGTGTCAAGTGAGAAGTCACCATATCAGCAAAAACAAATTCCTTAGAAGTTCCTATCTGTTAAAAAGTCTCTTTTAATTAGTTAAAGATGACTGAAAATGAATCAGATTATGCTTCATGCAGGGTCAGTTTAGATAAACTTGGCCAAGGATTTCAAACTGACAATATTCTCTCATCTGAATGCTGCATTTCATAGCTTCTGAGTCTACAGGGTACCCATAGTTCTTTTAAGTACTGGGAAGAAAAAATTTACAACCCTTAGTCTGAACTGGAAATCATAAAATAGCTTGTTAGAAAGTATGTAAGTAGAATTTTGCATGCCACAACTATATAGGTCGTCATTTTTAAATGAGACCAAGGTGGACAGCGAATCAGAAGTCAAGTATATTGAATCTTACAGTGTTGATAAAATCAAATTCTATATGTGAACCTCATGGTGAAAGTCATTGATGTTATATTTGAATTAGATGTTACTGGGTTCTCATAGTTCTCATAGAGCAACTTGACATGTTCTGTTCACTTAGCTGGTGGAGCTATCTAAGGCTCAGGATATAGAAGCGGGAGATGGCACGACATCAGTGGTCATTATTGCTGGCTCTCTCTTAGATTCCTGTACCAAGCTTCTTCAGAAAGGTGGGTAGGACATAGGACATGCTTTATTACTGAATAAAGGCAAAAAAATATTAAGTAATATGAGATTTACAATTTAATTTGGAGCAGAATTTTTTAAGCAGGAATTTTTAGATTAAATTTTGCTATATTTACCATATGAATTAGAAATTTTTTTCTTTTTGCTTCTGGGTTTGGTTTTGGGGGGGGTTGGTTGTTCTTGTTTTATTTGTTTTTGTTTTGGCTAGGTTTCCTTTTGAATGGAACTTGGTAAAATTTTGCTTTTCAAAAGTGACTGGTTGGTGGTGTACTAAACTTAAGATATAGATGAGAACTGTGATTCAGGAGAGAAAGTATGGGTTCCTGCTTTGGTAAATAGTGCCTAAATGTTGTAGTGACTCCCCAGTCACTTATTCTAATTATTATGTAGATTTGTAGAGTTTTGAAAAGTGAAAAATTGGTTTTAGTCTTAAATATCACAGGAGTATGTAATTGATTTATTCCAAATTAAATGGAAATAATAAATTATTAGACATATTAGTGGTTAAGGTTATTCAAACCAATATTATTTAAGATTAATTTAAAATTTATGACTACTTTGAAATTTTAATGAACAGAAATTTTAAGTCATATCAAATATGAAGTTTATCTGTTACAATTAAATAACCTTTCACAAATGGCAGGGATTCATCCCACCATCATTTCTGAGTCATTCCAGAAGGCTTTGGAAAAGGGTATTGAAATCTTGACTGACATGTCTCGACCTGTGGAACTGAGTGACAGAGAAACTTTGTTAAATAGTGCAGCCACTTCATTGAACTCAAAGGTGAGACAAGCACTATGGGATCATTGTAAAATTACAGTTTAAGGTTCATTAAGAAGCACAGCTGCGATTTTTATTTTTATTTATTTATTTATTTATTTTGCGTTGGGTTGTCATTGATGCGTGCAGGCTTCCTCTAGTTGTGGCGAGCAGGGGCTACTCTTCGTTGCGGTGCGCGGGCTTCTCATTACGGTGGCTTCTCTTGTTGAGGAGCGTGGGCTCTAGGTGCGTAGGCTTCAATAGTTGCAGCACGTGGGCTCAGTTAACCACTGCACCACCAGGGAAGTCCCTACACTGATTTTTGATGCTATACAGTTCATAAATGTTAACTCTCAAGAGTGACTACGTAGCTAATTTGTGTAACTGAATTAGTTCAAGTAAAATTTACTCCTTCAAGGCTTTCAGGTAAGTTGTAGTATCGTCATTTTACAGATGGGAAAAGAGGTCTAGTGAAGTTATATAACTTATCCAAGACCCACTAATAAGAGGTAGAACTGTGATTTGAACCCAAGATAGGGCTGCCCATCATGGTCCATCTCTTAATAATATCTATGCTGCTTTTCTTATCAAACTTAAAGAAGTGATGTTAGTTTAAATTTCTTGGGAACTCATGTCACCTGTTTTCTGTTATGTTGTGTGTCACACCCCCACCCCATTCTTTTTCCTTTTCATCAGCATTATTTGTATATTAAGTGGAAAGCTAGATAGTATTAGTGATATTAAGTAATATTATTGATAAACGTCCCCACAACTAATATAGACAGAATATCATAGTGGTTACAAGCATTGGTCATAGAACCTAGACTGCTTGGGTTTAATGCTGGCACCACTTAATTAAGCTGTTTCAGATTTTTTGTCTGAAGGTTGAATGAATATATGAATGTACAGTGCTAAAACCACTGCCTGACATATAATACGTGCTCAATAAATGTTAACCATTAGCTATTTTTGTCAGCCCCTCAGTAATAGGGGTGCACATATATAACATCTGATCATAAATTCATTTTAGATAGGAAACCTCAGCATAAAATTAATTTGTTCTTTTGGATTTCCTGTAGAATTACTAGTAATCTAGTCAATCCTGTCTACTATATTAATAAAAGAGGAACACAAGCATATGTTTTTAAATGGTGACTGACAAACCTGAGTGGAAAAGACAGTTTATATGGAATGTTTTCTCATATGCTCTCCACCCCAGCCAAAAAAATGATTGAGATTACTTCTTGAATATCTTTATCATTAAAGAACTAGGACTTTTTGTGTTACGACACTGACTTTATTTTCTTTTTTAATAATTCTAGGTTGTCTCTCAATATTCAAGTCTCCTTTCTCCAATGACTGTAAATGCAGTGATGAAAGTGATTGACCCAGCCACAGCTACTAGTGTAGATCTTAGAGATGTTAAAATAGTTAAGAAACTTGGGTAAGCATCTCTAATTATAACTTTAATAAAAATTAATTTTGAAAGTAAACATAAGCTCTTGCCAAAAATAAATAAGTTAAATGAAAAATACATAGGTGAAAGTCACATACATTTGGTTGTTTTGTTTTCATGACAACTTGTGTTAATGTGGGAATTTCAAGAATTTGTTTATATTCCCTAATGGTGGCAGGGCAGTGGTGTGATCGGAGAGGTTCAGGAATGGGGCACTAATAAATGTGAGTGAGGCTGAAGCACATTTTATCAGACTGATGATTTTTAATCTGTTAGCAATCTATTAAACTTGCAGATTTCCGCCCCCTCATAACTATCTCCTCGTTTTCTTTTTTCTTAGTGGGACAATTGATGACTGTGAGTTGGTGGAAGGTCTGGTTCTTACTCAAAAGGTGGCAAATTCTGGCATAACCAGGGTTGAAAAGGCTAAGATTGGGCTTATTCAGTTCTGCTTATCTGCTCCCAAAACAGATGTAAGTAAAACCAAGTGAAATGATTCCTTAGGTGTTTGACTTTCTAATAACGAAATTTTTCTTTTTATAAAAATAGAAAATGCTGATACTAGTGATAAAAAGCAAGGATCTAAAAATAGTAAAATTTAGACAAAAGTAGAAAATGTTGGATGCCACACATGATAAATCTATAATCTCAGTTGGCTATTTATTGAAATTGAGCGTTCACTTCACAAATGAAGACAAATAATGATAGGGATATCTATGAAACAATAAAAATAGGTTATGTGAAAGTGATAGTATAAGTGGACTTTCCAGATTCTTTCTAGCTGTCTGAGAACAGAAACCTTCACCCATCCTTCCCTAGCAGGCAGATCTTTTGTCTTTATGTTTGCACAATGGAACTTTAAAACCAGTTTATTACCCATACTCCGAAAAACACAATTTTTTATTATTCCCATATCTATCAGTCATAAGTACCATCCCCTGAAGGAGTGGTTGATCTTTGTCATCTCATTCAGGTTTGCTCTCATTTTACATTGTGTTGGCATACAAGTTTCCTGTTGAGTCGTTTGTTTCCCAAATTTTAACCCACATAAAAACGTTGTTTTCTAGGTCTTTGATATAACAATATTTGTCCTTCGTAGTTCCTATCAGCATACCAGTTTTTTTTAACAATCCATAGAGTAAAAAGGATGCAACTGAAATTATTGATATTTCAGTAATAACGTAAATTCATATGAAAAGAATTGACAGTCACGAAATAGGATAATCATTCTTATGTTTTATGATCACCAAAAATGTACTTGTAAAAAATAAGACAGCAATTTGTATAGATGAAAGTGAAAAACCTGAGTTAAGTTTTGTGTGTATTCCTTTCTCTAAATTTTTTTTGTGCGTGTCTATATAATTTCTTGTTTGGTATGATTTTGGTTGAATTTATACTATACATAATATTTTCATTAAAAGTCTCACTTTTTTGCTTAAGGACTCTTAAAATGCAAATTATTAATATGTCCTTTTTCTGAACAGATGGACAATCAAATAGTAGTTTCTGACTACGTCCAGATGGACCGAGTGCTACGAGAGGAGAGAGCCTATATTCTAAATTTAGTGAAGCAAATTAAGAAAACAGGATGTAATGTTCTTCTCATACAGAAGTCTATTCTAAGGTGTGGGGCTATTTATTTTGTTCACCTCTTAATGATAATTGATTTTGGATCCCTTCTAGCAATTTTTTAAGAAACATTTGAGGTGGGTAAACCACTAGAAATCTGGAATGAATCTGCATTTTAGGGTATTGTATTCTGGTAAATGATCTAAAGTGAGTTCTCTTCGTGTTATGATCATTTAAATGTGGGATATATTATCCTTCTAGACCAAGATCCTCACTATCAAGTAAAAAGCTAACTTTAGTCTAAAATTAATTAGCTAGCTAAAATTTTAGAGGCATTTATTTAAAGGTCCGTGCAATAGCTTGCCTTGAAATTTTAGAAGTTCTTTTGGGGGAAATGCTGGATAGTCCATGGATTGGAAGAATTCTCCAAAGTTTGAACTGATCGCTTTTTTGTTTGTTTTCAGTGTTTTCTTCTAATAGGTAGACACATTCTCATGTACTATATTAATATGTTATGCCAGAAAGTATTATGGATGCTCTTGATATAGAAACCTTAATGAAGAGGTGGAATACCTGGTTCTAAATACAAGTTATGTAATAGCTAGTAACCTTGAATAAACTGCTCTCAAAACTCTGTGCTTATTTGTAAAACAAGGATAGTAATATCTGCCCTTCAGTATCAAGGGTTGTCAGGAGGATCATTCCAGGTAATTTGTGTAAAAGTGTATAAATTTGTGGAGTCTTGAATTACATCATACTTAATTTCTAAATTCATAAAGCATCGATTATTATCAGAGTTATACTTATTTAGTATTAAGAAAAATGACATAATTATCTTTTTATTGTGTGTTTTACAAATCGTGTCGTCGGGGTACATTTTAAATATTATCCATTAGAAATCTTATTTAAGAATTTTGAGGTCATAAACTTGGTAAGCTGTTTAAACTTGGTAAGATGTTTAAAGCATCTTCCTTCACAAATAATTTGTTAAATCATTGGCCATTTAAACAACAGTAAAATTACTAAAACCATAAAAAAGGAGTTGAACAGCAAAGTTTTTTTTCTAACCTAGTATTGACATAAGCACTGATTTTGTATTTTAGAGATGCTCTTAGTGATCTTGCATTACATTTCCTGAACAAAATGAAGATTATGGTGGTTAAGGATATTGAAAGAGAAGACATTGAATTCATTTGTAAGGTAAAATATTCTTAGTATCTGTATGTGTGAAAATGTTCACTATTCAGACTTCTCAATTTGTGGATTTCACTATTTTTCCCAGACTATTGGAACCAAACCAGTTGCTCATGTTGACCAGTTCACTGCTGACATGCTGGGATCGGCTGAGTTAGCTGAGGAGGTCAGCTTAAATGGTTCTGGCAAACTGATCAAGGTAACAGTATTAAAATTAAGCTTCTATTTGCCTGGGTTTTTTTTTTTTTTTTAATCCTTCAAATACCTAATTAAGAGTTTGTTTACTAAAGATTACAGGCTGTGCAAGCCCTGGAAAAACAGTTACAATCGTTGTTCGTGGTTCTAACAAATTGGTGATTGAAGAAGCTGAGCGTTCCATTCATGATGCCCTATGTGTTATTCGCTGTTTAGTGAAGAAGAGGTAACATTAAATTACCAAGGAACATTTTGAACATAAAAACTTGTGTATTTTTATTATTAAGGTATAAATACTAAGTTATTATTTAAAAATAGCTTTCTGTTGGATAAAATAAGCTAAAAATATATTTGTGAATTTCAGGGCTCTTATTGCAGGAGGTGGTGCTCCAGAAATAGAGTTGGCCCTGCGATTAACTGAATACTCAAGAACATTGAGTGGTATGGAATCCTACTGCGTTCGTGCTTTTGCAGATGCTATGGAGGTCATTCCATCTACACTAGCTGAAAATGCTGGCCTGAATCCCATTTCTACAGTAACAGAACTAAGAAACAGGCATGCCCAAGGAGAAAAAACTACAGGCATTAATGTCCGAAAGGTAATAATTTAATCTTTAGTTACTGCAGAAAATGTTGATTATTATAAAATACTAAAAGCTTCATAATTGTCGAATGAAAGGCTTTGTAATTAAAAATAGAGTTAACCTTGGATTTAAGTATAAGACCTGCAGGTTAATTAATGTATGCCATCTAGTGAGAATGAAGGTGATGCCTTAAGTGAGAAGAATTGTTCATTAAGTCTGCCATCTAATGGTTGTACAACTTTTTAGCAAGTTACTTAGTCTGTGCTTCAGTTTTCTTGGTTGTGAAAACAGGGACTATTAATAGTTCCCTCATAGGCCTGTGAGGATTAAATGGATTACTAATTAGAAAGTTCTTACAAAGATGCCTGGTGTGTAGTCAACCATTGCTGCTGTTGTGAGCACCAGCCTAGTGTAGTTGTATAGGGTAAACACATAGAACAATAATAATTTCCCCTTTTGTATTAATGTTTTATGTCTCCTTTTATTGAGAAGACAAATAATATGTAATGGGAAAAAATTGACAATCCAAGATGATATTTTTTGAATGGTTACAGAACTCAAAGGAGGGCACTACCTGGTTAGGGAAAGTTTCATGAAGCTGCAGCCTTGGTTGGTAGGGAATGAAAAAGTTTCAGATGGGGAAGCAGTGGTTTACAGGTAAGAGGGACCAAGAAGTTACTCATTTTGTCTAGAGCAGAGGTTATATGGTGGTCATACAGTGGACTTTAAGATTGGAAAGATCAGATAAAAGCTAGAATGAGGGGTCCTTTGAGTTGTTGAGACAGGCATGGGTGTTTGTGTTCTTTTGTGTTTTAATTCCAGTAGTTGGGAGCCACTAAAGTTTTTTTAACCAAGAGGCTAAGGTGCTGAAAAGAGTATTTTAAGGAGGGAAGAATGGAGACAGGGTCACCTGTTAGGAGCATCACCAGTAATCCTAGGATAAAGGTGACTAGGATAGTGGCAGTAGGAATCTAAAAGTGGGAAGTGAGAATGATGTAAAGGCTGGGTAGAGCAGACATGGCCAAATTCAGAATTGGGAATCAGATGATTTAAAATCTTATAACTTTTTTCTTTAATTGCAGTATAGTTGATTTATAAATTGTGTTAGTTTTGGGTGTACAGCAGACAAATCTCATAATTTTTAATAACTATGATCATCTACGTAATTTTTGCCAGGATACTCTTTTTATTTTTTAATAAATTTATTTTTTATTTATTTATTTTTGGCTGCGTTGGGTCTTCATTGCTGCACGTGGGCTTTCTCTAGTTGTGGCGAGTGAAGGCTACTCTTTGTTGCAGTGCGTGGGCTTCTCATTGTGGTGGCTTCTCGTTGCGGAGCACAGGCTCTAGGCGCGCAGGCCTCAGCAGTTGCAGCACGTGGGCTCAGTAGTTGTGGCTTGTGGGCTCTAGAGCGCAGGCTCAGTAGTTGTAGCGCACGGGCCGGCATGTGGGATCTTTCTGGACCAGGGATCGAACCCATGTCCCCTGCAATGGCAGGCAGATTCTTAACCACTGCGCCACCAGGGAAGGCCCTTTGCCAAGGTATTTTAACTAAAAGATGCTTACAAGGAGTTGTTTTGGAGTTAGGCTTGGAATTCAATTTTTCCAAATTTTAGTTGAAGTACAACCTACAGCGTAGAGAAGAGCTTAGTAGAGAGTATCTTACTCTTGACTAGACTAAGGGAAAACTAAGTTTGAGAGGCCTTGAGGTTTACTGGTAACTGTAGTTGGTGATATGTATCAGTTACAAACACTAAAAGCAACTTGTACTGGTTTGCAGGGTGGTATTTCCAACATACTGGAGGAACTGGTTGTCCAGCCTCTGTTGGTTTCAGTCAGTGCACTGACTCTAGCAACTGAAACTGTCCGGAGCATTCTGAAAATTGATGATGTGGTAAGTATATACAGGTCGTGAATTTCCCTACAAGGTCAAAAAGGCATATTTTTGAAGAGTTGGGGTGGAGGGCAGTAAATGTTGTTAGTTTGCTAGTCATCAGGGTGAAAACAGTTCATACTTCTAGTCTTTTTTCACCTATAAAAATAGGGAGATTTGGATAACCACCTTAAACATCTTCCATGCTTAAAATTCTGTCCTTACAGGTTTTGAAATCTAAGTTTTTCTCTTTTCAGGTAAACAGTCGGTAACATGGATAACACTGGCTGACTGGCACCATCATGGCCACTAATAGCACAGCTGGAGTGGAAGAGCACCTTGGCATTCCTTGTTGTTTGGAAGGTTGTTTCCTTTACGAATTTCTGGGCCTGGTCTTCCAGCTGGCATTTGCTTGAAATTGTATTGACACAGTTCGATGAAAACATTAAAAATATGGTTTCAAAGGGCAGATTAATTGATTGTGCTCTTGCATTACCCCCACTGCCCTGCCCTCACAACCTCTGTTACCTCTGATCCTCTTGAGAAATCTGTATAGGAAGGGAAAGAAGAGTTCACACTTACCTGTTAACTTCCTTACGGGCTTAATCCTGGGTACTTTTAAGTTTTCTGTTAGTTTTTTAACAGAAGTATTGAGAAGGAAAAATGGCCCAATATGCTCATCACCCTGATAAATCCCTGCTTACAATAATATATATGCTGTTTGAAAAGTTAACAATACAGAAGAAAAGTGAGTCTTTCTCATGCTAATCCCTTTCTCCAAGAATAACCACTGTTGTGTTAATTGGGATTCCTTCTGAAAATAAAAATGTAGCAAATCTTATTTGTACAAAAAGGATTCATAACTAGTAAGTCTTTTTCCAGTGGTTGAAAACATCTTTATTGCCTCTACCCTGATCAACAAGCATTGTCTTGCACCATGAATGGTGTAAAATCTAACTAGTGTCCGTCCTTGCTTTAGCCACCTTCCAGTCAATTCTGCATACACTATATATATAGCTAGTGATCTTTTTAAACTTGTCAGGCACTCCTTTATAAAAGCTTTCATGACTTCTGATTGCCTTTGGAGAAAGGCCAGACCCTTAAGGTGGACCACAAATTGGGCCTCTGTAATCTGGTATCACACTCAACCATCTTTCTTTTGTGTATTTCACAAAAGTGTTATGAAAGCAGCTGGGGGGAGCTCCTTCACATCTGGAGAAAGAACTTCAAACCAGCCTGAAGCTTGGTTGTGTCTGACAACTCCGGTAGTTAATTAAAATGACTAATTTGGTAAATGGTAAATTCAGATAAGTCTTTGGATAGTCTGGAATTTAATAATTCAGTGATTATCATTTTAGTGGGTATTAGGAGCTTGCTGTTAAAAAAATCATAGCTGCCATAAAACAACTGAATTATGTATATCCTAAATTTTTTTTTTTTTGGCTGCGTTGGGTCTTCGTTGCTGCGTGCAGGCTTTCTCTAGTTGCGGCAAGTGGGGGCTACTCTTCGTCACGGTGTGCAGGCTTCTCATTGTGGTGGCTTGTTGCAGAGCATGGGCTCTGAGCATGCGGGCTTCAGTAGTTGTGGCTCACAGGCTGTAGAGTGCAGGCTCAGTAGTTGTGGCGCATGGGCTTAGTTGCTCCACAGCATGTGGGATCTTCCCACACCAGGGCTCGAACCTGAGTCCCCTGCATTGGCAGGTGGATTCTTAACCACTGTGCCACCAGGGAAGCCCTATCCTAAATACTCTTAAGTGAAAATACTTTAACCAAAATTATTTATATTGGAACTTTTAATTAAGAGTTATTCAGCATCCTTCTGTGTGTGTGTCTTAGGCTATACCTATATATCTAAATATATGAGTAGTTTATATTTAAAACCTTGTAAAGGGAACTCTAACAAGACAAACGTTTCCTAGTCATTTATTCTGTTAAGTTTGATATAAATTAAGCCACTAACTATTTAGGGTTTGACTTGGGTTTTACAACAGTTTATAAAATAAGTTATGTTTTAGGAAATGGAAGCCCAAATGACAAAACTCAAAATAGTGGTTTGATACAGTTAAATAATTCTAAAGTAATGAAAGGGAAATGTATCCTGTTAAATATTTAAAAGGTATGCTTTTAACAATGAGGAAGGATGACTATCCTAATGAGGCAAAGGTTTTGCATACTTTTTTCCTCTTGAGTACTATTTATTCCTCACCCTCAGTTTTTCTTTTCTTTTTTTTGGCCACACGCAGCAAGGCTTGCAGGATGTTAGTTCCCTGACCAGGGATTGAACCCCGGGCCCAGGCAGTGAAAGCACCAAGTTCTAACCACTGGACCACTAGGGAATTCCCACCCTCAGCTTTTCATTAAAATGAAAAAATTTTAATATAGTGAAGTTCAAAGAATAGTATGAGCACCGTATACCCTCCACCTAAATTTAACTACTTCGGCATTTTTGCCATTAAGTCAGTTCTGTAACATGTATAACTAAAAATCATGGTGTGCAAAATTGTGCAATAGAAATCACAGGGCTTACAGAAGAAATGCGGTTGAGGCACAACCCCAAAACTTAATCAGCAACGCAAAAGGAACCTGATAAAACAGTTTTACAGATGCTAAATGGTTAACAACTGCATAGTATATTAAATATGCCACTTGGAAACACCTCAAGTTGTGAAAGTGGCTGTCGGAAGTAGGAGCTAATGTCATTGCAAAATAGTAGAAGGAGGGTTATCTGAAACCTGACAAAGTTGTAATACCTGATGTGATGAGTGTGGCTAATAAAAGTTAATTGATGTCTCAGTATTTTGAGGTATAAGTGTGTGGTTTTGTGTGTTACTGGGCAGTTTGATTCAGATAGATGCATTTTTCTGTCTTCGCTTTTTTTTAATTGTCATTTAATTTTTTTAAAAAATGTTTATTTATTTAGGCTGTGCCAGGTCTTAGTTGCGGCACGTGGGATCTTTAGTTGCAGGATTGCGGCATGCGGGCTTCTTAGTTGCGGCATGCATGTGGGATCTAGTTCCCCAACCAGGAATCAAACCCAGGTCCTGTGCATTGGGAGCACAGAGTCTTACCCACTGGACCACCAGGGAAGTAAGTCCCTGTGTTTGCTTTTTTCTTTTGAGGAAATGACACAAATGTGAAACTGGGATTTTGCTCAAATTGTTCACTTGCTACTTAAAGATTCTTCGTATTTTGACAGTTTGACTATTGTGTCTTAAGTGTGGGTCCCCTTAAGTTTTCTTGAGCTTTTTAGAGGTACAGATTAATATTCTGTCCATCAGTTTTGTTGAATTGAGATAGGGATCAAAGTTCCAAAAGACTGAGTTGGCTAGAAGTTGTGGAATGAAGTACTAGAAAACAGGAAGTTTTACAGAAATAGTTCCCAGACATGTGTAGAGGTGTAGCCTTGAGTATTTGGCTGAGTACTTATTTCTGTGTCTTGGGTAAAACTAGAGTTCAAGGAACAACCAATGAAAAGCAGTAGACTGAAGTTTACAACAGGCTAGGAATAGTTTAAATTCTCATTAGCCAAATTGGAGAAACCTTGCAATATACAGGGACTGAATAGAGCCTTCAGAAGGGTTCCGCCTTAGTAGTGAGGCTAAATTTGCCATAGAGTAAAGATTGCTGTGGACTCTTCATAGCAAAGGATTTCTTTAAAGGATCAAACCAATCCCAAGCAACATACCTGTGTATCTGAACAAAGCTTAAAACTCTTAAAGAATACAATAATATAAAATTCACAATGTCTGGTATTCAATCAAAAATCATCAGTAATGTGAATGGATAAAGAAGATGTATATATATACAATGGAATACTAAGCCATAAAAAGGATGAAATTTTGCCATTTGCAGCAACATGATAGACTTGGAGGGCATTATACTAAGTGAAATAAGTCAGAGAAAGACAAATACTGTCTGATGTCACTTATATGTGGAATTGACAAAATACAACAAACTAGTGAGTATAACAAAAAAGAAACAGAGTCACAGAACAAACTAGTTACCGGTGGGGAGAGAGAAGAAGCGGGGGCAATATAGGTGTAGGGGAGTAAGAGGTACAAACTATTAGGTATAAAAGAAGCTACAAAGGTGTATTGTACAACACAGGGAATACAGCCAATATTTTATAATAACTATAAATGGAGTATAACCTTTAAAGATTTGTGAATCACTATATTGTACACATGTAACATAATATGGTATAGCAGCTACATCTCAATTTTAAAAAGGGCATCAAAATATGAAAAAAAAATCAGTCATGCAAGTGAAAGCACAGTAGAGAGTAACTCAAAGCCATATGGAGAAATAAAGACCTCAATAAGGGTAATTACATGGGCAATATAAAAGCTAGTGTTTTTGTAACAACAGTTTCTACTTTTTGTCTTCTATATGATTTAAGAGAGTGATATATTTAAAGAAAAAAATTAGTCTAAGTTTTACAAACTTTGGTTTGTAACTTCGAATCTTGTTTTCTACATAATTTAAGAGAGTAATGCACTTAAGAGAATTATTAGTTTATGTTTTGGGGCACATAGTGTATAAAGATGAAATTTTGTGACCTCAAATGAAAGGTGTATGAACAAAGCTATGAAGGAGCAGTTTTTGTATGCTGTTGAAGTTAGTTAAGCTGCTATAAATTCAAATTAGAGGGTTATAACTTTAGGATATTAAATGTTATCCCCATGGTAACCACACGCACACACAAACTATAGAATATATACAAAAGGGAATGAGTAAAGAATTTAAACAATTTGCTACAAAAAATTAAACACAAAAGACAGTAAATCATAAAATGAGGGACGAAAAAACCTATAAGCCATATAGAAAAGAAGTAGGAAAAAGACAGATGTAAGTTCCTCCTAACCAGTAATTAAATGTAAATAGATTAAACTCATCAAAACAGAGATTGGCAGAATGGATATAAACACATGATCCAACTATATGCTGTCTATAAAGACTCACTTTAGATCCAAAGACAAATATATTGAAAGTGAAATGATGGAAAAAATATATTCCATGCACATAGTAACCAAAAGAAAGGAGTGGCTCTACTGGTAACAGACAAAATAGAACCTAAAAAAAGTCACAAGAAACAAAGGACATTGTGGAGATATAACAATTAGAAATGTTCATGCACCCAATGACAGGACATCAAAATACTGTGAAGCAAAAATCATCAGTCATGCAAGTGAAAGGACAGTAGACAGTAACTTGAGGCTGATGGAGAAATAAAGATCTCAATAAAGGTAAATACATAAGCAGCATTACTGGCAATTGAAGGGAGATATAATTATAAAATAATAGTTGGAGACTTAAGTACCTCACTCACAATAATGGACAAAACAATCAAGAAAGTAAGGAGATAGAAGACAGCACAATAAACCAACTAGACATAACACATACAGAACACTGCTCCACAATAAGAGCATACATATTCTTCTCAAGCACACATGGGACATTTTTCAGGATATGCCATATGTTAAGCCACAAATCGTCTCAATAGATTTTAAAAGGTAGATAGCATACAAAGTATCTTCTTTGACCACAACAGGATGAAGTTAGAAATCAATAAGGGAGGGAAGAGTGGAAAATTCAAAAAATTGTGGAAACTAAACACACTTTTCAACAACCAATGGGTCAAAGAAGAAATCATAAAAGAAATTAGAAAATACCTAGAGATGAATGCAAATGAAAACACAACATACCAAAACTTACGGGACACAGCAAAAGTGGTGCTAAGAAGGAAATTTATAACTATAAAATGCTTACTTTAAAAAATAAAACAACCTAACTGTACAACTTTAACTAGAACTAGAAAAAGAAGAACAAATTAAATCCAAAGCTAGCAGAAGGAAGGAAATAAAGATCAGAGAGAAATGAAATAGAGGATAGAAAACAATAACGAAAATTGATGTTTGTTGGAAAAGATCAATAAAATTAACTCTTTAGCTAGATGGATTAAGAAAAAAAGAAAAATTACTAAAATCTACAAGAAATTAGAAAATACTTAGAGATGAATGCAAATGAAAACACAATGTACCAAAACTATGGGACACAGCAAAAGCAGTGCTAAAAAAGTGAGGACATTACTACCGATTTTACAGACGTGAAAAGGATTATAAGAAAATATAATAAACAATTTGTATGCCCACAAGTTAGATAACCTGGATCGAATGGACAAATCCTAGAAACACAAAACCTACCAAGTCTAAATCATGAAGAAACAGAAAATCTGAATATACCTATAGCCAGTAAGGACATTGAATCAATAATCAAAATCTCCCAACAAAGAAAAGCCCTGGACTCAACCCAGTGGCTTTACTGGTGAATTCCACCAAACATTTAAAGAACTAATACCAGGCCTCCTCAAACTTTTCCAAAAATTGAAGAGGAAGGAACGCTTTCTAATTCACTCTATAAGGCCAGCATTACCCTGATACCAAAGCCAGACAAAGACACTACAAGAAAACTACAGACCAATATTCCTTATGAACAATGATACAAATATTCTCACTAGTAGCAAACCAAATTTAGCAGCATAGTAAAAGTATTATACACCATGACCAAGTGAAATTTTATTCCTAGAATGCAAGGATGTTTCAACATGTGAAAATTAATCAATGCAATATATCATTAAATTAATGCAAAAAAAATTAAGTGAAAAATACCTACATGGGACTTGCCTGGTGGCGCAGTGGTTAAAAATCTGCCTGCCAACGCAGGGGACATGGGTTCGAGCCCTGGTCTGGGAAGATCCCACATACTACGGAGCAACTAAGCCCATGTGCCACAACTACTGAGCCTGCGCTCTAGAGCCCGTGAGCCACAACTACTGAGCCCTCATGCCACAACTACTGAAGCCCGTGCGCCTAGAGCCCGTGCCCTGCAACAAGAGAAGCCACCACAATGAGAAGCCCGTGTACAGCAACGAAGGTGCAATGCAGCCAAAAATAAATACATAAATTTACTTCTAAAAAACCAAAAAAACAAAAGAACACCTACATGATCGTGTCAATTTATGCAGAAAAAGCATTTGACAAATTGCAACAATTTCATGATTAAAAAAAAAAAAGGAATAGAAGGAAACTACCTCAACATAATGAAAAGCCATATATGAAAAACCCAAAACAAACATCAGACTCAATGGTGAAAGACTGAAAGCTTTTTCTTTAAAAAAGCCAAGGATGCCCACTTTTACCACTTCTATTCAACATAGTATGGACGTTCTAGCCAGAGCAATTAGGCAAGGTAAAGAAATTAGAGGCATACAAATTGGAAAGGAAGACGTAAAATTACATCTGCAGATGATATGATTTTACATGTAAAAAGCCCCAAAGATTACACACACACACACACACACACACACACACCCAAAAAAGCTGTTAGCACTAATAAATGATTTCAGCAAAGTAACAGGATACAAAGTCAACAAACAAAAATCCTTTGCATTTTTATACACTAACAAACAATCTGAAAAGGAAATTACAAAAACAATTCAATTCATAATAGCATCAAAAATAAAATATTTAGAAATTAACCAAGGAAATGAAAGATTTGCTCAGTGAAAATTACAAAACATTGTTGAAAGAAATTAAAGAAGACAAATAAATGGAAAAAGATCCCATGTTCATGGATTCAAATACTGAATATTGTTAAAATGTCAATATATCCAAAGTGATCTACAGATTCCATGTAATCCCTATCAAAATACCAATGGCATTTTTCACACAACTGGAACGAATAATCCTAAAATTTGTATGGAACTACAAAAGACCTTGAATGTCCAAAGCAATGTTAAGAAGAACAAAGCTGGAGGTATTATGCACCCTGATTTCAAGCTATACAGCAAGCTACAGTAATTAAAACAGTGTGGCACTGGCATAAAGACCCACATTTAGACCAGTGGAATAGAATAAATAAACACAGAAATAAACACATATATGTTCAAATGAGTTTTGACAAGCAAGCCAAGACCACTCAATGTGGAAAGGTCGATCTTTTCAACAAATAGTGCTGGGAAAAGTGGATGTCCACATGCAAAAGAATGAGGTTAGACCCTTACCTAACACCATATACAAAATTTAACTGAAAGTGGATCAAAGACCTAAGACAATAACACTCTTAGAAGTAAACATAGAACAAAATCTTCACGATATTGGATTTGGCAATGTCACTTCTTAGATATGACATAAAAGACACAGATAACAAAAGAAAAAATAGACAAATTGTACTTCATGAATATTTTAAAGTTTTGTACATCAAAAGACACTATCAACAGAGGAAAAAGCAACCCACAGAAAGGGAAAAAATATCTGCAAATCCCATATCTAATAGGGATTAGTACCTAGAATATATAGAGAGAACTACTAAAACTCAACAACAAAATAACAAACAACCCAATTTAAAAATGGGCAAAGAAAAAAAAAAAGGGCAAAGAACTTGAATAGACATTTCTCCAAAGAAGATATACAAATGGCCAATAAGCACATGAAAAGATGCTCAACATCACTAATCATTAGGGAAATGCAAATCAAAACTACAGGATATCACCTCATACCCTTTAGGATGGCTACTATCAGAAAAACAAAACAACGGGAATGCCCTGGTGGTCCAGCAGTTAGGACTCTGCACTTCCACTGCAGGGGGCATGGGTTTGATCCCTGATTGGGGAACTAAGATCTCGCAAGCCACGTGGTGCAGCAAAAAAAAAAAAAAGAAAAGAGGGACTTCCCTGGTGGCGCAGTGGTTAAGAATCCGCCTGCCAATGCAGGGGACATGGATTCGATCCCTGGTCCGGGAAGATCCCACATGCCGCGGTGCAACTAAGCCCATGTGCCACAACTACTGAGCCTGTGCTCTAGGACCCACATGCCGCAACTACTGAGCCCACATGCTGCAACTACTGAAACCCGTGTGCCTAGAGCCCATGCTCTGCAACAAGTCACTGCAAATGAGAAGCCCGTGCACCACAATGAAGAGTAGCCCCCACTAGCCGCAATTAGAAAAAGCCTAAGTGCAGCAACGAAGACCCAACGCAGCCAACAAAAAAAAAAGAAAGAAAAGACAAACAAAACAAGATACTGGAACCTGTGGGTATTGTTGGTAGGAATGTAAAATGCTACAGCTGCTGTTGAAAACAGGATGACAATTCCTCAAAAATTAAATATAGAATTACCACATGATCCAGCAATTCCACTTCTGGGTATATACCCAAAAGAATTGAAAGCAGGGTCTCAAATAGGTGTTTGTACACCCATGTTCGTGGCAACATTATTCACAATAGCTAAAACGTGGAGGCAACCCAAGTGTCCACTGATGGATGAATGGATCAGCAAAATGTGATATATACACACACACACACACACACACACACACACACACACACAATGGACTATTATTCAGCCTTAAAAGGAAAGGAATTTCTGGCATATGCCACAGCATAAACAAACCTTGAGGACATTATGCTAAGTGAAATAAGTCAGTCACAAAAAAAGACAAATCCTATATGATTCTACTTATATGAGGCACTTAGAGTAGTCAAAATCATAGAGACAGAAAGTAGAATGGTGGCTAATTAAACTTAAAAGCTTTTGCACAGCAAAGGAAATCACCACCAAAATGAAAAGACAACCTACTGAATGGGAGAAAATATCTGCAAATGATATGGTCATTAAGGGGTTAATGATGGTGGTGTCATGGGCTACGTGAGCTGAGGAGAAGTGAGGTGTGAGAGAAGGAAAACCGTGCCTTCTGGTGGGTGGTGGGGAGGGACTTCTCTAAAAGGGAAAATCTCTTTCTGGCACTTCTGTGGGGATGGAGAGGCATTCTGAATTGCCACCTGCCTACCTCACCATTTCTCATGTAGGACTTCTGGGTCTATCATCACCATCATCATCTGAGGAGGAGCTGGTTTTATCGTCTGATTTGGTGTCTCTGCTGCACAGAAAATGCAGCAGCCATTTTGCCACCTTTGTCCTCTGATTCAGAGAACTCGACTTTTCTAGATGAGGGAGCCTCTTTTCTCAGTACTTTCTTTTTCTGTTTTATTTTCTACAATTAAAAAAAATTTTTATTTATTTATTTATTTGGCTGCGCTGGGTCTTAGTTGTGGCATGTGGGATCTTTTAGTTGTGGCACGTGAATTCTTATTGTGAACTCTTATTTGCAGCTTGTGGGATCTAGTTCCCTGATCAGGGATCGAACCTGGGCCCCCTGCATTGGGAGCATGGAGTCTTAGCCACTGGCCCACCCGGGAAGTCCCTATTTTATACAATTTTTAAAGGTTACTTTCCATTTACAGTTATTACAAAATATTGGCTATATCCACCATGTTGTGCAACACATCCTTGAGCCTATCTTACACCCAATAGCTTGCATCTTCTACTCCCCTACCCCTACATTGCCCCTCCTCTCCCCACTGGTAACCTCTAGTTTGTTCTCTTTATCTCTGTCTACTTCTTTTTTGTTATATTCATTCCTTCGTTGTTGTTTTTTTTTTAGATTCTTTTTATGGCTGAGTAGTATTCTATTTTATTCTCAGTAGTTTTATCACTTTTTGTCACTTCTGTCACTTTTTGTCACTTTACCTGAAGTTCTCCCTGGAGAAACAGAAATACAACTTTTTCTTGTAGGGCTTTGCTGCTGGGTGCTGGGGAATGATGAATTTCTGGTGGTAGAGTTGCTGTAGGTGATGTTTGGTGCTTTTGCCTTGGAGGATTTGCTGAAGGAGATAACCTGCTGAAACCATGCAACTCAGATTGGGACTTGAACCCACGGTCTTTTAACTGAGATCACACACCTGGTCTCAGGACTTAATGAAGCTCAGGTTCTTGATGTCTTGTTGTAGAAAGAATTCTGTGAGAGACAAAGTGATAGGTAAGAAGTGGATTTATTTAGAGAGAAACACATTCCACAGATGGAGCGTGGGCCATCTCAGAAGGCAAGAGTGGCATCAGGGTTTGGGGTTGTCAGTTTTTATAGGGGTGGGTAATTTCATAGGCTAATGAGTGGGAGGAGTGGTCCAGCTATTTTGGGGAATGGGTGGGGATTTCCAGGAATTGGGCCACCTCCCATTCTTTGACCATTATGGTTGGCCTTGGAACTGTCATGGCACCTGTGGGTGTGTCATTTAACTTGCTGATGTGTTACAATGAGCATATACTGAGGCTCAAGGTCTAGTGGAAGTCGACTCATCCACCACCTTGGACCTGTTTGGTTCTAATCAGTTTATGTCACGTCCTCAGGCTATGCCGTTCTTTTAAAGGTTGTGCCCTGCCTCCTTTCCTCCTGTTTCACTACCAGTTTTTCAAGGGGGCTGAAGGTCCTCTTGGGAGACTTCTTTGTCAGTGACCCGACACAAGACAAAGTGGACAATGAACTACTCCTAGACAAGAATGCTGATGAGCGCCTCTTTCATCTCACTGGAGATCTGCTCCATCTATGCTTTGGTGGAGTTCTTCCTCCAGGTGATGGCTGCCTCCTTGGGCTTAGCTGTCTTCGAGGTGAATATGATCTTGGGATCTGTAGCGCCAGCAAGATCAAGTATGAGAAGAAGCGTGAGATTTTGGTTGATTCTTCTCCTTTTCCTTTTCTTTTATGGAATTTTTTTTTTTTTTTTTCCAGAGAATGTCCTTTAGCTTTGGTACAGTTTCAGGCTGGGGAAATTTCAGGATATCACTAAGTGTCAGAAGTGGCCACTTGTACTGAAGGTTCCGGGAGTGCTGGAGTGTTCTTTTCTGGAGCAGAGGAAGGACTCTGGCTCTTGGTTCTTTGATGAGAAGGCTGAACATGATTGTGCTTTCTCTCTGTCCTGACTGGGCAGGATTGTCTTTTAGGGTAGGAAATCTGGACTGGAGTCTTCTTGGACTTCAAGATCTCTACCTTTTCTCCCTACTGCTTTCTTTTTCTTCTTTATCTCTCTTTTCTTTGTCTTGCTTTTTTCATAGGTGGCAATTTTTCTTCTTCAATCTGTCTGTTTCCTTTCTTCTTTCTTCAGGTCTAGGAAAGTGAAAGGGATTCCAGCGATATTTTCCTGTGGAGGGGCCACAGTTCTCCCATAAACTCTGTAGAATTGTTTTTTTTTCATTCAAAACGCCAGTCTGGTTGATTCGCATCATTTTAGAGCCTGGATTCTCCAAAAACAGCCAAGAGAATTGGGCCAGAGCCACACTGGGTCACTCTGTTGTGACCTAATAAAGTGATGGTACTACACTTCAGATGCAAAGAATAATTTCCATCTTGGTTCAGCCCTTCACTTCCAGTTGGTTGACTAAACTCAGTAATAACATTCTCTTTATTTTTTAAAAAATAAATTTATTTATTTATTTTTGGCTGCGTTGGGTTTTCATTGTTGCGGCAAGTGGGGGCTACTCTTTGTTGCGGTGCGTGGGCTTCTCACTGCGGTGGCTTCTCTTGTTGCGGAGCATGGGTTCTAGGCGTGTGGGCTTCAGTAGTTGCAGCACATGGACTCAGTAGTAGTGCGCGGGCTCTAGAGCGCAGGCTCAGTAGTTGTGGTGCGTGGGCTTAGCTGCTCCGCGGCATGTGGGATCTTCCCGGACCAGGGCTCGAACCTGTGTCCCCTGCATTGGCAGGCAGATTCTTAACCACTGCACCACCACGGAAGTCCCATAACATTCTCTTTAAACCCAAGGATTTCTGTTACTCGTTTTGTTATCCAAGGCTTTTTAACCTCAAAATTTATTTTTCTCATGTCTGCCTTTTTTTTCTAAGCATTCTGCACATTTCAGCTACTTCAGTAGCTTCTGTTTGCTGCTGAACCAATGATCTTATCCTGCACTTGTTCTGTGGAAGAATCCAGGAGTCATATTGCTCTGAGAACACTCCCTATCCCAAGGTGCATGGGAGATTATATATGTATATATATGTATATACACACACACATACATATATATATTTATTTAATACATTTTAAGTGGTTTGAAGCCACTTATATTATTATAACTTATATATTATAAAATTATGTTAACTTATACATTATTATATAAATATATAATGTTACATATAATATATATTTTATGTAATATTATTTTTTATTTTTAAAAATCTACTAATATTTTATTGGGTCGTTCAATCCCAGGACATCAAGAATGTAGAAGAAAGGGAAATGAGACAGCAAAAGATGGAAAACAAATACAAAGGTATGAATTACTAAGCTGGCCATTTCTTTAAAAAAAAAAGATCGGTTTCTTGTCATCAGTGACTTGCCCAGACAGTATCCATAGAATCATCCTGCCTTAGAAGAGTCTATCAGGTAAAGGAAGGGAAAGAAATGTATTTGCCAGTTTCACATCTCTCATTGGTCAAAGCTTATCCTAGCACGTTGATCCTTGCCCAGTGCCTCCAGTCAGCTGCTGGGGAAGCCCAAAAGCTCAGTGCTTCATCTGAGTCTGGAAGTGGTGTAAGTAGCGAGAGCCTCTGTGGGTGTAGGCAGTGTTGCTTTAGCACAAGAGATGCTACTTTGCTACTACAGCAGCGAGCCAGAGGACCAGAGAGCAAATGGAACTGAGCAAATAATTAGGTATCCTAGAGAAGAATTAGAGCCTTGGTTCTCCAACCTGTAAAAGATTAGAATCATCTGATGCATTTTGGAAGCTATCTGATAATCCAATGTTCAAATTATCTATTTCTGCATTTAAAAAATTACTCCAGGGAATTCCCTGGTGGTCCAGTGGTTAGGACTCTGTGCTTTCACTGCGGAGGGCTCCAGTTTGATCCCTGGTTGGGAAACGAAGATCCCACAGCCCATGCGGAGCAGCCCTCCCCCCAAAAAATTACTCTAACACATGGCTTAAAAACCACTTAAAATATTTTATTAAATACATTAATATACTATCACAAATGAATATAATTATATAATATTACATTTTGTATATTAATATGTAAATTTAAATATAATTAATATATGGTTTCTATTTATTTAATATACCTTTAAGTGGTTTCTAAGGAACATATTAATATATTAATAAATATATTTATTTCATATATAATTTAAGTATATATACTTACTATATATTTTATAATTTCTGTCATGAATTCTCCTGTAACCCATGAATTGTTTTTTAGAAGTATTTTAGAGTTTCCAAACTGAAAGCCTTTTCTAGTTTTTAAAAAAAATTAATGTCTAACTTAATTGCATTAAGTGATCAGAGAATGTTAACTGTATAATATTAATCCTTTGAAGTCTGTTGAGGCTAGCTTTATGGCTGAGTGCTATGGTTTCTTTTTATAATGTTCCATATGTTCCTAAGATAATATATATTCTTCAATTGTTACATATATATTTATATAAATTTATTTCTATATTATAATATATAAAATATATTTATATACATATTAGAAAAAATATATTTTCTAATAGACATATGTTACCTAATTATAATTGTGCTGTTCAAATCTTCTATATCCCTCCATATATACACACATGTATCAAAGACACTTACAGGACTGTTCATAGCTGCTTTATTCACAATAGCAAATGTGGCAGTCATCTAGCTTAGCTGCTTAGATCTCCTTTAAAGACAGGCTCTGCTGTGAGGAGTGCAGTCAATTGACACAGCAGTGTGCAGGGGCCTGTTAGTACTGGCTTGAGAGACCTGACTGTAAAAATTTCAGGATATTTGCAAACTGTTTGTTAAACACAGCCATTATTAAAAATTAAGTTTTGCTAAATTGTAATTAAATAAATTATATTCAAAACAAAGATAATTTCTCAAAACTCTTCACTTCCTCTTCTGTTACTACATTTTACTTATACTTAGGCTCTCAAGATTATTTGCATCTACTCTATCTGTATGGTGGAAAAACTATATAATGGTGTCCTATTGGGCATCATTCCCCAAGTTCATGTTCGGTGATGTCACACTGGTTACTTGAAATTGGCCTTGGTGAGGGTACTGACATCATGGAAATCAGCGAGTGCTACAGGTTGGCTTTTAAACTTAAAACAATGAGGAAAATGCTAATAATGCAGAAAAAACTTAGTGTGTGGTGTCTGTAGCTGTCACATTGCGAATAGCACAAAAATTTAAGGAAAATTCTTTTAGTATTAGAAAAGTATTTATCTATTCTAGCAAAAAAGTTACTCACAACATTGGCAGACAAGTGAAATTCTGACATACATGTTGGTTGTTTCACTTTCATCTTAGTCATTAATATAAACAAAAATATCAACCAGCATTCATGTTGGAACTATATTCACCAGCTGCAACCATAGGTTGGCTATAGATACAAGAGTTCAGCAAAAACCAATGAAAGTACTCTGGGAGAATCAATTGTGAGGGATTTACAGTAAAGAGTATGTTTTATTTATAAGTTGTGTGCTACAATTCTTTATATTACTAAAATTTATAAGCACAATCACATACACACACACTTTCTCCCAGAGAGCCAGTCATCAACCATTTACCAGCATAACACTGGCTAACAGCCGGCAACCACAGAACTTCAGGGTTTTCCCAAAGTGTTCCATCTGAGAACTTGCTCTTCAGAGGGAGTGCTAGCCCCTCCCTGATTCAGAGGCAGGGCTGATTCAGATGGCAGGGCTGGTAGGGTCTGTCCATGTCTGCTCTATGAGCAATCTTTGTGCTGGAGTTCTCTTTTCTCTCTGAGACTTTCTCAGACCCTCACTGTAGTTTCAACCTTCTCCTACACAATTATTCTCCTTTCCCTCTCTTTTCTAAGGTGTCAGAATATATCTTGTCCTGAAAACATTCCTACTCCTCTCCCTTTATCTTTCACAGGAACTTACCCCAATAACTCTCTTTCACTTCTAACTCCTTCCTGGTGTCATCTTCCTGAAGGACCCAAACTGACAGCTGAAAAAATGGAAACAACAGGTGAGTGAATAAACTTAAGAAAGTGATAAAGACAATGTTAATGGCACGGATTAAATTTAAGAGTATGCCTTGACTGTAACTGTTACATTATGAATAGCACAAAATAAAGAGGAAAATTCTTCCAGTATTGGAAAACTATTATCTCAGCAAAGAATACTATTCAGCAATTAAAAAGGAACAGACTACTCATATATACAACATGGATGAATCCCCAGAAAACAGTATGCTGATCAAAAGAAGTTAAGAGCAAAAGGAGTACATACAGTATGATTCCATTTATATGAAGTTCTAGAACAGTCAAGGGAATGTGGAATGGGGAACAGACTGGGAAGGGGCACAAGGGGTCTTTCCGGGATGACTGAAATGTTCTATATCTTAATATGATTTCATGAGTGTATACATTTGTCAAAACGCATCCAGCTATACATTATTTATACACTTAAAAAATATATATCTGTTTATTTATTTGGCTGTGCTGGGTCTTAGTTGCGGCACATGGGATCTTCCTTGCGGCATGTGGGATCTTCAGTTGCGGCATGTGAACTCTTAGTTGCAGCATGTGGGATCTAGTTCCTTGACCAGGGATCAAACTGGGCCCCCTGCATTGGAAGTGCAGAGTCTTAACCACTGAACGTCCAGGGAGGTCCCCCAACTATACATTTAAGATCTATTCATTGCACTGTATATGTTATATCTCAATACAAAAGTGCAAAAATAATTCTTCCTATGATGATGTAAGATTTGTCATTTTCTTCTTGTAGATCTGTCCATTTCTGCTGTATATATTTTGAGGCTATATTATTAGATATCTGCAAATTTATGTATATATAACTGAATGACTTTGCTGTACATCTGAAACTAACACAACATTACAAATCAACTATATTTCAATTAAAACAATTTTAAAAAGATTTGCAAATTTAGAATATTGCTGATGAATGGAAGCTTTTCTGCTCTTCTATAAACACATACAATGTGTCCTCTACACTCATTCCTTCTATCCTATTCTAGCCTAATCTTCCATTTGCAGTGCTTCAGCACGTAGACCTGTCTTGCTGGTTTTGGGTCGGACTTAAAACGAATCCCAAAAGGGGCACGTGCAGCCACAGAACTAGCTGCATGCGAATGACTGGAAGTCCCTTCTCTGGTCACTTGGGGCATCCATACCTCATGGGCTTCCAACTCTGGCTTCTGTTCAGAATCCAGCCAGCATCTGTTCCAGTGGTCGAAGCAAATGCTCAGTCAAAACAAAGAGCAGCCTGAAGAAGGTGAGGGAATAGGGGATTTTGCAAGTGTTCACACTCCAGACCAGCGAACAAGGAAGACTTGGTATAAAGGGCTCAGATCACAGAGAAGGGTTCTAGACATCGCGCTGCATACTCTACCTTTGTGGTGGCGGTGGCAGGTTGTAGCGCAGGGAGTGGGAGGGGAAGGTTGCTGCAGCCTCAGCCTCAGGAGTTAGGGGCTTAGGTAGCAGGTGGCTGGACTGCACCACGCCGGCTATTTTAAGGCTAGGCCTCTCTTCCAGGCGCGTGGTGTAGAGGGAAGGCGTCATTTGAAGCACCCACATCCCAGGTGGGAGATGTTGATGGGGGTGAGATGGAGATGAGACTTGTCTGTGGCTACTGCTGGGCGCTCTCGCCCTCCGACCCACACCACTATAAAGCTGAGGAACCCAAGCAGCAAACACGCGGTCATACACTTGCACTGTCACTCACCGGTGGGTGGACCAGGCTCCACCCAACTCTGGGCTTTTATTGGTCAGCCGAGAGGGATAGCTAGCAGCCTCCTCCGGATTGGTCGATTTCTGCTAGCTCTCAAGTCAATCAGAGCAGAATGTGCTGGACTCCCATTCTCTGGCTTCCGGGGAAGCCATGCTGGGTAGCGGCATGCAAACCCTCCAGTTCTGAGACCGCAACATAATAACATCCTCAGCTTTCCTCTGCCGCCGCTGTCTTCTCTTAACAGGTTATTTCAATGAATAAAAATGCGCTTTTTCACTCACAAAACGTGTCGTTTCATTAGTATAATGTGAGAAGCCTGCGTTTAGGCGGTGAAGCGCGCAGGAAGGGAAGAGGTGTCCTATTCTGCCCACCAGCCCTCTAAACCAGCAAAGATTCAATACTGATTCCCGCTATCCAGGAGGCCCCCACTTTGGGTCTCCCGCAGCGTGCGCCGGTTTTGAGTGACGTTTGGCCCCTTGCGGCACCTGTAGCGTCCCTAGTTACCGGACCCCTAGTAACCACCTCCCCAAGCAAGGAGCCATCGGGCGCCTACGGCCGCGCCGGCTTCCACGCCCCGGGCCAGCGCGGGCGCTCGGGCCTCGGTGGCGTGGTGATGGCCGCCTCACACCGAGCAGCGAAGGTGGTGGCCAGCAGTCTCCAAACCCCGGTCAATCCCAGCACCGGAGCGCGGGTCACCCATTACGAACGCAAAGACCCCGTAGAGTCCCTGTCGGCGGCGGCGGCGGCCTTGGAGGAGGAGGAAGAGGAGAAGAAGGAGAAGGAGGAAGAGGAAGAGGCAGCGGGGCCGGCGCGGGCGCCGGTAATGCAGGGGCGGGAAGTGGGCTGGGGCTAGGCCCCGGGGGGGTGCAGCTGCAGGCTGGTCGGCGACCCCGCTGGTGAGGCGCGGGCTGGGAAACGCGCGCCCTGTCCAGATCCTCACTACCGGTGAGCCTGGCCCACCACGTTCTCTGCGCTCCCACGGAAAATACTCAAAACCAAGGCGTTGAAAAGTGTTTTAATTTTAACTAAAGAGATTGTTGTAAAAATTTCTTGGAGAGCATTTACGTTAGTCTGTTTCCAGAGAGTGAAAAGTACAGAACTTTACTCCTTATGCCCCAGCATCTGTTGGGAGTAGATATTTGCTTTTCTTTTTTTTTCTTTTTCTTTTCAACTTGAGGAAAACTGTTCTATCCATAGAGGATAACCCATAAAACGCAAGTGAATCAGCTGTGCTGTCAGGTGTGTTTTGTTGTCATCTTGATGTCTTGGTTATTAGTGCATTTTAATACACTAAATGAGAGTGTATTAAACTCTCAACTCTTGTTGCAGAGCACAGTGTACATGAGAGATGATGTTTAAAACCAGCAAGAGTTCGCTGGGTAAATCAGACAGATATAGTTAAGCCTGCAGAGAAACAAATTACTGAGGTTCCAGTGTTTCCACACGGCTCTTAAGGGTGGGGTGAGACAGCTTTTTCACTGATCAGTGTCAAATGTGTTGTGACCACCTGTCTACCAGGTAGAGAGTCAAGTCTGCCATCTGCTCTATTCACTTAAAAGATGGGAACCTTGAATTTTAACTAGCAATCTGCAGACATACACCTCCTTAACCCCAGTTAAAGATTCTTAATACCATTTGTCCAAAGCTTCTCAGATTCAAAACATTGTGGTCTAGGGCTAATAGAAATTACTGGATATTTTGGAATTCTAATCTCTTTAATCTACACTAAAACTGTTAATGAGAAAATCTGTAGCAACACCTTTTATGGGCAGTATTTTACCAACAGATAAACTACTTGAGGTTGTCCAGAGTAAGGCAGATGGAGACCCTGAACATGAACCAGGGTCAGTGACCTAGGACCAGATTCATTCATGATAAAGCTTCCCCTCAACACAAATTTCAGGAGCCAACGAAGGAGGCAAACTGATGTTGGAAAAAGATTTGAATGGAGAAAAAGGATTTGGAGTCCCGGGTTAGGATCTGTTCATTTGCTAGTTGATATTCAGAAGTAACTTCCTTCAATCTCAGTTTCCTTATCTGTAAAAGAACTATAATAACTGTCTTTCTTGTCTCACTGGGCTCTTATGAGAACCAAATGAGAGAGTATGTCATAGCTAAAGGGCAGTTTGTATAAATTAGTAATAATAATAACAACTGCCAGTGGGACTGTTATTTGAACAACTCTCGCAAAGATTAAGTTCTACTTTGGCTTGCTGTGGTGGAGGAAGCAGTCAGTTCTGTAGTCACAGGTATACTTCCAGAGTGCCCTGGTAAACTGCAGATTTGTATGAGAAACATCACCTTAGGAGAGGTTAGTTTAATGAGCTAATTTCCAAGGGGCATGGTCCTACTGAAAAAAAAAAAAAGGAAGCTAAGTTTGGAGTTTGACACTGTTTTGAGACCACTGTACTTGAAGGATCCAAAAGCAAATCTGGATAAGCTGCCACTGTGGTAGGCCTGATGGTCAGAGGACATGGGGTTGGCAGACAAAGCACTGCAAAGCCAAGAAAGAGAGTGCAGGAGCCAAGCTTTGCCTTCTTCACAGTTTGGCTTGGTCTCCACCTTGGGTTTTTTATTTTTCTATTTATTTGTTTTATTTATTTATTTATTTAGGCTGCATTGGGTCTTTGCTGTGGTGCGCGGGCTTCTCATTGTGGTGGCTTCTCTTGTTGCAGAGCACAGGCTCTAGGTGCGCGGGCTTCAGTAGTTGCAGCACGCGGGCTCAGTAGTTGTGGCACACGGGCTTAGTTGCTCCGCAGCATGTGGGATCTTCCCGGACCAGGGCTCGAACCCGTGTCCCATGCATTGGGAGCGCAGAGTCTTAACCACTGCACCACCAGGGAAGTCCCTCCACCTTGGTTTTTTAAAGGTTAGTTTGTCTCAACTTCGTCATCTATAAGATGGAGTAAACTCAGCTTGCCAGAATCACCACACAAAATTGATTAGAGAACCAACTGTCACAGTAGGCCCCTTTAAGTCCTTTGGTTTGCCAAAGCAACCCCCCCCACCCCCCCGCCCGCTCCATGCACACCCCTTGCAGGACTCCATGCCCATATAGGGCACTAAGTCATATTTCTTGAATCTAGCCTCAGTTGGAGATATCAGTTCATAGACCTTGCTATGGGGTTGATGATGACATGGGTAAAGCACTATTCTATAATTCACAGTTAAAATTTCACTGACTTTCCTAATGGGATGGCCTTCTCTTTTTCAACAAATATTGAGCATTTATTAAGTGCCAGTCACAGACTATTCAGTAGTGAATGAAGCAGACATAGCTTATGTCGTCACAGTGCTTCCAATTCTGATGGGGAAGTTAGACAATAAAAAATGAACAGTCAAATGATTATAAGACAGGAAATGTTGGGAAAGAAATGAACAGGTTACTATAATTTAAAAAAGAAATAGGAAGGAACCTATTTCAGTGAGTTAACATTTAAGCCAATGCCTGATCAATGAGAAAGAACAGCCATTTGAAGAGTGGGGGTGGGAAAAGCATTCCAGGCAGAGGGAGCGGCACATGCAGAAACCCAAAGATAGGAAGAGAGAGAGTTTTGTGTGGTTAAGGATCTGAAAGAAAGCCAATGGGACTGGAGAAGAGAGAGGGGGAGAGGGGAGGGGATGAGGTTGGAGAGGTAAGGAGGGCCTTGTAGACCAAGGTAAGGAGTTTAGTGTTTATTGCAGGTGCAGTGAGAGGTCCTTGAAGACTTCTAAGAGATCTGACATGTTCCTATTTACATTTTAAAACGATGACTCTGCTGGCTTTGTGGAGAATGATTGGAGGGTTCGACAAAGAAAGGAGACTGGGTAGGAGGCTCTTGCAGTAATTCAGGTGCCAGAAGTGGTGGCTTGGACCTAGAGCCCGGGGGAGATGGCAAGAAGTGGACAGATTGCATAGGACTTAGATTAGATTGGATGTGAAAGCCAAGGAAGAAGTCAAGAATGCTCATTCCCACGTTTCTGGTTTGACCAGCTGCATAGAAGATAACGTCATTTACTGAATTGGGGGTAACTTGGGGAGGAATAGATTCAGGGGCTGGGTGGGAATCAAGGTTTCAGTTTTGAACATGGTAAATTTGAGATACCTGTGAAACTACCAAGTGAAAAGATGTAGGAAGCAGTTGGGCCTATGAAACTGTAGTCCTGTTGGGTGTGGGATGGAGAATCTCCATCTGGGAGTTTTCAGCATTTTTGAAACACTGGATTAAGTCACTTAAGGGGAAAGTTCAGAGAAAGAAGAGAAGGGGCCTAGTATAGAACTCTTAAAACCCTTGACATTTAACAGTCAGGTAGAGAAAAAGTGGGCAAAAGAGATTAAGACCAGCTACAGTGGTAGAAGAATTACTGCAGGGGTGTGGAAGTTTCCAATTCATTGGTTTCAATGCTAAGGGAAAGGGGCAAATGCTGCTAAGAGAAGGACATTTCATCCCCGAAGCAGGAGGGAAGGAGCAAAGGAGCACAAAGGCAGGCAGTTTTGTAGATGGGAAGATGAGGGAACTTCCCTCTGACGGGTTTTTTTTACTGAAGAAATAAAGGAATTATCATGGGCAGTTGGGATTCGGGGTGGGAGCAGGTAGAAGAGCAAGGGACAGGTAGGCAGGATCTCTGGGGCAGTGTGAGAGCCACTTCCAGAAGGAGCACGGGAGGTGCCAGGCAGACCAAGTAGCCATGAGAAATTGTTCATTTTTTAATTTAGTATTAATATTCACAAAACATTCTTTTTCTTTTTTTTTTTAAGTTACATTTTAATTATAGAAGTAATACATGAACACATTCTCCTTTTAAAATTTCAAATGTTATATCGTGCTTGCTTTGGCAGCACGTATACTAAAATTGGAACGATACAGAGAAGATTAGCACGGCTCCTGTGCAAGGATGACACGCGAATTCGTGAAGTGTTCCATATTTTTATAAAGATGTTAAAAAAAATGTTATAAATAAGACTTAGGCCCTTTTAACACTTCTCCCCTCAAAAAGAAAATCTGGTTCCCCCCTCCCTCCTCATCAGTAGCCACTGTTTTGAAACTGATATATATTCTGGGCTTTTTCCTGTCTCCTGTGTACATAATATTTTAATATATGTTAGCATTTTATAGATACATATTGTTCTGCCACTTGCTTTTTTTCTCTTATGTACATTTCGATCTGCCTCATTCCTTACAAATCCATTTAATGCAAAAAATTTTTTAAATAAAAATTCCATAATTGTAGATGATAGTAGATCGACTCTAACACAAATAATTATGAGTGCTGATTACTAATGAAGCAATATGTGTTGGAAGGAGACATCATCTAAATGGGTCAAGCCAATCTAGGGAAGATTATCCTCTAATCTAGTGGCTGCATGTACAACAACATTCCACAGAAAGCTCAACAATTAAAGGGAAAGGGTGCTATTTTAGGCTCTTGGAAAATAATGTCCTTGGCCTAGATTATTTGAACTACTAAATGTTTCCTTCTGTGTGGAGACAATTTAAGGTGAAATTAGAGTTGGAAGTCGCTTATTAACCATTTATCTGTTTTGGGTAAAACACTGTGAGATCAGTTTATCCAAAAAGTTCAGGCTAGTGTTACCAGTATTAAGCTGAAATGGAATGGATACTGTGCAAAAGTCAGTGCATAAGTATAATTATCGTTTGCCGCATCTCTTCAGAAGCTACTCATCCTTCTGTATCTTTTTCAAACAGTTTTTCCAGGTTCAAATAAACTTCATCCTTTCTGTGAAAATGATTGTTATAAGGCCTTCTTTTAAGGAATGTTCTAAAAGAATGAATGGAGAGCACGGGGATGCTTTTGCCTAAAAGCGAGTCTTTGGAATATCCACTCTGTTTCAATGGTAGTTTTTGGAAAATAAGCCCTTTCCTTAATACTCAGTAGGATATCACTCTTGAGCAGCCAGTATTTCTTTGATTCAGTCTTTATGAGGGAATACCTGTCCTCTTCCCTTGGGAGAAACTTAATATTGTTTTAGCTGGACATCCGCTCATCCAACAAATACTTATTGAGCATCTGCCATTGGCCAGGCACTTTTCTAGGCACTGGGGACACAACTGAACGAAGCACACAAACGCTTGCTTCTGTGATGCTCACTTTTTGGTGGGGGCAGGCATCCAATACACAAATCAGCAGAGATATGTAGAATATCAGTTGGTGGTGAGTACTTATGAGAGAAAGCAGCAAAGGGAGGCTGACAGTGAGTCAGGGGAGAGGCTGTAATTTCAAACAGGGTAGTCAATGAAGGCCTTGCTGAGAAGATGACATTTTGAGTGAAGGTCTGAAGGAGTGAGCAGGTGGGCTGTTCAGATATCTGGAGGCAGGGAGAGGGAACAGTAAGCCCTTGAGGTGATCTTGCTGATTCTGTGAGCTTCGGAAAAACTGCAAACTGGAATCGGCCGCTGCTGCTAGAATGAGCTCCTGCTGCCAGGACGAGGAACCCTGCTGAGGCAGTACAAGCGGATTAGCAGATGGAGAACTAACAGGAAGGAATAAATCCCTGCTTCCTCCTCCAGCCTTGCAGTCTCCCTGTAGCCCCACTGTTAGCAGAGTCTAGTGGGAAGCAGCTGGCAAAGCGGAAATGTGGTTTGCAGAGTCCCAAGCCCAGCATCACATAGCACGGCTTTGGAGCTGAGAGACAACGGTTTAACACCTGGCTCACATACTTTATGTATCGTAAAGCTGAAGTTCAAAAGGCTAGGGCCCATGTCACATGGCTAAGAAGTGCAGAACCTAGGCATGAATGAGAATGCTGACACCCCGTCTGTAATCTTTTCCCCACGCCAGGAGAACGCTCCAAACTGAAAAGTTACTTAACTTTCATCCAACCCTTTCAGCTTTGAAGGGTTGTGAAGGGGCTGAAACCAGGTGACCCGTGAGTGGTCAGGAGCCAGTGGTAGACAAGAAACAGAAACCACCGCCTGCTTGCCCTAACCTCCCTTTCCAGGCTTGCTTCCCAAAATTGCTTTATGCATTTTTACTTTCCTTTTAGCCTGCAGCTGTGTGCACGTTGCTTTCCACCACGCACCACCGCCCCCATCCCCGCCACTTTTGGTAACGTCATTTCCTTTGGAGTACCTGTTCCCTCTTTCCCCATATATAATACTTTCTGTGATCCTCCAGATTCTTCCATTCGTTGACTCAGCCCAAATATCACCTTCTCTAGGAAGCCTTCCCTTATCTTCCAAACTCAAACCAAACCAAAGCTCCCTTCTTTTAAATACCCTTATCACTTTGTTGCTGAACTCAAGTTTGTGTGCCCAATGCACAGTGAAGCCAAACAAACCAAAATAGTGGAGTTTGGAGCAGAGAAAGGTTTATTGCTGCCCCAAGCAAGGAGAATAGGCGGCTTGTGCTCAAAAAGCCCAAACTCCCCTGATGGGGAAGAGTTTTTATAGGCAGAATTGGGGGGGAGGGCTGCAGGGTGTGTAACCTTCCTCTGATTGGTTGATGGGGAGGTAACAGGGTGGTGTTCCAGGAATCTCAGTCATCAGCCCTCTGGTTCCAGCCAGTCTGGGGTCCATGTACTTAGGCTCAGCCTAAAGTTACCATCCTCCACCTGGGTGGAGGTCTTAGTTCCTGTAGAAGAACTCAGAGATTCGTATCAGATTGTTATGTGTATCCCTTGAGGAGGAACCAGGACCCTCCACTTTCCTCCACTACTGTTTCTTGACTGCTTTTCCTTTGTTTCTGCATTCCCTCACTCCTCGAATTAGTAACTGTTTGAATCTGCCCTTTGAAATGGGGACACAGAAAGACTTCTGTGCCGAGGAGGACCCCACAGGGTTCTGCTCAGTTTCAACTAGATCTTTGTATCTCTCATGACCACTGTCCGTTTCATGTTAGTCCTCCTGTCACTGCTTATTTAGATGCTGGTGTTTGCCAACATTTCCATCCTCAGGTTCTTGCCTCTCATTGCCCACAGGCAGCCTTATCCACACCCAAGGCTGCACCTGCACTTCTGTGTGCATTGCTGGCTCCCATATCTTCATCTCCAGCCCAGCCTTCTTACCAGGTCTCCAGACCTATTTCCCCCCCTGTTTCCTGTACATTTGGCTGCCCTACTATCCTCTCACACTTCGTGTGTCTAAAACAGAGATTAGTTTCCTTCCCTAAAATACTCTTCTTCCCTGTATTCCCTATGTTAATGAATGGAAGCCCCATCATCTACCTAGACATACAGCACAGCACTCCAAACAGAAACCTTTTCAATTTCTTGCCCACAGTCCAGGCTATTATCAAGTTGATGATTCAGCTTCTTAAATCTCCCAAGGCAGCCTCCTTTCTTGTGTTGCTGGTGCTGTTCCCTAATTCTGCCCTTAATACCTCTAACTCGGACCCTTGCAGTAGCCCATCAACTGCTGCCAACCTTGCTTCCCTTCACTACACCTCACTTGCTAGCAGAGAGTCCTTCTGAGTATTACTGACAATGTTGCTCCTCTGCTCACATCCTTTAAGGCTCCTGTTGCCTGTGGCTTGGCCCCCTGGACTCTTGGTACTCTTGGTTGGGGCTTTTTTTTTTTTTAATATTTATTTATTTATTTTTGGCTGTGTCAGGTCTTTGTTGCAGCACGTGGGATCTTTCGTTGCAGTGCACAGGCTCTTCGTTGTGGCGCGTGGGCTTCTCTCTAGTTGTAGTGCGGCACAGGCTCAGTAGTTGCGGCACATGGGCTCACTAGTTGTGGTGCCCAGGCTTAGTTGCCCCGTGGCATGTGGAATCTTAGTTCGACCAGGGATCGAACCCACATCCCCTACATTGGAAGGCGGATTCTCAACCACTGGACCACCAAAGAAGTCCCTTGGTTGGGACTCTTGACTTGCCTTTTTCACCTTGTTTCCCACAAGCACAGCATGCCTGTTCCTTCCTCTTGTGGCTAAAAAACCCTCCTGCCCTTGGGAGGAGTGTGGTGTGTCTTTGGAGCCTAACAGACTTGGGATTGGATCCCAGCTCTACTGCTTACTAGCTGTGTGACTGTAGGCAGGTCACCTAACTCCTCTGAGCCTCAGTTTCCTCACCTAGGACAGAGTACCTGCCAGTTGCATCATCATGAAGTAACATGATGAATGTTCTAGCACTGTGCCTCAGTTTCTTTGTTTTTCACTGTTTCCCTGCTCTGGCAAACTTTGTCCTTATCCAGCCTTATGTCTCCAGTCTGGCTCACCTCTGCAAATTTTGTCTCTTCTTTCCCCCAGTCAGAATTATGTATTCCTTCTGTGAGTTCTCATGGTCTCTGATAATGTAACATACATGGTCACTCATCTGTCTACCTGCTCAGCTGGGAGCAACTCGTGGGCAGGAATCAAGAGTTCTGTCTCATTCAGAGTCTGCTATCAATTATTTATCTACATGTCCTGTCCTAAACTAGCTGGAAGCTTCTCGAAGGTGGAGTTTTCATCTGATTTGTATCTTTCAGCAGCTAGCTGAGTGCTGGGTGTCTCTAAATATTGAATGAATGAGGAAATTAACAAAGTACTTATTCCCACAGCTAAGAAGGTAATGGTGAAGAGCACATACAGGAACAGCAGAAGATATCAGAAAATTCTCTTAATTGAGTTGTATGACTCATAAAGCAATTCTCCAATTTATTTGGTAATAAATTTCTGCACACTTGTTCTACTGAAGGAAACTTGTTTTCCTTCATGTGTTTTCTCTAAGTTATCCCAAGTGGTAAAACACTGGCCTCCCGTACACCATTTTTAGCCCATTAAAATATCATATCTATAAATATTATATACAACTGACTCTTCTGAATTTTCCTGTTGGGAGACGCTACTCAGATTTATTTTCTAGAGTCTTATCAGATTGGATCTCTAATTTTCCATGGCAAATATGCTTTTTCCATTTTGAGTCTATTTCAGGCAGTAAGCTAAATTTAAAGCCATGGTCAGCAGCCTTTTATGCATAGTATCATAAATAATTTCAGTTGTTTCTCACCTGAGAAAATATAAACTTTTTATATTTCTGGAGAATATGGGGTTTTACCTCTTTAGTTTCCTCAGTTAAAAGAACTTTGAAAGGTATGGGAAAGGAGTGAGGGGAAAAGATCAGTCATGCCCTTCTAGGCATGTATATAGAATACCCACCCTATGTGTTCTTGTTCTCTTGTCACCCCACAGTCCCCGTCACCATGGGAGCTACTGCTCTTGGTGCCCACGGGAGCGGCTATTCTGGAAGTCCCTCCCACCTCCTCCCAGGCCCTCCTACTCCCTCCTGAGGTACCCGCCCCGCCTCCCGCACCGTCCCCCTGCGGACATCCTGGAGGGCTTTTCCCTGGCTCCTTGATGAGCCCCTGAGAACCTTGTTGCCTCCATTCCCGCATTCCCCTGACTTTTCTGTTCCCCACTCTTCTCTCCATTGGAACACCCACCCTTGGGGCCCACACTGCAGAGCCCAGCTGTGGGCTACGGTTGCTTGGTTTGCAGCCCGAGGAACTATGTTCTTCATCTCAGGTAAACCTACACTCAGAAGGAGGCTTTTTTTTTTGGGTGCCAGACTTTTTTTTTTTTTAACACCTTTATTGGAGTATAATTGCTTTACAATGGTGTGTTAGTTTCTGCTTTATAACAAAGTGAATCAGTTATACATATACATATGTTCCCATATCTCTTCCCTCTTGCATCTCCCTCCTTCCCACCCTCCCTATCCCACCCCTCTAGGTGGTCACAAAGCACCGAGCTGATCTCCCTGTGCTATGCGGCTGCTTCCCACTAGCTATCTATTTTACGTTTGGTAGTGTATATATGCTTACCCTTCCCCCTCCCCATATCCTCAAGTCCATTCTCTAGTAGGTCAGTGTCTTTATTCTGGTCTTGCCCCTAGGTTCCTCATGACCTTTTTTCTTTTTTCTTAGATTCCATGTATATGTGTTAGCATACGGTATTTGCTTTTCTCTTTCTGACTTACTTCACTCTGTATGACAGACTCTAACTCCATCCACCTCACTACAAATACCTCCATTTCGTTTCTTTTTATGGCTGAGTAATATTCCATTGTATATATGTGCCACATCTTCTTTATCCATTCATATGTCGATGGACACTTAGGTTGCTTCCATGTCCTGGCTATTGTAAATAGAGCTGCAATGAACATTTTGGTACATGACTCTTTTTGAATTATGGTTTTCTCAGGGTATATGCCCAGTAGTGGGATTGCTGGGTCGTATGGTAGCTCTATTTTTACTTTTTTAAGGAACCTCCATACTGTTCTCCATAGTGGCTGTATCAATTTACATTCCCACCAACAGTGCAAGAGTGTTCCCTTTTCTCCATACCCTCTCCAGCATTTATTGTTTGTAGATTTTTTGATGATGGCCATTCTGACCGGTGTGAGATGATATCTCATTGTAGTTTTGATTTGCATTTCTCTAATGATTAATGATGTTGAGCATCCTTTCATGTGTTTGTCGGCAATCTGTATATCTTCTTTGGAGAAATGTCTATTTAGGTCTTCTGCCCATTTTTGGATTGGGTTGTTTGTTTTTTTCATGTTGAGCTGCATGAGCTGCTTGTAAATTTTGGATATTAATCCTTTGTCAGTTGCTTCATTTGCAAATATTTCTCCCATTCTGAGGGTTGTCTTTTGGTCTTGTTTATGGTTTCCTTTGCTGTGCAAAGACTTTTAAATTTCATTAGGTCCCATTTGTTTATTTTTGTTTTTATTTCCATTTCTCCAGGAGTTGGGTCAAAAAGGATCTTGCTGTGATTTATGTCATAGAGTGTTCTGCCTATGTTTTCCTCTAAGAGTTTGATAGTGTCTGGCCTTACATTTAGGTCTTTAATGCATTTTGAGTTTATTTTTGTGTATGGTGTCAGGGAGTGTTCTAATTTCATACTTTTACATGTACCTGTCCAGTTTTCCCAGCACCACTTATTGAAGAGGCTGTCTTTTCTCCACTGTATATTCTTGCCTCCTTTATCAAAGATAAGGTGAACATATGTGCATGGGTTTATCTCTGGGCTTTCTATCCTGTTCCATTGATCTATATTTCTGTTTTTGTGCCAGTACCATACTGTCTTGATTACTGTAGCTTTGTAGTATAGTCTGAAGTCAGGGAGCCTGATTCCTCCAGCTCCATTTTTCGTTCTCAAGATTGCTTTGGCTATTCGGGGTCTTTTGTGTTTCCATACAAATTGTGAAATTTTTGTTCTAGTTCTGTGAAAAATACCAGTGGTAGTTTGATAGGGATTGCATTGAATCTGTAGATTGCTTTGGGTAGTAGAGTCATTTTCACAATGTTGATTCTTCCAATCCAAGAACATGGTGTAGCTCTCCATCTATTTGTATCATCTTTAATTTCTTTCATCAGTGTCTTATAATTTTCTGCATACAGGCCTTTTGTTTCCTTAGGTAGGTTTATTCCTAGATATTTTATTCTTTTTGTTGCAATGGTAAACGGGAGTGTTTTCTTAATTTCACTTTCAGATTTTTCATCATTAGTGTATAGGAATGCTAGAGATTTCTGTGCATTAATTTTGTATCCTACTACTTTACCAAATTCATTGATTAGTTATAGTAGTTTTCTGGTAGCATCTTTAGGATTCTCTATGTATAGTATCATGTCATCTGCAAACAGTGACAGCTTTACTTCTTCTTTTCTGATTTGGATTCCTTTTATTTCTTTTTCTTCTCTGATTGCTGTGGCTAACACTTCCAAAACTATGTTGAATAATAGTCGTGAGAGTGGGCAACCTTGTCTTGTTCCTGATCTTAGTGGAAATGGTTTCAGTTTTTCACCATTGAGGACAATGTTGGCTGTGGGTTTGTCATATATGGCTTTTATTATGTTGAGGAAAGTTCCCTCTATGCCTACTTTCTGCAGGGCTTTTATCATAAATAGGTGTTGAATTTTGTCAAAAGCTTTCTCTGCATCTATTGAGATGATCATATGGTTTTTCTCCTTCAATTTGTTAATATGATGTATCACGTTGATTGATTTGCGTATATTGAAGAATCCTTGCATTCCTGGAATAAACCCCACTTGATCATGGTGTATGATCCTTTTAATGTGCTGTTGGATTCTGTTTGCTAGTATTTTGTTGAGGATTTTTGCATCTATGTTCATCAGTGATATTGGCTTGTAGTTTTCTTTCTTTGTGACATCTTTGTCTGGTTTTGGTATCAGAGTGATGGTGGCCTCGTAGAATGAGTTGGGGAGTGTTCCTCCCTCTGCAGTATTTTGGAAGAGTTTGAGAAGGATAGGTGTTAGCTCTTCTCTAAATGTTTGATAGAATTCGCCTGTGAAGCCATCTGGTCCTGGGCTTTTGTTTGTTGGAAGATTTTTAATCACAGTTTCAATTTCAGTGCTTGTGATTGGTCTGTTCATATTTTCTATTTCTTCCTGGTTCAGTCTCGGCAGGTTGTGCATTTCTAAGAATTTGTCCATTTCTTCCAGGTTGTCCATTTTATTGGCATAGAGTTGCTTGTAGTAATCTCTCATGATCGTTTGTATTTCTGCAGTGTCAGTTGTTACTTCTCCTTTTTCATTTCTAATTCTATTGATTTGAGTCTTCTCCCTTTTTCTCTTGATGAGTCTGGCTAATGGTTTATCAATTTTGTTTATCTTCTCAAAGAACCAGCTTTTAGTTTTATTGATCTTTGCTATTGTCTCCTTCATTTCTTTTTCATTTATTTCTGATCTGATCTTTATGATTTCTTTCCTTCTGCTAGCTTTGGGGTTTTTTTGTTCTTCTTTCTCTAATTGCTTTAGGTGCAAGGCTAGGTTGTTTATTCGAGATGTTTCCTGTTTCTTGAGGTAGGCTTGTATTGCTATAAACTTCCCTCTTAGAACTGCTTTTGCTGCGTCCCATAGGTTTTGGGTCGTCGTGTCGCCATTGTCATTTGTTTCTAGGTATTTTTTGATTTCCCCTTTGATTTCTTCAGTGATCACTTCGTTATTAAGTAGTGTATTGTGTAGCCTCCATGTGTTTGTATTTTTTACAGATCTTTTCCTGTAATTGATATCTAGTCTCATAGCGTTGTGGTCGGAAAAGATACTTGATATGATTTCAATTTTCTTAAATTTACCAAGGCTTGATTTGTGACCCAAGATATGATCTATCCTGGAGAATGTTCCATGAGCACTTGAGAAAAATGTGTATTCTGTTGTTTTTGGGTGGAATGTCCTATAAATATCAATTAAGTCCATCTTGTTTAATGTATCATTTAAAGCTTGTGTTTCCTTATTGATTTTCATTTTGGATGATCTGTCCATTGGTGAAAGTGGGGTGTTAAAGTCCCCTACTATGATTGTGTTACTGTCGATTTCCCCTTTTATGGCTGTTAGTATTTGCCTTATGTACTGAGGTGCTCCTATGTTGGGTGCATAAATATTTACAATTGTTATACCTTCTTCTTGGATCGATCCCTTGATAATTATATAGTGTCCTTCTTTGTCTCTTGTAATAGTCCTTATTTTAAAGTCTATTTTGTCTGATATGAGCATTGCTACTCCAGCTTTCTTTTGATTTCCATTTGCATGGAATATCTTTTTCCATCCCCTCACTTTCAGTCTGAATGTGTCCCTAGGTCTGAAGTGGGTCTCTTGTAGACAGCATATAGACAGGTCTTGTTGTTGTATCCATTCAGCCAGTCTGTGTCTTTTGGTGGGAGCATTTAATCCATTGACATTAAAGGTAATTATCGATATGTATGTTCCTATTCCCATTTTCTTAAATGTTTTGGGTTTGTTATTGTAGCTGTTTTCCTTCTCTTGTGTTTCTTGCCTAGAGAAGTTCCTTTAGCATTTGTTGTAAAGCTGGTTTGGTGGTGCTGAACTCTCTCAGCTTTTGCTTGTCTGTAAAGGTTTTAATTTCTCCATCAAATCTGAATGAGATCCTTGCTGGGTAGAGTAATCTTGGTTGTAGGTTTTTCTCCTTCATCACTTTAAGTATATCCTGCCACTCCCTTCTGGCTTGCAGAGTTTCTGCTGAAAGATCAGCTGTTAACCTTATGGGGATTCCCTTGTGTGTTATTTGTTGTTTTTCCCTTGCTGCTTTTAGTATGTTTTCTTTATATTTAATTTTTGATAGTTTGATTAATATGTGTCTTGGCGTGTTTCTCCTTGGATTTATCCTGTATGGGACTCTCTGTGCTTCCAGGACTTGATTAACTATTTCCTTTCCCATATTAGGGAAGTTTTCAACTATAATCTCTTCAAATATTTTCTCAGTCCCTTTCTTTTTCTCTTCTTCTTCTGGGACCCCTATAATTCAAATGTTGGTGCATTTAATGTTGTCCCAGAGGTCTCTGAGACTGTCCTCAGTTCTTTTCATTCCTTTTTCTTTATTCTGCTCTGCAGTAGTTATTTCCACTATTTTATCTTCCAGGTCACTTACCCGTTCTTCTGCCTCAGTTATTCTGCTATTGATCCCTTCTAGAGTATTTTTAATTTCATTTATTGTGTTTTTCATCGTTGCTTGTTTCCTCTTTAGTTCTTCTAGGTCCTTGTTAAATGTTTCTTGCATTTTGTCTATTCTATTTCCAAGATTTTGGATCATCTTTACTATCATTATTCTGAATTCTTTTTCAGGTAGACTGCCTACTTCCTCTTCATTTGTTAGGTCTGGTGTGTTTTGACCCTGCTCCTTCATCTGCTGTGTGTTTTTCTGTCTTCTCATTTTGCTTATCTTACTGTGTTTGGGATCTCCTTTTCACAGGCTGCAGGTTCGTAGTTCCCGTTGTTTTTGGTATCTGTCCCCAGTGGCTGAGGTTGGTTCAGTGGGTTGTGTAGGCTTCCTGGTGGAGGGGACTAGTGCCTGTTTTCAGGTGGATGAGGCTGGATCTTGTCTTTCTGGTGGGCACGTCCACGTCTGGTGGTGTGTTTTGGGGTGTCTGTGGCCTTATTATGATTTTAGGCAGCCTCTCTGCTAATGGATGGGGCTGTGTTCCTGTCTTGCTAGTTGTTTGACATAGGGTGTCCAGCACTGTAGCTTGCTGGTCGTTGAGTGAAGCTGGGTCTTGATGTTGAGATGGAGATCTCTGAGAGATTTGTGCCGTTTGGTATTACGTGGAGCTGGGAGGTCTCTTGTGGACCAGTGTCCTGAAGTTGGCTCTCCCACCTCAGAGGCACAGCCCTGATGCCTGGCTGGAGCACCAAGAGCCTTTCATCCACACGGCTCAGAATAAAAGGGAGAAAAAATAGAAAGAGAGAAAGAAAGAGGATAAAATAAAATAAAATAAAGCTATTATAATAAAAAATACGAAAAATATTATTAAGAAAAAATTTATTGAAAAAATTTTTTTTAACTTTTAAAAAATAAATTTATTAATTTTTTATAATAAAAAATAAGAAAAAATGTATTAAGAAAAAAATTTTTTAAATAAAAATTAAGAAAAAATTATTAAGCAAAAATTTTTTTTAATTTTTTTAAAAAAATAAGGAAAAAATTATTAAGAAAAAATTTATTAAGAAAAAAATTTTTTAAGTTAAAAAAAAAAAAAAAAAAGATGGACGGACCGAACCCTAGGACAAATGGTGAAAGCAAAGCTATACAGACAAAATCTCACCCAGAAGCATACACATATACACTCACAAAAAAAGGAAAAGGGGAAAAATTAATATATCCTGCTCCCAAAATCCACCTCCTGAATTTGGGATGATTCGTTGTCTATTCAGGTATTCAACAGATGCAGGTACATCAAGTTGTTTGTGGAGCTTTAATCCGCTGCTTCTGAGGCTGCTGGGAGAAATTTCCCTTTCTCTTCTTTGTTCGTACAGCTCCCGGGGTTCAGCTTTGGATTTGGACCCACCTCTGCGTGTAGGTCGCCTGAGGGCATCTGTTCTTTGCTCAGACAGGACGGGGTTAAAGAAGCAGCTGCTTTGGGGCTCTGGCTCACTCAGGCCGCGGGGAGGGAGGGGTACGGATGCGGGGCGAGCCTGCGGCAGCAGAGGCCAGCATGACGTTGCAGCAGCCTGAGGCGCGCCGTGCGTGCTCCTGGGGAAGTTGTCCCTGGATCACGAGACCCTGGCAGTGGCGGGCTGCACAGGGTCCCAGGAGGGGAGGCGTGGAGAGTGACCTGTGCTTGCACACAGGCTTCTTGGTGGCGGCAGCAGCAGCCTTAGCATCCCATGCCCGTCTCTGGGGTCCGCGCTGATAGCCACGGCTCGCGCCCGTCTCTGGAGCTCCTTTAAGCGGCGGTCTTAGTCCCCTCTCCTCGCGCACCAGGAAATAAAGAGGCAACAAAAAGTCTCTTGCCTCTTCGGCAGCTGCAGACTTTTTCCCGGACTCCCTCCCAACTAGCTGTGGTGCACTAGCCCCCTTCAGGCTGTGTTCACGCCGCCAACCCCAGTCCTCTCCCTGCGATCCGACCGAAGCCCGAGCCTCAGCTCCCAGCCCCCGCCCGCCCCGGCGGGTGAGCAGACAAGCCTCTCGGGCTGGTGAGTGCTGGTCGGCAGCAATCCTCTGTGCGGGAACCTCTCCGCTTTGCCCTCTGCATCCCTGTTGCTGTGCTCTCCTCCGTGGCTCCAAAGCTTCCCCCCCACCCACCCCCCATCTCCGCCCGCGAAGGGGCTTCCTAGTGTGTGGAAACCTTTCCTCCTTCACGGCTCCCTCCCACTGGTGCAGGTCCTGTCCCTATTCTTTTGTCTCTGTTTTTTCTTTTTTCTTTTGCCCTACCCGGGTACGTGGGGAGTTTCTTGCCTTTTGGGAGGTCTGAGGTCTTCTGCCAGCGTTCAGTAGGTGTTCTGTAGGAGCTGTTCCACATATAGATGTATTTCTGATGTATTTGTGGGGAGGAAGGTGATCTCCGCGTCTTACTCTTCCGCCATCTTGAAGCTCCTCCAGAAGGAAGCTCTTTATAAAGGGTGGTTTGGCTTGATCCTACTATAGTGTATGGGTTCGTACATGATCTGGGACTCTAACCATCCTTTATAAAATGGATTAAGTAACATTTATTTTCTGGCAACTTGGTCTCTCTCTCTTGTTCTTAATAAAATGTCGTTAGGAGAAAATGTGCATAGCCCACAAGTAACTTATAATCTGTTATATGTACATAGTCCACAAGTAACATATAACCTATTTAAGTGGACTTTTTAAAAAGCAGCATTGGGAACCAGTGTCAACTTAATTTGTCTTTCAATTCCAGACATCATATAACAGGTTTTTTCCTCCTACCAGGCTGATTTTAACACCAACATTTCTGGGGTAAATGAACAAAAACGTATAAGCTGTGAGGATTTTGTGGACTTTTCTGATATTTACCACTCTAATGAAGAGTACTTCAGGAAACTAGAAGAGCTGAAGGCAGCCCACATGGAAACTATGGCAAAGTTAGAGAAAATGTACCAGAATAAATTAAATTTAAAGGAAGTTCAGCCAGCGATCACCATGGAAGAAGCTGCTAGTGTCTCTTCCAGGTAAGTTTGTACATAATATTATTTGTGGACTGTAAAGTAAAATGTATACTTAAAAGTGCAGAACAAAATTATTTCAGAATATTTTCTCTCAAATATCCCTTTGTGCTTTTAATGATATACAGAGGTGAGATTTTATTCAAATTGCTTGATGGCTTATCAACCTATTAGGTGGCTTCTTGCCTTGAGGGTCATTTGGTGGCCCTTTGTTCTTTTCTCTCTGACCCACCACTCTTAGACATGTATCAGAATATTTAGTCTGGGCCATTTTCAAATGATGAATATTAAAATTTAACTTTAAAAGCCCTTTCTTTATAATATGTGGATTAATATGAGCTCAGTAAAGATATAGTACAAAATGTTCAGAGCTAAGACATAGATCTGATTTAAGTTTTCAAAATAGTCATTTTTGCCATAAACTTGCTTCTTTTGAAACTTGAGTTGGTCAGCTCTGATTGTGCATCTCCTGTGTGCCAGACCTTGTCTGGGCACCGAGAAGTCAAAATCAAGATGCCCTCAAGGAGGTCAAAGACTAGCTGAGATCCAAACACACAACGTGGTGTAACAGAGTGTCATGGAGACAGAGGAAGAGCAGTTGATCATGTCAGGGTGTCAGTGGAGGGATGCAGGCACATCGAGTGTCGTATCTGAGTTCAGTCTTGAAGGAGAAATAGCTGAAGCAGATGTAGGAAGCAAGGAGTGGCCTTCTAGGCAGCAGGAACCATGTGTGCCAAATCATGGTGCCGTGAGAAATCACTGTGTGTGTGAGGAACTTCCCGTGATTGGATCTTTTTTGTTTTCCCCTTGTGCTGTGTCTCCGTTGTGGCACACAGGTTCTTCTTCGTGGCAGGTGTGCGGGCTTCTCTAGGTATGGCGTGAGGGCTCCAGAGCTCACGAGCTCAGTAGTTGCAGTGCACGGGTTCCCTAGTTGCAGTGCGTAGGCTTAGTTGCCCCGACGCATGTGAGATCTTAGTTCCCCCACCAGGGATCGAACTCACGTCCCCAGGGAAGTCCCCTGTGATTGGATTTTTTTTTTTTTTTTTAATTGGCTGCGTTGGGTCTTCGTTGCTGCACGCGGGATTTCTCTAGTTGCGGCGAGCGGGGGCTACTCTTCGTTGTGGTGCACGGGCTTCTCATTGTGGTGGCTTCTCTTGTTTCAGAGCACAGTCTCTAGGCGCGCAGGCTTCAGTCGTTGTGGCTCGCGGGCTCTAGAGTGCACGCTCAGTAGTTGTGGCGCACAGGCTTAGTTGCTTCGTGGCATGTGGGATCTTCCCGGACCAGGACTCAAACCCATGTCTCCTGCATTGGCAGGCAGATTCTTAACCACTGCACCACCAGGGAGGCCCCCTGTGATTGGATCTCACTTAAGAATGGTGACGGGGTAGGGAGAGGCAAGAGGTGAAACTGGAAAGGAAGGCAGGGGCTAGTCTTGAAGGGCTTTAAAATCTAGACTTTTCTTTTTTCAATTAAAAAAATATTTGGGGTGGGGGCTGCGTTGGGTCTTCGTTGTTGCTCACAGGCTTTCTCTAGTTGCAGCGAGTGGGGACTAGTCTTCGTTGCGGTGCACGGGCTTCTCATTGCAGTGGCTTCTCTTGTGGAGCACGGGCTCTAGGGCGTGTGGGCTTCAGTAGTTGTGGCACGTGGGCTCAGTAGTTGTGACTTGTGGGCTCTAGAGCGCAGGCTAAGTAGTTGTGGCACACGGGCTTCAGTAATTGTGGCACATGGGCTTCAGTAGTTGTGGTGCACGGGCTTAGTTGCTCTGCGGCATATGGGATCTTCCCGGCCCAGGGCTCGAACCCGTGTCCCCTGCATTGGCAGGCGGAATCTTAACCACTGCGCCACCAGGGAAGTCCCTACAATCTAGACTTTGTAACAATGACAAATCATGGGAAAGTTTCAGGAAGGAGAGTGATGTGATCAGATGTATGTTTTAAGATGGTGACTCTGGAAAATGTGTGGAGAATTCAATAGTGATTAGACACAAGGAGCCTCTGCTGTCTTAGGTTCCTGCCCTGTAAAATGAGGGAGTAAAACTAGATCATTTATAGGCATCTCCCAGGCTCTGTTCTAAAAAAAAATCGATAATTTTCACAAGCCCTACCCAGCTTCTATTTTCTAACTGATTTTGCCTTGATCTTAGAAATTATGTAGTTCTTAATTTTTATATTTGGTCACATGCAACTGAAAGAGTAACCTAATTATTCTTCTCATTTACTTAGGTCTGTATCAGAAAAGAGCTCCCATCATCCTGTTTCATTAATGACATCAATTTCAGAGCCTGATTTAGGTCAGTCTTCCTCCTTGATTGTGTCTTCCTCTGAAGATGAGTTGCCCAACGTAGAAAAAGAGTATTCTGAGAGAAGCAGAATGATGACCTTTGCTAAGGAGCTCATCAACAACATGTGGACAAACTTCTCTGTTGAAGATTATATTCAGTTTGAAGATGCTGACTTGCCAGCACTTGAAAAAAAAAAAAAGAAGCCAAAAGAATGGGTGCCAAAGATTACAGTACCTGAGCCTTTTCAAATGATGATTAGAGAGCAGAAGAAAAAAGAAGAGAACATGAAATCTAAATCAGATATTGAAATGGCACGTAAACTGCTCAAGAAACAAGAAGAAGAATCAGAGTGTAAGAAAAAATTCCGAGCCAACCCAGTTCCTGCGTTCGTCTTTCTCCCCCTTTATCATGATATAGTCAAGCAAAATGAAGAACGGAGGAGGTCTATGAAGGAGAAAAACAAAGAAGCTCTTTTGGCCTCGCAAAAGCCGTTTAAGTTTATTGCAAGGGAGGAACAGAAGCAAATTCGGGAAAAGCAGCTGAAAGACTTTTTTAAGTCTAAAAAGAAAACAAACCAATTTAAAGCCAGACCGATACCTCGATCTACTTATGGTTCAACTATCAATGACAAGTTAACAGAAGAAGAACTCTATAGAAACATTAGGACGCGGCAGAGAACCCAAGACTTTTTACAGAATTCATTCCCTCTGCCTTGTAGTCCAGCTCGCAGAAGTTATGCTACAAGGAAGCCCAAGTGTCCTGAACAGGCTGAAAAGTCCAAGTGTAAACACAAGGTTAGGTGCCAGACTGCTGATTCTGAAGACCTTCCTGAGAGATATCAGAAACATCACTCAGAACAGAAGTGTCCAAAACCCCTGACAGTCTGTGAACCATCTGACCTTCATGCAGCCTCACATGCATCCACTAAAAGAGAGAAAATCTTGGCAGATATTGAAGCAGATGAAGAAAATTTAAAAGAAACACGTTGGCCTTATCTGTCTCCAAGGCGCAGGTCACCAGTGAGAAGTATAAATGCAAAACCTGTGCCTTGTAGCTGCAACCCTCCCATGCCCACGGTGTCCTCCAGGGGAAGAGAACAAGCCACAAGGTAAATAACTGATACAGCACTGATTGACTCATGGTTGCTCCATTGATTTTGTATTGGGGAATTTGAAAATATGACGTTATTTTATCTGGTAACATATTTTACTATATAATATAGAACATTTTGCCAGAGGGTGTTCTTCTAAGAAATGAATGTATTTTCCATTTTATGAATCTTTGGGGATAGAAAAGGTTACAGTCACCCTATTGCTTTTCTAATTACAACTCAGATCCTTCTCAGAAGGTTGCCCCTTTTTTTCTACCGTTGAATTATCCCGTGTTAAGTCTTTGCTAAACAGCATTCTCATTGGCTTAAAGTGAATTAAGCCTTAGTTTGTTGCCCTCAGGAGATCACTTGAGGAAAAGAAAATGTTGGAAGAAGAGAGAAATCGGATCCTAACTAAGCAGAAGCAAAGAATGAAAGAATTGCAGAAACTCTTGACAACCCGGGCTAAGGCTTATGACTCACATCAGAGTTTAGCTCAAATGTCTAAATCCAGAGTAAAATCTCTCAGGTATCATGAGAGAATCCTGACCCTCCAGATCATTGGTTTTCAAACTTTTTTTTTAATCAGTGGACCCCCAATATATGAACAAATTAAGAGTAGTATTAGTATTTCAGTTTCTGGATTCAAGTTACTATCAGTTACTTATAGTTAACTTACACGCACGCACACACACACACACACACACTCATACTCACACACTCACTTCGTGGTGAGAACCAACATGTATACTGACTCCAGGACCATGACGCCATGTTGATGAACAGAAACATATTGTGGCTATGGTTCACAGTTGTAATCTTACATCAGCATCTAAACTTTTTCTTTATATTATTTTTTATTGCACAGTGCAATATTGAGAAAAATCTTGATTCACACAGATAAAGCTCTTTTTTAACAGCTTGCCGTGTAATCTCAGAATATTCTTCAATAAACAGATATGTCAGAGAGCTTTGTTCTAAGGTCTGCATGAAATCTGATAGCACAAATTAACACATCGATGTTAATTAACATCAGTTATGTGGTGTGTCAGTTAACACATGTGTTAAGGTTTAGTAGTATGTATTACACGCTGCAATTCTGCAGTACAAAGTTTGAAAATCAGTGTTCCAGAGGAACATTTTTATGTTACAACATAAAAATGTTCATGTTTAAGTAGTAAAATATCTCCCTCAAAGCTGGGTAAGTAATATGATTTATTAATTTTTAATCTGATTTATAAGTACCCCCAAATCTATATTTGCTTTTAATTATGAGTTTTCCTTTTTAAATGTATATTATGTATAATAATTATTATATTCCTTTGTAATGGATGTTATGTATACATTCCTTATAATGTGTATCAATGTAATTCATTGATAGAAGAAGCTTGATTTGATGAACTTGAGCAAAATATTCTTTAGAAATATACTGGTCATCCTTAGAAAGTAAATGGGATTTTCCATAATGCTAAATTGTGTATAGTTAAGCATAATTATCATTTTATGGTATAATTATTTTTTTCTAATCCATGAAGTCTTATGATCTTGGTAGAATTAGTGTATTTTACATAGAGAAAGTAGCATAATTTAATTTATTATAGGATCTGGTTCAAATAGTAAGTATACTTACTGTGAATTTATGTATTTTGGTTCCTGTTCCTCTCTATGTGGTATTCCCATACTCCCTATTTCTCCCCTCCCCTGTTCCCATTTAATTAACTGTGCCATCAACCTATAGGAGATATCATTTAGGGGAAAAAAGAAGAGCAAGGTCTTGTTTTCAGAAGAAATTCCTTAAAGAGAAGATACCAAATTTGGACCAAACTTTTTTGGTTTATAAATACTTATAAATGAGATAAGAGGGCATTCATTTATCTCCTCAGGCCAGTTTGAAGCCCCTGAATCCATTATGTTTTGAAGATTTCAGGAACCTCAAAGTACCCAGACTGTTCCTGGGATGTAAAATGTGTGCTCTCAGAACCTAGAATTTTTATCCTGCATTCCATAAACATTTACCAGTCTAGAAAAGAAATTGTGGTAAACTGTGCTCATGACTTAATTTCTGATTTGTCATCTACGCTAAATGTTATATGTGCAAGTTCTTATTTCTTTTAAAAAATTCCATTCCTTTTATTTGATTTTAGAAAGAGTGAAAAAGAAAGGATGAGAGAATACCGACGAGAACTAGAAGAAAGAGAAGAAAAATTAAAAAACAGGCCGCTGCTATTTGAAAGAGTTGCTCAGGTTGTGTTTATTGGAATTTGAGAGCTATTGTCAGCTTTTTCTCTTTTTTTTTTAACATCTCTATCTCCTAATTTTTATAGTCCATTTTTCTTATGTGTTATATAATTTACTGAGACAGTATTATTTCTGTGACAGCTTCATCACATCAGTCAAGTAAGTAGTTTTGCTTAAATCTGAGCATTGAATCTTGATGAGGCTCGTAAGCTTGATAAAGAACATGCTGCTAATCCAATCATTTTCAAAATAATAGTTTCACAACCTGTTTTTAATGGCTAGTGTTTTTTCAGTACCAACTTGGCCAAATATTAAGGTGAGTTTTGGAAGTCTTTGAAAAATTAAAAATTGAAACAAAATGGCTAATTGAATCAGATTTATTTCTGCCAATTTTTTTTTCAGTTTTCTTGGGATAAAATTGACATATAGCAGGTATAAGTTTAAGGTATACAGCATAATGACATACATATATTAGGAAATGATTACTACAATACGTTTAGTTAACATCTATCACCTCGTATTGTTACCAAAAAAATTTTTTTTCCTCGTGATGAGAACTTTTAGGACCTACTCTCTTAGCAACTTTCAAATATGCCACACAGCAGTGTTAGCTGTAGTCACCATGCTGTACGTCACACCCCCAGTACTTATTTATCTTATAACTGGAAGTTTGTACCTTTTGACACCTTCATCCAATTCCTCCAGTAACCACAAATCTGATCTCCTTTTCTATGAGTTGTGTGTGTGTGTATTTAGATTCCATGCATAAATCAGATCATATAGTATTTGTCCTTCTCTGTTTGACTTACTTCCCTTAGCATAATGCCTCAAGATCCATCTGTATTGTCACAAATGGCAGGATTTCCTTTTTTTTATGGCCGAATAATATTCCATTGTGTGTATATATATATGTATACCACATTTTCTTTATCCATTCATCTTTTGATGGCCATTTGGGTTGTTGCCATGTCTTAACTATTGTCTATAATGCTGCAGTGAATCGACATAGTGATTTCATTTTCTTTAGATAAATACCTGGGAGTGGAATTGCTGGATTGTGTAGTAGTTATATTTTTAAGTTTTTGAGGAACCTCTATACTGTTTTCCGTAATGGCTGCACCAATTTACTTTCCCACGAACAGCACACAAGCGTTCCCTTTTCTCTACATCCTGACCAGCATTTGTTATGTCTTGTCTTTTTGAGACTAGCCATTGTAACAGGTATGAGGTGATATCTCATTGGGGTTTTGATTTCATTTCCCTAATGATTAGTGATGTTGAGCACCTTTTCATGTGCCTGTTGGTCATTTGAATATCCTCTTTGGAAAAATGTCTATTCAGATCTCTTGCCCATTTTTAAATTTGATTATTTGTTTTTTGCTAATGACTTGTATGAGTTCTTTATATATTTTGGATAGTAACCCCTTATCAGGTAGATGATTTGCAAATATTTTCTCCCATTCAGTAGGTTGCCTTTTCATTTTTTTTTTTTTTTTTGCCTTTTCATTTTGTTGATCAGTTTTTTTAAGTGAGTCTATAATTTTTAGTCTTATCTACAATCACTGAAAGGACTTCCTTTTTTAAAAAATTGAAGTATAGTTGATTTATAATGTGGTATTAGTTTCTGGTATATAACAAAGTGATTCAGTTATATATGTATATGTGTGTGTATATATATATTCTTTTTCAGATTCTTTTCCATTATAGGTTATTACAAGATATTGAATATAGTTCCCTGTGCTATACAGTAGGATCTTGTTGTTTATCTGTTTTATATAAAGTAGTGTGTATCTGTTAATCCCACCTCCTAATTTATCCCTCCCCCCCCAATTTGGTAACCATAAGTTTGTTTTCTATGTCTGTGAGAAGGACTTCCTTTTTGTCAGAAAAAATAATTTGATCCTACGGACAATGAATTCTGATTTTACTAGATTTATACTCAGTTTTACAGTCTTTCCCTTAAGAGAGATTTGTCAATTTCAAATGATCTTCCCCTTTGTATCCATAAGGGAGGGGCTCCTATGGGCTACATGGTTTAACAATGGACAAAATCACTGGAGGTTACAGGTGCTGTGTTGTGAATTTCAAGCTGCTACATTTGGAGCTTCCTGCCAGCAAGTGTCTGGGACAGATGAGTGTCCTTATAGGACTGCCCGTGTCAGTGACTCACTGAGGACAAAGGACATGTGTTATGGGTAAATCTACATATTACAAAGTTCTACATATTCTCAAAGTTATGGGAACCCTTTACTGACTGATTTGGATATAATTTTATGTAATGCTTTTCATTTTAAGGGATGGTTTGGTTTTTTTTTTTTCATATCTCAGTTTCAACTTTAGGGGGAAAAAATTATCTTAAGCTGTTCTGTGTTACTCAGCATAAAGTGATTGACTTTCGCCTCAAAGTAGTTATCTCCAGCTCCCAACTGCAGGTTTTATGTCCACTTGTCTGGATGTATCTACCCAGTTTTCCCACAGGCGTTTTACATTCATCTTGCCCCAAACTAGATCTTCCTCTTTGAGTTCATGTTTTTGTTGGGCCGCAATTTAGATGACTGGGAACCTCTTTTTCTCTCCATTCAGTTGTCACTGAGAGACGTGACAAGTTCCTTTCTAAATAACTTGTGCATCTACCTTTCTCCATTTCTAATGTGAAATGCTAGGTGAAACCTCTATTATTTCCTATCTGAGTTATAATGGTTTCACTGGTTTTCCTGCCTTGCATTCTGTCTTCACTTTGCCATTTCCATTCCCTTGCCACCACGTTCACCCTGAGTAGGTAGTTAATAACCCCGATAATAGTGGCAATCATCCATTTCACTGATGCCATTCGTTCTCATTTTCATTGAATGGTATCAAGGGATCTTGACATTGACTTCTCCAAACAATGCTGCAAGGTGGGTATTCCTGTATTGCAGAGGAAGAAACTGAAGTTGAAAGAAAGTAAGTAACTCATAAGGTTTATAGTTAGTAAATAATGGAACTAGGATTGGAACCCAAGTCAGTCTGCTTCCAAACACTTAACATTAAGCTGTCCTACTCTCTCCTGGAAGAAAGTCCACGAGTCTTAGCCTGGTGTACAGAATCCTCTATTATCTGACCCCTGTTGACCTCTTTAGTTCATCGACCACTGCATGCCCCCAACCCCCACTCTGTACACCCTTTACTTTCAGACCGTACCAGACTACTAGTTTCAAACTTGAAATCTTTATTTATGCTGTTTCTCAACACCCTTAGAGCTTCTTCCTATCTTTCCTCTTACTCTTTCAAGGCTTAGTGTAAAATCGCTTCTTGCATTGTTTCCCCAGGTTGGGTTGCGTGCCATTTCCTCTATGTTCTTTTTTTTTTTTAAAGTAAGTATTTTAGTCTTTTTATTTATTTATTTTTGGCCGCGTTGGGTCTTCGTTGCTGCACACAGGCTTTCTCTAGTTGCGGTGGGGGTGCTACTCTTCGTTGCGGTGCGCGGGCTCCTCATTGCGGTGGCTTCTCTTGTTGGGGAGCACGGGCTCTAGGCGTGCGGGCTTCAGCAGTTGTGGCTCGCGGGCTCAGTAGTTGTGGCTCACGGGCTCTAGAGCACAGGCTCAGTAGTTGTGGCACACGGACTTAGTGGATCCGCAGCATGTGGGTTCTTCCTGGACCAGGGATTGAACCCGTGTCCCCTGCATTGGCAGGCAGATTCTTAACCACTGCACCACCAGGGAAGTCCTCCTCTTTGTTCTTTTATTACCCTTTTGTGCATCTCTGTCGTTGCTCCTACATGTTGTGTGGAAATTATCTGTTCAATGCTCTCTTCTCTTTCAGCTAGTTACTTTTAAAGGTGTTGGTCAAATCTTTGTATTCCTAGCACTTAGCACCTAAGACAATGTATGGCACAAAGGGGATGTTAATAAACATTTGTTGAACCCAAACTGAACTCTCTCTTCCTGGGATTAGTCCCAGCTGAGAGCACTACCCTGACAATACTAGTGATGAGTCTCAGTATTAACAAGCAGTTTTACCATGCTATGAATTCCCACTCTTTCTAAGCACCAGAGAAAATGTGGTAAAATAAGTGGTGTGTATGAAATTAAACCCATAAAGAAATGTTAAATATTGAAAACATAGGTTAGTTTCATAGCTGATATTTCTTCCACCACCTTTGGCCCACACATATGCTGTTCTCTCTCCCCATATACCCTCTACCTCCCGTGAGGGCTTGTCACAAAATAAGTATTCAGTTATTATTAAATAAAGGAAAGAATTACTATAAACTAAACTTAGGCTCATAAAAATTAAGTATTTTTTCCCCTTCAAACTAGGGCAGTGATTGTAGACTAACTTTCATCATTACTTATTATTTTGGTTTCCTCAAGAAACAAAGTTAATTTGGTTTTTTTGCAGAGTCTTAGATAGAAAAACAAAATAACCATAGTTATTTTAACTACTTTTATTTCATAGTCTTTACAATTCTTTTGCATTGTGAAATTCAAGGGGGAAATGTTTGTTTCAATTAGGAACAGTTACACACTATTCACCTTGATATAAAATATTAAAAGGTAATAAATTCTATATACAGGGTGACTGACAGTGACTCACCATTGTTTTGGTTTTGTTAACATAAATTAGAACATCTTTTTTTCTTGCAGTGACTATTGCTGCTAATTAACAGCTGTTATTTAATAAATTCACTCACAACTTTATGCATTACCCATTTATAAGTGTTAATTGTGGTCTTGCTGCTGTTGAGTTATCCCCTAGCAGAGTAAGCCTGTGATCCAGGACAGAACAAACCATGTTTTCCTATTTCTTGAAAATCACAGGATTTATTAACTGAATAGATGTTAAATTGGATTTTAAGCCAAATTCAGATGAAGGCTTACAAGCACTAACATTGATTTAAATCTTTTAAATTTTTAAATCATTTAAATCTTTTATATTTCATTTGCTTAAAATTAGAATATATTTTTCTTAACACATTGGGTTACGTTTGGGGTTTCTTTATTCTGCTTTACAGTCTTTGGGGCATAGTCCTCATCTCACTTTGCTGTGCCTTTCAGTTCCCCAAGTCTTGTCTGTTGGTGTTCATAGCCTCTGGTTGCATTTTTACTTACTTTTCTAAAAATTATTATTATTAACAGTGGGTGCATTTTAGCAGCAGTTTGAGTGCTTCTTTTTTCAGTTTTCTAGCATGTCAGGAAATGCACTGGTGATAGTTTTATCCATTGTAATCAGTCTTTGCCATTTTGGTTTCTCCCATGGAACACTAGACCCATGGTCCTTCCTTATGCCGGAATCCCTGGGTTAGGAAAATATCTGACACTGCATTGCTGAAGTCAGGCTTTAGGCTACCTTCAAACTCCAGGATAACCACTACCACTTAGAAAGCAGCCTGGTGGAGTGGAGAAGACTCAGGAAAGGATTAAGAGACTTGGTTTTCCCTCTCACTATATCCTGTGACCCTAAGCAAACTGCTTAACCTCAGCAAGAGTGGAGGGAGTATCTTACTTATTTGTTAAATTTGGGGTGAGACTGGGTGCTCTTCCACACCCTTTCCAGAATGGGATGCCATTGGTGCATTGGGGCTGGGCCATTCCTCGGGACTTTCCTTTAGTTTGAGGTCCAGATGACGATTTTTGGCCCTATACTAGTTCATGTCCACTCATAGGAGATAAAATTGGACTAAAGCCAAGGCACTAATGAGAACCCCAGTCATCTTATGTCTCTGTAAATCCTGTGGTCTCAGGAACTGTGACAACTGACTTGCTTTAGGTATGAGAGTGTCATCACAACTCCCATGGGTCCCAAAGCCAGGAAGTAACATTCTGGAGAGTTGAACCCAGTTCTAAATTCATGTTTTTCTTGCTGTATCCCTTGCTTCCTCTACAGAATAAAGGTAACAACATTGATGATTTTATCATCTTCGGTGGATTAGAGATATGGCTTGTAAAGAGTAAAATTTACAGTAGGCACATAAAGAACTCTCTGACAACTATCACAGGAACTTATTTTCTTACTGATTTTTTTCAGATATCCTTGAACAGTCATGAAACAGTATAGAGTAAAGAATAATTATAGATCAAAACTCATGTGGCCACTACCCAGGTTAAAAGCATTAGAGTATTGCCAGTACTCCAGAAACCCTGTGTGCCCCTCCCAGATCAAAACCCTCTCACCTAGAGGTAACCACCCTTCTAACTTTTGAGATAAGCATTTCCTTGTTTTCCTTTACAGTTTTACCACTGATGTACCTATCCCTAAACAACATAGTTTAGTTTTGCCTGTTTTTGGACTTTATGTAAATGAATCATACTACGTGTACTCTTCTGTGGTATGCTGCTTGTGAGATCCGTCCGTGTTGTGGCATATAGCTAGAGTTCATTTTCATTGCTTTATTTTAGTCTGTTATATGAATACGCCACAATTTATTTGTCCATCCTACTGCTGATAGATATTTAGGTTGTTTCCAGTTTTGGGTTGTTACAAACAGTACTATTCTGAACATTTTGTTATGTCTCCTTGGGCAGGTATGTAGGAGTTTCTCTGGGCATATACCTAGGAGTGGAATTGCTGGTCAGAGGGTATGCATATTTTTCAACCAACTGTGATTATTGAATTTAATTTTCACTGGAGCTTTTAACCCGTACATTTGTAATGGAAACTTAAAGTCTTTTGTTCTTATCTAAAAAGGTTTGTCTTTCCTATAGAAAAATGCAAGAATGGCAGCAGAAAAGCATTATTCTAACACCTTAAAAGCACTAGGAATATCTGATGAGTTTGTTTCAAAGAAAGGCCAAAGTGGAAAAATATTTGAGTACTTCAGCAATCAAGAGATGAAAAGTTTCACTGAAGATAAAGAAAGGTAACATATATAAGATGTCTGAATAGTTTACCTTTGAAAAAATTCTTACTTGCAGGAAAGCATAAAATTCTGTTCTATAATATTTTAAAAGGTCTTTTACCTAATGGAATACATGTGAACTATTGTAAAACATAGTGACATTTTAACATGTTTGATGCTTCAAAATATTACACGGTGGTGAAGTATTTTGTTTTTAAAGTAAAATAATTTAAATTTCTGACATAAATAATGAAAATAATAACATGCTTTCAAATGAAGTTTGAGTCAATCAAGTTTTGAAATGAATTACTTCTCAGAAGAATATCTACTTCCCCAATTGGTACTTTTATAGACTTCTCTTGATAAATCGGAGCTTATACACTTGAGGAAGACTAACTGCAGGATGGCGTACATTACAGAGGGTTTGTTTACCTTTAAACCAAATCATTTTCCCTTTGAAAGATTGATAAATTTCTTCCTCTAGCTTTAATGAAGAAGAAAAAAGAGAAGAAAGAGAGAATGGGGAAGAAAATTATCTTACTGATACCAACAGCCAAGATTCTTGCAAGGAAACAGGTAAAGCTGATGAAGAGAGTGGAGAAGAGAATTGTGTTGAAGAATAAGACTGAATCAGTCGGCAGGGTCTCCTCTCTGTTCCCCTGCTGTTGTTGGCAGCATTGCGTGTCAGAAGCCGCGCTTGTGGTGTTAAGGACATCCATGGGAACCCGTCTGATACGTGCAGGTCTCTTGAGCAAAGTCCTCGTGTAGCCTGAAAAGGCCGAATCCAGCTGATGGGTCATTTGGTCAGTTAGAGTCAGGCTTTGCCTATTCAGTTTTTAAAATTACTACATACGGTCTGTTTGCAACTTTGATCTTACTTCTATTTTTAAAAAGTGTTTGAGAATCACAGCTGTCACAAACTGATTAGGTATAAAAATATACATAACTTTATCATTTTGGGTGGAAAAAATTGCTTAGCATTGAGAGCAGAGGGGAGTATTGGCCTTTGGTTTGAAAAAAAAGTTCTGGAAAGCATGAATCAATAAATATTTTTAAATTATACTACTTGCTCCTTCTTTTTCTCTGCAGTGCATCTCACAAAATGAATCCTCAAACTTATTTTACTAGGTATTTTAAATTTCTTATCTGAGCCATTTTTAAAAAGTAATAAAACAGGAAAAAAGAGATAACTTGCACATTTACATTCATTTATGCACTGAGAGTTACTGGTTTTTTTTTTTGAAAAATCCAAGTCTATTGTTTCATATGCCCTTAGGGAGCTGCCATTAAGCTAAATAATGGAGGATGTCAGAATATAGAGGCCAACGAATAAAAGTCAAGAGTTTTCAAATGTAAAAAGAAAAAAGAAAAAGAAGAAAAGTTGTTATTTGGGTAAGTTTAACGTCTAATTGAGTGTGGATAAATATACACCTGAAGGCTTCTAAAGGTTTGATGGGACTGGACTGCTAAAGAAGCTCCAAGCCTGGTCTGGAACCCTTAAAGCAACACCAGACCTGCTGCACCAGTCAGAAGCCAGTTGTGAAAGGTATGCAGAACCCAGGAAGGGCACATGCTTTAAAGTCTGTTTTATTATTTATTTATTTAGGCCACGCTGTGCAGCATGCAGGATCTTAGTTCCCCGACCAGGGATTGAACTCATGCCCCCTGCATTGGGAGGGTAGAGTCCTAACCATTGGACCGCCAGGGAAGTCCCAAAGCCCATTTTAAAATGGAGAAAAATTAATCTCTAAGTGGCAATTCCAAGGCCAAAGAGAGAGTTACTGTTATATTATCCACACCGTCATCACTTTTTCTCTTTTATCCCTACTTTTATTCCAATTTATTTTTGATACATAAATTATTAGAAAAGTTTTTATACTAGTTTTTTTAACCGTGTATTAAGACAGGTGGAAATAATTATAGCATCTGAGTTTTAACCTTAATTGGAATTAAATATCACCCCTGTTTTATATATGATGAAATTGTGTATAATAACTTGTTCAAGGCAAGTCTCCAGAGTAATTCAGATTTGACCCTTTAATACGGGATCCAGTTGTGCTCAACTTTTTACACATTTTTAAAAAAATTATTTATTTATTTATTTATTTATAACTGTGTTGGGTCTTCGTTTCTGTGCGAGGGCTTTCTCTAGTTGCGGCAAGCGGGGGCCACTCTTCATCACAGTGCGCGGGCCTCTCACTATCGCGGCCTCTCTTGTTGTGGAGCACAGGCTCCAGACGCACAGGCTCAGTAGTTGTGGCTCACGGGCCTAGTTGCTCCGCGGCATGTGGGATCTTCCCAGACCAGGGCTCGAACCCGTGTCCCCTGCATTGGCAGGCAGATTCTCAACCACTGTGCCACCAGGGAAGCCCCAACTTTTTACACATTATTGCAGACACACTTGTCTTTCTGTGCATGATGTTAATTTGATTATATGAATCCATCATTTTGCTCTTTGAGCAAATTTTTGTTTTAAAAATTCAAACCAGTCATAAAGATGTGATTGGGTAAGACTTCTTTTTTCCTAAAAACAATACACCTCCTTTAAAAATGATGAACTAATAAAGGTGTATATGATAGCAGTGTTTTCCAACTGGCAATTTATGCCTTAAATTTAAAAATGAGGTGATTTTTCTCAATTAAGAGCAAATGTTCACTCATAAACTCCTTTCCTAAGTTTGTGTTAAACTGTTTGTCACTATCTTTAGATTGTAAACTCCTTGAGAGTTGGCACCACTTATAAATTCATCTTTCTATTCCTTAATATTTTGCACAGGATTGTACATACAGTAGGTATTTAATAAAGACTTGGATGAGTAAGTAGATGAATATGGTTTTTAATTTTACTTATAATTACTTCAAAATGAGTACACATGGATTAAAAACATTTCGCTTCCAATTTATTGAGAACCTGTGAAACACAATCCACAAACTGTAATGTTCAAAACGTAACTTGTTTCCTAAGAATTTACTCCCCATTCTGTTTCTTCTCAGTTTCATGGGCAGTGTGTGGGACTTGCTTTCAGGACCAATCTTCAGTTTTCTTTAAAAATGGGAATAGTACCCATCTTGGGTGGCTGTAGGAAGGACTGGTGTAATCGTATATGGAAAGGCTCTTTGTAAACTAGGGTATTCAAGTGATAGTGTCAGAGGACAGGATATTACTCAAGAAACTTTTAACTTTAAACATTCTTTTATTTAAGTGCCATATGAAATGATTTAAATATTATTTTGTTAGAAATAATATTTGAACTGCTTATTTACTACTTATATTACTACTAATTTATTACTTTTAAAATTATAGTCGATTTACAATATTATATTCATTTCAGGTATGCAATGTAATGATTCAATATTTTTATAGATTATACTCCATTTAAAGTTATTACAAAATAATGGCTATATTTCCCTGTGCTATACAGTATATCCTTGTTGCTTATTTATTTATTTATTTTCTAAATTTATTTATTTTTGGCTGCGTTGGGTCTTCATTGCTGCGCGCGGGCTTTCTCTAGTTGCAGCAAGCGGGGGTCACTCTTCGTTGTGGCGCGCAGGCTTCTCATTGTGGTGGCTTCTCTTGTTGCAGAGCACGGGCTCTAGGCGCGCAGGCTTCAGTAGATGTGACGTGCGGGCTCCATAGTTGTGGCTCGTGGGCTCTAGAGCACAGGCTCAGTAGTTGTGGTGCATGGGCTTAGTTGCTTTGCGGCATGTGGGATCTTCCGGGACCAGGGCTCTAACCCGTGTCCCCTGCATTGGCAGGCGGATTCTTAACCACTGCGCCACCAGGGAAGTCCCTCCAATTCTTTTTTATTTCTCACATTTTCCTCATTTTAAGACATTATTTGTTGTATTTATTCACTCTAGTCTTCATTTTTGAGATGACTTTTTCTTTCTGATCTTTCCTGGGTGTTTTACTCCTCTTTTAAAATCTTTTTTCAAATCACTTTATTTCAGAGCTTTTCACATTGTAATTTACATTTCCCCTTACAGTTTTTATCATTTTCTTTTAGCTAATTCTGAAGTATTATGATAGCTATAGTTTTCTTTCCTTTTGCGGGTATGTTTTTCTGATATGGTTTCATTGTCCAAACAGATATTATTCTTCTCTGGTTCTCCTATTTAAAAAACAAAACAAAACAAAATGAAACAAACAAGAAAAACACTTTGAATGAGATTCAATTGTGATCCTTTTTCTTTGCTCATATTTTAAGTGGAATGAGTTGTACTGTACTCCTACAAGGGAGAAGCAGCCCAGGACAGATTTTCTAGATTCTGTCAAGAACTGTGCAGGGTCTAGGATTTTACCATATTTGTAAGTTAACAAGTTAGCATGCCACAGTTTCATGGATGTTTACAGAAGACATGAGACTCCTATATCAAAGACAAAGGACTTTGTTACTAATGGTAAAAGCAGTAGTTGAAGTGTCAGCATGCTCTTCATTTGTGCTGGCTCCCTATGTCCCCCAAGTTCCTTGGGGGAGATGCAGAGGGACCCCCATGGATGCCTTCACACCCAGTGGGCTATGCTATAGGAGGGAAACACTGAGCTTGGGGGAGTCCCCACTTTCATAGTATTTGGGAACAAGACTGTAATTTGGGGTGGAGGTGGGGAAGACATTACTTCACCCCTCAAGGTTGCTTGCTGCAAACAAAACCCTGAGAAAATGGCCCAGGTAAAGAGTGGTCAATACGTTGCATTCTGGCCTACCTAGAAAGAATGTGCATGGACTCGCAGGGCCTGGGTCAGATGGCCTCCCCCAACAGCTTTCAACTCTGTTGTTTGTATGATGTGATTTTTTAAAAATATGGGCTTGAACTTTCTGAGATTTTCTACGTTGCTCACCCACCACCTTTTATCTGGATCTCCTATTTCCTTTGCCTCTGCTATCCCTACTCATATAAGTTTCTCCTCAATGTGGGACTTTTTTTTTTTTAATATTTATTTTATTTATTTATTTTTATTTTTTGGCTGTGTCAGGTCTTAGTTGTGGTACATGAGATCTTCATTGCAGCATGCGGGATCTTTCATTGCGGTGCACAGGCTTCTCTCTAGTTGTGGTGTGCGGGTTTTCTCTCTCTAGTTGTGGTGTTCAGGCTCCGGAGTGTGTGGGCTCTGTAGTTTGCTGCACACAGACTCTCTAGTTGAGGCGTGTGGCTCAGTAGTCGTGGCACGTGGGCTTAGTTGCCCCGTAGCATGTGGGATCTTAGATCCCGGACCAGGGATCGAACCTGCATTCCCCTGCATTGGAAGGCGGATTCTTTACCACTGGACCACCAGGGAAGGTGGGACTTTTTTGGGAGGAGGGTGCTTTGGTCATTTCAGGGCCCCCAGACCACTTCAGCATTATCAGACCTTTCTGTAGTCTCATCATACTCAAATGCATATTGGAGCCTGCAGAGTCTGTCTTGATTTCTGCTGCTGTTCTCACAACAGCCTGCTCAATTGTCAATTCCCAGAACACCTGATGGTAGTTTTAGGGTTCTCGGATTCCCAGGACCTTCAAAATCGCCTTTGGCTTCTGTACTTCCTTTCATATTCTTCCTGACACCACGAGGGTCTTGTTTTCTCATTTTGGAATCTGTGGCTCTTTATATAGCCTGATTTTATTACAGATGTTAGCTGAGGGTTTTGAGTTTTGTTCTTGTCATTAAATGGGAGGATACAGGATGATTCAAACATTAGACTGCTACCACTACCATATTCCCAGAAAACTCTCAAGACTTAGTTTTCCTGTGTACTTTTTGAACTGTTTGAATTTTTTTTTTTTACCATATTACTTAGAAAAATAATTTAAAAGAAAATATTGGACTAGGAGTAAAGATTTTACTCCCTTCTACCACCGAAATGAAATGAAATAAAAAGATGGTGGTGATAAATGCAACTGATACAGAAAATTAAGGGAGATGAGGGAAAGCTTGTGCTGCTAATTTAAAGGACCTTGTTAGAAAAGGTGACCTTCAAAAAAGCCCTGAAAGGGTGAGGGGTGGGCCCTGTGGATATCAGGGGGGAAGGCCTACAGGCAGAGAAGAGCCAGTTCTGAGTTCTCGGGGTGGGGGGAGTGTGCTCAGATGTTTGAGGAACAGCAAGGAGGCCAGGGTGGCTGGAACAGAGAGAAGAAGAGGAAAAGACGCAGGAATGAGGTCAGAAAGACATGGCGGGGGGAGGTGGGTACCAAGAAGGAGAGGATCTTGGAGGCCATTGTAAGGAGTTTGGCTTCTTTGACTGAGATGGGGAGCCACTGGGGGTTTTGAGAAGGGTGACGTGATCTGACATCACTTAGTGTCTTTCTGCAGCTGGGTGAGAATGGTCTGTAAATGGCAAGGGCAAAAACAGGCAGGTCACTTCAGAGACTTTTTAAATTACCCATATTGCAAATACAGGTGTGTCTAATTTCAAAGCCAGTTCTCCTACCACTATACCTTATGCACTGAAGTGGTCATAAGGGTGATTAACTTCTAATGTATGGGTAGTTATTTTTTCCCCAAAACTGCTATATTACAAATGAGCCATGAAAATATACTTTAAAAAAATCATCTTAAGACCCGCTCACTACAGTTTTGCATATGTAGTGTCTTAAGTTCTTTTATTTTTCCATTAGAAGCTATTCGCCCAAGAGAAGAAAAACTGACTAGCTTTAGTAATATAATAGCATTGAGAAATTCAAACCAGCACTTATGACTCAGTCTACTAGGGACTGAAAGCAGCAGTGGGGCAATTTTGTAAAGGTTCTTCTTTATTGATCTTATAATTAAAAAATAACCATTGGGTTGCAGACATGATCTTGAAATAAAGTAATATTTTTCCAAGAAAAGGATGTGGTAGAGACTGCCAGTTGTTTGACCAGTAACTATTTTTCCTTTCTTCCTTCCTGCTTTTGCTGGAGGTGGCAATATACCCAGCTGAAAACAAAAACAAAAACAAAAACCTGTATTTCCCAATTTCCTTGCAGCTAGGAGGTCACGTGATACCATCCTGGCCAGAGAGAAGTAAGTGGGGTTTTCAGGAAAGGTCTTTAGAAGGGAAAGATTTGGCTGGCTTGGCCTTTTGGTCTTTGCCTTTTCTCTTTTCCTCCTTCATCCTTTCTGGAACTTGAATGTGATGGTTAGAGTCACAGCATTCATCTTATAATCATGAGAGAAAGGCCAAGAAAAAGCTAAGAAACTTTGGCCCTCACACCTTTGAGCCACAGAAATAATATTAGAAACTGCCAACCTCCAGATTCAGTGTTATCTTGTTTAAGCCTCAGCCATTTGAGTTTTTATTAAATGTAGGAAAACACAGTTTCTAATTCAAGAGATCTATCCAACCCATCATTAAACATACTTTGGAAAGAAGTAACATTTCTGAATTTTCACAGACTACATGTGCCTGTTATGCTAAACATGTACACTGAGGTCTATCTTTTACTTCTCTTTGAAGAATGCTCACTTTTTCCAAGAAGAAAAATATTCCTTGTATTTATCTATGAGGAAGGAAATGCAAGATAGGAAATTAACATTCTAAAGGAAAACAACAGTGGAGCTCAAACAAATAATATTTCTGTTCATCTTGAATTATTAATAAAAAGCATGGTACATTTTATTATGAAAATAAGTGATATTGTGGCATCATAATAATGTTCAGATGGATAGGGTGTGGTACAGTATCCTTTTGCCAACCTTAAAAGTTATGTTCCTGAAAACCATGCCAAGAGAACATGTGGCTGACGAACTGAAACACTTCATGAGGAATGTGGAGGCAAGAACAAAAATATGGCAGGAGGAAGCCAAAAAAAGTACATTAAAAAAAAAAATTTATTTATTTTATTTTTGGCTGCGTTGGGTCTTCGTTGCGGTGTGCGGGCTTCTCCTTGTGGTGGCTTCTCTTGTTGCCGAGCATGGGCTCTAGAGCGCAGGCTCAGTAGTTGTGGCGCACAGGCTTAGCTGCTCCGTGGCATGTGGGATCTTCCCGGACCAGGGATCGAACCTGTGTCCCCTGCATTGGCAGGCAGATTCTTAACCACTGTGCCACCAGGGAAGCTCAAAAAAGTATATTTTTTAAAATGTTCACTAATATAAAACAGCCTGTAACAGAGAAGAACAAACCTGACTTCGTATTGGACCTATTCCTTTAGTTCTAACCCTGGTGCTCTGTTGCCTGTGCTTAGTCATGCTGGCTCTGCACCTTTGTAAAAGAATGTTGCCTATAGCTGGAAATGATAGCCCATTCTCAAGGCTCTGACCTTTAAAGGTATAACACTTTTTCCATCATTTCAAGATAAAAAGTTGCAGAACAGAGAATAACATTTGTCTTGTTGGAGGTTTATAGGAACATTGTGACCAGGCCTAAGTGGACAGCTGCAAGAACAAAGAATTCCGGCACCAAGAAGTTTACAACAAACAGCCACACCCCCTCCCCTTCTAGTATAAAAGGTGCATGAATTCTGAGTCAGGTAAGATGGTTCTTTGGGACACTAGTCCACCATCTTCTTGGTCTGCTGTCTTTCCGAATAAGGGCACTATTCCTTGCCCCAGCACCTCATCTCTTGGTTTATTGGCCTGTTGTGGGGTGAGCAGTATGAGCTTGGACTCAGTAACAAGCTCACTAAACAAAGGTCATATCAATGACATTATGGACATACATATACATAATTAATAATGAGTGCCATACAATTCATTTTCTTTGTTATTCCTTACTCACCAAGAAATTTTCAGAACTTGTTTGTCTCTCATTGTTTTAATGAGATCTTGTAAATTTGTTTTACTCTTATGGGAGTGAAGAGAAATTGCATTTTTTCTTTCTCTCACAAGGAGACTCTGAACCAATATTTCCTTGTTGGTTCTTCTGTGCTCTGCTGTTAGTTCTACCTCTCTCCAACTTGCCCAGTTTCTTATCTCAGACCAACTGGGTAGCTGGACTAGCTCAGAAGGCTCTCTGACCTGCCATCACTTCTTCTGAAACCATTAGGAAAGTATGAATTTTAAGAAAAGGGGAAAGGAGGAGAGTTTAAAAGCAGCAAATAAAAATAAGAATCTTTCATTTGTATAACTGTAGTTTTTAAAGTATTTCACATTATATCATTGGAATCTCACATCCAACCTGTGAGGCAGGTAGAGTGTCCTTTCCATTTTGCAGAGGAGGAAATTAAATAGCCCAGGCTATATCATGAAAATAGTTAATGACAAAGCCTGGACCAGAGTCCTCTGCTTGTTCAACTGCCCTAACCTACACTCTAAGGAACATTACCTTAGAAATGGAAGATCAATTCAAGCTCTTAAGATGACTCAGAAACAAGCAAAACAATAGGTTTTGTTTTTTTTTTTCAAGAAAAGCACCATTGGGTTTTATTTGTTTGTTTGTTGGATGGTTTTGGTTTTTGTTTTTGTTCTTTTCTTTTTTTTTTTTTTTGGTTCTTAGACTAGATCCCACTAACAGTGTACAGGAACTTTTGTGTTCAAAAGCTTCAGAATCTATAAAGTTAAACAATACCCCAAATGTAATGTAAAATATAACTAAGAAACATGTTACGGTCCTGATATGAAAACTATCAAGAGGAACTAATGAAAAACTTTTTCCTTATTTTAAAAGAATCCTTTTTGTCCATGATAAACACTCTCTATGATGTAAAAGGGTCTAAATTTTTAAAAACAGCTTTGTGTGTATTCTTCCAGAAATGTTATGTTTGTATATAAATATTCTATAGTACATGTATTACAGATATTCTATAATGTATAAACTCTATGCTACATGTAATCTACATGTCTGTATCCTGTAAATGGCATCACAGAGTTCATACATACCTGCTATCATCTGCATCATTCTCAGAGATGTCACCTCTTAGCAGAAAACCTGTCCTTCTCCAGACCTCTTGGACTTTAGATCTTTGCCTTCCTCATCCCCAGGAACCTATTCTCTTCCACCTTATCCAGGCACTTTAAAATCATTCCTTTGAACCCCATACTCTGACTACAACTGCTGCTGCCTTCTACCTTAGTTGCTACTTCTCTTTTCTGTTAACAACTTTCCAGATGTTGTTAAGCTCTAGATTCATCCGCTCTTATTTCTTCTCTTGCTTTCTTTGTTCTTGTGGCTTTATTCTTGTTTTATTCCTTTACTGACATTTTGGTGGAGTTTCAGGAGGGTTCACTCCCTCCTGAAGGGAGGGCCGATTGAGAGTGCACACAAGGGGTCAGAAGCCTCTCTTCTCTGAAGCCAAGTGTTTGCCGCGCCCACCACCTGAAAGGTGTATGTGTACAAAAGTGAGGAGCTGCATCTGCCCAGACATTTGAAGATAACAAGACTTACTGCAGAGGGTAGAAACCAGGTGGTAATAGCTGAACATTATGTAATATATTTTGTATAAAGGAGACATTTTAAAAATTACTTTTAAGATGTTTTATTCTAATCTTGTCCTTTAAAATATCTACTACTGAACTTCAACTCATGTTACAGCAAGCATTTCAATTACCCAAAAAGTTTTCCTTAAAATAGACAATGGTTTAATTACCATTTGGAACTGACATCACAACTAACTAGGAGAATCCAAGTCTTACTAAGATGAGTGACAGAGATGATAAACGAGAAGAGAGAAAGGAAGAAAAGAAGACAAGAAATGGAAGTGAATGCATTGATCAAAGCACTCCGTAGAAAGCAGTTGAAATCTAACAGAACTAATAATAAGGGGCAAAAGAGTTCAAGGTGCAAACTGTCAGGAACCTAGGAACCCAGAGAAAATGGGGATAAATTCTGTATGAACTCTAGGTGATTTCCAGTTGAAAAACCAATTAGCAGACCTTTAAATCTCAAACACTGGATACCACAATTCAATTACATCCCCAAAAGGAACCAGAAAGGTTCCCAAATAGTTGTGCTACTTCATTATACTCCTGTAACAGAAACTGTTTGCTTAGACTTAAAACCAACAGTTTCAATTCAGTAGCCTCCATCCCAACACATCTCTAAAGCAGTCATTTTCTCGCTGGCAGGTGGCCCTCCGGCCATCCTGAGCTACTGCACGGCCTCCACAAACCTTGCACCCCTGTCTCTCCGGCTGCATGCTGCTCCCCCATCCTGGAGCTCCTCTTTCTCCCCCTGCCTGACTCCCCAGGGATCTGTGTATCTTCCCTCCTGTCACTTCTTCCAGGGGTCTTTCTGGCACCTTTGATGTTGCCTTGACAGGTGGCAGCCCTGACTCTCAAGCATCATACACACCTGCTAACTCAGAACCTCCCCTTGTTCTGTTGTCATTGCTTGTGATGTGTATCCTTGAAGGCAGAACTTTTCTTTCAACTTTTTTTTTTTAAGCTATTGCATTATTTATTTATTTATTTTTGGCTGTGTTGGGTCTTCGTTGCTGCACGCGGACTTTCTCTAGTTGCAGTGAGCAGGGGCTACTCTTCATTGCGGTGCGCGGGCTTATCATTGCGGTGGCTTCTCTTGTTGTGGAGCACGTGCTCTAGGCGCGTGGGCTCAGTAGTTGTGGCTCACGGGCTCTAGAGTGCAGGCTCAGTAGTTGTGGCACACGGGCTTAGTTGCTCCGTGGCACGTGGGATCTTCCCGGACCAGGCATCGAACCCCTGTTCCCTGCATTGGCAGGTGGATTCTTAACCACTGGGCCACCAGGGAAGTCCCTTCTTTCAACTTTCGATCCCAGGGCTGGCCCAGCACCCACCATACAGAAAAGGCTCAGTCTGTGTTTTTGAATGACTGATTAATGAATAGATCTATAATCATCGAGCACAATATGTTTCAATAAACAATCTCCACAGTATGACTCTAAGAATAACATTTTTCTAATATTGTTACACTAATCTTTATATGAGCATAACTCAAGAGTTTTCACTACCATCTTCTTAAAGTATGGGATTTAAGCATTCTTCTTTAAATATGCGATGTTTTACTGGAAGCTTTTGATTCTTTTATTTTAACCAGAGATCTAGCCTATAAATAATCCATACAAAATAGTCAGAATGCCCCATAATACATACTAATTTATTCAGTCAGCAAGAACTTAATCTAGGTACTGAGAACATATCAGCAAACAAAAAAGAGTCCCTGCTCTCCTGGAACTTACATTCTAGTGGGAGGTGATAAGCAGTATAAAAATTATATGTCAACTGATGAATAAAGAAAAATAAAGCAAGGTAAGGCAGTAAAGAGTGACTGGGGAGAATTTGCATAATTAGAGTCAAGGAAGGCCTTTCCAATAAGGGGACACTTGAGCAAAGACATGAAGAAAGTAAGGGCTATAGGTGTGTGGATAACTAGGAATGGCATCTCAGATATAAGAGCAGCAAGTACAGTGGCCCTGATGTGGGAGTGAGCCTGGGGTTTTGAAGAACTACAAGGAAACCAGTGAGGCCAGAGCAATGAGAGACAGGGAGAGTTGTAAGATGTGAGGTTAGGAAAATAGCAGGGGCCAGATTCCATGGAACCTTCTGGGCCATAGTAAGGACTTTGTACTTTATTCTAAATGAGATGGGGAGCTCTGGGAATGCTGAGAACTGAAGAGGGACTTGAGCTTGAAATGGTCACTCTGGCTGCTGCATAGGAGACCAGTGAAGGTGGTTTCAATGACCCAGTAATCCAAGAGAGAGATGATGGTGGCTTGGACCAGTGTTATAGCAGACGGGATAATGAGAAATACTCAGATTCTGGATATATTTTAAAGGTGACATTAAAAGGATTTTAAGGTGGAGTGTGAAAGAAATTGGTGAGTCCAAGGATGAAGTTTCTAACTTGAGCCACTAGAAGATGGAGTTGCCACTTGCTGAACTGGGGAAGATTTGGGAAGAAATGGGTTTAGGGAGTTAGCAGAAGCTATTGATGCCCTGTCCTGCCTCCCCTGGGCATACTTCTGAGCTAACTTACGAGCTTGGCCTCCTTGTAAGTAGCAGTGGACAGTTCCCACGCACTCTGACACCTTCCACCCCGTGCTTGTCCTCATCCCTCTACTTCCCTGCCTCCGGAATCTCTCCATTGCTGGGAAACTTGTTCAGCCTGGCTGCAGAGCAGCCCCAAAGTGCTGGGGACCTATATCCTCCAGGGATCCCTCTACCAGTGATAAATGGGGGAGGGAGTTATTGGATAAATAACCCAGCTTCTCTCCCTGGGTGGGACAATCCTGAGATGCCTTCTACGAGATTCCTCAGAGGGTATCCAGTACGAAGGAGCTTCAATTCCCACAGTAGTGACCCGCTCCTTAAAACACCCTTTGTTAACTTTTCTCCCTTCTCTTTCTTTCTCCTCGTTTCCTCACTTGTACTTCCTGGGGTAATCTCCTGCATAAATTAGCTTTTGCTGCATAACAAACCGCTCCAAAATTTAGTGGCTTAAAACAACTATTATTTTTGCTCATGATTCTGTGGGTTAGCAATTTGGGCTGGATTCAGCTGGGTGACTCTTCTGCTGGTCTTGCCTGGGGTCACTTAGTGGCTACAACCATCTGGCAGCTTGACTGGAGGTGGATGGTTTATGAGAACTTCTGCTGATAGATGATAGATGCTAGCTGTCAGCTGGTTGATTTAAGAGGCTTCAGATGGGATGGCTCATCTGCTCCCCATGCTCTCTCATCCTCCACTAGGCTAGACTGGGACTCTTCACATGGCAGTCCTTAGGGTAGCGTCCTCAGGGCACAAAGGGAAACACAAAGCCACCAAAGCATCATGAGGCCTGGGGTCAGAAGTCTCACAGTGTCACTTCTATGCACTCTTTTGGTCAAAGCAAGTCACAACCCCAGGCCAGATTCAAAGGGTGAAAGAAATTCCACTTCTTCACAGGAGTGATGTCAAAGTCACACTGCAGGCACACAGGAGGGAAGAATGTTGAGGACATCTTTGCAAACAATCTCCCCATCTCCCTGACTCCCCAAGGTAACTACTGCTCTAAGTCCTTGTTTCAGTGTCTGCTTTGGGGGAGTCCAAACTAAGATGGGGGTGGCTGGGAATCAAAGCTCTGGTTTGGACATGCAAAGTCTGAGATGCTTATTGGAGAAATCCAAGGAGGGATTTTGAATTAGCAGTGGGATAGGAGGCTGCAATTCAGAACCGAGGTCTGGGCTAGAGATACTCCATTTGGGAGTCGGGGAAATATACCTAGGTATGTAAAGTAGTAAGCGTGGATCCGAGCACATAGGGAATGGGTGTGGCGAGAGAAGAGGTCAGAAGCCTGAGCTCTGGCCCACTCTAGTGCTGAGAGGTCAAGGAGAGGAACAGGAGCCAGCAAAGGACACTGACAAGGAGCAGCCAGTGCAGTCCTGGGGTGACCGTGGTGTCCTGGAGACCAAGAGTGATAAACTGACAGGGAAGAGCATTCCCTCCACTCTCCAGGTAAAGTGATGCGGAGATCATTGCTTCACATGTGCCAGCATTTTGTAATCATCTTCATTGTTTTCTCATTTCTCATTCACTTGTAAGAATTATTTTACAACTCAAGGGCAGAGGTAAGTAAAACATTTACTGTTGGGTGGGTCTTTTAACCTGGAAGATGCTGAGAAGGAAGCCAAGGAGAGGCAACGGCCCTCAGATTCAGCACACTAACAAGTTTAACCAGTCTCTGCAGCCCTGGGGAGTTTTCACGTTTTTTATACAGTTTAGACCTGGATATGGGAGTTACCATGGTTCTTACAAAGGAACTAGAGGATCAGCCATTTATAAATTCATATTTAATGGGACTTCCCTCGTGGTCCAGTGGTTAAGACTCCACGCTCCCACTGAAGGGGGTGCAGGTTCGATCCCTGGTTGGGGAGCTAAGATCCCACATGCCGCACAGCGTGGCCAAAAAAAAAAAAAAAATCATATTTTAAAGGAAGTCAACGTGATATCGTTTATTTACAATTAGCTTGTGATCAGGCATTATCCACCCTCCCACCCGCCCCATCTATTCTGTTGTGCTCTTCACACCTTTTTTTTTTTTTGGCAGCACCTCGGGGCTTGCAGGATCTTAGAACCCAGCCTGGCAGTGAAAGTGCCGATCCTAACCACTGGACTGCCAGGGAATGCCCTCTCACGCCTCATTTTAATGGTTTGGTCCCTTCCCCTCCCCCGGGAGTAACAACTTACCTTTCCCCTCCAAGCCTTCCTGAACTTTTTCTTGTCATGCATCCCAGGTATAGTAATGCTATAATTTCCTGGATAGTACATCCTATGCCTAAAAGAAAGAAAAAGAGCCTACCTTAAAACCTGGGTTCCACTCATAACTAGAAAATTTTTTCCATTCCCTGTAAACAATTACTAAGAAGCTTTAAATATGTTTACTGTTAATAACTAAAATCTCAAAATACTTCTTTTGAAAAGATAAGGCAATTTTCCTTCTCTCTCCATGCAGTGGTTGCCAGATGGCAACTGCCCCCCTCCTTCCATGAGCATCCTGGGATCACCTCCCAAATAAACACTTGAACCCAAATCCACGTCTCAGGGTCCGCTTTGAGGGGAGCCCAAGGCAAGACAGTGGTCTTCTGAACACCTGGAATGTCTAGCAGCATTGGGCCCAAACTTCACCTGGCAAAAAATGGTGAAACCAGAGGCAGCTGACGCTTTCATGGCCACATGTGTCCCGTGCCGCCCCACCCGCAGGTTTGGATAGCCCTCCCTGGGACTGGCCAAGGAGGCATCTCAGTTTGCAGCCCTGCACATGTAAGGTACAGGCATGGGAAGTTCTCCTTTCAAGCAGTGAGAGAAGGGACACAATGAACAGACACACTTCGAAACCATAGTACAATCTATGCCATGCATGTAATTGAAAAATTAAATATATAATTAAACAAAAATAACTTCCTTTAATAACTATTCTGTTATTCTCATATTCTGTCATTTTTTTTTTCTTTTTCTGAATTTTTCTTTTTCTGGTTCTTTATTTTCTCAAGTTGGGATATCAAGAGTTTCAAGAATTTGCTCATTTGCTTTGCTTAATCTTTTGTCCTTTGGGCTTTGGTTACTTCATTGGCTTGAGTGCTTTCAGGAGGACATTTAATGCTTCAACCCCAATTAGCGAGCTCTCCTGGAAGAAAGAACATGCCACCGTCATTTCTAAATTAATTCTACAACCTCACAAAATTTGATTTCCATAAAAGAATGTGAAAATCATCTTAGATAATTTAGGCAGGAATTTCATCTGACAAATGTGAGATTTGATTCTTTCAAATAAAGACATGGAAAGCAAGATTGCTTTCATGTGAAAGAAACACATGATTTAAACTTTTTCATATCAATTACTCATAAAACTTTCTTTCCCTAGATTTACTTCTAAATACAAACTGAGAATTAGTATTAACATTTTAAGACCATTAGTCTTTTATTTGATTTTAAGACATGGTTCATGTTCCCATTCCCCAGGTGTTTAAAGTGAAGGTTTCACAATCACAGTGATAGAATCATAGGGAGCAACTGCAGTCACTGCCACATCTGAAGCCTATTCTTTGAAAGGTAATGCCAAGTTCTTAAGCTGGGGCTAAAAATAATGTGAGTTGTTTTGTTTTTTTTTTAATTTTTATTTATTTATTTATTTATTTTTGGCTGTGTTGGGTCTTAGTTTCTGTGCGAGGGCTTTTTCCAGTTGCGGCAAGCGGGGGCCACGCTTCATCGCGGTGCGCGGGCCTCTCACTATCGTGGCCTCTCTTATTGCGGAGCACAGGCTCCAGACGCGCAGGCTCAGTAGTTGTGGCTCACGGGCCTAGTTGCTCCGCGGCATGTGGGATCTTCCCAGACCAGGGCTCGAACCTGTGTCCCCTGCATCGGCAGGCAGATTCTCAACCACTGCGCCACCAAGGAAGCCCAATAATGTGAGTTTAAAAATAGAACCTCAACATGCATTTATTTAAGAAGTGATGGCTCCTTCAAAAGAATGGTTCTCAATATATTTTGAATCACCGTGGATCAAACATACTTAGAACCAGTTTCATCCTTTGGGGTTGAAATTGATTTCTGAGCTTAGGGTGTATTCTTTTGAGTACCTCAATGGTGCCAAGTATTTCTTCTTTGAGAACAAGTTAATCTTTTAAAAAACTGACAAAGGTAATTTGGCAACAAGACTAGTGAATAAGATAAGTAGTCAAACTAGTGGGATTGGTTTTGCAAAACAAGCCTAGCAGTAAAATAATGAGACTCAGAAATTGCCTCTGAGATGGGTCTATAAGTGTTTGGGCGCTGCAGCAGCATTGCTGGCAGCTGCAGCTCCCTGAGGGCAGGGCCTGTGACCATTTTGCCAATTACTGGACCCCCAGCATCTACTATAGTGGCTGGTGCATTGTGGGTGCTCGATAAATACTGGTTGAAAGACTGAATGAATAAACGGATAAACTGACAGTGGTGCTAATTCTATGATACTCGTTGAATGCATATATTTGTAATAGTTGTTTTTTGAAGGAAAATAGCTTCCGTAATTTGCAAATTTGACTATAATCTGATGGTTTATAGGAAATGCCCCAAGCTACTCAACTTAATTTTCTTTCTTTTGACATAATACCATCTTAGGATATAGTCCATTTTGCAAAATAAAAAAAGCACTTTTACAGTGAGTATGTTGGGTAGATAGGGTAAACAGAATCACCCCCATTTTATAGATTAGAGCACTGGGATGCTGGACAGTTAAGTAATTTGTCCAACATTAGTGCTATTAGTTAGAATATGTTTGGCCAGTAATAATGGAAATCCTAACTTATACTGACTAATGCCCATTTCTGACAAAACCACTGGGAAAGGGCAGGGGATTACCCATGGCACTGGGGATGAAGCTGGCTTCTCCTAAAGTGCTAGGGTGTATGGGGCAGGGTGGATGCCTGAGCAAGATTGGGGTGTTACTGGGAAGGGGGCAGATGGGAGTTGATCCCAGAGAGGTACTGTGTCCCCACAGTCACAACTAATAACTAGAAGAAATGGCACTCAAACCTAGCTCTTCTGAAATCAAATGCAGTGCTTTTGTTTTAAGGGAACATGCTGTAATGAACAGTTCATCTTACAGCAAGTTTTTAAGGATTAACAAATTTTATCCAGAGAATATATCAGCAGTTTTATTCTGGATGAAAGTTAAATTTCTGCGTCTTATGTGTTTTGATTCAGTTTCATACATTTCACAAATCAAAAGTTGTGGAGAGAATGCAAATCATGCACATTTCTGTTTATTGCTTTGTTTCTTAATTTAAAGTGGTACTACATTCCTAGAATCCTTCTGGTAGCATTATTCTAAGTCCTTTATTAACAAAATTTAAGAGAGTCTGCAGGATGTATTCCAGTAATTTTTGAAGTGGTGGTCTTTAATATTTCTCCACAGAGAAGAATCAATGTTTCCTATGAGTTTCTACCCTAAATCCTCCTAAGAAATTCCAGAGTTAAAAAAATATCAGATTTATAATTAGCATCCTTAAGGTGCATACCATGCCAGTGTCACAGACCTTGCAGGTGGCCCAATAGCCATTCTCCCTGTTGTCTTTACTCACAGAACTATTCTGGGCACAGAGTGGCTGGTTAAAATATTGAATTCTCAGCCTCTCTTATTCTTGTGGGTACTGTCAACTGAAAAAAAAAAAATGCACAACCTAAAAGTTGAGAATGATGTTTTATTTGGCAGACAAAACTGAGGACTTAAGCCCAGGACGCGGCCTCTCAGGTGCTCCGAGGGACAGCTCCAAAGAGGTCAGAGAGGATATAGAGTTTTCACAACAAAGACCAGGGAGTCAGAACTTCAAAAGATTACTGTCAATTAAAGAAAACCAGACATCTCAGGTTAATGAATTTAGTACTTTCCTATATGTGGGAAGCTGCAAGAGTCTGGGTTTATTGAAATCATTCCTTTGATAGGCACCTTAGCTGTCTAGGGCCAGTATCCTGTGCTTTCCCATCCTGAGTCCCCTGAGGGTGCACCGTTGGGGGTGGCTGCAGTGGCTTGAGGGCTGCAACATCCTTTATTTCCTGATATGGCAGGCAACATTTTTCATTCACAGTACCATATAGCATAGTTCTGGCCAATTCTCAATTCTCTTAACAGTGGGTTGGTGGAGCTTCTGGGAACATGCCCATTGCCCTTCCCCTCTCCTTCTGGCCTGACTCATGGACATGATGCTTGACGGTGGAGGAGCCATCTTGCCAGCATGAAGATGGAAGAAACATCCTAAGGATGGAGGACTGGGGAGCTAGGAGGAACCTGGGCCCTTGATGACTTCCTTGAGCAGCTGCAGCAGCCTGGACTGCCCAGTTTTCAACTCCTACCATGTGAAAAACAAATCCGTATTTGGTAAAGCCATTGTAGTTGGGTTTCTATTTACATGCATCCAGATGCAATGCCTGACTGACAGATTCAGCACTTCCGTTTTTGCATTCTTTAAAGCTCCAAGAAAAAGACTGATAACAGGACCACTGCTACACAAAATCCTCCCCTGCCTAACCTAATGAATACAATTCATTCTTCTATGATGTGTTTCTGTGACAATGGTTAGCTCATATGCAATTGGCATATAGGATTATGAGGACAGCATAACATGGAAGTTGCATTGGTTTATATGCTATTTTTCACAGCACATTAATATTTTGAAATACTATATGAAGATCTTAGAGGAAAAAACTGAAAATCCTGCAAAAATACCTTCCTTTAGTGCAGGTAGTGGCTATTTAGTGGCTTCAAGAACTACCAATCTTCCCCCAACATTAAGCTATCTGGCAAAAGGCAACTGAAGGGCAGCTGAAGAAGCTGGGTGTACATATAATTCATTTAATTCCAGAAGATGTTTTTCCTCCAGTGAAGGTGATCTGTAATTCTGTCACGTGTCTACATCTCAAAGGAGGTAGTGCGAGCCCTCGGTCTTAGTGCTGCCAAGACTGATGCTCTGAAGGTGGGTGCAGATGCACGTGCAGATTGAATGTGCTAATATTTTTATCAGAATTATAATTGTTTTTGTAGTGCTCTGGTTACAACGTTGCATAGAATTTAAGCAGTTTGCACCAGGCGCATTTCCCCCAATTGCAGTTGATTTTAGAGCACGATTTTGCAAAATTCAAGTTTTTAAAAAAGGAATGCATATATCCACTAAAGCAGAAATGTCTGATTCTTAGAAATAGACATTAACCCTTGCCAGGACTGCCATTAAGAGCCTGGGTAGATTAAAAAAACAAAACAAAACAAAACAGAACGAAAAAATACCTGTCTCGGGAATTCCCTGGTGGCCTAGTGGTTAGGATTCTGAGCTTTCACTACCATGGCCCGGGTTCAATCCCTGGCCAGGGAACTGAGATCCCGCAAGCTGCTCGGCATGGCCAAACAAATAAATGAAACCAAAAAAAAAAAAACCTGTCTCATTAGAACTTTAAAAAACGTATTGAGTAATGAAAATAATACTATGACATGAATGACCTAGCTATAGAGAAGAGTCTTGTGTACAGTACTGTTTTCTATATAAGGGAAGTCATTTTAACCTTTGCAAGTAATCATATGTTCTATTTGCAATGAATTCTGGAAACAATTTATCCCACAGAGCAAGTCTTTTCTAATTCCTGTCTCACCAAGCAGGGTCTGAGCAGAATCTTTCATGCACCTTTAATGTGTCATGATGAACAACAGTGCTACTCATTCAAAGACAATACCATCAACAACCTGTGTAAATCCGATCTCTGCTCCCACTAGAAGAGACAATCTAAACTCACCACCCACCCATTAAGCCAAACAACAAACTTAAAAATTAGAGCCTGGAAGAAGAAAAGGGTGAGGAGACAAGTAGATATATGAAACTTTTTCTCTTAACTAAAGTTCAGAAAATTTGTGATCACTTATAAATTCTTTGTAGAGAAGTAGGTATAGCTTTTTCCCCTCCTACTTCAAGTCCTAACCAACAAGGTCCCTTATGATCTGCCTCCTGCCCTGCCCACCTCTCTGATCTAATTTCCCAGAGTCCCACTGTTACACATTCCACTCCAAAGCCACACTGACTGTTTTGCTGGCCCTCCTGTTCCTCCAACACACCAAGACTCTTCCCATCACAGGGCCTTTGCACATGCCTTTCCCTATGCCTAGAACAGTCTTTCCCCAGATTGTCACCAGACTCATTCTCTCACCTCATTCAGGCCTCTCTTTGAATGTCACCTCAGAGAAGCCTTTCTAACTCCTGTATCTAAAAAGCCACCACCCACCTCACATTCCCAGTCTCTTTCACTCTGCTTTTCCCATAGAGCATTGATCATTACTAGGCATAAGTAATATATTTATTGTGTATTTATTGGCTCTTCTCCACTAGCATGTAAGCTCCCCAAGTGCAGAGACGTCATCTACGTTGTTCACTGCTGTATCCTAGGGCCTAGAAGAGTGGCAAGCAAATATCATTCCAAAATATTTACTGAGCAGCTGCTATGTGCCAAGCACTGTTCTAGATGCTGAGCATATAGTAGTGAACAAAACAAAAATCTTTGCCCAATGGAGCTTATAGTCTCATGACACATAGTAAGTGTTTGATAAATATTTATTGACTGAATCCTCACAATTGTAATCCAATTCCACTAAAATAAACATTTTGCCCCATAAACTCATTATAATGCATGTTAACGTCACCCTAGTTGTATCAGTTTCCTGTGGCTGTGTAACAAATTACTACAAACTGGGTGGCTTAAAAAACCAAAAATTTATTCTCTCACAATTCTGGAGGCCAGAAGTATGAAATCAGTGTCACTGGGTCAAAATCAAGGTGTCAGCAGGGCCTTCTCGCTCTGGTGGCTTTAGGGGAGGATTCATTCCTTGCCTCTTCCAACTTCTGGTGGCTGCTGGCCTTCCTTGCTGTGGCGACATCACTCCAATCTCTGCCTCCGTCTTCACCTCCTCCACTATGTCTCTGTCAAATCTCTGTCCACCTCTCTCTTACAAGAATGTATGTGATGGGGGCTTCCCTGGTGGTGCAGTGGTTAATAATCCACCTGCCAATGCAGGGGACATAGGTTCGAGCCCTGGTCCGGGAAGATCCCACATGCCACGGAGCAACTAAGCCCGTGTGCCACAACTACTGAGCCTGCACTCTAGAGCCCGTGAGCCACAACTACTGAGCCCACAGGCCACAACTACTGAAGCCCGTGCGCCTAGAGCCCATGCTCCGCAACAAGAGAAGCCACTGCACTGAGAAGCCCGTGCACCGCAATGAAGGGTAGCCCCCGTTTGCTGCAACTAGAGAAAGCCAGCGTGCAGCAACGAAGACCCAACGCAGCCAAAATAAATGAATAAATAAACATAAAAAAAATTGTGAATCAGTATGTTTTAAAAAAAAAAGGGGGGGCTTCCCTGGTGGTGCAGTGGTTAAGAATTCGCCTGCCAATGCAGGGGACATGGGTTCGAGCCCTGGTCCGGGAAGATCCCACATGCCGCAGAGCAACTAAGCCTGTGTGCCACAACTACTGAGCCCACGTGCCACAACTACTGAAGCCTGTGCGCCTAGAGCCCGTGCTCCACAACAAGAGAAGCCACCGCAATGCGAAGCCTGCGCACTGCAACGAGGGGTAGCCCCCGCTCGCTGCAACTAGAGAAAAGCCCGCGCGCAGCAACAGAGACCCAACACAGCCAAAAATAAAAATAAATAAAATATATAAATTTAAAAAAAAGAATGTATGTGATGGCATTTAGGTCCACCGGATAATTCAGGATAACCTCCCCTTCTGAAAAGAAATCTGAGAAAAAAACACATCTGCAAAGACCCTTTTTCCAGATAAGGTAACATTTACAGGTTCCAGGAATTAGACCTGATATCTCTGGGGCCGTCATGGAGCTACTACACTAACATTCTTGTAGCTGGAGGGAAGTCCCCACCAGGAGAATACCAGGAGGTATTTTTTCTTTCTGCTTTTGTCCTTTGCCCTCCTTGGAAAACATATTTATCTCTGGAAAATGAAGAAAAGCAATGACCATTTTCATATATAACAATAGAATTATATTTTCTAAAGAATTAATGTAATAATATTTGTGACTCATTCATAAAAGTGTTTGTCTTCTATCAAGAAACTCCCACAAAATTAAGTTAATGAGCAGTGGAAGTGGCAAAGCAATACTTGAGAACAAATTGTTTTATATCTTGTACTATGAGATCCCATCATGATTTGCAGACAGAACATAAAATCCTTACCATTCATCACTTAGAGTATCTCCACATCATGAAACCGGGCTGTGACCTCAGGGTCCTTGCCACGTGCCAGTGCACGGAGTTGTGTCAGTTTCACAGGCAGAGCTGCAGCCCCACAGCCTTTGGGGTGTTCGGGAGCCCCCATGGTAAAGGATGAATAGGAATCACTAACAAGAAGGTCGTTTGGACGCTATTAAGCCTTTCTGAAGTTTGGTTTGGAGGCCCAGAATTTAAACTTGTCCTGCTTTTTTGCCTCTTGAAAAGAAACAAGTATTCTACAACTTTATTCAAAGTTATTCAAAAGTTTATTCAAGTATTTTCATAGCTTCTTTAGTGGGAATGAATATTATGGATTATATAAATATGGCCAAATTTAATCAGTGTGTAAGTTCACCCTTATTTTTCATAATAGTATTTTGGTCTTGTGAAAAATCTCATTCTTAAGTAATATATTCTGTTGATAAAGTCAGGTCTTGGGAAAGAAAGATCTGAATGAGTCTCATGAATCTTATTTATAGTGGATTCATGGTACATTTTTATTTCTTGCATCATTTTTTTTTTAAGTAAAATTATGAGAGTAAGTTGTGAATTTCTCTTTTATCAGAAAACTTAGTTTTAAAGAAAGATTTTGATTCTGATTTACTCTGTAAAATTGACAGCATACATGTTTTTTCTTGGGAGTTAAAAGTGCTTCAAATATACTCTTTCATTTATTCATGTAACATTTATTTTTTGAACACCTATTATGTGCCAGGCACAGTACTAGGCATGGGAATACAAAAGTAGACAAGACCCAGTCCCACCCTCAGGAAGCCTGCAGTGTAAAGGGGATGGTGATGAGGACACGGTTCCTCACAGACAGTGTGATGGTGCTTTCCTCGGGCTGGCCAGGACGTGGAGGGGGAGCAGAGCCCCACCAGCCTTCGGGAGGCCAGACACCTCTTGTGAAAGGGATCTGAGGCCTAACAAATGAGTAAAAGTCAGCCAATTGCTCAAACAAAGAGACTGCAGTGTGTATGTGTGCATGAAGGCCCAGAAATGAGAGAGAGGATACTGCTTGGGAAATGGAAGTGGGTTAACATGGCAAAAACTGAGAATGACAGGAAAGGGTTAAAGGAAGAGACTAGGACAGCCTCTGAGTGGCCCCCAGAGTCTGGACTTCAAAAACCACTGAAGGATTCTAAAGCAGGGCAGTGGTTTATAAAATGGTCTGCATTTTATAATGATCGTTCTAGTTGCAGAGAGAGAGTGGATTGGAGGTTGCTGAGAACAGAGGCAGAGACCTGTCAGATTGGGGTGAGAGACACTCTGGGGTGAGGGCACACACTCTGGTTACCTGAACTGGAGCTCAATGGGGATGTGGACAGACTGGAAAAATAATTTCCATTAGTAATATTCTTAAAACAAAAAGTTAGATGTGTTCATAAAGCCATGAAAAATTTTAGTGGTCTGTGGGGAACAAGTTTTCAAATCTCTTGTTTAAGCCTAATCTATCTATAAGAACAGGCTTGAAAATAGCTTTCTCTAATTTTTATTTCTAAGGTCATCTGACATTAGCCTAAATAAGTAAACCTAACCTGTCCACAGAGCATCAAAGCTGCTCTGATCCCAACGGCGTAGGTATGGAAGCAGCCAGTATTATCACCACTGGCGCTTCTCCTGGCTCTCAGGACCAGTCGGTGAATTCACCTGCTGTTATCCCAACTCATCAAGTTACTCACTCCCATCCTCTCGGGTGAAGGGGCGACTGCAGGTTGCAGGACACACTCAGGAATGGAAAGGTCAGAGAACCTTCTTCTTCCCGAGTCCATACCACACACATTCCTCTGACTTCCACCTGGGGCAATAAGGGGCGACTCCTTTGAGGACTTGGTATGATTTCCACAGCTGAGAAGGGTTAACGGGTCTTGTTACAGGAAAGGCAAGTGTTCAACGGCACTTCTTCTCTTCTCCAGCAGGTGGCAATGAGTAAGTGACAAAACCCCAAGGAGAACCATTCAGCGCCAAAGCCAGAAGGGCACTGAATATTTAAAATTCTTAATTAAATGCCAACTTTTAAAATATATAAATTTTGTTTAAATTGGCATAAAAGAAAAGGCCTACAAAAGGTTCTCAGGATTACAAACAATTGTGGGGAATTCCCTGGCGGTCCAGTGGTTAGGACTCTGAGTTCTCACTACCGAGGGCCTGGGTTCAATCCCTGGTCGGGGAACTAAGATCCCACTGCGCGGCCAAAAAAAATAAAACAACTGTGGCAGAAGCAGGCATTTTAAATTTTTAACGAAAACAGAACCCTAAATTCTGTGTGTTTTTATGTAAAAAGATGATGTCAGACCAGTACCAGTGGTGAAATAGAATAGTCTGCAGATGACCCCAGGAGATCACTCTGGGTTGCCTGGACAGTGGACCAGCTGTGACCAGCAGCCTCCCTATTTCTTCCAAATTCCCCTTTCTTTGGCACAGGTGGCTTCCTCCCTCCCATCAGGAGGGGTTGCAACTTCCCGTGGACACCCAAGGAGTCCTGATACAGGCAGCTGGCTCTCTCAGATAATTCTTGACAGTTGACATCTAAACAGTCTGATACCAAGTAGTCTGTGTGAACCCCACTGACAAGGATGTTTACAACTTTGGTCTTGAAGAAGAGAGAGCACAGGAGAGAGAATGCCCCTTCACTGGAATGCTCACTTATGACATGTCCAACAGAGAACCCTGCCCCTTGTGCGACCCCTGTGCCGTCTCTTGCAGACTCTTGGCTCGTAATGTTCCTAGCTAAGCCCATTCCTTTGTCTATGACGTTGTGAATTTGCCTGAGCTCTGTTGCATGAAAACCTATGCTTTAAGTTGCTTTCCAGATGATGAGCACTCCTTATGCCTTCCATGGTCTCACCATTGTGATCTCTCTGGGGGTCAACAAAGTATAGAGTGAGACAGCAATTTTCCTAGTTAGAAGAAGGCAAGTAAAACCATGATCTGTTTTCTAGGGGACTGTCTCTAAAGGGCTTACAAAGCACTGTTAGGATTTGGAATGAGACTTAAGAAATTTATAATTTTCATTTCTCTGTTTTTACTTTTGGCACTGTCAGTTTCACTGATTTGTAAAATTTATCCTGACATTTTCTGCCCCACATGTCTATGGAAACATCCAGTGTACTGAACATCCCTTTTTCTGTGGATTGCTCTGATGGAGGTATTGAGGCTGAGGTCAACTGGAGGAAAGGAAGCCCTCCACTGTTAAATCCACTTTTTACTTTTCCATGCTTCAAAATTAATGCATAAAAGACTTTATCACACATACAACAACAAACTAAGTCTCATGATTTCACAATTCCTTGTGATATGTTTGTATGAGCAAAATCTGTTATCTTTGGCCTACCCAACTAATGACTGAAAAATGAAGAGAGAACAGCTCTCTAAAGCTGAATTATGGAAATCCCTATTGCACCAACATGCAAAAATCATTAATCTCTTGAATGTGATTAAGATACTGTGTTTGTGAGGGCTTGAGGGCTCAACTTTTTTTTTGTCACATCATGTGACAAAATTCCATAAGTTGATGCTGAGAATCTTAACATGTAAAATTACACAAAATCTTTACAAGTTATTTTTTTCACTTTCTAAAACCCATCATACTATAAGTTTAATTAATCACTTTTTCAGAACAAGAAATTAGAATTTCAGACAGAGCAATCACGGAAAACAGTTCCAAAGTTGAATAAAGATAATCTTGTACTTAAATAAGAAAAGATCATGCCAATGATACAGAAACTAAAACAATTAAACCTATGCATTTTAGTAATAATTTTAAGAAGTAAAGTAATAGCTATCTATTTGCATATGTCAAGGCAATGGTTTTCTTTTCTTTATTGACATTATTTGACTTACAAATGGAACCATACTGTTTTATAACTTGCTTTTTCCGCTTAATATATTTTGGACATCTTTCCATCTCATTCTTCCAAAAGACTGTGTGATATCCCAATACACGAATATCATTATGCTAACCAATTCCGTATGTATAAATATCTGCATTGTTTTCAATCTTTTGCTATTATGAACAACGCTGCAGTAAATATCCTGTACATATATCCTTTTAACCTTGAGTGATTACTTGTATAGGATCAATTGCTAGAGGAAAATTGCTGAGTCACACAGTATGAATGCTTAAATTTTAAGATAGTGCCAAGTAGTCCCTCCAAAAAATCGAACCACTATATGTTCTTGTATAAACACTGTATCAAGATAGGGCAGTGATTTTCAGACTTTTGTTGCATGGGAACTCTTTCTTTGAAAGAAATCTTTTTCAGAATCCAGAATGTAAATCAGAAAATGAGCTTCATTTTGGCAGAAGCTGATACAGAGGTGGGAAGCCTGCAGCTCTGCTTACCTTAGCCTCTGTGGCACCTCCATGTGGCCTCCTGGAACACAAAACAATACAATACAGACAGTTTTTTCTTTGTCCTCAAATATTATTTGGCTGAAAGTAGGACTAACGTGATATAAGACCTAAAAATTATTATAAAATCCCTAATTATACCTCAATTTCAGACACAATTTTCAGTAATTTAGTCCCAGCACTCTATACGTGTTCTTTCATTGGTTTCTTTTCCTTTACAATGCACATCTGATTGTGGCTAAGTTCTGGTCCTTTTAGATAGTCAAATAATTTCCATCTTTGTCTAAATTGTGCTAAGTGTATGAAACCTAAATTTGCTCTCACTGGAATCAGCGCATTCATTTTTGGATTCTCCTCATTTTAATAAAAATAAATATTCAAATATTTGACTTTCAATATTCAATATTTGAATAAAACATTCAAATAATTACATAAACAAACTCATCAACGAAGGTAGTGGCTTCCAAAACTGAACTGAAACTCTTGGCTCTATCACCATATATTTCAAAATGTTAATTCATTAACTGATATAGAAAAACTTGAACTGAGGGAAAGGTGGGTTGAGGTGTGAGTAGAAGGGCAGGTGGTAAAGATCTGAAGAACCACCTAGAATCACTGCAATCAGTGACCCTATTCAGTGGTTTAGAAGCCTATTTGCAATTTTTTCTTAGTAGTTTATCAGACTTTAACAAGCCTACTGTTTCCAGGAAAACAATTGACAGAAGAGTGCACCAGGTAAAGAATACATAAATGTCCACTACGGCTGGGGAGCCACTTCAGATCTAAGCTTCTGTGAGATTCTTCTTCACAGAGGCCTCTTCTTCCCCTGATTTTCCAGGAGAATGCTAATCTCTCTTTTTTTTACCCCGAAACCTTTTCACTTTTATTCTGATTTTTGTCAGATTGAAGAGAAATCATCTAAGGTTTATTTCAAGTTGCTTCACATAGGCATAATTAGGCTTATTATTTTTAGCCAACCAGGTATTGTCCCCCTTCTTATCACTATATAATGCTTCTTAAAAGCATCCAGAAATCCTGGCTCTTAGAGACAAGGCTGGAACACATTCAACTCTCTAAAAGGAGCAGATCTTCAGCCTCAATCAGATGCTTATTGTGAAGGAAGAAGAAACTCAGTAGAGAATACACAGAATACTAGAATGATTTTATTCACTGATTCCGCAAATGTATGAGTCCCTAAGAAGCAATGTGCTAGTTCCTGAGGGGGTACAAAATGCAGAAACAGTGATCACTACTCGGAGTTTATGATATCACCGGGGCAACTAGACTCACACACCAAAGAAGTTACATGATAATTTAAGTAGTTTACAAATAAAATATGAAATGTGTGGTACAGGTTATAGTTGCTATAGAAGACCCACTCTTTCATATTTTCTGTTCATTAACCCCCTTATAGTTTCACGTGCCCTTGTACCCTCTCTAGACTTTATGCCCAGCCATTGTAATTACATCATCATCTTAGAATCCTTTGCCCACTTGATTTTTCATATATGCCTTATCAGTCTTCAATCCTAGGTAAACTCTGCTGTCTGCTTTCTCAGTTTACTCTCCCAGAGTGCTACACACAGCTGGAGAGAATTATATTCTTTGCTCTACCTGATTCTGTTTGTGCTACCTCACAGTAGCTCTTCCCATTTTTCCTACTCTCCTGGAGCTCCTGGTCCCAGAGGGTCCTGCATCTCAGAGGGTGACCTGACCCCCTTTGCTGCAGGAATCAAGGACATCTGGCTTGATTTCACCTTCCATCCTTCCAATCTGAATTTTTTTATTTTTTTATTTTTTTTATTTTTTGGCTGCATTGGGTCTTCGTTGCTGCGCGCGGGCTTTCTCTGGTTGCAGTGAGCGAGGGCTACTCTTCGTTGCAGTGCGCGGGCTTCTCATTGCGGTAGCTTCTCTTGTTGCGGAGCACAGGCTCTAGGCGCGGGGGCTTCAGTAGTTGTGGTGCGGGGACTTCAGTAGTTGTGGCTCGCGGGCTCTAGAGCACAGGCTCAGTAGTTGTGGCGCACGGGCTTCGTTGCCCCGCGGCATGTGGGATCTTCCCGGACCAGGGCTCAAACCCGTGTCCCCTGCATTGGCAGGCGGATTCTTAACCACTGTGCCACCAGGGAAGCCCTGAATTTTTTTCTGATCCTCATTCTTCCTTTCCAAAAATAACTTCTCCACCCTTCCCTAAGGATCCTCTCCCCTACATACATCGTCCAGAATTTGACCTAGCCATGATTTCCCCTCTCCTGTGGAATCTGCAGTCGCTCAGTCTCCATTGACTACTTCTTCTCCACCTTCGAACATGTTTAAGACTCTCCTGTTTCGACACCTCCTGCATCAGTTATCTATTACTGCATAACAAATTACCTCAAAATTTAGCAGATTAAAACAACAAACACTTATTATCTCACAGTTTCTGTAGGTCAGGAATATAAGATCAGCCACTTAGCTGGCGGTCATTCTGGCCCTGGGAGTCTCAGGAGACTGCAATCAAGATGTCAACCAGAACTTGGCTGGGGCTGCAGAATCCATTTCCAAGGTTGAGTTCCCTCACAACACACCAGGGGGCTTTCCCCAGAGCAAGTGCTCCCAGAAGGCAAGAGATCTGAGAAGGAAGCCAATGCCTTTTATGACCTAATCTCAGAAGTGGCAGACTATCACTTCTGCCTAATTCTGTTTGCTAGAATCAAGTCACTAAATCTAGCCCACACTCAAAGGAGCAGATTTAGTCTCCACCTCTTTTTTATTTTATTTTTTTGAAGTATAGTTGATTTACAATATTATGTTAGTTTCAGGTGTTCAGCAAAGTGATTTGTTTATACATATATATGTATATATCTATATTCTTTTTTCTATTCTTTTCCATTATTGTTTATTACAAGATATTGAATATAGTTCCCTGTGCTATACAGTAAATCCTTATTGTTTATCTATTTTATATATGGTAGTATACATCTGCTAATCCCAAAGTCCTAATTTATCCCTTCCCCTGCCCCTTTCCCCTTTGGTAACCGTAAGTTTGTTTTCTATGTCTGTGAGTCTGTTTCAGTTTTGTAAATAAGTTCATTTGTACTATTTTTTAGATTCCACATATAAGTGATATCATATATTTGTCTTTGTCTGACTTACTTTACTTAGTATGATAATCTCTAGGTCCATCCATGTTGCTGCAAGTGGCATTACTTCATTCTCTTTTATGGTTGAGTAATATTCCATTGTGTATATACACCACACCTTCTTTATCCATTCATCTGTCGATAGGCATTTAGGTTGCTTCCATGTCTTGGCTATTGTAAACAGTGTTGCTATGAACATTGGGGTGCATATATCTTTCCGAATTAGTATTCGTCTTTTCTGGATATATGCCCAGGAGTGGGATTGCTAGATCATATGGTAACTCTATTTTTAGTTTTTTGTTTTTTTTTTTTAATTTTATTTATTTATTTATTTATTTATGGCTGTGTTGGGTCTTCGTTCTGTGCGAGGGCTTTCTCCAGTTGCAGCAGGCGGGGGCCACTCCTCATCGCGGTGCGCGGGCCTCTCACTATCGCGACCTCTCCCGTTGCGGAGCACGGGCTCCAGACGCGCAGGCTCAGTAGTTGTGGCTCACGGGCCCAATTGCTCTGCGGCATGTGGGATCCTCCCCGACCAGGGCCCGAACCCGTGTTCCCTGCATTGGCAGGCAGATTCTCAACCACTGCGCCACCAGGGAAGCCCAGTTTTTTTTTTTTAATTTTTTTTTTTTTAATTTTTTTAATGCTATTCTTGTCTGCTTACATTCTTTTTATGTATGTATGTATGTATGGCTGTGTTGGGTCTTCGTTTCTGTGCGAGGGCTTTCTCTAGTTGTGGCAAGCGGGGGCCACTCTTCATCGTGGTGCGGGGGCCACTCTTCATCGCGGTGCGCGGGCCTCTCACTATCGCGGCCTCTCGTTGCCGAGCACAGGCTCCAGACGCGCAGGCTCAGTAATTGTGGCTCACGGGCCGAGTTGCTCCGCGGCATGTGGGATCTTCCCAGACCAGGGCTCGAACCCGCGTCCCCTGCATTGGCAGGCAGACTCTCAACCACTGCGCCACCAGGGAAGCCCTATTTTTAGTTTTTTAAGGAACCTCTATACTGTTTTCCACAGTGGCTGCACCAATTTACATTCCCACCAACAGTGTAGGAGGGTTCCCTTTTCTCCACACCCTCTCCAGCATTTATTATTTGTAGACTTTTTGATGATGGCCATTCTGACCGGTGTGAGTTGATATCTCCTTGTAGTTTTGATTTGCATTTCTCTAATAATTAGTGATGTTGAGCATCTTTTCATGTGCCTGTTAGCCACCTGTATGTCTTCTTTGGAGAAATGTATATTTAGGTCTTCTACCCATTTTTTGACTGGGTTTTTTGTTTTTTTTGTTATTGAGTCATATGAGCTGTTTGTATATTTTGGAAATGAAGCCCTTGTCAGTCGCATCGTTTGCAAATATTTTCTCCCATTCCATAGGGTGCCTTTTCATTTTGTTCATGGTTTCCTTTGCTGTGCAAGAGCTTATAAGTTTGATTAGGTCCCATCTGTTTACTTTTGCTTTTATTTCTGTTGCCGAGTGTCCACCTCGTAAAGAAAGGAATTTCAAAAAAAATTGTGAACATGTTTTAAAGCTACTATATCTCTCAAACCATTTTTTAGCCTGCTAGTTCTTCAAACTGCTTTGCTGTTCTTACTCCATTCAGTGCCGCTCTTCTCAAAATAATGATCTATTCCCTTCCTTACTTTCTCATTACCCAGTATTCAACTATTGTTGATAGTCCAGATTATTATTGCCCAAATGAACACTACTGCTATTGAGCATAATATCCAAATTAGCATGGCATTCAAGGCCCTACAAAAGCTAGCTGCAGCCTACCTTTTCATTTTACCTCCCTGTTTCATTTACACTTCAGCCAGTTGGACTTATCATTCCCCAAATATGCCCTCTGCTTTCCCACCTCTGTGCCTTTGCTCAGATGGTTTCCCACATCAGGAAGACCCTCTCCTTACTTTCTCATTGGTCGAGATCCAGTTCAAATGCCATTTCATCCGAGAAGATTTCCTTGATCTTCCTAACTAGAAACATTCCCTTCCTCCTCTGCACACCAAAGCACACTGTCAGCTTTACTGCAGTCACTTAATCTTATACCATAGTGTGTTGTATACATCTTTGTATTTCTTTCAGCACTCCAACAATACCTTGCTCATAATGTCTGTCATCTTTTTCAAATGAATACATTTACCTAAATCATTAAAATCTAATTTTACTCTCATCAAAAGGCAAATTAAAGTCCTTATAATCTCCAACTCTATTAGACTAATATATTGAGCTAAGGGAAATTGCAGAATGGTCCCTGCTAAAGAAAAAAAGTCTTCTTTTCTATTATTTGAACAATTTTAATGGAGTGACTCAAATTAAATCACAATTATTCTCCAAAAATGTTTGCTTCCGAGACATGTTTGCATATAGTATTTTTACAATTCCTGGTCAACATGAAATTTCCATGGAAACAGATCACACATACTGGAGAAGAAAGGAATTGAATTGTGTTTGAGCTGCATTTTGTCATCTCCATGGAGCTATTTGTGCTAAACATTTGAGTGCACAGGGAAAGTATAATTTAAAACCACCTAAGTAAAGACATAATATTTAATGTTCTTCAAAATGACAATATCTGCTATGAGTTTTAAAGATTTTTATTAATATGTGAAGATAATATAAATTTCGAATATAGCTTGACTCATACATTAGTATCAGCAAGTAAAATACCCCTTTGCCTCTTTGCTAGTACATAAAAGGGAAAGAAATTAAACGCTCAGCATGGAAAGGGTGATGATGCTGTTTTTGTCCTCGGATAAAATGATTTCTTCTGGATATCATTCAACTGTTTGTACAAAAAAGCTTCTAGTCTAGATTCATTGTCTAGCAATGAGCTATCTAACAATTTTGATTTTAAATATGACTAATGGGGCTTCCCTGGTGGCGCAGTGGTTGAGAATCTGCCTGCCAATGCAGGGGACACAGGTTCGAGCCCTGGTCTGGGAAGATCCCACATGCCGCGGAGCAGCTGAGCCCGTGAGCCACAATTACTGAGCCTGCGCGTCTGGAGCCTGTGCTCCGCAACAAGAGAGGCCGCGATAGTGAGAGGTCCGCGCACCGCGATGAAGAGTGGCCCCCGCTTGCCACAACTAAAGAAAGCCCTCGCACAGGAACGAAGACCCAACACAGCCATAAATAAATAAATAAATAAATTTTAAATATGACTAATCAAATAGGAACAGTTTGTTTAACTCAAGGATGAAAATATTTTTTACTCACTAAATAGTGCTATAAATCTTTCTGATTTACGATTTGAGAAATGTATTCTTTTCCTAAACACTGTAAAAATTTACCCTTACTTAAACTTACTTAAAATCACTAGAAAGACTGTATCTTAAAGATTATCTATTTCTAATCTGCCTTTGTAATATTAATCTATCTTTGTAAATCAAAATTCTTAGACATTTTTTCAAACAACTCAAAATGTTCAAGAGGTATCAGAAGCACTTTAGGATTTTCTTTAAATTCTCATGTACTATGCATCAACTGTTGACTTTTATTTTTACATTTCAATAAATGTAATCAGAACAAACATAACAGAAAAAAGGAAAAGAATTACAAAAGCTGTATATTGTGTTCATTGAAAATGTGCACATAGGCTATTAATATAAAGAAGTTACATCACACTGGTATTATTTGTTCTACAACCATACAATTGTTGGTTTTTAATATTAATGAAAGAAGGCATTGGTAACATCAATTTAAATGTATTAGTAACATACTTAGCTTGTTCTTTATAGATCAACTCTCTATACCAAAATTTATCTTGCAAAAAAGGACATCTTTTACTCTCCCAGGGCAAAAAGTGTTAAAAAACAAGAAGGTAAAAGTAAAAACAAAACCAAAACGAAAAAACAAAAAAAACCAGCAGAAAGCTGCCAATGGAGTATCACTTCCATTTGGCCGATTTTAATTATTTTCTGATAGTTGCCCTCCAGTGGAAATTTGAATGAAGCTTCTACCTAGTTGGGCAGAATAAGGCTGAGTGATAACAACCCCCTCAGATAGGTTTGCCACATGCTCGCTTTCTCCAGTTTGGGGAGGGCTGCCTCCTAGTACTATGCTTCTGTTTCCTCACAGGTCTTTGCAGGGCTGCCTATACCTTCAACTAAAGTACAGGCAACCATGCTTAAAGGAGTTAAGAGCTCCAGTTACGGGCTTTGTCCCACTTACAGGAACAAGCTTTCCTTTTCTGAGGTAGCTGTGGCTATCATCAAAATAAACGGCACCTCAGAGGCTGAGATGATTACACTTTGACTCTTCCACAGGGTATGTGACTTTGATAGACAGAGGGCCATATGCCCCCCAAAAAGGGAAGCCTAAAATCCAAGATGTGACGGATGACAGAGGCAAAATAAAGGTTGAAAAAGCTGAAATACTCAGGTCTGGAAAGTGATACTTTGATTAAATTTAATGAAAACTTACACACCGTAGATAATCTATTTTCCCCTTCAGATTCATTCTTCAGCCTACTTTATGCTCAGAGAGGCTGAACTGTATGGACTGCATCACTGGACCCCATTGCCCTCTGGCTTCCACTTGGTTTCAGCCAATGTGGAAGGGGCTGATACTGGTGGGAAACTGGTAAGAGAGAGAAGAAGAGATATTTTTCCTGGCTTCCTCCCTACCACATAGCCATAGGTTGGCTCTTTCCCTCTGCCAAATTTCCACTCCTGTCAGGTGGCCCTCATAACATAGTTCTCCCTCAAGGGTTTAGAAACCATTCCCTCCCCTAACCCCTTCAAGTAATAGCTCTCTGCTATTCCTGGCACGGGGGTCCACACCATCTCTCCTTATTTTTTCTAAACCTTGCCTTTGTTAAACTCTCCTTAATTACCCAGTCTGTAGTACCATCTGTCTCTTGGATCCTGACAGATACAGATGGTATTGATTTTGAACAAGAAATCTCAGAAACATAATTCTACACTGCAATTCGACTACACAGTAACATTCATGTTATGGAGGTATTTCCTTGTTCATGGCATATTTTATAACTAAAACCTTCCCAATCCTCAAGCCTATCCTGGAGGTGCACTGTTTTCTCTCTCTGCACTTCCATCCTGTGGATAAACTGAGATGCTGGGCTATTATGAAAAATGAGTCTGGGGACTTCACTGGTGGCACAGTGGTTAAGAATCTGCCTGCCAATGCAGGGGACACAGGTTCGAGCCCTGGTCCGGGAAGATCCCACATGCCGCGGAGCAACCAAGCCCGTGAGCCACAACTACCAAGCCTGTGTGCCGCAACTACTGAAGCCCTCACGCCTAGAGCCCGTGCTCCGCAACAAGAGAAGCCATCGCAGTGAGAAGCCCATGCACCACAATGAAGAGTAGAAAGCCCATGGGCAGCAAAGAAGACCCAACGCAGCCAAAAATAAATAAATAAATAAATATATTAAAAAATAAAATGAGTCTGTAGCTTTCTTTCAAGTTGTAGCTAGTCAGTCTGACTAACCTTCAGTCCTGGTTACTGGTTTTCAAATTTGGCTCCCTGCTGACGCTGGAGCCTGACCTTGAACCCCAGACTTGTAAATCTTGCCAATACTTTCTCTAGAGATTTTTTTCCCCATTGTCTTTCAGTGACTTGTTGCTTCCTATGTCACCAGGATAGACTTCCTTGTCACCATATCTCTGGCCTGTTCCTAAACCTGAAAACTATCTGTCTCAAAATCCCTTCTATTAACTACCCTTGTTCCTCGATTGGAATCATATTCACTGAGTCTCCTGGGATTTTCTGTTTGGACTGCTAGCCCCTCCTTGGAGGTTATGCCTATAGGATGACTCATAAGATGATTTATCCCCCAGCTCCCATGCCTCCTACATGAGCTACTGGCATTGGGATTTTGGAATACTTTGTGACCAAGGTTACATCACTCATGATCGATGTAAACAGAAGGAGAATGGAATACAGTGTTTAAAATAAAGAAACAGAAAGCAAGAATCACTTAATGTGCTTTCAGCAAAATACTAAGGATAATGCATTCTAAGCAACCAATTCAAGTATTGCTCAATTTATTAATGAATTGGCATAATGTTTTGGGATTTAAAAGCCTGAAAATCAAGTTCCTGAAAAAGGGAGCAATAATAATTCTCGGACTCCAGAGTAAAGACTCTGCCAAGAAACAATCATAAATGTCTAAAATTAGGAGAAAGATTAAAATTATGGTATTAATAATGGCTACTTTGTTGGGCACCTACCATGTATCAGGTATTTTACACATATCACTTTATTAACTCTAACACTCCTGAAAATTTGGCGTTTTACTATGACTGAGGCTGAGAAAAATTACCTACCTCTAGTCACACTGCTAGTATTTGGGGAACTAGAGTTTGAATTCAGGCTTGTTTAAAAAGCTCACATTCTTCTTGCTATATTATGATGCTGTATCAATATGATAAAATATTGGGCAACCCTTAAAATGATAAATATGATGACTCAATCACTTTAGAAGAAAATGTATATGAAAAATGTAAATGTAATATAATATAAAAACATAAATATTCAATGATCCTAAAATCATTTATGTAATGGAACTGAGAGAAATTAAAATAGTTGCCACTTTAGAGCAATAAGACTATGTATTGATAAATTTATACCTAAATATTTCACTTTTTTGAGCTATTATAAATATTATTTTTAAATTTTTGGTTTTTCAATTCATTATTAATGTATAGAAATACAACTGTTTTTTTGTCTTGACCTTGTAACCTTGCTAAACTCACTTACTAGTTCTAGCAGATTTGGTGGGGGGGTAGAGTCCTTGGGGTTTTCTTTGTATACAATCATCTTCAAATTTCTTCCTTTCCAATCTGTATACCTTTTATTTATTTTTCTTGTTTCCACTGGCTAGGATTTCCAGTACGATGTTGAACAGGAGTAGTGAGAGAGACAGCCTTGCCTTGTTCTTGATCTTAGGGGGAAGCAGTCAGCCTTTCTTTATTAAGTATGATGTCAGCTGTACATTTTTTGAAGATGCTCTTTATCATGTTGAGGAAAGTCCCTTTTATCCCTAGTTTGCTGAGAGGTTTTTTTAAATCATGAATTGACATTTAGTTTTTTCAAAATATTTTTCTGCATCAATTAAACAGTCATGTTGTTTTTCTTCTTTAGACTAGTAAGTTGGTAGATTACATTAATTTTTCAATACTGAACCAGCCCTGCATTCCCAGAATAAACCCTGCTTGGTCATGATGTATTATTCTTTTTTTATATTACTGAAGTCAACTTGTAAATATTTTGTTGAAGATTTTTCTGTCTAAGTTCATGAGGGACATTGATCTGTAGTTTCCGTTTCTTGTAATGCCTTTGGTTTTAGCATCAGGGTAATGATGCCCTCATAAAATGAGTTCAGGCTTGTTCCTTTTTCGTCCCTCTCTATTTTTTCTTGGATGAGTTTTGGTAGTATTTGGTTTTTGAGGAATTGGTACATTCCATCAAAGTTGTTGAGTTTATGTGTATAGAGTTGTTCATATTATTCTCTTATTATCCTTTTAATGTTTGTAGAGTCTGTAGACTCTTTCAGTCTGGATCTTGGTAACTTGTGTCATCTCTTTTTTTGTCAGTCTTGCTAAAGTTTTATCAATTTTATTGATTGTTTCAAAGAAACACCTTTTTGATTATCGATTTTCTCTATTTTTCTGTTTTCAATTTAATTGATTTTTATGCTCCTATCTTTATTTTTTCCTTCTTTCTTTTTGCTTTGGGCTTATTTTGCTTTTCTTTTTCTAAAATCCGTTCCAATTTTCTTCCAATTTTCTTTTGATTAGAGTTTTTAAAATATATCTTTCATTCTCATTAATGAATCTCTAAATCATATTTGAAACGAGTTTCTCATATACAGCATATGTTGGGTCATAACTTTTTTTTTGGTCCATTTTGACAACCTCTGTCCTTTAGTTGGTATATATAGGTCATTTACATGTGATGTAATTACTGATATATTTACGTTTAGGTCAACCATTTTATTATTTGCTTTCTGTTTGATCCCTTTGTTTTTCATTCCTTTGTTCCCCTTGTCCTGCCTCTTTTGCTCTTTATTTGTACATTTTTTAGTGTTTCATTTTAATGTTTTGAGATTTTTTTTACTATATTTATTTGTCCAGATTTTTAGTGGTTGCTCTAGGGATTATAATATACATACTTTTCACTGCCTACATAAAATCAATATATTACTACTATAAGTGGACTATAAAAACATTACCATCATAGAACCCCAATTGTATGTTGTAGTTGTCTTATGTATAAAACCCCTATACAATGAAAACCCCAACAGATATTGTTATAATTTTTGCTTTCAACCATTAAACATGTTTTAAAGAACACAAGAGGAGAAGAGTAATTTTATATTTACCATTTCTGTTGCTCTTCCTTCATTCCCAATGTTCTAAGTTACCTTTTAGTATCATTTTCCTTTGCCTGAAAAACTTGCTTTAGCAATTCTCTTAGAGCAAGTCTGCTAGAAACAAATTCTCTTCATTTTCATTTACCTGAGAATTTTTTTTTTTAACCTTAATCCTAACGGATTTTTTAGCTGGATATAGAATTCTGAGTTGAATTTGTTTTTTCTTTCAGCACGTTAAAAATGTTCTACTTCCTCTGGCTTTTATGTTTTTTAATGAAAAATCCACCATCATTTGAATAATTGTTCCCCTATATAATGCATGTCACCCCCCCCCACACACACACACACACACACTTCTGGATTTCTGGACAAAAATCTCTTTCAAGAGTTTTTCTTTGCCTTTAGTTTCAAGCAGTTTGATTATGATGTGTCTCGGTGTAGGTTTCTTTGGGTTTATCCTTTTTATCCTTTTTTCTCTCTGTTGTTTAGATCATTAATTTTTATTGCTCTACCTTCAAGGTCACTAACTCTTTCTTCTGCCATCTCCATTCTGTCCTTGAAGCCATCTGGTGAGCTTTTAAACTTGGTTATTGTGTTTTTCATTTTTTTGGTTATTGTGTTTTTCTCCAGTTTCCACAAGTGGAATTCTTCTGTTTCTTTGCTGAGACTTGCTATCTTTCCATTCATTTCAAGAGTGTCTTTGGGATATTTTTACAATAGCTACTTTAAAGTCTTTGTCAGATTATTCCAACATCTGTGTCATTTTATCATTGGTGTCTCTTGATTGTCTTTTCCCAGTTTAGATTTTCCTAGTTTTTTGAAGGCTGGATTTTAGATTGTACCTTGGATATTTTGAATACTAAGCTATGAGACTCTGAGTCCTATAAAAATGTAGATATTTTTATTTTAGTAGGAAATTCATCTGGCTGGGATTAGACTGTATGTTCCAAGCCAAATTTCTAGGTCATGATTTCAATAACAGTTGTCTTTGCAAAGATGTTACAGTATTACTTGCATCTGTCCTGTATGTTTGCCACCCAGTAGCCAGTCAAATTCCTGGGCAGTCGTCTATCTTGTAGTTTAGTTCTCAAAGCATTTGATATGATGCTGAGGGTCAGAGTCACACATGCACAGCTTGGAGGTTAGCCCAGAAGTCATAAACAACTTCTGCTCTCCTGAGCTCCTCTCTCTCTACTCAATCTCCTTGGTTCTTTCCGGTTCTATGGGACTCCCTATTACAATACTCTGATCAGAAAGCTAGGGTTTTCTATACCTCATTTTGCTCTTTACTTCCTATGACGGTGCCTATATCTGGGGCTAAGCAGTGGGAGAACACAGGTTTTTAAAAAGGCAAAGGTTTTGTCCTACTTCAGAGTTTTGGGAGCACATCTCCTCTGACCAGAGAGGAAGGTTCTCTTCCCTGAGTTTGAGACGCCCTTTATTATTATTATTTTTTTGGCTGCACTGGGTCTTCATTGCTGCTCTCAGGCTTTCTCTAGTTGCGGCGAGCGGGCGCTACTCTTCATTGCGGTGCACGGGCTTCTCATTGCAGTGGCTTCTCTTGTTGCAGCAAGAGAAGCACGGACTCTAGGCACGCGGGCTCAGTAGTTGTGGCTCACGGGCTTAGTTGCTTCACGGCATGTGGGATCTTCCTGGACCAGGGCTCGAACCCATGTCCTGTGCATTGGCAGGTGGATTCTTACCCACTGCGCCACCAGAGAGATTTCTGGGCACAAGTATTAATATCATAATTTGAACTACTGGATCCATAATTGTCTCTTATAGTAATTGGAGGGTTTATGCCTCCAACATTCAATGTATTAGAAGAAGAATATATTCATGCTCATCCCTCCATTTTTTTGTGTGTGTTTCTGTTTGCAATGTAACACATTTGCTAGTATTTCTTTTATCCCATCAAAAATGTCACATAAAAATTCAAGTAACTCAGAACTTTGGTGTGGGATTCACTTATGATTCTTAAGTCACATGCAGAATTTGACTTACCAGGGAACACACGGTGAAACATATGTAAGGTTTAGTGTTAGTTAGGATTTGGCTTAGCAATGAATGACAAAACCAGAAATAACAGTAAGCTACATAATATATATCTATTTTGCTCTCGCATAAAGTAGGAAGTAAAAGGTTCAAGGTTGATATGGTGGTTCACAGTGTCAGGAACTCAGGTTCCTTCTTTTGTGATGCTCTGCCATGCATGACTTTGATTACTTCATGATTATGTCATGATTATTAGCTCATTGTGACAGCTCCAGCCATCACAGGAATAAGGGAAGGTAAAGGAGAAGGCACATGGCTCCTCTCTTTTAAGGACACGTCCTGAAAATTGCACACAGCACTTCAGTTTATACCTCTCAGGACAGAATATAGTCACAGGGCCACACTTTGTCACAAGAAAAGTTGGGAAATGTAGTTATATTCTGGGCAGCTATACCTACCTAGAAATTGAGAGTTATTATCATTGAAAAGGGAAGAATGAATACTGAGGGCCAACAAGCATTCTTTGACAGGACTGTATCCTTAAGAAATCTTTATGTTGTAAGAAACAGAAACTAAATTCAAATTAGCATAAATAATAAAAGAGATATAGGCTTATGTAACTGGAAAGACCAGAGGTAGAGGGAGCTTTAGAGTTTGATTCAGGAGAATTTTGATGTCATGATGGACTCAACTTCCTTCCCTTTTTCTGCTTAGCTTCCTTCTCTGGTAACTTCATTATAAGGTTAGCTTATTTATGGCAAAAAGTCTTCAGAAGTTATAAGCTTCACATCCTCATACCACATTGCTCGGAAGGAAAGAAAGCATTGTCTTCTGGTAACTACAGTGACTAACTGTCACAGTTTATTCAGGACTATAGTAAATACTTAACATAAATTTATAAATTTAAAGCAATTTAAATTATCTATTATAACCCCAACAATTTCATTCTATTCTCTATAATACTACTATAAAGTTTGAAATGAAAGCGTAAAAATTTTTTTAACATCTGGTCACTTGAAGAAAGAGAATGTCAACAAATAAACCTCCTTCAATTCTCTTCCAGACTCACAAGGAAAATGATTCTAATGGATCCCATATCACATTATGAGTTTATTTAAAGATTCCTGTGTATCTGCTTAGAGATTCTGATTCAGAAGATATTTAGAAACTACTGTATTACATGACTGTGAGTCACTAGTGTAAATTGAATATATATGTTTCATCCTCAACCTTCAAGCTGTATTTGTCTCTTTCAAGTACTAGTTAGGAAATTTTGAAAGCTTGATGCTATGGGCTGACTATTTGTGTCCCACAAATTTCATATGTTGAAGCTCTAATCCCCAATGCGATGTTATTTGGAGATGGGCCTTTGGGAGGTAATTACGTTTAGATGAGATTATGAGGGTGGAGCCACCATGGTGGAATTAGTGTTCAGTCTTGTAGAACTGAGTCCTTGACCTCTGGGATCAGATGCTATCTCTGGGTAGTTTCAGAATTGAGTTGAATTGTAGGATACCCAGCTGGTATCCAGGAATCGATGGTGGTATGGAAATCCCCCCCAGCAGTTTGGAATTGGGAGCAGAACCATTATTCCCAGCCACCTCCTTAAAATTACTGAATCCAGGGGTGAAGCACAGGAGTATTTTTTTTTTTAATTAATAGACTTTATTTTTTAGAACTGTTTTAGAATTATAGAAAAACTGAGCCAATAGTACAGATAGGTCCCATATCCTACCCTTCCCCCTACACAGTTTCCATTATTATTAACATCTTATATTAGTATGGGACATTCATTACAATTAATCAGCCAATATCGTTACATTACTATTAACTAAAGTCCACAGTTTATTCAGATTTCCTTAGTTTTTACCAAATGTCCTTTTTATGTTCAAGGATCCCATCTGGAATGCCTTGTTACATTTAGATGGTATGTCATCTTGGGCTCCTCTTAGCTGTGACATTTTCTCAGACTTGCCTTGTTTTTGATGACCTTCACAGTATTAAGGAATACTGGTCAGGTATATTGTATCATTCACCTCTACTGGAATTTGTCTGACTTTTTCTCATGATTAGACTGGGGTTATAAGTTTTTGAGGGAGGTTCACAGAGGTAAAGTGAGAATAAGCATTTTTAACAGGTACCCTGGTGATTTTTATTTATACACTATAGTTAGGCCTTGATGTTAAGATATGTATGTCTAGTAATTGTGACTTTGGGTGCAGCTTTAAGTATTATACTACTATACTGATATTTTCAAGGACAGAAAACATGTGTTACTTATCTTTGAATTCTTAGGGTTCAGCATAGGGCTTATCACATAGTACACATTACAATTCTATTTATATCAGAAAAGGAAACTAATATAAACTAAAAATAATTATTTCTGTGAAAATGAAAATGAAAGGGAATCACCAAAAATAACTTATATGAACTAAATGTTTGTGTGGTGACGAATGTTTGTGGGGTACCAAATTCATATGTCGAAGCCCCAGCCACCAATGTGACTATGTTTGGAGATAGGGCTTTCACAGAGGCAATTAAGGTTCAGTGAGGTCATAAGGATGGGGGCCCTGATCCAGTAGGAGTAGTGTCCTTATAAGAAAAGCAAGAGACACCAGAGAGCTCTCCCTCCCTCTCTCTCCCTCTCCCCACCATGTGAGAACATAGCAAAAAGGCTGCCATCTGCACACCAGGAAGAGTTCTCACTGGAAACTTACTACGCTGGTTCCCTGATCTAGGACTTCCAGCCTGATCTATTTCCTCCAGTAAGAAAATAAATTTTTGTTAAGCCACCCAGTTTGTAGTATTGTGCTATGGCAGCCCAAGCAAACTAATACAGACTTTGATACAAAGAAGTGGGCTGCTGCTTTTGTACCAAATACCTAAATATGTGGAAGTAGCTTTGGAACTGGGTGATGGGTAGAGGCTGGAAGAGTTTTGAGGTACATATTACAAAAAGCCTGGACTGTCATGAAGGAATTGCTGGTAGAAATACAGAGATTAAAGATGATTATAGTGAGAGCTCAGAGAGATAAAAAGCAGAGCTGGAAAGAAAGTCTCCATTTTCTTAGCGAATATATAGTCATGAACAGAATGTTTGTAGAAACATGAACATTAAAGGTCATTCTGGTGAGGTCTCAGAAGGAAATGAGGAACAGTTATTGAAAAATGAAGAAAAGGCAATCCCTGTCATAAAGTGGCAAAGAACTTGGTTGAATTGTGTCCTCATGTTTTGTGGAAGATAGAATTTGTGAACAATGAAATTGGATATTTAGCTGAGGAGATTTCTAGGCAAAATGTTCAAGGTGCAGCCTGGGTCCTCCTGACTACTAATAGTGAAATTCAAGAGGAGACATATGAATTGAATAAGGAATTGTTAAACAAAAAGGAAGTAGAACTTAAAAATTTGGAAAATTCTCAGCCTATCCATATTGCAAAAGATGAAAAAGCTTGTTCTGAATAGAACACTAAGGGTGTGGCCGAACAACCATTTGGTAAAGAGATTAATATGGGTGTGAACCATGAATTTAATCAGCCACCTCAGCAGAAGCCAGGAATAGAGATGGGACTCCACCAGCAGAGACAAGGTCTGTTAGAATGAAAGGGGACAGAGAAAACGAGAGGAAATGAAGGAAGGCTGCTGGACTTACTGGATTCTACAGACCTGGGTGCAAGAGCTATGCTGCAGCAAACATGCTTTATCCTTCAAGAAAAGGGAAGAATGACCCTGAAGGTGGTTCAGAGATCATCAGGGCTGCCACTCCCATCACAAGCCCAGGGTACAAGCTTGCTTCCTCCTTGATTTCACAGACTGGTGTCCTTGTAGAGTATTGGACCCAAGCCTTAAGATCTAATGGAATTATATATAGTTATATAATAATTATATATAATTATATATAAATGGAATATATATGTGTATTATATATAATATGTATTATATATTATATATATAATGTATTATATTATAAATAAGTCCTGGATGTAATGTACAGCATGGTGACTATAGTTAATACTGTATTGTATATTTGAAAGTTGCTAAGAAAGTAGACCTTAAAAGTTCTCATCACAGGAAAAAAAAATTTGTAACTAAGTGTGGTGATGAATGGTAACTAAACTTTTTGTGGTTATCATTTCACAATATATACTTATATCAAATCATTATGTTGTACACCTAAAACTAATACAATGTCAATTATATCTCCATTTTTTTTTAATTAAAAAAAAAAGATCTAATGGGATTTGCCTTGCTAAGTTTTGGACTTGCTTGAGACCCCTCATTCCCCTTTCTTCTTTTCTATTTCTCCCTTTTGGAATGGGAATGTCTATCTTATAGCTGTCCCACTACTGTATTTTGGAAGCACATAACCGCTTGGTTTCTCAAGTTCCCAGCTGGAGAGGAATTTTGCCTCAGGACAAATCATACCTCAAGTCTCATCCATGTCTGAGTTAGATGATATTTAGATGAGACTGTGGAATTTAGATTTTAGAGTTAATGCTGGAACAAGATAAGAATTTTGGGGTTGTTGGGATGGAATGAATGTATTTTGCATGTAAGAAAGACATGAATTTGGGGGGCCAGAAGGCAGACTAATACAATGACTATAAATTAGGTTAGGGCAAGAGAAGTTTAAAAGATGAAAATAAGTTTAAAAGAAGAAAACAATCGTAGAAATTTAGAATTCTACACTCATTGCTCTGTGAGTATCCTTAAGTTCTTCACATGAAAAAAAATTAAAACTTGCAACAATAGGCAATGTGTTATGAGTATGGTTTATAGAGGTTATCTGAGGAACTCCAACCAGAACCCAAATTCGAAAAGTTTTGGCCCTACATCAAAGCATTAGAAGATAATTATTCATACATCTTAAGTTAAAATAAAATGTTTAAGTATACATGTGTCAATTAGAATTTGCATTTGACTACTAATATCCAAGATCCACACTTACTGTGTAATAAGGCACACAAGGTCTTATTTTCTCACTGAAAGGAAGGCCTGAGATAGGGAGAGTTTGGCAGCAAAGTTATCAGCAATCAGGCTCCTTTTATGCCATCTCTAGTGGCATATAAGATGGCTGCCAGGGCTCTGACCATCATAAATGAATTCCAGATAGGAAGCAAGAGGAAAGGGAGAAGAATGAAAAAGTTATTTCCCAGAAGTCACACTCAACAGAATCCACTTATATCTCATTGACCAGCTCTAACTGCAGAGGAGGCTGAGAAATGTCTTTTGGTTAGTACACTGCCTACGCAGAATGAAACCTCAGTTTTATTGGTAAGGATGAAGGGAAGAATGAAAATTATTTAGGCAGCTAACAGGCCCTGCCAGTGTATATAATTTTGTAATGATTTCCTGATTTAGGAATTAAAATTAATTAACCAATTAACCAGCCCTAACAGCATCAGAGAAGAGAGCATCTACTCTACAACCTATTCAAGTGGGATACTGGAAAGCTGTTTGGATTTGGTTTTTTTACTCATGTGGCATATAAAAGGTATAAACTCAGCTAAAACCTGAAAATATGAGACTTGAAGGTTGGTCAGAGTTTAATCGTGTGACATGACAGCCTGTTGGATGAACTCATAGAAGGGTAGAAAGAAAAAGAAAGTCTAGGACATCAGCTCAGATAATCATAGTTAAAGAAGAGTGAAGAATGTTAAAATAAAAAAATTAGAAAGGATAGAATATTATATCATGAAGATGAAGGGTGAAAAAAGTGGGTGATCAGCATCAAATGAGATAAAAAGGTAAATGTGGACTAATTAAGCCTTTGGGTTTAATGGTAGTCACTGGAAATATTCAAAGGAATAGTTTCCGACCTCAGTATTTATCTTGGAGGCTTTCTTTAAATGTCTAGTGATCCTTGGCTTTCCATTCATAATTAAAGGGTAAGTTGATTGGACTATCTGTTTATGTGGGCATTTTATTAATTAAAGGACTTTACTGTCAACTTGGGGAGGGCGCTAAGGGACCTGACCATTTTGTTGAGGGTACTCCCAAAATATCACCTTGAGGTTATTTCCTCTGAGACCTCAAGATTTATTTAGAGAAAAATCTATTGCATGGGGTGTACACACATGGCTATCAGTGCTCTGAGAGCAAAGAGTGGAAAGGGGCTGGGGTGGGTCTCACTATTCAGTACAGAGACTTTCATTTAATCTGGTTTTTTGCTTAACATGAGGTCCCTGAATCTGGGTCCCCTCTGGTTAAAACTCTCCACCAACTAATCCTCGTATTTCACAGAAGTGACTAGGGGTGAGCTAGTAACTTGGCTACGTGTCCTAAGGATGGTGACCTAGACCTAGAAGTCTAACTACTTTGTACAGATTTTCAATCAATCCTCTAGTCTTTCCTTCCACACCTTCCCATTGATGAGGTACTTCCAGTTTATGAGCCTGTGGTACAATAAGACATATATTTGGTCTTTGTCCCCAGTTCCTGACACAGAGCTCCTAAAACCTTTGGAATTTCCTGACTGATAGTATCTTTTGTTACTCAGAAGGTGCCCCTTTTGAGCACACATGATTTTATGCTAATGAGGTGATTTAGGGGAGAGCTCCTAGATGGCCTCAGGATGGGGCTGGTCACCAGAAAGACCAGGTGATTAGAGGGCTGGAACTTTCAGCCCCAACCACAGACTGCCAGGAAAGGGAGAGGGGGACTAGAGATTAAGCTCTATAAAAAATTCTTAAACAGGAGATTTGGTGAGCTTCTGGCTTAGTGAACACGTGGAGGTTCTGGGAGGGTGGTGCACAAAGAGAGGGCATGGAAGCTCTGTGCCCCTTCCCCCTACCTTGCCATATGCATCTCTTCCATGTGGCTGTTACTGAGTGTATCCTTTCATAGTAAATCAACCAACGTAAGTAAATATTTCCCTGAGTTCTGGGAGCCATTCTAGCAAATTCTTGAACCTGAGGAAGGAGTCATGGGAAGCTCAATTTATAGCTGGTTGGTCAGAAGTAGAGGTCGCAACCTGGACTTGTAATCGGCACCTGAAGTGGGGGTAGTCTTGAGTCAGGGTTCTCCAGAGAAACGGAACCAATAGTATATAGATAGATATAAGAGGAGTTTTATGACAGGAATTGGCTCACATGGCTATGGAGGCCAAGAAGTCCCATACACTGCTTGCTGTCTGCAAGCTGGAAAAACAGGAAAGCTGGTGGTATAATTCAGCTTGATTCCAAATACCTGAGAACAAGGAGCACCACTGTGTGAGGGCAGAAGATAGACACCCCAGCTCAAGAAGAGAGAATCTGCCTTTCCTTTGCCTTTTTGTTCCACTGGGGCTCCCAACAGACTGGATGATGACCACCCACATCGCTGAGGGCAGATCTCTTCTCAGTCTGGTGAGTCAAACGCTAATCTCTTCCAGAAACACCCTCACAGACACATCCAGAAATAATGTTTTACCAGCTAACTGGGCATCCCTTAGGCTAGTCAAGTTGACACATAAAATGAGCCATAACATTTTAACCTCTGGGATCTGATGCTATCTCCAGGCAGACAGTGTCAGAATTCAGTTAAATGTGTAGGACATCTAGTCAGCGTCTGCCAAGAATTGGAGAACTGCTTGGTGTGAGATAAACCCCCACATACCTAGTGTCAGGAGTACTGAGAATAGAAGAGAAAAATAAAATTTCCCTTTACAGAGCCTTTCTGGAGTTCTGAAGTATGAATTACAGGTTTCCCTCCCCTATTATCCGAAAGGCGAGCATTCCCATGAAACCTTTCCTAAACTGAAATGGTATAAAGCGAAGACACAATTACCTTGGGGACACATCTTGCTAACAGATGCACAAAATAAATCGAGATGCTCAAAGACACAGTTCAAAGCTATGGCAGCTTGATGCTGAGATGCTCTGTACAGTTCTTACAATAGAACACACTAAGACCTCTCATTCTCTATTGTCTCCTCAGCACTCTTTGTCTTTGTGGGTTTTACATTTTCTTATTTCAGTGGGGTTTCACAGGGAAACAAAATAACACGTTTCACCTCTCAAATTAAATCAAAAGTCACTTTGTGGAATATGTTTCCAAAATTATGAATTTTTAAAATCAATGATGCAGTTTTCAATTTCTTTGTTTTTTTCTGATTAGAAAAGTAATGCTTGCTCACTATGATAATCCAAATAATACAGAAATATCTAACAAAGAGAAAGTCTCTAATAGTCCTAACCCTAGATAAAGTCACAGGTTGGTTTCTATCAAATATACTGTTTAGTGATTCTATGCTTATAAAACATGATAGGAGAAAACAACAGAAAGATATTAAAATATTAACAACAGTTAACTCTGGATAGTGGGATTAATGGATTTTTCCCTTCTTTTTGTTTATCTGTATTTTCTAATGTGCCCAAATAAACATCTAATTTTTTTTTTTTGGAACTTTTTTTATTTAAAAAAACATAATGTTAAACTATAAGTATCTTCCTTAAAATATGTGTAATTATATACAAAGTCTTCTTTTTGCAGTTTTTTGAAATGAAAATTTTCACTTAAAACAATATTCCAAGAATAAAATAGTAAAAGGCTCTCTGATATCTACAAATTAAGAGAAATTTAAAATTATAATAAATAGTAGCCAACGAGTCGGTATAACCTACCATAAAGTTTCCATCACTTAGTTTTGTAATTTGTTTTAAGATAAACAGGTACTTAAGCCTGAAGAGTTTCACAGATGAGCACACTCTCAATTCTTCCTTTGAACATCATTCACCGGATCGTCTGGAAATCTGGAAGCCTTACCCGTCTGCCAGGTCTCCCATGGAGGTATTACTCTCTCGAAACATTATGTGATTCTTGCCCACTCTCTGGGGCTCGAAACGACTTTTAGCAAAGCTACTAATTCATCACCATAAAGTTAGATAATAGCCAAAGTGAACGGAATGAATTTTACAACGCTATTTACCGGCTGTTTTTAGTATTTTAAAGACACAAATCAGGGAACCACTTTCCACGGGTAATTCACAAAGACTGCCTTAAAAGACCTCACGTCCACATTTCTACCCAAATGTCCTATTGATACCCTAAACCCAACGGCCATTTATCTTGAATGACAGTCGTTCAAAAATTGGTTATCAACCCCCGCCCCAAACACAAGCTTAGTCAGGTCTATCTAGTTCCCAGTTACCAGGACGGTGACCCTCACGAGTTAACGCGAGGGTGTGGGCCTGCTCATCTGCCGGGCCCCTCACCTCCTAACAGCCTACTCTCTCGTATCAGCTTCGCTGTATCAGTGCGGTCTAGCGGGGGCGGTTCGGGGCAGTGGGTCCCTCCACCCCCGCTTTCCCGCCCAGGTCTTCCCCGCCCTTCGCTACGCAGGCAGCGGCCCGCACGTGACCCGACCTTTCGGCCTGGGCTTCGCCTCTCCTTCCTCCTCTGCAGTTCCTCGCCTGCACTGGGCCCGGCCTCGGAGAAAAGCCTCGCCAGGCCTTCATAAATTCCCTCGCCCGCCCAGTTCTCCGACTGAAGCACCCACACAGGCACCGGGGAGACCGGCAGGAGCGCGAGGACGCCTCTCCGCACGAGCGCCGCGCCGCCCCGCCCTTCCATCGGCCTGAGGAACCGAGGGCCAGTCAGAGCATGCCTCCCCTCCGCGCGCCGGGCTCCGCCGCGCACCGTCCACCTTTCCGGGCGGCATTAGCACACAATAGTCGGCTCGCGGCATTTAAGCGCGCCGTGTTCCTGCAAGTCGTCACCCGTAGAAACAGCCTTCCCCGGGGCGGCCTCGAAGCTCCTGCGGAGTGACGGGAAGAGGCTGGTGGAGGGGAGGGGGAGACAAGGAAGACTTTCATTTTCAAGAAAAACTTTCGCCCTCCCGACCTCCCCCGCACTCATCTCAGGATAGAAACGTCCCTTGACTGAGCTAATGGTGTTGTGTTAAAGGAAAGAGATGGTTTTTCTTTTAAATGTAACAGTTTCTTCCTTGTGATGTAATGCGGAGCCCGTACGTACCCAGAATCCCCGAGGTCTCGCGTGGCGTGTTTCCGGTGGCTGTGCTCCCGCGGCAGCGGCAGGGCGAGGCTCGAACGAGCGTCATCCGCTTCTCTCAGTCCCCGCTCCGGCGGGATCCTCAGTCGTTTCCCGTTTCTCTCCGCAAATTAACAGTTTCCTTGTATTTTGTGATTGTAAGAAGAATACTGCTTTTTAAAAAAATGCCTACTCCCTGCAACTGTCCAGTAGTAAGTACATAAACCTGTATGAAAGAAACTTAAACTCACCCGATCTCGTCACCCAGAAATAACCGTATTAACATAGTGCTGTATAAACTTGGAGACTTTTCCATATATACACGTAAAGCTTTTTTTAAAATAGGAAAATGTGAACATGTTATATTCTCCAAATAATGTTTCATATCTTTCCAGATAAAGTAGGTTACGTAATCATTTTTAATGGCTATGTGGATGTAATGGCATTTAATGGCTATATGGTTATAATATGTACAACCAACCTCTAAATTGTTGGACTTTTAGGGTATTTACAGTTTTTTACTTGTGCAAGCAAAACTAGATGAGTGTTCTTATACATAAACCTGTACATATCCCTGATAATTTCCTTACTATAAATTCATACAAATAGAATTACTGGATCAAAGGGAATGCACATTTGTAAGATTCTAGATGTTGTTACCAGACTCTTCCCTTGAAGAGTATAGAATACTTTTCCACCAACATAGTAGCTAGTGAATGACAGCTGGGTCTTCCTCTCTTTGCCAGTCGAGTATTGTTAATCTTTGTGATCTTTGTCACCTTTAAAAAAATCTTTTATCATCTTTATCGTCTTGTTTTAATTTGCATTTTGTTGACTAAGTGTAAAACTGAACATCTTCCGTATATTTATTGGGTCTGTTTCTGTGAATTGCCAGTTCATGACTTCTGCCTATTTGAAATAGTCACATTTTTTAAATTACAAGAGCTTTTTGTAAATTAGGACTATTAACCTTTTTCTGAAACATAATCACAAGTATTCAATTTTTAAATTTATCTTTAAATATAGCCTGTGGTGTTTATTTGCCGAAGGAAGTTTTTCTTTCCTTTGTTTTCTTTATATGGCTTCCACCCAATAAAACTTTTATTGGAAGAAAAAAAGGGGCGCCTAGCAAAAAGAACATAGGATGCCAGATGGACTAATACAATTAGCAAAGGATACAGTTCATCTCTAGGTTATTTATATATTATCAGTTTCAATTAAAATGCAAAAAAAAAAGATACTTTATAGATCTCAAGAAAACAATACTAAAATTCACTTAAGAAAAAGTACATGGTTTTAACTTTCAAAGAAAGTTATTTTAAAAGGGGAGAGAGAAGCAGAGTAGAGAATGGACTATCCTGACATGATGCGTGGGCTAAATAGAAAGACAATAGGAGTACAAGAAAAGTACATGATAAGGTTATATAAAATGTATACCATAAAATTATATATGTTCAGTTTTGTATTATTTTAAAACTTTATATAGAATTAATCAGAATTAGAACCCATAAATAGATGCAAATGAGTAAGAAGTTTAAGGTGATGGGGTTCTTGTGAAGTTTTTCATTTTTAGGTAGGTCTTTTCCTTTATTTACATTTCCAGCTTTAATGTCATGCTTACCAGTGTGTATTTTCTTCTAACATTTTTAGGTATCTTCTTAAAAATATTTCAATAGTTAATCCTTCTGAAATTTGTTTAGGAGGAGGAAAGGAAGAATCTAGCTTAATTTTTCTTTCCCTAAACGACTTGATGGTTGCCCTATACCATTTATTGAATGCTCAGTCTTCCCTGTAGATTTGAAATTCTACCTTTATACAGTACTAAATTTCCATATGTACTTTATTTTCTGTTCCATTGATTTATTTGTTATTGGACAATAATATTATTGTTTTAATGTACTTTTTTTTTTTTTTAGAAAGTCACTTTTTTTTTAACTTTTGGGTTTTATTTATTTATTTATTTATTTATTTATTTATTTATGGCTGTGTTGGGTCTTCGTTTCTGTGCGAGGGCTTTCTCTAGTTGTGGCAAGTGGGGGCCACTCTTCATGGCGGTGCGCGGGCCTCTCACTATCGCGGCCTCTCTTGTTGCGGAGCACAGGCTCCAGACGCGCAGGCTCAGTAGGTGTGGCTCACGGGCCTAGTTGCTCCGCGGCATGTGGGATCTTCCCAGACCAGGGCCCGAACCCGTGTCCCCTGCATTGGCAGGCAGATTCTCAACCACTGAGCCACCAGGGAAGCCCCTGTTTTAATGTACTTTTAAATTATTTTTAAATTTCTGGTAGGGTAAATCCCTGCTTAATGGTCTTCTTTTTTGGAGTAGTTCTTTAAGAAGTGTCTTTTTGTAGAGAAGGGACTTGAGGACACGGGGAGGGGGAAGGGTAAGCTGGGACGAAGTGAGAGAGTGGCATGGACCATGTATACGCTACCGAATGTAAAATAGATAGCTAGTGGGAAGCAGCCGCATAGCACAGGAAGAACAGCTTGGTGCTTTGTGACCACCTAGAGGGGTGGGATAGGGAGGGTGGGATAGGGAGGGTGGGAGGGTGACGCAAGAGGGAGGAGATATGGGGATATATGTATACGTATAGCTGATTCACTTTGTTATACAGCAGAAACTAACACACCATTGTAAAGCAAGATGTTAAAAAAAAAGACGTTAAAAAAAAAAGACACTGGGGTTTGTGTTAGTCATTATCCCTCTTATAAGCATAGAAAAAAGGGAATAATCAGAATCATTGACATAGGAAATGTGGTGTTACTGGTGTTTTACCAAGAAAAAAAAAGTGTCTTTCAAAAATATATTTGATATATATAAAAGAAAATTTTGTCATATATATACATTAAAAAACATAATGTGAAACAAACCACCAATGTAATATCTAGAACATAACCAATAACTTGCATCAATCTATGTGCTCTTCCCATTCTACCTATGCCATTCTCTCCATAGATATTTCTTCCATAGTAACTTTAAAATTATTTTATCAAATTAAGAGTTGTGATTTTGATTTGAATTGCATTAATTTTATAGACTAATTTAGGGGAAATGGGCATCTTTATAAAAGTAATAAAATACGTGGTTTTTACTGAGTGCTTTATTTGTGTTAATTCATTTAATCCATGCAACAACCCTATTATCATCACCCTCATTTTACAGATGAGGAAACTGAAGCGTAAAGAGATTGAATAACTTGTTGAAGGTCAAGCAACTATAAGTTGGCAAAGTCAAACTCAGGTAGTTTGGTCCCAGAGCCTGTGCTCTTAACCTCTGTATTGTATTGCCTCTCCACAATGTGGAATCTGCTCATCTATAATGGACATGTCATTCAATTTGCCTGCACCACTCACTCATGTTCCAGTCTGCATCCTTATCCCATGTTAGTAAGCAGATAGCCACTTAACCCTCTCCCTTCCCCTGCCACAGCTGCTTGGACCAGGAGTAGGTGGATAACTGATTCAAACTGGTCCAATCAGATTCTCTCTCAAGAAATTTGCAATCAGTCTTACCTGGGCTCTTGACCTAGAAAGTGATGACACAAGGGTAAGGCAGGGAGAGACGTTTGACCCACGTGCAGGTAGTACAGAGAAAGCAGGCCTGCAGAGAGCAGCAGATGCACAGAGAGCAGCAGAGTTAGGAAGCCCTGTGGTCCCGAAGAGGGTAGTGGGGTAGTTGCCTGGCGTTCTGGGGCTTTCCAGGTCCTGGTTTGCCCTACTAAGGTCTTACTGCCCTTTCTGCTCCTGGGGACCTACACAAGTTACCTCTCTTCAAATAAACTTCTCTTTCAGTTTAAAGTCACCTGATTCCTCTTCCTTTTGAAACCAAATATGCAGTCTAGAAATATGTGGCCTTCTATTTACCCAAGTTTTCTTTTAATGTTTCCCAGTGGCATTTTCTTCATAGATCCTGTACATTTCTTGTTCAGTTCATTCCTAAATATATCTTAGGTGTTTTTTGCTCTTTACAGTGATAATATCTGTTACTGTTGTCCGCTTTACATTTTAATCTACAAAAATTCTACTTTCATCAGTTGAGTCTGCCAAATGTCAGTGGCTTGTAAGTGTGACATTAGCCTTTCAGATGTGTTTCAAAATGATATGTTTCCACTAGACATTTTTTTTTTAGTTCTATACTTTCAGTTGTTCTGGTGATGATTCATGTGAGGATGATGATGATTCATCTGATGGGAGTGAGCCACAGGATCCCGAAGAAGTATAGAATTTCCTTAATTTAAAAAGAAAATATCATATATGAATAGAAACATTGAGTTTCCAACAATATTTAGCTAATGTTAAAACAGATAAAATGAAGAAAGCTTTTTTTTTTGGCCGCACCGTGTGGCTTGTGGGATTTTAGTTCCCTGACCAGGGATTGAACCTAGGCCCACAGCAGTGAGAGCACAGAGTCCTAACTACTGGACCGCCAGGGAATTCCTGAAAGCTATTTTCATTAAGACCAATTTTTCAGATACAAAATGAGAAAACAATAGGGGGCATTATTTAGATAAATATTTCAAATACAGTAGACAAAAATACAGGGATTAGAGAAATTGATATCTCACTCAATACAGGCACATAATCCTTCATCCAAACCCTTTGGGCCAAATGTGTTTCAGAACTCAGAATTGTTGGGATTTTAGACAGGAATATAATGCATATACCATATTTTCTATAACACCTCAGTGGGGTCTGGAGTAGCATCTTAGAATCAAACATATTAATATTCATGCCACAAAAATGCATTAGTATTAGCACTAATTTGGATAAAGCTATATAACATATAATAACTACATATCTGTTTGGGTCAGATTTTGCTGCTAAATGAGTTTGCCTTAAACTTGTGAAAAATTTTAGGTTTCTAGAGCTTTTTTGGAATTTGGAATTTTAGATAATGGTTTACAGACCTGTGCAAGCAAGTATGTTCTGATTTCAATATCTGGCCAGCTCTGGGGTTCAATTAAAGCATTCTTTGAAGTCCTGGCTATGTTAGATAGTCTTGTGGTTTGGGGTGTTTAGTCTGAAGGCAAGAGAGTTCACTTTTAGAAGAACAAAATACAGACTTTGAAGTAATTATTGAAAAAGTAATGGGTAAAGTATCTTAACTTGAATTCTTGACCTTTGTTGTCAGTCATTATTTCAGTGTGAGGTGTTCTGGTTGAAAAGAATTGTAATAAACAATAACACTTCCTAGAAAATCTTAACATTAAAAATTGCCTTATTTTTCCTTAAGCCTATTGATGAAGGGATCCTTGGTGTGTTTTCATCTTTTATTTTTAGCCCATAGAAACACTACCTTCTAAATAACATATGACTGTAAAGATATTGTTTCAGTTGACTCTTTTAAGGTATCAAAATTAAGGAACCTATTCAGTCATTATATACATTGAGTGCCTACTCTGTCAGACTGTGCTAAGTGCTGAGGATATAGTCTGGTGGGAGAGAGGCACACATAAATAGGACTTTATAATATCCTGTGATAAGTGATGGGATAGGGTAAGTACAGTGTGCCGTGGAACGCCATGTTCTGGGGTGAGGGAAGGACTGAAGGTTAAGTAAGAAATTAGGCAAGTGAAATGAGGACGGAAATAAAAAAATGTTCTAACACAATGATTTTCCAAGTATGGTTCATGGACCAGCAGCATCAGCATCACCTGGGAATTTGTCAGAAATGCAGATTCTCAGGACTTATCCCAGACCTACTGAATTTAAAACTCTGAGAGTGGAGCCTAGCAATTTGTTTGTTTTTTTTTTAAGCATTATTTTATTTTGTTTTGTTTTGTTTTTGGCTGCACCAAGCGGCCTGTGGGATCTTAGTTCCCTGACCAGGGATAGAACCCGTGCCCCCCCTGCAGTGGGGGGCACAGAGTCTTAACCACTGGACCACCAGGGAAGTCCCTAGCAATCTGTTTTAATAAGCCTGATCAGCCGGGTGATTCTGATGCACACGAAAGTTTGAGAACCACAGTTCTAAACAGCAAAAGTGGAAAAAAAAAAAAAAAAACACATCAGAGCACATAGGCAATCTGCTATAAATGGCAAGATGTTTAGTGTAACTGAATGGCATTATTCACTATTTAGTGTAGCTGGATGGGAGTGGTGTGGCAGGGTGGAGGAGCCATGGAAATGAAAGATGAGGTTGGAAAGGTAAGCATGCTTCATTTAGGATCTTATAGGTCATGTTAAAGAGTTTGGACTTCATTTATTCAACAAATGTTTATGCCTACATTATAAGTACAGTATACAAAATAGATTCCCTGCTCTCGGGGAACTTATCCTAATAAGCAAATAAATATGTATGTATATATGTCAGGTGATAAAAAATGCCATGACAAAACAACTTGGATGCATCTCCAGGGAATTATGCTAAGTGGAAAAGGCCAATCCCAAAAGGTTAATACTGTATGATTACATATATATAACATTCTTGAAATAACAAAACTATAGAAATGGAGAACAGATTGGTGGTTGTCAGGGGTTAAGGAGGGAGTAGAGGCTAGAGGGTGGTTGGTGTGGCTGTAAAAGGGCACCATGAATCCCTGAGATGATAGAACTGTGGAAATGTTCTGTATCTTGGCTGTATCAGTGTCAGTATCCTAGTTGCACTATTGCACTGTAGTTTTGTAAAATGTGACCATTAGGGGAAACTGAGTAAAGCATACACAGGATCTCTCTGTATTATTTCTTGCAAGTGCACATGAATCTACAATTATTTCAAAATAAAAAGGTGTTAAGAATAATAAATCAGGATAGGGTATCAAGAGAGATGAGGGGACTTATTTTATACAGGATAGTTAGGAAAGGCCTAGGTGACAAAGGAAGGTAGAGCATTACATAGGAATACTTGGAGAACGTTAGAAGTACAAAGGCCCTGAGATAGAGTGTGCTTGGTGTCTGTGAGGAACAGCAAGGACACTATTGTGGATACTGTGGGTTGAGCAAGAGGGAGAGCAGTAGGAAATGAGATCAGAGAGTTGGTGGAGGTGGTGGTGGTGGTGGAAACATCATAGGGGGCTTATAGGTCACAATTAAAGACTTTTCATTTTGAGTAAAATGGGAAGCCATAGGAAAGTTTTAAGCAGAAAAAGTAACAATCTAACTTACATTTTAAATGCATTGCTTCACAAGATAAAAAACTGACCAAGTGAAGGGGACATGAGATGATAGAGGTTTGGACTAAGGTGGCAGAGCGGAAGGTAATGAGAAGTAGTGTGACTGGTAGTGTGAGTAAGTTTACAGCTGACTGGATGTTCTAATGGACTGGATGTGGGGTGTGAGAGAAGGAGAGGAGTCAAGAATGATTCCAGGGTTTGGGCCTGAGCAAATGGAAGAATGGTGCTACTACTTTTATGAAATGGAGAAGATGAAGGAAAAGCAATAGGGCAGAAGATTAGCAGTTTAGTTTGGGGCTTGTTGAGATGCCTGTAGACATCCAAATGGAGACGTCAAATAGCCTGTTGGATATGTATACCTGTCTGCAGTTTGTGTAGGATTTGGGCTAGGTGTATGAATTTGGGAGGCAATAGCATGTAAATAACATTTAAAGTCATGGACTGGATGAGAACTCCAATGAGTGAGTGTATGTAGATAAGGAAGAGGTCTATACAAGGAGTCCTAGACACTCCAATTTTTAGAGGTTAGAAAGATAAAGGAGAACTCAACAAAGAATGCAGAATGCAGAGAAAGAATGGCCATTGAGGTAGGAGGAGAACCAAGGAGGGAGGTGTCTTGGAGATCTAGTGAAAAAACTGTTTCAGGAAGAAGAAACCAACGAATAAGTCAAATGCTACTGATAGGTGGAATGAGATAAGAGCTGAGATTTGTCCTTGAGATTTAACTGCATGGAGGTCATTGGTGATTCTGATAGGCGCAGTTTTGATGACACAGTGGGAGGAAGACCTGATTGAAGTAGGCTCAAGAGAGAAAGGAGAGTCAGTGGAAATTAAGTATACACAATTCTTTGGAAGAGCTTTGATCAGGGAAGAGGAAGTGCAAAGAGAAGAGTCAGTAGCTCTTGCCTAAGAACAATGGGGAGTCCATGAAGAACTCTTGGTGTCTACCCTTTCAAGGACAGTTTAAAATACTTGACACGACTGCTTTGTTAATGTGTCTTCATTAGCTATTACATGCCAGAAAGAGTGATTATGTTAGCTAACATTTAAATTTTGTGTCCTGTGAAACAATGTCATTGAAAGTGAATAAATAACTCAACTATTTAAAGAATATATGATATCAGATTTTGATTGTCTGTTTTAAGTAATAAGAGATTTGTTCCATGCCTTTGTGTGTATATATATGTGTGTGTGTGCATGTGTGTATGTATATATACAGTTGACCTTTGAACAACTTGGGATTGAATTGTGAGGGCCATTTATACACATATTTTTTCAATAAATATATTGGAAAAAGTTTTTGAGATTTGTGAAAATTTGAAAATAACTCACAAACTGAGTAGCCTAGAAATACCAAAAAATAAAAAAAGGAAGAAGTTAGGTATGTCATGAATGCATAAAATGTATGCAGATACTAGTCTATTTTATCATTTACTACCATAAAATATGCACAGATCTACTATAAAAAGTTAAAATTTATCAAAATATGCTTAGACCATACATGGCACCATTCCCAGTCGAGAAAAAGGTAAACAAACATAAAGATGCAGTATTAAATCATAACTGCATAAAATTAACTGTAGCACATAGTATACTACTGTAATAATTTCGTAGCCACCTCCTGTTGCTATAACAATGAACTCAAGTGTTGCGTGTTGTGAGTACAGTGCTGTGTGATGCTAATCATCTCCATGTGAGCACTTGTCTCCCTAGTAAATTGCATATTGCAGTAAAAAGTGATCTCTCATGGTTTTCAAGTATTTTTCATCGTGTTTAGTGCAATGCCGTAAACTTTGAATAACACCAGGGACCCACATGAAGTGCTGCTAGTGATCCTGGAAATTCTCCCAAGAAGCAAAGTCATGACATTACAAGAAAAAACTGAATTGCTTGATATGCAGCATAGATTGAGGTCTGCAACTGTGGTTACCCACCATTTCAAGATAAATAAATCCAGAGTAAAGACCATTGTTAAAAAAGAAAAGGAAAATCATGAAAACTTGTAGCTGGTGCAAAACTTTGCACTTTTGGCGAAATACCTTTTTATCTCATATTGAAAATGCAGCTTTTATGTGGGTGCAGGATTGCTATAAGAAAGGCATACCTATAGACTCTAATATGATTCGAGAGAAAAACGAAGCCATATGACAACTTAAAGCAAAAGGAAGGTAAATGATCTAAAGCTGGAGAAGTTAATGCCAGCAAAGGATGGTCTGATAATTTTAAAAAGAAGTTTGGCTTTAAAATGTCAAGATAACAGGAGAAGAAGCTTCTGCTCACTAAGAGACAGCAGAAAAGTTCCCAGATGCCATTAAGAGAATCATTGAGGAGAAAGGATATCTGTCTGAACAGGTTTTTAATGCAGACAAAAGTGCCCTATTCTGGGAGGAAAAATGCCACAAAGGACATTTATTAGTAAGGAAGAGAAGCAAGCATTTAAGGCAGGGATAGGCTAACTCTACTGTTTTGTGCAAATACAGTCAGGTTTATGATCAGGACTGCCCTTATCTATAAGGCTGCTAACTCCTGAGCTTTGAAGGGAAAAGATAAACACAGTTGCCAGTCTTTTGGTTTTACAACTAGAAGGCCTAGACAACCAGAACCATTTTTCTGGATTGGTTCCGTCAATGCTTTGTCCCTAAAGTCAGGAAGTACCTTGCCGGTAAGTGATTGCCTTTTAAATTTCTTTTGATATTGGACAATGTCTTTGGCCACTTCGAACCCCATGAGTTCAACACCAAATGTGTCGAAGTTGCCACTTGCCCCCAAACACAACATCTCTAATTCAGCCTCTAGATCAGAGGTCATAAGAACCTTTAAACCGCATTGCACGTGGTACTTTATGGAAAGGATTGTCAATGTTATGGAAGAGAACCCCAAGAGAGAGAACATCATGAAAGTCTGGAAGGATTACACCATTGAATATGCCATCACTGTTATAGAAAAAGCTGTGAACGCCATCAAGCCTGAAACGATGAATTCCTGCTGGAGAAAACTGTGTCCAGATGTTGTGCGTGACTTCACAGATTGACAGAGCCAATCAAGGAGATCATGAAAGAGATTATGGATATACAGCAAAAAAGGTGGGGATGGAAGGTGAAGAGTTTCAAGATATGGATCTTGGAGAAGTCTAAGAGCTAACAGACACCACACCAGAGGAATTAACAGAAGATGACTTGGTGGAGAAGAGTGCTTCCGAACCAGGGCCAGGAAATAAGGAAGAAGACGTAGAAGAAGCAGTGGCAGAAACAATTGACATTAGACAATCTGGCAGAAGGGTTCTGATTATTCAAGACTACTTTTGACTTCTTTTATAACCTAGGCCCTTCTGTGATATGGGCACTGAAACTAAAGCAAATGGTGTTTGCTACCATATAAAAACAATTTTAGAGAAATGAAAAAGCAAAAAAGTCATTCAGGAATTACAATGTATTTCCTTCAAATTACACCAAGTGTGCCTGCCTCTCTTGCCTCCCCTTCCATCTCCTCCACCTCAGCCACCCAAGACAACAAGACCAACCCCTCCTCTTCCTCCTCAGTGTGGAGACATGAGGATTAAATGAAATAATGTACATGAGGGGTTTATTACAGAGCAATAACAAAAAGTACATCTGATTTGATTTTTTTAAAGCAAAACTATTAATTCTTTTGCAACTAACTAGTTCACATCTAATGCTTCCATATATTTACATATATATATTCCCCAAAACCCTTTAATGTAGATTTACATGAAAATATTCCTTGGTTCCAGAAAGAAATATAGAAGTGAAATCAGTTTTAGTAATTGTTTCCCAATTTAGAACATTATGTGGGCTGGAATTCTGCTTTTAATGGACTAGTCTCTTAAAATGTACAGATGTAAAACCTAGAGATGGGGGAGGGGACAATCCTATAAGACAGGAGATTTGGACATTTCTGCTGTGTGGTCTGAATAGTATATAACCAGTTTTCAGAGAAAATAGTTATATGTAACATTTGCCAAGAATTTACTGTCAAACTACCAGGCTCTGTGCAGAGAGGTAACCTGTCCAAAGCTCTGTAGTTTGTAAGTGGGAGAGGTGGGATTTGAACCCAGGCAGTCTGCCTCGGGAGCCCAGGAACTTCACCACCACCCTTGCAGATAAAAAGAAAGAAATTGAGGCAACAAATTGCAAGAATACTGCTTAAATTTGCCTAAGCAGAAAGCAAAAATGGAAGTTATTATAAAGACACAACAAACCTGGTTACCTCCCAGAATCCAAGGGCAAGGTCTCTGGAAGGACTGTGAACTGGTGATTCATCAGGAAGCAGGCAAGAGGTCTCATTACCAAATGGCAGACTTTATATGGAGTCTGCAGTATATGTTTGGGGCTTCTACAAATAAAATATTTAACCTTCAATTATGTTCTTTTCCATAAATGTACAATAGCACACAATAGGGATGAATAACATACAAAATAACAAACTTTCTTCAAGTATAAGAGAAGCAGCACCAGCCTAGGAGTCTGAAGATTTGGTTTTTGTTCACACAAAAAGTTGACGGAAACTTTTGGGAGTGATGGATATGCTTGATATGTTTAATATCTTGGTGGCGGTGTTGGTTTCACAGATGTATACATATGTCAAAATTTAACGTTCAGTTTATTGTAAATCATTTATACCTCAATAAAGCTGTTTAATCTTTTTTTTTAATTGAAGTATAGTTGATTTACAATGTTGTGTTAGTTTCTGGTGTACAGCAAAGTGATTCAGTTATACATATATGTACATATTCTTTTTCCTTTTCTTTTCCATTATGGTTTATTACAGGATATTGAATATAGTTCCCTGTGCTATACAGTAGGACCTTGTTATTTATCTATTTTATATATAGTAGTTTGTATCTGCTAATTCCAAACTCCTAATTTATCCCTCCCCCACTGCCTTTCCCCTTTGCTAACCATAAGTTTATTTTCTATGTCTGTGAGTCTGTTTCTGTTTTGCAAAGAAGTTCATTTGTGTCATATTTTAGATTCCACATATAAGTGATATCATATGGTATTTGTCTTTCTCTTTCTGACTTACTTCACTTAGTATGATAATCTCTAGGTCCATCTATGTTTCTGTAAATGGCATTATTTCATTCTTTTTTGTGGCTGAGCAGTATTCCATTGTGTATATATACCACATCTTCTTTATCCATTCATCTATCAATGGGCATTTAGATTGCTTCCATGTCTTGGCTATTGTAAATAGTGCTGCTATGAACATTGGGGTGTATGTACCTTTTTGAATTAGAGTTTTCTCCAGATGTATGCCCAGGAGTGGGATTGCTGGATCATATGGCATCGATTTTTAGTTTTTTTAAGGAACTTTCATACTGTTTTCCATAGTAGCTGCACCAATTTACATTCCCACCAACAGTGTAGGAGGGTTCCCTTTTCTCCACACCTTCTCCAGCATTTGCTATTTGTAGACTTTTTAATGGTGGCCATTCTGACCAGTGTGAGATGGTATCTCATTGTAGTTTTGATTGGCATTTTTCTAATAATTAGCAACGTTGAGCATCTTTTCATGTGCCTATTGGTCATCTCTATGTCTTCTTTTTTTTTGTATGTCTTCTTTGAAGAAAAGTCTATTTAGGTCTTCTGCCCATTTTTTGATTTTGTTGTTGTTGTTGTTATTGAGTTGTATGAGCTGTTTGTGTATTTTGGAAATTAAGCCCTTGTCAGTCGCATCTTTTGCAAATATTTTCTCCCATTCTGTAGGTTGTCTTTTTGTTTGTTTTTTGTTTGTTTGTTTCCTTTGCTGTGTAAAAGCTTATAAGTTTGATTCGGTCCTATTTGCTTATTTTTGCTTTTATTTCTATTGCCTTGGGGGACTGACCTAACAAAACATTGGTGCGATTTATGTCAGAGAATGTATTGCCTATGTTCTCTTCTAGGAATTTTATGGTGTCGTGTCTTACGTTTAAGTCTTTAAGTCATTTTGAGTTTATTTTTGTGTGTGGTGTGAGGGTGTGAGGGCAGCCACATGTAAATCAACTTTATTGATTTACATGTGGCTACCCACCTTTCTCAACACCACTTGCTGAAGAGACTGTCTTTTCTCCATTGTATAGTCTTGCCTCCTTTGTCAAAGATTAATTGACCATAGGTGTGTGGTTTATTTCTGGGCTCTCTGTTCTATTCCATTGATCCATATTTCTGTTTTGTGCCAATACCACACTATTTAGATTACTGTAGCTTTGTAGTATTGTTTTAAGTCTGGGAGGGTTATGCCTCCTGCTTTGTTCTTTTTCCTCAAGATTGCTTTGGCAGTTCTGTGTCTTTTAAGGCTCCATATAAATTTTTGAGTCATTTGTTCTAATTCTGTGAAAAATGTCGTGGGTAATTTGATAGGGATCACATTAAATCTGTAGATTGCTTTGGGTAGTATGGCCATTTTAACAATATTAATTTTTCCAATCCAAAAGCATGGGATATCTTTCCATTTCTTTGAATCATCTTCAATTTCCTTTATCAGTGTTTTATAGTTATTTCATCTCCTTGGTCAGGTTTGTTCCTAAGGTTTTGTTTTGTTTTGTTTTGTTTTAAATATGATTTTAAAAGGGATTTTTTTTTCTTTCCCTTTCTGATATTTCATTGCTAGTGTAAAGAAATGCAACAGATTTCTGTATGTTAATCTTGAATCCTGCTACCTTGCTGAGTTTGTTTATCAGTTCTAGTAGTTTTTGTGTGGAGTCTTTAGGGTTTTCTATACATAGTATCATGTCATCTGCATGTAATGACAATTTTACCTCTTCTCTTCCAATTTGGATACGTTTTATTCTTCTTGTCTGATTGCTATGGCTAGGACTTCCAATACTATGTTGAATAAAAGTGGTGAGAGTGGGCATCCTTGACTTGTTCCATATTTTAGCGGAAGGCTTTCAGCTTTTCACCATTGAGTATTATGTTGTCATATATAGCTTAAAAAGCTGTTTAAAATGTTTATGGAGTGACCAGAGTGTCATCTGTTAAGAACTAAAGCTAAAAGAAGATGCAAATTATGTTTAGTGCAGACTCAACATAGAAAATGAGTAATAAATCTCTAACAAAGTGCCCAGCTCATAATAAATGCCCATCACAATAGTTTTTGAATGTATAAATGAATGAATAAATTTGAATGTATTGCCATATGTCCCATATAGGTCATTTAAAATGACTTGTATATCAACCAGTAATTTTTTTTTCATCTCACCTGATTCTATCTCATTTAAACTTAAAAGTCCTGGCCAAGGATCCAGCAAGTGAAATAATTTCCTTTAATAAAGACTTAAGTTTATTTTCTATGTATTTCCTTAAAGAACCTCTGTCACATATATTAATAGCAGATCTTATAAGCTCTGCAAAATGGCATTGTTATGGAATACTTAGATTAGTGGATTCTCTTTTATCTAAATAATATTGAAAATATTTACATAACTATAAACTTTAGTATTGGAAAGAAACCCATGTTGATTGAACACATACTACTTCCCTAAATTATTATCTACATTAATCCTCACAATATTAGTTGAAAGAGTTATTATCCTCTTTACTGCTGCAGGAACTGAGGGTCTGGGAAGTTAAGTAAATTGCTCCAGGATAAATAGTAGGTAGTAGAGTGAAGATTCAAATCCAAGTCTTTGGATTCCATGAAGAGGGTTCTGTCTCCTTGTGCTTGCCAAGTCCCAGGCATTAGAAGTAAAAAGAAATACAAAGATAAGTAAGGCACAGTCCCTGCCCTCTAGAAGCTTAGAAGCCAACCGGTCAGTTAGAAATGTAAGCGGTTAGTTGAAATAAGTTCTAACTTCTTTGTGTACTGGAGAGTTATCCAGTCTCCTGGAGTAGCTGCAGCTTAAGGTGGACATCACATCCCAGGTCTCTTTCTCAGTTTAGCATTATTTTATTTTATAGTATTTATAAGTTTTAGTTTCTTTATAAAGATTAACTCATATAATTCTCATTTAACAGTGCTATGAGGTAGTCACTATTATATCCCCATTTTACAGATGAGAAAATAAGGTACAGGTAAGTTAAATAACTTATCCAAAGTCACACAACTAGTAAGTGGCAATGCTAGGATTCAAATCCAAGCAGTCTGGCTCAAGAGTCTATATTTCAGCCACTAGATTATGTTGCCTCTAAACCTTTCTAGACTCAGAAAAATTAATATTAGCATCCACCAAAGTGATCTGATTCTAGGACATTGACCCATTAGGTGCCATCCTATTGCTTAACAATGAACAATATAACTATCAAGTAGACTGGATACACTTGTTCGTTTATTACGCTCTTTCTAGGCAATTCTACCTAAGAAGGCAATTTATAATCAAGGGCTTGTTGGTGTGCTTGGAATTAGATGAAGGGGAATTACTGACTGATCTTAAGGATCTTCTGATTCCATTTTCACTATAAGGTTATATCTGTGGCAACCATCTCCCTGGACAATACTGAAGGCATACTGCTTTTGAGACTCTTTCTAAACTTAGGATGATGACCAATCCTCCTCAAAGTTTGAAATACTCTTTAGACATTTGTGTTAGTCAGAATCCCTCTATTTTTAAGTGTGGAGAGTCCCAACTCAAATAAACTTTAGCACAAATGGGAATTTTTTGACTCATGTCCCTGGAAAGTGAAGAGGTGGATGTGGCTTCTCATATTTTCGCTCAAATGAAATCATCCTCCAGATTTCTTTTTCTATCTGTGTCCCTCACCCTCCACAACTCTTGGCTTTGCTTACCTCTGTGTGTTGACCTCATTCATTCCTACAGAAAGATACTTATTGGGCCATGCTGGGTCACCTATTCTGTTTTCGATCAATCAATATGGTCAGGAGAATGAGATACTCTTGTTTGGTTGGGTTTGGTTCACTTGTCCATCTGTGTGGCGTTGGGGTCTGAGTTTACTTGATAATCTCACCAGGGGAACAAGTTGGAGGGAAGGAGGATACATTCCTCAAAGGAAATAGGGATGATGTACAGACAAAAACAATAGGATCAGTAAACCGTATTGTGGCCTGAGATAAGAGAAAAAAATCATTAAAACTAATTCTATCCTTGTTTAAAATCTTGATGGGTTCATCATGGATTTTTTGCCTTAATTTTGATTTTTAAAATATTGCATTAAATATTATTTATCTTGATTTTTCAGTTTTTTGGCATCCCTTAAATTTTGCATTAAGGGCAGATGTCTCACTCGCCAGGCTTCCTCACCCTAGACCTGGTCCTACCACGAGGAGTCTACTTACTTCACAGATTAACATGGTGTCTGACTCAAAGTAAGTGCTCAATAAATGTTTGCAAAATGAATAGATTTATGAATAAATTGAAAAGTTTAGTCACTGAGATATATGATAAATCTACTGTCAATTCTATCATTTTTTAATATACAAAAGTACACATTTTATAAACTTATGTTAAGCAAGCATAAGAGACTGTATGATAATCAGAATGTCATTTTAAAAGTTTGCAGTTAGAAATGTGAGACAGTAAACTTCTTGGAGGGAAGGGTAGAAGAGTAGAAAGGTTACTAATGTTTGTTGCGACCTTATACTGTGGATGTACTATCCACTATGTGAGGCATTTTGGATGTGTCATTATATTTAATACAAGTCTATGAGGTTGATATTTTTGTGTTGTTTAAATAAGGAAACTAAAGCTCAGACAGACTTGCTCTATAACTGATAAGTGACAGAGAAAGGATTTTAAATAAATTTATTTGGGACTTCCCAGGTGGCGCCGTGGTTAAGAATCTGTCTGCCAATGCAGGGAACACGGGTTCAAGCCCTGGTCCAGGAAGATCCCACATACTGCGGAGCAACTAAGCCCGTGTGCCACAACTACTGAGCCTGCGCTCTAGAGCCCACGTGCCACAACTACTGAAGCCCGAGCACCTAGAGCCCATGCTCTGCAACAAGAGAAGCCACTGCAAGGAGAAGCCCGTGCACCGCAACGAAGAGTAGCCCTCCGCTCGCCGCAACTAGAGAATGCCCGTGTGCATCAACGAAGACCCAACACAGCCAAAAATAAATAAATAAAATTTTAAAAAAAATAAAAATAAAAAAAAATAAATTTATTTATTTTATTATATTTTTAATTTTTTTTAATTTTTGGCTGTGTTGGGTCTTCGTTTCTGTGCGAGGGCTTTCTCTAGTTGCGGTGAGCGGTGGCCACTCTTCATCGCGGTGTGCGGGCCTCTCGTTATCGCGGCCTCTCTTGTTGCGGAGCACAGGCTCCAGACACGCAGGCTCAGTAGTTGTGGCACACGGGCCTAGTTGCTCCGCGGCATGTGGGATCTTCCCAGACCAGGGCTCGAACCCGTGTCCCCTGCATTGGCAGGCAGACTCTCAACCACTGCGTCACCAGGGAAGCCCTATTTTATTTTTATTATTTATTTTTGGCTGCATTGGGTCTTCGTTGCTGCACACGGGCTTTCTCTAGTTGCAGTGAGCGGGGGCTACTCTTCATTGCGGTGCATGGACTTCTCATTGCGGTGGCTTCTCTTGTTGTGGTGCACGGGCTCCAGGTGCACGGGCTTCAGTAGTTGCAGCACGCGGGCTCAGTAGTTGTGGCGCACAGGCTTAGTTGCTCCACGGCGTGTGGGATCTTCCCGGGTCCCCTGCATTGGCAGGAGGATTCTTAACCACTGCACCACCAGGGAAGCCCAGCGAAAGGATTTTAATCAAGGTCTTTCTGTCTAAAACACCCTTATTCTGGCTGCTGTGTTTGTTGGAGGCAAGGTAAGCTAGAGGGGAAGAAAAAGAGAAGAATATAGTGGTATCTGTCCACTCAAGGAAAGCAGGTTTATAGATGATTTGTTAATAGAAGAGAGATAGTTGAAGAATAAATTAATGAGTGGGAGATAGAGGCTGAGGAATTTTCCCTTATTCATTTCAAAAGACAAAGAAAAGTTAATAGATCTAGAAGTTTCAATATTTATGTAATAGAGGCACTAGGAAGAGAGAAAGAGGGAATGCAGAGGAAAAAATAATGATAAAAGTGTATTTCTCAGAGTTTAAGAAAGATGCAAGTCTTTAAATTGAAAATGTTAACCAAGATGAATGAAACAGAACCAACACTTAGACTCGTCATGGTGAAATTTTAAAACACTAGGGATAAAGATAAAGTCCTAAAGGCTTCCAAAGGAATAAACAGGTTAAGCTCAAAGCAATGAGAATCCGTGTGGCATCAGATTCCTCACTGGCAACACTGCTGGAAGACAACATAACAATATCTTCTAAGATCTGAGGAAAAAATGATACTGAGAAAAACTAGCTTTCAAGTGAGAGTACAAAATATTTTCGCATACCCAAAGATTCAGAAATTTTACCCCTCACCCCCCAGATCTTCACTGAAATAATTATTTGGGGATGTACTCTAGCAAAGTGAATGATGAATCCAAGAAAAAGGAAGATGTAGGATTTAGGAACTAATGTGAGGGGGAGACTGGGTAGGCTTGAGGTACAGTGTATTCTGGATTACTGCTAATGACCTTGTATCCTAGACCTCCAACACCACACCAAATAGGACCCATTCCAATTCTAGATGGTACTTAAGATTTTCATCACCAACAAGCTTCTCTTCAAAAAATATAATCAGAAATTTTGTTGGCTATAAGGGACTCTACCAACTCAGAACTAAACTCTGGAATATGGCTTTACTCTATTGTTTCTTATAGGGTTAGAGTTAAGAAAGTCACATTTGTTATGAAAATAATTACATGATATTTTATGCATCATCATATTTTGCCAATTGCAAAAGTTTGGATTAAAAGGTTGTTCTTTCTCATAGAGGTATATAAAGATGGGAACTGGTATAGCAAAATGTTCTGTGATGTCAGACCCATCTGGGTTTGAATTATGACTCTGAGATTTGATCTCGAGAAATATATTTAGCCTCTCTGAACCTCAGTTTATTTACACATAAGGATAATCAGACCTACCTCTCAGGTTTGTATAAGGATTTAAGAAGTTAACATATGTAAAGTACCTCTCAGGTTTATATAAGGATTTAAGAAGTTAACATATGTAAAGTAGCATGGTGTGCCAAGAGTTTCAACCCTGGTTGCGTATTAGAATCATCCAGGAGGCTTTTAAAAACTATAGATGCTCAAGCCCCACCCCTAGAGATCTGGTTTCAATTGGTTCCAGGTTGGTATATTTTAAAAGCTTCCCAAGACATTTAAATAGACATTTCTACAAAGAAGACATACAGATGGCCAAGAGGCACATGAAAAGATGCTCAACATCGCTAATTATTAGAGAAATGCAGATCAAAACTACAATGAGGTATCACCTCACACCGGTCAGAATGGCCATCATCAAAAAATCCACAAACTATAAATGCTGGAGAGGGTGTGGAGAAAAGGGAACCTTCTTGCACTGTTAGTAGGAATGTAAATTGATACAACCACTATGGAGAACAGTATGGAGGCTCCTTAAAAAACTAAAAATAGAACTACCATATGACCCAGCAATCCCACTATTGGGCATATATCCAAAGAAAACCATAATTCAAGAAGACACATGCACCAATGTTCATTGCAGCACTATTTACAATAGCCAGGACATGGAAGCAATCTAAATGTCCGTCAACAGATGAATGGGTAAAGAAGATGTGGTTCATACATACAATGGAATATTACTCAGCCATAAAAAAGAATGAAATTGGGTCGTTTGTAGAGACGTGGGTGGACCTAGAGTCTGTCATACAGAGTGAAGTAAGTCAGAAAGAGAAAAACAAATATCCTATTTTAATGTATATATGTGGAATCTAGAAAAATGGTACAGATGAACCTATTTTCAGGGCTGGAATAGAGATGCAGACATAGAGAAGAGATGTGTGAACATGGTGGAGGGGGAAGGGGAGTAGGATGAATTGGGAGATTGGGATTGAGATATATTCATTACCATGTGTAAAATAGTTAGTGGGAACCTGCTGTATAGCACAGGGAGCTCAGCTCAGTGCTCTGTGATGACCTAGATGGGTGGGATTGGAGTGGGGGGAGGGAGGTCCAAGAGGGAGGGGATATATGTATACATACACCTGATTCACTTTGTTGTACAGCAGAAACTAACACAACATTGTAGAGTAACCATACCCCAATTTAAAAAAAAAAAAAAATACAAGCTTCCCAGGTGATTCAAATAGTGGGTTGGCCAAAAAGTTCGTTAGGATTTTTCCATAACATCTTACAGAAAAACCTGAACAAACTTTTTAGCCAACCCAATATATTGACAAGGTTGAGAACATTTGACAAGCATATATATGGCTGGCACAAAGTTAAGTGCCCAATAAATGGTAACTCAAAAAATTGGGGGGAAAATGTAACAGAAAGCTTCTAGGTAGAGGTGGATTTAAGCAAATAAGGCTTAAGTTTTAGGACCCTTCACCGGCACAGTCTCCTTCTAAGGCTCAGTGAGGCTCCTTAGAGTGAGGGGAAGATGTTAGCAACCCCAGCCCAGTGCGGGAGTGCTGCCCCACCTAGGGTCATCTGCCTAGGCTATCTAATTCTCTTTCGCTTCCCTATTTCTCTTTCTTCCAATTGCAAAAGCAATTTTAGATATTAGAAGAGATCAGCCAGATTTCAGAACAAGGATAAAAATTATTTCCATGGGAAGATCTCGGTATACTCCACAAATAGGTAATTCTTGTTATTCTGTTTTACTAGTGTTGAAATAGACACCCAGAGATTATATCACTGCCGCAAGTCACAAATCAGCAAATAGTAGCCAAAGCAGCATAGTAACAGAATCCGCAAGTCTTGTCTTACACTCCTGTGTCTAAGCACACTGGTATATCTCCTGGGCAATTATGCAGGTCTGTGCTGGGTGATCATGCATAAACTCCAGAGGACGGTGCCACTGACCTTTCAAAACTTGCCTCATTCCTTGAGTAATTGATACATCCTCAGGCCTTACTAGCTTGTGACCTCAGAACAAGGCCACGCAGCTTAATATCCAAACTGCAGCTCTGAGCCCCTGGAGTTGGGAAGTCTGTTCCTCTGCTGGATCCACACGTTCCTCCCCACCTCCCCCAAATCCAAGGAGTGTTTAGGAGTTGCTTTTCATCTCCATCAGTCCATCACTTGCATGGGCCTCCTCCAAGGCCCTGGGAGAAGCCCTGGCTATGTATTCAAATGGGTGTATGATTTTATAAAATTTGTAAATATTTTAATAGCAATCAGTTGACTTCTGTCTCTTTCTACCACTTCTGCTCCTTTGCACTCTCCTGTCTAGTGTGGTACTGGAGCAGCTATGGGCCTTTTTATAGGATCTGGCTAGGAGGAAGGTAAATACTATACTATATGTATATGTTCCTCAAAAATATTTTTTAAAAAGAAAGTTAAGTTGGAAATATGCTATTTTTAGCAGGTTTAATGTCAGATATTATTGACATACAATAAAGGCACATTTTTAAAGTGTGCAATTTGGTAAGTTTTGACTTATGTATAGCCTGAGAAACCATCACCAAATCAAGATAATGAACAGATCCATCACACTCAAAGGTTTCCTCATGCCTCTTTGTAATTCCTCCTTCCTGCCTTCACTCCCATCCCCAGGAAACCACTGATCTGCCTTCTGTCAGTATAGATTAGTTTGCATTTTCTATAATTTTTCTATAAATGGAATCATACAGTATGTACTCCTTTTTGTCTGGTTTTTTCCATTCAACATAGTTATTTTTGGATTCATCCATGTTGTGTGTATCAATAGTTTGTTCTTTTCTTTGCTAAATAGTATTCCATTTTATGGATATGTTACAATTTCCTTATCCATTCTACTGTTGAGAGACATTTGGATTGTTTCCAGTCTGGAACTATTACAAACAAAGCTGCATTGAACATTTGCATATAAGTCTTTGCATGAACATATGCTTTCATTTCTCTTGGCTGAATACTTGGAAGTAGAATGACTGTGTCAGATGGTAGGTATATATTTAATTTTTAAGAAATTGCCGGGTCTTCCAAAGTGGTTGTATCATTTTACATTCCCACTAGCAATATATGAAAGTTCTAGTTGATCCATATCCTTGCTAATACTTAGTATGGTCAGCCTTTTATTTTAGCCATTCTAATAAAGGTAGTGGAATCTCACTATGATTTTAATTTATATTTCCCTAATGGCTAATGGTGTAGCATATCTTTTTTTTTTTTTTTTTTAAATAAATTTATTTATTTATTTATTTTTTGGCTGTTGGGTCTTTGTTGCTGCGTGCGGGCTTTCTCTAGTTGCAGTGAGCGGGGGGCTACTCTTCATCGCGGTGCACGGGCTTCTCATTGCAGTGGCTTCTCTTGTTGCGGAGCATGGGCTCTAGGCACGCGAGCTTTAGTAGTTGTGGCACGTGGGCTCAGTAGTTATGGCTTGCAGGCTCTAGAGCGCAGGCTCAGTAGTTGTGGCACACGGGCTTAGTTGATCCGTGGCATGTGGGATCTTCCCGGACCAGGGCTCGAACCTGTGTCCCCTGCATTGGCAGGCGGATTCTTAACCACTGTGCCACCAGGGAAGCCCTAGCATATCTTTTCATGTGCTTATTTGCCATCTTTATAGCTTCTCTATGAAGTATCTTTTCAAATCTTTTGCCCATTTTTAAAATGTTTGTGTTGTTTGTTTTCTTATTATTGAGTTTTGAGAGTTCTTTATAGATTCTAGATATTCTCAGATGTGGTCTGGCTCCATATGGCCAGGATAAACCAATCACCATGGATGACAGAATATTTCCAAAGCTGATTACTGAGTCTTGAATAATGCCACGTGTGGGACATCTTCTACCCAACCCTGCAATGTAGTCTATACACTGGGCCAAACCACTCTGTAAGGGAAAAACACTTCCTGTGTCTCCTGTACTCTCACACTACTACCACACTTCACTTCACTTCTGCCACCAGATGTGTGAGTTTTCCACACATCTAGAAATTCTGTCACACCAGCTGGGTGTCCCATAATTTAACTCAATTCTGACACAATTGGAGACAGTATCAGATCCCATAGTTTAAGGTCTCAGTCCCACAAGACACCCCCCGCTTCAGATGCCAATTGCAAGTCCCAGGTTGTCACCTGTGCTTCTGACTGCTCAGCTATACATCTCACAACCTACTCCTTGGGTTTGATAATTTGCTACAGTGGCTCACAGAACTCAAGGAAATATTTAAGTCATGTTTGCCAGTTTATTTTAAAAGGATATGATAAAGGATACAGATGAATATCCAGATGGAAGAGATGCATAAGGCAAGGTATGGAGGAAGGGACACAGAGCTTCCATGTCCTTGCCAGGCATGCCACCCTCCTGCTACCTCCATCCTCCATGTGTCCAGCCACCTGGAAGTTCCCTGTACTTTTGGGATTTCTATGGTGGCTTCATCACATAGGCAAGACTGATTATTAACTCAGTTTCCAGCCTCTCTCCCCTTCCTGGAGGATAGGGGTGGAGCTGAAAGTTCCAAGCTTCTAATCACAGCTTGGTCTTTCTGGTGACCAGCCCCCATCCAGGAGCCCCCATCCAGGAGCCCACCAACCACTGCCTCATTAGAACAAAAGACACTCCTATCAGTTAGAAAATTACAAGTTTTAGGAGCTTTGTGCCGGGAACCAGGGGCAGAGACCAGTACATACATTTTCTAATTATTTCACACGCTCTAAGTCCTTTTCATGGCTTTTTTTCTACCATGGGGAGAAGACAAGTTCAGACCTGCACAGTAACCTGCCTGCGGTCTAACCTTACAATCTCCCATGAGCAAATGCTTTAACAAAAACACGCACACATCTTCCAAGAAGCATCACTTTCAGGGACACTCCAGTCTACAGTTGCAATCAGAAAAACAAAACCAGTTCTCTTACTGGAAAGCATATAGTCTTGCTAACAGTTGTTTCCCTGAATAAAAGGCTTAACATTTTAAGCTTTCACATGCTTTACAACTGCCTGCAGTTTATCTTCACAGTGTCTCCAAGAGCAATTGATGGATTCCTGCTTGTCATTTGCATTTTGCAGGTTCCATTTTGGCAACTCTTCCCCAAAGCAAAGATTTTCATCTTTGCTTCTAGAGACAGAACATTTATAATATCACTTCTTCAGCTTCTCAAAACACTAAACTTGCTTGTCCACTGGACACTGAAAAAAAAAAAAAAATATATATATATATATATATACACAAACATACATATATATGACTGTTGCAGATGTTCCATATAGTTATTTGTATATATATCTGCAACTCTCCCTTCTACAGAACTTTTGATTGAGGGGGGATGAGGAGTCTCTGGATCAATGAACAAGCATTTTGGAGGTTCCTAATGCTCCTAGATGTGTGAGCCTAGCATCTAGTCATTTCTAAACACTGGTAAAACTGACAGAAGAGTGAGAGAGTGACCCTAAATGGAGCCAAGAAGTGGATGGCAGAATTTTTTTTCCATCTTAAACTTTTTCCTGCTGCTATAACCTTTAGTTATACAAAAACAAACAAAGATTTTACAGAGGGGCATAGAATAGGAAAACTCATGGAAATTAGAGCTAAAATTGTGCAAAGAACAGCTGTAGCTGATCTAAGACTGATAAGAGGCCACAGAGCAGAGAGGGAGCTGAAGGAAGTCAGGGGTCTTGGAATAACTTGACAGTAGTATGAAAATTAGTCGTATCTCTGGATCCCAGGAATATGAAAATATTTCCCGAAGTTTTGCCATTTTTTTTCTGCCTTAATGCCCTTTTTTTTAATGCTGCTTCTTAGTTTAAATGAGAAAATTCCTTAAGTCATTTTTCATCAGCTTTTATTGCAGAATCTTGCAAAACTTTGGAAACTAAAACCACGTCAACCAAAGGAATTAAAAAATCACAGTTGTTTGGGAAACAGTTATTATAGAATTAAAAAGCATTATACCCTTCAACATCCTTTGACCACCTTATCATAGTCAATGTAGTCATCATCATCATCATCATCCTTGTATAACTATTGTCTTTTTTTTTTAAAGATTTTTTTTGATGAGGACCATTTTTTTAAAGTCTTTATTAAATTCATTACAATATTGCTTCTGTTTTATGTTTTGGTTTTTTGTCCGCGAGGCATGTGGGATATTAGCTCCCCAACCAGGGATCAAACCCTCACCCCTTGTATTGGACGGCGAAGTCTTAACCCCTGGACTGCCAGGGAAGTATTATTAGCGTTATCCATCTGCCAGGCACCAAACCACATGCTTTACACATTGTGTCAATATCTTTCAATATCTCAGTACAGCCCTATGTGTTAGATATTATCCCCTTTTCACAGATTGAAAAACAGAGGCACGGAGAAATTAACTTACTCACAGTCACAAACTAGTTAAAGTGAAGTTAAAAATCAAATGCCAACCCATTTAACCCCAGAGTCAGGCTCATAACTGGCTCACCATATTCACACTTTCACTCAGTGATTGATACTTGTGGAAGCAGGTTTACCATGACCTAGTGAAGCTTAAATTTCAGGCCCTTTCATTTGTACAAGCCCCTTCCAAAGCCTTGGGAGTGGGGGTCCATGATGATGTGTTCACATGACCATAAGTCTTTGTAAAATTAACAATCAGTTAAGACTGCTGTCTCTTCAATCCAACTCCTCCTCCATCACACTTACCCTCACATCATGGGGCATTGGAGTGACTGTGGACATTTTTGGGATCATGCTGAATTGGGGGTTGGAGGATATATTTAATCTGAGTTTTATGTGATATTTTATGTAGTTCACAATCATGTTTGTGTACAATTAAGCAATTGCTATCTATGTTGGTGTGGGAATGACTTTCAGTAATTCTCTTAACCACTGGTTGTGCCAACTCACCTGGTGCTGTGACAGTTAAACTAAAAGAGTAAAAATGTGGTGGGAAGAAAAAAGAAAAGAGAGGGAATTAGAGCAAATATTACATTTTTGACATTTTAAATTAAACTTGTATAAGAATTCATAAGTCTTAAAATTAAGCTCCTTACTATTAGAATTAACTATTTTAAACCATTAATGAAATTAGGTACAGTATAATCTCTAATACATTTTAGAGAGACTTTATTAAGTGGTTTCTATAAATGATCATCATTTTTCTGGGTAATATGCTTGTATGAAGCAGCTCATTCCCCTGTGGTGCCTGGTGAAGCATATATTTGATGTGAAGGAGCCCTGGCATATGATTACATGTGATGTGTGATAAATTTATAACATTGGGCTTCCCAGTTTGAATTGTCAGATGAGCAGTGAGAGGCCTACCTGACACATACTTAATGAAGCATTTGTGAAGTGAATGAGCAAATGAATGAGTGAATGAATCATTAGATTTATAGGGTTTATATGTCATCAGATTTACATATCATTCTCTAGATTGAGACCCCTTGGTTCAGAGAGGCTGAGTGATTTACCTCCTAACACTCAATGGCAGAGTGAAACAAGGATTCAGTTTGCCTGACTTTCAATCATGCATTCTTTAATAAGATTTCAGATCATGGATATTTTCTAGGAGGCTTTAAATAAATCTCCACCATTTCCAAGCACTAAAAGTACCTCTTTTATAGCCTAGAAACTGCTGTCCTTCAATGGAAAAGAATTCCTCTTTAGAACATCCAGGAAATTAGGCAGTGATTGTTTTAAATATGCCTTCATGTTACCTGACCTGGTTCTGATAAAAAAGATGCCAAAAGAGTCTTGTGGCAGCCGGTGGGGTGGGGTTAGGAGTGGGGGGCGGTGGGGAGGCTCTTTAGATCAAGGGTTTTCGAACTGAGAGCTTTGACCCATTAGTGGTTAGTGAAATCAATTTAGTGGCTGAATTTTTTTTAATAGAATAAAAAGGAAAATATCAGATTGCGTTGCCACATGGTAAAGGAACTAAGTATTGCTTAGGGAAAACTTTGATGCACCTTGTCACAATATAAAATATATATATACATATTTTTAATTTATTTATTTATTTATTTTTGGCTGTGTTGGGTCTTTGTTGCCATGTGCAGGCTTTCTCTAGTCATGGCGAGTGGGGGGCTGTTCTTCATTGCGGTGCACAGGCTTCTCATTGCGGTGGCTTCTCTTGCTGCGGAGCGTGGGCTCTAGGCTCACAGGCTCAGTAGTTGTGGCGCACCGGCTCAGTTGCTCCGTGGCATGTGGGATCTTCTCTGACCAGGGCTCGAACCCGTGTTCCCTGCATTGGCAGGCGGTTCTCAACCACTGCACCACCAGGGAAATCCCTAAAATATATTTTTTACTGTGGATCATGGTCAGAATTTTTTTAATTAATTAATTTTATTTTTTAATTGAAGTATAGTTGATGTACAATATTATGTAAGTTACAGGTGTACAATATAGTGATTCACAATTTTTAAAAGTTATACTCCATTTATAGTTATTATAAAACATTGGCTATATTCCCTGTATTGTACAATATATCCTTGTTGCTTATTTTATACCAATAGTTGATACCTCTTCATCCCCTACTATTGTCCCTACCCACAGAATTTTTTTTTTTTAAACTTGTGTTGGTGACCAAGTGCCTAGAACAGAATAAGAGTATAACATTCAGCATAGTATGTATTTAGAAGGAATAAACCTGGGGGCGGAAATGTAATCGTTTTGGGTTGATGAGAAAAGGAGGGAGGAGGACTACCACAGTTGGGCCAGCCCTTAAATGATGCACAGAGGAGGGAAAGCTCAGAGCCTGTGTTGTAAGGCCAGAGGTCAAGGCCTGGAGGTTTCTACAGAATGGGTAGACCTCCAGGGCCGTGGGAAGCTTCACATTGGATGGAGATTCAGCCTGAGCTGGGCCTGTGATGGAATTTGATATGGACAGGCTTGCAAGAGGCTAAGTTGAAGTGGAGATATCACTGGGCATGGGGGAAGATCAAGGTTGTTGACTTTGAAGTTGGTTGAGCTCCAGGTGCAAGTGTAGTTGGTTTATTCAGTGCTAGATTTTGAAAGAGTGGCATGAAAGGATGTAACTAGAGTTCACTGGGAGTGAGTATAAAAACACTGGGGAAACTGGCACTGGGCACCTACTGAATTGTGGGGGACCCTACAGGCAATGGGGTGGGGTAAGCAAGAACGATACATTGGGATTAGGTCATTGCTGTTACCTGTTTGCTTCAGACTGCTTAGTACATAAAAGTTATATATTTACAATACTGCAGTGCTATACCAAATAATATCCAAGTAGAATAATGAGTATAAAAGTGTTATATCCACCTTTTATTAGCATTTTCCTAGTGAATCTTTTTCAATTCCTTTATTTTTAACTTTGACATATTGTTTTGTGTATCTCTTGTAAATAGAAAATATTTTCATTTAATTAAGAATATATCAGGGCTTCCCTGGTGGTGCAGTGGCTGAGAGTCTGCCTGCCAATGCAGGGGACACGGGTTCAAGCCCTGGTCTGGGAAGATCCCACATGCCGCGGAGCAACCAAGCCCGTGAGCCACAACTACTGAGCCTGCGCATCTGGAGCCTGTGCTCCACAACAAGAGAGGCCGCAACAGTGAGAGGCCCGTGCACGGCGATGAAGAGTGGCCCCCGCTCGCCGCAACTAGAGAAAGCCCTCGCACAGAGATGAAGACCCAACACACCCAAAAATAAATAAATAAATAAATTAATTAAAAAAAAAAAAAAAAAAAGAATATATCAAAATGTAAAACAGTGTTTTGATTAGGAAGGTGAATAACTGTCAAGATTCTTACCTTAAAGAATCAATTATAAGAAAATACTAAAAATTATTAACTATATAACTGGATGGGTTAAAACAAATAGTTCACCAGGTAGCTTGAAATACAATTCATTAAATCTGAATCTATAAAATTGTAATTACTTTAGAGTAAGTGACCAGAAGAAAAAGAGGTGTGGGAGCAAATAGTAATATCAGATCACACTGAACCAATTTCAGATTATTAGGGATTTGACATCCCGCTATTGCTGAAAGAAAAAATAACAGAAAGAAAAAAGGATATGTGATCAATCTATTTTAAAAATCATTTGAGGCCTTGGAAAAGGGTCAGAATTTAACTTGAAATTTTTATATAAGAAAAATTCTCTAATAAATCTACATCTTAATGAGGTATTTGTCTTCTAGCTAGAAGGGTAAAAAATACGTCAATCTTAAAATTCCTGGGAAAAAAACTTGAAATATGTTTATCATACTTATATAAAAATACGATATAAAGGCTCCACTCTCAAGAATTCCAGGAGTTGAGTATAGTTTTATTGTTGTTATTGTTTTCATTTGTTTTTTCCAGTAGGAGGATAGGTTTTGGTTGAAATACTCATGCTCTCGTACCTGATCTACTTTGTTATATTGTGAAGAAGGCTGGCTAAGGATCAGAACCAGGAAAGTCAACCTGCCCACACTGGCATCAAACTTTGGGGATTTTGAGCATCAGATAACGCTCTGAGTGCACCTACTACAAATAGCTGTGAAATACGTTATGCACGCTGACATTATTCAGGCAGCTGCATTTTCTGTTCTGATTATCTTTGCATAGAATAAATTTTTTTCTCATTTTCTGTGTTAACAGAAAGAGGGTTAAGATTGGATGGTCAGTGTGGTAAACATGGACCAACACAACAGGGCCAACAGTTACCAAACAAATTCATTTTCATAGCCAAGCTAAGCCAAAACTTAAAACACAAAATAATCATATTCTCAGGTAAGACAGAAATACTTTGTGGGCTATAGTGAGCTAACTCCAACAATAACATTTAACAATATATCAAAAGTCCCTTACATCAGCCATGATTAATTAGTATAAGGTAGCAATTATACCATTAATGTGGAAAGACCAAGATATTATCTGAATGAAGTAGTAATTAAATCAGAAAGGATTTAAAAGATAACTCTGTCAGAAATCATGTCATCATACTTACTGGAAAAATAATCATTGTTGAAGCTGAGTTATACGTGGAGGTTCTATTTTCTCTACTTTTGTATATCTTTGAAATTTTCCATTAAATAAGTGAAAAGGAAACAGACAAAAGTTAGAAAAACCTAAATCACTTTTTTTTTTACTTCTCTAGAAGTAAAAATAAAGCTTTAAGTGGCAGGTTATGGAAGAGTGAATGCTACAATGAGTATAACTAGACTTTACCACAAATTGAATTCATATTCATTAAAAATTTTGCATTCATTTTTGTGTGTATAAGTGTGTCGGCTTCAGTGCTCATAATATATGTCGTAAGGTTGAGTAAAATGTTTCTGTAAGTATATATCACAATATAAATGTCAGATATTCTTATTCATTCTGAAAATTACCAGTAGCCGATGTCACTGAAGCTGATAGAGGGCAGTATGGTCTTGTGATTTTTAGCAACAGATCCTGAGAAATGGGCTGTGATCCCAGTTTTGCTTACTAAGGAAGCAGCCCAATTCAATCGTCATTTAAGTGACATTCATTAAGGGTTCAACACCATACTAGAACAGCGTGACATAATGGTAGGTTTGGAGTCACACATGGGCTAGAATCCTGGCTTGGCCATTTACAGTCGTGTGATCTTGGGCAAAATAACTTAAACTCATTGGACCAGGCTCAGCTTCGTCTTCTGTAGGTGGGAACAGTAATAGCTAACTGAGAGGGTTGTTGTAAGGATAAAATGAAATACAGCCCATTATGTATCTAGAACAGTGTCTGACATGTATTGACAGTATGTGCAATAAACGGTGGTCGTTATTATTACTGTCTGCCCCATTGAGTATGATATATTCTCTCCATAGTGATAAGTAGAATATAGAAATATACATAGTGGTAAGTAGAATGCAGAAATAGGTAATATCCTATTGCACTAGGCATTCTAAGATAGACACGTATGCAGGGTAGCCTAGCTCTTGACATGGACATGCATGTTGTGAAATCCAGGGGACACTTTCAGTTCTCGTGTTACTTAACCTCCCAGCAGCATTTGACTCTGTGACTTCCTTTTTGAAACACTGTCTTCCCATGGCTTCTATGGGTTTGCTCCTTCACCTCCAGCTGCTCCCTCTCTGTCTCCTTCATGGGTTAATCTTCATCTTCTAGCCAAAGTTACCATCTTTCAGCCTCTACGACATACCACGGCCTCAGCAACATGCTTTTCCCTCCTTCTGGAATGCTCTGCCCTCCCTCCTTTTGCCAGCTAACTCTTCCTCACCCTTCAGTTCTCCATCCTTTTTTTTTTTTTAAGGTTTAATTTTATTTATTTTTGGCTGCGTTGGGTCTTCATTGCTGCGCACAGGCTTTCTCTAGTGGTGGCGAGTGGGGGCTACTCTTTGTTGCGGTGCGCGGGCTTCTCCTTGCGGTGGATTCTCTTGTTGTGGTGCACGGACTCTAGGTGCGTGGGCTTCTCTTGTTGCAGAGCACGGGCTCAGTAGTTGTGGCACGCGGGCTCTAGAGCGCAGGCTCAGTAGTTGTGGGGCACGGGCTTAGCTGCTCTGCGGCATGTGGGATCTTTCCGGACCAGGGCTCAAACCCATGTTCCCTGCATTGGCAGGTGGATTCCTATCCACTGTGCCACCAGGGAAGTCCCTCCATCCATTCTTCACTTCCTCCTTGTGAGGTCAAATTTCCCTTATTCTATATTCCTTCATAGCTCTTACATAGTTAAAACTTTACCATCTTTAGTGTAACTCTTTAAGTTGCCCCTCCCCTCAGAATGTAGGCTCCATGAAGGCAGGAATCAGTCTATTTTTGCTCATCATTATATCTCCAGAACCCAAAATATTCCCCAACACATAATATGTGCTCAAGAATTAGTTCTTGGAGTAAAAGGATGAATGTATAACTATACAGTGATATTTTATTGTCTGTCTTCTTCCAGCTCCATAAGAGAAGGAAACATATCTGTTTTATTCACAACCATATACGCGGTACCTAACACATACTGCATGGCACATAGAAGGAAACATAATAAATTAATTTTTTTAAGGAATAAATGAATGAGTACGGTTCCAAGGCAGACATTCTAGTAGTTCTACAAGTAGCATGTCAGTGTTTGGGATTTTTTTTTTTTAACTATCTTTTGATAAAGTTTCTGGTTATAATAGAGCGCCAAATACCTTTATTGTCTCTAGAGAAGAGTCTTTTGGAAAATATTACTTACTAGCTTGTTCTCCTTGCAATATGTCATGTCTAAAATAGGCTGTCTATAAAGATCTTGAATCTATACACTTCTCCCCCCTTTTCGTTGCCGTCACTCTCATCAAAGTCACTATCATATTTCCCCTGGACTAAATTGGGCCACACACTTTTCCTTAAGCATTATTTATTAAACTGTATATAAACTTGGATAGTCCAGAGTTTTTATTGTATCTCAGGGCCAAGTATCATATCTGTTTATGTTATCTCCAAAGAAAGGTAGGCAAGTATAATATTTTTACTATAAAAAAAGCATAAATAATTTTTTATTTTGTTGTGGGAGAGGATTATTTCCGTTCTTCATTCTACAAAATATTTCCTTTACTTAAGGAAAAGAAGTATTTTTTAAACTAGCAACAAATCTTTGTTTTCAAATGACCAAACTGAAAACATTCAGTTTAAAAAAAAACAAAACAGCCAAAGACGTTTTAAGTCCCCCTACCTCCCTGCCCCGTGAATTCTTAGCCTTTGAGGTACCTGAGATGCTCAAGGAGATTGACAAGAAGAGTCAATTATGCAACTGTGACAGCCCTGAGAATGCTCCCAGTCTTGTAGTCCGCATATCTGGATCCTGCCCTTCCTCCAAGGCAAAGCTCCTGTCTTTCTTCCTCAACAAACCTTCCCTTCACCCACTCATAGCTGTGAATCTCAACTTCTTATATATGTCTAAATAAACATATGTGTATATGTATCCTTTCCTCTCCAATCAGCCTGGGAAGGATGGAACACATATCTTACACATTGTTGTATCCTCAGAACTTAGTGCAAAATCTTGTAGGTATAATGTTTTTCTGCTGCTGCTGTTTATTATTATTATTTTTGCTAATAAGATTTACCAAGCACTTGCTATTGTGCCAGGCACTGTGTTATGCTCAGCAGAGGCTATTATTGTTCCCTTTTAACCAATGAGAGTTTAAGTAACTTGCACAAGTCTCATAACTGGTGAGCAGTGGACCCAGGACTCAAACCCAGCTTATCAGATTCCACAGCTTGTGCTTTTCACCACTAGGATACCTTGTCCCTCATGAATATTCATAGGTACCAAACTCTAACAAGGCTGCATTTGCTCCTGACTAATGTTGAGAGAGTACCAGGTGAGCAGCTTTGCTTGTAACTACTCAGAGGAATTTCACATTGTTTTCAAATGAAGTTGTAGGTCTGAAAATAATTAAAGAAACCATTTTTAAAACAGCAGGAAGGGGTGATGTATAGAGGTCCACTTTGACATTTTGATGTGTGTTTAAACACATAGCTCAGGGCTATAAAAAACCACTACACTGAGATTGCAGAAGCATTAAAAATCAAATTGCCTTTGAAAAATTAATAATTTTTTAGAGAACTGTAAATGACATCCTATCATCTCTGGGGAAATCTTTCCCTAAAGCTCCAAGCCTCTTGGGGACCAGGATGAATAAGTTGGCCTCCTTCCTTTTTGTTTCTCCATTTTCTGCCCCAGAGGGCCAAAAGGAAACCATCTCAATTTAAGATTTAAGCTTTATTTGTTGAAGTTACTAGCTATTTAAACTGGAAGCAAGAAAAGCCATTTCATGTTGGCATGACAGTAGAAAGCATTTAGCCACATTCCAACTTAATGATGGAAGATTAGCCAAGGTTATTATTAAATTTTAATCTCTTCACTTAACTAATAAGGTCGATTAATACCCTTCCTGTCAAGGGAAGAAAAAAGCTTTACAAAATCTTGACTATTGGTATTTTAACCAGCTTACCCTGTTGTATTTTGAGTAAAAGCCACTATATCATGGACCGCTGAGTTTCCTCGAAAGCTCCAGAGAAACAAACAGATGGAGAAAAAAAGTCCAGGTGTAAGATAACCCAGAGACTTGAACCTGTAGCAAAATGGAGTTTCTCCAAATTAGGCAGCAGGAGAAGCAGCAGATAAGAGCAACTGGCAACTGAAGATATCCTTGTTATTCTCTGGGCTAGAATCATGCTGGCAGAAGCTTTAACTAACTAAATTTACTTGCAGGTTCTCCGAAGGGAGTGATCATATTGCACCAGGGTCACTTTTCATAACACACTATTTTGCAAACGAGTTCCCAGGACCTTGTAAAATATTTGACTTCTAAACCTCAATATAGGTATTAAAATGTCAGCATGTCCATTACATGTCCCAACTATAAAAAATATGAGTTTAACTATCTACTGAAAATGAAAAGTCCAATAATATTTATGACTTCTTAGAGCATACAGTCTTCATTTTGAAAGACTTAAAGCCTCCAGGAGGTATTTATCCAAAATTAGCATCCAGTAACAACACCTTGGGATATCCCTGTTCTGGCAGCACCTGTAGCCAGATCTGGTTACAGTTATTAAATCTAATGCTGGAGTTGCTGACCTCAGGAAGACAGGTGTCCTCTCCAACAGCAGGTCCCTATTCTGGTCAATAAAAAACGTGCTCTTCAGGCCTGGTCTGTTTGCTCAGGTATGTGGCCAGCATAGTAGCCTTGTCACAAAGAATTAATGGAGTTTTCATCTCTTCCCCAAATAAGTTGCTCTGTAGTTAATTGAGCATTACATTTCCCAAAAGAAATGCTCACTTGGCTAAATACATAATGCCATTCATCAATTTATTTATTAGTTAATCCAATATTTATTGAATACCTATTATGTGCTAAGCATTGGAGGGTTATGGCGATACAAAAATTAATGACAAGAAATCTCTTTGATCAATAAGCTCAACTTAGTAGCCCAATAATTGTTTGAAGGATCCAGATTAGATCCTCTATCTATATTTTATCCACTCAGCCTAAACTTCAAAGCCTATTTCAGGTCTTACCTCTTCATTCACTCATTTAGGAAAACTTTATTGGATTCTTAAAACGGTGTTAGGCACTGGAATGATGAAGATGAAGAGAATAAAATCCCCACCACCAGGATCTCCCAGCCTTGTGGGGAGATATGCGAGGTAGACAGGACCTGATGTGGAAGATGTTGTAAGCCAGGTTAACCAAGGAATACGGGTTTTATCCTACAGCAGCAAAGAGCTATTAGACAACCCTAAGGAAGAGAGAAGCATGATTAAATTTGCATTTTAGAAAAATCAACTTAACAATGACAAAGAAGATGGATAGTAAGGAAGAATGGCCAGAGGGAAGAAACCAGAGGGGAGGAAAATCCAAATTCTAAAATTTTTCAAGAAATAGAAATAACAACATTTTATTAACAAACTGAATGTGAAGACTGAGGGAGAGGATGAAGTCCAAGGTGACTTCTAAGATTCTGGTCTGAGTGGCATTAGCAGCAGGAGAGGAGGAACAGGGTTAGTGGGAAAATGAGTTCAACCTTGAACATTGCAGGTGCCTTTGGAACATCCAGGTGTCCACATTAGGTTTGCTGTTGTAAATGTTTGTCTGAAACTCATGAAAGAGGTAAGGGCAGGAGGTAAGGATGCAGGAGTCATCACCTTATAGACTGTAGCTGAAACATGATTATAACATTATGAATGACATTGCCAATTCTGTAGCCATCTCATACTACTCCCTAGTCCCAAATGCCTTATACTCATCCAACATTCATTTTTAAAATTAATTTATTATTCATTAGTTAATTTCTTCATTTGGTTGAATATACCTATGGAACTCTGATATATTCCAGGCAATGCAAAAGACCCTGGGTGTACATACATGAATAAGCTTTGATTCCCTACCCTAAAGGATCTCATAACCTGGCTATTGACTATAAACTAATTCTCTAATTCTATGTGTGTCTGTCATGTCTCCAAGAAGAGGATAAACTCCCAAAGTTTATCCTCTTAGGCTCTTTTTTAAAAAAATCCCTGTAAAGACCTAGCACAAAGTTCTGCTCTTTGTAGATGCTCAGTGTGAACATTGAATGATAGATTGATTACTTATTTTAAAACATAGACCAATTTATTTATTTTTAAATAGTTTTCGGGGAAGAGTTTGGACTAGAAAAGTATTAAATTTTCATTAGAAGAATTTAGAAGCTACATTAAAAAAATAAAGAAAATAATAATAATTATTAATATACTGTCCAAAGATAACCACTATTAATATTTTATGGAAAATACTCATAATCCTTTTTCTAAGTGTAAAAACATGCCTTATTACATTTTTGGTAAAAAGAATCATATTGAACATATTTTTGTGTCACTTCTTTAAATTTAAAAATGCTATATCATGAACATACTCTAGTGCCAGTAAATATAGGTTTTCATCATTATTTTTAAACCATTTCATTGTATTCCATTATATGACTGTCCTATGATTTATTTAGCAGGTCCTGCACTGATGGAAACTTAGGTTTCCTAAGAAAAACCTAAGACTTTTTAAAAATAGAAATACAGCATATGTTCATAAAAGTTCACAAATCAAAACTGAGCTTGATAAAATTTTATAAAATGACCACACACATGAAACCCAGACTAAGAAACAGATCATTACCAAAATCTCAGAAGCCCTCTTCTGTCCTCTAGTTACTACACACCATGACCACCTTCTTCCCAGGAAGCTCTCAGCCAGTGACTAAGCATGGCATAGCTACTAGTGCCTGGACATTTCTGCCCAACATTGGCCCCTTCTGTGGGCTGGCCAAGATTTTGTCAGAGCTATACCTCAGTCTAAGGCTCTTCCTACTCAGTCCTTCTTCCTTTCCCCTCTCCTTTCCCAGGTGTCAGACCTGTATCACGGTCTAAAATTCTACCCTGACTACTCCTGCTCCTTTTCCCTTTTGTCCTTTAATAGATGTTACCAGCAATAAATCTCTTGCATTTCTAACTCTGCCTTGATATCTGCTGCCCAGAGGACCCACCAACACAAATCGTACTGGAAGTGGACTGAAATGACAAGCTCAGTTTGAGGACTGGACCACATACCTCCCTCCTGTTGAGGAGGATCCCTTCCAAGTGGTATGTGGACATGGATAGTCTCAGCCGCAAGTGGTAGCCCAGTTGCTAAAAATATCACCAGTAGTGACTTGAGAGTGACATCCTAGTGCTGAATGCCCTGGCTGGTGAGATGATGCAAGCCTTTTTAAATGCCTGTGATCAGGCATAAGGATAATGGAATTGGCTGAGCATTAAAAAGTTGCATTGACATCCTACAGAGGAATAATTGGAAATGGAGGGCAATTAACAAACAGTTATGGCTAAATACAAGAGCCAGAAGGTCTCTTTAGTAGCTTACAAAGTAGAAGAGTTAGCACAACACAGGAGTAAACTCAGGATCTGATAGCTAGGAGCCCCCCAAACAGTTGACTGCTCAGACATGGCAGGTCTGTTATTCCCTGGTTGAGAAAACCTGGGACCCTGAAACATGGGATGGGAACATCTCAGTGGATACCCTCAAAGATAGTGCTTCGGCAGACTCCCCTGAACCCCCAGAATTTACAGAGGTGGCCCACCCCTCGCTGTGTAGGACAACACTGCACAGGCCACTCCTCAAGGCAACAGATACCCCCTCAGGAGCTGTGCCACGTCCTCTTCTGGCTGCCAGATTGATAGTTATGGTTAAATCCCCACATAACTTGACTGGGACATACTGGACCTGATAAGAGCAATAGTGTTCCTCCCTCAGCTCACACCTATGGCACAGGGTGCATCCAGTATGACCAGCTAAAGGAGGAGGAAAAAGGCCAATCTTGTTACAGTCAGGTCAGCGCAATTGTGGGTGCAAGCTTTGTCACTGGAACTGGCACAATGGGCACATGAATGGAGTGGCCCCGGTGGCAGAGACAGAAGCTACATATGGGCCCAATGGCATGGACTCCCACGTATCAAAGCTGGCCTTGCAACTACTGCCTTTGAATATGCAACCTGTCAGAGACCAATGCCCAGCCCCTTATATGGCTCTATTCCTTCAGGAGGCCCACCAGTAATAAGTAGAATAATTGGGCCCCTTGCATCCCGGAAGACAGAGATTCATTCTCACATAAATGGACATTTATTTGAACATGGATTTGCTTTTCCTAACCTCAGAGCTGCAGCCGTTGCCACTATCCAGGTTTCCAGGGGCTTACGGAGTATTTGGTCCACAGGCATAGAATCCCACACAACATAGGATATGACCAGGGGACCCTGTTCTCAACAAAGGAGGTGTGGGTGTAGGGCCAGGATCTTGGGATTCGCTGCAGCATCAGAAGATGCTGACCTGATAGAGTGATGGAATGACCTGCTGAAAGCATAGCTGAAATGCCATCTTAGAGGCAAGACTCTTAAGGATCGGGCACTGCTCCTGGATGCAGTATATGCACTGAATCAGAGCCCTCTATACGGTGCTGTGTCCCCAGTAGGAGGAAAATATGTGCCTAGGAACCAAGAAGTGGAAGCAGGAGTGACTCCACTCACCATCACCTCACTGGAGGATTTTGTGTTTCCCCTTACAGCAACTCTGGACTCTTCAGGGTTGGCGGGCCTAGTCAGGAAGTACACTCTTGCCATTGAACACAGTGAATGACAAACTATGGCTGCTGCCTGGTCACTTTGGATTCCTGTGTCTGAGGACCAACAGGCAGGAAGAAGAGCCACCATACTGGCAGTGGTCATTGTCCCTGATCAGCAAGTGGAGGCAGGGCTCCTGTTATACAATGGGAGAAAGGAGGACTATGTGTGGAACTCAAGAGACCCACATGGGTGCCTCTTAGCAATTTATCATCGAACTGCAACCTTGAGTGGACAAGTGCAGCAATCCCAGCCTGAGAAGGGTATGGTTAACTAAAGCTCAGATGCCACAGGATGGAGAAACATGAAGGAGCTGCTCCCTGAACCTGTGCAGAGAAGTCAATCTGTGTGGCACAAGGCATGAACCACGGCAACAACGGATAGGTGTGCTGTTCAAATGTCCCTTCAAGAAAGAACTTAGTGATGAGCTGCAAGAGGAGCAGTTAACTGACAGTCTCAATTTGCAGCACCGTAGGGATATGCTGCAGTAATTGAGCTGAGGCCGAGCTTTTCCCTGGCAGTCTCCAGCCCACGACTGAGCATGGCAAGGGTCTGCCCAACACGCTCCTTTATGTAGGGGAACTTCTCTACCCAAACTCCAATCATAGGTTTCCCACAGGAGCAATCAGGCTCTTATATGTCCCGGCTCCCACCACCCAAGTTGACTGGTCTAAGGATGGGTACCTGACCCAAGCTAAGCCACCCATAGTCCTTCCCTTGGATTTTTTCTTTTTTTTAAGTTATAACTCAGGGTGACTTGCCTGGTGGCGCAGTGGTTAAGAATCCACCTGCCAGCGCAGGGGACAAGGGTTCGATCCCTGGTCCGGGAAGATCCTACATGCCGCAGAGCAACAAAGCTCCTGTGCCACAACTACTGAGCCTGCACTCTAGAGCCCGCGAACCACAACTACTGAAGCCCGCGCGCCTAGAGGCTGTGCTCTGCAACAAGAGAAGCCACCGCAATGAGAAGCCTGTGAACCGCAACGAAGAGTAGCCCCACCGCTCTCTGCAACTAGAGAAAGCCTGCACGCAGCAACGAAGACCCAACGCAGCCAAAAATAAATAAATAAAATAAATAAATAAAAATAAAATAAAATAAACTATAACTCAGAAGAAGCTCTCTCCAGTGGACGAAGTTGCAAGAGGTAGTTTGGGGAGTTGTTGGTTTCTGGCCACAGGAGGAAGCCCATCTGCAGTGAGCGAGAATGAAATCAGCACACACACAAGCACAAAGACAAGAGACAGAGAGTGCCTGCAGCGTTCAAAGTTCTTGAGGTCCAGCTGTACCCAGCTCCCTGGGGTCTGACTGTTCTAACTTTTCTTTCTATTGGGTAAGATAGTCTAGTGTGCTTCCAATAAATAATTAACTGGAATCAGATGTTGATCACATGTGATCACATAAGTTCTAGCACACACTTAGAAGTATCCTATGCTTATTTTATATTAATAGTTAACACTGATTGAGTTGAGGGTTTATTATATTCCAGACACTGGTCCAAGCACCTTACATATATGAATTCATTTAGTCCTCTCAGCAATAATATGAGTCCACCCAAATGCCCTCTCTCTATTGTTTTCCCCAAGGCTACTTTATTTTAAAATCAAAAATAAATAAGAGTTTCTACTACATGTCCTTTTAATAGAGGCTCCAAAGAGCCAACTTTGGAGATGTACAATCAATCTTCAGCATTTTAGTCTCTCACCCAGTGATGCCAGCTCTGATTTGGGGCTTCAGCAAGACAGGTTTGCAGGTACAGGTGTCCTTCAATGCCTCAGAAAGGCCCATTTTTAATAATAGAGAAAGTGGTATTACAAATAAGCAGAACAGATAATTTCCTATGGATACACATTTTGGAATTTTAAATTGGGATTCCCAAGGTTTGACAAGTATGAATACTTACGTGGTCAGAACATGTAAATCAGGACAATCTTTGAAGTCCAAGAAGGATGCCACCAGCACCTCTCAACAGAGACTTCTACAAGGCCAAATACCCCCTCACTGAGGCCTGAAATCCAATTGACAGTGAGCCATTCCTTTATGTAAGGCATCCACATGATCTCTGCTGTCTTTTAAAATTAAATACTCTGTAGAGGTATGCTTAGGTACCTAATCCCTTCCCTACCTCAAGGGTGTGAGGAGTAAGAAGGATGGAGAGAAAGGACGAATGGAGACAACTAGAGTAGTAAAAATTGGGGAAAGGCCTTCCAACCCCACCACTTGACTGAAACTTCTGTTAGTACCAGGACCCTACCTTCAGATCCAAGCTGTCCAACAGAAATATAATGCACACCACACATTCAATTAACATTTTTCTAGTAGCCACATTAAAATTTTTTTCTACAACCAGGTGAAATTAATTTTAATAATGTATTTATTTAAATCAACATATCAAAAATATTATTTCAACATGTAGTGAATTAAAATTATTAATGAGCTATTTTATATTCATTTCTTTCATATAAGTCTTTGAAATCTAGTGTATATTACATGTACAACAAATATCAATTTGAATGCTAACTGTATTTAGAGTTCACAAATTTAATTGAAAAAGTAGTTTTATATATTATTGTTCAAAATATACTTAAAAATTTCCAGTAACTGAATCAGATGTTTTAAAATTTAAATTTAAACTAATTAAAATTAGGGACTTCCCTGGCGGTCCAGTGGTTAAGATGCTGTGCTTGCACTGCAGGGGGCGCAGGGTCCATCCTTTGTCGGGGAACTAAGATCCCACATGCCATGGAGTGCCGCCAAAAAATATAAAATAAATAAATAAATAAAATTTAAAATAAACTTTTAAATAAACTAATTAAAGTTAAATAAAATTAAAAGTTCAGTTCCTTGGTCACAGTAGCCACATTTCAAGTGCTCAGTCGCCACATGTGGCTAATGGCTACTGTATTCAACAACACAGATGGAGAACATTCTATGAGTGCAGAAATGTTACGGGACTATGCAGCTCTAGACAGCCTTTGGTGTACAGTAAACTTCACTCACTACTTGGCTGGCAGTGTCAGGGAAGTGGGTTACATCTATAAAACAGATTCCTTAACAGATTCCAGAAGCCTCGCCATGCCTCTCCATTGACTCCCAGACTGATTTCTCCAGGTCCCCTCTCCCATGCTGCCCCACCCTCCATCCACACCCAGCAGGCTAGTAAAGCGCAAGGGCTCTGGAGTCAGAGATCCAGTTTTCATCTCAGTTCATCACTTACCAGTTGACTTCCAACAACTTAATTAACTTCTTTGAGCCTTAGTTTTCACATTAATTAATTGACGATATTTTAAAGGATTGTTGAGTAAGTGAGGTAATGTGCACAAGACATTTAACACAATGTCTGCCACATAGAAAAGAATAAATGGTAGCTCTTAAACAAAAACCTCTGTATATGCTTTTGTATGTGTTTCCACAACTTCCCGCCACCCAGGAGTGGTTATTCTGGTGTATTCTTAAGTGGGGCAGGAGTTAATGGGGGTGGGAGAGAGAGGTGGGGAAGAGCCCTGGCATCTGGGCACTGACATGTGTCCCAACTCAGCCTTGTGGCTAATTTCTGAACAGTTTTTACTGCTACTGTTTTCTTCAGCTCTTCCTTCCCAGCTTATCAGTTCAGATGGCTTTTGCTCTGGAACTCCAAGTCCCACATGGCCCCCCTCATTCTGCTCTGAACTAGAACAAATGATTAACCACACAAAACAGCCATCAACACTCTTTCCAGGGACATCAATGACCTCTTTAAGCCCAAGCCAAGGGACACTTTCTCCTCAGCCTCTCTGCAGTGTGTGACACTGTTGCTTCTCTCTCATCATCCTGGTTCTCCGCTAACATCCCTCAGACCATTCTTCCTCCTTTTTTTTTTTTTATAAATTTTTATTTTATTTATTTATTTATTTTTGGCTGCATTGGGTCTTCGTTGCTGTGCGCACGCAGGCTTTCTCTAGTTGTGGCGAGCGGAGGCTACTCTTCGCTGTGGTGTGCAGGCTTCTCATTGCGGTGGCTTCTCTTGTTGCAGAGCACGGGCTCTAGGCGCGCGGGCTCGGTAGTTGTGGCTCACGGGCTCTAGAGCGCAGGCTCAGTAGTTGTGGCACACGGGCTTAGTTGCTCCACAGCATGTGGATCTTCCTGGACCAGGGATTGAACCTGTGTCCCCTGCATTGGCAGGCAGATTCTTAACCACTGCGCCACCAGGGAAGTCCCCTTCCTCCTTCTTCTGCAAAGGCAACCCTAGGCCTGAGCCTCCCCCAAGGCACGGTCTCATTTGCGTACTCCTAGGCCTCAGCACAGTGCCCCTAAACTGATGACTCCTAAACCTGTACCTCAAGCTCCCACTTCAGCTTTGGGCCCAAACTCACTGCTCCCCACTGGCCTCTCCTCCTGCGTGACCTACCTCTGAATTCATCCTGTTCCCTTCAAACCAGGTTCCCAGGTTGCTCTGAGTTGGGTAAGGGAACACACACTGACCCCAAGCTCCCAAGTGCCACATACTGTGCTAGCACCTCATTTAATCTTCACAATGGCTCTGTGAGGAAGGAACTGTGATCTGCATTTTATAGCTGAAGAAGCCACGAGGAAGAAACCAAAATCTAGGTCTGTCTGGATCCAGACTCCATGTTGTTTCTAACGCATAGGACCACCTCCCATAATTCATTCAGTGGGTTGATGCTCTCAGCCAGGATGAATAATCTACCATCTACCCCTTAAAGGTTTGCAATTTTAGTGAGAGAAACAGAAGATACAGGTAAATATGGTGGTGTGGTAAGTGCTATGATAGGGCCCTATGGGAGAGCACAGAAGGAGCACCTACCACAGCCTTTGGGGTTCAGGAGAAAGAACTGTTGGGCTAGAGATGGAGGTTTGAGTTTCATCAATGGTAACTTAAGCAATAGGAGTCTGAATCCTCCAAAGGGATATAAAGTGAGAGGAAGAGCAGGCTGACGAAGGAACTCTGAGGCATACCCACATTTAGGAGCTGAGGAGAAGAAGAAGTTACCTTAAGGGAGGCTGAGAAGAAGCCAAAAACATTGGAAACAGGAGGAAAACCAAACAGGGTGATCTTGCGGAAGAAAGGGAGGGAAGGAGTGGAGTTTAAGACACTGAAAGTGTAACCAGTTTCAGCAATAGGGAAATTATGGGTGCTGTTACTGAGAGCAGTCTCAGCTGAGTTTGGGTGGCAAAAGCCAGTCTGGAGTGGGTTGAAGAGAGATTGGATGGTAAGCAAATGCGGGTGGTGAGCATAGACAACTATTTCAAGATGTTTAGTTGCAATAAGTTCACTGTGAAGATTAAATGAGGTGATGAAAATAAACAGCACAGTCCATGGCACATAACAATAATTCAATAAATGTTGGCTGTTATTATTATATATTAAGGAATATATTTTAAGGAATAAGAGAGCCAGTAGTAGCTATAAGGAAATGCGAGTTTAGGGAGAATTTTTTAAAGACCTCTCTCTTTACTATATTGAAAAAAGCTTCAAAAACCACATCAAAGAACTACATGCAGTTGGTTCTAAAAAGCAACAATTCTCCGAGCCACCCTCCCCAACCCAGAGGCAACCACTTTGAACTACTTCTGTGTTGTGGTAACCTCCATATTGCTAATTAACCTCGTAATATGACTATTTCTTGATTCACCTTAGACATTATCTATTAACTTCCTGATATGTTGAATGAGAATTTAATTCTCCTATACCTCTGTCATCCAAAGTGGTTGTATCACCATTCTCAGTTTCTCTGCTGGCCATCTTCACAACCTACTTATGCTCCATTTTTCATTCCATTAATCATAGATAGCGTCTCTTGGCTCCCTACATTTAAGATCAGGATGTCAGTAGCCTACTCTTCCCTCCACCTTTCAAGGGGAAAGGTTTGTTTTGTTTCATTTTTTTAAATACAGGAGACTCTTGAGTAGGCTTGAGTGAAAGGGAGCAATTGAAGATAGATGACAAAACAGTTGTTGGTGTGAGACGATGAGTTCAGAGCCCAGTGTGGGACATCTTCTCCATAATGGCACCACCAATTTCCTAGCCAAGTCTTGAAACATTCTAGAAAACATGGAACTCCTTTGCACACTGGATCCAATCAGCCATAAAATTCCATAGATTCCACTTCTTCAGTTACCATCTTATTATTTTCTCTCCTGCACATGACTTTAGTTCAGACTTTCATTATTTCTTTTTTTTTAAAATAAATTTATTTATTTTATTTTTGGCTGTGTTGGGTCTTCGTTGCTGCACGCGGGCTTTCTCTAGTTGTGGCGAGTGGGGTCTACTCTTTGTTGCAGTGCGCAGGCTTCTCAATACGGTGGCTTCTTTTGTTGTGGAGCACGGGCTCTAGGCGTGCGGGCTTCAGTAGCTGTGGCACGCGGGCTCAGTAGTTGTGGCTCGTGGGCTCTAGAGCGCAGGCTCAGTAGTTGTGATTGCAGGGGCTTAGCTGCTCCGCAGCATGTGGGATCTTCCCAGACCAGGGCTCGAACCCATGTCCCCTGCATTGGCAGGCAGATTCTTAACCACTGTGCCACCAGGGAAGCCCCGGGCTTTCATTATTTCTGACTTAGACAATAGACTTCTAACTGATCTCTCTTTCTCCTTACTTTTCCCTTGCAAGTCTATTTTACACTGATGCCGATTAATCTTAAAGCAGAGCTCTCATCATCTTACTCCCTTGTTTAGAATCCATAGTCTGGCTTTCAAGGTCTTCCACAATGTGATCCCAGCCCAGCATGAGTTAAGGGAATGTTCAGTCAGGAAGGAGAGGGGTGGAGGTCAGAGGCAAATGGAACATGTTCCCCAGGTAAAGCATAGTTTCTCAGGTCCCCCTATTCAACAGGAGCTTCAGGGCCCTTCTGGAAGAGGTAAAGGCTGGTTAACCACCCCAGATGTGTCTTTTGCAAAGTCCAATAACCGTAACCATGTGCTCTGGTTCAGAAATTCTCTTAATATTTCCTTTGGAAATTCACAAAAGAATACAAACAGCCAATAAACATTTAAAAGTTCAACATCACTAGTTAGAATGTCAGCCATGAGAAAAGGTGTGTACCATTTTTTTTTTTAAAGAGCTTATCCATTATTATCTAATAGCTGGACAGTTTAGCTGGCATCTGCTTTCCCCTCCTCTCTGGTCTGAATCCTTTGGGGAACTGGATAGGCCTGGCATGGGGCACTAACTGCAGAGAGCATGTGAGGCATGTACCTCTGTGTCACGGAAGCTGCGACACTGAGCGAGATTATTTTTAGAGGTGACCTTCTAGGTTCCAAGGAAAAGTAAACAGACATGCACATGATTTCCTCTGAGAGACTCGTGGTAAACAAATTGGCATGCACACACTCACTATTATCCCATGTTCTGACTCCAGGGCTCTTAAAGAGCAATTTCAGGTGAAAAGCTTTACTGAAAGCTGAAACCAACCAGGATGAAGAGAGGGGTAAACTGAGTGAAAGTTTACAGCTTCTAGCTACTGGGTCAGAGAACTGCAGGTGAAACAACTTATCTATTCCAAATTCTTGGAAAACATGTTGTTTTAAATGAAGTTTCAATAATTCCTCATGAAAATATTGCTAAAACTTATTATTTAATGTCTCACCTCTTATTTTGTATTATTCCATTTGTTTTACCTTTGTTGTTTTTCCTATGTAATGTGTTTATTATTTTTAAGTGAACATTATAGAAAATGCAGAAGGAAAAAATCCCCATAATCCTGCTCCTTATTGTTTGTTATGTATTCTTCAGGTATTTTTATGCATATACTTATATCTATATATCAACAAAAGAAAAACATACTGTCATAAATTTCTTTGTCATCTTATACTGGATCTAGGGCATCTTTTCACATTGGTATATATAGGTCTGCCTCATTCTATTGATGGACATTTAGGTCATTTCCAGTGTTTTACTATTACAAACAATGCATAAGCAAGCATCTTTGAACAGATATCTTAAGCACTTGCATGAAAATTTCTGTTGGACAGCTTCTGGGAAGAATTTCTGGATCAAAACATTTACATATTTTTAAAGGTTTTTTTGTTTGTTTGTTTGTTTGTCTTGGCCATACCACACTGCTTGTGGGATCTTAGTTCCCCGACCAGGAATCAAACCCGGCCCTCGACAGTGAAAGCGCGGAGTCCTAACCACTGGACCACCAGGGGATTCCCTAAAGTTTTAATTTGGTTATTGCCAAGCTGCTCTCCATCTGTTTCCTGGAAACATGCAAATAAATTAATTTCTCATGAAGACTTAGCAGCAAACACAATGCCTGGCACATAGTAGCTGTTCGTTAATTGATGGTTAGATTAAAGCTTCATAAATATTACTTATTGTTCTGACTGTGACACTACTGAAGTGCATTGCCCTGCCTGCCTCACTCTTAATTATCCCAGGCAACTGAGGTATTTAAGTGTGGTAAAGTAGTAAACACAATACACATTAGTAGTAAATACAATAAAAAATAATAGTATTAATACATACCACAATACATAGCACTTCTGATTGTCTCCTCTGTGACAAGATATTGTTGTCATCTGAAATCATAAAATTCTAGAGTAGACAGGAACCTAGACATCAAATAGTGTTTCTTTTTTTTATATGAAGAAGTGAAAGCCCAGAAAGGTAATGATTGTCCAAAGGTTTGAGAATTAATAGATCCTACTGAAAACACCTCTTATTTCTCACTTTCCTTCCTTGACTTGAATGCACAGATCTATTATCATTTTATTTCACTTGACTATATCATACAAACAAGGCACATTATTGACTGAGATATGTGTCCTCAAGTCTTCTTAGTTCTGTCAATTTACCTGCCTAGAGCTTTCCTGCTTGCCCTTCTAATTTTCTACTTCAAGTTGGCCAAGGATTGAAAACAAGATAAGCAAGCTTATTAGAACTATACGTCAAGTGATGGGATCTGAGAGTGAGTCTAAGATTTTCTTATGAGTGAAACACAAGAGTCTTAATACTTTTTTGTCAGCTATTTTGGCTACTCAGGACAGCTTGTGTGTGTGTGTGTGTGTGTTTATGTGTGTGTGTGCATATGTACTTCCTAAGCTTTAGCAGCTTAGGAACATGTTGCCATGTTCTGGATAGATGAGACTGTTATCTATATATAAATAAGTGTATATGCAGTTGACCTTTGAACAACACAGAAGTTAGGGGCATCAACTCTCCTGGCAGTCAAAAATCTGAGTATAACTTTACAGTCTGCCCTTGGTACCTGTGGTTCTGCATCTTCAGGTGCAACCAACCTCAGATTGTGTAGTACTGTAGTAGTATTTATTGAATATAATCAGCATATAAGTGGACATGCACAGTTCAAACCCCTGTCGTTCAAGGGTTAACCGTATATGAAATATTGCTAAGAGTAAAATCCTGGAAGGTATTCAGAACCATTTAGATTTAAAAATTTTCCCAATTCTAAGGAAACAAATAGTCAAAGCGTTTGTCTTCATGTGCTATCAACATTTGGCCAAGGTCTATTTAAAGGACAGTGAAATAAGAATCCTTTCTCCTTCCCTTTGCCGATATATAATGCCAACTTTGGTCTGATCATCAGTAATTTCAGGAATAGTTTCTGTGGCAGTCAGAATAATGGCTGCCCAAAGATGTCCACATCATAATTCCTGAAATCTGTGAATATGTGCCCTTACATGACAAAAGGGACTTTGCAGATATGATTAAATTAAGGATCTTGAGATGGGGAGATTAGCCTGGGTCATCCAGGTGGGCCAAATGTAATTACAAGCCTCCTTAAAAGTAAAAGAGGGAGGCAGGAGAGTCAGAGAAGGAGATACGATGACTAGAGCAGGGGTCAGAGTGATACGACCCCTGTTTGTTTGAGGAAGAGACCATGAGCCAAGGAATGCAGGCAGCCTCTAGAAGCTGGAAAAGGCAAGGAAGCAGATTCTGCCTAAGAGTATCCAGAAAGGAGTGCAGCCCACTGCCAACACTTTGATCCTGGTCCAGGAGACCATTTTAGATTTCTCTCCAGAACTGTAAGATAGCAAATTTGTGTTATTTTAAGTCACTAAGTTCATGGTAATTTGTTATAACATCAACAGGAAGCTAATACAGTGTCTTACCATAAGCCAGTGTAAGTTTGAGTTTTGATTGAAGGACAGTTGTTCTTTTGCATTTGAATCAAATATTTAAAGAATGTGAAAATGTTTAAAAGAAAAAAAGCTGAAAAAAGTAACCACATAATAATAGTAATAGTTAACATCAATTGAGCACTTACTATACACAAGACATTGGATTTACAAAATTTCATGGAAGGCTTACAATGAAAGGATGATGTAGGACTATGACAATAATCCGTTTATTAGATAAGAAAGCAAATATAAAGAAGGTGAAGAATTTAACTTTAATAAGCAAAGAGATTAGCTGAACTATCCTGTGGTAAGGTGCAGAATTCCATCCTCTCAAACCAAGCAGGGAAAAATTGAAGGTAGTTACTATAAAAATTAGGCAAAGGTAAAGCTTGTAAGATTCCTAAGGGATAGGTGATGCCTTAGGTTGTGAAAATAAATCCCACCTGAAATGCTTTGAGTTCCTACTACATGGCAGGCAGCTCCCGGCTCAGCTTGTTAACTGGCAGACCAGGTGGAATCCCCAGAAGGTGCATCCTTTCCTCCCCCACCCTCCCTACCCCCATCTGGAACCTTTGACCCATCATCCTGAATTCATAACCCCAATCTTGTCTTTGACTGACAACCCTGAATACATGACATCAGATTAACAGTCCCAAAATAAATCTGTTCCCCTCCATTGGAGTGTTATTGGATAATGACTGCAATCCCAAATAATATACACAATGATATAATTCTAATGACATCTTATATTTATAAGATGTAGTAACAAATTTTTAACTCACTGTGCTGTTTGTGTATGTGTTCTTTGTATTTAAGATATTTGAAATGTTTTAGAGAATCTCACAGGTTGGATAAAGATCTGACATTTTAAACTGATTTTTCATTGAAATACTTAGGATTTGACCAATTAGGGATATAGTGAATATTTAAACGCTTAAGTGAACTATAGGTTTGATTTTTATGCTGCATAGATGCCTAAGAGAATCTGATTTACTAGATTTACAATAACACATTTGTTAAGTGCTTATTATTTACCAGGACTGTTTTAAGTGCATTGCATGGACTAACTCAGGTAAACCTCATAACAACTCTATATGAGTTTGGTATTATTGCTACTCCCACTTTCGGAGGGTAAAACAGAGGCACAAAGAGTTATGTGACTGAACCAAGATCAGGCAGCTGGTTAGTAGCAGAGCAATCTGGCTGGGAGTACATGCTCCTAACCAATGTCCCCTCAGTGCTCAGGAAGACTCTTACAGGGGTACTCTGATAAGAGCTCAGGACTCGGCAGAGAATGGCCCAAGATGATTTACAGAGTGTAAATCTGACTTGTTAGAAGCGTGAAGTACCTGGGACAATCAAATACAGCAATGTGTGAATTTGACATATTTAAGGGAATTTAATAAATGAGGTTTATAAACAGTGTCTAAATGTGCAAGAGAATGTGATTTGTTAGATTTGTATGCTTTTGTGACTTTAATACGTAATGCTTAAAAAAATTCTATCCCATTTATAAATGGGAAGTTTAATACATCAAATTAATATGCTCACTGGCATTAATCAAAGAACAAGTGAAAGTGTTTTAACATGAAATTGACAGATTTATAAATGAATTTGATTTGTGTTTAAATACTTAATAACGAACGACTAGACTTACATTTTACAACCCTAATAAATATCATTTAAAACACAAGCAACTTTATGGGTTCCTTCCCATGCACAAGAAGTCCGCTCTGACATTTAAAATCTCAACTGATCATTGGTACAGTTTTAGCCCTGTTTTGCAGAGGGGGAAACTGAGGGGAAGAGAAATAACTTCCCAAGGTGACAGAACTGGGAAGTGATGGATGCTGCGTTCCAGCCCAGATGACACCAGACTGCCAAAGCCAGCACACAAACCACTCTCCTATACCACCTCCAGGTTCTAGAGATGCCATTTCTATAGAATACAGTGTCGGTTGTGAATACATAACCTGGAGGAATATACACCAGTACAACAACACTGGTCTTTCCTGGAATGGGAATTATGGAGGACTGTTATTTCTGTAACATTTAAGATTTGAGTAAAAGGAGTTCTCTACCCCTTCACCCCACTTTCCAACTAATTTCTTTATTGACAATTTAAAATTAAGAGAATTCTGTACCTCTTTATATTTCACTTCTCTGCATTGTCAATCAGCATTTTGTAGTCATTTATTAATATCTACCTCATGAGCTTTTTTTTTTTTTTTAAACACTCCTGCTTATGCTCAGATGGGTATCATTACTGGGTGAAACATTTTATGCCCTCATCCCTGTATGTCCCATAGAATGTCACTTCTTCAATTATGCTACTTTTGTATCTAGTATATGCTTTTATTAAGTGTATAACACTGAATTATAGTTTTTCTATTCAGCCATCTTCCCTATTAGAGTATCTGTGTTATATATGACTTTCCCCAGGGTCCAGCACAGAATTTGGTTGGTTAAACCACACATATTTTTCAGTTATGGAATCTGAAGTATGCTTTGCATAGGCAATCGTTATAGTTTTTCCTTTTCGTAAAAGGCTTACTTTCTTTCTGTCTTTGAACTCTTTGGTCTAGCATTGGGGTAAATGACACAATGCAGACTTAAGTAGAACTGGGACTTCCCTGGTGGCGCAGTGGTTGAGAATCCACCTGCCAATACAGGGGACACGGGCTTGATCCCTGGTCAGGGAAGATCCCACATGCCATGGAGCAACTAAGCCCATGCGCCACAACTACTGAGTCTGCGCTCTAGAGCCCACGTGCCACAACTACGGAGCCCTCGTGCTGCAACTACTGAAGCCCGCGCACCTAGAGCCCGTGCTGCACAAGAGAAGCCATCGCAATGAGAAGCCCGCGAGCAGCAATGAAGACCCAATGCAGCCAAAAAAAAAAGACTTAAGTAGAACTAAAAGTGGAGGAATTCAGTTAAGAAGTTATCACAAAACTGGAAAAAAGTTTCTGAAAACAAGAATCATTTACAAGGAGGAGCTGAGAGTGGAGCTATGTAACATATTAACAACTGGGAGAGAGGGAGACTCTTCTCGTTGCTTCCCCTGAGGTGCTCCGTGTTCGGTTGCTCTCAGACTAGCTAGACCGCCACATCTGGTATGTATTTCTAAGAGTCAGGTTTTCTACTTAAAAGAGAGAAGAAAAAGCAGTTAACCCCTTAATCAATAGAATAGTTTTAGATAGTTGTGGGCCAGAAATACTTCAGTTACTTATCATGACCCCAGTACATTTGCATTTTATCCTGGATTGCATCTATGGTGGGAATCTCGGGGGCGCCGGTAATGTTTTGGATGATGCAGCCCTGCAGACCACCTAACTCCCACAATAGTGCCCCTGTGCCCTCCAGCGTGGGTGCGAGGGTGGTGACGCTGGAGCTGGCCCCGGCCACTTCCTCCCCTCCAAGTCTGCGGCCAGGGCGGGAAAGTGAAAATGAAAACAGAATCTGCTCTGATTGCCCCCTCGCCGGCTGGCGACCCGCGCTGGTCACGCAGACTGTGTGAGAGGATGGGAAGAGCCGCGAGATCACGGGCTGGCGACCCTCTGAAGAGTTTGCCTTCTCCTCTGGGGAAAGGGCGGGGGATCTCCTTTCCCACCGCGTGCGGACTAGTGCAGCCCGACCGCCCACTTGGAGGAGGCTCTAGCTGCCCCGCCCCGCCTCGCTTGTGCTCGCCCCATGAGTCTCCGCCCCCACGAGGCCCCGCCTTCCGTTTTGGTCCCTAAGGCCACGCCCCCTGGGGCCCCAAGCCCCTGAGGCTCCGGTAGGCCTGGCCAGCCTCGAAGAGGGAGTTTCTTTTTCCTCTCCTGCTCCACCTCCTCCTCTTTCTGGTCTCTCCGCCTTCTCCGCGCTGCCTTGGGTCGCCTGATGAAGAAGTTCTGGCAGAGACTGGGCCGAAGCGAAGCCAGGGTGCTTTCTTATTAGGGCCTTGGCCAGGCCTGGGGATCCGGCGGCGACGGCCGACAACCTTGGGGTTGAGTCTCCTTCCAGGCGCATCTCTGCAGTGAGAACCTTTTGGGGAGGGTAGATCCTGAAGATCCGTTTGGGAATTTCTTTCTCCTGGCTCACCAGCCCCACGTCCCCCAAGTGTAAGTGATAGGACGGGGAGTAGGTAGACTGTTGAAAGCTAAGGAATGCAGCCGAGTTACGAAGTGCCTGGCCAAAGAAAAATCAGGGAGCAGGGACATGAGAGCAGTAAAATTTGGGGCGGCCAATTCATTGTCAGTTAAAAAAAATACAAATGGCTAGAATCACCATCAAAGTATCACTAATTTCAAACTGCCTTCTAATTAATTACAGTTCACAGGATGCCTGTTAAGTACAGGAGACACCTGACCTAATGTTTGCAAACGAAGTGCAGATGGCAATATTTAGAGAAATGCAGGCATGAAGCAGGAAAATGGGGTGTTGGTGTTTTCAGAGTTCCCATCAGGTATCTGAAAGATAGTGGGGTATCTATCTGAAAGATAGATCCGACGAATATATATCAACGACATAATCTAGAATGACTTAGTCACTGCCTTCTGTAGTTCTCTGATAGCAGATTGTAGTCAGGGCAAGTTATTCATTGGCTGGTGTGAACCCTTGTGATTCAAATGAAGTCAGATGGTTTAGCACATACAGTTGTTTGCCTATGTTCTCAGACACTGAAGAACGTTGCTTACACACTTGTAAGGAGTTTAAAGGAAAAAAACAAAACAGTTACCTGCTTCAAGTGCTTAGCATTGTACTCAAACAGTTATAGACGCCATCCTTTAGCTTCTGTGAATTTTTGCCTAAGGAAATGTGTAGTTGTGAAACTTACTTCATGACTACCTATTCCTAGTGAAACTTTGTCCTTTGGAAATTACTTAGCAGTGGTTGGTTGCAGAGTGAAAGGTACACACAATTGTATATGCCTGTCAATGCTGACAAGGACATACTGAAAATTCTAAGAGTTGTCAAACGAGGTATAAGTTCAGGCTGTTTCTCCAGTGTTCCTTCTGCCTCTGACAAAGAATAAATGAATATGGTTAACAGTCAGAAGTGAGGAAGAAATCAGTTTATAGATGTCTATTTGAAAGACCCCAAATAGAAATTTAGAAATATGAAGGTTTTTAAAAATCCTACCTAGTAGTAAAAGGTGAATTGAGAACAGGCTGTATGCTGGACACTTGCTGTTCTTTATTTTACAGAACATTCACAACTCTGAGATCACCACTATCCGCATTTCACAGAGAGAAGAACCTAGGCTTTGAGAAGTTAAGGTAACCTGCCCACGGTCACATGGCTAGTAAGTGACGAGTTTAAGATTGAACTCAGGTCACCCATCTCTCCAAATTAAAAACCATGCAGAATGCATGTGTATACATTTATCTAAGTGCATCAAGATGTACAGTTTAAATGGGTGAATTTTATCTAAATCATACCCCAGTAAAGTTAATTTTTAAAAATCATGCAGGATGAATGTGATGTTTTTATGATAAAACTCATCCAAGAAAGAGCACTATGATGATTTCACACCTGACAGTTTCTGAGGAAAAAGGGATGGAGATGACACATGTATGTTATTAGCATACACACTGAAAGACTGGTGACACCACAGACTAGAATTGTTCATTCAGGTGACCTTCCCAAACTTAAGATACATATAGAAATATCAACCAGGATGCTACCATGTGTAAGAGGCATGCAAGTCTCTTGTGGAAATCAACCAAGCAAATGCAAAATTGGAAAAGACATTTGAAGTATGTGATATCAAAATTGTCTAACAAAAATATGTCCCAAGTACTGGGCATTAAAAAGTTAGATACTTTTGCTAGTGGTATGCATTAAAGTCACATTTTCTGTGTGTAAGATTGTATGTACTATATTAAGCATTGCGATTATAAGCTGTACAGCAGAATTTACACGTTATTTTCAATTAAAATTTGTTTGAACAGTCTGTCAAAACATGCCAAGGCACCAGTTGTTAGTGCTTTTGTGTTTGAAGGCCGTGTTTGGCTGTTTAAAGAGAATATATTGACTCCTTTTTCATTTTATGATGTTCCATTTTGAAGTTTCACCAGTTTCAGAAACATTTTAAACTTAAAGCTTTAATTAAAATGTACCAAATTTTAAAAATAAATTTATTTATTTATTTTTGGCTGTGTTGGGTCTTCGTTGTGGTGCGCGGGCTTCTCATTGCGGTGGCTTCTCTTGTTGTGGAGCACGGGCTCTAGGTGTGCGGGCTTCAGTAGTTGTGGCATGCAGGCTCTAGAGCGCAGGCTCAGTAGCTGTGGCGCACAGGCTTAGTTGCTCCGCGGCATGTGGGATCTTCCTGGACCAGGGATCGAACCCATGTCCCCTGCATTGGCAGGCGGATTCTTAGCCACTGTGCTACCAGGGAAGTCCCTCAAATATTTTGTGAACTGGGTATTCTGAATAATCACAGTTGCCCATACATATGTAGAAACAGGACACAAAATAGCTCATTACTTTTTACAAGCACCCAAACTGGCTTTCTTAGGATGCTTAAACTGATAGTTGCCATCCCCACCTGAAACAGATATATCTGTATTGGTCAGTTTAACAGCCCCAATAATGACAAACTCCACAAGACCTTGGAATAAGATTTGATCAATGAGATTTCACTCTTAGGAATTCTGCACAACCTTAAATTCTCCCAGAGAATATATTCTTCAGTGGCAATCATGAAGACAGTGACATATCTTGAGTGAAAAAGAAAACAACTGTGACAGAAAGCATGAGTCTTTTTGTCACAAATGAGGCAATTTGATCAGGATGCATACTTAGCACCCCTCTTGAAGTCCAAGAGGAAACTCTAACCCAGCGCTCCGCATCAGGAGAGTCCTTTGCAAGTCTGAGCGTAACAACAGAAAATCACTACTCTTGGTAATTCAATATAACCAGGGTGGTGGGGAATAGCACAGAGCCTGAGATGAGATCTCTGAACACCTATCCTTCCTCTCTTTACTATTTTACTTCTTTAACATTTGTTTAGTATTAGTGCAGCTTGCTTGGCAATGAAAGCTATGTCTTCTCAGACATGCATAAGCCTATAGTTGACGGACTACTAAAAATGTTTCCACTCCAACTGACTTCTAGTGTGGTTTTTCATAATTTCACCAAATTTATGATTCATTCCAGAAATGTACAATTTACTAGAAAGCATTCTGAACAGGTGGAAGCAGTTTTATTTTGCATGCCATGGATGTGTTATCCATAATAAATTCATAATAAATGCACATTTTTTCCTGTTCATAGCATATCACCTCTAGTCCTATCTGCATAATAAAAATTGAGGTACAATTTCAAAACTACACTTCAAATTCTTAAGATACTTTTTGGTGAGATATATTAAGAACCTTTAAAAAGTGTATGACCTTTGATCCAATAATTGCCCTCTAGAAATCTATCCAAAGAAAACAGAAATTCAAGCAAAGATTTTTATATAAAAGATGTTCATTGCAGTGTCATTTATAAGGACAAACATTGGAAAATCTAATCTAAATCAACCTTAGTAAAATCCTTTAATGAATTGATATATCAATTTATGGTTATTTTAAAATACAGTCATTTAAAATTTATGGGAGATTGGTTCAAGATGGCGGAGTAGAAGGATGTGTGCTCACTCCCTCTTGCAAGAGCACTGGAATCAAAACTAACTGCTGAACAATCATTGACAGGAAGACACTGGAACTCACCAAAAAAGATACCCCACATCCAAAGACAGAGGAGAAGCTGCAATGAGACAGTAGGAGGGGTGCAATTACAATAAAATCAAATCCCATAACCGCTGGGTGGGTGACTCACAAACTGGAGAACAATTATACCACATAGGTCCACCCACTGGAGTGAAGGTTCTGAGCCCCAAGTCAGGCTTCCCAACCTGGGGGTCCGGCAATGGAAGGAGGAATTCCCAGAGAATCAGACTTTGAAGGCTAGCGGGATTTGATTGCAGGACTTCAACAGGACTGGGGGAAACAGAGACTCCACTCTTGGAGGGCACACACAAAGTAGTGTGCGCATCAGGACCCGGGGGGAAGGAGCAGGGACCTGCATAGGAGACTGAACCAGACCTACCTGCTAGTGTTGGAGGGTCTCCTGCAGAGGTGGGGGGTGGCTGTAGCTCACCACGGGGACAAGGACACTGGGAACAGAAGTTCTGGGACATACTACTTGGCGTGAGCCCTCCCGGAGTCCGCCATTAGCCCCACCAAGGAGCCTGTGGGCTCTGGTGCTGGGTCGCCTCAGGCCAAACAACCAACAGGGAGGGAACTCAGCCCCACCCATCAGCAGACAAGCAGATTAAAGTTTTACTGAGCTCTGCCCATCAGAGGAACACCCAGCTCTACCCACCACCAGTCCCTCCCATCAGGAAGCTTGCACAAGCCTCTTAGATAGCCTCATCCACCAGAGGGCAGACAGCAGAAGCAAGAAGACTTACAATACTGCAGCCTGTGGAACGAAAACCACATTCACAGAAAGATAGACAAAATGAAAAGGCAGAGGGCTATGTACCAGATGAAGGAACAAGATAAAACCAAAAAAAAACAACGAAATGAAGTGGAGATAGGCAACTTTCCAGAACACGAATTCAGAATAATGATAGTGAAGGTGATCCAGGACCTCAGAAAAAGAATGGAGGCAAAGATCGAGAAGATGCAAGAAATGTTTAACAAAGACCTAGAAGAATTAAAGAACAAACACCTAGAAGAATTAAAGAACAAACAAACAGAGATGAACAATACAATAACTGAAATGGAAACTACACTAGAAGGAATCAATAGCAGAATAACTGAGGCAGAAGAACGGATAAGTGACCTGGAAGACAGAATGGTGGAATTCACTGCCGAGGAACAGAATATAGAAAAAAAGAATGAAGAGAAATGAAGACAGCCTAAGAGACCTCTGAGACAACATTAAACACAACAACATTTGCATTATAGGGGTTCCAGAAGGAGAAGAGAGAGAGAAAAGACCTGAGAAAATATTTGAAGGAATTATAGTTGAAAACTTCCCTAAATTGGGAACGGAAATGGCCACCCAAGTCCAGGAAACACAGAGAGTCCCAGGCAGGATAAACCCAAGGAGAAACACGCTGAGACTCATAGTAATCAAATTGACAAAAATTAAAGACAAAGAAAAATTATTAAAAGCAATAAGGGAAAAACGACAAATAACATACAAGGGAACTGCCATAAGGTTAACAGCTGATTTCTCAGCAGAAACTCTACAAGCCAGCAAGGAATGGCATGATGTATTTAAAGTGATGAAAGGGAAGAACCTACAACCAAGATTACTCTACCCAGCAAGGATCTCATTCAGATTTGACAGAGAAATCAAAAGCTTTACAGACAAGCAAAAGCTAAGAGAATTCAGCACCACCAAACCAGCTCTACAGCAAATGCTAAGGGAACTTCTCTAAGCGGGAAACACAAGAGAAGAAAAGGACCTACAAAAACAAACCCAAAACAATTAAGAAAATGGTAATAGGAACATACATATTGATAATTACTTTAAACGTGAATGGATTAAATGCTCCAACCAAAAGACACAGATTCGATGAATGGATACAAAAACAAGACCCATATATATGCTGTCTACCTGAGACCCACTTCAGACCTAGGGACACATACAGACTGAAAGTGAGGGGATGGAAAAAGATATTCCATGCAAATAGAAATCAAAAGAAAGCTGGAGTAGCAATACTCATATCAGATAAAACGGACTTTAAAATAAAGAATGTTGCAAGAGACAAGGAAGGACACTACATAATGATCAAGGGATCAATCCTAGAAGAAGATATAACAATTATAAATATATATGCACCCAACATAGGAGCACCACAATACATAAGGCAAATGCTAACAGCTATAAAAGAGGAAATTAACAGTAACACAATAACAGTGGGGGACTTTAACACCTCACTTACACCAATGGACAGATCATCCAGACAGAAAATTAATAAGGAAACACAAGCTTTAAATGACACAATAGACCAGATAGATTTAATTGATATTTACAGGATATTCCATCCAAAAACAGCAGATTACACTTTCTTCTCAAGTGTACATGGAAGATTCTCCAGGATAGATCACATCTCGGGTCACAAATCAAGACTTGGTAAATTTAAGAAAATTGAAATCATAACAAGCATCTTTTCCGACCACAACGCTATGAGATTAGAAATACATTACAGGGGGAAAAAACGTAAAAAACACAAACACATGGAAGCTACACAATACATTATTAAATAACCAAGAAATCAAAGAGGAAATCAAAAAATACCTAGAGACAAATGACAATGAAAACACGATGACCCAAAACCTATCGGATGCAGCAAAATCAGTTCTAAGAGGGAAGTTTATAGCAATACAATCCTACCTCAAGAAACAAGAAAAATCTCAAATAAACTATCTAACCTTACACCTAAAGGGACTAGAGAAAGAAGAAGAAACAAAACCCAAAGTCAGTAGAAGGAAAGAAATCATAAAGACCAGAGCAGAAATAAATGAAAAAGAAAACAATAGCAAAGATCAATAAAACTAAAAGCTGGTTCTTTGAGAAGATAAACAAAATTGATAAACCTTTAGCTAGACTCATCAAGAAAAAGAGGGAGTGGACTCAAATCAATAAAATTAGAAATGAAAAAGGAGAAGTTACAGCAGACACCGCAGAAATACAAAGCATCATAAGAGACTACTACAAGCAACTCTATGCCAATAAAATGGACAACCTAGAAGAAATGGACAAATCCTTCCAGGTACAACCTTCCAAGACAGAACCAGGAAGAAATAGAAAATATGAACAGACCAATCACAAGTAATGAAATTGAAACTGTGATTTAAAATCTTGCAGCAAACAAAAGTCCAGGACCAGATGGCTTCACAGGTGAATTCTATTCAAACATTTAGAGAAGAGCTAACACCTATCCTTCTCAAACTCTTCCAAAAAATTGCAGAGGAAGGAACACTCCCAGACTCATTCTATGAGGCCACCATCACCCTGATACCAAAACCAGACAGAGATACTACAAAAAAAGAAAATTACAGACCAATATCACTGATGAATATAGATGCAAAAATCCTCAGCAAAATACTAGCAAACAGAATCCAACAACACATTAAAAAGATCATACACCATGATCAAGTGGGATTTATCCCAGGGATGCAAGTATTCTTCAATATATGCAAATCAATCAATGTGATACACCATATTAACAAATTGAAGAATAAAAACCATATGATCATCTCAATAGATGCAGAAAAAGCTTTTGACAAAATTCAACACCAATTTATGATAAAAACCCTCCAGAAAGTGGGCACAGAGGGAACCTACCTCAACATAATAAAGCCCATATATGACAAATCCGCAGCAAACATCATTCTCAATGGTGAAAAACTGAAAGCATTTCCTCTAAGATAAGGAACAAGACAAGGATATCCATTCTCACCACTCTTATTCAACATAGTTTTGGAAGTCCTAGCCACGGCAATCAGAGAAGAAAAAGAAATAAAAGGAATCCAAATTGGAAAAGAAGAAGTAAAACTTTCACTGTTTGCAGATGACATGATACTATACATAGAGAATCCTAAAGATGCCACCAGAAAACTACTAGAGCTAATCAGTGAATCTGGTAAAGTTGCAGGATACAAAATTAATGCACGGAAATCTCTTGCATTCCTATACACTAATGATGAAAAATCTGAAAGAGAAATTAAGGAAACACTCCCATTTACCATTGCAACAAAAAGAATAAAATACCTAGGAATAAACCTACCTAGGGAGACAAAAGCCCTGTATGCAGAAAACTATAAGACACTGATGAAAGAAATTAAAGATGATACAAACAGATGGAGAGATATACCATGTTCTTGTATTGGAAGAATCAATATTGTGAAAATGACTATACTACCCAAAGCAATCTACAGATTCAGTGCCATCCCTATCAAATTACCAGTGGCATTTTTTACAGAACTAGAACAAAAAATCTTAAAATTTGTATGGAGACACAAAAGACCCCGAATAGCTAAAGCAGTCTTGAGGGAAAAAAACGGAGCTGGAGGCATCAGACTCCCTGACTTCAGACTATACTACAAAGCTACAGTAATGAAGACAATATGATACTGGCACGAAAACAGAAATATAGATCAATGGAACAGGATAGAAAGCCCAGAGATAAACCTACGCACCTATGGTCAACTAATCTATGACAAAGGAGGCAAGGATATACAATGGAGAAAAGACAGTCTCTTCAATAAGTGGTGCTGGGAAAACTGGACAGGTACATGTAAAAGAATGAAATTAGAACACTCCCTAACACCATACACAAAAATAAACTCAAAATGGATTAAAGACCTAAATGTAAGACTGGACACTATAAAACTCTTAGAGGAAAACATAGGCAGAACACTCTTTCACATAAATCACAGCAAGATCTTTTTTGACCCACCTCCTAGAGTAATGGAAATAAAAACAAAAATAAACAAATGGGACCTAATGAAACTTAAAAACTTTTGCACAGCAAAGGAAACTATAAACAAGATGAAAAGACAACCCTCAGAATGGGAGAAAATATTTGCAAATGAATCAATGGACAAAGGGTTAATCTCCAAAATATATAAACAGCTCATGAAGCTCAATATTAAAAAAACAAACAACCCAATCCAAAAATGGGCAGAAGACCTAAATAGACATTTCTCCAAAGAAGACATGCAGATGGCCAAGAGGCACATGCAAAGCTGCTCAACATTACTAATTATTAGAGAAATGCAAATCAAAACTACAGTGGGGTATCACCTCACACCAGTTAGAATGGGCATCATCAGAAAATCTACAAACAACAAATGCTGGAGAGGGTGTGGAGAAAAGGGAACCCTCTTGCACTGTTGATGGGAATGTAAATTGATACAGCCACTTTGGAGAACAGTATGGAGGTTCCTTAAAAAACTAAAAATAGAATTACCATATGATCAAGCAATCCCACTACTGGGCATATACCCAGAGAAAACCATAATTCAAAAAGGCACATGCACCCCAATGTTCATTGCAGCACTATTTACAATAACCAGGTCATGGAAGCAACCTAAAATGCCCATCGACAGACGAATGGATAAAGAAGTTGTGGTACATATATACAATGGAATATTACTCAGCCATAGAAAGGAACGAAATTGGGTCATTTGTTGAGACGTGGATGGACCTAGAGACTGTCATACAGAGTAAAGGAAGTCAGAAAGAGAAAAACAAATATCATATATTAATGCATATATGTGGAATCTAGAAAAATGGTACAGATGAACTGGTTTGCAAGGCAGAAATAGAGACAGAGATGTAAAGAACAAACATATGGACACCAAGGGGGGAAAGTGTGGGTGGGGTGGGGTGGTGGTGGGATGAACTGGGAGATTGGGATTGACATATATACACTTATATGTATAAAATAGATAACTAATAAGAACCTGCTGTACAAAAATAATAAAATTTTAAAAATAGAATAAAAAGTAAAATTTATGGAAATTTTAGGGACTTCCCTGGTGGTGCAGTGGTTAAGAATCTGCCTGCTAAGGCAGGGGACACGGGTTCGAGCCCTGGTCCGGGAAGATCCCACATGCTGCGGAGCAACTAAGCTCGTGTCCCACAACTACTGAGCCTGCACTCTAGAGCCCACGAGCCACAACTACTGAGCCCGTGTGCCACAACTACTGAAACCCACACGCCTAGAGCCTGTGCTCTGCAACAAGAGAAGCCACTGCAAAGAGAAGCCCTCACACCGCAACAAAGAGTAGCCCCCACTTGCTCCAACTAGAGAAAGCCTGCACACGGCAACGAAGACCCAATGCAGCCAAAAATAAATCAATAAATATGTAAAAAAATAAAATAAAATTTATGGAAATTTTTAAATGTGCTTCATTTTCATTTGATCATATAGAGTATCATCCCATCTTAGTAAAAATACATGTATATGCTTAGAAAAAAGACTAGAAGCAATTACATAAAAATGTTAACTGTGGTTATTGCTGAATAGTAGGATTATGGGCCATTTAAATTTTCTTTACACCTTTAATTTTTTTCATATTCTCTATAATGAACATTATTTTTTTATTGTCAGGGAAATAAATGCTATTTTTAAAAATTCTTAGAGGGCTTAGTAAGCGCTTGACTTCTCAATTCATAACTAGTAGAATGAAATATTAGTGCTTATGCATGGGAAATAGCCCAGAAATAACCCCAAACAATGACTACTTTAGAAATCAATCAGTTTCACTCTGCCACCTCCTTTCTTTCGTTCTTATCGTGAACTAATTGTTTAAAATGTTTCCTATAGTTGAAAGCCTATTTCTACCAAAGCAGAATAGTATAAAATGAATTAAGTCTAAAAGCTTACAGCTACATAAACCTAAAGTGTTAACATAATAAAAAGAGGTTAATAACACAAGCCCCAAAACAAATGTTGTATATAATGACGTATTTTCTTCTTTCCAAAATAGCCAAAGAGCCCTAGGCCCTGTGCCAAATACTTCAGAAGTGCCATAACTGGAGGTTTTTTCTACTAAAACAGTGATATATATATACATATATATATGTTTAAACATATCTAGGAAAAGGTCTGGAAGGCTACACCTTGATATCAAGATATCAAGTCTCTGGGTTGGTAGAATTATAAACGTTTTCAGACATTTTTGCACATCAGTATCTTCAGATTGTTCTAGAATGTACAAACATAGCCTTTTGTAAAAAGAAAAAGATGTTTTAATGTCATTTTGGAAAAAAAAAAAGATACCACCGGGAGCTGTCAGAATTAGTCTCTCTGAGACCTCTCTAACTTAAAATTAGGAACAAATTACCAATTACTCACAGTATGGAGGGTTTTTTGTTTGCTTTTTGTTTTTTTTTTTATTATTATTATTTTTTTACAGTAGGTCCTTTTTGGTTATCTATTTTAAATATAGCAGTGTGTACATGTCAATCCCAAACTCCCAATTTATCCCTCCCCCTCCCCTTTTCCCTCTGGTAACCATAAGTTCATTCTCTAAGTCTGTGAGTCTGTTTGCTTTGTAAATAAGTTCGTTTGCATCTTTTTTTTTTTTAGATTCCACATATAAGCAATATCATATGATATTTGTCTTTCTCTGTGTGACTTATTTCACTTAGTATGATAATCTCCATGTTGCTGCAAATGGCATTATTTCATTCTTTTTAATGGCTGAGTGATATTCCACTGTATATATGTACCACATCTTCTTTATCCATTCATCTGTCATTGGACATTTAGGTTGCTTCACAGTATGGAGTTTTCACAGGCTAAATAATATAGCTTTATATTTGGTATCTTCCTAATTCTTGGGAGAAAAAAAAAATAAGTCCTTTGAACTTATCTGTGAAGCAATTTAGGAAATTCTCTTGGAAAGTTCAGTTGTGCAACAGCTATTTAAATAGATTACACATCTTTCTTTGGCAGTTGTATCAATGGAGTTGTACATTGATAAAAATTTAAAACAAAACAGGTAGAAAATTAAACAAACAAAGCATCATGTGAAAACAGACACGTTTCCTAAAAGAACTGCAACAAGTTAATAATTGGTCATTAAATAAAGCATCTAGGACATTTTTGCTTGTCAGAGGTTTTTGAGATGGACAATTATCAGTGGTTTGGTAACATGGCCCATTTTATAAAGTATATTAGCACAGTTTTTTACATAAAGTAGATGTTCAGAATCTTCTTATAAAAATTTATTTTGACTAAAACCTGTGCAATAGAAAATGATTCCAAGTTTATTTTACAAATTAATTTTTATTATTTACTATACAAAATACATGGTGCTAAGTTTTTTCACTAAATTTGAGCATCTGGAGGAAAGACTTCAATTAATTTGAGTACACGTCTAACCGAATGAAACAAAACCATCCGATTGAGGCACTCTGATACACGAAAAAGCACTTTGAACACTGGAATGTACTCCCAACATTGCAGGTAACTAGCTTGTAACCTTGGGGTTCATTGTCTTCTACTGTTAAATAAAGTAATTAAACAGGATCATCTCTCGCCAAGATTTCTTCTGGGTTTAAAAGTCTAAGATCTGAAAACAAACATAGGAAGATTCTAAAAAGTAGAGAGAAGGTCGACCAACTGTGGACCTCGGGATCTAAGGCACAACACAAGGATGAGTCCTCTGGGTCATCTTTCTGCCTCATATATCCTAGACTCAGAGCTGAAGAAGCTGGCAACCAGCACAAATAAAGGAAAGCCCCAATAAAAGCCTACTCGCTTTAGCCAAAAGACCTGGAAAAGAGCAGCCTAGCAGGGCAGAAGAACTTCAGGCAATAAGTGCTATGCTCTAGCCAAGCATGACAAAAGAAAGCTGTGGCCCCAACTCCACCCAGACCAGTAGAAGCCAAGTGGAGATCTCAGACTTCCACTTTTGCCAGGCTGTAATGAAGTGCCCCAACCCTCTCCCCAGCTCTCCCTACTGCAAGTGTGGTGTCAGAGGAAGCCTAGTGGAGAGTCAGGACTTTGATGGCAACGTAGTAGTAATGAGGCCAGACACCATTCACCCTATGCCTGTGGTGTCAGTGGAGTCCACATGGGGAGAAGTATTAAATCCCTCTTACCCCTCCCTAGTAGGGAGGTATCAGTGGAGGTATAGTGAGAAGCTGGAACTCCCATCTCCACCTATAAGTTACGAAAATCAGCCACAGCTCAGGTGCCAACAGAGGCTGAGAAGAAGCTGAGAGAGTCCACTACCCATCTGGATTTTACCCCCAACTGGCAATAATGAGGTAACCACTCCCAACCCCCCTTTCCTTCTGCTGCTGGAGCAGTGTCAGAGGAAAGCAGCTAAAACAGAAGGTTTAAATGAGACACATATGGTCTCCTTTGAAGCACAAAAGTTTTTAATTTTGATGAAGTCCAGTTTATCTATCTTTTCTTTTGTTACTCATGCTTTTGGTGTCATATCTAAGAATCTTTTATCAAATTCAAGGTCATGAAGATTTGACCCTATGTTTTTCTATAAGAGTTTTATAGTTTTAGCTCTTACATTTAGGTCTTTGATCCATTTTGAGCTAATTTTTTATATGGTGTAACATAAGGGTCAAACTTCATTCTTTTGCCTTTGGCTATCTACTTGTCCCAGCATTTGTTGGAAAAAAAAAAGATTGAATGGTCTTGGCAGTCTTGTCAAAAATCATTTGACCACAGATATATGAGTTTATTTCTGGGCTGTCAGTTCTACTCTATTCATCTATGTATCTGTCCTGGTGCCATTACCACACTGTCTTGATCAAGGTTGCTTTGTAGTAAGTTTTGAAATCAGGAAATGTGAGCCCTCCTACTTATTGTTCTACTTTTTCAAGATCAATTTGGTTATTCTGGATCCCTTGAAATTCCATATGAATTTTAGAATCAGATTGTAAATTTCTACAAAGAAGTCAGTGGGGATTCTGATAGGGATTAAGTTGAATCTGTAGGTCTGTTTCAAGAGTATTGCATCTTAACAGTGTTAAGTCTTCTGATCCAACAACATGGATTTTTCCAGTTCCTTAGATCTTTAAGTTCTTTCAACAATGTTTTATGATTTTCTGGGAAATTTTACCCTTCTTTGTTAAATTTATTCCTAAGCATTTTATTCTTTTTGATGCTATCATTAATGAAATTGTTTTCTTAACTTCATTTTTGGATTGTTCATTGCAATTGTATAAAACTACAATTAATTTTTGTAAATTAATCTTGTTGTCCTGTAACCTTGTGAAAATATTTCTAGTTCTAAAAGTTTTTTAGTGGATTCCTTAGGATTTTCTACGTAAAAGATCATGTCATCGGTGAATAGAGATAGTTTTACTTCTTCCTTTCCAATGGATGCCTTTTCTTTTTTATGTCTTATTACCTTGGCCAGAATCTCTAATACAGTGTTGAATAGAAATGGTAAGAGTGGACATCCTTGTCTTATTCTTGATCACAAGGGAAAAGCATCCAGTCTTTCACCATTAAGTATGATGTTAGCTGTGGGTATGTCGTAGGTATCTTTTATTGAGGAAGTTCTCTTCTATTCCTAGTTTGTAGAGTATTTTTATCATGAAAGGGTGTTGGATTCTGTCAAATGCTTTTTCTGTGTCTTTTGAGATTGCCTTACTCTGCTTGGGCTGCCATAACAAAATACTGTAGATTGAGTGGTGTTAACAACAGAAATTTATTTTATCATAGTTTTAGAAGCTGGAAGTCTGAGATCAGGGGGCCAGCATGGGTAAGGTCTGGTGAGAGCTCTCTTCCTGGCTTGCAGACAGCCACTTTCTCACTGTATCCTTACATGGGGGAGAGAGAGAGATCAAATTCTCTGGTATCTCATCTTATAAGGGCACTAATCCCATCATGAGGGCACTTCCCTTATGACCTCATCTAAACCAAATTACCTCCAAGATGACCCATCTCCAGATACCACACATTGGGTATTAGGCCTTCAACATATGAATTTGGGTGGTACTCAATTCAGTCCATAGAAGAGATCATCATGTAATTTTTGTTTTTTATTCTATTGAAATGATGTATTACATTAATTGATTTTCAGATGTTGAACCAACATTGCACTCAAAAATAAATCAATGGTATCCACCATATAAACAGACTAAAGAAGAAAAATTACATGATCATATCAATTAATGAAGGAGAGCATTTGACAAAATTCAACACTTTTATTATAAAAGCTGTCAGAAAACTAGCAACAGAGGGGAAATTTCTCAACTTGAGAAAGAGCATCTACCAGAAAAACACCATTAACATTATACCTAGGACTTCCCTGGCAGTCCAGTGGTTAAGATTCCATGCTTCCAATGCAGGGGGCATGGGTTCAGTCCCTGGTTAGGGGCCACATGCCACGTGGCATGGCCAAAAGAAAAAAAAAATTATACCTAATAATGAAAAATTGAATGTTTTCCCCCTAGAATCCCAAACAAAGCAAGGTTGTTCAATACTATCACTCATTCAACACAGTGCTAGAAGTCCTAGCCAATGCAATAAAGCAAAAAAAGAAAATAAAAAGCATACAGATCAGAAAGGAAGAAATAAAATTCTCCCTATTTGCACATAACATGATTGTCTACATAGAAAATCCCAAGGAATCTACAAAAACAAAAACCCTCCTAGAACTAATAAGTGAGTTCAGCAAGTTCACAGGATATAAGATAAACACAAGAATCAGTTGCATTTCTATATGCTGGCAATGAATATGTAAACACCAAAATTTTAAATTCAATACTACTCATATTCGCTCCCCTAAAAATAAAATAAGGTGTAAGTCTAACAAAACATGTAGAGGATTTGTATGCTGAAAAGTATAAAACACTGATAAAAGCAATCAGGAAGATCTAAATAAATGGAGAAATATACTGTGTTTATAGACTGGAATACTCAACAAAGTAAAAATGTCAGTTCTTTCCCAGATGGATATACAAGTTTAGTTCAAGTCCTATCAAAATCCCAGCAAGGTTTTTTGTAAATAAAAAAGATTATTCCAAAATTTATATGGAAATGCAAAGGATCTAGAATTGCTAAAACAATTTTGAAAAAGAAAAATAAAATGGGAGGAATCAGTCTATTTCAAGACTTCATTATATAGCTATAACAGTCAATATCATGTGTCTATTTATACATAGATCAATAGAACAGAATAGACAACCCAGAAATAGACACACAAATATGCTCAACTGAATTTTGACAAAGGTGCAAAAGCAATTCAACTTAAAACAGCCTTTCCAACAAAGGCTGGAACAATTGTACATCCATAGGAAAAATAATAAATCTTTCCCTAAGTCTCACATATTATGAAAAATTAACTCAGAATGGATCTTGGACTTAAGTGTAATACATAAAACAATAAAGCTTTTAGAAAAAAATAGGAGAAAATGTTTGGGATCTAAGGTGAGGCATAGAATTCTAAAGCCATTCCACAAAAGGAAAAATTGATAAATTGGATTTCGTATGTTGAAAACTTTTTCTCTGCAAAAAACCCTGTGAAGATGGAAAGACAAGTTACAGACTGGGAGAAAATATTTGAAAACCACATATTCAGGATTAGTTTCTAAAATATTTAAAGAACTCTCAAACTCAACAACAAAAAAATAAACACTCCAATTAGAATATGGGTAGAAGATATCAAGAGACCTTCTACCTAAGAGGATATAAAGATGGCAAATAATCACATGCTGGCAAGGGTGCAGAGAAACTGGATCACTCATTACATGGTAGTGCAAATGTAAAATGGTACAGTCACTATGGAAAATATTTTGTCAGTTTCTTAAAAAAACTAAACATGTAACCACCATAGGACACAGCAATAGCACTCCTGGGCATTTGTGTCAGAAAAATGAAAATGAGTTCACCCGAAAACCTGTACACAAATGTTTATAGCAACTTTATTTATAATAGCCCCAAACTGGAAACAACCCAGATGTCCATCAGTGGATAATGATTAAACAAACTGTGGTACATCCATCCCATGGAATACTACTCAGCAATAAAAAGGAACAGACTATTAATACATGCAACAACCCCTGGATGAATCTCCAGAGGAGTGTGCTAAGTGAAAAAAGCTAATCCCCCCAAATTATATACTGTATGATTCTATTTATATAATCTTGAAATGACAAAATTATAGAAATGCAGAGCATATTAGTGATTACAGGGATTAAGAAGGGGGTAGGGGCAGGAAGAAAGCACATGTGGCGCCTTGAGGGATCCTTATGGTGATGGAAATGTTCTATATCTTGACTATCAGTATCGATATCCTGGTTCTCTAATTTTGCAAGATGTTAACATTGGAGGAAAGTGGGCAAAGGGTTCATGGGATCAATCTGTGTTATTTATTACGACTGCATATGGATCTACAGTGACCTAAAAAGTAAAAGTTTAATTTAAAAAAGTCTATGATCTGCCATGCAGATAAGTAAGAAAAGCTGACATTATAATATTGCTGTTGTTTAAAAAAATAATAACTGCACTTTTCTGGTTGGTGAAATTATGGTTGAGTTTTTTTCCTTTATACTCTTCTGTATTTATGATGTTTTCTTCATTGAGCATGCTTTATGTTTGAAATTAGGAAAAAAGAAGGAAGAATCAAGAAAAAAATTCTGTGTCCTATGAAACACATTGTTACCTGGAGAATTTGAAAAAGGAGATAGAGTATAGATCAGAAACTGTCCTGAACTAGGGTTCTTAGAATAAAGCAAAACCTTTTTGATTTAACAAAATTCTTTTGAGCCATTACTTGTGATAGTTCTGAAGCACAGATTCCTAAAAACACTATTTGCCACAAATTCTGTTTTCGCTATAGTTAGGAGGATCATATAATTTATTATTTAAATCAGAATACTTTTGAAAGTAAAGAAGAATGTTATTAATTATTCTTGAAAAAATGGGTGAAAACTAATACTCTCCCAAAACACCTGGTACATATGCTTATCCTTGCTTTTGATCATGCTTCTTGTAAATCTAGAATTTTTTATATTAAAATTCAGCGACTTTAATATATGGCATCATATCAAATTAATGTACATAGCAACAGTGTTAAATACACTGTTGTTAATCATTCTCTCCTTGAAGAGCTACTTTCTTTACTTGGGTTCCAGGACCACCCTCTTTTGATTCTCCTCCAGCTCCAGACTCTAACTGTTGGAGTGTCCCAGGGTTCAGCTCTCAGCTCCCTTCTTGTCTCTTCCATAGCCACACTCCTTCTCTAGGTAACCTCATCCTACCTTGTGGTTTTCTATACCTCTGAAATGCTGTTGACTTCAAAACTCGATTTTCAACCCAGACCATTCCTCTGATTTATGTATAGGCTCTTATATCCAACTCCTACATGAACATCTCCACTTGAATATCTAATAAGAATCTCAACTCTAACATGTCCTGTGAAGAATTCTCAATTCCCGCGCCCCCTCCCCCACCAAAATGTGTTCTATTATTGGCAGTCTCCATTTCAGTAAGTGGCTTTAGGCCAAAAACTTAAACTCATCCTTGTTTCCTGGCTTTTACTCACAGCCCACATCCAGGTCATCAGCAGGTCCTGTTGTTTGTACCTTCATAATCTATCATGAATCTGTCTTCACTTCCTCATCTCATCTTCCTTGTGTGAGCCACCATCTGCACTGTCCAATGGCCTCCCTACTTCCATTTTTGGTTTTGCTCCCCACAGATTATTCTCCAAACAGCAGGCTGAATGCTCCTTTATATAAATATATTTTTTGTTATATACATTTGTTTTATTTTTTAGATTCCACATATCAGTGACAACACAGAATATTGTCTTTCTCTGTATGACTTATTTCACTAAGCAGAATATCCTAAGTCCATCCACATTGTTGCAAATGGCAGAATTTCATTCATTTTTATGGCGAGTAAAATTCCATTTTGTGTGTGTGTGTGTGTGTGTGTACACACACACACCACATCTTCTTTATCCATTCATCTGTTGCTGGACACTTAGGTTGCTTCCATATCTTGGCTATCGTAAATAATGCTACTATGAATATTGGAGGGCATGTATCTTTTCAAATTAGTGTTTTTGTTTTCTTCGAATCTATACCCTGGAGTGGAATTGCTGGATCATATGGTTGAATGCTCCTTTTTAAATTTAAATCAGTCATGTAGCTCCCCTACTCTCAAGCCTGCAACGGGTTCCTAGTGCTGTTATCGTGGCCTACAAGGCCTTCACGATCTGCTCTCCTGCTTCCCCCCCACCTTTTCTCTAACCTCTTTTCCTAAGAAGCTCCCTTTTACACTGTGTTGCATACTGGCTTCCTTGCTATTGTTTAAACACCGAGTTCATTTTCATCTCAGAGCCTTTGTACTTATTGTTCCCTCTGTCCAGAATACCCTTCCTCTAAATATCTACAGTTTCCTCTTGCTTTCAGGTCTCTGATAAAATGTGATGACTTCTGAGGGACCTGGTTACCAACTACCCTGCCAACCTAGTCATCCTCTAGCCCCTGACCCTTTCTATATAGCACTTACCACCACCATTACATATCTGTTTGCTTAGCATCTACCTCCTTCTCTAGAACACAAGCTCCATGAGGACAGGGACTTTGTACATTGCTGAATCCCTAGAGCCTAGGTCAGCATTTGGAACACAGAAAATGCTCAATAAATATTTGGTAAATGAATGAATTAAGATAATAGGGGAAATGGAACACTAGATTTTCCGTAGGGATTGCCAAGCAGAAAGATATAGTGAAAATAACATGAAGGAAAAGTCATGACAACAGGCACTGAATGTGCTCAAAGGGAGATGACTGCTGGCTGAGTATCAGAGTCTTGTTCTTGCCCTGCTGAAGATCTGGAATCGACAAGATAACAGCCTGGTAATATCTTTAATAGAAGTAAGACAATGTACAGAAGTAAGATAATTTTGTGAGATAAGAAAATTTTCTGTGTTCATGTTTTTAATAAGTATTTCTATGGAATTAAAAAAAGGGAGGGATGGGGAAGAAGTTCATTTGGGGGTCTTATAATATGTAAGACAATTTGGGGTGATGGTTATGGCCATGGTGTGACATGAACTTTGGTCATGTTTTTCCGAGTAGCTTTGATTCCTTACTAAAGATTGTGAAAGCAAGTTTGGCCTGATTTGGCCAAAGTGACATCAATTTCCTGAGACAGCAGTAAGCTGCCCACTTTATAACATATTTTCACTAATTTCTAGACAGGTGGTTGTCTGTTGCTGGTGATTCTTGGTTTAGGATGTTTATTCCAGCTCAGAACTACTGGACTACCTCACAGCCTTAATATTCAATGTTCAGTCAAGCAATAAATGTCATAGAACCTGTGCATGGTAGATTCAGAGCCAACCTGGTTCTGGCCCAGCTCAGGAGTGTGGATGACACAGGTGGTTCAGCAGCATCTCTGTTTGGAAAGAGGAATTTAACCCTGCCTGTATTAGATTATCCAACTCTCCTAACCTTCAGCAGTTCATTACTGATAGGGTAGAGTCTGAATTCCTCCAACATCAGGCTTGATTGTACCTATTGTACCTATGTTTGGTAGAATTCAGTAGTGAAGCCATCTGGGCCTGGGCTTTTCTTTGTGGGTAGTTTTTCTTTTTAATTACTAATTCAACCTATTCACTTGTTATAGATCTATTCAAATTGTCTATTTCCTCTTGAGTTAGTAGTAGTAGTTTGTGTCTTTGTAGGAATTTATCTGTTTCATCAAATTTATCTAATTTGTTGGCATACGATTGTTCATAGAATTCTCATCATTTGTGGCTTAGCTGAACTAAGTATTCCTAAACATGACCCATGCTTTCTTGCCCTTTCACTTTTGCACTTAGAATGCCCTCAACTTAATCTCTACCTATTGAATTGTACTGAATACCTACTGACACCAAAGCATTCTTCAGAATTCTCTAGGGAATACATGAACAAATGTATACAATAAGGTCATGGCATCAAAGAGCTTAGTGTCTAATATAATATTTCCTAAAGTGTGTTCTTCAGAAATCCTACAAATTTCAACTCAAAAATAAGGCTCTGGGACTTCTCTGGTGGCGCAGTGGTTAAGAATCCACCTGCCAATGCAGGGGACATGGGTTCGAGCCCTAGTCTGGAAAGATCCCACATGCCACAGAGCAACTAAGCCCGTGCGCCACAACTACTGAGCCCATGCTCTGCAACAAGAGAGGCCACTGCAATGAGAAGCCCGCGCACCACAGCAAAGAGTAGCCCCGCTCGCCGCAAGTAGAGAAAGCCCATGCACAGCAACAAATACCCAACACAGCCAAAAATAAAAATTAATTAATTAAAAAAAAATTTTTTTTTAAAGTTCTGTGCTCAAAGACATGAGGGAGACACATTCATTCTGTAGGTGATTCATAATTCTCATTGGCATGTTAATTGCTCAAAGAAGTACTGCCATGGAGAAGCCCAGTGTTTACCCCAGTGTTTTCCCGAAAGTATTTGACCACAGAACTCTTTCTTATATAACATCTATTAACAACCCAAAGAACTTCTGTTCCATGGAACACATTTAGGAAACAGTGGTCTAGATAAAACATACACTCAAGTTTATGTGTAAACTTGGGTGTATGGTGCAGTACAAGTTAGAATGTCATATTTGAGAGTGAGTCCTTAAAACATGAGTAGGAAGGACTGGAGAAAAGAATGGAAGAAAGGCAGAGAAGGAAACATAATGAAGCATTCCAGGAAATAGAAAAGCAGAAGAAGTGAAGATAACAAGAGTTAAGCTAAAGAAATAGAGATCTGTCAACAATGTCAAGTGCTGCAGAGAGGTCAAAGAGACCAAGAAATGGCACTTGGATTTCACAGTCTTGAAATCAGTGTCAACTTTCAGAAGAAGAATTCCAGGACAATGGTGGAAGCAGATGAAAAGGAAATATGGGTAAGTAGAGTAAGCATGTGACCTCCAAGGAAGCAGGAATTTTTGTCTGTTTTATTTACTGATGTTCCCCATCATGTAGAAGAGTCCTGGCATATTGAAAGTTTTCCATATATATTAGTTAAATAAGTGAATGAATTAATGTATGCATAAGTGGTGGTTGAAAAAAAAGGTCAGTGGGACTTCCCTGGCAGTCCAGTTGGACTCCACACTTCCACTGCATGGGGCACAGGTTCAATCCCAGGTTGTGGAACTAGGATCCCACATGCCGGGCAGTGCGGCCAAAAAAAAAAAAAAAAAAAAAGGTTGGGTCAGTGTGGGTAATATAGGAGAGACTATAATAATGGTGTGGTTGAGGAAAGGGGCAACTTGAACATGCTTTTAGGCAGAGAACTCCAGTGGAAAAGTGGAAATCAAAAGTTCGAAATAGGAATTCCCTGGTGGCTCAGTGGTTGGGAATCCGCCTGCCAATGCAGGGGACACGGGTTCGAGCCCTGGTCTGGGAGGATCCCACATGCCGCAGAGCAGCTAGGCCTGTGTGCCACAACTACTGAGCCTGTGCTCTAGAGCCCGTGAGCCACAACTACTGAAGCCCGTGCGCCTAGAGCTCGTGTTCCACAACAAGAGAAGCCACTGCAATGAGAAGCCCGTGCACCGCAACGAAGAGTAGCCCCCGCTCGCCGCAACTAGAGAAAGCCTGTGCACAGCAATGAAGACCTAACGCAACCAAAAATAAAAATAAATAAATTTTTAAAAAAAAGTTTGAAATAGAAGAGACTGATAGAACACTATCATAATTGAAGCAATTATGAGAATGAGAACAGAGTCATAAATAGAATAGAAGGAAGCAGGTCCCACTTAGCATGTAAAATGAACTCATTCACAACTCTCTTCAAAAAAGTTGTTCCTCATTATGGGTTCCATATTCCCATTAACTGTATGAAAATCCACTCAAGCACCCAAGCGAGAAACCCCAGTCTTCTTTATTACCTCCTTGTCTTCCATCTTCTTGCCTGCTTAAATGGACACCAAGTTACTTCAGTTCCACTCCTGTAATGCTCCATGTATCCATTCCCATTTTTCATCCCCACTGGCACTACCCTAGGTAAGGCGTTCATCATTTTCTTGCCTGTAACGTTTTAATGATTTTCTAACTATACTCTGAATTCAGTAGCTTTCTGCTCTCAGTCTTGTCTCCATAATGCCACCAGAGCTATGGTCTTAAAGCCCAGATATGATCATACCATTTTTCTCTTCAAAAGAGCAGCAATACATCATTCCTATTTATTTCATGTCATTTATTGGGTGCCTCGTATGTCTAGGTGCAGGAGATGCACTGGTGAGTTATGATAAAGGGAGCATTTAAAATTAGGGGTGAGGGACTTCCCTGGTGGTCCAGCAGGTAAGACTCCATGCTGCCAATGCAGGGGGCCCGGGTTCAATCCCTGGTCAGGGAACTAGATCCCATATGCATGCCACAACTAAGAGTCCGCATGCTGCAACTAAGAAGTCCATGTGCCGCAACTAAGGATCCTGCATGCCACAATTAAAACATGCCACAATGAAGATCCCGCGTGCCACAACTAAGACCCAGCGCAGCCAAAAAAATAAATAAATAAATAAATATTTTTAAAAATAATTTAAAAAATAAAATTAGGGGTGAAAAAAATCAAATGGCCAAAACAAAATGAAAAGATGCTCAAGAATGAAATGTTATTTTTCTCCTATGAGGTTGGCAAAGATTAAAAAGAATGAAAATGCCCAGTGTTGGCAAATATGTGGGAAAATAAGCAACCTCATCCCTTATTGGTGCAAGTATTAATAGATACAGACTTTTTGGAGGGCAATTTAGCAATACCTGTTAAAACTTTAGTAATACCCATTTGCCCTAACGATGGTTCTCTCTGGGGTTGTGGAATTATGAGATACTAACTCTCTACTTTTCACAGTGTTTTTCACTACTTTTCACAATATTTAATGTTTATAATGTATATATTTTTATGTTTCAATTTGAAAAAATGAAGACACAAAATGGAAAAAATTATCTTTCTTTGACAGATTCACACTTCTAGGTTAACCTTCAAGAATGCTCAAAATGAGTCCCTAGCCCAATTCCAGCCCCACATTCTGCCACTCCCATTCACCCAGGACTACCCCAGGTAGTGCTTTTCACTCCTGTCTGCCTCTGATGTTCCTCTTTTTTTTTTAATTTATTTATTTTTTCATATTTTATTTATTTGGTTGTGCCGGGTCTTAGTTGCGGCAGGCCAGCTCCTTAGTTGTAGCATGCAAACTCTTAGTGGTGGCATGCATGTGGGATCTAGTTCCCTGACCAGGGATCAAATCCAGGCTCCCTGCATTGGGAGAGTGGAGTCTTAACCACTGCGCCACCAGGGAAGTCCCTGCCTCTGATGTTCCTCTAACTGGAATGCCTCCCCTTCCTCTATTAATCAAAACAGTACTCATCTTCCTAAAAGAACTCAGAATCATTTGCCTTTCTTTGTGAAGCTTGTCCTCCCATCTGATTTACATTGCCCCTCCTTGGTGCTAAGAGGGGAGTTTGTTTATACCTCTAGCAGGACATGGTTGGCTTGCATTGTTGTTACTTGTGTCTGGTGTCTCCCTTACCATCATTTTTTCTCCATTTCATCAGCCTTTTCTGTGAAATAAATGTTTATTTCAAAATATTTATTCAGAGTCTTGTATGTTCCATACCTAAATCCACTCTTAAACTATACATTTGTGAACAATTACCTTCAAGTCACAAAATGCTATTTTGTATTAATTTGTATTTGAAGAGAGTGCAGGAATTAATTAAACATGTCTATAGATGCCTGGTGTTTATTCACTGACAATGAGCCGGAATTATTACCTCACTTTAAGCCTTTCTCTGGTGATTTGTTTACAGAGAGTTGTGCTAAATAGCTGAATTGTTGTCATGACCCTTTGCCTAGATCTTTTCAAAACAGTCATTAGACTTGAGTTTTACATAACAAAAACACACACACAAAATCTCATAACCAGGAGAGATACCGAAAACAATTCTTAGAATTTTAAGCTTGCACATGCTTTAAGATTGGGTTTACACTGATGGGCATAGCACATGATTTTGTAACTCAACAGTAATTAAATCTGACCATTTGTAAGTGCTGAAGCATGTATGGTTGCCAAATTGTGATAACGTGTAAAATAAATAACCTTAAATGAACTTGATCAATAGGGCTCCTTGCAGTAAATCAAAGAATTAACCACTTTTTGCTGTTTTGGTGACTACACAGTTTCAGGTCCCCAAGTGGGAGTAGCTCTTAAAGCTAAAGTGGCAGCCCCATTATCATTTGTAAATTTCCACTAACAAGCCAGGCTGGCAGCGGCTGCTGGCTGCAAGGGCTGTGACCTTTCTAACAGCATAGTATTAGTCATTGTTTTGTTTATGAGCATCTATATATGCCATGGAAGTTCTGGGGACAGAGTTTCAGAAAAAGAAAACTGAAACTAAGAAGGAAATCAAAAGCAAAATGCCTAAAACTACTTCTTTAGCCCTTTCTTTATGATCTCAGGACTTCAGGGACCTTGAAAGATTGATTTCCTCTCACTCAAGTTTCTTATAAAATTAGCTTTGGCTCATGCATCTGTAACACAGTAGTTAATTTTACAAGATAAGCAGTACAGGGGAAATGTATCTGAGGGGAAAATCCAGTGCTGGAAGCTCAAGAGACACTTATAAGGTCACAGAACAAAGCTGGTAAGTGAAGTGGTCCTACTAGAGACCTGCAAATAGCAAGGGATCTGCTTCAGGTTAATTTCAGTGTATCTTTCATCACACTTCACTTTTCTTCTCAGCCAGCATTAACTGTAAGTGGACCTTACTCAACCTGTCCTGTGAGAACCATTTGAATCACTCAGCCAAAGAGCAATTGTGGTTTAAGTCGTGAAGTTTGAACTTTGCATGTTAGCATCTACTTCCCTGTAATGGTCCTGGAGGCTGTAGTAGCCACGGCAATGACTATTAACCAGTTCTTCCTGTTCACAGCTACTTATGCCATTCCTAGAGACTAAATGTGCTTTCAGATAAGCACCATGAGCTATCTGAGCAGGAAGGTATATTACAATCTTTTAAATTCAATCTCTCACTTTATAGGAGGGGGTCCCTGAGGCTCAGCTCAGAAAGATCAAGCAGGTTCTTTGGGAGCAGAGCTGGAATTAGAACCATGTGTCTCAACTAATCTAGGTTCCTAATCTAGAGCTCTTTATACTCACAGTGACTCAACACCAGAATAATTTCTCACTTTTATAGTCAAAGAAAGACTGTGAATTAATTAATCTTTTTATTTGGATTTGTTAATCTTTTAAAATATGCAGAAGACTCATTTAACTTCAATACTGTATATGTCAGTACTGGGATAATGCTTACAAAGAAGCATGTTGGAGATGTCTTCTAAAACAATTTGATGGGACTGGCCTGTAAAACTGCTCAATGATCCACAAGATACGAATTTTCAAAAGAACATGAACTAGAACTATTAAATTTCCACCTGATTATCAAAGTGCTGTGGCACTCAACTTGCTGCAACAAAATTCCCTTCAAGTCAGTCAAATCACTAGGGTTTGTCTCTGTTGCACTCCAAGTGGGCGCAGCACCTCAACAGGAGAGTTCAGAGGGACACAGAGTTCCTGTGGAACACACAGGACTACTTATGCTCACCTTCTCTTGATACTTTCTCCCTAATACATGGAACTGGCATTTCCCAAGTGAGTTCCTTAGAATGTTAACTTGGATTTGAAAAAATGGTTCCATGATCAAGTAAATTTAAGAAACATAGTTCACTTGGTTTCTGTTATTATGCTAATTTGATTATTTATTCATTCAACAAATTTTTTTTTCAGTGTCTACTACGTTCAGGCACCGTTCGGGGGGCTTAGGATACAGGGGTGAACAAAAAGGACACACATCTCTGCTCTCACGGAACTTAAAGACAATTCGGTGAATGTAGCTTTCTTCTTCTGTTGAATTAATTCTTAGGTTAATGCCCTCTTAAGAATTAATACTTAAGTTAAATTACCAGGAATGGAACAATGAATTACATAATTAATAATTTGCAATAATAATAAGCTCGATGAGGAAAAAACCCAAAGTGCTATGGGAAGATAAAAATAAGAGGATTTATTAGGAACTTGGTACCAGAATCTCTTGTGGAGGGTTGCTCGCCTTGATGAGATTCTGAATCTGGCTGTGGGCAGGGAGAACTTGTTATGTTGAAAGCCCCTCCTGATGCTTCCAGTCCCTTCCATTGCCCTCCCTTTCCTTCATGAGGACCCTACACCACACCCCAGAGCTCCATCCCTGGGCAGAGCAAAAACCCAGCACAGCCAGCTGCTGTGGCCTCAGGCTCTTCCTCCCTCCCTAGGAGTTCTAGATGAGCAACAAGCAGCAATGGGCCCTGAAAGCAGAGCCAAGTGATGGAAATTTAGTCAGGAGGAAGTGACTCAAGGCTCTCACCATTAAAGACTGACATTTCCTTTAAACCTGACAACTAACTAAACTTTTTCTGAAATGTAAAAAATACTTATTTTTGTAGCAAAAACCGTGACAGTGTTCGTGATTTTTGATTCAGCAATCCCCCTCCTAGGAATTTAACTTAAGAATTAATTCAGGGGGGCTTCCCTGGTGGCGCAGTGGTTGAGAATCTGCCTGCCAATGCAGGGGACGCGGGTTCGAGCCCTGGTCTGGGGAGATCCCACATGCCACGGAGCAACTGGGCCCGTGAGCCACAATTGCTGAGCCTGCGCGTCTGGAGCCTGTGCTCCGCAACAAGAGAGGCCGCGATAGTGAGAGGCCCGCGCACCGCGATGAAGAGTGGCCCCCACTTGCCGCAACTAGAGAAAGCCCTCGCACAGAAACGAAGACCCAACACAGCCATAAATAAATAAACAAATAAATTAAAAAAAAAAAAAAAAAGAATGAATTCAGGGCTTCCCTAGTGGCGCAGTGGTTGAGAACCCGCCTGCCAACACAGGGGACACGGGTTCAATCCCTGGTCCGGGAAGATCCCACATGCCACGGAGCAACTAAGCCCGTGTGCCACAACTACTGAGCCTGCGCTCTAGAGCCCATGAGCCACAACTACTGAGCCCGCATGCCGCATCTACTGAAGCCCACATGCCTAGAGCCCATGCTCCACAATAAGAGAAGCAACCGCAATGAGAAGTCTGCGCACCGCAACGAAGAGTAGCCCCCACTCACCGCAACTAGAGAAAGCCTGTGCGCAGCAACAAAGACCCAACTCAGCCAAAAATAAATAAATAAAATGAATAAATTTATTTAAAAAAAAAGAATTAATTCAACAGAAGAATAAAGCTACATACACCAAGTTGGTAGTTGTAATGTTAAATACGGTAACAAGGGGATAAAAGCAAACAATCTAAATATTCTACAGTTGGGAAACTGTTAGACTGTGGTATATTAACTTAGAATTATTAACTTGTGGCCATTATGTCAACTGTAGAGAAATATGAAGTAACAGCAAGTAAAAGGCAGAATACAAAGTTGTACATTAAAGAATACAAGCTGTATAAAAATGGGTATGCAAAACACAAATGACAAGATTAAATGGAAAAGTGGAATCAATTAGCTAAGGTGGTAGGAAAACAGGATAGAAACCCATCATGAACTGACTTAAGCAAAAAGGAAAAAATTCACTGGCTCAAATAACTAAGTCTTGGGTAGAGCAGGGCTGGCACTGGCCTTGCCTGTCTTGAAAGAGGGACAAAACTTGCCGTCAGGACTTTGTCTGCCTCTCTCCTCACTTCCCTCTGCAACAAAGCCTCTTTTCTCTCAAACCTCTTCCCAAAATAAGGAGATCTTCATCTCCCTAAGATGAGTTTAGATCCCTCTACACACATTCTTAATATATTCCAACTAGGATGAAAGTGCTTGCTCAGCTCCAGTTTAAGAACAATTGTGGGGAAGAGTTGGGATTGGAACGGCTTCAGTCATGTGCCCATCCCTGGACCAACAATGGCTAAGCTGCCATGATTAGTACCAACCTCTCAACCAGCCATGCGATCAAGGAATATGGATCACTTAAGAAGCTGGTAACTTCCATTAGGCTACTGTGTCTGGAGGAAGAGGAAAGCATTTCCCTGAAAGGAGAGAGGTGCTGCTCCAAGTGAAAATTAATTGGCCCATTGTTCAATCTAACATTTTAGAAAGATGTCTTATTCTCTTAGTACCACTCCCAATAATGTTGTGATTTCCTAATGAAACATGCTTTATTATAACGCCACATAGTACAGTAAAAAGAGCACTACATTGAATGCCAGAAAATGGATTCTCCTAGCTCTACCATGAATCAGCTGTGTGTCTTTAAGCTAGTCCTTAAATCTCTCTGATTTCAGTTTCTTCATCCCTGCCAGAATACTGTCAACTCCATGAGGGCAGAAACCAAGTCTATCTGAAATGGAGATTTGCACTTGGGAAAAACTGTGGGGGCTTGGGTTAGGCAGAGGAAGAAGTTGAAGAAGTTGAACTATGATATGGTTGCCAAAAGGCCTCAGTTGGTCCCACAGGAAACTCTGGGCTTAGGATGGCCTTTCAGAGTAGTCACAGCTTCCAGTGAGTGGGTCTACTTCATACATCCGTATAGACTGGATGTGTGCTATCCCTAGGGATGGACAGTAAACTTGGGCAAGGCAGTTGCTTGAGTCTCAGGTAATTCCTGGAGATGGATTCAGCTAAGAGCTGTTGGCAACCAACACCCCCAGCTCCTGGGAGAATGAGTGCCTTGGTCCTGAAGGATGGCAGCACACTACAGCATCCACTACAATCAACATATTCACAGCACCAATAGGTACAGTGCCTGGCACAGGGTAGGTGCTCATTAAATATTTGTAAAATGAATAAATTATATAACATAGAAGGTGTGGATTAGATAATCCCTTTTAGCGATATTGTGTACATCTATTTGTCTCCTGGAGGATATGTGGGAAAGGTGGTAAATCAAAATCCTCACAGTTTTTGTTATTATTGTTTTTAAATAAAGGAATGGAGATAGGAATAGGAAAAGAATATCTATTAAAATTAATGTTGACTGACCTGTTTAGCTAGAAAAGATAAAGCATTTTTTGTGATTGAGTTAATAGTAGAAAGCATTAAGGAAGCAATTACTATAGACATTACATAGAGTCAAACTGTACCCTCCAGTACAGTAGCTGCTAGTCACTGGAGGATAATTTAAACAAATTAAAATTCAATGAGATTTAAAATTTGTTTCCTCAGTCACACTAGCCACATTTCAAGTGCTCAGTAGCCATCTGTGGCTATTGGCTACCACATTAAACAGTGGAGATACAAAGCATTTTCATCATCCTAGGAAGTTCTATTGAACAGCACTGGTCTACACTGAATAGTTGTGTTCTTTTCCTCCATTCAGAAAAATCTAATTTACTCTCATGAATTTTGCTGCTCATTATTGTGACAGTGCTGGAAAGGGAGCAAAAATTTTAAAGGCTTGAGTGAAAAAGGATTGCCCCATATCCAAGTTTCTTCTTGGAAATCCAAGTAGTACAGGACAATCCCCAAATGGAATAAATATTTGTTGTCATTTCATGCTGTTCCTGCCAGCTGGATCATCTGGGTGTAAGCAGGACAGAAGGCCCTGGGCTTCTGAAGTGAGCTCTGCTCCTGGCTCCCCACAGCCAGTGAGACACGACTGTTCTTTCAAGCCTCAAACTGTCAAGATTTAGACATTCAACAACCAGAGTTGTGTTCTTTTTAAAATGCCTCCTAGAATCTAGGCATTAGCCCAGATGTAATGTTGTCCCTTTCTTTATTAATTTTTTGACCTCTTATATTATTGAAAATTTTGAACATATACAAAAGTAGCAGATTCATGTAATGAATTCCCAAGTACCCACCAAGCAGTTTTAATAATGATCAAATCAGAGCCTATCTTGTTTCATTTATATCCCTACTCCCTCTCTCCATCAGCATTAACTTGAAGCAAACTCCAGATACCATATCATTTCATCTGTAAATATTTTCCTATGTATCTCTAAAAGATAGGGATGCTTTTAAAAAATTATATTAACCACAATATCATTATAATGCCTAAAAAACCCTAATAATTCCTTAATATCTTCAAGTACCCAGTCATCCAAACAAGGTCCATACAATGCAATGGTTGAGGTATCCTTTTACATCTTTAAATCTGTAAGTGCTCTTCCATCTCTCTTTTTCTTTCTCACAACTTTATGTAGAGGAAATCAAGTCTTCTATCCTGTAAAGTCTTCCAGAGCCTGGACTTTGCTCATTGCATACCCATGGTATAATTTAATATGTTCCTCTTTCCCCTTTATTTCCTGTATATGGGTAGTTGGACCCAGAGGCTTGTAAGACATTTTTATACATTGTATTGTATCCTTCTATTTGGTTGAAGTATCAGATAATGATGTGATCAGTCATTGCTAATAATTGCCTAGAACCATTAATTCATTTTAGGCAATAAACACGTGATATTCTAATTCTATCATTTTCTTCATTTACTAGCTGGAATATATCCATTAAAAAAAGACACTACCTCTCATTAACTATTCAGTTTTCCATAGGTAAACATAACATAGGAAGGGCAGAATAAATGCTTGATTTTTTTTCTCTTTATTACCAATTTTCAAAAGAATAAGTTGATTCCTTACCATCCTCTAGGAGATTAACTGTGAGTTTTTATTTTTATTTTCTTAGTATCAGAAGAGGTAAACATATCTGATGTGTTTTAATCTATTGTAGTTATTTTTCTTACACAAATTTTTCCATCTTTGGCCATTGGGAGCATCTTCAAGTTGGCTCTGGAGCCCTTTTGACATGACCTCAATAGTCTTTGATAATTTCTTTATTATCTAGTATAACAACATGTACCCACTTTCTAATCTGTTTGCTGTGATATTATCCCATATTCTCCTGCAAATACACCAGTCACTGATTGTGCCGTCTCAGAACCTGAGATATTTCTTATTATAAGAACAAAGAGAGGCAATCGTTATATCTTTAATACATTTTGAATAATTTATATTCATTTATTTATCTAACAAGTAGTTACTGAGAACTGGCAATGTATTAGGCACTAGCATAATTCTCAATCCAGCAGGAAAGACTGACAATAAAATTCTATAAATAGTTATATGTAAGTGTGCTATGGTGAAAAGGATTGTAAAAGAAAAGGAGAGGGTGCGATGAGGATATATAACACCTGGTCTAACGTGTTAGGGAAGGCTTTCCTGAGAAAGTCAGTGAGAAGTGCAAATTCAAAGAGTAAGTAGCATGATAGTAGCCTAGCAAAGGGGTGGAGACAGAGCAGCATGTGCAAAGTCTGAAGGGGGAAGATACTTACCACATTCAAGGAACTGAAAGGTCTCCGTGAGCAGGATGGTGGTAAGGAAGAGAAGGTACATGATGAAGCTGGAAATGCATGAGCGGAGGTCAAATCACGCAGGGCCCTGTGGGTCACTTTCAGGATTTTAGGCTTTCTTCTAAAAGGGATGGGAAGCCACTGGAGAGTTTTAAGAGAGATACAACACAATCAGATTTTTATGTTTCAACTCTAGCTGTTGTGTGGAGAGTGAACTGGTCAGGGCAAGAATGAAAATGAAAATTGGGGGTTATTACAGGTGAAAAATCACATTGTCTTGGACTAAGATGACAGTGGAAATAGAGGGAAGTAGACAGCTTCCAGAGATTTATGGACAACAAAAAGCCAGCTTCACGCTCAATGGGGAAACAATGGAAGCATTCTCACTAGACACAGGAGCAAGACAAGATGTCCACTGTCACCACAGTTATCTAATATTGTTCTAGATGTGTTAGTCAATGCATTTGGCCAAGAAGAGGGAATTAGTGGTGTCAAAACTGGAAAGGAGGAGTTATAAAGTATCACTATTAATAGATATGATTATATATCTGGAAACCCCAACAGCCCCAAATGGAAAATCCATGATAAACAAAACAAGATTGCAATTAATGTATACAAACCAATAGATTTTATGTACACGAATAGCAATCAGTTAGGTATAGTGGAAAAAACACTATTTATAGTGGCAACAAAAACATAAAAATTCCCAGGAATAAACTTACCAAGACATGCACAAGACCTATATGATGAAAACTTTAAAATGTTCCTCAGGCACACAAAAGAAGATTTGAACAGATGGAAAGGCCAGTAGTGTTCTTGGATAGGAAGTCAGAAGATTCAATCACAAGGTATCAATTCTCTCTACGTTAATCTCTACATTTAGAAACAGATACATCTTTGTTGTTGTTGTTGTTATTATTATTATTATTATTATTTGGCTGTGCTGGGTCTTCGCTGCTGCGCGCGGGCTTTCTCTAGTTGCAGCGAGCAGGGGCTACTCCTCGTTGCGGTGCATGAGCTTCTCATTGTGGTGGCTTCTCTTGTTGTGGAGCACAGGCTCTAGGCGCGTGGGCCCCAGTAGTTGTGACTCACAAGCTCTAGAGTGCAAGCTCAGTAGTTGTGGCTCACAGGCTTAGTTGCTCCGCAGCATGTGGGATCTTCCCAGACCAGGGCTCGAACCCGTGTCCCCTGCATTGGCAGGTGGATTCTTAACCACTGCGCCACCAGGGAAGCCCCTAGAAACAGATACATCTTTGATCACAATGGCAAACGTAGTTTGGGTCACTCTGTATGTGAAAACAGAAACCAGGAGGTAGTGAGGGGCTGAAATGCAAAAGATAAGTAGATGATGTTAGCTTAGTGTCTTTTTTATGGGAATAGAGATGGAACAGCACATGCAAGGGTCTGGGGGCTCAAAATACCTGTAATATTCAAGAACAGAAAGACCTGCATGAGGTAGACTGTGGTAAGGGAGGATGAGAGGGTATGGGAAGAAGCTGGAAAGAGAGTGAGTCCAGAAAGGTGAATAGAGAGTGAGGCAGTAGAGACCGGGGAGGCAAGCAACTCTGTCAGGAAGACTAGCTGCTCAAGGGTGCTGGCTAGTGTTTCCTTCTTGAGGAAGGAAACCAGCCCCAACCTGGTTCCGTCTAAGTAAGAGGGTAGCACAGGGATTCTTCACTGCTACCTTCAGGGTAGTGCTGTACATAAATCAGACCTTCATGAATGCCTCCTGAGATCACTGGGCTGAGAGACTTGCTCCTTCCTCACTCCCAGGCTCTCAGTGGAAGTCGGTGACTTAGCAGTGTATTTTTCAGCCCTTCACTATTATACTGTTCTTTTCACAAGACATCCCCATGCTTGACTTAATACCAGCAGGGGAGGAACTTGGCAGTCCAGGAATGGGACAGGGCTAGAACCTCCACTCTCTCCAGGCCCACCCTACCGTGGTGAGATCTGGTGAACATTGGCCGGAGAACCAGCTGATCGTGGGGGTGCAGCTTGTGGTGAGGAATGGGGGGGAGCTAACCTGATATTTGAACAAGACCCTGCCCTCATTATCCAGTGTCCTGCCCAAGAGAGTTAATGAATGATGTGGCAGTACAGACCTAGGAAACACTATTTAACACACCTGCCTTATGCCTGATTTCCCAGAGGACTAATGTCCCAGAGAAGCTTGGGCCCTGGGAAGGTAACTTGAAGTCCATTTCCTGGAACAAAGGCCCATAGCAGTCCTGCTTCATGAGCTGCCAAGTAAAACTGTCAGAATCTATTTAAGAAAACCAGGCCAGTCTGGCTGTGTTTATTGAGAATAGCTACATGAGACAAAGGGGAAAAGAGTTTTCATTCCATTCATTCACAGATATTTACTGAGTGCCTACCATCTGCCAAGTCCTGTTCTAGGTGGTGGGCATACAGAAAAGAGCCAACTAGATGGAACACTCATCCTCAAAAGCTTACATTCTAATGGGAAGAGATAGACAATAAAGATAACAGAGCAAATATGTATATATTAGAAGGTGGTAAGTGCTACAGCTTCAATTCGTGTAGAAAAATGTCTACAGGACATTTTTAGAACACAAGTGGGTGCTGGTAGAGAGCATAGGTAAGGTGGATATTAGTTATCATATTAGGTATTAGGTAGAATGGTTAGGGAAGAGCTTTCTGAGAAGGTGACATTTAAGCTGAATCCTAAAAGATGAGGAGCCAGCCTTGTGAAGAGTGAGGGAGAGAGAGAAATGTTACAAAGGCCTGAGTTAGGCAAGAACTTGGAATGTTCAAAAAACAGAACTAACGTCCATTTCTTCAGTGTGCTAAGCTAGGGGAGAGATCCTAAACACAAGGCTGGGGAGGCAGGCATGCTTTGATAAGGGATGTGGGTTTCTTCTAACTCACTGTGCTCATTACAGCACAATTATCTATTCGACCGTGACTCTGCCCACTCAGAACTCACCGGCTAACTCTGCTGCCTGGCTTCGACTCAGAGAGGACATCTTAAGAAAGTCCCAGGAGTGGCCAAAACAGATGTAATAAAGGCTATGCTCTAAAGCTCACACACAACACACTTCAGGGAGCTTCTGGGATTTTCTCTCAGGTCATTTACTTTCATGTTAAATACCCTTTAAATAAATTTCCTCATCGGGTTTCCAAGCCCATAGCAGATTACAAGCAGCAGATTAGAAGGGGGGGGGGGAGGGCAGGCACTCTGTTCAGCTGACATTTTAATCCAGTGAGTCATTTTGCTTGGAAACCACCTTTCCGTGTGACGGACTTCATCCTGTACTGTAAGGACTCCAGGACCCCTCGGAACGCATTTATTGTATCATGATGTAGTGGCAAGAACACTGACAAACATCAGTCCTCGATGCACGCCCTGACCTCAGCTTTCATAATTCCATGTTCCCACTAGATGGGGGATGACTTAAGGACATCATGTCTTGGTCATCTCTGAGTTCACTCATAATCCATGCCCCTACTCCAAGCCAGGAGTAATGCTCATCATGTAATGGTGCTTGATAAATGGATCTTGTATGACCTTGGATAAATTACCCTCTCTGATCCTCAGTTGCCTCATCCGTAGAAGGAAATAGCATCACCACCTCAAGGGCTTACTTGGAATGTTAAATAACAATATATGTAGAAAGCACGATGTACGGTGTAACACACAGTATACATGAAAGGTATTTTGCAACTTGGGGCTGAATCAGAGGTGTCCTTCAAAGGGTCAAGGGTACCTCTAGGTCCTTGTGTCTACGACTTGAAATAGTTGCCACTAGATGGCAATGTTTTCTTAAGGCACGTTGAACCATTTTTCAGTTTACCCTAACGGCCTTCAAACTGAGGGTTCTCATACCACTGGGAGTGCAAAATGCTTTTGGAGACATGCTTAATTATGTATAGCTTTGAGGAAATCAACGCTCCCATCGTCAACTTCTATGTGTCCTCTTTCCTAAAACTAACCTGCTTAGGAAAGTACCTGTGTTCACGATAACTCTTCTCCAACTTTTCAAAAAGAAAGGTATACCCATTATTCCTCCCAAATCTGATTTTTTGGCACCACCAGGTGAAAAATATCATCTAGGGCATCGAACAAAGAGGAAGTCTCCTTCAACGATTAACAAGGAACCAGTCTTTTCTTATCTTTTACATACTTCTGTGAAGCGTGAAACTTGGCTTTAGAAATGGAGTATTTTGGCTCATGCTGTTATGGTCTGAATAATATATGGTATAGTGGGGTGGTGGAATTAAGCCTTCTTCTGTCCCCTAAGAATTATCAAAGAAAGCATTTACTTTAAGGAAAAGAAGCACAGAGAGCATCTTTTCAAAAATACTAATCAATAGTTTCTCAAATACTTAAATATAATTATTTTTACCTATTCTCAATACTCATCCCAAAGTCAGGTCATTAGCAGGAAAGAAATATGTTGGAATCGCCAAAGTAGTTGATCATTTTAGGTGTAACTATAATATTTTCCAGGGTCACCAAATTTTTCATGACACACTAGCTAAACAAACCAAGTTTTTACATGATTAAATTTCAAATTTGATGTGTTATTCAGTAAGATAGTTAAAAACTATTTTTATGAAATCATATAAAATATTTATTCCAATTTTAATCAATTCTCATCTTTATTTCATCTTATTTATTTAATATTGCCTATTTCTCATTAACAAAAATACAATTGTATGTTACATGCCAGATCAATTAATTTTTACAGTCTATATCTTTCCATTTCATTAAATCATGGGAAAAGTTTTATCATAATGTCTAATGAAATAATGGCGCTATTTCTGATTTTTATATTTGAGACTTATTTATTGTCAGAAGCCGAACCTCAGAGTTTGAAACAGACATATAGATACATTTGACCAAAGAAATATCAGAACTGGTATCATATTCCCTGCTTTACAAATAGCTTATAATTTGGCTATTCATGACATTGCATTATTACAAATTAGGTAATGAAGAATAGCATATTGATTTATTACTTTGTTTTACTAACTTTAAAAATTGATTAATGAAAAAAAATAAATGAATTATATTAAATCTACCTTAAATTAATCTTGACCACTTTTAATCCTTACAACAACCCTTGAAATAGGTCCTGTTATTTCCCCCACAGAGAGGTTAGGAATTTATCCACAGTCACAAAGGCAAAAAAAGGCTCCGAGTAAGCCAATATGAATGTCACCATAACCATGTAGTAAACCTTAGGCAAGTTATACTTTATATAGTCCAACTTAACACAATAAAATAAGCTTGATCATCTGATTTCCAACCTCACAGCAGAAAAGAAGAAAACTAGAGTGGGGAGCAGAATCTTGGAGGGACAAACATTTTGACACTAGTGAGAAGTGACAGTCAACAGTCACTTGGAAAGCAATCCTCAAGATGAAAGCTGGAACTATTTTAGTGAAGGTGCTAAAAATCCTACCCTATATTGCTATTTTTAATTAAATTAATATGTAATGTCTACATTATGACTGTGTAAATATTTTTACTGAGTCACTTAGTGTACAGTTATTTAAGTTGGGCAACTTATTGTTTTCCCTGGAAGTAATAATTGCTTCATTTTCTCTATTACTTAGTTTTCCAGATACCTATTATTGATTAATTCTCAAACTCTGACATTACAGAAAAATGTCTGCTAATGTAGTCAAATTCTTCAGGTATATTTTTTCTTCTTGTTTTTTCTTTTTTAAAAAAATTTATTTATTTTTATTTATTAATTATTTTTGGCTGTGTTGGGTCTGCGTTGCTGCGCGGAGGCTTTCTCTAGTTGCGGCAAGCGGGGGCTACTCTTCGTTGCAGTGCACGGGCTTCTCTTGCTGCGGAGCACAGGCTTTAGAGCACTTGGGCTTCAGTAGATGTGGTGCGTGGGCTCAGTAGTTGTGGCTCGTGGGCTCTAGAGCGCAGGCTCAGTAGTTGTGGTGCACGGGCTTAGTTGCTCCGCGGCATGTGGGATCTTCCCTGAGCAGGGCTCGAACCCGTGTTCCCTGCATTGGCAGGCGGATTCTTAACCACTGCGCCACCAGGGAAGCCCAGGTACATTTTTTCTTGAAGTCATCCTTCTGGAGCTTTTCATTCTTCTGCTTCAGTCTGGACAGGTTCTCTGTATGCCTGAGACTCATCTATCCTCCTAGAACTTCTCATCACTACTTTCCTATGTATTCTTTTATTTGTCTTCTGTGTTCAACCCCTTGCTTCTTCGATTCCTTCTGTTTCTTGGTTTAATCCCTCAGTTTGGTGGAACACATTCTCTAATAACTTCCTGAGAAATGATGAGCGGGAGATAATTTATTTGAACCTTTCTACATCTGAAAAAAGCTGTATTTTACCCTCAAGCTTGGTTAATAGTTTAGCTGACCATAAAATTCTTCAGAATTTTGATGGCCTTTCTCAATTGCCTTCCAGATTCCAGGAAAACTCTTGAAAAGTCAGATGCTGTCCTGATTCCCAAGCCTTTAGATGTTACCTGTTTTTCTCTATGGAAACCCCAGGGTTCTGAAGTTTCAGAATGATAGGTCTTGCTTTATTGGGATATAATTTATATAGTATAAAATATACCCAATTTTAAGTATATAGTGAGATGAGTTTTGATACATGTATATAGTCATATAGTCTCTGCCACATCATGATATAAAATATTTCCAGCACTCCAAAAATGTCCCCCCTTGCAATTAACCCCCTACTCCCAACCCCTGGTGCCTGGAAATCACTGATTAGCTTTCCATCACTGTAGTTTTGCCCTTACTAGAATTCCATGTAAATAAAATCATACCGTATGTAGTATTTGGTGTCTGGCTTCTTTCCCTTGGCATTAACTCTTGAGATTCATCCATTTTTTTGTGCACATCAGTAGTTTCTTTCCTTTTGTTGTTGAGTAGTATTCCATTATATCAAATATGACAATTTTTTTTATCCATTCACCAGAAGATGGACACTTGTGGTATTTCCAACATTTGGCTATTATGAATAAAACTGCTATTAACATTCATGTACAAATCTTTGTGTGAATCTGTTTTCATTTCTCTTGGATAAACTCCACCTAGGAGTAGAGTTTCTAGGTCTTTGATAAGTGTATATTTAACTTCATAAGAAATTGCCAAACTGTTTTCCAAAGTGGTTATACCATTTTGCATCCCAGGCAGCAATATGTGAGAGTTCCAGATGCTGCACATCCTCACCAATATTTGATGTTGCAATCTTTTAAGTTTTAGCCATTCTAGTGGGTGTGTAGTGGTATCTCACTGTGGTTTTAATTTGCATTTCCCTAATTAACGCTGAGTAGCTTTTCATGAGCATATGTGTCATCTGTATATCTTCTTTGGTAAAGTGTTCAAATCTTTTTTACCCATTTTTTATTGGGTTTTTATTATAGGATTGTAAGAGTTCTTTATATATTCTGGATACAAGTCCTTTGTTTTATAAATATGTTCTCCCAGTCTCTGGATTGCTTTTTGTCTTAAAAGTGTCTTTTGAAGAGCAAAAGTTTTAATTTTGTTGAGTTCCATGCAGGGGATTGAGTACTGTTCCCTCAAAATTTATGTCCACCCAGAACCTCAGAAAGTGATCTTATTTGGAAATGTAATCAAGGTAAGGATTGAGATGAGATCACACTGGATTAGGATAGGCCCTAAGTCCAATGATACTTATCCTTGTAAGAGACAGAAAACAGCACCAAAGACACAGAGAAGAAGGCCATGTGAAGATGAAGGCAGAGATTGTGATTATGCTGTAAATAGGTTCTGGTACCAATCCAGTGTGTGGGGGGGTTTTCCGCACACCACCAATTCTCCCACCTCAGCTGGGTGTCCTGCAATTCAACTCAATTCTGACACTATCTACCCAGAGTTAGCATCAGATTCCACCGGTTAAGGGCTCAGTCCCATAAGGCTGCCTTCCACCTCAGATGCCAATTACAAGCCCAGGTATATCTGATGACTGGCTTATAAATCATAGGCTCCCACAACCCCTGCCTTGGGTCTGATTAATTTGCTAGAGCAGCTCACAGAACTCAGAAAACCCATTTATTCACTAAATTACTGGTTTATTGCAAAGGATATTAAGGATGCGGATCAACAGCCAGATGAAGAGATATATAGGGTGAAGTCCCAAATAAAGGAGTCTGGGGCACAGCACGGTGCATGTGGAGGCATTCTGGTTTTCCAACCTAGAAGCTCTCCTTTTGTTTTTTTATGGAGGCTTTATTACATATACGTGATTGATAAACTCATGGGCTATTGGAGATTGATTTAACCTCCAGCTGCTCTTCCCTGCCCAGAGGTCAGGCAAGTGGGACTGAAGGATCCAACCCTCAAATCACTGGTTCTCCTGGCAACCAGCCCCCTATTTTTTTTGGGGGGGGGGCATCCAAAACCCACCTCATTAACATAACAAAAGACACCTTTGTCACTCCCTCTATGCAGGAAATTCCAAGGGTTTTAGGAGCTTCCTGCCAGAAACGGGAGAGATACCAAATATATATTTCTTATTATAAATCACAATATCATATGCTGCCACAAGCCAAGGAACATCAGGAGCCACCAGAAGCTAGAAGAAGCAAGGAAGGATTCTCCTTTGGAGACTTCAAAGGGAGTGTGGCCCTTGCCACACCTTCATTTTGGACTTCCGGCCACCGGAAGTGTGAGAAAACACATTTCTGTTGTTTTAAGCCACCCTGTTTGGCACCTTAGAAATCTAATACAATCCAATTTATTATTTTTTTTCTTTTATAGTTACGCCTTTTTGGTTCTATTTAAGAAATATTTGCCTTATACGAAGTCACTAAGATTCTCTCTCTTTGTTCTTTTTCCTCCAAAAGTTTTATAGTTTTAGCTCTTACACTGAGGTCTATGATCAGTTTCACATGATATTTTTTATGCTATGAAGTAAGAATTGGGGTTAATTTTTTTTCATGTGGATATCCAATTATTTCAGCACCATTTGTTGAAAAAATTTATCCATTTGCCATTGAATTACCTAGGAATCTTGGTCAAAAATTAATTAGCCATGATTCTGTGGGCCTATTTCTGTACTCTTTATTCTGTACCATTGATCATCATTCTACTGATATCACAATGTCTTGATTTCACAACTTTAGAAAAAGTCTTGAAAATAGATACTGTAAGTCCTCCAACTGTGTTCTTTTTCAAAGTTGTTTTAGCTTTTCTAGGTCTTTTGCATTTTAATCAGGATTTTAGAATCACCTTTGCTAATTTCTACAATTGGGATTTTGATTGGAATTGCATTGAATCATTGAGTTTCCTTTTTTTTTAGTTATTATTTATTTATTTATTTGGTTGCGCTGGGTCTTAGTTGCGGCAGGCAGGCTCCTTAGTTGCAGCTCACAATCTCCTTAGTTGCAGCACGCCGGCTCCTTAGTTGTAGCATGCGAACTCTTAGTTGCGGCATGCATGTGGGATCTCGCTCCCTGACCAGGGATCGAACCTGGGCCCCCTACATTGGGAGCACAGAGTCCTATCCACTGCGCCACCAGGGAAGTCCCCATTGGGCCTTAACTGAAGCGATTTTATGCCCAAGGCGATGTTAGGCAATGTCTGGAGACATTTTTGGTTGTCTCAACTAGGAGGTGCTATTGGAATCTAGTAGACAGAGGCCAGAGGTGCTACTAAACATCCTACAGTACACAGGACAGCCTCTTACAGCAAAGAATTATCTGGCCCAAATGTCAATTGTTCTGCTGCTAAGAAATCTTGCATTGAATGTATAGGTCATTTTTAGGACAAATGACATCTTAAATGGAATCTTTTGACCCAGAAGACAGTATTTCTCTCTACTTACTTAAGTCTTTAATTTCTCTTAACAATATTTTGTAGTTTTTGGTGTACAAGTCACGCACATTTTTTGTTAAGTTTATCACAATCAGCCATCACCACTATCTAATTACAGAATATTTTCATTATCCCAAAAGCTGTACCTATTAAACAATCACTCCCCATCTCCCTTCCTCCTGCCTCTAGTAACCACTAATCTGCTTTCTGTCTCTATGAATTTGCCTCTTCTGAATATTTTATATAATGGAATCATACAATATGTGACCTTTTGTGTCTGACCTCTTTCACTCAGCATAATGTTTTTAAAATTCATCCATGTTGTAGCATGTATCAGTACTTTATTCCTTTAAGGCTGAATTATATATATATACCACATTTTGTTTATCCATTCATCAGATGATGGATATTTGGGTTGTTTCCACCTTTTGGTTATTGTGAATAGTGCTCTATGAACATTCATATATAAGTTTTTGCTTGAACACATGTTTTCCTTTTTTTTTTTTTTTGTCCACATCACATAGCTTGTGAGATTTTAGTTGCCAGACCAGGGACTGAATGGGAACTCTTGGCAGTGAGAGTGAGGAGTCCTAACCACTGGACCTCCAGGGAGTTCCTGAACACATGTTTTCAATTCTTTTGAGTATATACCCAGGAGGGGAATTGCTGGGTCACATGGTAATTCTATGTTTCACTTTTTTTTTTAATAGATAAGATTTTTTAAAAATTTATTTTATTTATTATTATTTTTGGCTGCGTTGGGTCTTTGTTGCTGCATCGGGCTTTCTCTAGTTGCAGTGAGCAGGGGCTACTCTTTGTTGGGGTGCACGGGCTTCTCATTGCAGTGGCTTCTCTTGTTGCGGAGCACGGGCTCGGTTCGTGGGCTTCAGTAGTTGTGGTGCGTGGGCTCAGTAGTCGTGGCTCGCGGGCTCTAGAGCACAGGCTCAGTAGTTGTGGCACATGGACTCAGTTGCTCCATGGCATGTGGGATCTTCCCAGACCAGGGCTCAAACCCATGTCCCCTGCATTGGCAGGCAGATTCTTAACCACTGCACCACCAGGGAAGCCCTATGTTTCACTTCTTGAGGAACTGCCAAACTGTTTTCCACAGTGGCAGCACCATTTTACATTCCCACAAGCAATGTACAAAGATTCCATTTTCTCCACATCCTTGCCAACTCTTGTTAATTTCCTTTTTTTTTTTTTTTTTAAATTGTCATCCTGGTGGGTCTGAAGTGGTATCTCACTGGGATTTTGATTTACATTTGCCTAATGATTAATGATGTTGAATATATTTTCATTTGCTTATTGGACATTTTTATACCTTTTTTGGAGAACTATCTAGTTAAGTCCTTTTCCCATTTTTAAATTGGGTTGTTTGTCTTTTTGTTGTTGAGTTGTATGTGTTCTTTGTACAATATATTCCAGACCCTTATCAGATATATGATTTATAAGTAATTGCTTCCATTCTATGAATTGCATTTTCACTCTCTTGACAGTGTCCTTTGATGCATGAAAGTTTTTAATTTTAAGTCCCATTTATCTATTTTTTCTTTTGTTACTTGTGCTTTCAATGTCGTGTCTAAGAAACCACTGTTGAATCCATGGTCATGAAGATTTAACCCTATGTTTTCTTATAAGAATTTTATAGTTTACCTCTTATATTTAGGTCTTTGATTTATTTTGAGTTAGTTTTTGTCTATGATGTCAAGTAAGGGTCCAACTTCATTCTTTTGCATGTGGGTATCTAGTTGTCCCAGCACCATTTGTTGAGACTATTCTTTCCTCATTGAGTGGTATTAACACTCATGTTGAAAATCAATTGACCATAGTGTATGGGTTTATTTCTGAACTCTCATTTCTATTCCATTGACCTAAATGTCTATCCTTATGCCAGTACCACACTGTTTTGATTACTGTAGCTTTGTAATAAGTTTTGAAATTGGGAAGTGTGAGTCCTCCTGCTTTGTTCTTTTTCAAGATTGTTTTGGCTATTCAGGATCTCTTGCAATTCTATATGAATTTAAGAATTAACTTTTCCATTTCTGCAGAAAAGGCCATTGGGATTTTGATAGGAATTGCATTGAATCTGTAGATTTCTTCGGGTAATATCGCCATCTTAACAATATTAAGTCTTCTAATCCATGAACACAGGATGCCTTTCTATTCATGTATATTTTCTTTAATTTCTCTCAGCAAAATTTTGTACTTTTCAGTGTACTAGTCTTGCACATTTTATATTAAATTTATCACCTAACAGTTCATTTTTGATGCTATTGTAAATTATATTTTTTAATTTTAATTTTTTGATTGTTTCTAGTAAATAGAAATATATAGCTTTTGGTACATTGACCTGTATCCTGTGAACTTGCTAAATTCATTTAGCTTTTTGTAGATTCTTTAAGATTTTATGTAGATTATGATGTCTTACATGAATAAAAAGAGTTTTACTTAGTGGAAGAGAAAATTTTTTTAATTTTTTTTTTTAACCATGCTACACTATCTAGGACCTCTAGCACAATGTTCAATAGAAATGGCTATAGTGGGCATCCTTGCCTTGTTCTTAACCTTAGGGGGAAAGCATTCAATCTTACACCATTAAGCATGATGTTAGCTATAGGTTAATCATAGATGCCCTTTATCAGATTGGGGAAGTTTCCTTCTATTCCTAGTTTGCTGAGAGTATTTAGCTAAATAGATGTTGAATCTGTGAAATGCTTTTATTTTTTATTTTTTTAATTTATTTATGGCTGTGTTGTGTCTTCGTTTCTGTGCGAGGGCTTTCTCTAGTTGTGGCAAGCGGGGGCCACTCTTCATCACGGTGCATGGGCCTCTCACTATCGCGGCCTCTCTTGTTGCGGAGCACAGGCTCCAGACGCGCAGGCTCAGTAATTGTGGCACACGGGCCGAGTTGCTCCGCGGCATGTGGAATCTTCCCAGACCAGGGCTCGAACCCGTGTCCCCTGCATTGGCAGGCGGATTCTTAACCACTGCACCACCAGGGAAGCCCCCTATTTTTATCTATTAAGATGACCATGTGGTTTTTCTCCTTTAGTCTATCAGTGTGTTGAATTACGTATTTGATTTTTGACTATTAAACCTTACACTCCTGGTAGAAATTCCACTTAGTCATAATACATTATCCATTCTATATATTATTGGATTCAATTCATTAATATTTCATTAACGATTTTACATCTATGTTTATGAGAGCTGTTGGTCTGTAGTTTTCTTTTCTTGTAATGTTCTTGATAGTTTTGGTATCAGGGAAATGCTGACTTCATAGAATGTGTTTAAAAATATTACTCTAACAACAGAAACTAACACAACATTGTAAAGCAATTATACTCCAATAAAGATATAAAAAAAATTACTCTTCCTTCATTTTCTGGAAAACTTTGTGTAGAATTGGTATTATTTCTTCTTTAAATATTTGGTGGATTTCTCAGTGAAGCTTTCTGGGCCTAGCATTTTATTGTGGGAAGGTTTTCATCCCCCAAAAAATTTCTTTTGCAGAGATAAGGCTATTTAGGTTACATATTTCCTCTTGAATAAATTTTTTGTGTCTTCACTCTTTTTTTGCCCAATGAATTTGGCTCGAGGTTTGTCAATTTCGTTGACCCTCTCAAAGAACCAGGTTTTGGTTTCATGTTTTTCTCTATTATTTTCCTGTTTTCTATTTCATTGATCTCTGCTCTTATCTTTATTATTTCCTTTCTTTTGCATACTTTGGTTTTAATATGTTTTTCCTTTTCTAGTTTCTGAAGGTGGAAGTTAAGGTCATTGATTTGAGACCTTTCTTCTTTTCTAATACAGGTGTCTAGTGCTATAAATTTCCCTTGAAATGCTGCCTTAGTTGCATTCAAAATGTTGATATGTTGTTTTCATTTTTATTTAGTTCAAAATACTTTCTAATTTCCCTTTTGCTTTCTTTTTTTTTTGACCCACAAGTTATATAGGGTATGTTATATAGTTTTCAAGTATTTGGGAATATTCCAGAGATCTTTCTGTTATTTATTTCTAATTTAATTTTGTTTTGGTCAGAGAAAGTATTTTGTATGACTTGATTCCTTTTAAATTTATTAAGACTTGTCTGTGGCCCAGAAGATGGTTAGAAATATGGTCCACCTACTGAGAGAAATGCAATCATTATTATGCTTATACAAGGACTAAGGTCTGAGCAACAATATGTTCCTTATCGTATATTAAAGTTTGGATTTTATACATCAGTCTGATGAGTTCAGTAAATGTGTGTTTCCTCCTGAGAGAACAAGCTGCCTCTTAATGCTCTCTACACACAATGGCCAAGATCTTAATTGAAAACTGAACATTTGAATCTTCCAGGTATTTTCAAGTATCCATATGTTTTTATTCAGGTATTTGTTTTAGCTTTAGAACATGAATGAAGATCTTAGGTCTCTGAACAAATTGCCTTTTCTTGGATTACTTTGTTTCCCATCTGAGAATTAAAAATTAACTTGAATAAATTTAATTTACTATATTGATACGCAGATGTATTCTGAGAGGAAATGTGGTTCATGTTGCTCAATATCACTGAATATAACAGTTTAAGTTGTCAGTAAATGTGTAGAATTTGAGCCTTCTTGGAATCAGCCCCAAAGTTCTGTTCATGAATGTATTGAAATTAAATATTTTTAGAGCCATTAGATGGGGTGCACATACATTGTTGACTTGGAATATTTTTAATATGCTACTAGAGGTCATAAATGCAATATCTGAATAAAATTACTGGCCTATTAAAAGTTGTCACCAGTGTCAAAAAGCAAAGCAAAACAAAACAAGACAGATGAAAAAAGTGACCTTCTTCTCCTCCTACAAAGCAGAGGGGAGTACTAGCTGGATGAAGCAAAACTCTATCCTTCCTTTCTACCCCACAGCCAATATTTAATCTCTAATTTAGTGTGCCCTCTGTCCTTCAATGACTGGACATATCATGTGGTAAAGAGGGTAGAATGACAATAGGATTTGCTTAAGTCATTAGGCCTTTGTGACAACTGTTTTCTCCCACAGGGCTATCTGGGAATTTCAAGCTGTAATTTTCAGTATCTTCTCAATGTATGTATGTAGGGCCCACATGCCCCATACTAGGCATGGAGCCTTTCACTTGCAAACTCTAAAGCTATATAGAAAACTGAGTGTTATAGCACCAGATCTCAGGAAACAATCATCAGGTTCCCCCCTACCCCCTGCAGGGAACTTTTGTTCTAAAATAACCACAGGTCTGAATGCACAAGACTAAATTAACTTATAACTTATAACATCTCAATGATAATTCAACCCCTCTCATTTGGTGTGTTTTTCAACTAAACATTCTTGGCACACCTTGGTAAGTTTTATAAAAAAGAGAAAAAGAAAGTATTACTAAGTTCAGTCTTATATTTAAGGCAGAGAAATGAAAGAAATGTCCTTCATTTCTGCCACAAACCTATGACAAGGAAGGCAGCCAATCCACTCTGCAGAGGAATTTTTCCTGAAGTTCCTCAATAGCTTTTTAAAAAAATAATATATACCCTTGTTAGTGACTCCCTTCACATTCAATAATGTCACTTTGTGGACATTATTCAATGTGAAAAGAAGAACTATATATATTATATAATTCAAGAAGAACCATATACACATAATTCAAGAAACTTGAGTTTTGTGGGAGGTAACGAAGTTAGGAACCAAGCCCCCACAAATGGAACACTCCAGAGCGTCACTAACTTTTCCCAGCCCTCACCCAAGGCTGAGTAAGAAAGATCACCTACTCATGCTGCAAGGAGGTAACACAGGGTTAAGAACATTGAAGAGGGAATCAGAAAACCCGAATGCTGGTCCTGGCTTTGTCTCTCACTAACTTGTTGGTTGAGTTGGAATTAAACCCTTTGTTCTTTCTGATCTGGAGTTGCTCAGGTTTAAAGTTGGGAGACTGGATTAATAAACTCCAGCTTCCTATAGACTCCTCCCATCTGCTTCCATGTTTTCTATGGCTCTCCGCTCTCTGTGTTCTCCTCTATCTCTGGTGTCCCCTTCTCTGACAGTTCTTGGTCTTGTTGTCACATAAATGCAGGAGTCTCTCCAGTGAATTGTCCTTGGCTCCCTTTATGCTCGAATCCTCTCTTGCAATTTTAGTTATAATCCCTGCGGTAGATACTGGTTTATTGCCCAAATTCCCCCTTCTGTACTGAAGCTTTACTTTCCCCAGCTGCTGGGAAGTTTGGAAGATAACAGCTCTCAGCTGAGTTCTTCTCTGGGAATTGCCTTCATGCAAAGAGATCAACCTCACCCAAGCTCACATCCCCTCCCTGGGGAAAGCCCACATCCAGTGTTTCTTCAATGTGGGAATGAGAAGGGCCAGCCCCCTTGCCTCAAAGTGGGATAACTTTGAAGGGCCAGCCATACCTGCTCTGGAACTCCCCTGGTTTTTGTTGTGACTGTACTGCACTTCAATGCCTCCTTCTGCCCATTTCTGCAGGTGTTGATCCCTGAGAGCATTCCTCAATAAACCACCTGCACAAAATCTTCATCTCAGAATCTGTTTCCTGTAGAACCAACCTAAGACAGTTGGTACCAGGAGTGGTTCAAGGAAATAGACTCTAAAATGAGATTTTGGAACTGGCCCACCCATCTGCCAGGTGGCAGTGAGGTCCCCATTGCCACCACTGGTGGTAGGAGGAGCACTGCAAGCTCCTGGCATTCAGTGTAACTGTTAAAACTTTAACTAGTGATGAACATTAATATTCCACCCAAGTTCACCACTAGAAGACCAGAGGGCCTCCATGGAACCATAGACAGAGACTCATCTCCTGCAGCCAGAGGGCAGAGAAAGCTTAAATTTGACCCTGGACTTAGTTATAGGAGTTTCACAACTCCAAAGAAGTTTGAATTCTTCAGTCAGCTGTGCCAAGTTAGGGCACTGACTAGGAAGAAGTGAAATCTTGAGACTTGGGATGGGAACATTTGAATAGATGCACTCAAAAACCTTGGAACTGCAGATCACTCTAAACCCTCTGGGCCAGCAGAAATGACCCAGTGCTCCTGTTAAGGGCTAGTGTTCCCACTTGCTTGAAAATAATGCTGAGGCCTCTCAATCTAGACAAGAAACCAGAGAAGAATTTTCAAGAGCAGCCCTGCCAACTGGTCAATACAACCCAGCAAACTTTATGGTATTGGAAGTATCAGTAGTAGGAAAGTATGCCATGTGGAACTTATGGTGACTTCCAATAGAAGAATCATAATGTAGACCCCTAGGGTATTAGAACAAGTCTATGTCAACTTCAGTGAAGAATTTTCCACCATTTGAAAAATAGCTCCAGATGTGCCACTGCACTATGATAGAGACAGAAGAACTGATTATGGGACATCAAATGAACATGTGGCCAAGGTTACCTATTATGAGTTGGTTTCTCTCAAGCCCATCTGAATGGTTAGGTCATTCAAGATGGCTGTTCTCTTGCTCTCTGTATATCCCCTGTTTGACAAGTCCCTGCTTCACTCACATGACATCAAATCCTCTTAATTATAGGGCTTTATTAGTTCCTGGGAACTGGTGAGCCCACCTGATGTCAATTCACCATATAAATGGTAGCTTCTTTCTCCCCCAAGCAGCGAAGATTGCTGCCATACCCTGTCCACCATCTGCCATTAGCGGTAGGGGTGTTGCTCCAAGACCTTTTGTGGAAGGTTCCCCGGTCCAATAAACCATTGCTGTCTCCAGCTCTTTCTTCAGTCTCAAGGCTGGGCAGCTACAAGGCTTACAGGCCTTCGGGGTGCAACCCAACGCCAATCCATTACACAATGGAAGTGGTACCTCAGATCAGGTAAGAACAAGGTCAAAGGGCACAAGTAAGCTGCACAGGTAGGTGATCCAGACCCCCGTGTTTTCCCCCACTGTTACACTGATGTCTCTCCCTCAGTTTACACCTATGGCTTCAGTGGCATATTCAGTGATCCATTGGGGTCTTTCTTGGGAGTCCCTTGCTCAATTCTGAAGGTAAATGGACAAGTGCAGCAGCCACAGTCTAAGAAGGTTCTGGTCACCAGAGGTTCGCCCCTCAGGCTGTGATCGTTTACTTTGTGTGGGAAGAGAAGTGGCCTGACACAAGAAGATATGGGCAGCCCTGAATAGCTTGTTAGTAAAGTGGTTCAGAACAAGCCTCCCAAAATGTGCCACTTTGGCGTGTGGATTACTTTGAGCTGAAGACAATGGAGGCCCAAAAGATTCAGGAAGAGCTTTTTATCCGCCCCCCCCTCGCAACCACCTAAAAGAATTTAGATAGAGGGCCTGGTCCAGGAAGAGAGCTATCACCAGAGGTAATTACAAAGAGTATGGGCAGGTGTGGTAAGCTGGGGGAACCCTTTGTTTGTTCAAAGTTATCTCTGCATCCCATTGTCGTTTACCAAACATTTGCTCTTCCCATCTTCTTGTGAATTGCCTTCCTTCTCTTTGAAACACCAGACTACTATCCCCTTCTCCTTAGCTCAGAATAGTGTAGAAGCCTCATTTGCCTGTCAGAGAGCCTCTCATGGTATTTGTGGGGCTCTCATACGTACAAAATTACCTTTGTTTTTTTCCTGTTATTCTGTATTATGTCAATTTAATTAATAGATCAGCCAAAAGGACCTAGACGGGTAGAGGAAAATTTTTCCTCCCCTACAGGTTGGTCAGGGGTCAGAAAGGGGAAGGACTGAAAGATAGCAATGAAGGACTAGTTCACCCAGACCACGAAGGAAGCTGCCTAGACCAGCAGATGCACTGGCCGAGGGTAAGGGGACTCTGGAACAGGTAGTGGAGGAGGGCAACTGTGAGTTTCACTTGCACCTGGAGACCAGCTGCCATGGCGAGGGCTGAGTTCATCCCACTGATCTTCCTCGCGTAAGTTTCCCCCAGGAAAAGAGACCAACCCAAATTCTGGAGTAACTAAATTTATTATATGAAGCAAGTGGCTCTGAGTGGATAAGGGGTGGACTGTCATGGATGGTGTGGTATGCCTCCCTGTCCTCTGGTCTAGACCCAGGCACTCATTCTCTCAGAGGCTGGGCATGTTGGTTGCCAAAAACTCTCAGATGAGTTCTTCTCTAGGAACTGCCTTCAGCTGATGAGCGCTGTCTCACCCAACATCATTTTCCCTGCCTTGGTATAAAGTCCAGGCCCCTTGCCTTAAGATGGGACATCTCCAGGGGCCCATCCTGCTCCAGAGCTCCCACTGGGTCAGCTGAGGCCTCAACTGCAACTGCACTGCAGTTCAGCTCCCTGGCTGCCCACTCCTCCTGCATTCACTCCCACATAGGTATTGATCCCAAGGGTACTTCCCCAATAAAATCCGGCACACAGCAGGAACCGGGTGTTAGTGTTAAATGGGTACAGAGTTACCGTTCAAGAAGATGAAAAAGTTCTGAAGGTAGATGGTGGGGATGGTCACACAGTAATGTGAATGCATTTAATTCCACTGAACTGACTGTACGATTAAAAGCGGTTAAAATGGTAACATTTATATATTTTACCACAATAAGAAAAATAATCCTGCAAGTGAATCTCCCAGTCTTTTTTTCCTAGGGAATTTAAACTAACAGCCTCCGTGAGTATGGCAAAGATTGCTAGCTTCCACCAATATTCATTCTTTTTCTCCTTTATTATTGGAACTCAGCCTGAGACAGCCAGCCGTCTTGCAGCTGGCCATGGGATGTGAGACATGTGACTAAGTTTGGCCAATTGGATGCGAGAAGTGATATGTGTCACTTCCTGTTAATTCTCTTAAAGTAGTAGGCATGCCCTCCACTCATCTCTGCTTCCTTCTTGCTGGCTGGGATGCAGATGTGATGGCAGGAGCTAGAGCCAGAGAGGAAGCCATAGGTAGAGGATGACAGAGCCACCCTACCAACCCTAGACTATCTCTGGCTGTTATTTGAGATAGAAATAAATTCTATATTGTTTAAGCCACTGAATTTAAGGTATCTTTGTTATACCAGCTCAGTGTGTATCCTCACACTTTGGATGACTCCAAGATCCATTTCTCTAACCCTAACAAATTTCACAAACAATTCATGTTTCACATTTCCAGCTTTGAGATTTGGCATGCCCACACCATAATATATCCTAATGCTTTCTAAATCTTGTTTCTTATTTTTGATAATACCACAATTCTCCTACCTATGAAGAAAGTGCCCTAAACATTCACACAGTGGAATATCATTCAGCCGTTAAAAAAGGAAGAGGAAACCTAAGATATACTGATATGGAACAATCAGCAAGATCTACTGAGTGAAGAAAGCCAGAATTACAGTGTCTATAATATAACACTACTTATATTAGAAAAACAAAGTATATATACATATGTAAATTTTTGTATGTGCATAGACTATCTTGGGAAGGATAACCAAAGACTGAGTCGCTGCCCTAGATAGGACAGCCAGGAGACAAGGTGGCAGAGAAACTAATTTCTTACTACATACCTGTTTGAACCTTTGAATTGTGTACTGTATGCAAAGGACCAGTGGTTCACTATTCATATTCTAATCCGGGTAAATTGCACCCCTGGAGCTGTGCTGTGTGTGGCCTGGGCAGCTGTACACATCCATCCTGCTGTGCGTGTTTTATGTACTAAAAAAAAAAAAAAAAAGTTTAAGAAAATATACTTACTTTTGTTCTGTAGCTTGGACAGAACAGCTATTCTCTGAAACCATCTCTGTTAAAATATCCTAGGATTTCATAGATCTCTGTCTAGACTGTTATTTGCATCTCCGTTACCAACCATCAGAGCTTTTATTATCATTTTAAAAGATTATCCACTCTTCCTTGGGAACTTCCTTCAGTGCTGAAATGACCAGGCAGCTTTTGCTCCTAAGAATTCCACAGTGAGAGTGGGGAAGCCTCAACACTGAAACATGCCTAAGGATTTAACCCCCATCTTTGTGCTTCTCCTAGGATCTGTCAATTATCATTTAATATGGACTGAGAACCTGAAAAAGGTCCTTAATGTTTGATCTTGCAAATTCTGCTTCTTGAATTTCCCACGTTATTCTAAGGAAAGCATCAGAGCTACACACCAAGTTGTATGTACCAGAACGCTCACTGTGGCTTATTTCTCTTATCCAAAAACATGGTCACAAACTAAAGAGCCATGAATATGGAACTAGTGAAACCTAGTACAGTTCATTTAGGGAATGGAATTCCAAATCTTGGAAGAATAACGAAATGGGGAAATGATTACATTATATTGATAAATGAAAAAAGCAAGTTACAAAACAGTAGGTAAGGCATTATCCTTAGACTTTCCCAGTTTGGTTTTTAAAGAAAATTGAATATCTGTATCTGGAAAAGATATTCACCAATATGTTAATACCGCTTTTCTTTGGGAGTTGGGCTTATTATAGATTATTTTAATTTCCTTTTTTGTGTTTGCCTGTATTTTCCAAAGTTACTACAATTAACCTGTTTTCTCTTATGATTAAAAAAGTGTTACCCCCACCCAAAGTCAGTTTGGGGGATTCTATGAGCACTTCAGTTTGCTCCTCATTAGTCCCTGATAGTACTCTGAGACATGCATATGAATTTTAAATGAGAAACATCAATCTGGATTATGTAGAGAATTCCTCCAATTTCTACAAGGAGGAGGTAAGAGGAGAAGGGTGGCAGATGGTAAGGGGAGGATAAAACAGCTTAAATAGCTTTGTTACCTTTGTTACAAGTTTTCCTTCCAGGAAGAGTCATTTAATGGTTTTCTAGCTAAATGAGCTATTTTACATTTGTAGAGATGACAAACTTCACTATTCACCAGGACCATATGCTTTTTTGATATTCATAAAGGCTTTGAAGTCTAAAATATATGCTGTTTAGGAATGTTAGTCTAGACTAGAGAATAATAGCTCTCCCCTAAATAATACATAAGTACCTTTTTAAATTGGCCTTGGCGAGGGGAAATTTTAAAAATAGAACATATGGGTCAGAATCAAGTTCTATAACTCAGTACCGTCCTTGTAAAAGATTTATGGATTTGGTTGAAGGGTTATTTTAGACACATTTGTGCATAGCATAAATACAAAGTATTTATAAATTTTTTTTAATGATGAAAAAGTGAGTCCTAAAAAGACCAGCAGGTGGCATAAATAATTTATTTAATCAAAACTGGCAAGATATGTATTGTAAAAGATATCTTCCCTGACCTTTTGCCCATGAAAAAAATTCTTGAATATTGAGACCAAAATTCCCAATTAAAGCATCACTAAAGAAGGCTTTACTTAGTTATAAATACAAAAATTGGAATTGCAGGAGAGATGGATCTCATAGATATTAATCCAAAACTAGGTTATAAGCTGTATGCGCAGGCCTATCATTAAACTGAAACACAAAAGACAACATGTAATGAGAGCATCTAATCTCGATGCTCCACCCAGCATGCTTCAGCATCTCTGAGGTGGGAGGAGTGTGCTGACATCAGAGACTTAGGAAAATCATGTTTTCAAAAGCTATGTGGGTGTGTACCTGTCACAGTAGATTCTGCAACAGCAACAGGAAGCCTCTTCCTTCAAATGCAACTGGAAGATTGGTCTCAACATTCAGTCTTTACTGGGTCCTGGTAAGGCTCCAAGACACTAACCCATCAGATACCTGTTGGTTGCCTTGGATCTGAAATATTTTCCCCATTTACCAACATCTGATGAAACGGCCGACAGGAAGTGTGTGTCTTCACTTGCTTTGTACCTGTTCCCGTGGAAATAGCTCCCATCAATAGATGTAGTCCTGCAGGTCTTGACTTTCAGCAGTGTGTAGTGCAGAGGCAGAAGTCTGTGAGACCAGACATATCACCCCTAAGATATCTAGAGCAGCATCCTGACCTGCAACCCTCAGTGGGAGAGCCAGGGACCACAGACTTCTCATCACGGGTTAGAATCCGGATACATGTACCGACTAGAACAAACTGCACCAAGCTATTAGTAATAATTTCTCTGGAAGGTGAGTTTATAGGAGATTGTCTATTTTATGCTCACTAATATATCTTTAGTGCCTAGTGTTGGGTCTTATACATAGTAGTAGGTGGTAAATAAATACTTGTTGAATGAATGATGTTTAAATTTTTTGAAGTGAGCCTGTTACTTTTGCCATCATAAGGAAAATAAAAGGTTTGCTGGCATTCTCATACTCAAAAGAGAATCATTCTTCTAGAGAATTTTTCCCTAAGTGAAAACCTAGTTATTTTTTCTTCCCCAGTCTTTATTTGAATGAATTTAATTTTTGAGTGCAAATACATACAAGCTTGACAAAACCCACCTAACCTAAAGAGTGTCTAAATCCGCTAACCAATTATACAGATCACCAGTGACTCATTTCAGAGACTTTCCAGGTGTCTCCGCTACCTATTTCAATAAACACACACTCCACTATTACCTTACTGTTTGCTTTCCTGTGGACGCCTTACACACAGCTGCGTTTTGAAGCATCACCTCTCATGGTCCTGGTCCCTTTCCCAGGAAGCAATAATGAAAGTCAGCAGCTTTTTCCCAAGTGAGACACCCACTGTGTTGCTCTGTGCCTTGCAGGCAATTCTCAGCTTGCATCCCAGCTAGGCCAAATATTAACTGGAAGGCAATTGGGGTGGAGGGATGTAGAACAAAATTTTCTTTAAAACCATGTGACAAATAATGGCTGGTGTTCAAGTCTACCCCACAAAAGTTGGATTCACACATAATATAATTGAAACCATCCAAATTTTGGTATAGATATAGTACGCACGTAATATGTATTTGTAGAATGAATGAATACTGATAGTGCTTCTTAGCAAGAGGAATTTATAGACTGAGACCCAATCTTACTCTGCACTGCCCAAGGAGGCACCTTCTCTGCTTCAGTCACCTGGCAGCTTACAAGTTGGCTGTTGGTATTATAACTTGGGAGATGCTGTATTGGTGTCTTAGACAAAGATCTTCTGGTTGAAAGTCACTTGAGGGGCCTTACTGTAAGGGCTCCAGCCTGCTGGGGCTCACACCTTCTGGTGCGGCAGTTTTCAGAGAAGGAAGGTTGTGGTCTGGAAACAGAAGAGGTGTCTATTGTGTTTGGTGTTTTAGCTTAGATTCATTTAGTCGTAAGGAATTGAGATTCACTAAAGTTAAAGGGGATTTATTATAAGGCATGATAACAAGTCTCTAGCATTAGTCCCAAAGGAGTCATGCAGAGCTCATTCATATGCTATGAATACACATCTGCACTGTTCTAGCCTCCCTGCAAACTGGCAGGCTTACTGTATTGGGCAGTAGGGTAAGGTCATTGGTTAGCCTGAAGACTGACTAACCACCCTGGTGAATGAGCTGTGGCCCACAAGGACAAGATACAGAATCAGTGGGAACAGATCATAGCTGTCTAGCCATGAGGACTGTGAGGGCCCCTTAAATATGTTTAGTATATTTGGGTATCTGGTTTAAGAAACCTGGATGCATTTCAGGCTACTATGGACTCAGGACTGACCCTGAATACTGTCTAAATGAGGAGAAATTTCTCCTTAGGCCGTAACACACATATGCACACATATACACTCAGGAAAATATGATGCCTGGCGCATTAATGTTGCCCAAGACCCTGACACTAAAGTCCCACTCAGGTCTGCCTCTGTGTCAAAGTGCTCAGGATACAAATTATGTCATCATGACCTTAAAAATTGATGGCTATAATGAAGTTTCAGGCAATGTGACAAAGTAGCATTCTAAGTATGTAAAGCAGTGTAAAATAACCGGTTTGGGCACAGGGAGGGAGGCAGCAGCTAGAGAGAAAGTGTGTCAGGCCTTCTTTGCAACTGATGTCATACCACATCATCAACAATTCCCAGAAGGACTGGCCTCCCTGCCCCCTCCATTCAACTATCCTTGCCTTTCCTGTGAGCCTTTAGACTATTATCATTAACATAAAAAACTTTATATACATTGAATGAATATGCCTTAACTTGTTCAGCAGTATTAACGTTCATAATTTTGACTTCTTTAGCTGTAATTTTCACAGGGGATTGGTTGCATTCTGAAGAGGGAGTAAAGCTCTTGCCCTGGTCCCAGCTGTCCTCATTGAGTCCCTAATATTGGCTGAATCTGCCAGCACTGAAGGAGTAGGTCGTCAGAAGGAGAACAGCCACATCCTATGTATAAGATGAGCTTAAAAAATCACATAGCACTTTCATTCATCCATTCACCAAAAGTCTTGGAATGGCTGCTATTGCCAGGCACCATGCCAGGCTCTGGGGGATATGGCAATGGGTAAATTAGACAGGGTTCCTGCACTCAGGGAGCTTGCAACCTGCGCGGGGGTGGAGGAAGCAGGAGATGAACATCAAACAAATAATCACAAATAATTACTTAAAACAAATTACACTGAGAGCTGGGCGACGAAGCACATACTGTAGTGGGCAAGAATTACGGGAGAATCAAATTCAGATGGGGAGGGGACTGTGGTCAGGAAGGGCTCTGAGGAAGCAACTTCTCAGCTGAAACTGAAGGTGAAGCTGGAGTTAGCTAGGGGAAGAATAAGGGGGGAGAGCTTTCCGGGTGGAGGGGAAAGCAGGTGCCGAAGCCCTGGGACAGCAAAGGGCTGGACATAGTCAAGGAATTGAATGAAGACCATGTGTTGTGTACTGAGCAAGAGCAAGAGTGGTTCAGGATGAGGCAGTTACTCAATTCTTGTCTTTTATTTGAAAGTTTATTGTAAGGAATCTAATCTGTTGCTTTCCATGGGGACAAAGCAGGAGTGTGTTAAATGGCTCTAACCCTACCCTATCCATATAGGCAGCCACTTATGGCTATAGAACATCTGGCTGATCCAAATTGAGATGGGCTGTAAGTATAAAACACACACTGGATTTCGAAGACTTGGTATCAATAATTTTTATATTGATTACATATTGAAACAGTATTTTTGATATATTGAGTTAAATATTTCACTAAAATTAATTTCACTTGTTTCTTTTTTGCTTTTTTAATATGGCTACTAGAAAATTTGATATTACATATACGGCCTGCATTATATTCCTGTTGGACAGCACTGCTCTAAAGTGTTAACTTAGATATGAAGAAAAACTACTTGACTATAAGGGAGATCGGGTAATTTAGGAAGGGAGATTAAAGATTTCAGTCCCAGGAGATCTTTAAAAACAGGGCAGCTAGCCAATGACTTGAATTGAATGACTTGAATGACTTAGGACTTTCGTGGGTTTTTTTGGAAGCAGGGAAGAGAAGAAACCACAGAGGCTCTTACAGTGCCTTCCAAGGACAACAGAATCCACTTATTATCAAGTGTTAGTAGGCGAACAGAATCGTTGGAAGGGCTGGCGGAGCAGGTTCTAGGTGGAGCTTCTCGGAACAACCCTCAACCCCCAGAATCACGCTGCTTCTTCTGTGGTGGCGGGGAGAGTGCTGCTGCCACCACAGGAAACTGATGACCATTGAGCACACTGTCTCCTTGGCCACATCCATGCCAGAAATACATGACTCTCTCCTGATTTTACTGAATTCCAAATTCATAGTCTCACATGCAGGCAGCTGATTGGCAGAACATAAAGTGGCATCTAGCTGAAGGGAACTCCGGGAAGTGCAGTTTGTCGTGTTCCAGCTTCTGCAATAGATCATACCACACTAGAAGCAAGTTGCAGTGGGTATTGACTGAGCCAACCCACAGTACCTACCGTAGAGATGGGGGGAATATTTGCAAGGATGACGATGTGAGAAAGAGAGCTTGGCACATCCAGCCAAGCTGGAGCACACCGCTTTGGTGAGGGAAATGGAGTAAGAGGAATGACTATGAACATAGATGAACCTTGAAAACATTATGCTAAGTGAAAGAAGCCACTCAAAAAGAACCAAATATTGTATGATTCCATTTATATTAAATGTCCAGAATGGACAAATATATAGAGACAGAAAGTAGATTAATGGTTGTCTAGGGCTGGGAAATGAACCTTTGATAGAACCTTTCAGCTGGACAAAGGCCTTGTAGAGATCTCAAAGGTGTGCCTTGATTATCATAGCCCTGGGGTATTCAAGTCATCCCCACCCCCACCCAGCATTGCACTCTTCCCAGCTGAGGGCCCAGTTACCATGGAGCAGAGACAAGACATCTCTTTGAGGCCCTACCCACATTTAACCCACAGTGTCTGAGAGCAAAATAATGGTTATGGTTTTAGACAACTAAATTTGGGGTAGTTTGGTATACAGCAGTAGAAACCAGGATAGGAAGCATGACCCATTCAAAGAACCAAAAGAAGGTGGTTGGGCAGATAACTGTGGGCTACTCCCAAGCACTTGAAGTAACAATCATCTCTGTTGTTTCTACCATAAGAAATCAAAAGTCAAGTAAAGAAGAAAAAGGCAAGATTAACTGAGACGGGTGTGGTTGGGAAAATTATCGAAATGTGACTTATACCTCTGTATAACCCCTAAACCAAACAGAGCACATTACTCATTTTCAGCCATTCCCATTTATTGTAGAGATAAATACAGAGGCCTCTGGCCCTAGCCAGGTTTGCATTACATCAGGCTTCCTTGCAGAGCAGGGCTGAACCAGGGTGGCTCTCACCCCACCCCAAGCAGCAACCCAGTAGACGACTAAGCTGGCCCCCCACATGTCCCTGCTCTGTTCCTTGCTGAAGCCAGGCAACAGCTGCAAACCCTGGGGTTGAGACTGGCCCATCCCACCTTCAGCAAAATCATCTTTCTATTCGTGGCCCTAGTTGTTTGATCACTGGGGGGAAAAAAAGCAAGAAATTCTACACAGTTTCTTTTGGCTCAGATATGATTCTTCTGTCCCCTGGACCATTCTCCTACAATGGGCATCAGTTTCAAGGACACCCTGCCATGGCTTGCTCATCCTATATGAATTGTGTACCTTTGCATAAATTCTAAATCAGAAGGCATTCGATCTTTAGGTCATTTGTGCATGGTTTTCACTTTGGAATGCACTCAGGGTGCAGGACAAATGCCTGCTGACCCCATGTTTATTTTTTCAGCTGGTGATTGAAGTTCTGGTCCAGTTATAATAGATGGGAATGCTAATATCTTTTGTCCATTTTCAGCTTTATTGCAAATCTTGCATTGCATAGGGGTCATATTTCTACTCTCAGCATGTAAAGTAAATGTAATTTTCATGTCTGTGTTTCCAAAGTAAATATCATTGGGTTTGCCCCCCACTTTCACCCCATAGAACTATTTAAAAAAGAAAAGATATGAGTATGGAAGAATAATGTTCCAAGCTTCTGGGGGAATGTTATTAATATATGAGGCTTTTTTAAGTTACAAAGGCTTTTAAAGAACATTCTATAATCTGTGACCACTATTCTGCCTATAATATCTTGCACCTCCTTAATGAATAACAGTACTCCTTTTTCTATGTATTTATTCAATCATTTAATAAATAGTGATTGAGTGCCCACTGAGAGCCAGATATTGGGGCTACAAGAGCAATCGAGAAAGACAAAATGAGGTTCTCACTTTCATGGCACCTATATTCAGGTTCAGGGAGACAGTAAACAGGTAAACAAATAGATAAGGTAATTTCACATTGAGAAGAATGCTTTGAAGAAAACAAGCAGGGGTAAGGAACAACTAAGAGAGGTCACTCTGGGTAGAGTGCTCAGAAAGGCCTCTCTCAGTAGAACCTATGAACTAGCCAGCCATATAGAGGGCCCGGGAAAAGATGTATGGGCTGAGGGAACAGCAATGCAGAAGCCCAAGGACGGAAAGAGTTTGGAAGAAGTCAGAATGGAGCTGGAGAGGCAGGCAAAAGGCCAGATCATGCAGGACCTTATGGGCCTCCCCACTGAGGTGATTTTTACCAAGGGAGTCACATGATCAGATTTATATTTTTAGAGTATCACAGCTTACTTTGGCTGATGTGAGGAATGGATGGGAGGTGGGTTGGGGGTCAAGATAGGAAGCCAGAGTCCAGTTAGAAGATTGCAACAGTTCATAAGAGGCTGCTGCTCTTGTGCCAGCAGCAAAATATATGTTTTAAGTGTTTTTAAGGCAATGCTCACACATTTGCACTGGTTAATTCACATGCATTGTGATATAGTTGACTAGTAGGTACTCAGTAGATGTTACGTCCCTTCTCTTGACATCTTTGGTTCTGTATCTCACTAGCTGAATGAATCACTATCTTCAATCTCTGAAAATGCAATAAACATATTAATTCAATGCTACAAATGTTTTGAGCACCTGATATGTGTAAAGCACTGTGTTAAGATCTGAATATTCAAAAATAAATGACACTTGGTCTCAACTCTCTAGGAAACTACAGTCTGAGAACAAGCAGGCAGCCTACCAGAGACAAGATGGTGCTGGGCTTTCCTTGTGAGAGTAGAATAAACCCCTCAGAGCCTTGGGAGCAGAATAATTCTACAGACCTCTGGATAGGATTGGGAGAGAAGAATCAGAAAGACTTAGCTCATGTCAGAAATGAAAAGAGAATTTGTATCCTCAACTTCATTTCATCTATGTAGCCCTCCCTGGAGTGGAGCTCCTGCAACTGATTTGCTGGTATGATTTTCTTTTTACTTCCTGATATCTGGAATGGTGGAGGCCAGTGAGAAAAAGAGGTCCTCTGGCTTCAAGGAAGGTTAGAGTCAGCTCATTCATAAAAAGTGATTTCTTCAAGCAAACAAAATATTTCCCACAATACATGTCCTTCCCTTGCCAAATAAAAACAACTTCCACGGATCATGACATTTAAAAATTACTTTCTGGACTTCCCTGGTTGTGCAGTGGTTTGGAATCCGCCTGCCAATGCAGGGGACACGGGTTCGACCCCTGGTCCGGGAAGATGCCACATGCCGCGGAGCAGCTAGGCCTGTGCGCCACAACTACTGAGCCTGCGCTCTAGAGCCCGCGAGCCACAACTATTGAGCCCATGTGCCACAACTACTGAAGCCTGCACACCTAGAGCCCATGCTCTGCAACAAGAGAAGCTACCGCAATGAGAAGTCCGCGCACCGCAACAAAGAGTAGCCCCCGCTCGCCGCAGCTAGAGAAAAGCCTGTGTGTAGCAACGAAGACCCAACACAACGAAGACCCAACAATAAATAAATAAATAAGTAATAAATAAAAAGACTGCATACTGTAACTTAAATAAGAAACACTGCAGTTTTTTAAAAAAATTAAAATTACTTTCAATTTTAGGGGGTTCCCTGGTGGTCCAGTGGTTAGGACCAGGCACTTTCACTGCCCATGGCTCGGGTTCAATCCCTGGTCGGGGAACTGAGATCCTGCAAGACACGTGGTGCGGTGAAAAAAAAACTTTCAATTTTAAAATGTTTGGAAAAGCTCCTTTAAAAGAGAGATGCCTCCCCAACACGACAGCAAGCTAGAAGCTGAGCTCAGCCATCCACTTTTGCTCAAAGCACTTCTATGTCCAAGTTTGTATGGCAAAATTGAGCCCTGCAGCAGTTCTCAACCCTGACCACACATTGGAATCACCCAAGGAGCTTTAAAATATATTGATGCCTGGATCCAGCTGCAGAAATTCTTTTTTTTTTTAATAAATTTATTTTATTTATTTATTTTTGGCTGCGTTGGGTCTTCGTTGCTGTGCACGGGCTTTCTCTAGTTGTGGCGAGGGGGGGCTACTCTTCATCGCGGTGCACGGGCTTCTCATTGCAGTGCTTCTCGTTGTGGAGCACGGACTCTAGGTACATGGGCTTCAGTAGTTGTGGCATTCGGGCTCAGTAGTTGTGGCTCACGGGCTCTAGAGTGCGGGCTCAGTAGCTGTGGCGCACGGGCTTAGTTGCTCCGTGGCATGTGGGATCTTCCTGAACCAGGGCTCGAACACGTGTCCCCTGTATTGTCAGGTGGATTCTTTTTTTTTTAATATAAATTTATTTATTTATTTATTTATTTATTTATTTTTAGCTGCATTGGGTCTTTGTTGCTGCGCATGGGCTTTCTCTAGTTGCAGTGAGCGGGGACTGCTCTTTGTTGCGGTGCATGGGCTTCTCATTATGGTGGCTTCTCTTGTTGTGGAGCACAGGCTCTCAGTGCATGGGCTTCAGTAGTTGTGGGATTTGGGCTCAATAGTTGTGGCTCTCGGGCTCTAGAGCACAGGCTCAGTAGTTGTGGTGCACGGGCTTAGTCGCTCCATGGCATGTGGGATCTTCCTGGACTGGGGCTCGAACCCATGTGTCCTGCATTGGCAGGTGGATTCTTAACCACTGCACCACTAGGGGAGCCCAGAGATTCTTATTTAATTGGTCTGTGCTATGTCCTGGGCATCAGTATGTTTTTAAACTGCCTTCCAGGTTATTCTAATGTGCAGCCAGGATTGGGAGCTACTTGTCTGCTAGCCCATTAAAGAACTGCACTTGGGGTCAGGGACTTAAACCATAGACTCAAAATATGACAACTTGTTTCCACAAACTAGATCTGGTTCCCCAACCATGCACTCCTATAGCAACCTGTATTTTTCCTTCATGGGATTTAAATAGTTTGTTACTCTGTGTGTGTGTGTGTGTGTGACAGAGAGAGAGAGAGAGAGAGAGAAATTGCTTGACTAATGTCAGTCTCCCTGTTGAAATATAAGCTTCTTGAGTGCAAGGCATCTGTGTATCAAGGCAGTATAGCACTGCGGTTAAAAACACAAGTTCTAGGGTCAATCTGCTTTGGAATCCCAATTTTATCACTTGCCAGCTGTGGGACCTTGGGTAAATTCCTTAATCATCTGTATCTCAGTTTCCTCAGCTACAAAGTGGGTTTGTTGCAAAATTACGGTTGCTGTGAGATTACATGAGATGTGTGGTGGTTTTCAAATACGTCTGCAAATTCTTCAACACTTTTCCCTCCAAGATATGCAGCGGAAGTTCTCTTCCCTTGAGTATGGGCGACTTAATGACTATCAAATAGAATATGACAGAAGTGGTAGTGCCTTTGAGATTAGGACATAAAAGGCATTGTGGCTTTGGATCATTTGCTCTGGGGGAAGTCAGCTGCCTTGTGAAGACAATCAGCTGATGGAGAGGCCCCTGTGGTGAGGAACTGAGGCTTCCTGCCAACAGCCCTGTGAGGGAGCCATCTTGGAAGTGCATCCTCTAGCCCCAGTCAAGCTTTCAGATGACGGCAGTCCCTGCCAACATCCTGACAGAAACCTCCTGAGAGACCCTGAACCAAAACCAACCTGCTAAACCACTCTGGAATTCCTTACCCACAGGAACTGAGATAATAAATTCTTGTTGTTTAAGCCATTACTTTTTAGGGCAGTTTGTTACCCAGCAATGGAGAACTAAGAGAAGATGATAATGTGAAAGCACTTAAAAGACACATAGTAAATACTCAGTAAATGTTAGTCACTGTTGTAACTGCTGTGTTCTCCTTTATGTCCTTAGCATCTATTAAGGGCCTGCTACACCTGCTACCTATTAAGGGCCCAATATACAGCATGTGAGTGAATGAATAAACAAAGTAAAATAAAGGGTTGAGGCAATCATCCATGGCAGTGGTTTCTGAAGTTATTTGAGCAAGAACATTTTCAAACAAAATCTTACCCCATGTTTTCAGTAAGGGTTGAGTCAGAAAAAAAAACCAACAACAACAACAAAAACCCAGGGGCTTCCCTGGTGGCACAGTGGTTGAGAGTCTGCCTGCCAATGCAGGGGACACGGGTTCGAGCCCTGGTCTGGGAAGATCCCACATGCCGCGGAGCGACTTGGCCCGTGAGCCACAATTGCTGAGCCTGTGTGTCTGGAGCCTGTGCTCCGCAACAAGAGAGGCCGCGATAATGAGAGGTCCGCGCACCGCGATGAAGAGTGGCCCCCACTTGCCGCAACTAGAGAAAGCCCTCGCACAGAAATGAAGACCCAACACAGCCATAAATAAATAAATAAATAAATAAATAAAATTTAAAAAAAGAAAAAAGAAAAAGAAAAAAAAAAACCCAGAAACTACCTTAGGTATTTCAAACAGAGGGAAGCTAATACTGGGAATTGGTTACATAGGCAATGAAAGAGCTGGGAAGCCAAATAGGAAAGAGTGAGGTAACTTAGAGATTAGCCAGAGTAGGAAAAAAACTATATATATATATGAAGAGAGAGAGGGAAAATTATAAAGTGAATGTGGTAAATATTAACATATAGGGAATCTGGGAAAAGGGAATTGTTTGTACTATTCTTGCAGTGTTTATTTAAGTCTGGAACTATTTCAAACTAAAAAGTTAAATATAAATGAAAATATTTTTGTTTAAATTACATGTGAAGGAGTTGGGAAAGGTTTGGGAGGGAATGATAAATAAACTAAGAAAATAAAAGAAAGACAAACTTTTGGCTGAATCTGGAAGTGGGCCCGCATGATATCTTTCCATCTCTGGCAAGCCACGCATTGTCTGTAACTTGCAGCTGATGGCTGGGGACATTCCTGCAGGTGCTGACATCTTCAGCTCTCCACCCACAAACCTCTGGAAGGTGAAGACGGAAAGCAACAGCCTGGCAGGATTTACAGAGGATTCCACTGCTCTTAGCTCCCCTCCCTAGTGGCAAGTCTCAAAATGAAAGATTCCAGACCAGGAGAAGAATTTTGAGAATAAAGAATATTTGTAAATATAAGAAGATGAAGGACATATAATTCACTTGGCAAGTGGGGGTAAAAATAAACTTTAAATGATTTAGTAAATGTGTAAAAATGTGGGATGATGCTTAAAACTTCAGGACTAGTCTTCATTGGATTTCAAAGAGGACATTAGCATATTATAAACTAAATTTCCTAAAAGATCATCTGGGATTAAAGGAGTTCCCTATATGTGAACTTCATATAGGGGCAAAGAGATATAGATTTATGAGAACACTAATCCAGAAGTTTTCTCTAAAATCAAGATTTAGTATCTGAGAACAAGGCTCAAAAATTGTATCAAACACGATTTACCAGAAAATGACTGGCAGCCAGGGGAGGATGTAAAAAGAAAATGAATGGCGATTTACTAAGAAGAAATGCAAAATGCCAAAAAAGATACATATTTTTTAAACCTGCCTAGTAATAAAAAGATGGATTTATGTAGCAATGAAATATTATTTTTATCTATCAAATTGGCAAATTACTTTTTAAAAAATCTTGATACCCATTGTTAGTAAAGGTGGGACAAAGGAATGTATGTATTTATTATACATATCAAGAAGGAGAGTAAATTGGTAATTTCTGGAGTTTAACAATCCATTTAAACAAACTTAAAAATACATATACTCTTTGACACAGAAATTCTAATTCTAGGAGTTTATCTTATGGAAATAATCATAGGTATCCCAAAAGATTTTGTCACAGGAATATTTATAAAATGGAAAAAATTAGGAACAACCATATTTCTACAATTGGCTAATTAAACCAAAGTATAGATGCATAACATGTAGTACTATGCAGCCATTAGAAATGACATAAATGAAGAATAGTTTTAGGAAAAGGAGAAATATTCTCATTATATTAAGTAGGAAAAAGTGGGTTATAAAACAGTAATGTCACATTTTTGAAAAAGCTTACTTGGGCCTAGTTACAAGACTGAAAGAATTGACACCAAAGTATTACTTTCGGTGATTGACAGGTGGTAAGATTGTGGGCAATTTTAATTTTCTTTCTCTTGATCATCTATATCTTGTAATTTTCTTCAATAAAAATTATTTTTATTTATTTATTTATTTATTTTTGCCTGTGTTGGGTCTTCGTTTCTGTGCGAAGGCTTTCTCTAGTTGCAGCAAGCGGGGGCCACTCTTCATCGCGGTGCGCGGGCCTCTCACGGTCGCGGCCTCTCGTTGCGGAGCACAGGCTCCAGACGCGCAGGCTCAGTAGTTGTGGCTCACGGGCCTAGTTGCTCCACGGCATGTGGGATCTTCCCAGACCAGGGCTCGAACCCGTGTCCCCTGCATTAGCAGGCAGATTCTCAACCACTGCGCCACCAGGGAAGCCCAAAAATTATTTTTTTAAAGTAGTTGGAGTATTTGTTTTTAGTTAGTTACGCATGAAGCTTACAGAAAAAGTCATTGAAGACTGTCAGAACCGTTAGGTCTCTACTCACTCTCATGCCTTTTCCCAAATAGAAAGAACTAGGATGCTCCTAGGTAGGTTTAGGAAGCACAGGAAGGGACCACTTGGGAAGCTGAGGTCCCCAGCCAATAAAAGGATGTAGGGGATGCAGGGTTTGGACAACTGGGGAAATTCTGAGGATTTAGTAATTGGAAGAATCAGGAAATGCAGTGATCATAGAAATCCTGGGGTGCTCCATGATTTAGGAAAAGGAAATTCGGGTCTTGATTTTTAAAAGTGAAATCAGAGAAGAAAGTACTCTTGATTATTCTTGATACAAAATCAGTGTTCAGATGTTCTCCTCTAAACTTTAGTTTAGTTAAACATATTTTCCTAAAATTATGTTGCTAAAGTCTGAAAATGAAGTTAAATGCTCTGAACCTAGGAGACTATTCACATGTTTAACCAAGGGATCATACATAAGAAAAAATACAGATTTTTTTTTTTTTAATTTATTTGAGTAAAATCAGACTTCAGGTAGTGCCTACTTACGGGGGCTTCTAAAGGACAGAGAGAAACACAATTCATTTGAGTTCAAAACACTTCTGTGGACCACTCATTCTCTGTCTGGGCCTTTGGGAGACCCTAATCCCTCAAATTCCAGACCCTCTCCAGAAGCCGTTCCTTCCCAGAGTACTCAGAGGCAGGATGCTGAAGGCAGGGCCCATCCGACCCTCAGAACTTAGCCCCAGCGCAAACCTCTGCTCAGAGTGAAAAATTCACATTCTAAGTTTGATAGAAAAATCTCCATTCATACTGAACTGTAGTCAGAAACTTAAGTTATTTCTACATCCTGGAAGAGATATTTCGAATTTCCCAAAGAAATGCTTAAAGAAATCAATTCCTCAAAACCGAAATCGTTACCCTCAATCTGGGAAATTTAATTTCATGCTTCCAAATGGATATTATGGGCACTGCTTTGTTTTTCAGGGCATACATAGCTCTAATTATATGGAAACTGTGCACCAAGGAACCACATGGCAACCATCATACAATTGGAGAGTAATTATCAGTTCCTTTCTGTTGTTTAAACCACAGCCGCACAATAAAATATTAAAATTGTAAATAATATAGTAGTTAATCTGTTAACTCTCTGGGCAGTGTAGTACTAGGTGTATATGCCTTGGGAGAGGGAAATGTTTAGTCATAAAAATTTCAAGCCTCAATTTTCCCGAACAAAAGGACTTCAAAACAAAAGGAAAAAAATGCTAAGACCCTACATAGCATCTAGCTTTTAAAAAAAGGCTGAACTGCCTGTTTTTGCCTTAAGAAAACTGTAAAGTATTAGATATCCAGCTTTGGGGACGAAGGAGGCAGAATGTTAGTCAACCCTGTTAATTTTGCTAATTCATTCAAAATACAAAGGATCCCAACCTGTGAAATGGGATCAGTCAAAACTTATTTGACAATTGATGTGATTACCGTTTAAGCCTGCCTCAGGGGATTTCTCCCTAAATTACTTTCACAATCCTCCCAGCTCTCTAGATCTCTGTAATTCAATAAATATTTGTATTAAGATCTTACTAAAGTGTCAGGTAAGGAGATTCCCAGAGAATTTCTTTGATCCCTCCAATTGCCTGGTGCAGTGCTAAGCTCAGAATCAGAGTCCACAAATGCGTCATGACAGAAGATTCTAAGATCGCTGCCGTAAGTTTCTTGACAGCTGTCCCAGGCTGATTGTATTAAGCAGTCAGGTTTCTACCCTCTGAATACCTACCCTGGCCAAGCACTGTGGACAGTTGAGCCAGTCGAGTTGGCATTAAGCCGCTCGGAATGTGGAGCTAAGAGAACTCCAATTTTGTGTTCTAGGCAGATAGCCTACATTTACAGGGTACCAAACTTTGTAGAAAGACCTGTACTACACACATACAGGAGAGTCAAGGGACTGAAAAACATAATTCCGATGCTCTAAGAGTTTACAGTTGAGGGACTTCCCTGGTGTCACAGTGGTTAAGAATCCGCCTGCCAATGCAGGGGACACGGGTTCCATCCCTGGTCCGGGAAGATCCCACATGCCGCGGAGCAACTAAGCCCGTGTGCCACAACCACTGAGCATGTGCTCTAGAGCCCGCGTGCTGCAACTACTGAAGCCTGCGCGCCTAGAGCCTGTGCTCCGCCACAAGAGAAGCCACTGCAATGAGAAGCCCATGCACCGCAACAAAGAGTAGCCCCCGCTCGTGACAACTAGGGAAAGCCCATGCTCAGCAATGAAGACCCAACACAGCCAAAAAATAAATTAATTAATTAAATTAATTTTTTTAAAAAAAGTTTACAGTTGAGCTAGAGATAAGAATTTGGGTGTTGCTGTCAATTACATCTCAATAAGAATTAAAAAAAAAAAAAGAATTTTGGTGCTAGAAAGAACTTTAGGGATAAAGAGATCAGAGTATTAGGATCTTAAATTCCCGTGTATGCCCACCTCCCACCCCCTGCCAATCATAGAGAGTCTGCTTATACCCAAAAGGCTAAATAAATGTTTAATTCAGTTTTAAAATAAGTTATTCCATATTATTATTTAGGTAATGCGCATACTAATTTCTAAAGGCACAAAAAGGTATAGAGGAAAATGTTTCCCTATCACTCCTGGTCCCCAGCCATCCAGTACCCCACCTCAGAAGCAACACATGTTACCACTTTCTTACATGTAATTGTGGAGACAGTCTGTGCATCTAGGAGCATGTATATGTGGAGAGAGATATGGATATAGATATATACAAAAGAGTGTTTGGGTTTTTTTTGGCCGAACCATGATGTCTTAGTTCCCCGACCAGGGATTGAACCCCGGGCCGCGGCAGTGAAGGCACCGACTCCTAACCGCTGGAATGCCAGGGAATTCTCCAAAATAGTGTATTATGACTACGATTCTGCTCCTTGATTTTTTCACTTAATTTGGAGAATATAATCTTGGAGACTCCGTATCAATATATATGGGCCTTCCTCATTTTTAAATTTTAATTTTCTAGTAAGAAATTAGTCACATATTTGAAAATTAATTTTAAAATAAATTAAAAGTTTCTCTCTTACCCATGTCTCCAATCACCAGTTCCTAACCCGTCCCTAAGAACTAACCTTTATTGTTTGTTCTTATGTAACTTTCCAGAATTTCTTTATGTTTGTGCTTATAAGCCAACGCATATTCTTTTATTTCCCATATTTTTACACAAAGGCAGGTACTCTTCTGAAACTTCCTTTTTTTCATTTAATAATATGCCTTTGCAGAACTTTACAGGTTGTGAACAGTTCCTTCCTTCTTTTGTAACAGTTCAATAGTATTCGATTGCACTCTGAACCATGATTTATTTGCTCTTACAAGTTATGCTGTAAGTAACCTTGTATTTGTGTAATTTCCTACATGTGCTAGTATTCGTAGGTTAAATTCCCACATGAGAAATTGATGGATCAATGGATGGGTGCTTGTAATTTTGATTGACATTGTCAGATTGTCCTCTGTATGGACTGTACCAATTCAAGCTCCTACCAATAATGTATGAGACCCTGTTTCCCCATTCTCTGACCAATACAGGTTTTTTTAACCAAATCCTTGGTCCTTATCTACCTTATAAATTGAATATAGTGATTTATTGAAGTTTTAATTTCCATTTCTCTTAAGAGTGAGGTTGAGCATCTTTTCTTTTCTGCAAGCATGATTTGTATTTCCTTTTCTGTGGGCTGTATTTTTATATTTTTGCCCATTTTCACACTATGTTTTTGGTCTTTCGATGATGGTTTTGTGAGAGTTTTTACATATTAGAGAAATTAGCCTTCATGCCATGCATCGCACAACTTTTTTCTCAGTTTGTTGCTGGTCACTAACTCTTTTTATGATTTTTTTTTCACGCAGCGTATTTTTATTTTCACATCATCAAATGCATTAACTTTTTTAGGGATTCTGGGTTTTATGTCTTCATTAGAAAGGCCTTCTTCCCAGGAGCATATACCAGAATATCTCATGTTTTCCTCTCATACTTTTATGGTTTTATTTTTTATATTTAAATCTTTGATCCAACTAGAACTTATTCTGTTATAAAAAAGTTAAATTGAGATTAAACTTTACTTTTTCTTGAGATACCCCAGTAGTCGTAAAATCATTATTGAGCAATCCATATTTTCCCCAACTGAAAAGTGTTACTTTAACATACACTAAATTTCTATATGTATTTGAGCCCATTTCTGTACTTTCTATGTTTATCCATTGATCTGTATGTCTGTACAGGCATCAGTGCTATAGTTTGGTTACTGAAGTCTTAAAATATGGTTTAACATCTACTAAGACCAGTCTCCTCTCAATATTCTTCCTGTTCAGAGTTTTCCTGGCTATTCTTGCTTGTTTATTTTCCCACATGAACTTTAGAATCAGCTTGTCAAGTTCCCAGGAAAATAATTCTCTTGGTATTTTTATTGGGATTGTGGTAAATATTTTTAGATTAACTTAGTGAGAATTGATATCTTTATGATGTTGAGCCCTTTGTTCCAAGAACATGGCAGGAGTATCTGTTTGTAAAGTCCTTTGATTCTCTCAAGAGTGTTTTAAAGTTTTATTCAAATAAGTCCTGTACATTTCTTGTTCAATTTTATCTTTTTTTCTTGGTGCAATTATAATGACTTTTCTCCTTAAATACTGAATATTTAGGACATCTGCACATCTGGGTCAGTATTCTCTGATTTCAAATATCATATCATATTTCTGAGGCAATGTGACATCAATGCCAAAACACTCCAGGAATTCTCAAATTACAAAGTTTTCATAGTAAATAAGTGGTAATTGATTTTAATTTTTTAAAAATCCGCACACAAGGACACGTTGAGGATCTGGCTTTAAAACCTAGGTTAAAAAACAACAACAAAAACCACTCTAGGTTAAAAAAAAAAATAGTGAAATCAATGAAAACTGTCTTTTTTAAAATGTTTCCACTACCATCCCTCCAGGCATCCCTAGAAGCAGGGATCTTCTTAAAATATACATTGAATCATCTGACTCCCATGCTTAAAATCATCAGTGGCTTCTGACTGCCCTGTAAATAAAATTGACATCTAAACAGACCCTTCAATTTGGACCAAGATCAGCAGGGAGGGTCATCTCTGCTCCATGTGGCATAAGCTAGGCTGGCTCCACTGGGGGACTGGAGGGTACACTTCAAGTTAGCAAGTTAATTCTGGCTGTCAGCTGGGGCTATGGGCAGGTTCAGCTCTACTCCACGTCGGCCTCTCCACAGGCTGCTTGGACTTCTTCCCAACATTGTGACTTGGTTCAAGAGTGAATGTCTGAGACAGAAAGTAGAAGGTACCACCTTCTTAAGGTCTGGGTCAGAAACTAGTATAGCATCACTTCTACCATGTTCTAATAGTTAAGATTCAGGGAAAAGGGGTATAATCTTACTTCTTGACAGGAGAATTGCCAAATAATCCAGTACATGTTTTAAAACCATGGCATCGGGCTTCCCTGGTGGCGCAGTGGTTGAGAATCTGCCTGCTAATGCAGGGGACAAGGTTCGAGCCCTGGTCTGGGGAGATCCCACATGCCGCGGAGCAACTAGGCCCGTGAGCCACACTACTGAGCCTGCGCGTCTGGAGCCTGTGCTCCGCAACAAGAGAGGCCGCGATAGTGAGAGGCCCGCGCACCGCAATGAAGAGTGGCCCCGGCTTGCCACAACTAGAGAAAGCCCTTGCACAGAAACGAAGACCCAACACAGCCAAAAATAAATAAATAAATAAATTTTAAAAGAAACAAAAAAACCATGACATCCATCTAGATAAAGTTCTCTCTCCACCCCCTTTGCAGCCAGTCTACCCGAAAGAGTGGTCTCCACCCACTATCTCTAATTCCTTTCCAGCTAATCTCTTCTCCATCAAAAGCAATCCAACTTCAGCCTCCACAATTGAACTTGCTCTCACCTAAGTCATCATGCTCATCCAGGGAACCTTCTAGTTCATGGACTAAGGAATTTAAACCAGACTGGGAATTCTTAACTTGAGGTCCAAAGACCTCTGAAATTGTACGTCTAATCATGCACACCGGTGCATTTTTCCCCCGGCAGGTGCCATCAAGAAGTAGGATCGGACTTCCCTGGTGGCGCAGTGGTTAAGAATCCACCTGCCAATGCAGGGGACACGGGTTTGAGCCCTGGTCCGGGAAGATCCCACATACTGCGGAGCAACTAAGCCCGTGAGCCACAACTACTGAGCCCCCGTACCACAATTACTGAAGCCCGTGCGCCTAGAGCCCATGCTCTGCAACAAGAGAAGCCACCGCAATGAGAAGCCCGCGCACGGCAATGAAGAGTAGCCTCCGCTCGCCGCAACTAGAGAAAGCCCGCACACAGCAACGAAGACCCAACGCAGCCAGAAATAAGTAAACAAATAAATAAATAATTAAAAAAAAAAAAAAAGAAGTAGGATCATCCAGATTTCCTGGCTGTCCAGTGGTTAGGACTTGGCGCTTTCACTGCCATGGCCTGTGTTCAATCCCTGGCGGGGGAACTAAGATCCCACAAGCAACTCGGCATGACCAAAAAAAAAAATACTAGGATCATCTCAGCTTCTCAACAAGATCTGTGTTTCAGAAAAGATTACTAGCCAGTCAGTGTTCTGCAGGACCTCTGAGCACCTTAGCTTACATTGCTAAGGAAGGACCATAGCACCTTAGCTATGTCTGTTAATAACAATAGAGCCAGCATTTCTTTTGGAGCTTTCTAAGTGTTGGGTACTATTCTAAAACCTTTATGTTCATGATGTCATTTCATCCTCACAATTACTCTCTGATAGGTATTATTATTATCCCCATTTTACAGATGAGTAAACTGAAACACAGAGATGTTGCTATGGACTGAATATTTGTGTCTTACCCAAAATTCAAAATGTTGAAACCCTCATCCCAATGAGATAGTATTTGGAGGCGGGCCCTTTGGGAGGTAATTAGGTCATAAGGGTGGAGCTTTCATGAATGGGATTAGTGCCTTTTAAGAAGAGACCAGAGAGCTAGCTAGATTTCTTTCCACCACGTGAGGATACAAGTTGGCAGTCTGCAATCTGGAAGAGGGCTTTCACGGGAACTGTACCCTGCTGATACCCTGATCTCGACTTCCAGCCTCCAGAACTGTAAGAAATAAATTTCTGTTGTTTGTAAGCCACCCAGTCCATAGTACTTTGTTACAGCAGCCCAAACTGACTAAGGGTCTAGCCCAGGGTTACACATCAGGTAAATAGCAACACCAGGAATCAACCCAGGCAACCTGGCTTTGGAATCTATATGCTTAACCCCTACTCTGCCTCTCAAAATACCTTGATCATTTTAATAGCTAAATAGTATTCCAGTGAGTTAATAGGCCACAATTGGGGAAACCAGTTCCCTATTATTTAAATCCCATTTTATACATGAGAAAGTTAGCTCTCAGAGATGTTAACTAACTTGTGCTTGTAGACTGGTGAAGAACGCAGCTCATAATAATAGCTACTGGCTGTCATTTATTAAGTGCCTTTTATATGCCTGGCCTTTATGCCCTTTGAATCCTTGCCCCTCTATGAGATTAGTGTTAGATATGAGGAAACAAAACCCAAAGGGATTAAATAATGCCTACGAGCACACAGCTGGCAAGCATCAGATCAAGGATTAAATTCCAGAACCTGTGCCCTTTTTCCTCTGATACACCATCTCCAGTTAATCACAGGCACTCTGCTTTTCAGTACTATGTGAAGGGCCCTCTCTCATACAATGCTGGTGAAAGTATATCAATAAACGGGTGCAATCACCATGGAGGGCAATTTGGCAATATTTGTCAAAATGATATATGTACATTCACAACAATGTAAATATACATAACTCTACTGAAGTGTACACTGAAAAATAGTTGAAATGGTAAATTTTATATGTGCTTTTTTACCATAGTAAAAAAAAAAAGACATATGTGCATACCCTTTAACCCAACAATGTAACTAGAAATTTATCCTGTGGATATACACATTTGTGGAAAATGATGTATCCTCAAGAATATTTATTACAACATTGTTTGTATTAACAAAAGATTAGATGCAAGTGACCATTAGAGGGAGACCAGTAAAATAAATTATGGTCCACTATACAATTGAGTACCATGCAGCCTTTAAAAAAGAACAGGGAGGGACTTCCCTGGTGGTCCAGTGGGTAAGACTCTGTGCTCCCAACATGGGGGTCTGGATTCAACCCCTGGTTGGGGAACTAGATCCCACATGCATGCCACAACTAAGAGTCCGAATACCACAACTAAGAAGCTCACATGCCACAACTAAGAGCCCGCATGCTGCGATGAAGATCCCGTGTGCCAAAACTAAGACCTGGTACAGGCAAAATAAATAAATAAATATTTTTAAAAAAATTTTTAAAGAAATAAAAAGGAACAGGGAGATGTTTATACTGATGGGGAAAGATTGCCATGATATACTGTAAAGTGAAAAAGGTAAGCAATTGTGGAAAACACAGGTGGTGGGAGGTTAGGGGATAGGAGGGAATGGGAAGAAAATATACACATATTTGCTTATATACTGATAGACCTCTGTAAAGAAACACAAGAAACTTCTAACACTTGTTGCTTCTGAGATGGAGAACTGGTGGCTGGGGACAGGGGATGGAGACTTTTATACTTTTTGAATTTTGAAGTTTTGTGAACTCAAGAAATTAAATAAGGGAGTTCCCTCGTGGTCTCGTGGTTAGGATTTGGCGCTTTCACTGCCGTGGCCTGGGTTCAATCCCTGGTGGGAGAACTGAGATCCTGCAAGCTGTGTGGTGCTGCCTGAAAGAAAGAAAGAAAGGGGAAAAAAAGAAATTAAATTTAAAATTCTATTTTAAAAAAATATATTTAGAGAATTGAGAACTGGTGGAGACCTCAAGAAATCTAGCACTAGGTGTGCCCAAGACAGCATCTGAAGCATTTGCTAGGCTCGTGATGAGACTCTGTGTCTCACTTATTCACTGCTGTATACCCAAAGACAGCAGTTCTGGAACCCTTGGTGGTACACAGAAAAGTACTCTAAGGATGCTTGTTAGGTGAGTGAATGAATGAGTGAACAGATAGCTGGTGTTAACTATTTATTCTTGTACTTCTCTGTGTTGTAGGCTTTACATTCATAAGTTCAGACATTTTTAGAGTCAATAACATCCTTCTTAGGTTTAACAAAGACCTATTTCATCTTGTTGCATCCTTGATAGAAATGACCAACAATTGGTTAGAGATCTCATTTTAACCTTCTAAATGCTTAAAGTCATTTGTGACTTCTTGGACTTCCCTTTTACCAATTCAGTGGCTTCATTTCTTAACCTTCTAGCAAATACCAATTTAGCACCTGTTCAATCATTCTGTCTTCTCTGACCTCTCCAAATCTCTCTCTAAATGTAGTTTTTCAATTGGTTCATGATATTCTAGTAAGAATCAGACCTCTGAAATACTGTGGAAGGTTTATTGACCAGGTTTTCACATTCCTTTCCATTAACACTTGCCTGTGATATCTTTTGAAAGAAAATCTTTTTTTTTCCCCCGGAGGCAGCATGGAGTTGAGAAAAGAGAACCAGGTTTCAAGCCAGAAGATCTGACTTTTGAATCTGTACCTTCACCATGTACAGGCTGAGTGGCCTTTCATTCATTCATTTAACAAACATTTGTTGAGCCTACTCTGTGCATGGCACGGTTCTGGATACTGGGGACTGAGTAGTGGGCAAAACAAACAAAAACCTCCCTACTCTCATGGACTTCACATTCTAGTGGGGAAAGACCACCAAGAAACAAAATGAACAAGTAAAATATATGTCATTTTATTTTATTTTACTTTTTAACATCTTTATTGGAGTATAATTGCTTTACAGTGGTATGTTAGTTTCTGCTGTATAACAAAGTGAATCAGCTATATGTATACATATATCCCCATATCCCCTCCCTCTTGCGTTTCCCTCCCACCGTCCCCATCCCACCCCTCTAGGTGGTCACAAAGCACCGAGCTGATCTCCCTGTGCTATGCAGCTGCTTCCCACTAGGTATCTATTTTACATTTGGTAGTGTATATATATCCATGCCACTCTCTCACTTCGTCCCAGCTTACCCTTCCCCTCGATAAGTGCTATGGAGAAAAATAAAAACAGGAAAGCAGGATAGGGAGTATGGGGGGCAGGGGGTACAATTTTAAATTGAGTCAATAACATCTTTCTTGGCAAGGCCACACTGAGAAGGTGAGAATTGAGTCAAGACCCTACGACTGTGAGAGTGTGAGTCATGTGGATTTCTAGAGGTAGAGGGACAGCTAGTGCAAGGGCTCTGAGGTGGTAAGTGGCTTGATGAAGAACAGCAAGGAAGGGAAGTGAATAGAGAGCGGGGTTCGGCCAGAGAGGAGGCTGTGAGGGGCTGGGCAGTGACCTGTGACTGAGTGAATTAATTTCTGACAATTATAACAATATCTATTCTCTGAGGTTTAAATAAAGTAACATACATGGGGGCTTCCCTGGTGGCGCAGTGGTTAAGAATCCGCCTGCCAATGCAGGGGACACGGGTTCGAGCCCTGGTCCGGGAAGATCCCATATGCCACGGAGCAACTAAGCCCGTGCGCCACAACTACTGGGCCTGTGCTCTAGAGCCCGCGAGCCACAACTACTGAGCTCACACGCCAGAACTACTGAAACCTGAGCGCCTAGAGCCTGTGCTCTGCAACAAGAGAAGCCACCGCAATGAGAAGCCCACGCACCGCAACAGAGTAGCCCCCGCTCGCCGCAACTAGAGAAAGCCCGCGCGCAGCAACGAAGACCCAACGCAGCCAAAAATAAAACTAATAAATAAATAAATAAAGTAACGTACAGGAAAAGTGCCTGCCAGAGTACGACCTGAGCAGATTCAAGTAAGTTTAATTGTCTACAAGTCTTTGAGGCTGTTTCTCAGGTTGGGGAATTGTTTTTTTTCTAATGATATACTCCCTGTGATTAGAGAGATGTCTGTGTTCTGAAACATCTTCTCAAAAACAAAAAAAAACCCACGTGGCTTGTCAGTTGAAGTGTTGGCCCACATCCCAGAGTTGATGATTTTTGTATCTAAAAGATATCAGCAGATTACAAACCCACCCACCTGTGGCAGAGCAAAGGCTGACAGGACACCCTCCTTTAACAGAAGCCAAAGGTAAAGAGGTGAGAGAGGAATAGTGGCCAGAGGTCACTGGAGAATACAATCCAATTTAATTGATTCAGCGGAACATTTAGTCAGTGCATGTATCTGATGGATTAATTCTCTCTGCAATGCTAGCTGAACACCTTATCTAAGACTAGACTTTCCAGACAACAGTATTGCCTAACCAAAATGGGTTTCTCTCTGCAGGCCTTTCTGTTTCTTTACTGAGATCTCAAGATTTTAAAGAGAAGGGATAGAGGTAATGTGACACTTCAGTAGCCAATCAAGAGACAATTGTCTGAGAACAAAGGTGAAAGAAAACCAATGGAGTTGCCTGTCCCCAACTCCAGATTTAGAGACCACAACTGCTATCAATTGCTTCTTGCAGAAGCCCTTGCTTTCTGGCCTGTAGAATAGCCTTGCTGTTCTGTCAACAGATAGAAACCTAGGTGGATTGAATTAATTTTGCTATCATCAATCCATATCAATCTCAGGTCTGTTAACTATTAATACCTCAGGCCATGATGACCTCAGGTTCTGCAAGAGGTATCCAGGTAACACAGTTCAACTACATCAGCAACTAGAACCAACCTAAGCACACACACACAGAGTTATATTGACAGAGGATAAACTAATAGTTGTATTAGGGCAATAAAATTATTTTATCCTGTTTTTCAAAATAGTACTTTTGAAATTTAAAAAAATACATACTGGGTTTTAGTAAATGTGGATTACTAAGTATTGTGTGATTAATTTGTGTCTTAAAACTCCAAACAACCTATTTGATAGAGGAGATTGATTTTTTTAAATTCAGTCCATCAATATAATATGCAGCCATTAAGCTATGTTGTAGAGGACCAGTGAGTGACCCAGAGAATGTTCAGGATATGTTGTGCAGTGAAAAAACAATGAGTACTGTACAACGGCATTGAATAAATATTTTTATACCTAAGGATAGAATGTATATGAAAATGACTAATATATTAAGTGTTTATTCAGAAGATAAAATCACAGGTGGTTTTGTTTTTTTTAATTTTATTTATTTATTATGTTTGGCTGTGTTGGGTCTTCATTTCTGTGCGAGGGCTTTCTCTAGTTGCGGCGAGCGGGGGCCACTCTTCATCATGGTGCGCGGGCCTCTCACTGTCGCGGCCTCTCTTGTTGCGGAGCACAAGCTCCAGATGTGCAGGCTCAGTAGTTGTGGCTCACGGGCCTAGTTGCTCCGCGGCATGTGGGATCTTCCCAGACCAGGGCTCGAACCCGTGTCCCCTGCATTGGCAGGCAGATTCTCAACCACTGCGCCACCAGGGAAGCCCTCACAGGTGGTTTTAATTTTCTTTGTGCTAATCTACATTTTCAAAAATTTCTACGACGAACATGTATTACTTTTGTAATAAGAAAAATTATTTCAGTTTCGTGTTAATTAAAATTCAGCTGCCCAACATTTCTAAAAGTCCAATTCATTTTCCAACTAGGAACACAGCTAAAGCAATCGAGATATCTACTTTCCTTGAGAAAATGGCTTGAAAAAAGGCATACAGTCATGAAGGTTTGTGCCACTGCCATTTAATAACGGCAGCACTGATTCTATGATAGGTAGTGTTGTCAGCCTTTTGCCTGTGTCACCTCACCCAATCTGCACAACCACCCCATGAAGAAGGTCCCATTAGAGAGCCCATTTTAGAGAGGAGGAAACAAGAGCAGAGAGGATAAGTAAGTTGCCCAAAACCAAAGTTAGGAAGAGGTACAGACCCGGGCAGTGTGGTTCCAAGCCTGAGTCCTCACCATTGTTGGCTGCCTCACTACCGGTCTCTGCATCCGGGCAGCCCTGGTAACCTCCTCGTCTAGCGCCCTCAACAGTTGCAGCAAGTCTAGCTCTCTCCTCAAAACCCCTGCTTCCCACCTCCCTTCTCACTTTCAGCAGCTGCCCTAATTTCAGAGAAAAGGAGCTTGCTGCATCCTCCTCTATTTATTCTCTTTAAAATGGAGCAACTCTATATGATTGCAATATTTGGAACATACTTATACTAAAAAAAAGTATTCATTATTTATCTGAAATTCAAATTAACTGAGTGGCCTGTGTTTGGGGCAACCCTACTTAGAGAAGATTCTCAGCTATCTTTTATCCTAAGGAAAATATCAAAACAATCTTATTTCCTCATCCCTCTCCAACAACCAGTCACCAGGCCAGGAGATGCCTATCACGCCTTCCACACCCACCTCTCCTCCCGAGGTAAACTGTGTGACAACAAACCACATCTGCTGTTGCCCTTGACAGCCCGGTTTGAAGCTGTCAGGATCTGGCCTCTGTAGCTGACTAGAGGCTGGCCCGGGGGATTATTTCAACCTCCACTTCTGAACTCAGAGCCTGTCCAGGGATTATTTCAACCTCCACTTCTGAACTCAGAGCCTGTCCACTGTTCTAACCAAATTCCAGCTGCCCTCCAGTTGTGGGAGTGTTGAAACAGGAGAGAAGGGGGCAGGGCACAACCTTTAAAAGAATGACATAGCCATAGGACATGACAAAAACTGGTTAGAACCAACTAGGTCCAAGATGGCAGGAGATTCGACTTCCCCTTGAGCCTCATTACACACTCATTGTAATACATTATCATGTTAAATGACACACCCACAGGTGCCATGACAGTTCTGAGGCTAACCACTAAAGGCCAAAAAGTGGGCAGTGGCCCAATTCTTGGAAATCCCCGCCCTTTCCCCCAAAATAGCTGGAAAAATCCTCCCACTCATTAGCCTATGAAATTACTCAGCCCATTAAAACTAACCACACCATATTTCAGGGCCTCTCACCTTCTGAGATGGCCCACACTCTGTCTGTGGAGTTTCTCTCTAAATAAATCCACTTCTTACCTACCACTTTGTCTCTCACTGAATTCTTTTTGCAACGAGACATCAAGAACCTGAGTTTCATTAAGTCCTGAGATCAGGTGTGTGATCTCAACTAAAAGACCGTGGGTTCAAGTCCCAATCTGGGTTTTGGCCAGGTTTGAGTCCCGGCCCGTGGATTCAAGTCCCAAACTGAGTTGCGCAGTTTCAGTGTCAATACCTTAGGAGACCCCTGGTCATAGGTTGCCCTTGGTTACCCTCTGGATGTGTCAAATGCAGCCTTTGCCTGACTCAGCACTTCTCCCCCATAACCCTGACTTTATAGCCCCAAGAAAAAGGAAACTTGTTCTGGGCTTGTTGCCATGTCAGTGAGGTGGGGAATGTAGAACCCCTTCAGGAAAGGAGTGGGGCATGGTATATATTCCTGGAAAAATGGAGTCCATCTGGTACCTTAGGGAAAACAGTAATATACTTTATTTTCCACATCTACACTATACTTTCCTTGAGAGTAGGAGCTATAACTTTTATGTCCATGCTGAGAAGGATCACAGGGCCTGGATAAATCTTACCGTGAATGAATGACTGAACCAATGAACAAAATAGCCTACAACAAGGAATCACTAAGCAAACTGTGACACCTCAGCCACCTGGTATACTACATATCAACTTACAAGAAGAAGTATATATGCTATGTCAATACATAGAATTGTGTGTGTGAAACCAATTAAATTCAGAAGGTAGAACATTAGATCATTTGTAATCTGATTATAACTATGCTAAAATCTATATACAGATCATAATCAAGAGTGTCAGAACATTTGGAGTTGTAAATAGCTTTGAAACTAGTACTAGTAGGGGATTTTTCTATAAATTTGCTCAATTTCAAAATAAATATTTTCTTATAGCTGAGAATCCAGAGGGACCTCAGCCCCTGAAGCACTGGAATAAATAAATATGCAGGTCTCAGAATTTGAGCTCCTATTAAAGTGGCTCAAGCTAAAAGATTTTCCTTTTTAGAGGATATTATTTGCTCTCGTGCTGCCCATACTCCAATGTGATAGAAGCAATATCTATTCAACACAGATTGAAGGGAACATCTAGCCATGACCTGGTTGGTTTGACCAGTAAAGACCAAAAGCATATATTTTCATTCTGCCAGATAATCCCTGTTGTCTCTTTGCATTTTATATTTGAATTCAGACTGTATTTCAGTGTTAGCCTAGCTCAAGAACTATAACTCTACAGATCCGCGTAAATCTCTCTCAAGACTATGTCTTCACCACGATCCTTCCCTAAAGCTCTCAGTGGTTCTTGGTTGCCTAATCCAAATTCCTCAGCCCAGAAGACGGCTACAGCAGCTGATTCCAATCTGCCCTTGCAGTCTTATCTTTCACTAATCTCTTCTGCTGTAACTGAATTTGCCTCTGGTATTTTACTTATAGAAATGCCTAATTCAAGCCCTAGTTTCTATGTAAATTCCTCAGTCCTCCCCTATCAGAAGAGAGTTTTGGATCTCTTCTCCAAATTTCTCTGAATAGCATTTACTCTTTGCATTTTTCATTGGCCCTTACCATTTTTCTGGCTTATACTCTTAATATCCTTTATGTGTGTTCATTTGGTCTTCCCAAGTAGACAATGTCATCATGGAAGGTGGAACAAACCGGCAAACTGATTTTCACAAGGTGGGTCGATGCACCATCAAGCAGGTAGAGAAATTCAGTTATGTACATCCTCATAACCCAAGAGTCATCTTAACAATTTCCAGAAATAATGCCACGCTCAAACTCTAGGAGACTGAATCATGCTAAGCAAAAGAGCCCAAAGATGATTTATAAGCCAGAATATCAACTCATTTTGCAATGAGAGTAGCCATTTGTATAGGCTCTTTTCCTTCTGACGAAAACCAAGTTACAGATGAGATAGTTCCTAGTAAGCAGAGGCAAGGGGAAAAAAGGGACTTGGCTCTATAACCATGTATTAGTTTTCTATTGCTGCTATAACAAATTACCACAAAATTAGTGGCTAAGAGCAACATAAATTTACTATCTTATAGTTCTGTAGATTAGAAGTCTGACATGGGTCTCACTGGACTAAAATCAAGATGTCAGCAAGGCTCTATTCTTTATGGAGACCCTAAGGGAGAATGTTTCTTTGAGTTTCCTGGCTTCTAAAAGTGCCCACATCCCTTGGCTCATGGCTCCCTTCCTCCATCTTCTAAGCCAGTAATGTCAGGTCACTGAGCTCCTCTTCCACCTCCCTCTCCCACTTTGAAAACCTCTTGTGATTACACTGGACTCACCCAAATAATCCAGGATAATTTCCCCATCTCAAGGTTCTTAATCACATCTGCAATGTCTCTTTGCCATATAAATTAACATATTTTGGGGATTAGGACATGGACATATTTGGGAGACCATTATTCTGCCTACTACAATCAAATTTCCAAAAAGATATTCATGTGAAATTAATATATTAGGTATGACTCTTAACACATATGTAAAATAAGGAAATGTTACTTTTATTCCTAAATTTTCACTCCCATCAGATTAAGGTGATGAGAAGTTAACAATCATTGTTGAGGGCACTTTATGTGGTGCCTATAATGCCACAAAAGTCTTGGTCTCCTGATATACAATGGCACTCTGCTCCATGGGGTATGGGCATTTCTGCCCAAGCAGGACACCTCGGGGTCTAGTTATCCTGATACCCAAATCCACTCTGGGGTCTTGACCCCTCCCTGGGCCCCCAAACTAGTAATGAAATCCCTGGAAATCCAGGACCCTACTCTGTCTGGGAGAATCTCCCCTCTTGTGCACCCCCATTTCATTACTCTTGCAGGCAGGTGCCCCTCTCTTTCTTCCATCTTCTTCACTGGGTTTACACTTTTACAAAAAAACCTGAAGAGCCATTGGCTCTAAACTGCTTTTGTCTTTCCCTCTTGCAAAAATTCCCAGGAATGAAATTACAAAAGACCTAGACACAAAGGACCTGTGTAGAGCAGGGTGGGGTGGGGTTGTGTGTAGGCTGAGAAATAATACAGTGAGCAGAACACATTGCTACAATTAATAAATTAACATCTCAAATACCAATCCTGTGGCATAAATATAGCCTACTATTTTATCTTTTTCCACCAGGATCTATTCCTATTTAAAATAGTTCTTGGTTCATCTTCCTCTTCTTTTTTTGTTTTTAATTGAAGTATAGTTGATTTACAATGTTGTATTAATTTCTGCTGTTCAGCAAAGTGATTCAGTTATACACATATATACATTCTTTTTTATGTTCTTTTCCATTATGGTTTATCCCAGGATATTGGATAAAGTTCCTTGTGCTATACAGTAGGACCTTGTTGTTTATCCATTCTATATGTAATAGTTTGCATCTACTAACCCCAAACTCCCAGTCCACCCTCCCCCCACCCCACCGGCAACCATAGGTCTGTTCTCTATGTCTGTGAGTCTGTTTCTGTTTTGTAGATAGGTTCATTTGTATCATATTTTAGATTCCACATATAAGTGATAACATATGGTATTTGTCTTTCTCTTTCTGACTTACTTCACTTAGTATGGTAATCTCTAGTTGCATCCATGTTGCTGCAAATGGCATTATTTCAGTCTTTTTTATGGCTGGTTAGTATTCCATTGTATATGTGTACCACATCCTCATCCATTCATCTGTTTATGGACATTTAGGTTGTTTCCATGTCTTGGCTATTGTGAATAGTGCTGCTATGAACATAGGGGTGCATGTACCTTTTTGAATTATAGTTTTGTCTGGATATATGCCCAGGAGTGGGATTGCTGAATCATATGGTAGTTCTATTCTTAGTTTTTTGTTTGTTTGTTTGTTTAATTTATCTATTTTTATTTATTTATGTTTTTGGCTGTGTTGGGTCTTCGTTGCTGCACGCGGGCTTTCTCTAGTTGCGGCGAGCGGGGGCTACTTTTCGTTGCGATGCATGGGCTTCTCATTGCGGTGGCTTCTCTTGTTGCGGAGCACGGCTCTAGGAGCACAGGCTTCAGTAGTTGTGGCATGTGGGCTCAGTAGTTGTGGCTTGCGGGCTCTAGAGTTCAGGCTCAGTAGTTGTGGTGCACAGGCTTAGTTGCTCCATGGCATGTGGGATCTTCCCGGACCAGGGCTTGAACTCGTGTCCCCTGCATTGGCAGGCGGATTTTTAACCACTGCGCCACCAGGGAAATCCTATTCTTAGTTTTTTGAGGAGCCTCCATACTGTTTTCCATAGTGGCTGAACCAACTTACATTCCCACCAACAGTGTAGAAGGGTTCCCTTTTCTCCACACCCTCTCCAGCATTTGTCATTTGTAGACTTTTTAATGATGGGCATTCTGACCAGTGTGAGGCGGTACCTCACTGTAGTTTTGATTTGCATTTCTCAAATAACTAGTGATGTTGAGCATCTTTTTTCTTTTTTTTAAATTTATTTATTTAGTTATTTTTGGCTGCGTTCAGTCTTCGTTGCTGCCCGTGGGCTTTCTCTAGTTGCAGCTAGTGGGGGCTACGCTTCCTTGTAGTGCACGCACTTCTCATTGCAGTTGCTTCTCTTTGTTGTGGAGCACAGGCTGTAGGCACATGGTCTTCAGTAGTTGTGGCATGCAGGCTCAGCAGTTGTGGCTCATGGGCTCTAGAGAGCAGGCTCAGTAGTTGTGGCTCACGGGCTTAGTTGCTCCATGGCATGTGGGATCTTCCCAGACCAGGGCTCAAACCCATATCCCCCACATTGGCAGGCAGATTCTTAACCACTGTGCCACCAGGGAAGTCGGAGCATCTTTTCATGTGCCTGTTGGCCATCTGTATGTCTTCTTTGGAAATATGTCTGTTTAGGTCTTCTGCCCATTTTTCGATTGGGTGGTTGTTTCTTTGTTGTTGAGTTGTATGAGCTGTTTGTATATTTTGGAAATTAAGCCCTTGTTGGTCGCATCATTTGCAAATAATTTCTCCCATTCCATAGGGTGTCTTTTTGTTTTGTTTATGGTTTCCTTTGCTGTGCAAAAGCTTATAAGTTTGATTAGGTCCCATTTGTTTATTTTTGCTTTCATTTGTATTGCTTTGGGAGACTGACCTAAGAAAACATTGGAACGATTTATGTCAGAGAATGTTTTGCCTATGTTCTCTTCTAGTTTTATGGTGTTATGTCTTATATTTAAGTCTTTAAGCCATTTTGAGTTTATTTTTGTGTATGGTGTGAGGGTGTGTTCTAACTTCATTGATTTACATACGGCTGTCCAACTTTTCCAACACCACTTGCTGAAGAGACTGTCTCTTTCCCATTGTATATTCTTTGTCAAAGATTAATTGACTGTAGGTGTGTGGGTTTACTTTTTTTTTTAATTTAATTTTATTTATTTTTTTATACAGCACGTTCTTATTAGTTATCCTTTTTTTTTTTTTAATAATGGTATTGTGGTTACTTTTTTTTTTTTAAAGATTTATTTATTGATTGATTGATTGATTGCTATGTTGGGTCTTCGTTTCTGTGCTAGGGCTTTCTGTAGTTGCGGCAAGCGGGGGCCACTCCTCATCGTGGTGCGCGGGCCTCTCACCATCGCGGCCTCTCCTGTTGCGGAGCATAGGCTCCAGACACGCAGGCTCAGCAGTTGTGGCTCACGGGCCCAGTCGCTCCGCGGCACGTGGGATCCTCCCAGACCAGGGCGCGAACCCGTGTCCCCTGCATTGGCAGGCAGACTCTCAACCACTGCACCACCAGGGAAGCCCAAGTTATCCTTTTATACATATTAGTGTATATATGTCAATCCCAGTCTCCCAATTCATCACAACACCACCCACCCCCGCCACTTTATTTCTGAGCTCTTTATTCTGTTCCATTGATCCATATGTCTGTTTTTGTGCCAATACCACGCTGTTTTGATTACTGAAGCTTTGCAGTATTGTTTGAAGTCTGGAAGGGTTATGCCTCCAGCTTTGTTCTTTTTCCTCAGGATTGATTAAAATTTTAATATGAGCAAGTAGTTCTTCTGGTTTTTCCATGATTACTGACTTTAATTATTTAAGTCATAAAAGAACATATTTTCTTTGCAAAATATTCTAACAGTTCAGACATAGTAGAAGTGCTCTTGACCTCCCTCCACCCAGTCCCACCACCTTCCCAGGAGATCACCTCTGCTGGCAGTTTATTTGTATCCTTCTTTTATGATGTTTAAAAGTATATGTAAATCCCTTTGAGCTACTTGAATCTCTGTGTTTATTATTAGTTGTAAAAGTCCCCAGTGACCACAGAAATACTCATTATGGGGAAAGGGAAGTTTTAAAATAGGGGAGCGACAGTATTTGTCATAAACCAGTCCAGCAGCAGGGAAAACCCCAGGCCTTTTTTAGATCTCTGAGAGCTGGACAGGGATGGCTTAAGGTGACTGGCCAGAGGCTGGGAGTGGACAAAGAAAGGAAATCCAGAACAATAGGGTCCCCCCACCTCTGCCCTTCTGGAGGTGGGGCCACTGCAGTCAGTGTGGAGTCAGCCTATTTAACGTAATTTAGGGATTAGAAAGTCACCAGGGTTAAAATATTAAGTCATTACTTTGAATTCTAAGATAGAATATGATGAGAAGAGTGGAAAGGTCTGAGTGTCAGATGCTTCTTTAGGTCCAAACACAGCACTGGAGTTAGAAAGGGACACGGAAGATGGTGCCACTTAAGTTATTTTGCTGCTTACAATTGTAATAGGGATTAAAAACAGATGGGCATTATAGAATCCTTTCATTAAGAAAGTTGCTTTCTGTGTCATTTTTGTATTATCAGGCTATTTTTCCAAAATATTAATTTATTCTCCTGATTGTAAGAAAAAAAAAAAGTTACTGAATTTTACCCCATTCAGGCCAGGAAATATATCTAGAGAGTTGGGAAATTCCTAATCTGGGCTTCTGGTTTAATGGGAAAAGCCTGAGACTGGGACTCAGGTCTTCACTAACCTCTCTGTGATCTCTCACTTAATTGCTTAATGCTTCATTTGCCTCATCTGTAAAATGAGACTGTTGGTACAAATGATTTCTATCATCCTACTGGCTTGAAAATCTATTAGTTGAACCCATCTAGTTAATGTAAGACTGTCAGACTGAATCATACACTCAAAATGAAATGGAGAGTTGGATCAATTGTATGGATCATTCTGGAAAAAAAATGAAAAGTAAATTGGACCTCAATTAGATATATTTCAGGCCAAATTGTTTATTCTGTTTTACTTCTCTGGGGCTGTGAGACCAGAATCCTACCTGATGGATCAAGACAACTGGCTTCTTTTCAGCTCGATTTCACCTAGGGGGGCCCCTCAGAGATTCAAATACTCATACCTAAAAATGCCAGGCATAGTTTTGTTCTATAGGTGCTGGAAAAACAAAGATGTTCTTTCAAACTCAGTGCTAACTAGATCTCACACATAGTGTCTACCACCATTTAGCTAACCAGCCTCTCTCTTACTTTATAAAGTGCCTAAAGAGTCATCTGGGGACCTTTTAAAATGCAGATTCTGATTCAGTAGGTCTGGAGAGAGGCTCATGCATTTCTAACAAGCTCCGAGGTGATGCTGTTGCTGCTGGTCTGTGTTTCACACTTGAAGAAGCAAGGGACTAGGGACTTCCCTGGTGGCGCACTGGTTAAGAATCTGCCTGCCAATGCAGGGACACGGGTTTGATCCCTGGTCCAGGAAGATTCCCACATGCCATGGAGCAACTAAGCCCATGCACCACAACGACTGAGCCTGCGCTCTAAAGCCCACAAGCCACAACTACTGAGCCCACGCACCTAAAGTCCGTGCTCCACAACAAGAGAAGCCACCGCGATGAGAAGCCCGCACAACACAACGTAGAGTAGCCCCTGCTCTCCGCAACTAGAGAAAGCCCACGTGCAGCAATGAAGACCCAACACAGCCAAATAAATAAATAAATATTAAAAAAATAAATTTAGAGAAGCAGGGGGCTAAACCACTAGTCTCTCACTGTCTTTCATAATCCTCTATTTCAAATGCAAGCTATTTTTGATGAAAAATAACTAAAGCTTTAACTGATAAAACTAATGCTGCTTTCTGATAACATTTGTGAAATAAAGCCAGAATTAAAGTCATTCCTAAAATAAATGTGTTAGGTCTGGATGTCTAACATTTTGCTAATAGGTTAGGAAACTTACAAGTGTGTGCCTTTTTCTTTCAATCTATAGATAGACACTTTATACAGAGGCAAAGACTTATTAACATATATAAATCCCTTGATCCCAGGAAAGATTCAAGGTAGTAAGTTGTGAGGATTAATGAGATAACCTACGTGAAAACCCTTAGCCTCATATCTAGTACTTAAAGATACCTAACCAAAAGATACATAACCAAGCAAGACAAAAGATACAAAGGAGAGTTTCACAGAAGGGAAATCTTGAAAGGTAAATAAATATTTGAAAAGATGCACAACCTCATTAGTAATCAGAGAACTGAAAATTCAAACCACAATGAAACACCACTTTATAACCTTCAGGTTGGTAAAAAGAAAAAATATATATATAATAGCACATGCTAGTGAGGCTATGTTTGTTATACACGGCTCATGGAATTTAAATTGGTACAATTACTTTGGAAACAATTGGGCATTACTTGAAAAAGCCGAAGAATATGAATATCTAACCATCTAGTGATTCAAATCATAGCTGGAAATCCTAGAGAAGTTCTTGTACTATATACCAGTGGACATGCACTGAGAGGCTCACGGTATCATTGCTCATAAGAGCAAAAAATGGAAACAAACCAAATGCTCATTTATACTAGAATGGATAGGTGGTTTTATCTTGATGTGATGGAATATTATATAACAGTGAAAATTAAGTACTGTAGTCACATATGTTAGTATGGATGAATCTCACAAGCAATGTTGGGGAATGTGAAACATGGAAAACACAATGAAAACATGAAGTATTTAAGAACATATATATGTGTCATAAAACTGAAGGAAAATAAGAGTGATAAGTACAAAAATCAGGGTAATGATTATATTGAGATAAGGAGAAAGACAAAACTGAGGTTGGGCACCATGAGGAGTTTCAAATATTGACAATGATTGATTTCTGTTTCTCAGCCCACTGCTGAAATGTCAGTTTTCCTCAAGGTTGTCTTGGCAAGATCTCATTCACTCCACAATTCAACTCTTAGGTTGAATGACTCCCAAATCTCTGACTCTATAGCGCCTTTCTGTTGAAATCCAGATCCGTTTGGTTTTTGCTTGTTTTTCTTTTTTACTTCTTCCTATCTTCACCGTCAAAGGCAACACGTACAATATTAAAGTTATTATCCTCACTTACCAATCTATATCCCTTTCCTGTTGTCCCAAGCTGGACACTTGGTCATTCAACCTCTGCCAACATCATGTCAGTTTCTTGTGTTACCGTCTCAGTTAAGGATGCCATTAATCCTATCACCCACACCAAAAATGTGAAGGTCATTTTAAATTCCTCATCCCTACCTCACCTACAACATCAGTGATCAAGTTCTCTCATCTAGACATTTCTCAGACCTCTGCCTTCATATCCAACCTCATCACCACTAATATATGTTATGTGCTCAATCTCAGACTACTGGAATCACCTTCTCTTTTTCTTCCCATCTCTTATCTCTCTCTCCAATCTTCCCCTCTATCCTCTTCAGGCAATAATTTTTCTAAAATGAAATCCTATCTTGTTCCTCCCCTAGAAATCTTAAACAGCTCCCTGTTGTTTTCAGGATAAAAAGCATACCCTTTGTCATTGAAGAAGACATTGCAACATTACAATCATTAATACTAATAACTAACATTTAGTCAGCACTTACTATGGGTCAAGCACCATTCAAAATGCTTTACATTTATTAACTTGTCCTCAAAACAACCCTATTAGGCAGGTATTATTATTATGTGCTTGGCCCATAGTGGGTGATCAATAAATACTGTTAAATGAATGCATTCTTCTTTTACAGATGGGGAAATGAGGCTGAGGCTTAGGATGTTGCGTCATCCAAGATTTCATAGCTAGCAAATGGTAAATTAGTTACACAGGGCAATCTGACTCCAGGGCCTAAATGTTATCCATTATGATACCGCAAGTCTCTTTAAAATCGGAGCCTAACCTACTTTTCTGGCCTCACCTCTGGATACTTCCTAGTGTCCTTTTTCTATCCTAATGACTGTTCTCTGAATTTAGGAAGCAAATTCATACTTGTCCAACTTTATTCAGCTCTTGGCTCTAGAAAGCCTTTCTCTTCCCCCTCTTGGTCAGGGTAGCCCTTCTCAACCTTCAATATCCAACTTCTTCTGTTGGCCTCCTTTACCTGGAGGCTGAATTACTCCCTCTCCTTCTGCTCCTATAGCACTTTATTCATGCCTCTAATTACAGACACTCCAACACTATATTATGATTTATTTATGTGTCTGTACCTCACCAGGTTGTGTTCTCCTTCAAGGCAGGCACTGGGTTTCATTCATGTTTGTATCCCCAGCCTGCCATGTAATCAGGATTCAATAAATATTTGTTAAATGAATGAATAAATGGATGTCTTGGATTTGACTTTACAAAAGATACAGGAAATATTTCTTTGAAAGGACATTCCATATAATCACCTTTCTATGGAAGCTAAGAGCGTAAGATTAAATCTTAATTTAGCAAGGGCCCTTGGCAGGAAACTATTTCAATATCAACAACGTATCTTGCTTTTTGACATTACTTAATACAAGGGTGTCAAGGAATAGTTACAAAGACAAATCATAAGTGCACTGTAATGGAGGGGGCTGAACAAATAAATGGGAATGGTTTGCTGATACTTACAATCCAGGGAATGAAACCTAGCGAAACTTAAAAGCCAAACTAGCCTCAAATATTTTCACTTATTTTTTAAACTTTAGACAAAGGAGTTGGGAATAGAGAGAAAAAAATTACTGGGCACCCTGTGCTAAGTTTGTTTTTATGACTTCTAGTTCTAATGCCTTCTCAGAAACATTAAGGACATCTATTCCCTTATTCTGGATTATGTGTCATCTCTTCTTGGTCTATGAGATGTAGATAACAGCAAGTTCAGTTTCTGAGACCAGTCATTTGGTACGTTATTTGGATCCTTGGGTCTCTGAAAATTGTTAATTCCTGCCAAACTGTCTTACTAGCTTCAAGAGAGATGCATCTGACTCATCAACAGATCCAGAAGTTGCATCATCCTCTTCATTGTTATCCTGGTATAATACTTGACAATTATTCCAGTATTATTTTCAGTAACTTGGTTAAGTCTTTCCACCTTTTCCCTCCCCACCTTCCTCTGTGTAATCAAAAACATCAGTTAAAAAACTCTCAAAAGAACCTTCTCTTTATTCCATTCCACAAATATGACCCAAACCATCAATTCCATGATGATTTTTTTTTAAAAAAAAGCTCGGGCTTCCCTGGTGGCGCAGTGGTTGAGAATCTGCCTGCCAATGCAGGGGACACGGCTTCGAGCCCTGGTCTGGGAAGATCCCACATGCTGCGGAGCAACTAGGGCCGTGAGCCACAATTACTGAGCCTGCGCGTCTGGAGCCTGTGCTCCACAACAAGAGAGGCCATGATAGTGAGAGGCCTGCGCACCGCGATGAAGAGTGGCCCCCACTTGCTGCAACTAGAGAAAGCCCTTGCACAGAAACGAAAACCCAACACAGCCATAAATTAATTAATTAATTAATTAATTAATTAAAAAAAAAAAAAAGCTCAAAAAGAACTATATGCATAGAGATTTCTTCTAGCTATTTGTCACTGCTTCTTTGGTAAACTTAAGCTTCTTGACAAAGGAGCCAGCATAACTAAAAGAACCCTTGGGTCCATGGGCATAGGAGCATCACAGAAGTGCCCACAAATAGACAGACAAGAGCTTTCATGGTGACTCAATCGAATTGTTGAGTTATAACTGACCAAGTGAAAGACTAGTGAGCCGGAGCGATGCAAGATTCAGAGGGAGAGGATGATTAATAGTGCAAAGCCCAAGAGAACGGGGGTGGGGTGTGTGATCCACAACATAGGTGGAAAAAATAGCCTTAATAGGTGGAAAGGAGGGGTGTTATTTTGGAGGCAGGAAGTCGGGGGAGTTCCTTTTAAAGCTTTCTGTTTTCGCTAAGTAGGAGGTGAGGTCATTCTTGGAGGGTGAGGTGGGAGGGTCAAAGATTTGTGGAGGTTTGAAAAGGCTGCTGTGGATAATGGGAAATCCTGCCTAGCCTGGCTGCCCTGAGGGTCCCTTTGCAGGTGGAACCACAAGAAGGCAAGGGAACTGGGGGTCAAAGTGAAGGACCAAGAGCTACAGACTGGAAAAGGAAGGAATGAAGGCATAAAGAACTGGGCCCAAAGGGAGGGAGTGAGAGAGGAGAGGAGGTCAAGGACCCAGGTCTGAGGAGAAACTGAAGATAGGGCAGGGTAGGGGAAAGACTTTGGAACAAGAGTGGGGTCCAAATCATCATTATTACTTTAAATGTAAGAAACAGTATCATACTGAAACAAAATTAAATACACTGCAATTTTGTAATCCTGCATTTGAACATTGGTCTTACTTGTAGATTGCGGTTTTCAAACTTTTCTTTTTTAATGAAATTTTATACAGACCCACTTGGTTGGATCCAGAGTGGGTGATCTAGAGCCCACCTACCCTCTGCCAGCAGCCCCGCAGCAGCCCCTGGGGTGCTTTCGTTGTCCCCCCGGACTCCTCAGAACATGGTTTAAATATCACTGCTATTCAAGTTTTGAGGCTGAAAAAGTTTATATCAAATGAACACAATTCTGGGGCTTCCCTGGTGGCGCAGTGGTTAAGAATCCGCCTGCCACCGCGCTTCTCCTCGCGGTGCGCGGGCCTCTCTTGTTGCGGAGCACAAGCTCCAGACGCGCAGGCTCAGTAGTTGTGGCTCACGGGCCTAGTTGCTCCACGGCATGTGGGATCTTCCCAGACCAGGGCTCGAACACGTGTCCCCTGCATTGGCAGGCAGATTCTCAACCACTGCGCCACCAGGGAAGCCCTGGCTTTGTTCTTGATAGGATGCTGGGTCACCTATTTACTGTCAAAGTCATGATATCATCTCAAGAGCCCGTTTCTATATTTTCCACAGTGAACATGTATTACACTTAGAGTTCATTCTAACTGGAGTCAGAAATGGATTCTGGATTCGATAATGCATCAAGACCCACCAAAAGAGTTAGCACTTGGGAAATCCTCCCCAGGTGTGGAAAACTTCCTCCCCAGCTGTGGGAAAGAAGCAGATAGAGCTAGTTTTCTGTACTATTAGGGCGAAAGTAAGTTTTCTGTCTGAACTATCTCCTTATTTAACATTTGTTAGAGAATAAGACTAGTCCTCTACCTCCTATATTCCAAATGCTAAAATATTTTTCACATAGATTAAAAAATTAAACATGAAAAGTTACAATATATAATTAGAAAAATAAATGTGAACAAAAATTTATATAAACTTATGGCCAGAAAGGCCTAAACAACTCGGGAAAGTCAGAAGCCCGAAAAGAAAAAGACAGATATATGTGACTACAGAAAAGGATGAACAATAGCAATAATGAAAAAGTCCAAAAGCCATAATCAAAATCCTGCTAAAAATATTTGCAACCCGGGCTTCCCTGGTGGCGCAGTGGTTGAGAGTCTGCCTGCCAATGCAGGGGACGCGGGTTCGAGCCCTGGTCTGGGAAGATCCCACATGCCGCGGAGCGGCTGGGCCCGTGAGCCACAATTACTGAGCCTGCGCGTCTGGAGCCTGTGCTCCGCAACAAGAGAGGCCGCGATAGTGAGAGGCCCGTGCACCGCGATGAAGAGTGGCCCCCGCTTGCCACAACTAGAGAAAGCCCTCGCACAGAAACGAAGACCCAACACAGCCATAAATAAATAAATAAAAATTTAAAAAAAAAAAAAAATATTTGCAACCCATATGACAGCATTTTTGAACAATATTCTATCAATACCTATAAAAAATTTTAATTAATAATATTAAATACAAAGATATATGTATTTTATCTTCTAATTTTTAATTAATAATATTAAATACAAAGATATATGTATTTTATCTTCTAATTTTTTTATTTTAAAAATGATCAAGGGACTTCCCTGGTGACGCAGTGGTTAAGAATCCGCCTGCCAATGCAGGGGACATGGGTTTGCTCCCTAGTCCCGGAAGATCCCACATGCCGCGGAGCAACTAAGCCCGTGAGCCACAACTACTGAGCCCGTGTGCCGCAACTACTGAAGCCTGCACATCTAGAGCCCGTGCTCCGCAATAAGAGAAGCCACCGCAATGAGAAGCCCCCGCACTGCAGTGAAGAGTAATCCCCGCTCGCCGCAACTAGAGAAAGCCTGTGTAGAAATGAAGACCCAATGCAGCCAAAAATAAATAAATAAATAAATAATAAATTAATTTTAAAAATCACTTTTAAAATAAATAAATAAATAGGTAAAAATGATCAAATCTATAGAAAAGTTGCACAATTTCATTCCCAGCAAGATATTTGTTTTGCCCATGAATTAGAACAACAAAAGAAGCAGCAGAGAGGTGGGGGAGCAGACAAGTAAACAAACAACTGAGATGCTCTAATGGATTTAACCTAAACTAGGAAAGTATTATAAACACACAGAGGTGAAGAAGGTAAACCAGCTTGGTCAATAAGGAAAGGCTACTCAAGGGAGGTAATATTTAGGGTGCTCTTTACAGATGAGTAGAAGTTAGGCAGATGAATGGCATTCCAGTCAGAGGAAGCAGCATTCATTCATTTATTCATTCATTCCAACAATTACAGGGCTTACTGTGTGCCGGTCAGTGGGCTCTGGAGATGGAACAGTGAACAGAGAGTCAATTCTGTGCCCTCCTGGGGGGACTGATAATAGACAAGTACACAAATAAATGTATAAATGACAAAAAGGATGAAGGATGAGAGAGGGTCTAGGGTGGTATGAGCCTGTTTTTTTTTAATTAATTAATTAAATTTTAACCGTGTTGGGTCTTCGTTGCTGCATGCGGACTTTCTCTAGTTGCGATGAGTGGGGGCTACTCTTCGTTGCGGTGCATGGGCTTCTCATTGCGGTGGCTTCTCTTGTTGTGGAGCACAGGCTCTAGGTGCGCAGGCTTCAGTAGTTGCGGCACGCGGGCTCAGTAGTTGTGGCTCGTGGGCTCTAGAGCGCAGGCTCAGTAGTTGTGGCACATGGGCTTAGTTGCTCCATGGCATGTGGGATCTTCCCAGACCAGGGCTTGAACCCATGTCCCCTGCATTGGCAGGTGTATTCTTAACCACTGCGCCACCAGGGAAGCCTTGTATGGGCCATTTTAAATAAGATGGTGAAGAGAAGGACTCTCTAAGGAGATAACATTTGAGCAGAGACTTGAGTGAAGTAAGGGAGGAACTGTGGAAGGAGGACAACAGCAAGTGCAAAGGCCCTGAGGTAGGCAGTGGGGCCAGAACTGAGTGAGTGGGAGAGAAATACAGCAGGAGATTAAATTAGAGAAATATGCAGGAGGAGATCATATAGAGCCTAGCATTCATCAGCATGGGACTTTGATGGGATCACCAAGGAAATGAGTGTAGAGTTAGAAGTCTTAGAAGTGAGCTGGGAAATACTAATATTTAGAGGTGTGGAAAAAGAGAAAGATCCAGAAAAGGAAACTAAAATAAGAGGAAAACCAGGGATGAATGATGTTCTAGAAGTCTAGTGAGTGTTTTAAGATAAAGAAGTTATTTATTGTGCCAAAATGTAAGGAGTGAGAAAGCCTAGAATGTTCAGGGAGCAGGGAGCAGCTCAGGATAGAGGGAGCAGAATCTGGGTAGGGAATGGCACAAGAGGATGGTCACAAAGCAACTTTCTCAGTCACATACTTTGACAATAATATTGACAAGAGGCCTTAAACATAATACAAAACAAATGTAGAGCACAACTTTCTAAAATTACTTTTACATACACAGGCTCAGTTTTCCCTCTAAGCGACACTATGCAGGACAGCGTTAATTCATAGATGAAGAATTTAGGGCTCAAAGTCGGGGGGAACATGACAGTTTAAAAGATACAATGACCAATGACACAGTTAGGTCACCCTTTCTCTGATTCCACTCCAGTGCTCTTTCTGCTACCTCTGCCTGCCTCCACTCAATGTTAAAAAATTCAGAATAAGCGTAAACCTGATGAACAACTTATTTTTTCTCACAAAAGTTTCCTTAAAAAAACTATCATTAAGAAATCAAGAGTGAAATCAACCCGTAAGATTTCTGATATATGTAAAACTGAAAGAGATGAATCTGTCACCGTGAGGCTTTATTCATAGGGACTAGCTGGGATCAGAACCTAATGGATTCAGCGCCTGGAGATTTCTGTCTCTCTGAAGTGATGGATGTCAAGTCGTTCTTTTTCAGTGGGTCTTTGATCATGTATTTTACTGAGTTATTGAATGTTTTAGCAATCAGAGACTATATTTAGAGACTTTAAAAAAAACATAAATTTGGGAATTTCCTGGCAGTCCAGTGGTTAGGACTCCCACGCTTTCACTGCCAAGGGCAGGGGTTCAATCCCTGGTCGGGGAACTAAGCTCCCACAAGCTGCATGGCACAGCCATAATTAATTAATTAAAATTTAAAAATTTTAAAAACATATAAATATGATGTTCCTAAATATTTCCTTATTTATTGAAAATTCTATCCCACAACTGAATAAAAGTACTGAGTATCTTTTTTTTTTTTTGAGTATCTTTTTTATTTCATATTTTAACTAATGTCCAAACCCACACCTGAGGTCCTTAACAAAACCCTGAGTATGTTAGTGATGGGTTGGAGTTACTTTTCAGCTTTGTAAATGCCTTGCTGCATATTCTTGTTGGAAAGGTATAGTGGCAGGGGTGTGTGAGGAATATGTGTAGAAATTAAAAAATAAATGAAAATTGCTGATACATAGACTTTGTTTACTAAAATAGTTTATATATATATATAGTTTACAAAAAAAGTTTACTTGCTCATTTCACTTTTCCTTTTTTGACGAGCTTTATTTAATTCTATTGTCCAAACAGCCTGCTGTTTTTAATAACTTTCATATGTCTGAGAATCTACATCCACACTGTCCCAAATTCTCCTAATTTACAGCATTTATCTTGTCCATTTTCACTCAATGCAAACCGTAGGAAATTAATAAATATGTTTTTAAGGAAGATAGATCATCAATCCTGAAAGAAGAAAGAATAGATAATATATTATTTCAACTGGATAAACAGGTGGGAAATAATTCATGCATAGTCAAAGATTATTTAAAATTCAAAATATCCCATTATTTTTTTCTTTAAATTATGAAAGGGTTTATAGTTGCAAAAGACTTCAAACAATACAAAAATGTAAAAGCAAAGCAAAAGAATTACATTAGAGAAGCTGTATGATGTTCTATAGCTAATTTTCTTTTTTTTTTAATTTGAGCTTTTTATTTTTTTAATTAATTAATTAATTATACTTATTTTGGGCTGCGTTGGGTCTTCGTTGCTACTCAGGCTTTCTCTAGTTGTGGCGAGCCGCGGCTACTCTTCGTTGCAGTGTGTGGGCTTCTCATTGCCGTGGCTTCTCTTGTTGCGGAGCCCGGGATCTAGGCACGTGGGCTTCAGTAGTTGCGGCATGCAGGCTCAGTAGTTGTGGCTCGCGGGCTCTAGAGCGCAGGCTCAGTAATTGTGGCGCACGGGCTTAATTGCTCCGCGGCATATGGGATCTTCCCAGACCAGGGCTCAAACCCGTGTCTCCTGCATTGGCAGGCGGATTCTTAACCACTGCGCCACCAGGGAAGTCCCAGATTTTCAAATATGCATTATTAAAGTATTTTTGCCTGTACTCTTACTTTTCACTTTTAATAAATTGGTAATTAGTTATCCTAATTACAAATGGTTAAGACCACAGACTCTGAAGCCAATTGTCTAGATTTCAGCCCTGCCCTGCCACTCTCTAGCTGTATCTATGACCTTGAAAAAGTGACTGACCCTCCTTGTGCCTCAGTTTCCTCATCAGTTAAGTAGCATCTATCTCATGGGACTGAAACAAGGATTAATTGAATTGATTTACACGAGGAATTTAAAAGAATGTCAGGCAGAGAGTATACACTACCTAAGCATTAATTTTTATTAGAATTATAATTTTTCTTTCCCAGTTATGTTGTGTGCCTCTTGTTAGTATACAGTCGGCCCTCTGTATCTGTGGGTTCTGCATCTGTGGATATACCATTTTATATAAGGGACTTAAGCATCTGTGGGTTTTGGTATGGGTCCTGAAACCATTAATCCCCCTGAGGATACTGAAGGACGACTGTGTATCATCTTCCTATTTACAGTTGGATACATTTTTGGACTACTGATTCATCTGTTTAATCTTGCCCTTATACCACACTGCTTTAATTATTATTGCTGTATAATATATGTTAACATCTGTTATAATATATGTTAACATCATGACTCCCCTTTTCAGAATTAAAACATATGTATATGTGTATATTTATTTTTCATTTTTTTACATGAAAACACTTTCTCAAATTTAAAATTATTTAGTTTAGTTTTGTTTTAATGGTATTAAACCTATAAGATAATTAAGTGACCTCTTTCAAATATGTAATTTCCTCATCCAATAACTTAGTCTGTGTTTTCAGTTATTCAAGTCTTCTTTTAATAAAGAAGACAAATAAAATTTTATATTTTTCTTCATATAGGTCATACTCTTTCTTTGCCAAAATTACTTCTAGGTACTTTATATTTTTTGTGGTTATTTTGAATTGTCTCTTTTTCATCATATTTTTATTATTCTTAGGATATAGGAATGGTATTAATGTGTGTGTATTCTCTTATAGCTTCCCATTGGATCCAGCACTATTTTCGATTTCCTGTATCAGGAGGTAATCAAATAATTGTATTAATTTGAATCAATTTTTAAAGTTATCTAGCTATATAATCATGTTCAAATAATGATATAGTGCCTTCTCCTTTTGAATATTTTTACATCATATTTAATACATGTTCTTTTGCGTCAGTCAGAACTTCTAACACAATATTATAGGAAAGTGGCTACAACTTACATCATAGGCAGAAACTAATCTCCCTTATACAGAAAAAGCTTCTGACCCAGAGAAAAAGACCAACAAAAGAGAAACAGATAAAGGGTGTGAATAGACAGTTCAGAAAGAAGGAAATATAAGCTCTTAAACATTAAAAAAAAAAAAAAAAAGCTCAACTTCACTTACAATAAGAAAAATGCCAAAAAATGGTGCCATTTTTTACCCATTAGACTGGCAAATAACCAGAACTTCATTAACACTGTGTGTTGAGAGGCCGTGGGAAAACAGGTGCCCTCACCCACTGCTGGTGGGAATGTAGATTGATTTAATCCCTACAGAGGGCAGTTTGGCAATATCTGTCAAAATTACACATGCCCTTTGACCCAGCAGTACCACTCCTAGGAATTTATCCTGCAGGTATACTTGCACACGTGCTAATTGACCTATGTACAAGGTTATTCATTGCAGCATTGTTTGTAATAGGAAAACACTGGAAACAATCCAAATGTCTATCAATAAGGAATCAGTCAAATAAATTGTAATATATCCCTGAAATGGAATACTATGCTGTCAAGAAAGAATGATGTGGTGATGATACAGAAAGATCTCCAAAATATATATCACTGACTGAAAAAAACAAGGTGTGGAACAGTGTGTATGGTATGCTACCTTTTGTGAGAAAAAAAAGGGGCAAATATTTTATAATAACTATAAATGGAGTATAACCTTTAAAAATTGTGAATCACTATTTTGCACACTATAACTTATATAATACTGTACATTAACTATACTTTAATTTCTAAAAATTAGAAAATAAAATTTAGGTAATTTCTGGCAGTCCAGTGGTTAGGACGCTGCACTTGCACTGCAGGGGGCACGGGTTCGATCTCTGGTCGGGGAACTAAGATCCCACATGCTGCATGACACGGCCAAAAAAAATTTTTTTTTAAGTAAATAAATAAATAAAATAAAATTCTAAAAAATTTAAAGGCAAAATAAGAGTATATATTTTTATTTGTTTATTCATAAAGAAATTCTGGAATAATGCATACAGTAATTATAACTGGGATTAGCTTTGGTAAACTGGGCTTGAGCTAATGGGAGACAGGAGTAGGAAACTTTTTTTTTTAATTAAAGTATAGTTGATTTACAATGTTGTGTTAATTTCTGCTGTACAGCAAAGTGATTCAGTTATACATGTATATACATTCTTTTTTATATTCTTTTCCCATTATGGTTTATCACAGGATATTGAATATAGTTCCCTGTGCTATACAGTAGGATCTTGTTATTTATCCATTCTATATATAATCATTTGCATCTGCTAATCCCAAACTCCCAATCCATCCCTCCCCCAACCCTCCTCCCCGTTGGCAACCACAAGTCTGTTCTCTATGTCTGTGAGTCTGTGTCTGTTTCATAGATAGGTTCATGTGTGTCATATTTTAGATTCCACATATAAGTGATATCATATGGTATTTGTCTTTTTCTTTCTGGCTTACTTTGCTTAGTATGATAATCTCTAGTTGCATCCATGTTGCTGCAAATGGCATTATTTTGTTCTTTTTTATGGCTGGTTAGTATTCCATTGTATATATGTACCACATCTTCTTTATCCATTCATCTGTCGATGGCCATTTAGGTTGTTCCATGTCTTGGCTATTGTGAATAGTGCTGCTACGAACATAGGGGTGCATGTATCTTTTTGAATGATAGTTTTGTCTGGATATGTGCCCAGGAGTGGGACTGCTGGGTCATATGGCAACTCTGTTTTTAGTTTTTTGAGGAACCGCCATACTGTTTTTCATAGTGGCTGTACCAACTTACATGGAGTGGGAAACTTTTAACTGAACCTGCTTATTTTTTGAAATGTTTGAACTGTGAGAATGCATTGTCTATTCAGAAAAACATGTGGAAAAAACATGTGAATGTATTACATATTCAACACTTTTAAAATTTAAATCAATTTTTAAATTGGCTATTATGGCCCCCTTTTAAATTGTTAACAGGGCATGGTGAAGTGGCTGGACATATTCCCAGGGACTCACTATGTCAGCTGTTGTATATCTATGTGTAGCTTTCTGCTTTGAAGTTAGAAGACCTGGATAAGCTGGATTCAAATACTGGCTGTGGCCTTAGGCAAGCTCCTGAACCACCACACGGGGTTGTCATGAGAATTGACTGAGCGAGATAATGTTGTACAGGTTTTAGTTCAGAGCCCAGCATGTACTAAGTGGAAATGTTTGTTTTCATGTTTTCTGAGTGTTGGTGCTTTCTCCTCCCTCCACCCAAGGCACCTGGTACCCACATCCCTTAAAAGCGCTTGTGCTCTGTGGTAACAGTGGCTTGTAAGTCTGATCCATTGAAGGCAGACACCCTGTTTTACTCAGCTCTGTCGCTGCAGTGCCCCACATATCACCTGGCAGGTAGTAGGCTGTAGTGAGCGTGTAATAAATGTGTTCCTTCTTTCAGCAAAGATCTGTTGAGCACCTACTATTTGGCGAGGTACTCTGCTTGCTGCTGAGCACTGAGGAGACCTGTGGTCCTGTTGACAGTCTAGCAGAGGAGACAGACATGAAACAGATACTGGATTGAAGTGGGGTGAGTGAGAAGAAAGGTTAGTACCTAAAGTATAAGGAGACCCTGAAGGGAGGGGCTGATCATGGAGAGTCTCCCTTAGAAACTGGCTTTTAAAGTAAGAATTGAAGATAAATGGAATTACTTTAGCCAAGATTACAGAATGTTGCAGGAGACGGAACTGCCTTCTCAAAGAAAAGGGTTTTATGCCACTGGGAAACCAAAAGGCCAGCTGACCCTTAGGGAGTGAGGAGGAGAGAAACATCTGCAGTGGCTCTGGAGGTAGACTTGATAAGACTTGTTAACACTGGTGTCCTTGATACTAAGAACAATGGGTTTCCATTGAGGGTTTTAGGCAAGAGAAAGAATTGATTAGATATGCATTTCTTCAAATCTTTCTGGCTGCTCTAGAAAGATCAGGCAGCTTTTATAACTGTTGAGGATAATGATGGCGACTAAGTGTGTAAATGAATGAATAAATGAACCCCAAACAATAATTCATTGCCAATTATGTTCAAATAGACTATAATACAAATTCACTTGGTTTGCACATTCTTTTATATTTCACTGAGACCGTACCCTCTCTAGATCTAGGAATTCACAGATCTCTTTGACCTATAGATTATTAACCATTTCTAGAGTGGTTACTTCTATAGATAGATTCTATTACCTGTTGATATAAGTTTGCTGTAGAGGATAATCAAATCGTGAAACTCTGAGGTGACCTCTCCTTCTGCCCACATGTGGGTAGGCCAGACAGTCCTCATTATACTCTACCCCAACACCTCCCCCTGCTAACACATCACACAGTTACTCTACTTAGGAGAAGCCTCAAAGAACTTTACAAGAAAAATAAGCAAGTGTATAGTTCTGGCAGAGAAGCAAAAGCAAATATGGAAACTAAGGAATAGCAGAGTAAAGCCAGTTTCCCTCTTAATTGGTGTGATTTTTACAATAACTCTTAGGCTGCCTTAAGCATCTAGAAATCAATTTGGGTAACAGTTCAGGAAGTGGTATTCGGAATTACAATATCATTAGGGAGTTTCTAGTCTAACAGTAACTATCTAGTACACTTGGCCAAAGTTAATAGAATTAAAACGATGTAACAAAAGACCCTGTTTGTCTTATCAAAGTAAAAAAAATAATACTAATACACAATTTTAAACTCTGGAATTACTTTTATTCTGTTATTCATCTTGTAAAGAATTTGATATTATTGCTAATACAGATGCTAAGTAATAAAGTTCTGAATGTCTGTTTAGAAGGTTATGACTTTAGGGGGAAATATATATTTTTTTCTTCCTGTGACATTCTAAAAAAGGAAAAAGCCATTGTTTTATAATATAATTAATGGTGTAGATATCAATTGTGGTGCTTCAAGCTGTGTTAATCTGAAGGAGTGAAAATTCTATGGACAACGATCAAGATTTTAAATGTCTTGGACTTCCCTGGTGGCGCAGTGGTTAAGAATCTGCCTGCCAATGCAGGGGACACAGGTTCGAGCCCTGGTCTGGGATGATCCCGCATGCCGCCGAGCAACTAAGTCCATGCGCCACAACTACTGAGCCTGCGCTCTAGAGCCCACGAGCCACAACTACTGCGCCCGTGTGCCACAACTACTGAAGCCAGCGTGCCTAGAGCCCATGCTCCGCAACAAGAGAAGCCACTGCAATGAGAAGTCCGCGCACCACAATGAAGAGTAGCCCCCGCTCGCCACAACTAGAGAAAGCCCGCACTCAGCAACGAAGACCCAACGCAGCCAAAAATAAAATAAATAAATAAATATATATTTTTTTAAGTCTATGGAAAAAAAGATTTTTTAAATTTTATTTGTTTATTTATTTATTTATGGCTGTGTTGGGTCTTTGTTTCTGTGCGAGGGCTTTCTCTAGTTGCGGCAAGTGGGGGCCACTCTTCATCGCGGTGCACAGGCCTCTCACTATCGCGGCCTCTCTTGTTGCGGAGCACGGGCTCCAGACGCGCAGGCTCAGCAATTGTGGCTCACGGGCCTAGTCGCTCCGCAGCATGTGGGATCTTCCCAGACCAGGGCTCGAAGCCGTGTCTCCTGCATTGGCAGGCAGATTCTCAACCACTGCGCCACCAGGGAAGCCCAAAAAACAAAAAGGAAGAAAAAAAAAAAAAAAAAAGATTTTAAATGTCTTATTACAACACATTTCCTCACCAGAGGGAGAGGCTGTAAACGCCATCTGAAAATGAATTTCAAACACTGGACTCTCCTTTCAGAGAGACTTGATGAGGTTGATAAGCACCCTCTGTGACAAAATTATTCTTTGGTTCTGAGGGGTAGTTATTTGGTAATTATATAGAACTTGAATTTTTTGTTTTTAAACCAGGGGAAACACGGTATTTTGATGAAGTGACAAGTACTTTATCTCACTAATATTTAAAAGCCAATTTGTCATGATTACAATTTATCAATCAAAGATGAGTCATGAGAACAGTGTGTCTTTGGAATGCCTGAGAATGCCTGGTATCATGGATTATACATAGACGTTTAGAAAACCCCCGGTGACTGATAAGTAATAAATAATAATAATAAGAAGAAGGGGTAGAATTGAATGTTTACCAAGTGGGAGGCACTTTTATCCAAGCTTACAAGTATCACGTGTATTGAAAACCATTTCTCACAATGAAGTAGATCCTGTTGTTAGCCTCATTTTACAGATGGGGAGGCTGGGTCAAAAGAGTATGGGGAACTTGCACAAAATCACAGAGCTAGAAGGTAGTGGAGCTGGGATTCGAAATCAGACATCTGCCCCAAGAGTCTTTAATCATTATGTTGTTTCTAAAATATGGGGTGACTAAAGCTGAGGTTTTCAAGTAGCAGGCCATAGCCCACCACTTTAGCGAGTCTTTAAAACATAATTAGAATAGAACAGAAACTACCAGAGTACAACACAGTAATGTTTCGTAGAAATACTGTCCTGTTTCAGTCCTTTATGTGCAGTCATGTGGATTAGGTCATAATGTAAAATGTATTTCTTACTGTGGGTTGAGGTAAAAAAACTTTGCAAGCCCACTAACCTGAAACATAGTTGATGGTGTTTTGTTTTTTTTTTAATTATCAAATCAAAAGCATTGAATTAACTAGTCTCTTAAGTTCTCTTTACTAGTTATAAATTGTAAAAAAATTTGAGAAAGATCACTTAAATTTTATCTATCATTTAAAAACTTGACCAACTAAAAGTTTTTAAAAACCTAGATGTAAGAAAAAATTTAAGGCAATAAAATTAATAATTTGAGATCTCATATGGTGAAGCATCTATCTTTCAATTAAAATGTGAATATCATAGTTCAAACTATCCTCATCTTTGGTCCTTTTTATGCTTTTCAATATTTTCAAGCAAGTAGAGTTGGACTGGTGTGTAGTTAGGTTTAATTGTGCAGGTAAAATAAGATAACTGATATTTTCCCTTTTTGGAAAACTGATTCTGTTAGGTTCGTATCTGTGATAATCAGGTATTGTGATGTACTTTTGCATTTGACACTTTTACATTTTAAAAAATAATCTAAGCTCCTTTCGCAGTTTATCACCAAGAGTATGCAAATGCAAAAGATGAATTAGTCTTTGTGACTTTGTTTCTTATTTGTGTGTATGACTAGTTGTGACCTTGCTTGAAAATCTTTTTAACAGGATATTGAACTTGGAAAGAAAATTTGTCATCATTTCTTTGATTGCGGAAATAATTAAGTAAGGTTGAAGAATGAATCAAAGCATTCATTTTGTAGGCTAAATGTGTTTATTATGTTAACTATTAAGATTGTTGCTGATTTCCAATAATGGGCTATTGATTAACTATAATGACATCCTCCATCACCTTCGACACATCTTTTTGTGAGCTGGTTTGCCCTATAACTTCTGGAATCATAGTTCAATATTTTATGAGTTACAAGAATATTTCTGGAGGGAATATGAAATTCAGGATTTTTCTGTATGGAAAGCACACAACATTTTTTCTGACATTTCTGACATATCTAAGTGACAAGATTTCTCCAAACAGACGTAGCATATAATAGCATGCAATATACTTTCACATTGCTTGGACAAGGGATCTCTATGTAATATGATTCTAAGTGGCTAGTTGCACAGACTTTTCTCTTTGTACAAATTGAGTAAAATGAGATCCTTTTAATCATTTGCTTTAGAATAAGTCTCCTTCCTTCGAGGAATAATAGGGGTTTTTATAAATTGATTATATTTGTCTTTTTTGACAACAGGAACACTCCACCGAGCTAGCCTTTTTTTTTTTTTTTATAAATTTATTTATGTGTTTATTTATTGGCTGCGTTGGATCTTCGTTGCTGTGCGCGGGCTTTCTCTAGTTGCGGCGAGCGGGGGCTACTCTTTGTTGCAGTGTGCGGGCTTCTCATTGCGGTAGCTTCTCTTTGTTGCGGAGCACGGGCTCTAGGCACGCAGGCTGCAGTAGTTGTGGCACGCGGGCTCTAGAGCGTAGGGTCAGTAGTTGTGGCACACGGGCTTAGTTGCTCCGCGGCATGTGGGATCTTCCCAGACCAGGGCTCGAACCAGTGTCTCCTGCATTGGCAGGCGGATTCTTAACCACTGCGCCACCGGGGAAGTCCCTGAGCTAGCCTTTTCTGTTGTTTTTCAGTCTTTTGTAAATCTAAGTTGTGTGAGTTATATGTTTGTTTTGTTTTGAAGAGTAAGGATTTATCAGCTTGAGCTTGTGTGTAGCTATAGTTTCATTCACTCATTCATCTATTAATTCAACAAATATTTATTGAACACTTAATCTATAGGTAGGCACCATAGGTAACTTAATGGAATACAAAGCCATATATTGCAGAGTTCCTGCTCTTCAGAAGTTTAGCACTTGGTTGGGGAGGGAAGATGCACAACCAATGAACCACCAAGTTCTGCCAATTCTACCCCCTTAACATTTCTTGAATCTTTCCACTTCCTGCTATCCTCAAGGCTGCTAGATTAGTTCAGGCCATCATCAGCTCTTCCTTGGTCTTCTGCAATAGTCACTCTAACATATCTCCTCATCCCCAGTCTTCCTTCCTTCAAATCTATTCTTTACAAGGTTCTTTCTAAAACGCTAATCTAATTTCTCCTGTCGCTGCTGGTTAGCTCAGTTGGTTAGAGCGTGGTGCTGATAACGCCAAGGTCACGGGTTCGATCCCTGTACTGGCCACGGGCGCTTTTACTCCTTACCACCCAAGGTGGTTGCACGTCTCTAGCTGAGACTTGGAAGGCTCAGGTTACTTAAAGAAAAAAAAAAAAAATCAACACGTCTAATTACTCATTTTCCTAAAACCCCTTAATGACTCACTATTGTCCTCAGGATGAAGTCCAAATTATCAAACTGGCTGCATCTGTCCTTGCTTCTCTCTTTTGTCCCATCTCTAGCCATTCATCTTCTTCAACTGCATTTTCCAAACATTCTGAATTCCTTCCAGTGTCCCTAATGCACCATGCTTGTCTTCCCTCATGTTGTTCTCCCTGCTAGGAATGTCATCTGTAGATGTGTGCTCATTTATTCATATTCATTCAAAACTTTCATTATGGGTGTCTCCGTGTCAGCCCTGTACACCATCCTGAAATTTCCCATTATGGTCAGGAGATGGATGTGTCAGTGGGCCGTTGCACTGTACTAGGTGAGTCCCAGGATGGATGTAGGCACAGGAACTGTGGGGGTCATGGATGAACCCAAGTCCAGGGAATAAGTGAAGTCACCAGAAGGAGGAAGCGGGTGAAGAGCCGTCTAGACTTAGGGAGCAGCATGAGTAAAGGCCCAGAGCTGAGAGACTGTTGTTCTGGGAAATGGCAATCAGTGTGGCCAGAGTGGACCGTGTGCAAGCCTCAGAGCACAAGCAGGACTGGGGGAGGCAAGGTCCAGTCACCAAGGGCCTTGCCTGATGTGCTAGGGAGTTGGGGTTTCTTTTCTTGTGAGGTAAAGGGTAGACACTGAAGGATTTTTAAATTTTTTAAATTTTTATTTTAAAAAATATTTATTTATTTGGCTGCGTAGGGTCTTAATTGAGGTGCATGGGCAGAGTAGTTGCGGAGCCCAGACTTAGTTGCCCCGCGGCATGTGGGATCTTAGTTCCCTGACCAGGGATCGAACCCGTGTCCCCTGCATTGGAAGGCAGATTCTTAACCACTGGACCACCAGGGAAGTCCCTGAAGGATTTTTTTAAAATTGGAAGGGAGGGAATGGGGAGCTAGAGAGGAGAAGGAAGAGTGGCATGGTCACATTTATTTTTTCAAATCAACACGCTGGCAGCATTGCTTGAAAAAGTGACAGTTTGTCACAAATTGTCTAAATAAGCAAACAGTCCTGAATTGAAAAAAAAAAAAAAAATCACCTGAAAAATTTCAGGGCCACCTTATGAAGCTGGGGCAATTGACTAACATAACAAAGTTTAAATTGCATGAGTGGAAACTAGTTTAAATTTCTCATACTTTAATAGATGCAAGATTATGAATCTTTGAGGGCAGGGCCTCTACCTGACTTGTTTTCACCATATCCTCACCACCTATAGCAAATCTACCATGCAGTAAATTATCAATAAATACTTTTGACCAAGTGACTCTGAAATGTCTTCAAAGACTTTCTCTAAGATCGTTCAATGAAAATAGATCCCTGGTATGAAAAAAAAAAAAAAAGCCAACCATGCAACTAAATTAACCCCTACTTGTTAAGGATAATTTGTTCAAATTTATGAAACGATGTGTGATTACATAGAGTCTATTGTAGACCCAATTATAGGAAAAATCACATCTGAAGAAAACATTTTCATCATTAGGTCTTTTTCTGTCCAGGGAAGTGAAAGGTTTTTCTCATCATTGTATTCCCAGCCCCAGCACAGTATGTATCCCACGACAGGGACTCAAAATATTAGCTAAATGAATGAATGTCTGAACAAGTATAGGGAATGCTTCCTTAAGACACATATATTCATAAAATCCCTAATAAACTTTTTTTTTCTGCCCTTCTCTTTATCAGTTTTAATCTCTAAGAAGAAAGGAACACACAGAAGTTAGGGATTATCTTTAGGCCAGAAAGGACTTTAGGAACCTTTTAGCAGTTGGAATACTTCACAGACAGTGAAGAGCTCTGCCTGTCCATTACGGGTAGAATGGGGAGGAGAATTCAGCTCTCCTGATTCCAGACATTTTTCACCGTCCCATTTTGCAGTTCCAATTTTTTAAAAATGCGGCAACATTTATAAAACTATTGATTGATCCTGTGAAACTCACTTTTTTGGTGCCGCTCAAACCTGTCTCTCTCCATTGCAGCTACTAGAAAGCCACGTATCTCCTGCAGGAGCAGAATTTGCAATATAGATGTGGAATTTATAAATGAAGGTGTTTTTGTCCCTCAGGCAAACCGCATATGTTTTCCTCTATGCCAGTTATTTCCACAGTATAAATTGTTGGGCTACAGTCTTCAACAACCAAGGAAGTTTATGTTGTTCACAAGACCTCGGGGATTTCATGTTCGCTGGAGCAAATAGAAGCAAATTCTCTCATGCCCTCCTACCAAGAATTTCATGATGACGTTCTGCCGGTTGCCTTCTCAGATCTGCATGTGATTCTCCTTCCCTCTCTAGATTCCAGGATGAAGCCCCATTTACTCTGTCCTCCCTCATTGGGTCCCCTTTCTGTCCCTTTAGGTCCCCTTGGTGGACCTCTTTTCTTCCCTTCGTCACCCTGATCTTCGTCACCCTGATCTTATAAGAAGTATGTCTGCAGATCTCTCACTCCCACTAAAGCTTAAATGCCTGAAACCACTCTCCCCACTCTCCCCACCCCACCCCATTCATTTGTGAGAAAAACTAGAAGGGAGAAATAACACCTGCCAGTTCTACGTCTCTAAGGGCAGGGACTAGAAGACAATTCTTCTAGGAGCCCCCGTGCTGGCCTTCGGGCTGCCTGCTGTCCTTTGGGTCCTCTCTGGAGAGGCCTCGGTGGAAAGGGAAGGAAAGGCCTGTCTTCTCCTCTTAGTCCCTGTCTATGGAAGAGCACTCGCATCTCCTGCCTTGAGGATGCAGCCAGAGGGCCCAGGTGATCCGGCTCTTTAACAGGAATAATAGGAGGCTGGGAGCGAAACAGGCTATAGTCCACATTGTCAGTAAGGTGTAGGGGAGAGGTTAGCTCCTGATGGAAAGATGATCAGGAGCTGTGTGAACTTCCAATGGCCCCTTGTTTTTCTCTCATTGGCTTACTTAGTTCAAGGACTCAGTTTTGTTTTTATATTTTTCTCTAGCATTGGAGCTGATGCTACTATAAGACAAGACTGGACAAATTCTCCTGAAACAACTGAGTGACAAGCTCCATTGACTTGCCTCTAGTTTTTTCTAGCTGTACCAGTGGAAGCATGGACTCCTCAGAAAACTGAGGCCCTTTTGGACCACCGTGGATTTTGAAAATGCTATAATAGGTGCAGGGCCTTAGGGGCTCTCCAAAACCCTGACTAATCTGGTATAGCACGAATTTCTTGGTCTCCTGGCCCACTCTCTTTCTGATCAGAAAACTGAAACCTTTGCTTGAAATAGGAAGATTTGTATCCTAGTGTTATAAGAAGCAGCTCGAACTGGGAATTCTCCGGTGGTCCAGCGGTTAGGACTCGGCCCTGGTCGGGGAACTAGGATCCTGCAAGCCAGGCGGCACAGCCAAAAAAAAAAAAAAGCAGCTAAAACTGTTTACACCCATGTCATTCATAAGTCCCTCTCTTCCTTCTCCATAGTTTCCTTGGGTTGAGTCTCTTGGTTTATTATCAAGAAGATGCTTCTGCCACCTGGGTAATTAAATCTGTGATCTTTACTGTCTCCTACCTCATTGCCTCTGAAGGACAACCCGGCACTCTTTTCTATTTCCTCAGTCTGGCAAGGCTGGGGGCTTATTTTGACTCAGCCTCCTGGATGGCATAAGGTTCCTGCTAAGCCTGCACCTCCCAGCCTTCGACTGCACACCCCTAACAACTCCGCCAGCTGCTGCGGTGGTCCCCTTGTTCCAGCTTTGCCACCCTGCTTCAGCCTCCACTTCATGCACCTTTGTTCATTTTATTTGTTCACCCTGTGCTCGCCTTGTCTTCCCAAATCCACGGCAAAACCCTTGTTGGGGAATCCAACTGTTACCCAGTAAAGAAAGAAGTGTTGCTTGTGATGGTGCAAACGCAATCTGGAAAGAAAAGCTTTCGTCATGCATTAGTGATGAGCACAGAATTTTTTTTTTTTTTTTTTTGGCTGCGCTGGGTCTTAGTTGCAGCACGCGGGATCTTCGTTGCCTCATGCGGGATCTTTAGTTGCAGCATGTGAACTCTTAGTTGCGGCATGTGGGATCTAGTTCCCTGACCAGGGAGTGAACCCGGGCCACCTGCATTGGGAGCGCGGAGTCTAAGCCACCGGACCAACAGGGAAGTCCTGAGCACAGAAATTATATTTAGGTTCTACACAAAACCTATAGATGAATTAACAGGCAAACTACTTTCAATGTGTCCTTTGGTATAATTTGACTTATGTAGGAAAGACAAATATTTTCAAATACTTCAGTTTTCATGGATCTCAGAATAGGTTAAAAACTTTTAAATATTAAAACACATTAAAATATTTTTTACAAAGTGTGTTCAGTAGGCTGGATCTCTACAGGCAAAAAAAAAAGTGAGAAATAATTATCTGGATAAATCAGGAAAAAATTATTTTAGTTTGAATTTATACTGTGGTACATTTTCTGTGTTCATGGTGTTATGGCACAACCCAAATTTCACTGTATATAAAGATTTTTAAATTTTGCTTTTTATTTTCTTAAACATTCAAACATTTAGAAATTTGAATTTCCTTTGGCCTTATTTCTAACATTTATGACTGCCTACATATACAAAGCAACTGGCAAATAGCAGATACTGATAAATTGTCAATTTACCAAGGAATTTCCTTTCTCTCTTTTTTTTTATTGAAGTATAGTTGATTTACAATGTTGTGTTAGTTTCTGGTGTACAGCAAAGTGGTTCAGTTTTGTATATATATATATTCTTTTTCAGATTCTTTTCCATTATAGTTTATTATAAGATATTGAATATAGTTCCCTGTGCTATCCAGTAAATCCTGTTGTTTATCTATTTTATATAGTAGTTTGTATCTGCTAATCCCCAAATCCTAATTTATTTCTCCCCCCCCACCTTTGGTAAACATAAGTTTGTTTTCTATGTCTGCGAGTCTGTCTCTGTTTTGTAAATAAGTTCATTTGTATTATTTTTGTAGATTCCACATATAAATGATATCACATGATATTTGTCTTTCTCCCTCTTACTTCCCTTAGTATGATGATCTCTAGGTCCATCTTTGTTGCTACAAATGGCGTTATTTCGTTCTTTTTTATGGCTGATTAATATTCCATTGTATAAATGTACCACATCTTCTTTACCCATTCATCTGTTGATGGACATTTAAGTTGCTTCCATGTCTTGGCTATTGTAAATAGTGCTGCTATGAACATTGAGGTATCTTTTCAAATTAGAGTTTTCTCCAGATATATGCCCAGGAGTGGGATTGCTGGATCATATGGTAACTCTGTTTTTAGCTTTTTAAGGAACCTCCATACTGTTTTCCATAGTGGCTGCACCAATTTACATTCCTGCCAATAGTGTAGGAGGGTCCTACCAGGGAATTTTCTTATAAACTACTACTACTATTTGATTTCCAGTAAATTACTTTATCCAACTAGAAAAAATAGTAAGTGTGCCTAATATATAGCTGACTCTCAGTAAACAAATTGATGCATTAAGAAAAAAAAAAGAAAAAACAGTAAATGTCCAAGTGTCAGAGCATTGTAATGAAGCCCCTTTGCAACCTCCAAATGTATTATGGAGGTGTTTTTTTTTTTTTTTAAATTGTTTTGAGTGAGAAGAGAATTTTCATTGGACATTTTCCATTCCATGAATCCCCTCCCCCTTTTCCTTTTTTTTCTCTCCAATTTTCTCAAAGTGTAAAGAACGAGGGAGTGGAGGAATGAATGTCTGTATATGCAAACAAAATATACTTTATATTTCCGTGCAATACAACAATTAGTATAAAAGGAACTGGTAGAGAAGGATATTATGATCTCATGCTTATACATATGTATCATTTTCCACATTTCTTAGATAAATGGCATAAGCCTCATCTATAGAGGATTAGAATTACTGAAATTATGACTATAATGGCCCATATAGTTCTGTAACATTTTTCACTTCATTTTCCAAGTGAAAAGTGGTTCAAATATTATTCATTTGAAAACCTTCAGATTCTAGCTACATTACAAATAAAGAGTTGTATTGGCAAATCATGCTAGACTGTTCTTAAGAAAAGATTCCATGAATTGTGACAATTTTCAAAATGCCTGAGCAAATGTACCTGTTATTGAAATAAATTTAGAATGGTTAAATAAGTAAATAAATAACTTACAGGATTTTTAAAATTTTTATTGAAGTATAATTGATTTACAATGTTGTGTAGGATTTATACTAACTCTTTTTCTATGGGAATTTGACCATAGATCTAAAATAAATTTTAAGAGAATTTGAAAGTTTCTAAGTTAGTCAAATTAGAATCAAGTTTTTTTTGTTTGTTTTGTTTTTGTTTTTTGTTTTTGTTTTTTTTTAAGATCCCATTACATCTACATGTTCCAGTCCTTCCAGGTAATAGTATTTCTCTTTCTTTTCTTTCTTACAAGGTTTTGAAATTTACATCCAAATGGAAAGGAATAAGAACCTCTTTTGGTTCTTATTCTTCTAGGAAATAAGAAGAAATTTCATACTTCATTCACTCTTTTTTTTTTAATCAGGGTATCCTTGTATACTTTTCACTTTATTTTCAAATATCTTAACTTTCTGTGTTCACTTTCCCATCTTAAAATGGCAATAGTAATAGTTCCTACCTCACTGGGTTATTGTGAAAATTAAATGAATAAATATCATGAAGTGCTTAGTAAAGTTCCTGGACATAGTAAGTGCTCAATAGATGTTAGCCATCATTATACCTGCTGTTTTTTTGTTTTGTTTTGTTTTTATGTGTAGTTGATTTACAATTTTTTTTTTTTTTGGCCAAACCACGTGGCATGCATGATCTTAGTTCCCCGACCAGGGATCAAACCCATGCCCCCTGCAGTGGAAGCACAAAGTCTAAACCACTGGACCGCCAGGGAAGGCCATGATTTACAATATTGTGTTAGTTTCAGGTGTATAGCAAAGAGATTCAGTTATATATTTTTTTTTCAGACTTTTTTCCATTATAGGATATTAGAAGATATCGAATATAGTTCCCTGTGCTATACAGTAAATCCTTGCTGTTTATCTATTTTATATATAGTAGTATGTATCTGTTAACCCCATACTCCTAATTTATCTCTCACCACCCCTTTTCCCCTTTGGTAATGATGAGTTTGTTTTCTATGTCTGTGAGTCTGTTTCTGTTTTGTAAAGAAGTTCATTTCTACTTTTTTTAAGATTCCATGTGTAAGTGGTCATATAACATTTGTCTTTGTCTGACTTACTTCACTTAGTGTTATAATCTCTAGGTCCATCCATGTTGCTGCAAATGGCAATATTTCATTCTTTTTTATGGCTGAGTAGTATTCCATTGTATATATGTACCACATCTTCTTTATTCATTCATGTCGATGGACACTTAGGTTGCTTCCATGTCTTATTAGCAGTTATTGTAAATAGTGCTGCTATGAACATTGGGGTGCATATATCTTTTCGAATTAGAGTTTTTGTCTTTTCCAGATATATGCCCAGGAGTGAGATTGCAGGATCATATGGCAACTCTATTTTTAGTTTTTTAAGGAGCCTCCATACTGTTCTCCATAGGGGCTGCTCCAAGTCACATTCCCATCAACATTATAGGAGGGTTCCCATTTCTCCACACCCTCTCCAGCATTTATTATTTGTAGAATTTTCAATGATAGTCATTCTGACCATATGAGGTTATACTTGCTGTTCTTATTATTACTTTCCCCTTCTGATCTATTTGGGTTTATGATCTCTCAGGTGTTTAATTCTGACATTCTCAAGTATATAGACATCAGCTTGAAATGGTTTAAAAATATTACCACCTCACACTTGAGGTACTGAGATTTTTCTACTAACATTTATGAGGCTAATTTGATCTCCTCAGAGAAGAATTTCTTCTGCTCTAGAAATACACTTTAAAGCTTTGACCAGGAGGAAAGAATCGCAAAATACAGAGTACCCAAAAATAACGTATTTTTTATGAGCTGAGTAAAAACGTGCAAATACCATGCCCCAGACATTATTTTTTGGGACTTCTCAGTACAAATTCTTAAGGAATCCCTGTCCCCATCCCACTCCAAAAGACAGTACAGTGGCATAATCCAGTGCCTTGTTACTCAAACCAGGGACTCAGCATCAGCATCTCCAGGAAGTTTGTTAGAAAAGGAATTTCAGGACCTGGCCCAGACCTACTGAATCATAATCTGTATTTCAAAAGGCACCCCAGGCAATTCATGTATACAGTGAAGTTTGAGAAAGACTGATGTAGTTGAGGTTCAGCTTTTTTTTTTTTCCTTTACTAGGCCAGGATAACTTCAAATATTTTATACCTAGATCACGGTTTCTCAACCTCTGGACTGTTGATATTTGGGGCTGAATAATTCTTTGTTGTGGGGATCTGTCCCGTGCATTGCAGGATGTTTAGCAGCATCCCTGGCCGCCACCCACTAGATGCTAGTAGCTCCCCAACCAACAACGCCTTCGTGTTATTATTATTATTATTACCTACACCTTCTGCTCTACCTGGACTTATAATGTGCTCTGTTTGGTTCTGACATTGGCTAACAATGTTTTTTTGGTGAGACAATGTTTGATTGCTAAATGTCTCCTTGGGGATTAAATTGCCCGCATTGAGAACCACAGAAATAGATCCACTAACTTTGCTATGTTCTTCTTTCCTTCTAAAGTCAGAGTATGTGATAGATCACTTTTTACTGTTGTTAGAATCTATTTTCAGTTTATTATAGGACAATAAGTTTTGAAACTTACTTTTGATAAAATGTTATCAAAATTTGATAATATATTACTATTCTTATCTGCTTTTTAAGTTTTCTGCTTCTGATCAGACAACTAAAGCACCAGGCAGGCAGAAAGATGCAGAGCAAAATGTCAGATAGACCTCCTAAGTGGTGAGAATTAAAGGAAGGAAAGTGGACCTAGTTTGGAGTGGCATCTAGTAGCTTTTCTCCTTTTGTTCAGAGTCTTAAGAGTCACAGAATTTCACATCTGGTAACATCTTCTCGTCAACATTAATTTCCAGGACTTTGTTCGATTACAAAAGCCAAAAGAGATTAATTCATGAATTCAACAAATATTTCTTAAGCACAACTAAGAACTTGGCACAAAGCCCCTGCCTTTAAGGATAGATGATAGGAAATTGAGATCCTAATTCAGCCCCATTCTCCTCGACCTGTGTCTCCTGAAGCCCATCTCAGAAAATGGAAACTACACCTTTCCAGTCACTGAAGCCAAAATCCATGGAGTCATCCTCAAATCCTCTCTCTCACACATCCCATCCAGTGGAAGTTCTTTTGACTCTACTTTCAAAATATATTTTGACTTTGAATACTTCCATGACTACCACTCTGGTCCAAGCCCCAATCTATCCCTGGATGAATGCAGTCTCCTAATCTCCGTTTTTCTACTCTTGCTCCCCAGCCTAATCTTATCATAGCATCTAGATTGATCCTGTTAAAATTTGAAGTCAGGTCAAGTCATCACATCTATATTCAAACACTTGGTTGGCTCCCAGTCTCACTGAGAAAACAAGTCAAAGCATTTACAACAGCCTAGAGTAAGGCCCTACATCATCTGGCCCCTTTGTTGCTTTAACTGACTTCCATGGTATAAATACTCCCTTTATGGCCAATTTCAAGCCACCAATGTGATGTCACAAATCATGGAGTTGTGAAGGTATTCGCAGTAGCACATCATTATATGGTATTTCCATCATGCAAATACCGTTGCTGTAAATAATCTCAAGAGCATAGATAATAGTAAAATGAAATAACTTAATTAGGAAGTGATAAATTTTGAGTATTTATTACCTTTGTTTTAATATAATTTATTTACTTAATAGTAAGTTTATATAATTTAATTTTTTAATAATGGCTGTGTTTGACAACCAGCTTACAAAATTCTTGAAAATTTCACAGTTGGCTCCCAGGAGTCAGTTGAACTGGCTCTAATACACCAGTGTTAGAGCACCAAACATGCACCTGCCTCAGGGCCTTTATTTTTTCATCTGCCTGGAAAGCTCTTCTCCCAAATGCTTGCAAGGACTCCCTCCTTCATTTCTTTCAGGTCTTTTATTGAATATTACGTTCTAGGTATCACCTTCCTCAGCCACCGTGTCTAAAATTGTACCATCCCGATTCCCTATTCCAACAACCAGATTCATTTTTAACCTTAGCACTTATCACTATACAACATACCATTTCTCTGACTTGTTATTTACTCCCAGTGTCCTCCATTAGACTCAAAGCTCAATAAAGTAGAGATTTTTGTCGGATTTGCGCCCTCTCAAACTCTAGCACTTAGATCTGTGACCAACAATTACTGGGCTCTCAATAAAATATTTGTTGAATGAATGGATCAGCATCACCTCTTCATTTCCTTTATTTTACTTCCTGTTCTGATTCTAATTGCCTAATAGTTAATGGTATGTTATATGTGAAAGAAATGGCATCTTTCCAACCCACATCTTTCCAAAGAAAAGGCATCTTACCTTCCCTGTTTCTTTGTTTATTTATTTGTTTTTACTTCTTATTTATGCAGACCCCAAACCCCAGCTCATTATTTTATTTTCGGCTTAGAAATACTTCAGCAAAAACAACTCTGTGGCTTCCCTTGTCCTGCCTGAGAATGATCCTAGTGAAGTGATACTTCATATCTCACTTCTATGTAAGAGAGTCTGGGACCCATTGTTGAAAATTACCTTATAGAACTGTATAAATTTCTCAGACTGTCAAACTATAACTCCGAGACTTAGCAGCCTTCTCAGATGCTTTTTTGCTATGTTCCCCAAAAGGCAGCAGCTCACTTTCACACAATTGCTGATTCTGCTTCTGAATGATCTGAGGTGTCACAGACTCCATATAGATTATTCACTGAGGTCTCAGACACATAGGGAGTTTAGCTCCACAGACACAATATTCATGATTTTCCATAAATATTCTCAACACTGTAAATTGGGTTTGATAGGAATAGGGTTGCAAACTGGACTATGCCCCCAGGGCAGTTTTTTCTTGAAAAGAGTATCTCTTCTCTCCCACCTCCATGCTTCACCACCATACACAATTGTACTATTGTCCAAGTTACACTAGTAATGTTTTTGAAATCCAAGGATGTGATGTGATGTATTGTTTTATGAAGTATTCTTAAAGCAAATAGAGAAACAATTTCCTTATAAGATATTTACAAAGAAATATTTCTCCCAGTGCTTCCTTTCAGGTCTTACTAAGTCACAAACGTGCCCTAAAGATTCATTGGAAGAAAAATCCCATGGAATTGTGAATTTGTGCCCAATACATGAATACACCCAGTGAGTCAGACTCATGGTATTTTCAGCCTAAGTGCCCGTTTCTTATGACTGGTAGGAAGAAGTGCATATTGGAAGGTCATTGTTATATCTCTGAGGTCAAAGTGATATCAATTTTCTCAAAAAGAGTGAAATGACCAATTCCATTATTAAGATAATATAGTTAATTCATACCTTTCTTCAAATATTTTTTACTACATTATATGGGTATTTAATCTTATAATTTGTGTATTCCTTGAAGAGCTCACAGTCAGTAGAGACTGTCTTCAGAGGCAAAAGATCAAATTAAAATGCAAAGATTTGACTCTGGTGTGACCTTAATAGCAAATATCTATGGTTTGATAGGGAATAAACAGGTAGTGTTCACATGTTGTGGTGGGTGTGAAAATTGACACAATCATTTTAGGGGACACTTGGGCAGTTCCTATCACAATAACAAATATACATGGCCTTTGACACAGTAGTTCCACATTTAGGATATGAACCTAGAGATATATTCACATTTGTGCCCAAAGATAAATGTACAGGGATATTCACTGAAGCATTATTTTTAAGAGAGAAAACCAGAAATAGCCTAACTGTCCTCAATAGGGGACTGGATGAGTAATTTATAGTACTGAGAAGATGGGGAAGACAATGGAGCTGTCAATAAGGATGAAGTGGATTTATACATTCTGACCTGTTAAGTAAAAAACGAGCCACCAAATAATATGTATAGTATGTCATATATGCTGAACAAAACATAAAGCAAGTATATTTGTAAATGCATAGAAAATATCTCAAAACATACATATCACACCCTTAATGATGATTATCCCAGAGCAGAAAAAAGAACTGGGGGCTCGGGGGGAGGACATATGAAGAGGACTTTTATTTTTTACCATAGATACTTCATTCTCTATTGTTTGAGTTGTTAACCACGATCATGTATTACTTTTTAAATTAAAAAAAATTTTAATAGAAATAAGTAACAAGTAGTAAAAAGGAATTTATGAGTTTCTGTTTCTCTTTTTTCTGATGAATGTTGTTTTGTGAGACAATGTGAACTAGTAAAAAGAACACAAACATGGGTTCTAAGTTGACTCAGCTCCTGTGGGGTGGTGTGTACCTGTGTGTATGTGTAAGTATGCGTGATAGAGGGTGCGGGGAAGCAAGAGTGGGACCAGGAAAAGAGTAACTACCTCACAGGGTTGCTATAAGAATTCAGTGAAATACTGTACAGAAAGGTCTCTAACAGCCTGCTAGATAGCAGGCAGGCACTCAATACAGTTTACTTACATTTCCTTATTCATATCCCACTCCAAGGTTTGAAGTCTGTTTGATTCCAACAAATGAAGGCAATGAGAAAAGGATTAGAAATATGTCAAACCTGTGTTCTGAATTTGATTCTGAAAATACAGTGATCAAACATAATTATCTGCTCCTGTCACTTCTTTTTGCACTTTTTGGCTAACTCTAGGCAAAAACAATGGGCTAAATATTTACATCTGATTCACTATGGTCTGACAGATAAGACCTCCTAAGGGATATGATTTAAAGATGACATGAAAAGAGCCAAAGAAGGGGTCAGCAAACTGGGACAATTCGGACTTTACAATCCACAAAGTGCTTTATGAGTCGCACTGCTCCTTCTCATCTGCTTCACCCTTACATGGATGAGACAGGCATGGGTGATATCAGCCTCATTAAAATGGGTGACAAGGAAACTGAGGCCCAAAGAGGTGAAATGACTTGCCCAAGGTCACATTCTGAGCAGAGCCAGGTCTTATGCCCAGTTTGTATTCCTATTATTCTGCCATCTAAAAAAACCAGTGGCCTGTTTCAAGAGCTGAAAATGCGGAGGGAAAAACTTTTTAAAAAACAGGACAGCCCCACTTTTCCGGTAATAGAATGTAAGTATTCCAAATGATCAGTGTATATATCATATATATTATATATTTTGGTTTGATATTGTTCGGTTAGGCAATGAATAAAAATCTTAGGTCTGAAAGTAATCCAATATCATTTTGGTAAATCTATTGGAGGGTGAGGGAGTTATGCTTTGGTGTAAGCCTTTGTCCACTGTGAGTGAGGATTTGCTGAAGAAAATTGTGTTGATTTAATAAATCATTTATCAACCTCTTGGTGGCACAATGGGCCTACTAAACTTTGGTGGGCTGCTTGATGTTTCTTCAGCAAAGAACAATCAGTAAAGCTTACTTGGAGGGGCACTTGGGGACAAGAGAGGCAACCATATGAAGGGCCAAATGCGTGCGACTTTCAAAGAAAATACTATTTGGTGATGATGAAGTATGCGAAGGGCAGCTATGCTGAAAGGAAAAACCGAGGGTAGGGGAAGATCAAGGGCAGTTGGCATGTAAGCTCACCCAGAAAAAACAGACGATGTTAAACCAATTACAGGGATTATAGCGTCTTAATTTTTAGGAAGGATCGGTTGTTAAAGAAGCCAAATTCCACCGTAGGGAGAAACCGAGTTACAATTTGAAGGAGACTTGCCCAAGAACTAGCTAAGTATCTTTCCCATGTCTCCGAGAAAATCACGAGGCACCAAGAGTGCGCGCCCCACACCTCACCCCAACCTCTCAACATCTTGGCCCCAAACCCAGGCCTTTAAAATGGATTAGAGAGGTCCGGGGCCTACAATTAGTTGGCCTCCGTTGTGTTCTCTTCGCTTCTTTTTTCCATCCCACCCTTCCCCGATTAAAAAAACAATTCGCTGTGCCCTCCCTTTTAGTAGCGCAGCCCCCATCAGAGGGGCGGGTCCCGATCCTGGCAGGCTCAGGCCCCGCAGGTTGGCGGGAGCCGGCGGGGGCGGGCCAGCGCGGGTCCGGGAGAAGCCGAGCGAAAGCGGGCTACCGCGCGCCGCGCTCAAACTCGCGCCACCACCAGCTCACGAGCTGCACCCCACCCTCTCCGTCACCAAAGGCGCCCAGCCAATGAGCGGGCCGGAAAGGCCGGGCCTGCGGGCTAAGCACTGGGAGGGGGAGCGGCGGGAGGGGGCGGGAAGTCGAGGGCGGGCTACGTTTGATTGACAGCTCCTCAAACCAATCCTCCGCGCGGCTTCTCTTCGCTCTCCTCTCTGCAGGGCTCAGCTCTTCGTCCCACCTCCTCCTCCTCCACCCTCCTCCTAGCTCCTTTGCGACCCGCCCCTCTTCCCCTCCCCCACTCTGCGGGCAAATCGCTGCTGGAAAGAGGCGGGGGACGAAGCGGCGGGCTTGTGTGGAGCCTTGAGGTGGGATTGACGGGCGATCTAGCCAATAGAAGGTAGGCTGATGGCGCGGCTGTGGCTGGAACCGGCCAATGGGCGAGCGGGCTGGGGGCGGAGGCCCAGGTTCCAAACGCTCCGCGGCGCCATGGGCTGAAAACTCAACCGAGATGGAATCTCCCAGTCTGAACCGGTTTCAACCGGTTCCGAGTTTGAGGCACTAGGAGGAGGGGGAGAAGCGGCTGCAGCGGCCGCGGCAGGAGCAGCGGGAGCTACAGCATCAGCAAGAGCAACAGTAGCTACAGCCCCGGCGGCGGTGCCTGTTCCAGTCTTTGCTGCTGCAGTCCGTGCAACCACCCAGAGGGGGAGGGGGGAACCACCAGTCGCTGAGGAGCAGGAGAAGGGGGGAAAGTTTAGGCGAGCCTGGGTGGGGGGGGCCCAGCGCCGGAGCCGCGTGAGAGAGGGAGCCGTATTTTGGTAGGGGGGAGTCGGACTGCAACTGGCAGCAGAGCGTCCCCCGGCCGTGTGGACTCTACAGCCCCTACTCCTGCCGCTCCTGCTGCCGCCTGTAGCTGGAGGGTCTCCCTGGGGCAGAATCTTTGGGACTTGACCCCGTTCCCCTCCCCCTTCCCTCACTCCCTAGCCAGGCGGGAGCATTTATTCCACAGATTAATTCCCCTTCTTTTTTGGGGGGGGGCGGGTGTGTGTATCGGGGGGAGGTGTCCCTGAAATAGTAAATATTGTTGAGCTTTTTTTGCCCTTATCCTCTTCGTTTTTTTAATTTCCTTTTTTAAGGTGGGAAAACTGTGAAACCCACCTTGATTTCCTCCCCTCTCCCCCCCCATCCTCCCTCGCCCTAATCCCCCGACAAGGAAGGAAGAAGCAGTTGGTTCAATCTCTGGGTAAGTCGACTGTGTCTTCGGGGTCGAGGGTCGGGCGGCCGGGCGGGAGAAGGCTGGCGTGGGGCGCGGCGGCGGCCGCGGGAGGCGAACCGGGGAGGCGGCGGCGGGCCCACAGCAGAGCCTGCGATTGAATGGAGCCGCTTCTGCCGCTGGGGGATGGAGGCGGGGAGGCTGCCGCGGGAGGGGAGCGCTTGCTGGGTCATTCGCGTGTGCGGGTAGCGGTCGAGGAAGGCAAGGAGCGTGATAGTGAAGTGGGGCCCGGCGCGGGGGTGGAAGGGCTTCCCCAGCCCCTTGGGTTGGGGAGAAGTTGGGGTGATTTCAGGAACATTTCTGTAAATTATTAGGAGTGGAAGTTTCCAGAAATATTTAGTGCAGCAGCATTGAAACGTCCGCCTGCATCACGTGGCCCCTCGGTGGAGAGCTTGGGATCGCGGGAGGGAGGGGCTCTTAAGTCCTTGCTCCTCCTGCAGGGAAACTCAGAATCTCTGGTTTTTTACAGAGTAGAATTAGAAGTAGGAAAGGTTAGTTGATTTTTCAGGGAACTGCAGATGAGGTTCCGTGCTGTAGTTTGTTTGGGGGGACTTGGGTGTGTAAAGTGATCGATTCATTTACTGCTGGCATTGTACAGTGGATAATACCCTGATTTCTTTCATTCCCATGTCTGAGTTTGGGGTGGGTGGGAGGAAGTGGTGTACTGGGGGAAGCATGAGAGATTTGCCCAGCCCGGACCTCCTCTGACCACGCAGAGGCCATGCTGCATAGAGAATGGGGCTGTGAACTTCAGGCGGCTGGTCTAAATGCCTTCTCCGAGTATGGGCGGGGTGAGTGCGTGCTCCAGTATGCTATAGTTAGAAGTGCTGCACATCGGTTCGGGTGGGAAGAGAGGGGAGGGCGGACCTTAGTGAGGTGTGTTTCTACTGAATGAAGCAGGCAATTGCCCACACAATCTAAAGTAGCAGTCTTTCTCCTTGCAGCGACTTGTTTTTTGAGCTGCTATCTAGTTACCATTAAGCAACGGTTATGATTTTCTGGTTTTTGGATGGGAGCTGGCAGTGTGTAGTTGCCTGCCTATTCAGTTTGAAGTGGCAGTGAAGGTATTTTGGTAGTCACTTGTAGAGTCACCACGTGGCTGGATAATACCTTATATTTGCTATACAGTGAGTGGAGTTTAGGATTGAGTGTCCCAAGGAGAAGGAAAAGCTTTTGTGGTTTCTTTCACCTCTCCCGCTGTGGCTGTTTGCTGTCTGCCTGATTGTGTATCTTAAGCGCGTGGGACACTGCTGTTAGTGGAAAGAATGTTTTGGAAGCTATTTGATTTGGGAGACTAAATGTGCTTGGCATTGACTAGAAAGCCGCCATTTCTGTACTACGTACGGTTCGAGAATAGGTAGGTCATTTCGAAGATAGCCGCTAGTTTTAAGGGTGGCATACCCTGCTGTATTTAATACAAGCTTCTATTCTAAACCTGATTTTTTTCCACAGGAATTTGTCTCATTTTTGTAAGGACAATGTGCTTGAAAATGAAACTTTTTAGAGTCACTTTATTCTTTCTCGTTTTGGCTATTAAATTATGATAGGACGAAATAGGATAAAAGTTCGTTCAATTTTTAACCCCCCCAATCGAAAACATTTGATATATAGATCTTGGTTCTTTGTGGACATGGCTTTTCAGCCTCAATTTTAAAGATTGTTCTGATCCTTTGAAATTGTATGGCACTTGAATGGGGTAAATTTACACTTCCATTTGTGAAATATATATTTTCTTTTTCATATTAGTATTTAGATCAAAGATTGTGTATGTCAGGTATTTTGCATTAAAAATACATTTAATAACTGCTGTAGAAATTTTTGAAATCTTATTAGTTTTTACTGTCAACAGTGGATGGACTTAAGAGGAATAAAAATCCTCGAACTCATAATTTCTCAGTTTTTACATTATATCTAACCTAACTGATCCTTCAGACTTTTACTTTGTTGTAACTGACATTATCGTTAAATAAAACATTTGACTTGAAATTGAAATTGCTGCCATTATTAACGTTTTTTAGCTGTTATAAAATAGACAAGAAATAACGCCTTTTTCCTAACAAGCTGCTTTGTCCAAACATAATGTAATCAAGTTAGCCACCCATTTCCTGATCTTGGAAGGTTAAGAGAGGGAGGAGTAGAGATGACCATCTGACCTTGTTGGGTCTAAGTACAGTAAACCAGGGGTACTTAACTCAAGGTTTCATGCATGGCTTTCATGGTGTCCTGAATCGTCTGTAATTGTATACAAAGTTGTGAATTTTTTTAATTGGGCAACAGCTGTCCTGTTCCTCTGATTGTGAAGCATCTTAACCCAAAAAAGTTTGAGGAGTGCTGATTTAGCCAGTCAGACTTAAGTGGCACTGGCTTTGAAGAAAAAGCAAAAGGAAAGATTTTTATAAGGCTGGGCAACAAGAATGTGCATGTGTGCCAGCACCTTGGAGTAGAATCCTCTTAAAGGGGTACCATTGCATATGAACCAGTAGGTTTTAGCCAGTACATTACTTGAGGTGAAGAAGCTCATTTTTCTGTTATGGTAGAATTTGGTCTTATTTGGAAAATGGCAAGATTTTACAGCTTTTTGTTTTGCCATTCAGTACCTGGAAATTAAAAAAAATCTTGTTTGACATATTACCATAGTTTTTTTTCTAGACCATATATTCAAGGAGCTTGTACGCTTGTAATTTAAATCTCCAAATTCATTCAGGGATGAAAGAAACAAATGTAGATGGTTTAATTGAGTGCAAAAGCTTAAATTCTGTAGAGGTTAAGGGTACCAGATTTGTTAGACTTGTTAGCTAATCATTGCTATATATAGGAAAACTTTTATACCACATTTAATTTTTAGCGTCTTCAATGTATCTTAAAAATTAAGGTAACATGAAATGAGGGAAAGTGAGCTTTTACTGAACTAGAAGACCCTACTTGGGGCGGGGGGCAGGGATCCATTTGAACTTCATCTGTATTTAAAATTTTCGAGATCCAGATTTTAAATTGTATCAGGTCTTAGGGCCATAAATTCTTTTTTTTTTTTTTTTTTTTTAGGGCCATAAATTCTTTAATAATCATTTTTAAAATGGGTTAGGGTAACTTTATATACATGTTAGTAGAAAGAACAGTATGATTTTTCTGGGGTCTAAAAATAAAGTGGACCCTAATGATTAATGCAGTTGTGGAGTACCTAAGTAACTTCAGCATTTATTTGCTTCTGCTATCTCAGTTGTTTAGGTAAAATCTCTGAAATACAAAGTAAAATATTTGTAAGAACATGGTTGAAGTAAAATAACTTGAGTAGAAACTTTTTGACAATATCAAAACTTCATAGGCGCCTTAAATTCTTTTTCTTTATTTTCAGTAATCTATGCCAGCAATTATGACAATGTTAGCAGACCATGCAGCTCGCCAGCTGCTTGATTTCAGCCAAAAACTGGATATCAACCTTTTAGACAACGTGGTGAATTGCTTATACCACGGAGAAGGAGCCCAGGTAAAGTAGCTGATCAAAACATTATTGCAGTGTAATAAAGTTGTTGAGTTTAGAATAAAATTTTAAATTACCACCTTTTTAAAAAGTATCCCATAGTTTGTATTAAATTGGAATTATATATGAATTTGGAGAGGTGGTCTGGAGAAAGAAATTGCATTATATTTTGAAATGGTTGATTAGTGGGATGTTTTGGAATATTATTATTATACTTGTTCTGTTCTTCAGCAGCCTTTACCCTATTTAATAAAAGATACAGCCCAATGTATTAAATGTTTCGTAGATATTAAAGGTTGTATGTCCCTTATATATTTAATGTATTTGGAGTTAATGAGTCTTCTGTTTTTGAAACATTTAAATTGCAGAAGTACTTCACAGATAAAACTTCTTTTAAATATCCCACAATACCAAGTATCTTTACATTATTTGAATTTTAGCACTTGTAAAAGTGATACTGTTAAAACAGGAAATTATCTTACACTTAATCTATGTTTTGATCAGTTTAAGGTTTGGGGATTTTTTTAAAAAAACAGGAATGTTTGTAAATTAAAAATTTTTTTTATGGTACAAGAAACTGGACAATCATGAATCTGCACCCTGCGGACCTAATAATGTAAAGTTTTAAACGAGTAAAAGTTTCTGTTCCTGGATTTAAAAAATCTTATAAGGTGACGTGACAGATATCTTACTAGTAAAATTTTTTTGCCAAAAAGTGCATTTCTGGTAGATAGTGTATCTTCAAGCTGTTAATTTATATTTGCATAGTTAAACCCTGGCTGCTTTCATACTTTTTAGAAACCTCTGAAAGGTGGATATAGTAGTATCTTTTATAGATAGTCCAAAAAAACATGATGTATAAATATTAGCAAGTGCATAAGTATTTCTATTCCCTTCTGAAATCTAACATTGGTTTCACTATAATAAAGAAAAAATTTAAAGGGAAAAAGGGCCATGAAAGTTGTATGAGTGGAAAAAATTACAGTGATTTTGTAAGCTTGTTAGTACAGTTTTATACTCCTAGGCGCTTTCGATCAGTGTTGTCTCCAAAAGCATTCCTGAAAAAGTATCCGTATTTACTACACATACCATACATTGAACATGGAGCTTTAAGCTCCATTTCATCCCAGCATGGATGTATGGAAAGCAGCTGCTTTTGGAAGAAAGTATGACAGTAAGGTTGAAATGCATGAAGTAAGGTTGGGCTCAACTTTGACTATATTAGAAGCATAAGTCTATAAGCCATTAGGAAGATTGGCATTTAATTTTATCACATCATTAAGCTGCCACTGCTCTTTAGTCTTCGTTTTTAACCTGGTTCACAGCATCTAAAAGTATGATGACTAAATAGACCAGTGTTCTAGGCTTATAACAGAAGTAATTATGAAGACTATGTTGTAATACTGCTTTAGTAATGTTTCACAGTGTCGAGATTTCATGATTTGTTTTAAGTTTGACTTTTGAATAAAGACTAGATTTAGAAAAGTGTTTACAGATATTTTCCATTTATGAAGACAAAGTTAACTTTCCCAAAACTAAGAATTTTATGTCTAGTTAGATTTCTCATGGAACAAGTCAATTGCATAAAGAATAATGAGTAAGTTGGTATATTTGTTATAGATAAGGGAACAGGCTTAGAGCTTAAAGGCAGTTAAGAACCCCTTTTCTGAAAGTGATATCTTTACACTTCCTTGTTCAATTTTTTATATACCACTTCTTGGGGGTTTTATTTTGGATAAAAAGTTGAAGGTTGCAGTGGAAAACATGTTTTTAGTGTTAGATGTCTTAAATTTATTCCAGTAAGTTTTCTAGCCATTCCTCTAGAGTCTCATCTACAAAGTGTTACCTACCTTGCAAGAGACTGGAGGATTAGTGATGAGGTTTTGTAAAGCACCTGTTAGCGATGACTGCTGTTTAGGAGCCATTCTGTTTAAAGGGTACTTTGAAAGAATAATGAAGAAGATTTCACATATGTGATGTAAACTCATTGTTTTAAAATATGGTTTGGTGGGGAGTTTTTGTTTGGTTTTGGTCTGTCATAAAATATATACTTAAAATAGCAAGTAAAAATTATGCTAATTAAGCTTTCAAACTCACCTGTATGTAGCCTAACTTTTTTGAAAAGGATTACGTAACTTTGGAGAGGAAGGAATTATTAGAAGGGTGGCCTTTAATCTGTAGATAGAACTTTTGCCTAGATGGGTAGTATAGTAGAATAATTAGCACTGTAATATTACGACTACCTTCTGTTATAAACATTTTTCTATTTTTAGCCAAGTAGGACGCCAGGGAAACAAAAATGTTGGAGTTGGGTGTTTTCTCCAGTACTGTGTTAAGTGTCTTGAACTCTTTTATCTATTGCTTAGCAACTAAAATACTTTCACCATTCAGTTAGTAACACAGGGAGATGCCAGATTTTCTCTCTCTTTGGTTTCCCTTTGTGCCTTTTTTAACCCCTCCTGGGGTTTTAAGTTAATAAAAGAATATATTTTTTAAAAAAAGAAAAGGATATATTATGTAAGGACAGTGGGATTAAGACAAATTTAAAAAAGGACGCAAATACAAGCAATAACTTTAGAGAGTAAAATTACAACAACAAGGATGACTGAAAAGGAAGGAACGTGATTTATGGGGAGATTGAAATGAATGGTGATAGTGTGGGAACTATTCATTTATGTGTAGAATGCTCATCACTTCAAAAAACCTGATCAAGTTGTATCTTGACCAAATAACTTTTACTAGGCATGGATCTTTGATGTACCTTATCCTCTTAATATTTGTTACTATTTTATATGCAAGTCTCTATCTAGTTAGATATTCTCAGGAAGAGAATCAAAACACTGCTAAAATGGGCTTTGGCGGTAAATAATTCACATCACCATTCTTTCTACGTTTTGTTGGTTGGTTATTATATGATACAATTACAACCCTTTAAACAAATCAAATAAAAAATGTATAGTTGTATTTCAAGACTTCACACACTTGCTCTAATCCCAGGCCCTTAGGGTGGAACCCAGGCACCTTATTTTTCTTTCAAGTTCCAAAGTGTTTCTGGTCTTATTGTCAGGATACAGAACCATTACCTAATTTAGTGGGTGTGTATTTGTCAACTTTTTAAACAATAAGCAGTGTATAAAAGCCACAAGAGAAAAATGATTTTTTTTGTAAATTGGAATAAAAGCCAACTTAAAGATTATGAGGTGTCTGTGTCAGAGATGGTTTAAATAAGAATGCTTTTCTCCCCCCCTTTTGATGCTTCCTTGTTTATAACCCATAGAATCAAACACTTGATCAAGTAAATGATCTAACAGAAGGATAATTGCCAAATTTTAAAACCATAAAACTTTACTCTTTGGTTACAACATGTGATAGAAATAGGTAAAAGTTAATTAGGGAGGATCCAGTTGAGCTACAAAACAGCCTTTAAAGGTGAAAAAGATTAAGCGGTTGCTTCCTGAAAAAAATTAATAGACTTATCAGCCTTTGGTAAAATGTAGTGTTCATATCGTATGAAAAACTAACAGTTAAAATGAAGAAACTAGGTAATGTCAACATGGCTAGATCTTTAAAACTGTCAATTGTCAATCATATCTCAGTGAAGCCGAGGGAAAGAAACTATGTCAAATGGAAAGAGCAAACTGCAGAAGGATTTCTACAGTATACTATTTATATAAAATTTAGTAACCACACAACTATATTTATGAAATTCATACACATGCTATGAAGATACAGACAGGAAAAGACACCAAAGTCATGAAAGTGATTATCTCTAAAGAAGGAACAAAGGAAGGAAATGGCGCTGAAGAAAGGTACAAAGTTCCATAAGTTTTAGATCTTATGTTTAAAAGAAAAACAGACAAGTGCAGCAAAATCTTAACATTTGTTAATTCTAGATGGTTTCATAGGTTTAAATATTCTGGGTTTGCATATTAGAAATACAAAAGCAAAAAAAATTTTTCAAAATAAGCTAGGATTTAATATATGAAGTTAAAGGATTTTCAGAGACAAAGGTGTGTTTACAATAAACTGAAGATACTGCTTTAAAAGGGTCTTAATGTTTTATGTGTATCAACAGGTATTAGAGAGTTGTAGACTTACTTAGACCTAGCTTTTATCTGTCTCCCATGAAATATAATTTTATAGATAAAGTTTGTTAAAGATATCTTGGTGACTCTTATAAACCAGAGTATACCATTACATAACTTATCTAAGTAGATGTGAATTTTTATATGTTGCTTTTGGTTGATTGTGTGCTGAGAACCCCTTTATGTCGGAGTAGATAATTGATTGAATTTAAGTTCAGTTTTGAGAATACCAAATAAAGCAGATTAGGGGGAAAAAAAACTTTTCTGTTTCAAAAGAATGTACCCATTCTTAATTGAAGTTGATAATGGACACATTTTTATTTCCATAAGGACTAGTTTCTTGAGTATTTCTGAAAGTTGATAAAATCACTGTCATATTAGGATTTGTGCCTTAATACCATTCGAAAGAACAAGTTAGCTTAAAACTCTTTTTGTATACTATTTTAGCAAAGAATGGCTCAAGAAGTACTGACACATTTAAAGGAGCATCCTGATGCATGGACAAGAGTCGACACAATTTTGGAATTTTCACAGAATATGAACACGAAAGTAAGCAAGTGGTGGTTTTTAAATCCATTATTTCTTCTTTTCTTCCAGTCATAAACTTTGAGGAAGGTATCTCATTTTTAGTATTAGCATTTGTTATCTCAAATCATTTAATAATGTTAACTTATTTCAAAATTTAGTCTTAAACATAGAATTAATTCTTGCAAATAGTCCTAAGAATTATAAATGAAGTTTTGAAATTGGGACTAGTATGCAAGGTGGCTTTTTTTTTTTGTTGTTTGGGGGTTTTTTTGGTTTGTTTTTTTTTCTTTTTTCTTTTTAGAATATGTGTACAGATCTCAGCATAAATTCTGAATGTTATTCAGAGATGAAACATAACATCAGAGGAATTATTTTGGGCAAGTAATCAATATAACACAGGCTAGGCACCTCCAAAACCAAGTTGTGTGGGCAGCGTAAAACCCTACTCCATGGTACCAATGCTTTTAATGGGACAGCACTCAGTTTTTATTTGCAATTGAAAATGTTATCATTTGGGTCCTTTTTTCTTAAGTTTGAACAGAAGGGTTGATCAAAATGTGTTTTGACTGTTTAGGCTTGATGATTCACACTTCTCTTTAAACTGCCTTAAAGTAGTAAAATACCATGCATGGCATTCTGTTTAAATACACACAAGGTTTCCACTTGGTATGCATTGTGTTAAAACAGAAAGTAGCCATGTTCACCTCTGTTTCTGAAATCAGACTGTGTTAATTAACAGTTTTAAAATATTAACTAGTTTTGACATCTTATAAATTTTAGGGCAAAAATACAGTCCAGAACTTCCTCAAAGTGCTAACCTTAAGTAACATAACAGTGTTTGCCTGTTTGCTTGCCTGGTAAATTTTGCTTTTTATACTGACAGACATTACTAATGTTTAAGTTGATTTATCAACAGTATTTTTAAAAACTCAAATTTGTCTTGTGAAAAATGAGATGATTAGAGGAACAGAAAGAAAGCAACAGGTAAAGAATTCTTCCATTTACATAAATTACAAATGATTTGGTGCTAAATTTATGCACTATGACATTTGGCTTTTATGCAATCATTTTTTTTTTCTTTAAAGATGTTAACACTACCTGATATTAATCATAATGTTCCATTATGTTGATTGCTTGTAATAGGAAGAAAAGGGGTGTCTTCCTGTGCAACTGACACAGCTAGGCTTTGACGGCAGGCCTCCACAAGGTCTACCCTTTTGATTCCCTTTAACTGAATTCTGTTCATCAATTGTTTTTGTTTCATGGGCGGTGGGAGGGGAAAGGGGAATTCAATGCGTAAAATAAGTATTTCTAAGGGCTCAGTAGAAATTTCTACCATAGGGATCATTTCATGCATTTATTTTTTTCATTTAGTCTTTGCTGTTCTCTGTCCCTCATCTTCATAACTCAGCAGTGGATTTCTCAAGTCCTGAGGTGTAAAGCAGAAACTTAATACTTCAGAATGATATTTGGATTATTTATGTATATTTCCAAAGTAGTTATTTACCATTGGCCCTCAGATTTGGCTATCACTTCAGATTTTTTAATCAAAATACTCCTTTTCAAAGAAATGTGAATTCTCATCATGTGTAGAGTCTTAATGTCTAGGAGAGATTGGGTTTTAGGGTACTATGTTGGTGATCTGTGTATTCCTTTGAACTAATTAGTGAAAAGCTTTTATTGGGCTTCCTGCCTCAGACCTGTTTGCAGAAAGATGAAAAGATGAATTGTATCTTCAGCAAGCTTGTGCTACTTTTTTACAGTTGGAGAAAGGCCTAGAGGTTAGTAAATAGGTAATTTAGGTAATAGTATCAGATATAAAGGCAGAAGTAAATAAATGCAACAATGAAGGGGGGGATATCCTTCAATTAAAAAGGGTAGGCTGAAAATACATTGGCTAAATATGGTTATCATTAAGATTAGTACTTCTTAACTGGTGTATTTATGGTGGGTTTTGTGTCTTAGTTTCTTAAAGATCTTTGTAATTGGTTGAGAATTAGCAAGAGGGTATATACGCCATGTAGTAAGAAGTGCATTTGTTTTGACTTAGTAAAACTTCTGACACTCTGATTTCATGCCTTTAAAATTAATTTAAAGCAAGTTTAGGGCAGTATGTTTTTAAAAGTTAATTTAGAATTTTAGTCAATGAGAAACTTACCTTTTTTGTTTATTTACATTTGTCTGAAACTTAGATCTATAAAGAGAGGTAAATGAACAGGAAAGAAAGCTTCACCATTTACTGCTGATTATGAAACTTTTTAATGGCATCAAATTTATAATTTGTAATTTCAGAATTTTGCTTTGGCCTTGTTTTTATTTTTGAAGTCTTTTTAAGGAATGTTCTGCAAATGTAGGATTTGGGTTGAAATGGCAAATTTTTCCTAAAAAGTACGAAATGTTAAAAATGAAAGAAAACAGCAAAAACACTGTTTGAGCACAATGTAGTTTGGGACAGTCTATATTGTGCTTTGGATAAAGTGTGCATTCACATGATCCCTTTGGTTGAAATACTAATGCTCCTATTTTATTGTGTGATGACTAACCATTTTAAAGATGAACTCTTATTCTCAGCCAAAACTTGCAATCTGAGGTTATATATCTATATATGAATGAGTTTACCTTTCAGGTATTATAGCTGATTCTTCCCTAATTCAACCGGTTGAAGCATACCACAACAGTTTTGACCCTTTTCTTCCTCCTGTCTATCCACACTAATTGGTCATGGTAATGATTTTGGGTAGTAACTCCTCTAGCCTTGTAAATTGTTATAAATATTGTTGACTATTTAGAGTGAGTAATCAACAGGAGGGACAAAATGGCTTGAAAGTGGTATTTGTATTTATTAACTTTCTTACATTTTTAGTTATCATTTTTATAGTTGGAAGGAATACCTGAAAGGTAGATACAGATTGCAACATTCATTTGTGTATTATTTTGACTGTGCACAAAAGTTTATCTTTAAATTAGTAGAAATAGCAACTATAAGGGTGGGGTAAAAATTTAAAATTAAACCCATGGGCTGTCTTGCTGCTCCTTAAGTAACACACCAGTGATGTTTGTAAACACTTTCTGTAGAAAGTATCTGTGACAATACTTTAATACTTGGCCAAGAGCTTACAACTCCTAGAAGATGGTAGGAAGCTTGAGAGCATCCAAGCTGCTAAATTCTTAGGAGCCTGGTCGTGTTAAAGTACGTGAGCCTATAAGCAGTCATTTATGCTGTGAATTCGTATCTGGCTGCTACTTTTCCTTCTACAGACTAAGCCCATTTGGCTGCTAAGGGCTTTTTATTTGGTTCTTCCTCCTGGTGTGAGCATGTATAAACAGCAGGACGTTAAATAGAGTAGTAAACAATAAAGTGAGGAAAATGCATGAAAACTCAGTATATGGGCGAATAGATCCTTGTTTAATATATGTAATTAAACTTGGTAGCATAATGTTTTTGAAACTTTAGATGTAAATGTGTGAATGTCTGTCCATTTGTGAATCCTGGAAATTGCCAGTCTTACAGCAGTATATTCACATGCTTCTATTCTCCAATTTTCAGTATTATGGACTACAAATTTTGGAAAATGTGATAAAAACAAGGTGGAAGATTCTTCCAAGGAACCAATGTGAAGGTAGGAAAGTGTTTTTAAAGAATTGTAGATTCAGAATTTTATTATTCCTGGCATTTTTATTATAGTTGAGTATTGGACAGGAGGAATGTGTTGAATCTTTGGTAGTTTATTATGCTCTAATGGATTACTGCTTTCATCATGTTGCAAGGCAGGTTCTGTTTATATTTGGGGGGCAGGGGAAGAATAAGTTTATCTTTGGGGGAAAGCAGAAACCAGACTGGTCAAACTTTCTACAGTAAATATTGTGGTGAAAAATTTGTATCAACTTATAGTTAATCTGGACCATGTTTGAAATGAATGAAATTTGAATATGTGCTCTTATGTATTGTTTTAAATTCATCACACAGTAACAAGTAATGAGTACTGTAATACAAGGAATAACATATAAATATAACAGCAAAGGAAAAAACAAGTTTTAAAAATCAAGACTTTAGCTTTTTAAATTCTGGGCATACCTTATAAGAGGTTGGCTTCTAAAATAAGGAAAGATCAGAAAATGAAGATGTGGTGATGCCTGGTATTAATATTTTTACTTTTTCCTTTGTCACTACCTCAATAAAAGTAGTCATGGTTTAAGAAACATGGGGCAAAGTTAGTCTCTTGGAATTCTTTAATGCAGTTCCTTCCAGTTTTCACATACTGCCTTATTATCTACTTTGTTACTTGTTTAATCTCTGAAAAATAAAGAGAGAAGTCTGGATTTTAAAATGGGGTTATACTACTTTTGGTAGCGTTTTTTCCTATTAAATTATGTCCCCTTTCTTTGACTGTTGCTCTTTAAGATTTGTCTTTACCTGCTTTCTCATGTCATCTTTATGGTGGAATAGCGACCTAGATTTACTCAGTCTGACTTAAATCTTGACATCTTTCTAGCACGTTTAGAGGTCACTGGGACAATTTTTAATGGCAATATCCCTAATACACCATAAACTGTGAATTAAGAATGATAGTGTGGGAGGAAATAGTGCCACGCCCCCCCACCCCCGCAAAGAGGTTCCTGTTTCTTTAAATGTTTTTATTTTGGTTTGAAACCATTTTAGATCACATTCTGTGCCTTTCTCAGAAATTATTAAGTACAGTTTGACTCTGGCCCAAATAGATCCTTTGTACTTCATCACTACTTTTAGGGACCTTAGGTGCAGTCCTGGTTCCTTTACTACTGTTGTTTTATACTTGTGGTTTGAGCCTCAAATTTAACTTTGGCTGTGGCTTACCATACCAACAAAAAAGTGTGTGATATTTTACTTCAGTGCCATTTTACTATAATAAGTCCCTCTTTAATTTCTAAACACATAGACCTCTGCTTCTTATTACATAAGGATTGTGCTAGATGATCCTCCCAAATTATTTTCCAGCTATAAAATTAAATGATTTAAAATTTTACTAGCTTGTCAGTCATGGTTGTATTTGTTACTGAAAAAATTAGAGGCTAAAGTTCTCCCTGAGGACTTGACAGTTTTTGCTTTCTGCATGAATGGGAGTGGCATGCTTTGGTTTTTATCATAAAGTCAAAAGCTTCCATATATTTCTATGTAAGTATCAAATATATACATATTCCAGGGCATATGTATATTTAATATATGCCCTGGAATATGTATATATTTAATTTTAATTTTGAAAGTCTTACCATCTTGTTTGGCAAAAACTGGTGGAGGCAGGGTGGTGATTATTCTCTCTGAGTCAAGAGAATTCTATTTTATTCATGTGTTCCTGTTCTGTATTAGTGAGATACTTCATTTCTCTGCAAGCAGTACTTACAAAAAACATCTATTAGAATCACCTTTCCCCTTGCATTTCCCCTTAACACTAGTGATAAGATTGAGTGGGATGTAAACTTTTTAAAAAGTACCTGAAGTTCCTATCACCACATATATAGTTTTCACTGTCAGTGAAGTCATTACATGGAGGGGAAAGTGTGATGTAATTTTTAGGGTCTTTCAGAGGCTCAATATTAGAAGAGCACGTAAAATGGCTCCCAGAGAATGTTAGTGAACTCTAACTTTAGATATACAGCAGCAACTTTGCATGATGCATTTAATGGTTTGTGTTTTTAAGGTAATTGATCTCATTTATAAAACACTGGGAAATAAATTTATTCACTACTATATAATTCTTTCCAACTTTGTCAATCCTAGGAGGCTTCTACAATCCTAAAATTTTGTATCTCGCAAAGTATACTAACATTTCTGAATGTTAATTTTCCTTCATCTTTAAGTAGCTTCGATATTGGAAATTAATTAGTATAACCCCCAAAATATTGTACATTCCTTTTGTTTATAATTGTCATATCTTTTTTATTTTCTTTTTTAAAATATATTTATTTATTTATTTATTTTTAACTGTGTTGGGTCTTCGTTTCTGTGCGAGGGCTTTCTCCAGTTGTGGCAAGCGGGGGCCACTCTTCATCGCAGTGCGCGGGCCTCTCACCATCGCGGCCTCTCTTGTTGCGGAGCACAGGCTCCAGACGCGCAGGCTCAGCAACTGTGGCTCACGGGCCCAGCTGCTCCGCGGCATGTGGGATCCTCCCAGACCAGGGCTCGAACCCGTGTCCCCTGCATTAGCAGGCAGATTCTCAACCACTGCGCCACCAGGGAAGCCCCTAATTGTCATATCTTTTAAGCTGTTGTCTCCACTTTAGCTAGTCTTTGTCCATTTTAGTACCATTAGGTATTAAGACTATACAAATATATTCCCTACGTCAGAGTATTACAGGTAGGAAGATAAAACATGTTAAAAATAATATCATTTTTTTAAGAAATATCATTAAATTAGGCGTATATGTAATGAGTGCTAACACATGCTAAAAGAGGGGAAAAATCAGGTTGGCCCCTTTGGACAAGCTCATTCACGAAAATGGCAATGCTTGATGTATTTTAAAGGAAGGATAGGTTTGGTTATCAAACCTATCAAACAGCAAGCCAAGATAAGTTTTGTAACTTTTTTCCAATCCAGCATATATTTTATCAGCTTTCAGGTTCTTGTCCATAAGCGTACGTTAATTTTCACATGTTCTTTTAGTGGAATGGCATTTTCAATTTAGGGCATTATCTAGAGCAGTTTGCCAGGAAAATACCTGACAGTTCTGGACTGAGTTAAATGTCTCTTGCTCTGTGTTCCCTTAGTGTGTCCTGTACCAGCAGATCACAAATGAGTAAAATTTTAATGAGCAAAAGACAGATAATAGCCAAGTAAGGACATGTTAAAAAACATTTAATTAAAAGATATTTTAATAAAAATAGAGCAAGGGAGCTATAACCTTCATAATCATTTTAATGAATTTAGATTTATGTAATACAAAATTAACTACATTGCTCTGATTTTTATCATTTTGCTTTAGGTCAGAAAAATGTTTCTTTTGGTCACCCCCATCCCCACCCACGATAACCTTTATCCCACTTAGCTATCACTGTTTTTCTCACTCTTTATCTTATCCTCCCAAATATGAGCTTAATGGTATCAGGGATCAGAGAATGTCTTTATTGCATTCTTACTGCTTGGTATATAGGTGTTCAGTATATAATTATTCAATTAATGAATTACTTATTATTGAAGTACTTCAGTGACTAGCACCACTCCCTATTTGGGATTCATTCATCTATTTAAGAGCCTAATGACTTTCCCAGTATTTTTGCTTTTACATTTTTAAGTAAGTCAAGACAGTTTTTCATTTTAAGATACTGAGTGTAGTTCTCTGTGCTATACAGTAGGTCTTTGTTGTTTATTTTGTATATAGTAGTGTGTATATTTTAATCCCAAACTCCTAATTTATCCCACCCACAATCCCCTTTCCCCTTTGGTAACCATAAGTTTTTTTTCTATGTCTGTGACTGTATTTCTGTTTTGTAAATAAGTTCATTTGTATCATTTTTAAAGATTACACATATAAGTGATATCATATGATATTCGTCTTTGTCTGCTTTACTTCACTTAGTATGATAATCCCTAGGTCCATTCATGTTGCTGCAAATGGCACTGTTTCATTCTTTTTTATGCCTGAGTAATATTCGTGTGTGTGTGTCACATCTTTATCCAGTCTTCTGTCGATGGACATTTAGGTTGCTTCCATAGTTTTTAAGGAACCTCCATACTGTTCTCCATAGTGGCTGTACATATTTACATTCCTACCAACAGTGCAGGAGGGTTGCTTTTTCTCTACACCCTCTCCAGAATTTATTATTTGTAGACTTTTTGATGGTGGCTATTCTGGCTGGTGTGAGGTGATACCTCATTGTAGTTTTGATTTTCACTTCTGTAATAATTAGCGATGTTGAGCATCTTTTCATGTGCCTTTTGGCCATCTGTATGTCTTCTTTGGAGAAAATGTCTTTTTAGATCTTCTGCCCATTTTTTGATTGCGTTGTTTGGGTTTTTTGGGGGTTTTTTTGTTTTTTTTGTTTTTTTGAGCTGTGTGAGCTGTTTGTATATTTTGGAGGTTAATCCCTTGTCAGCTGCATCATTCGCAAATATTTTCTCCCATTCTGTAGATTGTCTTTTTGTTTTGTTTATGGTTTCCTTTGCTATGCAAAAGCTTTGAAGTTTAATTAGGTCCCATTTGTTTGTTTTTATTTAAGACAGTATTTTTGACTCAAGAAAAAGAAGAAATTTTAATACATAAAGTGGAATAATTTCCAAATAGGGAGTGGTTACTAGTCATTGAAGCAAAGAAAGGTACACTAGGACTGTCAATGGTGTTGGTTCTTCTTTCTTGTCTGCAGTACACATCAGCTTTCATTATAACCCCTGTTCCTTTTTTAAAATTTTGGTGCTTGGTTTAGAAGATTCAAACCATACAGAAGTGGGGGGAGGCCTCCTTTGTCTCTCCCTGAAAAAAATCTTTGTTAAGGAATCTCTATTATTTTAATTTAAACCAAAGGATTATATTTTAATCTGTTAAGGCACATGGCTTACAGATCATTACATTTCATGAGATATATACAAACTTGCTGACATTGAAAAGGGGAGTGGTGAATTTATGAGGAAAAGGTTCAAAGTGATAAAGCCATACTATATTGATTGTCTTGCATGGTTATTGGGATATGATATAAGAGGTAATGTGTGTAAAGCCCTCTGCATGTCTAGGTGCTGACTATGGATAAACACAACGTGTATGTTGCCAGCCTTTTTCCATGAAAATACTCCCACTTCTCTCCATTTCACCAAGTAATTATATACTAGTCTCAGGTTACGTTGCGATTTCTGCAATAGCATCCTAACTGGGCTCCTTAACACCCATTTATGTGTGTCCCTTGTAATATATTCACAACAAAGGATTTAGCATGATATTTTAAAAAACAGAACTAAATCAGGTCACTTCCATGCTTAAAGTCTCTCATTGTACTGAATATCACATGTTTAACTTGTTGCCTTTAAGCAATACTGGCTTTTAAAAATTGTTTGCTTTTTTAAGTTTTATTAAGGTATATTTAACATATACAATAGACTGTGTGTGTTAAAGTGTACAATTTGATGCGTTTTGACTCATGCATATACCCGTGAAAACACCACTGTTATCAAGACCTTCTTCTTTGTGATTGCCCTCTCCTTTACCTCCCCAGCCCCCAATCTGCTTTCTGTCACTCACTTGATTAGCTAGGAGTGGAATGGATAGATCATATGGTAGGTGTATGTTTTTAGCTGCCCAACTGTTTTCCAAAATGGTTGTATCACTTTACATTCTCAGTAGCAGTATGCTTCCCATCCTCACCAAAGCTTGGTATGGTCAGTGTTTTTAATTCTAGCCACTGTAGTACATATATAATGGCTTCTCACTGTGACTTCTGCTGTTGAGCATCCTTAACATCTGTGTGTATGTCTACTTATTTTAAGTTGATAGTGTTACTCCCTGTTGAACAGAGATAGTTGTTTCCTTTGTTGGTCATTTTGAAAAGAAAATTTAAGTGTTTGGGCTCTTTAAGCCCTTGGTTCTTAAGCAAATCCATGAGAAACTCCTTTTTTCCCCTCATAGAATGTAATGTTTGAAATATCAGTCTAATGGCAGATGTGACAGGCACTCCTATTTGTGTATTTTTTGCCAGTTTTATAACATGATGGGATAATAAAGCAAAGATAATATTGATTAAATTTACATTTTATCTAATAAAACAAGGCAGTATTTTTCAAGATGTTCTTTTGCATTTCAACATCATACATAATTGACAGAAAATATTTTCCCACCACTTCAGGTTAAGGTAACAATTTGATCCCCCCAAAGTTTCCTAATTCTGTGGAACTTCCATAAGAGGTCTTTACTTGAGACCTAACAATTCCTCATCCTTACCTTGCATCCATGCAGGAGACAAGAACCACCTATAGATTTTATTAAAGGGGTGTGGATTTTATTATGATAGTTCTTTTGTTATAGGAAAAATTGTTGAATTTTTAATAAAATAAAAACTTGTTTTGTTGTGATTAAATATACATAATGTTTACCATTTTAAGTGTATAGTTTATTGTCAGTAAGTAAATACATAGTATTGTGCAACCATCATTACTATTCATCTCCCGAATTTTTTCATCATCCCAGTTGAAACTACCGATTAAACATTAACTCGCCATTACGCTCTCTCCCCAGGCCCTGTTAACCATTATTATGCTTTTTGTCTCTATGAATTTGCCTATATTAGGTAACTTATATGCATACAATCATACAGTATTTTGTGTCTGGTTTATTTCAGTAGCATATGTTCCCAGGGTTCATCCATGTTGCAGTATGTAACAATTTCATTCTGGGTTGTTTCCAAATTTTGTCTATTGTAAATAGTGATGCTGTGAACTTACTAAAATTTTAATTGCTGTATATATTTTAGAGTTTAGTATCTGTTTGAGGCCGTAAACCCTTTTAGAGTAATAAATAAAGAATAAAGATCCATTCCTCTTAAAACTACTAAACATATAGGCAATAAGTTATAGTCTAATTCTAGCCTATCTGTGGGAACCCTAGGTTAAGAACCCCTGCTTTTGAGGTTTTTTTAGCTGTTCATTTCTTGTTTTGCTGTTTATTCTCATGAGTATTTTATTGAGTGAGGAGTAGGAACATTATTCTGGATTCCTTTGGGCAATAAGGTAAAGAGGACAGATAGCTGTATTTTAGTGACTGTCTTTCTGATGATCATTGGTGGTGGTTTAAATGGACAGATGTTTGTCATAACAGTATGACATGGGAAAAGAGCCTTTCTTTCTTGCCAACAGGCATGTGAAAAGATGCTCAGTATCACTAATTATTAGATAAATGAAAATCAAAGCTACAATGAGGTATTACTTCACACCAGTCAAAATGGCCATCATCAAAAAGTCTACAAATAATAAATGCTGGAGAGGGTGTGGAGAAAAAGGAACCCTCCTACACTGTTGGTGGGAATGTGAATTGGTAATCCACTATGGAGAACAGTATGAAGGTTCCTAAAAAAACTAAAAATAGAGTTAACCATATGATCCAGCAGTTCCACTCCTGGGCATATATCCAGAAAAGATGAAAACTCTAATTCAAAAAGATACATGAAGCCCAGTGACCATAGTAGCAGTATTTACAATAGCCAAGACATAGAAGCAACCTAAACACCCATCAACAGATGAATGGATAAAGAAGATGTGGAGGGTGGGTGTGGGTGTGTGTATACACACAATGCACATACACACACAATGAAATACATCACTCAGCCATAAAAAGAATGAAATAATGCCACTTGCAGCAACATGGATGGACCTACAGATTATCATACTGAGTGAAGTCAGTCAGACAGAGAAGGACAAGTATCATGATATCACATGTGGAATCTTTAAAATTGATACAAATGAACATATTTAAAAAACAAATACTCAGACATAGAAAACAAGTTTATGGTTACCAAAGGGAGATGGGGGGGAGGGAGGGATAAATTGGGAGTATGAGACTAACATACACTACTATATATATAAAATAAACAAGGTCCTACTGTATAGCACATATATTGTGCTGTATTGAATATCAATGTCTCATAATAAGGTATAATGGAAAGAATCTGAAAAAGAATGTGTATATTATTTGTATATAACCGAATCACTTGCTGTACACCTGAAACTAACACAACATTGTAAAATATTTTAAAATGTGAAAGAAAAGAAGTTTCGGTTATACATGGCTTTGATGGAAGGATGAGATTACAGAGTAAACAAATATTTAAAGTGAATTTGATCGGATAGTATTGCACAATGGTTGAGACTGGATTGAACTCAGTTTTGTCTGATTGTAGCTTTACTTTTGTAAGAGTGTATCAAGGCTTTCCATTTTCTGTGTTGTATGAAAATTAGCCACTATGAAAGCAAGAGATAGGTGTCTGCAACTTTTTTTTTTTTTGGCTGCTTTGGGTCTTCGTTGCGGTGTGCGGGCTTCTCATTGCGGTGACTTCTCTTGTTGTGGAGCACGGGCTCTAGGTGCACGGGCTCCAGAGCGCAGGCTCAGCAGTTGTGGCGCACAGGCTTAGTTGCTCCGCGACATGTGGGGTCTTCCTGGACCAGGGATCGAACCCGTATCCCCTGCATTGGCAGGTGGATTCTCAACCACTGGGCCACCAGGGAAGCCCCAGAGACTGCAACTTTTTAACTCATATTTTAGTTTGTTTAGGAATGCAGTTTTCTCTTAATAGGTAGAATCTTGTATTTGGTTGAAAACTTAGTGCATGACAGTCTATATCACTGACTAGCTAAGAGGCTCATGAACAACTTTACAATTAAAATTTAGAAAGGGCTTTTGCCTCCATAAGAATATGGCACCATCAGTATGTTGTAGTCAGTAAGTTCTCATTTTAAAGGGTTTTAGTGAATCAAATTCTGTTATGCATTTCTTTTACCCTATCATTAAGTATCTAATATTTGCAAGATGTTCCTGGGGGATAAGATTGTTAATATTGCTGTGTAACTAACTTGCAAGATGATATATAACTTCTAAGTCAGGATGGGAGTTACTTAAATCTCAGCTTTTTAGCTAGCTAATGTTGATACTATCAACTTACAGGATTGTGTAGGCTATTTGGTGTTGCTTTGTTTTTATTTGAAATGGGACTGTCAAAGAAATTTTTCTTGACTTTGAGAAAATAGAGTTGGATTATAAAAGATGCATGCATAAACTCTTGGATAAGGAGCATTCATGTGCCATAAGCTGCCTTCCAGTGAGTAGTTAGGCATTTTTATACTAGTGTACCTTGTTTTGAAGAAATTATACGTGACTGGTCCTTTAAAAAAAAAAAAAAGTATTCCTTTTCAATAAATAATTCAAAGGTTTACTTTAATAACTTTGGAGGTGAATTTTTTTGTTCATATTTAGAAGAACGGGATGGGGGGCTATGGATATAAGTATGCTAGATCATTGTAGGAGTCCTTTGAAAAACTTAGTAACCATGTAAGAGCATAATTGTGTTTGTCAAAGGCATACGAACTATGTATGAGAACTCTTCAGTGAAATGTTCTTCAGTTTGTTTTTTTTAATATATATATATTTCAAGTTTTCCTTATTCCCAAGGAAGAGCTTAGAAGGCTGCTGGAAGGAATATCCTAGTCTCTTCACATACACTTTCTTTTTTTTTTTTTTTTAATAAATTTATTTATTTTATTTATTTATTTTTGGCTGCATTGGGTCTTCGTTGCTGCATCCGGGCTTTCTCTAGTTGCGGGAGGCGGGGGCCACTCCTCGTCGCGGTGTGCGGGCCTCTCATTGCGGTGGCCTCTCTCGTTGCGGAGCACCGGCTCCAGGCGCGCGGGCTTCAGTAGTTGTGGCACATGGGCTCAGTAGTTGTGGCTCACAGGCCCACGAGTTGTGGCTCGCGGGCTCTAGAACACAGGCTCAGTAGTTGTGGCACACGGGCCCAGCTGCTCCGCGGCATGCGGGATCCTCCCAGACCAGGGCTCGAACCCATGTCCCCTGCATTGGCAGGCGGACTCTCAACCACTGTGCCACCAGGGAAGCCCCACATACACTTTCTGAATAATTGGGAACAGTTAACTTCTGATTAGTATAGTTTTTATTGGATATGAAATCTTGTAAAGGTAGTTCTTGTTTTAAGAAATTTGTTTTACATAAATGTCACTTTTGCAACTGGCAGACGACTGATTCTTTTGGCACAAAGAATAAATAGACACTGGGATTGAAGTATTTTCTGTTAAATCTTAGAAGCTGAGCTTTCTCTGCTACTTGTAAACATTTGACTTTTCTCCCTTGATACGTGTGACACCTTTTTTTTTGACCGTGCCGCGTGACTTGTGGAATCTTAGTTCCCTGACCAGGGATTGAACCCAGGCCACGCAGTGAAAGCCCGGAATCCTAACCACTAGGCCACCAGGGAACTCCCACCATTTCTTTTTTAAAGGTTCAGTTCACAATTGTAAAATTGTTCTTAATTGAACTGCTTTTATTTTTTTAATTCTGGGTAAACCATGGGAAGGAATTTGGGGAAAGGAGTTATGGTACTTAATCAGATAAGCTACATAGCAGTAGGAGATTCTAAACAGACACTTGTGTGCAGCAGTACTTGATCAAAAAGGTGTTGTTTACGTATAGTTTCAATGCTTTGGATGGATGGAAGTACTGATCATTATAGAGTGACGTTAAATTAAGGGACTTTAAAGTCTTTTTAAAGTCTCAGAGACTTTATTGTCTGTGAGATCCTTGTAGTTTTTTGGGTTTTTTAAACTACTTATTTCACATTTTTCCTGCTTTCATCTTTTACTCTTTGCTCCATCTACAGGTGAATTTCAGAAGCCTCTAAAAAAAGGGAGAGAAGGTATTTAATTGATTTAATTGATAACAGAAGGGTGAAGGATCAGTTTGATCCTGTTTTCTTATTCTCGGAGGCTGAGAAAAGCCTCAAGACTCACACATGTTTCAACCAGAGGCAGGAATTGTAGTTCTACTCTTGTTCCTTATGACAGATTTAGAAGAAAACTTTTGACTCTCTTATTACTTGGTATTGTCAGTCATTTAATCTAAGAGAGTAGGCTGTATTTTTGGTTTTGTTTAAACCACGTTTTTGCCTATATTAGAGGTGTCAGAGGGGTGCTTTTTTATTTGTTTATAATGGCCCTTTTCCTTAATTTTTTTTTTGAATTTTATTCTGTTTATTTTTTTATACAGCAGGTTCTTATTGGTTATCTATTTTATCCCAATCTCCCAATTCATCTCACCCCCCGGCCACTTTCCCCCCTTGGTTCCTTAAGTTTTTAGGGGCCTTAATGATAGTAATTCATCTGTAAAGAACAGGAGGGTCAACAATATCAGAATTGTTTTGATTTGATCTAGTGGATATTAAGGACATGAGATTGTTGTGTGGGTTAACCTAACTAAATGGTATGATTTAGCACTCATTTTAAAATAAAACTTGTTCCTCTCGTCGGTTTGTTTGTTTTAATCACCTTATTGAATCTAGATCTGATTTTATTTTGTGTGTCCACAAAGCCTCTTGTTTTTTTTTAAAAATAATTTTAGACAATAGAAACACTGACCCAAAAAGTACAGAATGTACTTACACCTCTTAGTTTATCCTTTTAACAACTTAGACAACCATAATAAAATTATCACAACCAAACATTTAACATTGGTTCAGTACTATTAACTGAATTATGGACCTTAATTCAAATTTCACAAGTTTTCTCTCTTGTCCTTTTCCTAGTCTACAATTTATTTAGTTGTGTCTCTAGTCTCCTTAATCTGTGACAGTTCTTAATTTCTGCTTGATATGTCTTTGACACTGATGAGTTTTGGTCAGTTATTTTGTAGTATATTTGAATTTAGGTTTGTCTGTTGTTTTCTCATGATTAGACTGGGGTTCAATATTTTGGGGCAAGAATACCACACAGGTGGTGTGTCCTCAGTCCACCAAACCAGGGGTACATGATGTCAATATGTTTAATTATTCATTTATTATTAACCTTTATCAGTTATGTTGGTGCTCACTAGTTTTCTGTTTACAGGATTACTATTTTCCACTTTGAAAGTGAAAAATATCTTGGGAAGATAATTTGACAGTATGCAGATAATGCATTTCTCCTGAAAGTGTTGCCTATTTGTTTTAGCATTCATTCATTGGTGGATCTTGTCTGCAACAATTAGTACTGTGGTCTTTGCCTAATGTAGAAATTTTAAAAATGTCGATAACATAGTTTTCAGTAGATTGTATGTGTTTGTATATAACAATTAAATTTTTGGCACCTGGCAGGCAGGTTTTTTAAATGATTCTTATATTGTGAACGTTTTTAATACTTAACATTACATTTTCAGTTGATGAATAACCCTTACTTTGTGGCTTTATTGTACTTATGAAATTTTTCTGCAATTAGGAAATTATTAATGTTTTTTGAAGGTTGTTTTAGCTCATGAAGATTACTATATAAAGGTAATTTTACAATCAAATAAGCACTTTGTTGCCTTCAAGTTGACTAAATTTCTGGCTAACTCCTTATGGGTAAATTTCTTAGCATATTCCTTCTCAGTGGATATTGAGTCCAGTGTTGTAGATTTGTTAGATGAGACTTGGTACACACAGTTTAACTAAACCTTTATCTGTATTTTTGAAGTTCAGATAGCTTTGAAAATTCAAAAATCTTCATAAGTCATTTGGTGGCAAAACCTAAATTATTAAACAGATGTAAGAGTAGTCTTTATTCTTTGTAGTGGGAAAAAATAATTTGGATTAGGGATTCTGTTTCAGACCCTTTGGGTATGTTAATGTAAGTGTACCACATTACTTTAAATTTTGAGGGGAGCTGTAGTAGATGCCAAGTAAATTCTGAATGATGCAAATTAAAATCAAAGGCATGAAGTCAACTGTTGAAAGAATAAAAGGCATGAAGTCTTAACTGTTGAAGAACAGATTATACTATTAAGGTACCCTTAAGTAAAGAATACTACAAATAAAAACTTCCTCCTTAACTCTATTTTTTTCTACATTGTAGGACAAACAAGTTAAAATTATTTATAGGATTAGCTTAATGCTATAATTAAAATAAATCTGAAAAGGATTAACATCTGACCCTGATTTATAAATATTTTACATAAACTTATTTATAGTGCTCACAAAGTTATGTCGTCAAGGTTTTTGTAGTTTTAACCCACAAAAATAATGTGTTTATTTAAATGAACAATACCTTAGTCCTTTATGGGGTTTTTTGTTTTGTTTCGTTTTTAATTTAAAGATCACAGCTTGGTATACTTGACTGTCTAACATTAAAGAATATCTTAGAATACAGTAGTTCGTAATTGTTAAACCAATATTTTGTAAAGTTTAACAAAAACTAAAAATTTAAAGGAGTAGTACACTAAACTAATTGGCATTTTTCAAAAATGCCATAATTGGCGATGGGATTCAGGTGTATCATCTGACTTTACTGTGCCCTCCCCCACCCCCAGTTTTTTTGGTTCCTGAAGATTTATTAGCATGCTGTGAAAGTGTTGAATAATTTTTTTTTAATAGGGATAAAAAAATATGTTGTTGGCCTCATTATCAAGACGTCATCTGACCCAACTTGTGTAGAGGTAAGAGCTTTTTTGCAGATTATTGTGAGAGTATAAAATCATTTAAATATTGGGTCTTCAACTTAAACCCACTTCTGTCACAGACATACAGACACATATATGCACAATCATTTACAGTAGATCTGCAGTCATTTTTTTTTTCCTCTCTATGGGGGTGTGGGTTGCCTACATTTGTTATTTATGTATCTATTTTAAGTCCTCGTTTAATCTAAACTTTTTTCTTTTCTTAGAAGGAAAAGGTATATATCGGGAAATTAAATATGATTCTTGTTCAGGTAAGTTTTTAGTTGACACACTGTTTCCCTGAGAAAGGATTAAGTGCTTCAGTTCAGGCTGAGTGGTGGAACAAAATAGTCTAACCTACTTTTATCGAATAACTAAACTAACATCTTGCAGAGTAGTGATAGTAATCTTCACAGTAATTACAATAGTTAGCCTGCTGTCTAGCATTTAAAACTGTTAATATGCTTTGGTAGGAAACATCAAATACGGTACTGTAAAACCTTCACTTCTTTGGCTCCAATATGGATTGAACTGATTAAAAAATTTCTCATCTAATGCAAATGAAAACTACAATGAGGTATCAGCTCACACTGGTCAGAATGGCCATTATCAAAAAAATCTAGAAACAATAAATGCTGGAAAAGGTGTGGTGAAAAGGGAACCCTCCTGCACTGTTGGTGGGAATGTAAATTGTTACAACCACTATAGAAAACAGTATGGAGGTTCCTTAAAAAACTAAAAATAGAACTACCATATGACCCAGTAGTCCCACTACTGGGCATATACCCTGCAAAAACCATAATTCAAAGAGATATGTACCACAGTGTTCATTGCAGCACTATTTACAATAGCCAGGACATGGAACCAACCTAAATGTCCATCAACAGATGAATGGATAAAGAAGATGTGGCACATATATACAATGGAACATTACTCAGCCATAAAAAGAAACGAAATTCAGTTATTTGCAGTGAGGTGGCTGGACCTATAGTCTGTCATACTTAAGTCAGAAAGAGCAAGACAAATAACGTATGCTAATGAATATATATGGAATCTTAAAAAAAAAAATGGTACTGATGAACCTAGTTGCAGGGCAGGAATAAAGATGTAGACATAGGGAATGGACTTGACAAAAGGTGGGAGGGGGAAGCTGGGGTGAAGTGAGAGTAGCATCGACATATATACACTACCGAATGTAAAATAGTTAGCTAGTGGGAAGCAGCAGCATAGCATAGGGAAATCAGCTCGGTGCTTTGCAATGACCTAGAGGGGTGGGATGGGGGGAGGCTCAAGAGGGAGGGGATATGGGGACATTTATATACATATGGCCGATTCACTTTGCTGTACAACAGAAACTAACACAGTATTGTGAAGCAGTTACTCCAATAAAGATCTATTAAAATAAAAAAAATTTTTTCTCATCTGTCTCATACTGTGCATGTTTCCTTTCCATGTCCACTATCTCAGTCTCATTAATTCATTGAAAAAATTGCCTTTGAATTCAAGCATCCCTTTAATTGATCTCTATACTTAGCCTGTTTTTTAATCTTTCTATATGTGTAACTTTAGAAATTTTAAGTTTACCTACCTTTTATAATACGTCCAAAAAATTTCTTGAGAACATTAATTAGTATGTGAGGGAAAAAACAGATTTTTTTTTAATTTAATAAGTTATAGAAACATTGGGTTTTCCTAAACACTTGGATTTTCAGTAAGTTAAACTGGCTTTTATTGAGGACTTTTTGTTGTTAGCGTATCTCTGAATGGGAAGAGGGAGGAGTCCAAAGAGGTTAAGTTGCTTACCTCTTACTTAACAGGTGCTGTTACAGAATATTGTTGGGAAATCCCTAGCATACAGAATCAACAGTACAGACCTTAAAATTGAATACAGTCCATTAGGCTTTTGGTCAAAGATGATTCTGTCCCCAAATGTAATGCTTCTTTTCTTCCAAATTTGTATCTCCAAACCCTACCTATATTTCAAGGCCCAGATTCCAGCCAAAGAAAATATCTTTCCCTGCCCATCACCTTTTTATCATTTAGAGTTAGATCTTACAGTCTCTTAGGATAATTTGCACATATCTGGCAAATATTGATATGCATACACATTAGAGCTAGATTAGATGAATCAGGATAATTGAGAGGAGGAACAGGGCACTTGAGACAGAACTTTGTGTTGTAGTTTCTACTCAGTACATTCTGTAGAGAGCAGCACATTTCCTGTCTTAATAAAGGGGAAGAAAATGAAAGGTGGTTGATATTTGCTCCTGCTTTTGGTATCACACAATTTCTATGAAGTTTGTTTTCTTTACCATTGACAAGTGAAATGAAATTAACATTTCCTATCTTATTTTAGATACTGAAACAAGAATGGCCAAAACATTGGCCAACTTTTATCAGTGACATTGTTGGAGCAAGTAGGACCAGTGAAAGTCTCTGTCAGAATAATATGGTGATTCTGAAACTCTTGAGTGAAGAAGTATTTGATTTCTCTAGTGGACAGATAACACAAGTGAAAGCTAAGCATTTAAAAGACAGGCAAGTAATTGTTTTGGAATTTTTAAGTAATTTCTCTAGCAATTTCAAGGAATTTGGAGGTAGATTGTAAATTTTTAAGGAACTATGATTATTAAAAGTTAATACACTTAATTCTTTTTGACTACAAATTTAAATAGTGCTAAAGTGGCCTAATATTCTAAATAATGGAGGCTTGAAAAATATGTATGACATTATAGCAAAATTAACTTCATGCATGTCATGTGGAAGGAATATAGGTTAAGAATTCCCAAAAAACTCTTTGGAATCTGTTTTATATGATGTCTAGTTAATCATAGGTCCAAGGATATGACTTGTGTCCAAATGTCTACTTTATTCTTAATGTTCCTACATTTTATCAGTTTCCCTATAGTTAACACCAGGAACATGCCAGATTTTATTTTCTTCAACATAGTAATAAAAATGTGTTTAGTCATTAGGGAACAGAAATAGAAATGTTTTACCTTTATGTGTTCAGACTAGCTTCAGAATTTAGGATTTCTTCTCTGGTTTGGTGTATAAGCACATTTTAGGTTTGGGGATATATCGAACACCACTTCTCTCATTTTGGAGAGTTCTGTTTTGACTGTCTTGATTTAAAAGACTAGATTGAGGGACTTCCGTGGCCGTCCATTGGTTAAGACACCGTGCTTCCACTGCAGGGGGCGTGGGTTCGATACCTGGTTGGGGAACTAAGATCCCACATGCCATGCGGTGTGGCCGAATTTTAAAAAATAAATAAAAGATGAGATTGATTGAAATTATTCAAATAGAGTAAGGATGACATGAAAACCAAACCTTCAAGAATGAAATTAAGTGCTATTTATAGGTGAGTTTTAAGAGTGATATTTACACAGTTTTAATAGCTTTGTAACTTTCGATGAAGTTATTGATATCTGTGTTTATAAATAGAAGTAACTCAAGTTTTCAATGGCTGCTGAAATGTTGTTAGTATGTAATTACAGTATTCATTTCTATGTGTGTTCTAAACTGATCAATTTTTTTTTTTTAGCATGTGCAATGAATTCTCACAAATTTTTCAGCTTTGTCAGTTTGTGATGGTAAGTGCTTTTAATTTCATTTTTAAAAATAATTAATTATATAGGAAGGTGATAATTTACAATCATGTTTTTGTTGTAGGAAAATTCCCAAAATGCTCCACTTGTACATGCAACTTTGGAAACGTTGCTCAGATTTCTTAACTGGATTCCGCTTGGATATATTTTTGAGACCAAGTTAATCAGCACATTAATTTATAAGGTATAGTGAATACATTTCAGTTATATTTATCACTGAATAGTGGTGTGTATTTTCTTAATTTGTAATGCTCTTTTGAATATTAAAACCATTCCACATTCACAGCCATAATCAACCTTGTTTCTGAGATGAGGAAATTGCTCAGAAAACTTTTCTGTAGTTTCAGCTACTAATTCTTAAAAACAGTGTCAGAATTTTATGATTCTGCCACTCGTACCAGGCAATCTCCCAAATTCTATGTGAACAACTAATAATGAATTTGGTTTCCTTTTAGTTACAGTAGGATGTAATACCTATGTAAAGTCTTATAATTGTTCATCCAGAGATAGTTACCAACTGGTTATATTTCCAGATGTTTTCTAATCAGATATAATGAGTAAATTATGTATTTATTCAAGACCTTATAAAAGCATACTATTTTAACTTACGTTTGGGGCTTTGTAGTTGAGGGCTTGATATGGTCATATTCTAATCTGAATTTACTGTGTTAGAGCCAGCATTTTATCCATAGACAGTTTATTTTAAATTGTTTGCCATTGTCAACAGTAGTGCAGGAAATATTGGACATTTATGCACTTGTCCAAATATTTACTTGGTATAAATTTTAATACGTGTAAGTATTGGATCAATAGGTATGTCCATTTTTAAGGCTTCTGATGCTTACCAAATTGCCATCCCCTAATGGGAGGCTATTTTTATACCTTCTCAATAGTTAAATATGAAAGAGCCAGTTTTTCCACACCTTATTAATCCTAGGTACATTGTCCATCTCTTAAAATCCTAAACAATTATAATCTTTTTAGATTATACAGAAAACATGATGTCTTTAAAAGTCATGTAATAGATTGTGGGGAAAGTTTCTAAGCAACTTTGTGTTTTCCAAGTGTCTGAGGACACATCAGAAGAAAACACAGTATTCTTCTAAAGCATTTACTGTCTATTGGATGGATAACGAAATTTCCTTAAAATACATGTGCCAAAAAACCCTATCACCACCTATTTGCCTGATATTTTTCCTCTGTGTTCCTGATTTCTAAATCCTTTATTATTTTTTTAATTGTTAATTTTAAGTAAAGTGCTTCAGGCCATTTAATTTTATGCTTCCTTCCCCCCCCCCACCCCACCCACTTTTTTTAAATTAAAATAGTTCCTGAATGTTCCAATGTTTCGAAATGTCTCTCTGAAGTGCCTCACTGAGATCGCTGGTGTGAGTGTAAGCCAGTATGAGGAACAATTTGTAACGCTATTTACGCTGACAATGATGCAGCTAAAACAGGTAATACAACACCCTTAAAAACTGACTAAACAATTTTAGTGCCTTAGAAAAAGTTGGGTTTGAGTTGAACCATTTCAGCACAGCTTACCATAAATAGATCAGCTGTAATGTGATTGTACATTTATTATATAAAATGAAGGGTAAGCTAGAAATTTTTATGAACATTTTGAAAATTCCTTGAAGTAGATGTTCTGGGAGTGTCATGGTAATTTATTTCTACAGAATTTAGAGGCTTGGTAACCTGGGGTTTAATATCAGTTCTGCCTTTGACCTTTCATCTCTTAAATGAAGGGATTAGCCAAGTGTTAGTCTGACTAGGTGTATATGAAATTATCTAGAAGGTTAATCATAAAACTACATTACTATATATGTTCGAGATCTGAATCAACTATTTTTACATTTTTAATAACACTAGGTGGGAAAACTCTGATGTAGGGAATATTTCAAAGCATAATCTTTGAGGAAATTTTACTACTTGCAACTTTTAAAAAAATCAAAAGCTAGGACAGAATGTTACAAAAATGGATATAATAGACCAAGGCATTCTAGGGAAGAATAAGCTGTTTAACTCCATATGGTTTTTTTGTTGTTTTTTTAAAAAAAATTTATTTATTTGGTTGCACCGGGTCTTAGTTGCGGCAGGCGGGCTCCTTAGTTGTGGCATGTGAACTCTTTATTGTGGCATACATGTCTAGTTCCCTGACCAGGGATCGAACCCGGGCCCCCTGCATTGGAAACTTGGAGTCTTATCCACTGCGCCACCAGGGAAGTCCCACTCCGTATATTTTAAAATTAGTAAAAGGGTGGTGGAAACTTAGAACTTAAATGTGGTATCTTTGTTGTTTTTAAAATGAAGGGGTTATGATCCATATTTAAACTTGCAGATGCTTCCTTTAAATACCAATATTCGACTTGCATACTCGAATGGAAAGGATGATGAACAGAACTTTATTCAAAATCTCAGTTTGTTTCTCTGCACCTTTCTTAAAGAACATGGTCAACTTATAGAAAAAAGATTAAATCTCAGGGAAACACTCATGGAGGTAGGCTTTGTGGAGCCTTTGGCTTCTGAAATTAATAATAAAAACTTAAAGTACACCTTTGTTCTAAAAATTCCTATACCTTTTAAAATATCTTCTTACCTGTTACTTGTCTGTGCAATGTAAATATATGTTGTCAATTCTGAATTATAGTTGTTAAAAGCCAAGTGTCACGATTTTTGTGTTCTACTCAATACCAGATCAATAATTTATAATGAAAATTAAATTCCTAAAGCGTGTGCGGATTTGTCATTTCTAAGATGGAAAGTCTAAAGACCTTATTTTAAAATTGAGATGTAATTCACATAACATAAAACTATCCATTGTAAATTGTTTGATTCAGTGGCATTTAGTACATTCACAGTGTTGTCAACCATTTACCTATTCCAAAACATTTTCATCACCCACAAAGGATGATGTACCCATTGAAACAGCCACTCCCTCAATCCGCTCTACCCTCCAGTCCCTAGCAACCAGTAATTTGCTTTACATCTCAATGGATTTAACTATTCTGAACCTTTCATAAAAATGGAATCATAACATACTGATTTTTGTCATTGGTTTCTTTCAGTTAGCATGTTACCATGTTACAGCATGTATCAGTACTTAATCCCTTTCATGGCTGAATAATACTCCTTTGTATGGATATACATTGAGTTTTGTGTCCGTTCATCTGTTGAACATTTGGATTATTATTATTATTTTTTTAATGATTCAGATTTTTCTTTTTAATTTATTTTATTTATTTTTGTTTGCGGTGGGTCTTCATTGCTGCACGTGGGCTTTTCTCTAGTTGCGGCGAGTGGGGGCCGCTCTTCATTGCGGTGTGCAGGTCTCTCACCGCGGTGGCCTCTCTCGTTGCAGAGCACGGGCTCCAGCCACGCGGGCTTCAGTAGTTGTGGCTCACGGGCTTTGTTGCTCCGCGGCATGTGGGATCCTCCCAGACCAGGGCTCAAACCCATGTACCCCGCATTGGCAGGCAGACTCTCAACCACTGCGCCGCCAGGGAAGCCCCATTTGGATTATTTCTACCTTTTTGCTATTACCAAATGTCTTTTAATGTCCATACCTTTTTACAATCACGTAAGTTTCTTGACGCGTCCTAGGACATGTCAGAAGAAAGCACAATTGTTCCTAGAGAATTTCTGTTGTCTATTTGATGAATAATGAAATGTCAGAGTTGTACAGAATGCAACATGAGTTTTTATTTCCTATTAACGTAGCAAATGGAAAGCAGTTTGAGGTTGGTTAGTAACGTCTAAGGATTGTTTTAATAGTTTTGGTCTCCTGTGTAGGCCCTTCATTATATGTTGTTGGTATCCGAAGTAGAGGAAACTGAAATCTTTAAGATTTGTCTTGAGTACTGGAATCACCTGGCAGCTGAACTCTATAGAGAGAGCCCATTCTCAACATCTGCCTCTCCATTGCTATCTGGAAGTCAACATTTTGATGTTCCTCCCAGGAGGCAGCTGTATTTGCCTGTGTTGTCCAAGGTAACAATAGTGGGTGGTTGAGTGTGCTTCCTGTGGTTTGGGGGACCAAATGCAAATACTGGCTTTTATTTTTTGGCTAAATCTATCCAGCCACCTCCTGTGAGTTTCTTAGGAATGCAAATGAGATGCAAGAAAGTTAACAATTGATTTTTATCCATGTTACTTATTCTTTTATATTGTGGGAATAATTTTGTTTGGTATGTTGGTGTTAAGTGGGAGTGGGGGTTACATTTGATGTGACTGATTTCAAAGATCTGACAGATTTGTTTCTCTTGTTTATTGTTGAATAGGTCCGTTTACTGATGGTTAGTCGAATGGCTAAACCAGAGGAAGTATTAGTTGTAGAAAATGATCAGGGAGAAGTTGTAAGAGAGTTCATGAAGGATACAGATTCCATAAATTTGTATAAGAATATGAGAGAAACATTAGGTAAGTTAATAAATACTGTTAATTTAATCTTTATCTTTGTAATTCAGTTTAGGGTGGAAATACTTTTTTAGGAAATGTGGCACGCTTAGGTTCTCAATCTGTTAATAGCCATCCTTATTAATGTACTATTAGTCTTAGTAAAAATCTTTTTGCTCATTAAGTTTTGCATTTTGAAACATTTGGAATTTTTTTCCTTCCTTGTAGTTTATCTTACTCATCTGGATTATGTAGATACAGAAAGAATAATGACTGAGAAGCTTCACAATCAAGTGAATGGTACGGAGTGGTCATGGAAAAATTTGAATACATTGTGTTGGGCGATAGGCTCCATTAGTGGAGCAATGCATGAAGAGGATGAAAAACGATTTCTTGTTACTGTTATAAAGGTATGTAAGAGATAGATATGAACTGGAACTTCAGCTAAGTGTATTTTATTACAAATGACTGAAATTTGTCTTATTTTACAGGATCTACTAGGATTATGTGAACAGAAAAGAGGCAAAGATAATAAAGCTATTATTGCATCAAATATCATGTACATAGTAGGTCAATATCCACGATTTTTAAGAGCTCACTGGAAATTCTTGAAGACTGTAGTTAACAAGCTCTTTGAATTCATGCATGGTAAATCCTATTTGCTTAATATATTTTATTTAGTTACTTTTGCTGAATAAAAAATGGAAAATTTTTCTAGAAAATTTTTTTGATAATTGTTTTTGTTTTGTTAAGAGACCCATGATGGAGTCCAGGACATGGCTTGTGATACTTTCATTAAAATAGCTCAAAAGTGCCGCAGGCATTTTGTTCAGGTTCAAGTTGGAGAAGTAATGCCATTTATTGATGAGATTTTGAACAACATTAACACTATAATTTGTGATCTTCAGCCTCAACAGGTATGTGGATCAGCAAGCATATTTTTCTTAGAAAGTAACTACAGTTTTAATGAGAATTTATTAATGGGAATAGAAAGAAAGCCACTCTTGAATTCAGTTCAAGTGTTTCTGTGGTTAGGTTCTTATAGTGAGGCAGAAATTCAACCAAAAGTTTGTTAGGCTGTTTTCCTACTTAATATAAATTATTTCTGACACTTTAACAAAATTAGTTTAAGTGTATATGTGGATTGTTTGTGTGTGGTTTTCCTTATTATGATGCATGCAAGTAAAATGTCTGCCTTTTAACATAGGTCCATACATTTTATGAAGCTGTGGGGTACATGATTGGTGCACAAACAGACCAAACAGTACAAGAACATTTGATAGAAAAATACATGCTGCTTCCTAATCAGGTTTGGGATAGCATAATCCAGCAAGCAACCAAAGTAAGTTTTATTACTTTTTGTAAAAGTTCTAATGGAAATTGAGAAAATTATATTTACAGAAGTAGTAAATTTAGTACCTTTGACATGTATATCTGATCCGTAAGTGCTTTTATGTGTACTTTTGCACATTGAGAAAAATTGTAATATTTTTATTCTGTTTTGATGGAAAATTGGGAATATTTTGCTCTATTTTTAGTAATGCAGACTTTTGCATTAGTTTCACCATTTAACATTATAAATGTGATGGTGCTTTGGAGTAATGTGGGTAATGTTTTTTGCTTTAGCTACAAGAATAATTCTCATATGTTAAATGGAGTTGTTTTTTGTCCTTCACAGAATGTGGATATACTTAAAGATCCTGAAACAGTCAAGCAACTTGGTAGCATATTGAAAACAAATGTGAGAGCCTGCAAAGCGGTTGGACACCCGTTTGTGATTCAGCTTGGGAGAATTTATTTAGATATGCTTAATGTGTACAAGTGCCTCAGTGAAAATATTTCTGCAGCTATTCAAGCTAATGGTAAGCGATTCTGAATTCTTATGGAATGATGTATTAATAAGTCAGTTCTGCATTCACTGCCGTGGCATAAGCATTCAGCACTTCTCACAGATTTAAATTAATCCGTCCCGTGTTTCAGGCAATCCTAGACAATTTTTTTAACCACTCACATGCCCCTTTCCCCTGTAAAATTAGTCTTAGTTTATTTTCCCAGGAAATTCATCTGTGTACTCTTGTCTTTAAGTTTTCTAATGGTAAATGGGAACTAATAGTGTCTGAAGTACATGTAACTGCCAGTGTAGAATTTTAGTTGTTAAGTTGGATTCCACCTGATTGTATTTTTTAGGTGAGATGGTTACAAAGCAACCATTGATTAGAAGTATGCGAACAGTAAAAAGGGAAACTTTAAAGTTAATATCTGGTTGGGTGAGCCGGTCCAATGATCCACAGATGGTAAGTGAGATGTGCTTTTTGTTTTTAAAGTTGATGCTGCATTCTCTAGAATGTGCATATATTCTGTATGCGTTTAGCTATTTTAAAGGTAATTAGATGTTTACATCTGGCATTATTTTATAACATTCTATTTAGTGGAGTCCTTGAGTACATTAAAATAATAAGATATATACCATCTTCGAAAGAAATTGCTGTTAGTGGTGGGGGCGTTGGTGATGTAACAAGATAGCTGAGATGATTGGGTCGTTTTTATTTTTCCATGGATAGAGTTCAGATGAAATTTTTGTTTTCCTCATGGCTTTGAGAGCAATTTGCAAAGCTGTCATTAGTTTGCCTCTTCAGTGGTGGGGGGAGTAAGCACTTTCCTAGTTGAAGGTTTAGTCTCTTTTGCTCTCTCATTCCTGTTAGTCTTAAATGGTTTTCAGAAACTAAACCAGCTCCATATGCCTCAACTTGGGGAAAATGAGATTTATGTTTAGTTATTGTATACCTTTCATTTTCTTGATCCTGGAAACATTACCAAAAATCCTATCCTGTTTATCACTATTGTGTGGAAGTAGCACTGACAACTGTGCTACTTACTTTCATAATTTTGAACTTTCAATATTGTTCCTATTGATATGGAAATTTCTTCAGGAAATTCTCAAGGTATCAAGCTTAAATACCGAAAGGTTTTAAACATGTATTATTTATGAGATCAGAACTGTATTTAAAATTGGAAAGTAAAAAGTAGGATGAATTGAAGGAATTGAGAAGTTCATAATTTACAACAACTTAGGCAATAATTTCAGGAGTATCAGTGGTAATAAGAAGAAGGGTCTCATTATGTTTTACAACTAAGGTTTATGTTGAGGTTTGGGGCTGTGAATTCAAAGATAGTCAAACACTTCAGATCCAGTATGTAGGAAAATAAATTATTTCAGTGTTAAGAGTAGAAATGTGAGAGTGGGGGAGGAAAGAATAAATGAGTCATGGGTATGAAATGTATAATGTGGGGAATATAGTCAATAACTCATATCTTTTTATGGTGACAGATCGTAACTAGACTTAATGTGGTGATCATTTTGAAATGTATAAAAATACCAAATCACTCACTATGCTGTGTAACAGGAAGTAACATCGTGTTGTAGATCAACAAACATACAACGAACTCATAGAAAAAGATACCAGATTTGTGTTTACCAGAGGTGGGGGAATGAGGGGAGGGGAAATTGGATGAAGGCAGTCAAAAGATATAACGTTCAGTTTTAACATAAATATAAACTTATTTTATAATCATTTCATGTATGTAAGTAAACTTAGCGCTATACGCTAATCATGTCTCAATAAAACTTGAAGGAAGAAAAAGAAGTGAGAATCAGTTCTAGTTAAGAGAAACCAAGTAGGTAAAAGGAAAAATAATTTTGTGCTTATCCTTCAAATCTTAACTAGACTTGTTTTGTATGGTGGGACGCTACTAACTAGTAATCTTCAGTTAAATGAAACATGGTTATATTTATTGTGTACATCTTAATGGAGAACCTATTAAAAGCATAGAAGTTACGCCTTACTAAGACTATATTTATTGAGAATCTTGGAAACCCTCACACACAGTCTTTCTGGCATAGTCCAGTTCCTTTTTTGAGAGTAAATGATGGTTATTATTTCTGATTATTAAAATATGAACTAGCATTCATTAAATTAAAAAAAATCATTGACTGGGTGTCTACTTTTGGTTAGATATGAGTACCTTGGTACAGTATTGGTGAGGAGGACTCTACTTTGAGGTTACCCATCCCATACAGTATTCCTAGAATCCTGGTCCTGCCACAATACTTAGAGCGTCAGGCCCCAGTTTCCTTTAATAATTACAGATTTAAACTATACAATGTCCATGGCCCTTCTCAGCCTATTGTGATTTCTCGCTTTCTCTTGGTAAAGTTTTAATATACAAAAACTTTTAAAGCACAGGAGTTTCCAGTTTTCAGCAGATGATCAACCTAGATTAAATCTTACAGATGACATTGACCTAGCTGCTTAATAAGAGTTAGTAAGTGCCTACATTAAAATTGAAAAGTTGTGGTTTTTTTGTTTTTTTTAAACAGGTAGCTGAAAATTTTGTTCCTCCTCTGTTGGATGCAGTTCTCATTGATTATCAGAGAAATGTCCCAGCTGCTAGAGAACCAGAAGTGCTTAGTACTATGGCTATTATTGTCAACAAGTTAGGAGGACATATAACAGCTGAAATACCTCAGATATTTGATGCTGTTTTTGAATGCACATTGAATATGATAAATAAGGTATGTGATTTGCATTTCAGTTACATAAAGGGAGGTTCTGCAGTATGTCCTTATCACTTTTTTTTTTTTTAATTTCCCCCTAAGTTTTTTTTTTTTTTTTTAATTTATTTATTTATTTATTTTTGGCTGTGTTGGGTCTTCGTTTCTGTGCAAGGGCTTTCTCTAGTTGCGGCAAGTGGGGGCCACTCTTCATCGCGGTGCGCGGGCCTCTCATTATCGTGGCCTCTCTTGTCGCAGAGCCCAGGCTCCAGACGCGCAGGCTCAGTAGTTGTGGCTCACGGGCCCAGTTGCTCCGCGGCATGTGGGATCTTCCCAGACCAGGGCTCGAACCCGTGTCCCCTGCATTAGCAGGCAGATTCTCAACCACTGCGCCACCAGGGAAGCCCTGTCCTTATCACTTTTAAAAGCATAAATGATGGCTGTCTATGAGTACAGCATAAACTTTAGGCTCTGATATTAAATATTTGAACTTCTAGATAAGAAAAATACTTGTTTTTTAAATTTACAAAAGTAAATTTGATAGATTGTTTATTCAAATAGCAGCTAGCATTTATTGAAAACTTGCTGCATTTTAGTCACTGGCTTTTTAAAGTGTAGTCTGTGCTTATAAGGAATGGGAAAATATATTAATCAAAAAAAGATGTACATTTAAGTGTACACATTTACACAGTAGATAACAATTTTTCTAATCTGTATTAGTGATCTCAAAGTCACTTAAAAGTGGTAGTAACAGTCTCAGAGTTAATAGAAAATATGACGGTCTTTATGTGGGTTTTGTTGAGTTCTCTTTATAATAAGGTGAACTTGTATTCCTTCACTTCGGTAATTCATTTGTCTAATAAATAGTAATTTTGTCTTCCCTGACAGGTGAATTCTATTATCTTTTGAGTTTGACTTTCACATCTTACGGGGTCCACTAACAACTCCAAACATTTATACTGAATTAGGGCTTGCTTTCCCCCTTCCATTTAACATAATTCAGGCATCGAAACTTTATTTTGTTCCCACTATTTGTTTTTAGGACTTTGAAGAATATCCTGAGCACAGAACGAACTTTTTCTTACTACTTCAGGCTGTCAATTCTCATTGTTTCCCAGCATTCCTGGCTATTCCACCTGCACAGTTTAAACTTGTTTTGGATTCCATCATTTGGGCTTTCAAACATACTATGAGGAATGTAGCAGATACAGGTAAATACATAGAAACGATGTTCTTTATTCATTTGCCTACCAACCCCACAGTCCGTGTACAGGCACTTACAGGTAGGTGTATAGTGGTAGACAAGTAGGTATCACTTCACTTGTCATGGTTTTGTTTGAATGCATCAATTGCATAGATAGGTCTGAGTAAGTCCTATAAACAGTTTAATCAGATCCAGAGTGAGTTCATAGGCAGAATTGAGTTACGGGGAGATGGGCATAAGATTCAAGGCAGGGAGAACATCACTCACCCATATCCTCACCAGTGTTTCCTTTTCCCCATATGCTTTTCCTCTGTGGCACCGAGGGTCAACTAAGGATAAAACAAAAAGACTTTATAGTTGGAGGGTTTGTTTTCCTTTTAAATAGTAACTGTTTTATGTAATAGAAAAATCTACTCAGTTACACTGCTTTTGGAGTGAATATAGAGAGAATCAACTAAACCTTCAGAAATACTGGAAAGGTGGTAATGGTTAGATTATAGCCTGTAAGTTAGCAGACATTGATTCCAGTTTAACTCCATTACTGAGTCAAGATAATTTAGGCAAATAATTGTCATTAGCAAAAAAAGAGGGGCGAATGGACTTTGAATGAATTGTTTAATAGCTGAAACACTATCATGAATGTCAGTATGTAATAACATTGTTGGCATTATATGTATTTTAGGCTTACAGATACTTTTTACACTCTTACAAAATGTTGCACAAGAAGAAGCTGCAGCTCAGAGTTTCTATCAAACTTATTTTTGTGATATTCTTCAGCATATCTTTTCTGTCGTGACAGACACCTCACATACTGCTGGTAAGAATTTAAAGCCATAAAAATATGTGTTCCGGTTGCTATTACATCTTGGAGTTAATGATGTCCTTCTTATCAACAGGTTTGACAATGCATGCATCTATCCTTGCATATATGTTTAATTTGGTTGAAGAAGGAAAAATAAGTACACCATTAAATCCTGGAAATCCGGTTAACAACCAAATGTTTATTCAGGAATATGTGGCTAATCTTCTTAAGTCTGCATTCCCTCATCTTCAGGAGTAAGTATAAATAGAGTTTTTAATAAACTTAAATTTTTAAGTTTTTTTTTAAAGCAATTAATTAATCATTGTGTTTTGACTTGCAGTGCTCAAGTAAAGCTCTTTGTGACAGGACTTTTCAGCTTAAATCAGGATATTCCTGCATTCAAGGAACATCTTAGGGATTTCCTGGTACAGATAAAGGTATGTATTTTATTTGCAGTTGCAGAAGTATTGACTAAATACTGATTGAATTCTTGCATCCAGAATTGACCACTTTTTGTAATGCAAAATGAGTGGGTTTTAAAATATGTGTAGTCTTACTCTTTTGAGACTGATTACAGAAAGAAACACTTTCAAAGTGAAGGCCAGGAAGAGGAGATAGGTTTGAAATGTTCGGGGGAACTTTTTAATATAATTCATTTTAGAATATCTATTGCAACATTGTGATTGAATCCCATAGGTATTTTCAAAGGAGTGGAATGGGTGAAAGAAACACATTGGTAGTTCCTTTTGGGATTTTCCATTTTGTTAGTAAGGAATTCATTTTAGGGGGAACATGATAATTAGCAGATAACCAGCCTATTTTTACTGCTGTTACAATGCTCCATTTACTTATGGGAAGAGGGATTTTTCTTGTATCATCATGCTTTAAAGAAATACAAAAAGTACCATAAAACTCATGAGTAGTTGATGAGTTATCTATGTCTGTTAAAGAATTGGTCACATAAGATATTTAGGTTTTTTTCCCTCCAAAATACAAAGGTTTTGTTGTTGGGTTTTGTTTTTTGTTTGTTTGTTTTTTTTTACTGTAAATATAAAATTAGTAAAAAGAAAAACTAATTCATAAAGTAGAGAGTGTATAAAGGATGAAAATTGTCTGAAACACAGCTATGAGGACAATTATAGTTGATCATTAGTCTTTCTTGGTATCATTGCTTATGGAGTATATTTTGTATATGGCATTATACTCTCCCTCTTGTGAAATCTTTTTTCCCCCCAACTAACACCTTTGGTTTTTAATTCAATTGTGTAGAATTATAAAAATAATATACCATAATTTAAACTCAATAATTGATGGATAAATTATATTGCTTGTGTAAACTGGGAGGTGCTTATCTACACTTTTTTTTCCCCAAAGGCAAGTCATTTTCCGAATTGAAGTTTACTAAAGTATGTTGACATTTCAACTATCTGTTTCCACAGGAGTTTGCAGGTGAAGATACATCGGATCTCTTTTTGGAAGAAAGAGAAACAGCCCTTCGACAGGCTCAGGAAGAGAAACATAAACTTCAAATGTCTGTCCCTGGCATCCTTAATCCACATGAAATTCCAGAAGAAATGTGTGATTAAAGTCAGAAGTCATGCTGGGTTTGTTTTTTTTTTCTTTTTCTGTTTCTTTTTTTTTTTTTTTCCTCTGCAACTCTTGTTAGCAGATGAAAACAGCATCTGGATATTTGTCGACCAAAATGATGCCAATTTGTAAATTAAAATGTCACCTAGTGGCCCTTTTTCTTATGTGTTTTTTGTATAAGAAATTTTCTGTGAAATATCCTTCCATTGTTTAAGCTTTTGTTTGGTCATCTTTATTTAGTTTGCATGAAGTTGGAAATTAAGGCATTTTTAAAAATTTTACTTCATGCCCATTTTGTGGCTGGGATGGGGGAGGAGGCAAATTCAATTTGAACATATACTTGTAAATTCTAATGCAAAATTATACAATTTTTCCTGTAAACAATACCAATTTTTAATTAGGGAGCATTTTCTTTCTAGTCTGTATTTCAGTCTAGAAGAAAAGATAATGAGTAAGACAAATTGCGTTGTTAAAAGGATTATTATAGTGCTGCATTGTCTGAAATTAGCACCTCTTGGACTGAATTGTTTGTCTAGGCTACATGTATTACAAGTCTGTTTGGCAAGTTTGCAGCAGGATCATGTGCATATCATCCCATTGTAAAGCGACTTCAAAAAATATGGGAACACAGTTAGTTATTTTTACACAGTTCTTTTTGTTTGTGTGTGTGTGTGCTGTCGCTTGTCGACAACAGCTTTTTGTTTTCCTCAATGAGGAGTGTTGCTCATTTGTGAGCCTTCATTAACTCGAAGTGAAATGGTTAAAAATATTTATCCTGTTAGAATAGGCTGCATCTTTTTAACAACTCATTAAAAAACAAAACAAAACTCTGGCTTTTGAGATGACTTATACTAATTTACATTGTTTACCAAGCTGTAGTGCTTTAAGAACACTACTTAAAAAGCAAAATAAACTTGGTTTACATTTATTTTCCCTTTATTGGCTCAAACTTATTCCTATATTAATGAAAGTAGTTATTTGTGTTTAAGTATTAGGTAACATTTTTAAATGAAGTTTGATACCTGTTGACGTCTAAATATTATTTCTAAGGTTATTAAGTAAAGGCGGCACTTGTATAAAATGAACATGCTCCTGAGATACCTTCTGTTCCCAAGAAACAAGTCCTTCCTGTGACAGCTTGGCGCACATTTTACCTTTATTTGCGGTTAAAAAGCATCTTCTTCATTCTGGTTAGGGGCTAGGGGTAACAAAGCTTAAAATTAGCCTTAATGAGAACCAAGGGGCAAAAAGCTACTGCACATATTCTTGATTAATTGCACTCTTGTAAAACAACCCTTGGAAGTAGTCCCTTTAAGAAAGGTGGGAGGAGAGGAAAAAATGTGTAGAGTGCCTACGAAATAGAAAAGGGAGTAGAAAAAGGAAACCAACTTGGATGAACCTGTTTCCAGAGGATTAAATTAGCCTTCTATAAACCTAGACTAAAACCTAAGCATTTGAAGTGCCTCACGTTCGTGGAGAATCAGCAACTTGGTATAATTGCTGTACTCCTAACTTTATAGGTCTTTGGCAAAAACTAACATCATTTTAGTAGAACGTAATCATACATAAAATAGTCATATTTTAGAACAGATGGTAAGATTTTTAAATGTGTTCAAAGAGGAATATTGAAGGACTTTGTTTAAAACTTCAGCTTTGTTAAAAGCTTGATTTGATCACTGGTATTTGCCTAAAAAGAGGTTTTCTTGGATCAGTCAAGACTTCAAGTCCAAATCGTTTGCTGTATTTGAAATCAACTGTAAGTTCATGTTTGGTTTAGAACAGCTGTCACCATTTCCAACAGTGGTCACATGTAATTTTCTTACCCTATAGCCCCATTGCCTACCTTGATATGTTCTGGATGTTTAAGAAACCAAGGTTTGGCCAAAATGAGACTATGATAGCTATAGCAAATTAAATCTAGGGTGGGCATCTCTTGCTTAATTGAAAGTTAATCATATCAGGCCAGCCTCAAGGTATTCGACAGCAAAGCACACTGATAAACTGGCCATTCAAGATGTTTGGTTTAGTGCTGTTTAACTCTTGGAACAAGGCAATGTCTCAGTTACAAATTGTGAAAGAGAACTAGAATTGTCTCATAAGTGGGTCTGAATCCTGGTCTAGGCACCCATTAGAATCTTGGGCAAGTCATTTGAACTTTGAAGATGGGATCACAAAGCTAATTCCTGAGTCAGTTGTGAGGATATCTCAACCAACAGTAGGATGCATTTTTTTCTTCACATTTTAGCATGTCTGGAAATCAGGGTGTATTTTATAATCCATGGCACCTGAAAATTACAGTGGCGAGGCAATACCGCTGACATCTCCCTGCTTGTCCCTGTGTGAACTTAGTTATAATGGTTTGTAAGCATTTACTTAATTGCTATTTAAAAGTGTGTTACAAAGGATTGCTCAGCAACAAAATAAAATGTTACTTATATGCAAAATGGCAGAAGCAGCAGGACATAAACTAGATAATAAAGGGAGGAAATACTCATTGTTGGAAGGATAGTCAAACTTCCATATTTTCTTGCAAAGTGGCAACCAGGTTTTTTGGGGGACCTAAGCAGGGGAGCTGCCCATAAGTTATAATGCAAAGAATTGTCCACCAAATGCCAAGCAGTGCAATTTTATTCATAAGAAACATATTGAAATTTCAAAAAGGCTGCTGTAACCAGTTCATGTATTTTGTAGTAAGGACTATCATATTGTCATAGTTGAAATTGTTTTCTTGTTCTCGATGGTACATAAAATTAATGGTACATCTTGCAACTGATATCTTAGAATTGAAATAAAGCAGAAAGTAAAGCAAGTGTGAGTTCAGTCTTCACAGGCTGTCAACTCCACATTGAGTCAAATCTATGAAAGACTGACTCGGGTGCAGGTGTTTCATGATTTGATGCCAGCAGATGCAAGGATGGAGTTGGAAAAAATACAGTATTAGAATACTGAGATATTAAGTGGTCTGATTTGCTGGTGTATGTATTGGATTTTCCTCTCAAAGTTTCCAGCAGAATTCAGTCTGTAACGTGTGAAGACTTAGGTCTATGGAAAAGAGGTTCAAAAAGTTGTAAGTCACGTAGTCAACCGATTCTGGTATTGTGATGAGAAGCTCAAGAACAAAATGGATTATTAAGTTACATAAAAGTATATTAATAAGTAGTACTTTGGTACTTAAGTACTGTTGTAAAGTTAACAGTAAGTACTGCTGTAAAGTTTCTTACCGCTTTTTGTGCTTTTCATCTCTGATACATTCTGGGTAAACTTAAAAAATTAACTGTAATTCCATAATATATGTAGTCCATGTTTAGATTTCCCCAACAGTTCCTAAGAATTGTCTTTCATAGCTTATGTTTTTCCAAATAGGTATCCAATTCAGGTTCATGCTTTTTATATTTGTAGTTTTTAATTTCAATGATCGTCGTTTACTTGAAAAATATTTGGTTACTATGCGAACCTGTTTTTTTAAATATCTTCTCTTTTTTCGTGTTTATCTAAGCATAGTTTATATTCTATATTGTCTGTTGTCCCGATTGACAAAAGCCCTCCTCCGTACCCTACCCCCTGCCTTTAGAGTCCACTTAACAATTTTATTTACAATTTTATTCTAGATGCCCTAGGGAGTAAAGTCTTACTAGCTTGCAAAGTGGTTATGTATTTAAGAATATTTTTATAAATGAACATTTTAAGGTTTTTTTTGCTCATGTAACAAGAAAGGTAGTAACAGTGACTTATTATAGTTTATTTTGTTGTGCTTGTATCAGTGACATCCAGAGAACCAATACAGAACTTGGGAAGTGCTGCTTTATGATATAAGGTTCTGGCGATTTAGGAATTTTTTTCTATCCCCAGCACTTGGATTATACCCCAAGGTCAAATATGGCTGTGGGAATTTCAGCTATTATACCTGCATTCTAGGCAGCAGGGAAGATAAAAGCTTCCCCTTTTAAGACTCGGAACAAGTTGCAGAACACTTTTGAATACATCTCCATAGCCCCACCCCATAAGAGAAGCTGAGAAATAGTCTTAAAGCTGGATGTGTTGCTGCTCTGAATAGAATTGGCATTCTATTAATGAGGAAGGGGGAAAGTGAATTGAAAATAGCAGTCTTAACCACAAGTTCAGCAAAATTTAAGTGAAAGTAAAAGACAAAAGGCAGTTGACTCTATGGGAAAAGTAAAATCTCTAAGCATTGAGGTACTGAAAATGCCAAAGAAATTGCTCTTCTTAACAGTGGCAGCTGTCTTTGTCATTCACTGTAGACAATTCAAAAAAAATCCATCTGTACAGGGTGGCAGACAAAACCATTTACTCCTTGTCTTTGTTACTAATTGCTGTGTGGTATCAATTTTCAAGATAAAAAGAAACTACTGAAACTAACATCCTGACATTACAAGAGGAAGACTTTAAAACCTAAAAGAGAGGAAGTGATACAGAAGTTGAGGGGGAAAGGCCATGTCTAAGAGCTGGGAAAGTTTATGTGTGGGAAACCTGTTGTTTCCATTGTGAAAAAGGTCTTTTGGACAAATGGGTATCTAAACTTACAGAGTCCTTTTCTTGATCTACTCCTAAGTGAGCTATCACTGCTCTCACCTCTCTCAAGACACCTGAGGAAATTATGTCTTTTCCCCAAAGTTTGCTGACTAAACTAGACCTTTTCTTTCCTAACATGGAAGTACCTTCTCCATTTTCAGAAATCTTCCTTTATCCGCTCACCCTGTATTTCTTTGGAGCCTATTATAGATTAACTTGCATTTAATTTTTTACATCTCTTCTTCTCTTAGTCTGTTAGGATAAGACCAGAGCTTCATGCAAGCTGGGATACACTTTTTTGTGCTCCAGCAAGACATGCGTAAGAGATCCAGCCTGAACATTAATTCTCTGTACTTGCTACCCTAACTGAAGTTCCTAACCCAGAATGTCCTTTTCCTACAACTGTAACAGGAAAAGAAACTCCAGGCCTCCCACACTTTGATCTCAAAGTCCTGAGATCAGCCATTCAAAATGAGATCAGGCTTATTCAACATGCCCCATCAGGTAAGAGCAAACCATTCTTAAGTTTATTTTACCTTTTTTATGATTCATCCGACTCTTAGGCACAGAAAGTAGTGATGTACTTTACACCTTGGTCAGACTATTGGTAATGGTCCACAAGAAATCCTTTTATTCCTGAGTCCACCTCAAATCTGGGTCTTCACAGACATTTAAAAAGGTAGAACCAAGACTTCTCTGGTGGCGCAATGGTTCAGAATCCACCTGCCACTGCAGGGGACACGGGTTGGATCCCTGGTCCGGGAATATCCCACATGCCGCAGAGCAACTAAGCCCGCGAGCCACAACTACTGAAGCCCGTGCACCTAGAGCCAGTGCTCCTTGGTAAGAGAAGCCACCGCAAAGAGAAGCCCGCACACCACAACTAGAGAAAGGCTGCGTGCAGCAGCGAAGACCCAACACAGCCAAAAATAAATAAAATAAAAATAAATAAATAAATAAAAAGGTAGAACCAATGTCCTGAGCTTTGAAGTTGATGAACCTGCCCTTTAGGTTCCCTTAAGCATTACAAATAGTGTGTTAACTGGCAGAAATAATTAACCAGTTAGTCTACGTTAGTCTATAGGAAGAAAATTTTCTGCTTCTGAAGGTGATTGCAGCTAATTCACAAGTGAGCTGTCAGAAGCCTACAGCGTTAAAAATAGAAAAGACCACATAACAATTGCTTAGATTCATCCATGCATAGCCACACACAAAAAAATCTTCCTGATATGGGACTTCCCTGGTGGTCCAGTGGCTAAGACTCCACGCTCCTAATGCACGGGGCCCGGGTTCAATCTCTGGTCAGGGAACTAGATCCCACATGCCGCAACTAAGATTCTGCATGCTGCAATGAAGATCCGTGTGCTGACCTGGCACAGCCAAATAAATAAATATTTTTTTAAAAAATCATTCTGATAGATTTTAGTAAGCTAGATTGCTCCCCTTTTTGGTCAGTAATCTTTGTTCCATGAGGTGATGTGCAATAAATTACACTTCCCCATAAAATTTATACATTTTGTGCTCCACAGAGCTTTAGCTGACTAGTTAAATTTCTTGTGCTGGACTAGGCTCTGCTTGTCTCTTAATTTAAAATCTCTGTGCTTTCTGACCGCCAAGGTAAAGAAGAGAGGACTCTTTTAGAAACAATTAAAAAAAAAAAAGAAGGGGGGGTTCATTTTTTACCTCTCAGCAATTCAATCTCTAACTCCAAAGCTTGTATTAATTTAAAATAAATTTTGTTTATATAACTGTATGAAGTTATAATACATATCTAGGGTAGGAAATAGTGTTAATTCATAAATTGTACCTGTTAATATTCACCTAAGTTGTAAACTAATGCACTAATTTGTTGTGTTTGCTTCGACCTTAGTTCTTCAGGGTGACTTCTGATACCGTTTTGTTTTGTCATTTTGTCTCCACGAAGCAGCTGTGTGAAGCTTATATTAGTTAGTTAAAAGAGCTTCCAGAATTTTTCTGAATTCAGTCATCACAAAATATATAGATGATTAATATTAATGAATTTTCCTGGATTCAATGGAATCATAATCTTTGAATAGCTACAGAGTTATTTAATAGATGTAAAGACACAACCTCAGGAAAGATTCATAGAATTTGGCAAGTCTGAACTATGCTCTAAATTTCTCAGGCTGCCTTTGCAAAATAAATTTGAGAATGTTCCTGGATTGCTGGTCATCTACTCCATTAAGGTGACTCGTTTCAGAATATCCATGGAATTTTGGAGATAAGAGTTTCAGAATAATCTTGAAAAGTATGCATTCAAACACAGCATAGTCCAGCTGTGGTTCTGTGAAAGCATATTGTTTTTCATGAAACTTCTAAAATAGAAGCTGAAAGCTATAAGTTTGAAAAATACTATTTCTCCTCACTGATTCTTAGAAAAAGACTTTTTAAAAAAATTCCAATAATCATGCATTCAAATTTCAAAAAAACATGTATTCCTCTGACAACTTTCTTGCTTCTCACTTTTGAATTCTAAGAAGGGGAAGAGAGACAGAGACAAAGAGATAACAGGACAAAAAATCTTACCAAGAGCTTGTTACCAGCATCATAAAGGTACAGACCCCCTCTTCCAAAACGCTCTTTGCTTTGCCCACAAGGAACTTAGGAGCTATGCCTTCTGGAATTGTCCCTTGGAAATTTTCACATTGTAAGGCAATAAATGAATGAGAGGTATGACGTTTTTTTGTAAAGTGGGAGATAGGATATTTGAAAGGGAAGTGAAGAGTTAAACTGGCAAATGGCTGAAACATTTTGGGGCAAATCACTGTTAACAAAGTTCGTACTGAAGTTGATTCCCTTAAAGGTACTTAAAGAGTACCCCGTGACAAACATTTGTGTACATAAAAGAAGCAAGTAGTCCAATGTGAAGACTTCTGGTCTTCAACATCCAGCATGATTCAGGCCATACCTGTTACCTTTTCAAGTTTGCCTCGCACTTAGAGGGTAATTTAACATGAAGTTCATGAAGTTTAGACTTCAGGGCCCCTGTCTTGCAGGAGCTCCTTCCAAAGCCCTTAGCTATGTGTGACATTTGCAGTATTTGTCAGTTTTTGAAATTTGTGATTATTATGATTTCTGTTCTCTGAGTATTCACTTTTGTACATAATTTTATATTTGCAGATTTGTATTTTTCTTGAAGCGGTTCCCCCTAATTGTGTAAGCTTTTGGATAACACAGAACCTAGATCCACCACCATTTGCACCATTTTGTACTTACTTGTTTTCCTTTAGTCCCACAGTTACTTTGAGGATGGGGTTACTATTCTGAAAACAGAAAAATTAAATGAACCTGTGCATCCTAGATGCTGTGATTCCTCGAGCCTTCTTTCCCTTCTTGGTTCCCAGGAAAACTAGTAGCTAGACCCTCAGGCTTCTGGCAGGAGACTGCAAGGACCTCCTCTGGGAATCTGTCCAGCTACGAAGGAAGGAACCAAAGGTACTGGCAGAAGTTCCAGTTGGACCTCTCTACAATGAAGGTCACAGTAGACGAGCCCCGCTCATGGGCATAGCCTTCCAGTTAATTTTTTTATTCTCGCACTTTAAGTATGAATGGACAACTAAGGATTATCAGGCATCTGAAGGCAGCCTCAATATGAAAGATAAAACAAAACGAACAGAAAAAAAAAAAATTGAAGAAAACAGAGACCATGCACAGGCAAGAAAAGTAAACTATCACCAGTAACCTCAGAGAAGTTAAGTTATAGCAACCAAGAAATAAGAGAATAATATATTAAAGGTAAATTTAGAGAACAAAAAGGAACTTTTGCAAGTTAGGTTGTTTATTTCTGCTATTCTTTGAGTTGAAGGATAAGTTGAGGAAATCTCCCCGGAATAGAGTAAAAAGACAAATTACACAAAATAGTGATTTGACATTTGCATACATTATGAAATGATTACCATCATAAGTCTAGAAATCATCTGTCCCCATACAAAGTTATTACAATATTATTGACTATATACTCCTTATGCTATATATTACATCCTAGTAGCTTATTTATTTTGTAATAGGAGGATTGTACCTCTTAATCCCCTTCACCTATTTCATCCCACCCCTAACCCCTCCTCTCTGGCAACCACCCAGAGTTCTGTGTATCTATGAGTCTGTTTCTGTTTTATGCTTGCTTGTTTTGCTTTTTAGATTCCACGTTTGTAATCATTTAAATCGTTGGCCCATCTGGAATTTTAGTGTTTTCATGTAAGATGCTGTTATTTTACTGCATTTATTTCAGTCTTTTCTTGTCCATGTTTTTATACATAGATATAATCATAGTGTATATACAATTTATATTAAGCCTAAATGTTCTTTCTTAGCCTGGAGAGGCTTAACCATTTTGGGGGGAAATGTAATGAAATTTCAGACAAATGCATATATACTACAAATTTTGTATATAATTTCAGGTCTCTAATTAGATATAGTTTTTACACAAACAATAGCTTATTGCACACTGGGCTTTCTCACCTAGTGAGTCACATATCTTGCCTGTTGTCCCATATCAGTATGTAAAGAGCTTCCTCTTTATTATGGCTGCATTATATTCCATTAGATGAATATACCATAATTAATTTAACCATATAGTACTATGATGAACATAGTACAATATCATGTAGAGATTAAAGGAGTCTGGAGCTGCACTGCCTGGGTTTGAATTCCAGCTCCAGCACTTACTAGCTGTGTGACCTCTCCGAACCTCAATTTCCTTATCTATAAAATGGGAATAATACCTACCCATAAAGTACCCATCTGTAAAATGGGAATCATACCAACCACATTAGGTTATGAGGATTAAATAAGTTAATATATATAAAGCATTTAGAACAATGTTCAATCCAGAAGTAAGTGCTAATTTCTTGCTAATACTCTGAAGAAACTTATACATGTGTGAGTATATACAAATGATAAATTTCGAGCAGCAAAATAGCTGGACCATTGGGTTTGTGTGTTTGTAACTTTAATGGATATAGATATGGGCTGAAATATGGCCTTAGTTGCTGCTATGTGAAAAAATTAATTATTTAAATTCTACTAAAATGCATTAGTTCAAGCTAGTCATTCTAAGATACCATGATGATCATTGATAAATGGGTCTCCTGACATAGTGACATCTGAGAAACATTTGCAGCATTTCTACCAGTTCATTTCACAACAGGAAACCTGCCCTTTAGAAGGATCTCTGTTTATCCTTATCCTTTATGTAGTTGCTACTACTCCTAAATAAAGTTTTTACTCTAGTTTTATTTTTATTGCAGTTTTTGATATTTATACATTGGGTACTTTATAACAAAATATTAAAAACAAACACCCAGGATAAAAAGACAGCAAAGTTGGAAAAGTTTCCTAACAGTCTTTTAAAATATAAAGTTGAATCTGCTGAATCTGCTGGAGGACAAAAGGGAGGTAGTACTTGTGATGAATTGTAGCCTGAACTTGAAACACTGTATAAAATAAGAACAGTCCAGAATGTCCTTTGATACTGTAGAAGAATTGGTACAATAATAAAGCAATGAGTTATATTTCCAGAATGAAAAAACAGCTTTATTATTTCAACAGTATATATGGGTGGCTTATTATTGCAGGTTACATAAATGTAGATACAATTTAAAATAGTTAAATGTAGTATTATTAAAGGTTGAAAGTGCTAATAACCACATATTCCATCTAAATCACAATTCTCTTATAGCTTATGAGTTTTAACAATTGCAATTATCAGTGGGGAAATTTTTTTTAATTAAAATAATATCATGTTACTATTCAGCAGTAAAAAAAGAAAAAATACTAGTCATACATGCAACAAAGTGGATACATCTCAAAAGCATTATGTAGATGAAAGAAGCCAGACACAAAGGAGTATATACGTACAATTGCATTTTAATAAAATTCATGAAAAAGCAAAACTAATGTGAGATAATAGAAAGTGATTATATGGGTATTATACATCTTTCAATACTCATCAAAATGAAGACCTAATATGTGTATTTTTTAATGTTAATTATACCTTAATTTAAAAATGATAGCAGTTAAAATATAATAGCATGTTTCTGAGCATGCAGTCTGTATGTACAATAAACCATTAGAAATGATGACTCCCAAGGTTTTTAAAAATCAAGATGTTGATAAAAGCAAGAAAAATTGTATATATTTATATTATATATATTATGTAAAATATATTTAGACATATATAACATAACCATCAACTGATTTTAACTCTATAGTTAAAATAATTGAAACTGAACAGTTTCAGATATAAAATATTTTAAGACTTCCAAAAAGCAGCACACATATATAATATATTATTATGATATAGATTAATGGTTCTGCTTTTTGCAAAACATACATCTACTGAAACGTGAAAACTTTTAGGAAAACATACATCAAACTGGTAAAAGTTCATCATTATTGATGAGATTTCAGATGTTTTATATATAAAAGTATTGTAATAATTTACTTAAAACAAATAGAGAAAAGTAATTTTAAATTATTTACTTATTGAGCTTCAAAGCTCCAAAGATAAGTTAGTGGTTTTTATTGATCTTATGGAGATGATAGAATCATCTGAAATAATAGATCAAATTTATTATTAATATATTAAAAATGGGTTCAATAAGAAATCTTACATAAAATTCAAATTGAATTTTGTACAGACTGAGGGTTAGAAAGAAAATCTGGACTTTCAGCCAAAAGTTTAGAAAATTTTCCAGATTATTTTTTTAAAATTTTTATTGGAGTATAGTTGATTTACAATGTTGTGTATGTTTCAGGTGTACAGCAAAGTGAATCAGTTATACATATATATATATCCACTCTTTTTTTTTTTTTTTTTAAGATTCTTTTCCCATATAGGCCATTATAGACTATTGAGTAGAGTTCCCTGTGCTATATAGCAGGTTCTTATTAGTTATCTATTTTATATATAGTAGTCTGTATATGTCAATCCCAATCTCCCAATTTATCCCTCCCGCCTTATCCCCTGGTAACCATAAGCTTGTTTTCTACATCCATGACTCTACTTCTGTTTGGTAAGTAAGTTCATTTGTACCCTTTTTTTTAGATTCCACATATAGGTGATATCATATGATATTTGTCTTTCTGTGTCTGACTTCACTCAGTATGACAGTCTCTAGGTCCATCCATGTTGCTGGAAATGGCATTATTTCATTCTTTTTTATGGCTGAGTAATATTCCATTGTATATATGTACCACATCTTCTTTATCCATTCCTCTGTTGATGGACATTTAGGTTGTTTCCATGTCCTGGCTATTGTAAATAGTGCTGCAATTAACATTGGGGTGCATGTATCTTTTCGAATTATGGTTTTCTCCTGGCATATGCCCAGGAGTGGAATTGCCGGGTCATATGGTAATTCTATTTTTAGTTTTTTAAGGAACCTCCATATTGTTCTACATAGTGGCTGTATCAATTTACATTCCCATCAACAGTGTAGGAGGGTACCCTTTTCTCCACACCCTCTCCAGCATTTATTGTTTGTAGATTTTTTGATGATGGCCATTCCGACCAGTGTGAGGTGATACCTCATTATAGTTTTGATTTGCAGTTTTCTGGATATTTGAATTCAGCATAAATTGACTGTATTCAACTATCTCTGGATGACGTGATTTAAAAATGTAAATCAAATAAATCACTTTAAATAGTGTTGGGTAAGTTTGATTTTTCTATCACAAATCAAAAAAAATCAAATTATATGGTTGAAAGGTAGGGAATTGAAATAATAATAATTGGAAGAATATTTGGATTTCCATGGGCAGCCTGTGATGCAAGAGCTGAAAAAGCAGTTTAGAAATTGAATCAAGCCTCATATATTTAGTTTAACAGAAGTTATGGGGAATTCCCTGGCGGTCCAGTGGTTAGGACTCCAAGTTCTCACTGCCGAGGGCCCTGGTTCAATCCCTGGTCCAGGAACTAAAATCCCACAAGCCGGGTGGTGCAGCCGAAAAAAGAAAAAAAGGAATTATGAAACTTGAGTAAGCCTTTGGAAAGTAAAATTTTCTTTAAAGATTCGGTTTTAATAAACAGTATTCTAACAGATGTCATTTTTTATTTTTGGCTTTACAAGAAGCCAGTTTCAGTTATTGAAGATGATAGATTAATTCATAATTGATTAAAATGATTAAATATATAAAACTAAAGTAAGGAAACTATGAAAGACAAGTGAAAGATATAGAAATGAAGAAATATGAAATATAAAACAAAACAAAATGTAGGGGACTTCCCTGGTGGCACAATGGTTAAGAATCCGCCTGCCAATGCAGGGGACACGGGTTCGAGCCCTGGTCTGGGAAGATCCCACATGCTGCAGAGCAACTAAGCCTGTGCACCACAACTACTGAGCCTGTGCTCTTGAGCCCACGAGCCACAACTGCTGAGCCCGCATGCCACAACTATTGAAGCCCATGTGCCGAGAGCCCGTGCTCCGCAACAAGAGAAGCCACCACAATGAGAAGCACGTGCACCCCAACGAAGTGTAGCTCGCCACAACTAGAGAAAGCCTGTGTGCAGCAACAAAAACCCAATGCAGCCAAAAAATAAATAAATGAAATTTTAAAAAAGCAAAAGACAAAATGAAGATTCGATTCTAAAAGAATAATTAAATTATCGAAGAAATTATATGAATATGTGTTTATTGTTTGATCATTAAAGTGAAATAAAAAAATACAATGAACTTTCAAGTTCTTTCAACATTGAATCCTAAATCTTGGCCAGATTATAATTAGGATGTTCTGTGGATTGAAGCTGAATAAAAATTAATATTATTAAGCTAGGTAATTAACTATGGGATTCCAATAAATATATGATTTAGTTGATCGTAGAGATATTAAACATACACAAATTTCAGTATTATAAAAGTCAGAAATTTTTCAAAGTAATTTTTAGTGTAGTTCAGCAGAAGCTGAGATATAAATTCTCAACTTTTTGAATACATCTACTGACTCTCAGTTTAATGGGGAAGTCATTGGAAGAGTCTGACAATTCCCTCTGTTAAATCACCGCAGGGCTGCATTTAGTTAGCTAAGTGACAGCTGTATCAAATAAAAGGTAACACCAACAATTTCTAAAAATCAACCAAAGACTTGGTAGTTATAAGAACAATTTCATGATTGTGCCCTAACTTGGTAGTGTCTGTAATATATGTAGTTTTAGTTTATTTAAGGAGTAAAAAGGAATATGTTTTAATTAAATTTATTAATTTTGAATATCATTCCTGACTTTCATAAATATCGCATTTTTTTCTTTTTTTTCCTTCACAAGCAATTTATGAGAATTCCTGTTTCTCTCTTTTTTTTAAAAAGTGTTTTGTTGGCCAGAATGTTTTGAGAATTTTCAAGGACAGAAGGTAAGTCCGATAAAGAATACAGATTACCTTCCTTTCATTTAGCGTTTTCCAGTTGACTTGGTTGCAAAGATAAATTTTTTTCTCAAATAGTGCATTTTCATCTTTCATATGCTTCTTTGCTATTATTTCAGTTTGGTAAGGATCTTTCTAATCAGTTGAATATCTAATAGAGTGCACACATCAAAAGTGAATTCACAATGTCCTGTTTCTTCTAAACTTCTCTAATGGACTGCAAGTTGCTGTCATTCTCTACAACCCAAAAGTGGGTTGGTCTTGTGGTTGTAGCCAGACCACCATAGCAACATTATGAGCCCCTGGAGGTAAAGTTCAGGTAAATGCTTGGCGAGTGAATGTTTTTCAGTTCTACAAATGCTGAGTCTACTTATGTGCTAGGTCCTGTTAGATACTGCAGTTGCAATGATGAGTAAAATATCTAGGGCCCTACCTTCCACCAGAGATACAGAAAAAAAATTTAAAGTACTGAGTGCTATGAAAGGAGTGTGCACAAGTTGTGATAGGGTATGAAAGAGGGGTACCTAACCCAGAATTGACTGGGCATGTTGGGAAAGACAAGGGACACTGTTTTGAGTAGCCTTAAAGAACCAAGGAGTCAGCTCCGTGGAGAAGGCAGGAAGGGCAAAAGAAGCAGAGAAAACAGCAAGAGTGAATGGCCCAAAGCGTAGAGTGGTGTGATGTGTCTGCTAAGTGAACAGTTAGAGGCAGAGAGTGGCTCTTCTCTCCCACATTAGCAATCCTACTATGTACAAAGATAGGAGTTGTTAGGGATATGATGATGACTAATAATAAGCTGCTGTAACATTTAATCATCTCAAGAACCTTGTCGGATGCCAGATGAAGGAATCTGGGCGGGTCAAGTTTTCACTTGCCCCTGGTGACAGAATTAAGGAGTGACGGAGCAGCTAGGATGCAAATCCAGGCCTCCTGGCTCCATGTGTTCTTTCTACCATTGTTAGGAAGGCACAATGCAGTCCCGTGGAGGAGGACAAGGATGTGTAAGCATCGAACAGGAATACAAATACGATGTTAAAATAATGCTTTGATGTCAGAGGGAGAATTCTGTCTGAAAGTAATAGCATTAGGTCTTTTAAGAATGATCTGTTGCTCAATCTCAGTAGTAATCTTGAAAGTACAATTTAAAACAATGAGAGCATTTCACACAAAGATTAAAAAGGTCTGATAAGACCAAGTTTAGTGAGGATGTGAAGAAACAGGAAATCTCATGCCTGCTGCTGAGAGTGTAAATTAGCACATCCACTGTGGAGAACAGTTTAGCAATATCTAGAAAAGTTAAAGAGGTATATATCCTCAATCCAGCAATTCTCATTCTAGGTATATCTGAGATTCTTTTGCACACATATCCAAGGAGATATACAAGAATGTTTATTCCACCATTGTTTCTAATACCAAAAACTGGAATTAAACTAAATGTCCAACAGGAGAATGGACAAACTGTGATATAGTCATACATTGGGATACCATGCATAGTTATAATGAATGGATTAAGATAAATTTCAAAAATAACTTGAGTGAAAATCCCTATTTGCAAAATAGTATACCATCTACTTAAAGTTTGAAAAATATGCCAAATTGTGTTATATGTTTTAGTTCATGTAATCCTATGTATTAATAATATAAAGACATGTAGGTGTAGAAAAATGCCAAATTTAGATAAAAGATTATGATTACGTGGGGGGGGGTGGTATGAAAGGGCTACTGGGAATAGGGAGGTTGACGTTTTATTTCTTTAAGAAAAATAAAGCAAATATGGATAAAGGATTTAATAGAGCAGAATAGTTGATAAATGGGTGTTTGTGTTAATGTCTATCACAATGTTTTACAAAATTTTTTGAAAAACAGGGAAACTGCCAGTTTAATTACCTGAAAAGTTAGGGTGTTGTTTTGTTAGTGTTTTTCAAAACACTGGTTTGTAACCCATTAGAAGGTTAAATCAATTTAGTATTTTTTTAAATGACTAATTTTTATTTTTTTATTACATGACATATAACAGTGTAAATTTAAGGTGTACACCATGTTGATTTGATACATTTGTATATTGTAATGTGATTGCCATTCTAGTGATAGTTAGTACCTTTATCATATCACACAATTATCTTTTCTTTTTTGTGGTTGGAATGATTAAGATCTGGTCTCTTAGCAAGATGATTATAATACAGTATCATTGTCTTTGTTCACTATATTGTGCATTAGATCTCCAGGACTTATTTACTACTAGTTGCAAGTTTGTGCCCTTAAACAAATCTCTCCTGTTCCTCAACCTCCCAGGCCCTGGTAACCACCATTTTACTCCCTGTTTTTATGAGGTTGACTTTTTTAGATTACACATATAAGCAGTACCATATGGTATCTGTCTTTCTCTGATTGACTTACCTCACTTAGCATAATGTCCTCAAGGTCTGTCCATGTTGCTGCAAATGGCATGATTTCCTTCTTTGTCATGGCTGCATAATATTGCATTGTATATATGTGTGTGTGTGTGTATACTTGTATATGAATAATGCTGTGATAAACATGGGAGTGCATATATCTCCTTGACATCTTATTTTCATTTCCTTTGGGTATATACCCAGAAGTATCATAGGTAGATCTATTTTTAATTTTTTGAGGAATCCCGTACTGTTTTCCATAGCGGCTGAACCAATTTACGTTCCCACCAATAGTGCACAAAAGTTCCTTTTTCTCCACATCCTCACCAACACTTGTTATCACTTATCTTCTTTTTTTTTTTTTATAAATTTATTTGTTTATTTGGTTGCATTGGGTCTTTGTTGCTGCGCACGGGCTTTCCTCTAGTTGCGGCGAGCGGGGGCTACTCTTCATTGTGGTGCGCGGGCTTCTCATTGCGGTGGCTCTTCTTGTTGCAGAGCACAGGCTCTAGGCGCATGGGCTTCAGTAATTGTGCACGTGGGCTCAGCAGTTGTGGCTCGCGGGCTCTAGAGCACAGGCTCAGTAGTTGTGGCGCATGGGCGTAGTTGCTCCATGGCATGTGGGATCTTCCCAGACCAGGGCTCAAACCCATGTCCCCTGCATTGGCAGGCGGATTCTTAACCACTGTGCCACTAGGGAAGTTCCTCGCTTATCTTGCGATAGCTGTTCTAGGAGGTGTGAGGTGTTACCTCATTGTGGTTTTGATTTGCATTTCCCTGGTGATTTGTGATGTTGAGCATCTCTTCATTTATCTGTTGGCCGTTTGGATGTCTTCTTTGGAAAAATGTCTGCTTAGTTCCTCTGCCCATTTTTTAAATTGGATGTTTAGTTTTTGTTATTGAGTTGAATGAGTTCTTTATATGTTTTGGATATTAATCCCTTATCCAATATATGGTTTCCAAAAATTTTCTCACATTCTGTAGGTTGCCTTTTCGTTTTGTTGATTGTTTCTCTTGCTGAGCAGAAGCTTTTAAGTTTGCAATCCTACTTGCTGCTTTTTCTTTTGTTGTTTGCGCTTTTGGTGTCATTTTAATGACTAATTTTTAAAATAAAATAGAAATATCAGCTGCATTGCATGTAGTAAGGATAAATATTATATCATGAAACTTTTATTTCAATTATTTATAGATTATATACAGATGACCCCCAAATTACGATGGCTCCATTTACAATTTCTCAACTTTGTGGTAGTGCGAAAGTGATATGCATTCAGTAGCAACCAGACTCTGAATTTTAAATTTTGATCTTTTCTCGCGTTAGTGATATATGCTATGATTCTCTTTCATGGTTCTGGGCAACAGCAGCAAACCACAGCTCCCAGTCAGCCACATGAGCATGAGGGTAAACAATCAATACACTTACAACCATCCTGTACCCACACAATCATTCTGTTTTTCACTTTCAGCACAGCATTCAATAAATTACATGAGCTTTTCAACACTTTATTATAAAATAGGCTTTGTGGCGAATTCCCTGGCAGTCCAGTGGTGAGGACTCCATGCTTTCACTGCTGAGGGCACGGGTTCAATCCCTGGTTGGGGAACTAAGATCCCACAAGCTGTGTGGTGCAGCCAAAAAAAAGAACAAAAGAAAAAAGAAAAAAAATAGGCTTTGTATTAAGATGAATTCGCCCAACTGTAGGCTAATGTAAGTGTTCTGAGCACATTTAATGTAGGCTGAGCTAAGCTAAGCTATGATGTTCACTAGGTTAGGTATATTAAGTGCATATTTGACTTATGATATTTTCAACTTACAGTGGGTTTATTGGGATGTAACCCCATCATAAGTAGAGGAAAATCTGTACATGTGTTTGTGTGTGTGTGTGTGTGTGTGTGTGTGTGAGATGTATGGGAGGGTAAGCGCATGTCCTGGTTTGTCTAGGAAAGTCCTAGTTTATGCCTGTTAACCCAGGGTAATTTTCAGTAGTGCTCCCTTTAAGTCTAAAAATGTCCTGGTTTAGGAAAATAAATTATATGGTCATCCTGGTTCTAGGTCTTGATATAACTTTACTATGGGTTGCAATTTTTTAAAAAGTATGAAAAATCCTGGCCTAGATGATATCTGAAGCACCATTCTTTCCACACACCTATGGGATCTTAGCAGTATCCCATTGACCTAAATGCAGAGGAAGTCCCATATCAAAATGCTATCCAGGTGGTAAAAAAAAAAAATGCTATCCAGTGAAATCTCCTATATAACCATGATTTATATTTACACACATTCATTATATGTATATTTTCTAACATAATAGCTGCCATTTATTGAGCACTTACAATATGCTAATTATCATGCTAAGTTTTTTACATGTATTATCTCACTTAATTCTCACAACTCCTGAAAGAGATGGATTCTATTATTATTCCCATTTTACAGATAAGGAAACTGACACAAATTGAATAACTTGCCTCAAATCATACAGATGGAGCTGTATGGAATTCCTACAGTATGTACCTGATTTTTACAATATTAACACAAAGAAGCTTAATAAAATATATTTGCTGTAAAATTTTGTTTTGGAATATAGTAGAGGGGATTTTCTTTTTTTAATTTTTTTTAAGGAATTTCTAATAAGTATTAGAAATTATCTTCCTTTGACATATTACAAGGACAACACTGCAAAAATTTACCCTCAAAATGCCCATCACCCTTACATGTTTGGTTATTGGTTGGAAATGTCCAAAAAGATTTGGTGAGATTCAGGTGGTGGAAGTGAGGCCACAGCTCTTGCTCTCTGAAAGCCATCTTGATTAGAGGTGATGAGAGACAAGGATTCCAGCTTGAACTCAGATAGCGCTATATTCCTTATTAGTGTACTTGTGTACTAACAAGAACTTCTATTGTTTTAAAATTGTAATAGTAGGATATCTTTCACTGTAGAAAATGTGCCAAATCCAGATAAGCAAAAAGAAAATATTACCTGTAATCCCTCCAATAAATGTTAACTGTTAACCCATTGCTAACCCATTTTTTTCCCAGTCTTTTAATTTATTTTTAAAATTTTTAAAAGATTTTTCTTGATGTGGACCATTTTTAGAGTCTTTATTGGGACTTTCCTGGTGGTGCAGGGGTTAAGAATCCGCCTGCCAATGCAGGGGACACGGGTTCGAGCTCTGGTCTGGGAAGATCCCACATGTCGTGGAGCAACTAAGCCCGTGCGCCGCAACTAAGCCCGTGCGCCACAACTACTGAGCCTGCGCTCTAGAGCCCACGAGCCACAACTACTGAAGCCTGCACACCTAGAGCCAGTGATCCGCAACAAGAGAAGCCACTGCAATGAGAAGCCCGCGCACCACAACGAAGGGTAGCCCCCGCTCACCACGACTAGAGAAAGCCCGTGGGCAGCAACGAAGATTCAACTCAGCCATAAATAAATAAATAAATAAATAAATATAAATTAATTAAAAATAATAATAAGAAAAAAAAACCCATGGGGCTGGGTGTGATCTCCTAGAAAGTAAGTGAGAAGAGGTCGAGACCTGAGCGCTCCAGTGTTCAGAGATGAAAAGAAGCCAATAAAGGAAATAGAAAACAAACATCCAGGACACAAAGGGTCTATTTGAAGATGGTCATACGCAATAACTCCATTTGTAAGAATTTATTCTAAGAAAATAAAAGAAACAGTACACAGAGATGTATGTATTAGGGTGTTTATTGTGGTGTTGCTTAAGACGAGAAATTTGGAGACAATTTAAATGTTTGTCCGCTGGGTCCAGTTTAATGAAATTATTGTGAATCTATACAATGAAATGCTATACTAAGGACAATAAAAGCATTATGTATCCATACATGTTAATAAAAAAATACTTATTTAAACATTTTAGTCCCATTTTGATAAAAAAGATTTACATGCCTATTTAAAGAATGAAAGGAAATGTATTAAGATGTTGACAGTGCCTCTGATTGGGTATTAGATAATGGTCAATATTTAGTTTCTTCATATTTTCTGTAGCTTTTACAATGAGTAATATTACTTTTACAAAGAGAAAAAAGGTTACTATAATAAGAAATAATTGCAAAATATTGCAAGTAAGTTAAAAAAAATTGCACAAATATAGGGAGAGATTTGGCAGCAGGAAATGTGAAAAAGACCTAAATATTTTAATTAACTGTAGTTTAGAGCCACCAGATATTGTCGCTAAATTAATTGGACTATGTGGTCTAGACCAAAAGATCATAATTTTATGCTACTCCGTGCTGTCAGACTATATTTCTAGATACCATATTTTATGAAAACATTTCTATTCTCTAGACAAGGCTTACTTTCTTAATCAGAATCATGTACAGACCTGAAACCATATTACATGAGGAAGAGGTAAAAGAGCTCTGGATATTCGGGGCCAAAGAAAAGTCCGTCACAATGGAAACCAGACTTCCTGCTTTCAAAGATAGGCAGGAGTATGATGAATAAATGGGATTAAACCTGACTATAGTGTTTCAAATAGATAGGGTCAGACAAGAACCATCTGCATCAGAATTACCTGGAGTTCTTAATAAAATAGTTGATTTCTGCCTCCCAACTCAGGCCAATAGAATAGGCAAGGAATATGCTTCCCCCAAAACAAAACAAACAAAAACCAAGGCACTCTAAGAGCTCTTCTCATAAGAACCAAAGTTCAAGAATTACTGCAAATAATTTGAGAGTAACTTACCAGACAGCAAAAATTTTGTTGCAATTTTTTTTCCTCTCTCAAATAATAGATCATTTAATTCTGTGCTTAGTGTGAGTCAAACACTGTTCTACACATTTCATCTGCATTAATTCATTTAATCCTTACAACCCTGAGGTAGGTACTATCATTAATCCTCATTGTATAGCTAAACAGAAGCATGGAGAGATTAAGTAACATGATCAAGGACACAGTGGTGGTTGTACAAAAAATTCTTTAGATGGAATGAAACGCCTCTGGTTTGTAACATCAGGACTATAAGTTAAGGATCAAACCCTGTGAACGTTTGGAGTCTTTATGCCTCAACTAGGCAACAATGCAGAGATTTCAGAGCAATGGTTTTCAGACTAGGGTATACATACTGAGTTATATGAACACTTTCCAAAGACCACAGGATGGAAAACTTTTAAGGCATCAATTTCTAGATTTTCAACTCTATGTTTATTACAATGAGGCATTGCCCCAATATGTAAAAACGTAGGGGTGTATGGGGAACAAAGTGACAATTCAAATTACTGGTTTTGGGAAAGTCTCCTTTAGGATTAGTTAAATGACTACATGCTTTTATAGGATCTTTTTTCCCTGTTATACATATTTTTTCATTAAAAAGTCAAGCACTGACCTATTATCAGGTAATATAGGCATACTTCAGAGTTATTGTGGGTTGGGTCCCAGACTGCTGCAATAAACCAGATATTGTAATAAAATGAGTTACATGAATTGTTTGGTTTCCCAGTGCATCTAAAAGGTATGTTTACGCTATACTGTAGTGTGCAAAAGCATCATGTCTAAAAAAGATGTACATACCTTAATTAAAAAATAGTTTATTGCTAAAAACAAAATGCTAACCATCAGTTGGGGCCTTCAGCAAGTGGTAATCTTTTTTCTGGTGAAAGTCTTGCCGTGATGTTGATGGCTGCTGATTGCTCTGTCAGGCTGGTGGTTGCTCCAGGTTGGGGTGCCTGTGGCAATTTCTTAATATAAGACACCAGTGAAGTTTGCCACGTGGATGGACTTTTCATTTCATGAATGATTTCTCTGTAGCATGCAATGCTGTATGACAGCATTTTCCCCACAGTAGAACTTCTTTCAAAACTGGAGTCAGTCCTCTCAAACCTGGCTGCTGTTTTATCAACTAAGTTTACATAATATTCTAGTATTCTCAATACTCTAAATCCTTTGTCATTTCAACAATCAAGTCTGCCACCTTATATGGGTGCAGTTTGTGTCACCCCAGAACAATTAAAATAGTAACATCAAAGATCATTGATCACAGATCAGCATAACAAATGTAATAATACTAGTGAAAAAGTCTGGAATATTGCTAGAATTACCAAAGTGTGAGAGAGACATGAAGTGAGCAATTGGCATTGGGAAAATGGTGCCGATAGACTTGCTTGATGCAGGGTTGCCACAGACCTTCAATTCGTAAAAAAGGCAGTTTCTGTGAGGCACAATAGAACTGAGGTATGCCTGCCTGTATGTCGATTGGGCTGGTCAGAGTGATTTGTGTCTTTCATTCCCAACAACTGTCAAAGAATGAATAGCTCTTGAGACAGTGACCTTGTAAGCAAAGAAAGCCTCAAACACACAAAAATGGCTTCTCCCCATCCCATATTTAAAGGTAAATAATTTTTTTTCAGCTATTCAATTACTTATTTCTAAGACATACCATTTGCTGGAAGGAAAATCACATTTGAATAGCAGAAGCAGTATATTTACTGGTGATGGTGTTTCTTTTTAATTTGGGGGGGATTATTGGATACAATAAATAAAATCAAGGTTAAAATATTTTATAGAATTTCTTTCAGGTAAAGTATAAATAAGTCAAGAAGGCAACTACAACTTATTTGTCAAATCATGTAACATCTTTGTTCAAATTATAGTCAATTCTTGTCTTATTTCATCTTATTAAATGCTTTATTTCCTACTCCCATTAACAAAAAATAAAATTATCTGCTAGTTACTGGGTCAATCAGAATTTAGCAATATATACTTCTGTTTCACTCAATACACAGGAAGAGTTTGACCATGAAAACTCTGATATTTACATATATTCTTAATAGTCTGCAAAGTCCAATACCAAAATTTGATACATGCAAACATACACAGTAGTCTCCCCTTATCCACAGTTTCGCTTTCTGCAGTTTCAGTTACCTGAATTCAACTCTGGTCCAAAAATATTAAGTGTAAAATTCCAGAAATAAACAGATGATTTTGCCTTTTATTTCAGGAAAAACCCAAAAGTCATCTCAAGGGAACTCCCTCAACTCCTGATCATCAAACGGACACACGTGGGTACCCATCCTTTCCTTCTTTCCTATTATCAAATGTCAATCTTTCCTTCTGTGCAATAAGATTGATTCCGTCTCCTCTCACCGTCTTAGAAAACTTATAGCAACCACTCTGACTTTTCTGTCCTAGTATCATCACCCTCTGTCTCTGGGACAAGTTACTTAACCTCCCTGTGCCTTATTATTTTCTTTTAGGAAATAGGGAGAACAATAGAACATTCCACACAAGGTGGTTGTGAGAATTAAAGGAGTGCTGAAAACAGTGTCTGTTACACAGCATATACAAGGAAAGTTACCTATTATTTTCATGTTTCTATTAGCATTTATATATATCAGTCTTCTTCCTCATCTAGTTACCCCACCTTCTCTTTAGAGTCCAAAGTCTCAAAATAGTTTCCTATTTTAAAAGTTTCTATTATGAACAGTCTTCTGTTGGGGACTTCCCTGGAGGTCCAGTGGCTGGGACTCCGTGCTTCCACTGCAGAGGGCACGGGTACTATCCCTGCTCGAGGAGAGAACTAAGATCCGGCATGCCCCGTGGCATGGCCAAATGAAACAAAACAAAACAAAAAACAAAACCAAAAAACCAAAACCAAAACAAAAAGGGTCTTCTGTCTACTGTAATGAGGCTTCAGTATCCAGAATCCTCCTCCCATGACCTCCATGCACTAAATCTAATGAATATTGGATAGATCTTATTTTAGCTGACTTCTCAGCACTCAACGAGTATAATTTTCATCCTTTTTGAGTTCTATTCCCTTGACTTAAATGGTACCAAAACCCCTCCTCCTTCTCCCACCATATTCTTTAAACTCTTTGGGGGCATTCTCTCTTCCTCTACTCAAATTTTAGACGTTAAGAGTTCTTCAAGCCTCTCTCTTTGGTCCTTTTCTCTTCACTGTATTCCCTCTCCCTGTACGATCTCATGGCTTCATTTACCACTTGCAGCAGATACTGTAAATAAACTCAATACTCACTGCCAGCTAGCTTTTTCTTCTTCCACCACGGAGGCTGTAAAGTGAAATACTGGATTTCCAAGCTTTCTTTGAGGCTTAAAGGAGGCCATGTGACAGAGTTTGGGGTAATGAGACCAAATGTAAAGTTAGGATTTCTGGAAAGTCTTTGCTTTCCTGATAAGAGGACAGTTGAGGGAATTGGTTCTTTCCTCCTTCTTCATTCCTGGAACTTGTAATGCTAAACATTTAGCAGTTATCTTTCCCCCATAAGGCAAAGAGCTAACATACTAAGGATTGTTTTCATATTAACATTTCCAGTCCAGAACTTTCTTCTGTGCTTTAGATTCAAACAACTGCCTAATTAACAACTCCTTTTGCTTACCTCTCAGGTACCTCAAGCTGAGCACTTCTAAAATAGTACCTGTCACTATTGACTACATTTCCCTCTGGCCCTCCTTTAAATGATCCCTATCTTGGTGAATGGCACAGCACCACCATTTACCCACTTGTGCAAATCACAAATTTGGAGACAGCTCTAATACCATCTTCTCTCCCCAAACCCATCAACCAAGTCTTGTGTTTGTTTTTTTTTCTACCTCTAAAGTAATCTTAGAATGGACTCTCTCCTCCATTTCTTTCCTATTACCCTAGTCCAAGCTATCATCATCTTTCTGGATTAATACTAATAATCCTCAGTTGTCCCTATCTCCATTCTATTCTCTACAGATTAGTCAGAGTATTTTAAAATACAATCTGATTGTGTTGCTTCCACACTTAAAAGCTTTCCATTGCTTTTGGGATCTAGGCCAAAATCTTAGCATGATTTGCGGAGCTCTGCTGCCTGGCACAGGCCTTCTCCCCTAACCACGTTCTAGTCATACTGGCTTTATTTCTGTTCCTAGAAATAGCCATGGAATTTTGTGTCTCAGAGGTTTTGCATGTGCTTTCCCCTAGATCTGCATGCAGCTTATATTGTTTCCATTTTCTACTGTAACAAATTACCACAAAATTTCTGGTAACAAACAAACATTATTTTATAGTTCTGTAAGTCAGAGGTCCCACATGGGTCTCATTGGGCTAAATCAAGGTATCAGCAGGGCTGTGTTCCTTTCTGGAGACTAAAGGAGAGAATCTGCTCCCTTGTCCTTTTCAGCTTCTGGAGGCCCCACCTTTCTTGGCTCATCACCCCCTTCCTCCATCTTCAAAGCCAAGAATGTTGCATCTCTCCTACATTCTTGTGTAGTCGAAGCTCCCTCTAAACAAAGCTGGGGAAGATTCTCTAATTTTAAAGCCCCATGTAATTAATTGAGCCCACATGAGTAATTTAAAATAATCTCCCCATCTTAAGATCCTTATCTGCAAAGTCCCTTTTGCCATGTAAGGTACCACATTCTGGGGAATAGGACATGGACATCATTCAGGGTGGGGAACATTATTCTGCCTACCACACATTTTTTTTGTTTTTTCTGTTTTTTGGCTGCGTTGGGTCTTTGTTGTTGTGCGCGGGCTTTCTCTAGGTGTGGCGAGTGGCGGCTACTCTTCGTTGAGGTGCGTGGGCTTCTCATTGCGGTGGCTTCTCTTGTTGCAGAGCATGGGCTCTAGGTGCACGGGCTTCAGTAGTTCTGGTACACGGGCTTAGTTGCTCGGCGGCATGTGGGATCGTCCCATACCAGGGCTCGAACCCGTGTCCCCTGCATTGGCAGGTGGATTCTTAACCACTGAGCCACCAGGGAAGTCCAACCACACAATTTTTAATGACTGCATTGCGCTACAAAAACTCCAATAGTGGCTTTAGGGTTTTTTTTAATAAAGAAGGGAGTCATTATTTTTTAAAGTATTTATTTATTTATTTATGGCTGTGTTGGGTCTTCGTTTCTGTGCGAGGGCTTTCTCTAGTTGCGGCAAGAGGGGGCCACTCTTCATCGCGGTGCGCGGGCCTCTCACTATCGCAGCCTCTCCTGTTGCGGAGCACAGGCTCCAGACGCGCAGGCTCAGTAGTTGTGGCGCATGGGCTTAGTTGCTCCTTAGCAAGTGGGATCTTCCCAGACCAGGGCTCAAACCCGTGTCCCCTGCATTGGCAGGCAGATTCTCAACCACTGCGCCACCAGGGAAGCCCGTGGTTTTAGGGTTTTATTTTTTGTTAGATAACCAAACATATAGCAACAAGTAGGCAGTTGCTAGCACTGATTCAGCTGCTCAACAATGCCACCAGGAACCCAGACCTTTTCTCTTTCTACTCTGTCATCTTCAAAGCCTTGGCTTTTGCTTTTTGCCTATAGACTTATTGTTTCAAAATAAATGGGAATTCCCTGGTGGTGCAGTGGTTAAGAATCCACCTGCCAATGCAGGGGACACGGGTTCGAGCCCTGGTCCAGGAAGATTCCACATGCCGCGGAGCAACTAAGCCCGTGCACCACAACTACTGAGCCTGCAAGCCACAACTACTGAGCCCATGTGCCACAACTACTGAAACCCACGTGCCTAGAGCCCATGCTCTGCAGCAAGAGAAGCCACCGCAATGAGAAGCTGCACACTGAAACAAAGAGTAGCCCCTGCTCGCCGCAACTAGAGAAAGCCCACGTGCAACAACGAAGACCCAACGCAGCCAAAAATAAATAAGTAAATAAATTTATGAAGAAAAACACACCAAAAAAACCCCCAAAACAAAATCACTGCTGCTTCTCCACATATCGTCTCTGTATTCAAGGCAGACAGAAGAGGGAAGTGGGGATTTATAAGATACTGTCAGTGCTCTGCCCATATTCCCTAGTTCTTATCACTTCATGCACAGTGGCCAAACTTCCAACTGCTAGCACCTGCATTTCTATGTCTGAGGCTTTTCTCTGGCTACCTGAGCATAGCGAAGCCTGCTTTGCTGCCTACACCCCTCCCCCGTAGCAACACTCAATCAATGACTAAAGGGAGAAGATATAAATACCCAGCTTCCTTGTCCCTCAGGTAGGAGAATTTTAAGGAACATGTTTTATACTGGTTTGTAGTTTCCCAATGGGATCAGGCTCCAGTTACCCTCAGGAGTAAAGGTCATTTACTGATTAATTAATCCTTTACTGATTAGCACCTCCCCCCCAATTTCCTATCTCACTTTTCCACTATCCTACCGTTGATTCTTGGGACGACAACAAAATAAACTATCTCCATTTGTGTCCTTGTCTCAGGGCCTGCTTTGGGGGGAATCCAACCCAAGACAGGCCATCACCACCTTTCCTTCTTCCTGTCTTTGAAACAGACAGTTGGTGCTGTCATGTAAAGTTGGTGCTATGGTGGCTATCTTACAACTAGATGACAAGCCAATATGTGGAGGCTAGAAAGAATCAAATAGCTTGGGTTCATATCCTTGAGCCATTGTACCAGCCCTGGACTGTTTACTGTCTGTCACAAGACAAAATTAAGCCCTATTTGTTTAAGCCGTTCTTTTTTTTTTTTAATTAATTTAATTAATTTATTTTTGGCTGTGTTGGGTCTTCATTGCTGTACGCGGGCTTCCTCTAGTTGGGGTGAGCTGGGGCTACTCTTCATCGCGGTGCACATGCTTCTCATTGCTGTGGATTCTCTTGTTGCAGAGCACAGGCTCTAGGCACGCGGGCTTCAGTAGTTGTGGCTCTTGGGCTCTGGAGTGCAGGCTCAGTAGTTGTGGCGCATGGGCTTAGTTGCTCTGCGGTATGTGGGATCTTCCCGGACCAGGGATTGAACCTGTGTCCCCTGCATTGGCAGGCGGATTCTTAACCACTGAGCCACCAGGGAAGTCCCTGTTTAAGCCATTCTTACTGAAAAATTTTTTACTTGCAGTCCACTGCATCCCTGATACAAATAAACATAGAAATAAAATAATTATAGGAAGACATATAGTGGAAATAAACAGAGTGCTGCGATAAAATATTAGAAGGGAGGGGAGTTGTTTTTTTTTTAAGGCAAGTCACTTCTTTTTTTATAAATCTTTTTTGAATATTTATTTTATTTTTTATTATTTATTTATTTGGTTGCACTGGGTCTTAGTTGTGGCAGGCGGGCTCCTTAGTTGTGGCATGCTCTTAGTTGCAGCATGCATGTGGGATCTAGTTCTCTGACCAGGGATTGAACCCAGGCCCCCTGCATTGGGAGCTCAGAGTCTCAACCACTGCACCATCAGGGAAGTCCTGGGAGTTATTTTTTGAGATGATGTTTAAGTTGAAACTTCGAGGGTAGGAAGTTAGCCATTTCAAAATTAGAGAGCATGTGCTAGGAAGAAACAACATTCACCAAGACCCAGAGCAGGAAAAGCTTTTGTTAGAAAGCACACAAGTGTGGCTGGGATGTAACAACAGTCATGTTAAAAACAGGAGAGGTTGGGGAAGGCCCAAGTAGAGTGTATTCTAAATGTAACAGAAAATGCTGAAGGGATTTAAGCAGGGAAGTGATACAATCCAATTTATTATAGCAATTTAAGAACCAAACAGTAATTTGCTGAGTTTATGTACAAACCATGAATGTGGTGTTATGGAGAGAATAAAACAGCATACCTGCCTTCTAATAATGGCCCTAAGTTTAACAAAACAATGACGAGCCTAGGTGTGACGGAGAAGAGTAAATTCTGCAGTAACTCTGGCTTCTAATAGTACACCAGGCTTTAACCGCAAACTCCAGAGACAAAAATCCTATGTTCAATTAGCTGCAATCAGAATGCTAAGAATAGCAAATAATTTCCATGGCAATATTAATTTTCCAAAGTTGTTTATGTGGGCTGGTTTTCACGCAAGTACCTAGGAATATACCACAAATGTACTACAAACTCCAGAATCAGAAATTTCAAAGTAGATTGTATAATTTTACTGAAAGCATAATTCTACCACTAGATGGTGACATGAATACAAAATATTGAAAACTGTCACCTTTCCCTAGCTGTAGAGGGTATATGGTCATTGCTGATTACTGGCTTGAAAATCCAGATTTACACGAGGAATTTAGGGGATATTTTTACCAGAGATTCAGCTTTATTCTTTTGGAATGCACACCTTGTAAGTACACTCAGAGGTCTTCGTTGATACATATACCACGTCAGCACAGAAGAGTGAAGATTCTACAGTAGGGAGGCAGGCAACCTTGTTTTATTGGCTTCTTTTTTCTTTTTTAAAGCTATTTTTATTTTAAATATTTATTTATTTGGCTGTGCCAGGTCTTAGTTGCAGCATGTGGGATCTACGTTGCCGCTTATAGGATCTTTAGTTGTGACATGCAGGATCTAGTTCCCTGACCAGGGATCAAACCCAGGCCCCCTGCATTGGAAGCACGGAGTCTTGACCACTGGACCACCAGGGAAGTCCCTTTATTGGCTTCTATGCTTTTACCTCTTAAGCAGCTGAAGTGGATAAAAGGATGGTAAACTAGAGCCCACAGGCCAAATCTGGCCAGTTTCACATTTTTTGTATGGCCTGTGGGCTAAGAATGGTTTTTACATTTTTAAATTGTTTGGAAAAAATAAAAAGAAAAATAGTATTTTGGGAGTATTGCAGGGGATACGGGTTCGAGTCCTGGTCTGGGAAGATCCCACATGCTGCGGAGCAACTACGCCCTTGCACCTAGAGCCCATGCTCCGCAACAAAGAGAAGCCACTGCAATGAGAAGCCCACACACCCCAACGAAGAGTAGGCCCCATTTGCTGCAACTAGAGAAAGCCTGCGCACAGCAACGACACAACGCAGCCAAAAAAAAAAAAAAAAAAAAGATTTTGTAACACATGAAAATGAGTATCTTATTTCAATGTCTATAAATTAAAAAATTTATTGGACCACATCCATACTTATTCCATTATGTATCATCTATGGCTGCTTTTGTGCTAACAGAGTTGAGTAGTTGTAATGAGAGACTTGGACTGCAACACCTATAAATATTTACTATCTGGCTCATCACAGAAAAGGTTTGTTGAGCCCTAAAGTGATGACTGAAGAGCCGTGATCATTTATGACAATAATTCTCTAGATTCTCAAAGCATTTTAAACTAAGCACCATTTCATGTAATTTTTTAAAGTAAAAAAAAATAGGAGGCAAGCGCTTGTTAAAATGTTTCTTTAAAGATCAGTGATTCTTCTATACTTCCTAGTACTCCACATTTATGGTAGTAGTCCTCATTTTCAAGAACTGTTATGAGTTCTTTCTGGTCTTAAAAACATAGTTGACATATACTTACAAATACTTATTAAAAGAATGTCTGTATCAGTTAAAAATGTGTTTGGCTACAAGCAATGGAAATCTAAGAGTGGCTTAAGGAAAAAGGGATTTATTTTTCTTGCATAAACAGTCTACGGGTAGAGAGCTGCTCAAGGATACATCAGGGTCCTACACATTATTATCAGCTTTATGGTTGGCTTTTACCCTGCTGTGGTTTCATCGTTTAAAAAAAAAAAAAATCACAAACTGGATGCTGTATTACTTTGAGTATCAAGACCTGTTTTGGGCAGAAAGAAGAAAGGATTAAGGGGCATGTCTGCTGAATTTGTCCTTTTTTATTAGGAATGGGAAATCTTTCCCAAAGACCCACTCAGCAGATTTCTGCTTACATTTCATTGGCAAGAACTCAAACAATATGGCCAACCCTAGAGAAACCATAACATATGTTTAAAAAATTTTTATTTTATACTGGAGTATAATTGATTAACAATGTTCTGTTAGTTTCAGGTGTACAGCAGAGTGATTCAATTATACACATACATGTATCTATTCTTTTTAAAATTCTTTTCCCATATAGATTATTACAGAGTATTGAGCAGAGTTCATAACATGATGTTTTAAACCAAACACAAATAGTCCTTGGGGCTTTCCTTTCGGAGACCAAGCTTCCCCAGTCTCAGGTCCACCTGAAAAACAAACTCGGGTTTGGCAAGTTTCCCTGCGGGAAAAGAAGAGGGGTGGGTGGGAATGCCGCTAGATGGACAATGGCTGCTACAGGATCCAAAGTCTGCAGAAACCCAAGTTCTGTGGGAGAGATGGGGAAAAGAGAAGATGATGGCACAACAGCTACAGCTCCTAAGAATCACCTGCTTGCATGGAACAACTTAAAACAGGTTTAGCAGACACTTCATAGCATCAACTTCAAGCAGCAGAAAGGCAAAGAATACCCGGAAGGTGGTCCTGGAGTGGAGGGATGGGGTGACCTAACCTCGACAAAACCTGTAAAAGAATTCCTACAAGGCCTCCATAGCTGCTCGGCTACAGATCTTAAAGATACCATGTACACTACTTTTGGACTTTTCAGTCGTATCTCTACATAGACGTAGTGGATATAGAAATCAGTGAGGAAGGGATCAATGCACTTGAGGAAAATTCTCCCCAAGCTAGCTAGTTGTTAGCACAACATCAAACTTCAGCTGAGTGTCCCCTTTGCTCCACCTGTTCTTCATTCTCCACTCCCCGTCTAAATTCCCGTATTATTTGCTCTTCGCGGGGAAGCATACTACGCTATTTCAGGTGAAGACTCTTAGGGCACTTCGAAGGGGTCCCTCTTGCGTAAAAAGGAGGAGACGCGGTGCGAACACTTTTCACTCCGCCATTTCTAGTCACATCAAGGTGTCTTACTGCTTGAGGACGGATGAGCCATACACACTAGAGACTGGCGGAAAACACGCCTGCAGGTTAAGCCGGGCCCAGGCTGTTCCATTCTCACAAAAGCCCGCTGGGAGAGGGCCGCGAGCCCCCACCTGGGCTGCGGCGTCGCACCAGCCAGCTCCCCTGAACTCTAGCCTCCCGCACCCCGAAGGCCTGAGCGCGGGGGAGGGGGACGGGACAAATTAGTACCAAGTCCCCCTCGGCGACCCGGAGTTAAAATGGCGAAGCGCAGGGGCGGGGGAAAGGGCGGCGCTCGCAACCCGGCGCTCGCTGGGCCTCCGGGCTCGCGGAGTAGCCGCGGTGGGCGACGCCGCGCAACCGCGACCAGCTCTTTGCTCCGCCATCTTCTTCGAGTCACCCGGCCTCCCCCCACGGCCGCGCTGGCTTCGCACTTCCCTTCCGGCCGCTGACAGAGATCCGGGCTGGGCGGGGACGGCGAGCGCGCGGAGGGGGTGGACCGAGGGCGGGGAGGCTCGACGGAAGAGGAAAGGGAGGGCGGCGAGCTGGCCGTGGCGGGGTGTGGGGCGTGTGGCGTGTGTGCGGAGGGGGAGGTGGGAGGGCGGGAGGCGAAGAGAGGGAGGGAGGCGGAGGAATGAGAGCGCGAGGCGCTTCTCGTCGGCTCCTTCGCCCGGACGGAAAGAGCCGAACGCAGCCCGAACGCTCTATTAAAATGGCGGCGGCGTCGGCGGTGGCCGCGGCGTCTGGTCGGTGAAGTGACTCTGCTGCTTCTCTCCCCACCCGCCCCCTCCCTCCCTCTCCCCTCCCCCCGTCCTTCCCCCCCTTCCCCGCCGCCGGCGCCTCAGCGCCCCTCCGGCCTGCGCACCTCCCCTCGCCCCCCTCCTCTCCCCCGCCCGCTTCGGGGACCGCCGGCCCCCTCCCCCATTCTCTTGCTCCCCGCCCCGTCCCCGCCGCCGCCCGCCCTCGTCGCTTCCCCGCCCCGCCGGCCGGCCGGCCCCCTCCTCCGCCTCTCTCCCCTCCCCCCCGCCGGTCGGGATCAGTCAGTGCGATCCGAAGCGGGGGAGGGGGGGGGCGGCGGCCGAACGATGTGCGAGAACTGCGCAGACCTGGTGGAGGTGTTAAATGAAAGTAAGTAGTCGCGGCGGCGGCCTGTCGGGGTGCACAGTTTGGGGTCCCCGCGCCGCTCTGCGGCCTCCCCGAGCTGCCGTGGCCTGCGGGAGGCGACGGCCGAGCCGGGCGGCGTGCGGGCCTAGCGCCCCGGGAAGGTGCGCGGTGGCGCGGCCGCCGCGGCGCCTCGGGCCCAGTCCGGCCCGGTTACCTGGGCGCCCGAGAGGGGGCCGTCGCGGAGCTCCGGCCAGGCCGGGCCTGAGCGGTCTCCGCTCTCGGAAAGTTTCCTCATTACAGGTGTCAATTAACGTAGGCACTAATGAGCCTTCGCCTCCTTCGCCCTGCCGGGAAGGTGAGGGGAGGTGGGGTCCGAGGACGAGGCTGTCCTCTGTAGTCCGAACCCTTCGACCGCCCGGCCGCCCTCTTTGATTTTCAGCGTGCTGCCTAGGCCTCTTACCTGCTAATTTTCATTAAACTCCCTGCGAGGTGGTTGGTGGTTTTCCCCTCTCTTGGGGGTGTGTGGGTTGTATTAAACCTTTCTCTCTGACCTTAAAAAGCTGAAAATGAGCTGTGATAGTGATGACTGGAACCTTTATACCTATTAAAAAAAAATTAATGATGTTTCTTCTTAGTGTACCATTCGTCGTTTTAATGGTAAATTCTGTTCTCTTAAGGAGAGCACTGTACTACAGGTACCATCCCGGGATAGTCATGGCCTGTCTCCTGGAATGAAAGGCCTTATTCCGTATGCTTTTATTACAGAGCGTGCACTGCTCTTTTCTAGTTAGATTCCTTTCATTTATTTTACTCCAGACCCTTGTAAGACGGTATTTTAGCTTAAAGAAACGAGACGTATTGCAAATTAACTGTTTCTGGGCCCAAAGGCCTAGTTGGAGGAGGTGAATTAGATAAAAGATTAATTTACAAAAAGTTGATTGTTGAGAAAATGCTCACTTACGAACACCTTTTGTGGGTTTTGGATTTGTGTTTTGTGTGTGGTATTTCGAAAGACTTCCAAATTGTCTATTTTCTAATACGATTCTTAAAAACAATTATAAAGTGTATAGTCTTGTTTGTGTTTGAATTTTACTTTAATGACCAAAGGCAATAATAAAAGTGGAAGGGTTCTAGTTTACTTTCAACTCTATTTACTTCCTGACAGGTGGAAGCAGGCTTTTGCACAAATTCAAACTATACAGTATTTGTGTCATTCCAAATTTTCCTAGAATTTTAAGGTTATTTGTATTTATTTTGAGGTACTTTTATTTTTGGTGTAGGTGGTTTATGAAATGATGATAAACTTAATTCCTTAGTATTTATTTCAGTGAACTCTATTTTAAATGTCTCGGATGTCAGTTGTGTGATTATGGCTTGGTTTTTCTGAAACTGGAAAATGAATAGCTTTGCTATCTTATATAAGGAGAAAACTGCTTTTAATAGTTTTGTTGGTGTTTAAAAATTATTTTAAACCGAACTATGACAATTAATTTTAAACATAGTATCTAAAGAAACTAAAGTTTGTTAATCCTTATTACCTGTTGAAAAGAGACATAATGAAGGGTTCTATTGAAGGTTATTTGGGAAACCCCTAGAACTTTGTCTAGAAGCACTCAAAAATGCAATCGATTTATGGAGTTAGAAATTTAGCTTTTGTTACCTTTCATTAAATATGGTTAATTGAACCAGGTTCACAAAATCTGGCCATGCACACCCTTTAAGAAACCTGTTTTAATGAGCAGATAAGAAGGATTTTCTGTTTGTGTATAAGCCAATGGTCTCGAAAAATACTTTGTTTCTTAATATTTCCTATAAAGCTCAGTTTACAAATTTGCCCTTTAAACTCTAATCTGACAATGAAGCTTCCTTAAAAAGAAATTACTTCAGTAATTTTATTTGTAGGTTTTACCAAGCTATGACTAGTTGCTTCTCCACTGCCCCCGCCCCCAGTTCTTTTACAGTTGTTTTCATTTTCCCTTTGTGTAGTTCCTGTATCTCAGACATAAGATGCTGAAGTTCCCTGAGAGCATTGGGTATTACTATATCTCATTATGGTAACACTTAATCCATGACTGGGTTGGAGCATAATGGCTGGAACTTGATAAAACTTGTTGAATTAACGTAGGTTATAAATCTTTCTTGTAATCTCACAATAATTCTATATTAAGTCTGTCCTTTTTTCCCCCAAAGGTTGTGCAAAGATGAGCATCAATTCATCCTTGATTAGAAATTCAGAGTTGAAGTCCCAAAATAATGTGCTCAGTATTCATCTTTCAATATAACTCCCCATAACAATTTAACCAAGAGAAGAAATAAAATTAGTATATCTTTAGGTGGTGTGTTGGATAGAATTAAAATACCAAAAACTTATTTCTTGTCAAATTTACAAACACTGATCAAACCTAAAGAAGTCTTCCTGGACACACCAGTTAGTGTATAATCTAAAAATTTTGTGTTTTAAATGAAAAGGTAGACATGATGTGGATAGTATAGCTTTATATCTGATATGCTCAGAGTTTTGATAAGGTTAAGGACTTCCTATGAAACGTTTATTTTAAAATCTAGCAGAATGTAATGTAGTTAAACTAAAAATTGATGACAGAAGATAGTAAATAGCTTCCTTTGTCATCAGTTTTTGATGAGAATATTAATATTACCAGTTATACCTCTAGTCCTGCTGAGAATCTGAGGCTCTCAGCATAGAAACATATACAGGTATTCAGACACAGTACAGTTTTGCCTGTAGGTTAAGGAAGGGCCCATTGAAGCGTGTCCATGGAACCAGGCTAAGGACTTGGTAATAAGGACCTCCTTATACCCTTTTTTAGTAGTCTTGACAGGTATCTTAAAACTTGAAATTACATTTGAAAATAGCATTTGGCTTTAGTGTTAGAATAACCAGTTTCAACAGTACTAACATATTTGAGTTTTCATATTTTTTTCAATGCTTTGTTTTTAATAAGGAAGATGTTTTAAAATGTGGAATGTATTGAGTGAACTTTGCGCCTATCAGTTTGTGGGGTTGCATTCAGTTTAGGAAATAATTTTAAGTTTATATTCTTTTGCTTGTTCTGTTGACTTTGTATATTTGCTACTTTTATAGCTACCTTTGTGAGCTAGTTTACTAAATCTAAAAGCATTTCTGGATGTTGAGAAGCTGGAGACCTGAAATTATGCTTTGGGCCATCAGCGTAGCTAGCTCAACTAGTAAATTGAGGTCACTGTTTGCCTTGGTGGGGTAAATTTCTCACGAGCAGAGTGAAAATGGCTTTAAATGTACATCCATCTTTTTTTTTTTTTTTTTTAATTTATTTATTTTTGGCTGTGTTGGGTCTTCGTTTCTGTGCGAGGGCTTTCTCCAGTTGCGGTGAGCGGGGGCCACTCTTCATCGCGGTGCGTGGGCCTCTCACTGTCGCGGCCTCTCCCGTTGCAGAGCACAGGCTCCAGACGCGCAGGATCAGTAGTTGTGGCTCACGGGCTTAGTTGCTCCACGGCATGTGGGATCTTCCCAGACTAGGGCTCGAACCTGTGTCCCCTGCATTGGCAGGCAGATTCTTAACCACTGCGCCACCAGGGAAGCCCTACATCTATCTTTTAAACCATTTGTCTGTTGCGGATTTTATTCTGTGTGTTTAGTGAATTAACACTTTACCAAATGTTTTAAATGGGCAATTCATTTGTCGTTCCTAACTCTCCTTTGTGATAGGCAGGAGCAAGTATTAGTATCTCTTTTTTTTTTTTTTTTTGGCCTTGCTGTGCAGCTTGCGGGATCTTAGTTCCCCCGCCAGGAATTGAACCTGGGCCAACCGCAGTGAAAGCGCAGGTTCCTAACCACTGGACCACCGGGAAATTCCCTAGTATCTCAATTTTAAATGTGAAAACATTGAACCTCAGAAAGGCTAAGTGGTTTGCTAAAAATCACCTGTCACCTGCTTAGTTAGTAGTCAGATCTAAGCTAGAACTCAGGATACTCCATCAGTATTTGCATTTTTATTTTTAAAGTATACTTTATTGAGCCATTTGTGTTGGGAACTTTTTCCATTCTTTGAGGTAGGTACTTTATCACCTTTTTTAGATAAGAGAACCAAGGCTTAGAGTTTACATAAGTTGCTTAGAGTCACATGACTTTATTTGGTGGAGTCAGGATTTGCATGGGACTTAATCTCACGTCTTCTAGAAGCCCATGCTCTTTAACCATTATGCTGTGCTGTATAAACTTTACGATGATCTATTCAAATGGAAGACATTATGAGTACACTGAAAGGCAGAGTAAAAAATTACTAAATTTTTATGTGTTTTCACAAATTTGGGCATAATTCTGTGGTAATTGTAGAAAGAATTTAAAAGTGGTGGTAGAGACATTGCTTTGGGAAAGATCCCTGGTGTTCACCTTACTTGCTACAAGTAGTAAATTCTTCCTTCTCCTAAAAGAAAAAAAAAAAAAAATAAAAGTGGTGGTAAATGTAGCTGAATGGGAATGTCTTAATATATCTTAATGTTGTTAGCAATGAGCTCTTTAGTAAACTACACATTTCTGGGGTTTTTAAAAATATATAGGCATGAAATAATCATTAGTAACATAACGTTTTCTGTTAGACGTTTAATTCTGAAATTTGAACTGATTCTTAAAATTGGAAATTTGATTTTACTACAATACAAAGTACCAAATTACCAAAATTTTTAATTTGGTAAATTAATCTTGCTAAGAATATATACCCTTAAAACAGTTACTATTTGAAGTACTATTTTTCAAAGATCATAATACAATTTCAACTCATATCTTTATAAAGTAACTTATAAACCATAAAGCACTACAGTGTGTAGTAGATTTTTTTTTTTCCACACACACAGACTGTATTTTATTTTTACAAGAGATAAATAGACTGACACCAAGCATTGTAGTAGATTTTTAATAGCAGACTGTTTGCATTGTCAGTGATAGCTATTGATAGCTAGGTTTAGCACTATATTCATGAAACGTGTTAATGTTTCTTATATGTTTAATAGTGGGGCTTTCCTGGTGGCGCAGTGGTTAAGAATCCGCCTGCTAATGCAGGGGACACGGGTTCGAGCCCTGGTCTGGGAATATCCCACATGCTGCGGAGCAACTAAGCCCATGTGCCACAACTACTGAGCCTGCGCTCTAGAGCCCATGAGCCACAATTACTGAAGCCTATGCACCTAGAGCCTGTGCTCTGCAACAAGAGAAGCCACCGCAATGAGAAGCCCGCGCACAGCAACGAAGACCCAAGGCAGCCAAACATAAATTAATTAATTAAAAAAAAAATACGTACTTAAGTTACAGACCATCCCTCCCCCCCCCTTTTTTTTTAATAGACAACAGCCTCTCTTTCTGGCTGCTGAATTCCTTAAAGTCAGGGGTCATATTTTGTTTCTTCTTTTCCCAGTACTAATATAGTGCCTCGTAGAGAGTAGGTGTCTAGTGAATATTTTAGTTAATGAAAAGTTTTTGTAGAAGAATATGAGTGCCTAGGCTCAGTGTTCTTGGGCCTATTGTCAGTACTGATTTAGATATGAGAGTTTGTGGGTGAATTATGCTGAAGGTGCAGATTATATTACATATATTGCTAATTCATAAATCAGTAGGTATGTACTTATAAAAAGTATCCACCCTAACCAACTGTGTTCTAATTTTTTTTTTATAAATTTATTTATTTATTTATGGCTGTGTTGGGTCTTCGTTGCTGCACGTGGGCTTTCTCTAGTTGCGGCGAGCGGGGGGTGGCTCTTCGTTGTGCTGCGCAGGCTTCTCATTGCGGTGGCTTCTCTTGTTGCAGAGCACGGGCTCTAGGCGCCCGGGCTTCGGTAGTTGTGGCATGTGGGCTCATTAGTTGCGGCTCACGGGCTCTAGAGCGCAGGCATAAGTAGTCGTGGCGCATGGGCTTTGTTGCTCTGTGGCATGTGGGATCTTCCCGGATCAGGGCTCGAACCCGTGTCCCCTGCATTGGCAGGTGGATTCTTTTTTTTTTTTTTCACACACACTGTATTTTATTTTTACAAGAGATAAATAGACTGACACCAAGCATTGTACATGGATGACCACAACAAAAGCAACAATGATTGCAATTACCAAACATGAAACACACTCATACTATGTCATAATATTGACATTCAGTCCAGTAATCCTCCACTGCAACAGCTCCTTTACTTTGCAGTGAAAATTGATTTGTATATTCTTTGCCTCTGAGTTCTTGTGGGATTTTTTCTTTTTTTAAATTCAACCAGAAAGTCACAAAAATTATACTCATCCTCATCAGTTCACTCAGTCCCATGTAATTAATTTTTTTTTTTCATCTTGATCTTTTGTTAGCACTTTTATGAGCTCGTCAGTTTTTCATTAGAGTTCTGAAAATGCTTATTCATTCAGTTCAGTCAGGTACCAGAAACCTGTACTTGTCAGAGTCTTTTCCATGAATTTCCTGAAGATGAAACCCTTTTATAGGAACATATTTACAAAAGCATCAGAGTACACCCAGAACTGTCTGTAAATGACAAAAGACTTAAAAATGACCACGGTTAAAGATTTGATGAAAGTTCAT